>NC_089514.1:41858455-44258455 GCF_036850995.1 Saccopteryx leptura
CCATTCCTTCCTTCTCCAGCATCAAACTGCACAAACTGGCTTTTCACTCAACATTCTGCATTGGCTGCTTCTCCTGGCCTACTCCATGTGGCCTCCTTCTGCTCTCTGCTCTGCTCTCTCCTCTAATGATAATCTCAGGAACCAAGAGCGCAAACTCTCGCTCCGTCCCCATTTTATAGTGTAGAAATCCAAACCCTTATCCAATATACAAATAGGGAAGTCTCTAATACAAAGTCACTTCTTGAGGCATGATTGGATTGTACCACCCCACATCAAAATGGGTGGGAAAGGCTTAATCCCAAAACCAAGCCCCAGGCTACAATAATTCTCAACACACATTAATATCACCTGGGCGACGGCCTCACGTGGGCAGAGCTATTTTTAACAAAGTGAGCATAATATATTTTATCTGCCCAACAGCAGCCAGTGGCTCATTTAGTCCGAGTGTCAGCTTCAGGTGGTGAGGATAGCTTGGTTGATTCGAGCATCAGACCCAGAGGGCGTTGCAGGGTGGATACCAGTCGGGGAGCATGAAGGATTCTGTCTCTCAATCTCTCCTCCTCTTACTTAAAAAAATTGTTTCTGCTTTGTGGTTCTTCATAATTTGTCACATTTTGAAGGCATCCAAGAGGTATCAAATTCAATCTTATCTTTTTCTGAGATGCAATTCCTATCCATGAATATTTTCCAAGTATAAAGTCTAAAAGAAAAAAATTTCATTCTACAAACAACTATTTCATGAAATATTGGCTTTCTTTTTTTTTTTTTTTTTCATTTTTCTGAATCTGGAAACAGGAGAAACAGTCAGAGAGACTCCCGCATGTGCCCGACTGGGATGCACCCGGCACGACAACCAGAGCGATGGTCTGCCCACCAGGGGGCGATGCTCTGCCCATCTTGGGCATCGCCATGTTGCGACCATCCTGGGCGTCGCCATATTGCGACCAGAGCCACTCTAGCGCCTGGGGCAGAGGCCACAGAGCCATCCCCAGTGCCTGGGCCATCTTTGCTCCAATGGAGCCTGGCTGTGAAAGGGGAAGAGAGAGACAGAGGAAGGCGCGGCGGAGGGTGGAGAAGCAAATGGGCGCTTCTCCTATGTGCCCTGCCCGGGAATCGAACCCCGGTCCTCCGCACGCTAGGCCGACGCTCTACGCTGGGCTTTCTTTTTAAAAGATTAAAGTATCAGAATTATTTAACAATTTGAGAGTTGATTAAGAAAAATATGTACTTTAATCACACCTAATTTTGGCCTGTTATTCTGCCTAACGTATATTTTTTCATGCTACAAAGTCAACATTTCAAAAGTAAAATTGTGACCCTGGCTGGTGGCTCAGAGGATAGAGCATCAGCCTGGAGAATGGATGTTCTGGGTTCAATTCTTGGCCAGGGCACACAGGAGAAGAGACCAACAGCCATCTGTTTCTCTCCCCTTTCTCTCTCTATTCCTCTGCCACAGCCAGCTCTATCAGTTCAAGTGTAGCCCCAGGCACTGGGGAGAGCTTGGTTGGTCCCAGCATGTCAACCTCAGGCACTAAAAATAGCTTGGTACTCAGGCATTGACCTTAGACTGATTTGCCAGGTTGATCCTGGTTGGGTGCATGCGGACTCTGCCTCACTATCTCTCCTTCTCTCACCTAAAAAATAAAAAAAGATAAAAAAAGTTAAAAAAGAGTAAAAATTTTCAAACTAGTAATGTATTATTTAATATAAAGCACACTGGCCCTGGCCAGCTGGCTCAGTGAATAAAATGTCCACCTGGTACATATGCCAGAGGTCATGAGTTCAACCCCTAGTCAGACACAAGTGAGAGGCAATCAATGAGTACACAACTAAATGAAATAACAAAGTGAAACAGGTTGATGCTTCTCTCTCTCTCTCCCTCTATCTTTCTCTCAAATCAATGGAAAAAAAAATAATATAGGAAAGCACATTAACTTATAACATTGTCGGCCCAGTCTGCTAGCACTGTTGAGATATAGTTCACGGCATTCAGAATTGCGCAGTACCGAAAGCCAAGGGGAGCTCTAGTCTCTTCTTTCATCACCTGAGTCAGCCGTATCCTAAAATCATCCACTAAGTCCTTCTGTAGCTCCAGGAACTGCAGCTTTCTGGAAGCTATGGGAAGACTTTTATACCTGTCTGTGGAGACAGTTAACAAGACATATGAAGGTTTTTGGTACTGTATATAACACAGTTATAGGTTTCCACTATTGACATGTTTTGCTGTATTTGTCAAAAATTTATCGACCATTCAGTACTGGCTGGATAGCTTAGTTGGTTAGAGCATCGTCCTGATATGCAAAGATTGCTGGTTTGATCATTGGTGTGGGCACATACAGGTACAGATCGATGCTTCTGTCCCTCTCTCTCTCCTTTCCCTTCTCTCTGAAATCAATAAATAAAAATGTTTTAAAAATAATTAACCAAGTATGTATCTATTTCTAAGCTTTCTAAGGATATTTCACAAGTACATGTATTTGTCAAAACTCACTGTACTGTATACATAAAGTTTATGTATTTCACTATATAGAAATCATACCTCAGTTTTTAAAAAAGGTGTATAAGATAAATCATATACAGGAATCAACCTGCTTCTTCAATAAATAAATGACTTTTTTTTTAAAAGAAAGGGGGAACTAGAATAGGTAAAAAGTAGTATCTACTTGAGAATTTACAGGTGAAATGTCAAGATGTCTAAAATGTTCTTTAAAATATTCCAGGAAAACAAGAGTTGGGGAGAAAAATATATAATAGAGAAGTGATCATTGTTTTTAAATCTTAGTAACAGATACCTGAGGGTTTATTATATTATGCTACTTTTGTATATATTTGAAAATATCCTGAAGAAAAAGTTCTTTATAAGCCATGAGTTTTTCTAAATTTTTTGTGTTTGTGTTTTTTATATATATTTTTCTTACAGTTAGGAATATGGAATTATTTACTAACCAGGCTGCAATGACACTTCTTCAGGTTACACATACAGGCCCAAGAAATTGACAAGACAGAAGAGGATGGTGGTGATGAGCGCTCAGTGGCACCTGGAGAACCGGAAGGCCTGCAGGAGGCGGCGCAGATCTCTACAGACCAACCAAAGCTAGAGATGGCCAGGCTGCCTGTGGCCAGACTATTCTCGCACTATAAGAAGAGTTCCTATTACTACTCCAGTCCTAATGTTACTTTATTTTACTTTTCTGCAATCTTTCATATATCAAAGTAAAGGAAATATTTAGAATTTTGGTCCATCACCATTTACTGAAGACACTTAAACTAAATGGCAAGAGAATTCAGGTAATAAAATCAATTTCTTATTTGTTTTTATGTAACAATTCAGGAATTTCTCCTTCATATATACCAATGTTTAAGATCTTACTTAAATTATTAAAAATTTAAAACCTATGATATTATGCTAGAATTTTGCAAAAATAGAAACTGAATTTGAAGATCTTATAATAATGACTATGTAATATTAATTCTGTTGAACTACTTGAAAAGTACCATAGGATGAGTTCGTTCTTTTAAAACAAAGTTTTATCCCAAAAGACTTACACTTACCAGTTATAACTAAGAGTAGAGTCATAAAAGTTTCAGCACAATCTGGAACTTTCATCTCATCCATGTCAGTGATATCCTTATATTGGGATATCCAGGCAGCTTCTGATGAAAGCAATGAGTCCATTGTTTGAAGAACAACTGATACGCAAAAAAAAAAAAAAAAAAAGAAAAGAAAAAAAAAAAGGGTTTATGGGACATAGTTACAATCATTTCTAATTTTTCAATTCACAATTTTTTAGAAATACACGATCTTACATGCTCTATTTTAAAGTTAAACAAGATATGTCTCCCCCCTCAGCCCTACCCAAAATCTTCAAAACAGTTATGCTGACTAGACAACCTGCATCTAAAATGATTCGACCAAGAACAGAAATACTGTCTGTAAAAATCTATGAAACAGTTAACTATATACTCTACTGGCTTAAATATTAGACTCTAGAAACATGTAGAGTGCAATTACAGAAAAAACTGATGTTTGAAGAAAAGAAAATGGTCTCTGAAGGCAACTTGGTAAACTCTGACCAAGAAATGCTTATATGAGGAAAAACACCAAAAATGAATACACACATGGAGACATCTCTCCCTTTCTATGGCCACATGAGCACTTACATTTTCTCTCCACTGTCAACCACCTCTGAAAACAGGTTTCCTCTGATAGAAATGTGTATGTTAGCAAAAGTGCTAAAGTGCTAGGATAGCCATGAACACTGTGGAGCTCCCTTTCAAACAACAGCACCTCATCCACCAAATGACAGAAGAGGTTATCATCATAGAGCAGACAAGGAATATCAGCAGCTAACTTCTCCAGAACCAGTGCCATAAGGCCCGGAGAAAATTCAAGCTAAAAGAAATACATAAGGAAGCATAAGGTGATATAAACGACAAGGTCATGGACACTCTAAAACAGAAACACTTAGGAACGAGCTCTTACCCTGGCATTTACTGCACAGCCAACTTTGTCTAATATCGGCTGAACCTTCTCATCCAGAAACTGCGTGTGGTTCCCAATTCACAGAAGCACCTGAGCCAAGTACCATTCAGGCTAGGAAGGAGGCAAAAGAGTCTGACTTCTTTAGTCATTTCGACTAGAAAGTTACAATCAAATGGCTCTATTTCATTGTATACACACAGCAATTCCTATATGTAAGAGCACAATTTCTACCCTGAACTTTAAACTCATACAGAGCTTACTCATCAAATGTCTCCTAATATACTCCCAACAAATTCTAATAATGTGGCTTACATAAATAAACTCATAAATGCACAAATGCCATGTATATTTATTTATTTAAGTTTATAATTTTAACCATTTTTAATTGTATAATTTTAGTGAATGGCATTAAATACATTCCTATTTCTGTACAAGCATCACAACTACTCATTCAAAGAATTTTTTTTCTTTTTTTTTTGTATTTTTCTGAAGCTGGAAACGGGGAGAGACAGTCAGACAGACTCCCGCATATGCCCGACCGGGATCCATCCGGCAAGCCCACCAGGGGCGATGCTCTACCCACCAGGGGGCGATGCTCTGCCCCTCTGGGGTGTTGCTCTGCCATGACCAGAGCCACTCTAGCACCTGGGCAGAGGCCAAGGAGCCATCCCCAGCGCCCGGGCCATCTTTGCTCCAATGGAGCCCTGGCTGCGGGAGGGGAAGAGAGAGACAGAGAGGAAGGAGGGGGTGGGGGTGGAGAAGCAAATGGGCGCTTCTCCTGTGTGCACTGGCCAGGAATTGAACCCGGGTCCCCCGCACGCCAGGCCGACGCTCTACTGCTGAGCCAACCGGCCAGGGCTCTTTTCTTTTTTTAAAAAAGATTTTATTTGTTGATTTTTATAGAGAGAAGAGAGAAAAAGAAGGGGAAGAGCAGGAAGCATTAACTTATAGTTGCCTCTCATATGTGTTTGACCGGCCAAGCCTGGGGTTTCAAATCTGCAACCTCAGCGTTCCAGGGCAATGCTCTCTCCACTGTACCAACATAAGTCAGGCATTGCCATGTATATTTAAAATCTAGCATCACAAAGAACTGATGACATTTAAAGTGTTTCCTTTTTTTTGAAATAACATTCCAAAATAATTTTTAAACTTTATTTTCTGCTTTTTCTTTGCAAAAGGTAAATTAAAAAAAAATTTGGCTGGTCTACATTAAAAAAAATTATACATGCCGTAAAACAGGATAATTATAGGAAAGGAAATGTAAGCACACTGCAATTTAAATTATCTCTAGAAATGATTCTATAAGTCTTCTAAGTTTAGCTTGACAAGGATTCAGAAACATTTGCTTAATGGTAAATCCCTGTTTTGCGCTAGATGTCAGAAATAAAAAAATGAATAAAAGGCATTCTTTAATCACAGGAGCTGCATGGTTTAGCCTTGATGTCAGAGAACTAGGACCACACTTTAAAAATCAGCCACATAGACATATACAATGGAACACTATATGGCTGTAAAAAAGAAGGAAATATTACCTTTTGCAACAACATGGATGGACCTGGAGACTATTATGCTAAGTGAAATAAGCCAGGCAGAGAAAGAAAAATATCATATGATCTCACTCATTTGAGGAATCCAATGAACAATGTGAACTGAGGAATAGAATAGAGGCAGAGGCAGGATCAAAGGGACCAGAGGGAAAGTGAATAGAGGGAAAGGGGATGAGAGAATGGGATCAGAAAAGGGAAAGAGATTGGTGAAATTATATTTACATAACAGCGTTATAGAGAGCAGGAAAGCAAATTTTGGAGGGAAGAAGGGAGGGTGTTGGGGGGGCAAGGGGATGTTGAGGGGAACACGGGGGTGAGGGGATTGTATTCTGTGGGACACTTGAATCTATGTAAGCACAATAAATTAAAATCAATTAAAAAAAAAGAAAAAAAAAAGCAGCCACATAACTCACAATTTCCTTACCTCAACTTATTACTACCTCTCTACAGCTTTAGGTTTATTGCTTTGCTCACTACTTACTAATTGCTTTTACTCTTCTTTACACCAACACCATCCAAAAGAGGAGGAAACCCATAAAGTACAAAGAGCAAGCTGAACTTAAGGACCAGAAACCCATTGCCAGCCCACTCTACCTATGCAAACATAACTTCCTACCTCTGAATTCCTTAAAAATTCTATGCCCTGGCTGGGTAGCTCACTTGGTTAGAGTATCCTCCTGATATACCAAGATTGCAGGTTCAATCCCTGTAGGTGGAGCACAGAGCATTTACCTAGCGCTGTGGCTGATGCAATGCTGTGAGAATACTCCAGCTCCTGGAACCCTCCTGGGCACACCCAGGAAGGAAGCTTGCCCGCTGTGAGGAAATAACTCAGCACCGGCCAGGCATCCCCCTGACCGTTTTTGGCCATTTGTCCTACCATACCATCCTATTGGCTGAACCCATCTATATAAATTAGCTTACTTCCTGAATAAAGCGGATCTGAGTCACTGAACCTGGTCCCCGGAGTCAGGTCTTTGCGTCTCCGTCATCCTCACCCCCAGTGGGCCTTGTCCACATACTGGCACCTCGAACAGGGACCCAACTGGCATCCAAGGGACAGATGAGTGACCCTCTGCAATGGGAAACCTTCTCCCTCACTCCCGAGCCCCACAAGCTCGAGCCTTCCATGCCCTATTGCAGAGTAGGCAAGTCAAAGCTAGTGGAAGGATCTTTGTACTTACTGGGAAATCCTCTCAGGTTTCAACCCTTGGTTCTGGGACACACCTCTTTGGGACCTTGATACTTGGGCCTGAGCTTTCCGGTGCGTCCATTTGGCCAAAGTACATGAAGGACAAACCTTCCCTCTCGGCCTCATTCCTGCCCTGTTAGCGATACATGCCTGCCTGACCGGTGCTCCTGCTGAGGACCCTCTGCAGGTTCCTAAGGTCCTACAGGCTACTCCTCTTTCAGAGGAACCCCTACCTCCATATTCGCCTCCCCTTGTAGAGGAAGAAAGGGGTTGGGCCACCGAGTTTGATAGACTTGCAGCCGAGCGTGCAGAAATGAAACTATATACATTAGAAACTAAGCCATCAGCTCTGCCACCCGAAGAAGCAGAAGTCGCTACTTTCTCATTCCCTGCTGGGGCTCAACGCCCCACCCCAGCCTCTCAGATGCCATTTTCTACCCCAGCTTTAACTCCAACACTTGTTCCCACTGTAGACCCATGGGCCACCCTATATGCCCCCATGTGTCGTTTTTCTTTTCCCTCCTCATTTGTCTGTCTGTCTTGTCTATTTTTCTGTATCTTTCGTTCTCTCTCTTTCCCTTGCCCCTCTCTCTGAAACGGCACTGGAAGAACCCAGCCACTGCACAGTGGTGGGGATCACACCCTCTTCTAACACAAGGGAGAGGTTATGCTTGTGTTTTTCAGCCAATTTGGATCTCAGGAACCCCCCAACCTGCTTGACAGGGTTTCTTGCACCCACTAAGTCATTCAGTCTTCACCCATCCAAAGCCACAGTCCTGTTCTCCTCCACACTGACTACACCTGAGGGGAGGAGGTCCTCAGTGCTCCAGAAGAAGACCTCGTGGCCGGCGTGCACACCCCATCACCTGGGGGGATGTGGAGGCTTTGGCAGTGAGGGCCCAGAGAATGGGCCCTGATGGGCCCCCAAGCCCCGTTCTTGCCTGTGTGTGCTATAGTGACTGCTGACTCCCAGATGTGGGTGGACTCCCACATCTGGGCTGCTTTCCCCCACCCTGGCATAATTATGCCTGTTGAAGTTAATAGCCCACAGTTTCCAGCAGTATATTCCAGTAACTGCTCCCTTAGTCTCCCTTGTGACAATAGTGGCCAGGAATCCAAACAGTGGAATGGCACTTTATGGGGTAACCTCAGTGACCCAATGCTACTTAAGTTTACTTTGAATAATAACTGTCCCCTCGGAGGGGTGGGTCCTCCTTTGAAATCATACTACGGGGGACTTTGCTGAAAATGGTACTACCAACCAAGGTTCAGTAGTTGGCCTACAAGCCCTCCTCCCCCTAGCTATGAAAAGCTGGGCCCGCCCCACTAACCTTGCCTTCCCAGGGTTGCCTCTTTGCCCATTCCTGTATGATGAACATTTAAGAACACTCCCGAGAGAAGGAATTCCCTGGAGAGACTGCTGCATTGCCTCTGGCCCAGATGCACAGACCATCAACCTTGGAGTTTGGCATCAAAAGCTGAGAGACGGAATACAACCATATGCAGGACGCAGCCCATGGCAAACCATCCGTTCCATGTTTGGACGCTGGGACCTTTGTGGGAAGGGGGCGTGCATGGACTTACATCCTTTTTTTTACAATCAAAATGGTACTGTGTTTAACAGCACCTAAAAGTTCTCTAACACAATGGGAAGGAAATGATATCCAGACCCCTAGGAGGAATCCTGTTTAAGACCCCTGTTCTATTTCCTAACTAGTCAAACATTACAGAAACTTGCTTCATTATTTAATCCAGCTAATCTATTAGTATATAATATAATAGGTTTTATAGTTGTTTTAGTTCTACTAGGGTTCTGTTGCATAATGTGTAGCATTCAGAAGCTATAATAGCAACAAGCAGTCATCAAGCAAGTTCAACTGGTCTTAATTAAAAGAGAAGGGGGAGATGTAGGTGGAGTGCAGAGCATTTACCTAGCGGCTGTGGCTGATGCAATGCTGTGAGAATACTCCAGCTCCCGGAACCCTCCTGAGCACACCCAGAAAGGAAGCTCACCCACTGTGTGGAAATGACTCAGTGCCGGCCAGGCAGCCCCCTGACCTTTTTTGGCCATTTGTCCTACCATACCATCTATTGTCTGAACCCATCTATATAAGCTTGCTTGCTTCCTGAATAAAGCGGATCTGTGTCACTGAACTTGGTTCCTGGAGTCGGGTCTTTGGGTCTCTGTCGTCCTCACCCCTGGCAGGACTTGTCCACAAAGCCCCAGTCAGAGTACATACAAGAATCAACCAATGAACACATAATAACAATGTTTCTCTTTCTCTCTCCCTTCCTTTCTCTAAAATCAAGAAAAATAAAATAAATTCTAAATAGCCTTTATAAACTTGAAGGAACAATTTACATGTGAATCCAGTTGTAAAAAGTGCCATCACACAGCCCAGGGGAAACCTGAGAAACTGGTCAGATGAGGTGACAGTGAGTGAGCTGATTCCTACAATGTATCAATACAAGTCCCAAAATATATCTACAAGGGGCAGTGACAAAGCAGAAATTTACCTCTTTAGAGAAAAACCAGAAATGTGAATAGAATAAAATATTTTTTAACTTTTTTATTTTTGATGAGATTGAGAATGACAGGAAGGGAGAAAGAGGGAGGAAAGATGAGAAGCATCAACTAGTAGTTACATCACTTTAGTTGTTCATTGATACCTGCCTTGAGGAGGAGAGAGGGGCCTCAAACAGAGCCAGTGACCCCTGGCTCAAGCCAGCGACCCTGGGCTTCTAGAGGGCAAGCTTGGAATCATGTCCGCAAACCTGCACACAAGCCGATGAGCCTGTGCTCACGCTGGCAACCTCAGGGTTTCGAACAAGGGACCTCAGCATCCCAGGCCAACACTCTATCCACTGTGCCACAACCAGGGCAGGCTAGAATCAAATTCTAACTTAAACAAAGAAAAGTACAGACACCCTTAACATTTGCTGTTATAAAAATCAAGAGTCAGAGCTGGCAGAGCACATCTTGCTTAGAACGTTAGTCTGTTGGTTCCCTCTGAAGTGATACCTGAACCTCTTCTGAAGGGGAGTCAGCATAACCTGGATGGGCAGAAGGACAGAAGTGGATGCAGGAGAGCACGTTTCTGGAGGCTGTTTTGGCTCTGTAAGTAATTCATCTCTGGCATAGTCGAGTCAAGGGAAAAGAATCAAAAGCACACATGTATGTATATGCACACAATCCATTTTTCCAACAAAGATGTAAGCTACTATACCGCTAACAAAATTAGGAGATATTTCAAAATTAACATGAAGTGATAAAAAAAAAGCATTTGATTTTTGTAAATTAAACAAGAACATCAAAAAATCAAATGACAAGTCAAAGAAAGTTGTTTGATTATGCAAACAAGATGCAAAACCAACCTTTATTTCTTTGGTGAAAATGCACCATAGAAAAGTCTGAAAGTACTGGAGTATCTGCACGTTCCCTGACCCCCTAATTTTTGTGAGCAGTGTGTGTAACAATTATAATACAGTCACTATGTAATCTACCTATACATTCTACATGATTTAAGTTAAAAATGCAGGAAAATGTTATTAGAATTAATCTGTTTTTAAGTAGTAAGAAACATTCAAGTAATCATTTGATTAAATTAACACAAAGTTAATAGGTTTTCTATCAATTGCACATTTTTTCTATCGTCCCAGAGACCATGTCAGGCACACTTGGGTCAGTCACGTACTTCAGGTTGAGCCACGCCCCCCACCCCAATACAATTCACTGTGAAAGAAAAGTCTCCAACATTCTGTGAGCATATACAGATCAAGGCCAAGCCTGGGACTCCCACTTAGCTTGTTGTCCACTTTCACAAAGTTTTCCCTCTAGCCACAAATCTACCATAGAAAAATAAATTTCAGTAAGTTTTAACGCAAACAAAGATACGAAGTTCGTAGTTTCAGAAGCTGACAAAATACTGTCTCCAGGTTAGCATGTGTCTCAGGAGCGCTGGCTGGTCGACTTAAGCCAGTGGTTTGAGACTGAGAGGGTGTGATGAATGGCCAGTGAAGCTGTGCTAAAACTTCCTCAAAATCACTGTAACAGAAAAGTAACACACATGCATCAGTGAGTACAATGATCACCAATTATCCACTTAGAAGCAATTACCATAAAATAGGAGTAATTTCCTCATCTTGTAAGCCTGTCCTTGAGAATTTTATGCCAGAATTTCACAGTGGCTCTCACAAAACCAAGAAGATGAGTACAAGATGATTCCTGAAGCTGGATGTCAAGTTCTGCCATAGACACCAGGGTGGAGGCTGCCTCGGGGACATTACTGGTCATCAGATACTGCTGAATGCTGTCACTGTAAAACAAGGCAAAGCAAACTCAAGACAGTTCAGAGTAACTCCAAATGCAGAAAAACTGCGTCTCCCTCCTGGTTATACCAAATTATATGAGAAGCACCACACTAAAGTGGCTTTTTTCCTGACACCCATGTCTCCTGGAGCCCTGAGTCACCAAATTCAGCCCCCTCCCAAGCACATGTTCAGGACCCTCCTTGCGCCATTCCCTTCCCACTCCTCCAGTAGAACAGTCTCGCCTGGGTCACCTTCCCTCAGGCACCACTCATTTCTCATAAATCTGCCCTTTACAGAGTCTTTAGTGTCTCCATCCAAGGGAATAATGTGGGTGGCATCTGGTAGGGTCAAACATGGTAATCTTCAATTTTTACCTACTTTGCTCAGCTGAATTTGAATATAGGAAACTGAAGGAGGAGGCACTTCAGAGCCCAAGCCTTTCAAGTTACTGTTACCAAAGTTCCAGATAAAATTTAAGGCAAGCTCTATATAGCAAGGGTTGCAAACTCAAATCCTACAAAGGCCTAATAGGGAAAGTATGTTTAAAATGCAAAGTGGGGACCCTGGCCAGCTGGCTCAGTGGATAAGGCGTCGACCTGGAGCATCAGAGGTTGTGGGTTCAATCCTCTTCAGGGCGTGTGTAATGCAATCAAGGAGAACACAACTAAATAGAACAACTAAGTGAAACAAGAGTTAACACACACCCCCTTCCTCTCTTTCTCAAAGTAATGGAAGTTTTCAATAAATAATAAATAAAACAAACAAAAGAATAAATAGCAAAGTGGGTGGAAGCAGCGCATCCTACGGCTCCAGCCACCTGAGGTCGCATTAGAGTGTGTGTCTAATTTGGCCAAATCTTAAAAATTTTCTAGAGCAGAAGAAAATCAAAATTTTCATGTGAAAGTCAAACCAATTATTCAAATTCTTTAAAACAAGCCAAGTTCAATCTATCTTTAGGACAAATTCAGACCATGAGCTACCATTTGGGCTCTATAAAGCAAAATATTTTATGTTTGTTTTGATAAAAGTAACATTCCATATCTTAAGCCATCTAAGAATAAACAACAAAACGTAACCTTTCAGTAATGAATCTCAATTCAGGTCACCACTGCGGGAAACCTGAAGTAAGACCTCCACCTCCCGGCAGCCCACGCGCCTTCTACCTGGGCGCTTGTTCACTGCGCTGGAACAGGGCGGATGTGCGGACCCTACTCGCTGGTGTGCTGCGCTGCTTCAGTTATGCTCCTGGGGTGGGCCCATGGCTCTCCTGACAGACAGGGACGTGTAGCCCCTGCCAGCCCCACTCTGCACCCCTAGATTTCCTCTCCTCTCTCCATGAGCACTGTCCGCTTCTCGCTGTCACTGCTTCGGGCCTCAACAAGAACACTAAGCTCACGTTTGTGTTATTCTGTCAGCCCTTTTGGCCATCACACTCATTCTCTCATTTTCTTTCTTCTCCCTTACTAATATATATATATATATTTGTATTTTTCTGAAGCTGGAAACAGGGAGAGACAGTCAGACAGACTCCTGCATACGCCCGACCGGGATCCACTCGGCACGCCCACCAGGGGCGATGCTCTGCCCACCAGGGGCATTGCTCTGTTGCAACTGGAGCCACTCTGCACCTGGGGCAGAGGCCAAGGAGCCATCCCCAGCTCCAGGGCCATCTTTGCTCCAATGGAGCCTCGGCTGCGGGAGGGGAAGAGAGAGACAGAGAGGAAGGAGAGGGGGATGGGTGGAGAAGCAGATGGGTGCTTCTCCTGTGTGCACTGGCCGGGAATCGAACCGGGGACTTCTGCACGCCAGGCCGACGCTCTACCACTGAGCCAATCAGCCAGGGCCACTAATAGTTTTTAATCAGATTCCCAATAGCCTGTTCAGAGACTTTAGTATCCAGTAGTTCTCTACTTTCTCTCTGGCATCGCCAGTTTTCCCCCTCTACTGAATTTTTTTCCACCATAATAAATCCATAGTTTAATTTTTTCCTCTGAAAAAAGGACACTACTATTGACCTTACTCACCCTTCCCAGTTACTCCTCCATTTCCTTCCTTCTCCTTTTAGCAAAAGTCCTCCAAAGAACAGTCTGCCTATACCAACTACCTCTGTCTTCTCTCCTCCCATCCTTCCTTGAATCCACATTGATCAAGTTTTTGCCTTGCACCATATCATAGATTCTCTTGTCAAGATCACCAAAAATTTCCACATGGCTAAACCTAGTGATCAGTACCTATCCTCATCTTGCTTGACCTATTAAACATGTGATACAGATGCTCCTTCCTGTTTGAGATGCTTTGCTTGACTTCTAACCTGGTTTTCTCTTTACCTTACTCTTTGTCCTTCTCACTCTCCTTTGCTGGCTTTTTCTCTTTCTCCCTGACCTCTGCATATTGAAATATCTGTCTTCAGATTTTTTCTTTTCAATGTCTATACTCACTTTGTGGTAGATCAAATGATGGTTTAAAACTATTTGCTCCCTCTCTTCTATGAGGATTGTACATACATACCCTTGGGATAGAGAGAGAGAAAGAGAGAGAGAGAGAGGCATACATTTGTTGCTCCACTTATTTATGCATTAATTGGTTGATTTCCATATGTGTCCTGACCAGGGATCGAACCCACATACCTTGGCATATTGGGATGATGCTCAAACCAACTGAATTACCTGGCCAGGGCTAGATATGTCTTAAAATGTCTCTTCTGTGCCCAGTATGCATGCTTATCCTATTGCAGGACTGGGCTATGTGACCTTCTTTGCTCAGTAGAATAAATGGAAGTATGTGGTATATGTCACATGCCAGGAGCTTTAAATTGGGTTGAATTGTTTAATTTGGCCACTCATTTCTGCCCATAGTCATGAGTATGGTGTGTGCCAGACAGTGGCTCAAAATTAGAAGCTACTTGAATCAGACAGCCTAAAGCAGAGCTATAGTCAATCTTTTGCCTGTATATAACAGAAACAAACTGTAATCATTGAATTTGGGGGTTGTTTGCTACATCAACAATACTGACTAATAAAACTCCCCTTAAATTTTCCTGAATGCCAGGCTCATATATCCAGTTTCCAAGTGGGTGCCTCCATTTGAGTGTCTAAAAGGCAACTCATACTCAATAGGTCCAAAAATAAGCTCTGGATCTTCTCTACAAATCTGGTCTTCAAGTTTTTCCTTTATGAACTAATAGAAACTCTAACCTGCTTGGACAAAAACCCTACACTCACACAGACTTCTTATTTTTGCTTATATTTCTTGCCCAATGTATCAACAAATTGTATTAGTTCTACTTTCAAAATAAATCTAGATTCTGAAAACTTTTCACTCCCTTTATTGGTGCCACTTTGGCCAAAGCCATTATCATTTTTACCTATTTAGTATTATAGCCATATCAATCCCCACAATGAGTTGGTCACCTTTGTTTTCTCTACCCACAGTCCCAACTCCTAAACATTACTAGAGAAAGTCCTTCTAGAGTGGGAAAAATAAAAATTAATCAGTAACTAACCAACAAATACCACCTGACCTCAGCTTGGTTATAGTTACCAATGAGTTACCTTTTAATTTTCTCTGATCACTCAGTACCACCTCAGTGCACACCACCATTATCACTACCTGAATAATTATTGATACAAGTTTTATTTTTTATGCTAAAATTTTTACAAAATTTATTTTGTCCTACACAATTACAGGAGTAACAGCTACACGAGAACCAAAAATACAGCATTTGTGGGCACTTCTATTCATTTTACTACCACAAGCATGTTTTATTACATGAACAGCAAAAATAGTTATAATTATAAAACTACTCTACTTGGAAATTTATTAAATGTGTTACAATGGAGGCTAATAATGCATAATATAAACAAAGGGTAAGTGTCCAAACATAGTCTCATAGTCTATATTATTCTGTATTCCACAATTAGAAACATGGGTTAGAATCTACCCAGAAATGCCATCATTCAAATATCTGACCAAGCAGGTTAAGTTAGAAAACATTTCAAATCATTTTTCAAAATTTTACTTAATTTAGTTCTACAAGGACCTGGGTTATTTTGAAAGCCACTCAATTTACTCTAGCTTTTGTCCCTTACAGCAGTCCTTTAAAAACACTAAATCAGATGGTGTCATTCCCTTGCTCGAATTTTTCTTTTCCTCAAATGGCTTCCCACGTCACTAAGAGTAAAAGTCAAGTCCTCATATAGTCTACAACACCCTTTACAATCTGCACAGACACCATCCCCACCCTGTTGCTCAAATTTCTTATCTTATGACTAAGTTTTCTGACTCAGCTCTGGCCACACTGGCTTCTTTGCTATTCCTTGAACACACTGTCTGTTCATCTGCAGGGCACCGGTGTTTCTCCTTCTCTCTCTCCAAGATGCTCTGTCACTAAGTATCTCTATGGCCTGTTTCCTTATCTCTTTCAGGGTTTTACTCAGATGTCACCTTCTCAATGAGGCCTTTCTTGACCACCCAATTTAAAACTACTCCAATTAAAGAAAGGAAATTTGAGAAGTTATTAAGCATGAGCTAACACTTTGAATGTGAGAGGAATTAAGTATTATTGAGACAGAAAGGCTGTAGATTACTAGTCTGTCTCACATTACTAGATGACTAATACCTTATTCTCCCATCTCCCATATATAAAATGTGGATAGCGGCACTACCTACTTACCACACTGTTTAGAAAAATGAGACTTACACTTTCACTTCTTTCAAGAAGTGAGCTGCCTAATTAGCTGACTTTCCTTTAGTTCTTCATAGTCTTTATCTCAAAGTAATTAATCCTTGGTAAATAAATATTCTCTTCCATTTGAGGAAGAAGAGGGAAATAGAAATAAAAATCTTATAGAGTTTTTTTAAATTTTATTTTATTGTGTTTACATAGATTCTAGTGTCCCCCTGAATAAATACCCCTTACCTCATGTTCCCTACAACATCCCTCTTGCCCCTCTCCCACAATGCCCACCCCTTTCTCTCCAGGATTAGTTTTTCTGCTCTCTATAATGTTGTGCTATGTGTGTATAATTTCACCAATCTCTTTCCCTTTTCTGATCTCTTCCTATCATCCCCTTTCCCGCTGTCCACTTTCCCTCTGGTCCCTTTGAATCTGATTCTACCTCTATTCTGTTCCTCAGTTCACACTGTTCATTAAATTCCTCATATGAGTGAGGTCATATGATATATATATTTTTCTCTGCATGGCTTATTTCATTTAGCATAATACTTTCCAGGTCCATCCATGTTGTCACAAAAGGTAAGATTTCCTTCTTTTTCATGGCCACATAATATTCCATTGTGTATATGTACCACTGATTTTTAATTCACCTGTTCACTGACAAACACTTGGGCTGTTTCCAGATCTTGGCTATTGTAAACAATGCTGCAATAAACATGGGGGTGCATTTCTTCTTTGAATAAGTGATTTGATATTCTTAGGATATATTCCTAAAAGTGGGATGGCTGGGTCAAAAGACAGTTCCATTTTTAATTTTTTGAGGAATCTCCATACTGTTTTCCACAGTGGCTTCACCAGTCTGCATTCCCACCAGCAGTGCAGGAGGGTTCCCTTTTCTCCACATCCTCGCCAGCACTCACTCTGTGTTGTTTTGTTAATGAGCACCATTCTGACTGGTGTGAGGTGGTATTTTATTGTGGTTTTAATTTGCATTTCTCTAATGATTAGTGATGTTGAACATTTTTTTCATCTGCCAATTGGCCATCTGTATGTCCTCTTTGGAGAAGTGTCTATTCATTTCTTTTGCCCATTTTTTTGATTGGATTGTTTCCCTTTCTGGTGTTGAGTTTTACAAGTTCTTTATAAATTTTGGTTATTAACCCCTTATCAGACGTATTGTCAAATATGTTCTCCCATTGTGGTTTGTGTTTTTATTTTTTATTTTTATTTTTTTAAAATTTTTATTTATTTATTTATTTATTTTTAATTTTTATAGAGACAGAGAGTGAGTCAGAGAGAGGGATAACAAGGACAGACAGACAGGAACAGAGAGAGAGATGAGAAGCATCAATCATTAGTTTTTCATTGCGTGTTATGACACCTTAGTTGTTCATTGATTGCTTTCTCATGTGTGTCTTGACCGCGGGCCTTCAACAGACCGAGTAACCCCTTGCTGGAGCCAGCGACCTTGGGTTCAAGCTCGTGGGATTTTCCCCAAATCAGATGAGCCCGCAATCAAGCTGGCGGCCTTGGGGTCTCGAACCCGAGTCCTCTGCATCCCAGTTCGACGCTCTATCCACTGCGCCACCGCTTGGTCAGGCATGGTTTGTGTTTTTATTTTGCTCATATTGTCTTTAGCTGTGCAAAAGCTTTTTAGTTTGATATAGTCTCATTTGTTTATCCTGTCCTTTATTTCCCTTGCCTGTGGAGATAAATCAGCAAATATATCACTGCGAATGATGTCAAAGAGCTTATTGCCTGTTTTTTTCTAGGATGCTTATGGTTTCACAACTTACATTTAACTCTTTTATCCATTTTGTGTTTATTTTTGTGAATGGTGTAAATTGGTGGTTTAGTTTCATTTTTTTTGCAGGTAGCTGTCCAATTCTCCCAACACCATATGTTAAAAAGACTGTCTTTACTCCATTGTATGCTCTTACCTCCTTTGTCAAATATCAATTATCCATAAAGCTGTGGGTTTATTTCAGGGTTCTCTGTTCTGTTCCATTGATCTGTATGCCTCTTCTTATGTCAGTACCAAGCTGTTTTGAGTACAATGGCCTGTAGTATAACTTGATATCAGGAAGTGTGATACCTCCCACTTCATTCTTCCTTTTCAAGATTGCTGAGGCTATTCGTGTTCTTTCTGGTTCCATACAAATTTTTGGAATATTTGTTCTATATCTTTGAAGTATGTCATTGGTATTTTAATAGCAATTGCATTGAATTTATAAATTGCTTTGGGTAATATAGACATTTTAATGATGTTTATTTTTTCTATCCATGAACACAGTGTATGCTTTCACTTGTTTATATCTTCTTTGATTTCTTTTATCAATGTTTTATAATTTTCTGAGTACAAGTCTTTAACCTCCTTGGTTAAATTTACTCCCAGGTACTTTTTTTTTTTCTGCAATAATGAAGGGGATTGTTTTCTTAATTTCTTTTTCAGACAGATCATTATTGGTGTATAAAAATGCCTCTGATTTCTTAGTATTAATTTTATATCCTGCCACCTTGCTGAATTACTTCATCAGGTCCAGTAGATTTTTAACTGCAAATTAAAAATTTTCTAGGTACAGTATCATATCATCAGCAAATAATGATAGTTTTACTTCTTCTTTTCCAATTTGGATGCCTTTTATTTCTTCTTCTTGTCTGATTGCTGTGGCTAGGACTTCCAGTACTATGTTGAATAAGGGTGGTGAAAGGGGCACCCCCAGCTTGGACCTGATCTTAAGAGGATAGCTTTTAACTTTTGTCCATTGTTGGCTGTGGGTCTGTCATAGATGGCCTTTATTATATTGAAGTATGTTCCCTGTATTTCCACTTTGCTGAGAATTTTGATCATAAATGGGTGCCAAATTTTATCAAATACTTTTTCTGCATTTATTAAAATTATCATGTGGGTTTTCTCCTCCCTTTTGTTTATGTGATGAATCACATTGATTGATTTGCAAATATTGTACCAGCCTTGCCTTTCCAGAATAAATTCCACTTGATCATGATATATGATTTTTCTTATGTATTGCTGCATCTGATTTGTTAATATTTTGTTGACGATTTTAGATTCTAAATTCATCTGGGATATTGGCCTATAATTTTCTTTCTTTGTGTTGTCTTTGCCTGGTTTTGGAATCAGAATTATGCTCACCTCATAAAAGGAGCTTGGAAGTCTTCCTTCCTCTTGAATTTTTTGAAATAGCTAGAGAAAGATAGGAATTAGTTCTTCTTTTAATTTTTGGTAGAATTCACCTGTTAAGTCATCTGGCCCAGGGCTTTTGTTTGTTGGGAGATTTATTTATTTATTTATTTATTTATTTATTGTATTTTTCTGAAGCTGGAAACGGGGAGAGACAGTCAGACAGACTCCCGCATGCGCCCGACCGGGATCCACCCGGCACGCCCACCAGGGGCGACGCTCTGCCCACCAGGGGGCGATGCTCTGCCCTTCCGGGGGCGTCGCTCTGCCGTGACCAGAGCCTCTCCAGCGCCTGGGGCAGAGGCCAAGGAGCCATCCCCAGCGCCCGGGCCATCTTTGCTCCAATGGAGCCTTGGCTGCAGGAGGGGAAGAGTGAGACAGAGAGGAAGGGGGGGGTGGAGAAGCAAATGGGCACTTCTCCTATGTTCCCTGGCTGGGAATCGAACCCAGGTCCCCCGCACGCCAGGCTGACGCTCTACCGCTGAGCCAACTGGCCAGGGCTGGGAGATTTTTGATAACTGTTTCGATCTCATTTCTTGTAATTGGTCTGTTTAGGTTTTCTGATTCTTCCAGATTGATTTTTGAAAGATTATATGTTTCAAGGAATTTATTCATGTCACCTAGGTTGTCTAATATTTTGGCATACAGTTCTTGATAGTATGTTCTTACAATCCTTTGTATTTCTGTTGTGTCAGTTGTTATTTCTCCACTCTCATTTCCAATTTTATTTATTTGAGTCCTTCCTCTTTTTTTCTGGTGAGTCTGGTTAGAGATTCATTATCTTGTTTACCTTTTCAAAGAACCAGCTCTTGGCTTCATTGATCCTCTGTATTTTTTTTTTTTAGCCTGTATGTCATTTATTTCTACTCTGATCATTATTTTTTTTCCTTCTATCACCTCTGGTGTTTATTTGTTCTTTTTTTAGTTCTTTTAGATGCAGGATTAGGTTATTTGTTTGAGCCTTTTCTAACTTCTTGAGGTATGCCTGTAATGCTATGAACTTTTCTCTCAGGACTGCTTTTGCTTTGTCCCATAAATTTTCAGTTGTTATATGCTCATTATCATTTGTTTTTAGGAATTTTTTTATTTCTTATTTGCTCTCATTGTTAACCCATTTGTTATTTAATAACATGCTATTTAGTTTCCAAGTGTTTGAGTATTTTTCAGTTTTTCTGCTGTGGTTGATTTCTAGTTTCATGCCACTGTGATCAGAGAAGATGCTTTATATGATTTAATCTTCTTAAATTTGTTGAGACCTTTTTTGTGTCCTAACATGTAATCTATCCTAAAGAATGTACCATGAGCTCTTGAAAAGAATGTATATTCTGTTACTTTAGAGTGAAAGGTTCTGAAGATATCTATTAAATCGAGTTTATCTAGTGTGTTCTTTAAGTCTGCTGTTTCTTTGTTAATATTCTTTCTTGAGGATCTATCTAATGATGTTAGTGGCGTATTGAGATCCCCTACTGTTAGAGTATTGCTGTTGATCTCGCCCTTTATATCCATCAAAGTCTGCTTTATATATTTAGGTGCTCCTATATTAGGTGCATAGATATTTATAATGGTTATATCTTCCTGTTGGATTGCTCCCTTTATCATTATGAATGTCAAGTGAAATAATGGCAACAGATGACTTAAAGAGAAGCTTACAAAACCTAGAACAAGCACTTCGCTCACTGAATTACCCTCTTCTTTCTTTGTTGTGATGAAGTCTTCTCAAGATACTCAATTCTTTATGCTTTTTCATCACACAATTCAAAATATCACAAATAATTTGAACTTTCCATTCTGCAAATCCACACTGGAGAAACTGCTTTTTTGTCAAGATTGGTTTATAATTAAAGTGATCACGAAGAAGCTTATAGAACGTATCTATGAAGCACAAGTCATTCTTTGCTATGAGCTCCACATTGGATTCTATGAGAAGTTCTGCTACATGAGGTGAATATGAGGTAAGGCAATAGCTGATGATGGGCAAACATGCCACTGTGTCTCCCTTTACCAAACCTTCACTTGACCTTCTTTATCTCTTACTATAGCCTTTGTTTTAAAGTCTATTTTGTCAGATATAAGTATCGCTACCCCAGCTTTCTTTTCATTTCCATTTGCATGAAATATTTTTTTCCATTTTTTTTACTTTCAGTCTATGTGCATCTTTTGTTTTGAGGTGTGTCTCTTATTGACAGCATATGTATGGGTCCTTTTTCTTATCCACATAGCTACCCTATGTCTTTTGATTGGATCATTTAATCCATTTACATTTAAGGTTATTATTGATATGTAGTTGTTTATTGTCATTTTATTCTTTAAAGCTACATTCCTCTTTTACTATATATATTCTTTTCCCTCTTCGTTCTGTTTACAACAGGCCCCTTAACATTTCTTGCAGCATTGGTTTGGTAGTAATGAATTCCTTAAGTTTTTTTTTGGGGGGGAAGCTTTTTATTTCCCCTTCAATTTTAAATGATAGTCTTTCTGGATAAAGAAGTCTTGGTTGTAGGCTCTTGTTTTGCATTACTTTGAATTTTTTTTTTTTTTTTTTACAGAGGCAGAGATAGACAGGGACAGACAGACAGGAACAGAGAGAGATGAGAAGCATCAATGATCAGTTTCTCGTTGCACATTGCGACTTCTTAGTTGTTCATTGATTGCTTTCTCACATGTGCCTTGACTGCGGGCCTTCAGCAGACCGAGTAACCCCCTGCTGGAGCCAGCGACCTTGGGTCTAAGCTGGTGAGCTCTTTGCTCAAGCCAGATGAGCCCACGCTCAAGCTGGTGACCTCAGGGTCTCGAACCTGGGTCCTTCCACATCCCAGTCCGATGCTCTATCCACTGCGCCACCACCTGGTCAGGCCTACTTTAAATATTTCTTGCCATGCCCTTCTGGCCTCAAGTGTTTCTCTTGAGAAGTCAGATGTCATCCTTATGGTGGCTCCTCGGTAGGTAACAGTTGCTTTTCTCTTACAGCTTTAAGTATTCTTTATTTATCTCTTAGCTTTGGTATTTTAATTATGATGTGTCTTGGTGTAGGTTTCTTTGGGTTTCTCTTTAATGGAATTTTCTGTGCTTCTTGAACCTGTGTGACTTTTTCCTGCATCAATTTAGGGAAGTTTTCAGCTATGATTTCTTTGAACAAGGTCTCTATCCCTTGTTCTTTCTCTTCTTCTTCAGGAACCCCTATGATGTGAATGTTTTTTTTTTTTTTTCATGTTGTCACAGAGCTCTCTTAGAGTTTCCTCAGACTTTTTGAGCCTTTTTTCTTTTTGCTGCTCTGCCCTCATATCTTTGTTTATCTTATCCTCTAACTCGCTGATTTGATCCTCAGCTTCATCCACTGCTTTTAATTTTTTTCAGTGTGGTCTTTATTTCTGATATTGTATTTGTCATTTCTGACTGATTCTTTTTTATTATTTCTATGTTCTTTTCTATACTTGCTATCTCTTTATTTAGGTGTTCATTATGTCCATTCATTGTTGCTCTAAGATCTTTGAGCATCCTAACAATTATAATATTAAGGCTGCATCTGGTAATTTGGTTATATTCGTCTCATACAAGTCCTTTTCTGGGGATTTCTTTTGATTCATTTGGGTTGCATTTCTTTGCCTTCCCATTTTGTCTGCATATAAGAAGGGTGGCCATCAGAGTTCGATGAGTGTGGCCTCTGTGTTTCCTAGATGTGGTCTGTCTGCAGGCCCACCACCTCCTCTGCTGTGCCTCGGGCATTGGGTACAGGAGTTGCCTGTGCCAGCCTGCTGCGGCAGCCACTGTGGTTTCTGCCTCTTCTCCATGGGCGGGACTGTGTTCACATGCCTAGGCTACAAGCCTTGGCTGGCCTTGGCCTTTGCCCCTCTCCCACAGGTGAGGCTGTGCTCGAATGCCATGCACACCTGTGCTCATTGTTCCTGGCTTTTGTTCTGCCCCTGCAGGTGGGATTGCAGCTGGCCTGCAGCTGCCGTCAGACTGCCTTCATAGCCTCTTCCATTGACACGGCTGCCCTCAGCCTACACTCCCGCCGGATGGGACTGAGCTCAAGCCGGGCCTCAGTCACATTTGACCTGGCATCTGCCCTCACTGATGGGACCACACTTTCATGTCCCGCCACCACCTCTCATCTGGCGAGTACTCAGCAGTGTGGGTGAGGGTGATGCTGCTCAGAACTTAACACTCAATACTGTATCCCTGATGGGCTCCCTCTTTCTAAGTGACTCTGCTTTGAGTGAGGCAGGAGATCTTCTGTTTGGCTGGTGACCTGCTTCCCTTTGCTGGTATTGCTGGTTTCAGGAGAAATATTCACTTTAGATTTGGGGAGTGACTCAGCCCAAGAGTTAAGGTGGCTGTTTCTCAAAGTGATTTTCCTTGTGCCTCCTAGATTACACTCTCTTCTTGTTCCTCTGGTCCTCTCGTCTCTCCCCTAGAGTCCCAGGTACGTGGTTGTAAAAGAGGTTTTCTGCATGTTCCGTTTAAGAAGAATCCTGGGTCTGAGAAATCAGTCTCTTTTTTGCAAACAGTATCCTGGCTTGTTTTGCAGCTAAAAACTGTCTTTACACCTGTTCCAGGCTCTGAGCTGCAGCCTGGGGCTTTGTTGCTGGGGCCTAGGACCATTCCCTCTCTGGTAAACTCACTTCCTTCCATGTAAATCTCTCTGGGCTGCCATTCGCTTCCGAGAGCTGGGCCCCTCTTCCCATTTCTGCTTTTCCTACCAGTCTCAGTGTGGATCTTCAGTGATCCTTGGTTAAAGAGTCCTCTTAGTTTAGTCCGAAGTTGGTTTTTCCAAATGATGGTTCTTAAAATTAAGTTGTAATCCAGTTTGATTCTGGGAGGTGGAAATCGACACGTCCACCTACTCCAACTCCATCTTGCCGCCCCTATTTTATGTCTTTTGATTGGAGCATTTAATCCATTTACATTTAAGGTTATTATTGAGATGTACTTGTTTATTGCCATTTTATTCTTTAAATCTACATTTCTCTTTTACTAGATTTTTTTCCCCTTTGTTATGTTTTCAACAAGCCTCTTACATTTTTTGCAGTATTCATTTGGTTGTAATTAATTCCTTGAGTTTTTGGTTTTTGTTGTCTGGAAGCTTTTTATTCACCTTCAATTTTAAACTATAGCCTTGCTGCATAAAAAAGTCTTGGTTGTAGGCTTTTGTTTTGCATTACTTTAAATATTCTTGCCATTCCCTTCTGGCCTCAAGTGTTTCTGTTGAAAAATCGCATATCATCTTTATTGGGGCTTTTTTTTTAGGTGATTGACTTTCTCTTGCAGCTTTTAATATTCTTTCTTTATCTTTTAGCTTTGATATTTTAATTATGATGAGTCTTGGTGTAGGTCTTTTTGGGTTCCTCTTTAATGGGATTCTCTGTGCTTCTTGAACTTGTGTGACTTTTTCCTTCATCAATTTAGGGAAGTTTTCAGCTATAATTTCTTCAATCAGGTTCTCTATCCCTTGTTCTTTTTCTTCTACTTCAGGAACCCCTATTATGCAGATGTATCTTTTCCTTTTTACAGAGCTCTCTTAGATTTTCCTCAGACTTTTTTATTATTAATTTTAATGGGGTAAAATTGATCTGTCTCTTTCTGAGGGTACATATGTTCAGGAAAACATCTCCAGGTTATTTTGACAATTGATTGTGTTGCATACCCCTCGCCCAAAGTCAAATTTTCTTCCTCTCTCCTCAGACTTTTTGAGCCTCTTTTTTTTTCTGTTCTGCTTTGGTGCTTTCATTTATCGTGTCCTCTGAATCACTGATTCAGTTTCCACTTCATCCAGCCTGCTTTTAATTCCTTCTAGTGTGATCATTATTTCTGATATTATGTTTTTTATTTCTGTTTGATTCTTCTTTATAATTTCAATGTTCTTTTTGATGCTTGCTATATTTTATTTAGGTTCTCATTATGCCCACCCATTGTTGTTTTAAGATCCTTGAGCATCCTGACAATCATTATATTAAACTCTGCATCCAGTATCTTGGTTATTTTCATCTTATTCAGTTCTTTTTTGGGGGATTTCTCTTGTTGACTCATTTGGATCACAATTCTCTGTCTTCCCATTTTGTCTGTGTATAGACTGCTCCTTTGGGTGTGCTGTTTGTGTAGCTAGCTGAGTATAGGGTGGTGTTGTCTCCCTCCAGCTTCCAGTTGTGTTGTTTCTAGATCTTGGGTTGGCCTCAGCTATTGTTTGTAATCAGATGTGGGCTACTTGTCTGCTACTACTGCTCTTTTTGCTATTTGTGTTGTCGTTTTCTATGTCTTAGCTGGGTCAGGTGTGAAGTGCCCTTCCTTAAGATACCACTTTAACTAGGGTTGTTAGGTCCTGTGCTGATGCTCTCCTTATCTGGCTGCTGGATGTGCTAGCCCTTGACCAACAGGCCCAAACCTGGCAAAGACCAATGGGGGTCACTGCTTATGACAGACCCTTAGCAATCTTCTTTGAACTACAGCTGGTTTAGAATTTATGGCTGCCTTTGCTGGACCTAGGTGTCATTGTAAATATCAGCTATACTCCTAGGCTGGCTTTTATCTACTCTTGGGTAGTGGGTGTGGCCTCTGTATTCCTAAGTTGTGGTCTGTCTGCTGGCCTGCCACCTTAGTCGCCTATTTGGGCACTAAGGCAGCAGCACCACCAGATATGTGGGCTCATGGGCCTCCAAGCAGGCCACCCCATGGTCCACCACATGGGATGCCTTGCCTGGCTCGGCTCCCATGGGTGCAAGGGCCACCTTGTTAGGCACTGCCCCTATGACTGCGAGCATGCAGCCACCGTGCCGTGGCCTGTCCCACCCACCCTTTGGAGGGTACTCAGCAGTGTGGGGGGAAGCGGTGTAGCCCTGACCTCAGCACTCAAAGCCTGTGTCCCTGACTCACCCCCTACTTTTAAGTGACTCTTTGCTCTGACTGGAGTAGGAGAGCCTCCAGTGGGCGGGATAATTGCTTCCCTTTCCTGGCGTCGCTTCTCCCAGGAAAAATGGCCACTTTAAATTTGTGGAGTGACCCAGCACAGGTTGGCTTTCCCCCACAGTCTCTTCCTGTGCCTCTGAGATTACACTCTCCTCTTGCAACTCCAGTCCTCTCAGCATTCCGCTCTCCCAGAGGCCCAGCTAAGTGGCTGTGAATGAAGTTTCTGCATGGTCCTTTTCACATGGAGCCTGGGTCTGAGAGTTCTGTCTCTCTTGAAAACAGTAACCTGGATCTTCTTTCAGCTAAATACTGTCTGTATGCCTCTTCTTGTCTTTGGGGCTCTAATTTGGGGTTCTGGTCCTAGGGCTGAGGGCCCACAACTCTCCGGGCAACCCACCCTACTGTGAGAGACCCTCTGGATTGTTGCTCGCTCCTGGGAGTGAGGCAGCCCTTTCCACATCTCCACCCTTCCTACCAGTCTCAGTGTGGTTTCTTCAGTGATCCTTGGTTATATATTCCTCTTAATTTAGTCCAAAGTTGGTTTTTTAAGATGATTTTTCCCAAGTTAAGTTGTAATCCACTTTGTTGCTGGGAGGTGGGAGTTGGAATGTCTACCTACTTCACCATCTTCTGGTCTCTAATGGTGTCTTTTGTTTTGCAAAAGGTTTTTAGTTTGATATAGTCCCATTTGCTTATTTTATCCTTTATTTCACTTGCCCATAGAGAACAATTGTCAAAAATATTGCTATGAGAGGTATCAGAGAGTCTACTGCCTATGTTTTCTTCTAATGTGTTTATGAGTTCAGGACTTACATTTACGTCTTTTATTCATTTTCAGTTTATTTTATGAATGGTATAAGTTGGTGGTCTAGTTTCACTTTTTTGCATACCTGTCCAATTTTCCCACCACCATTTATTAAAGAGACTGTCTTTACTCCATTGTATGTTTTTATATTCTTTGTCAAATATCAATTGATCATAAAGATGTGGATTTATTTCTGGGTTCTCTGTTCTGTTCCATTGATCTGTATGCCTCTTCTTATGTCAGTACCAAGCTCTTTTGATTAAAATGGCCTTGCAGTATAACTTGATATCAGGAAACGTAATACCTCCCACTTTATTCTTTATTTTCAAGATTGCTGAGGTTATTCATTTTTTTTTGGTTCCATATAAAATTTTGGAATATTTGTTCTATGTCTTTGAAGAATGCTATTGGTATCTTAATAGAAATTGCATAGTATTTATAAATTGCTTTGGGTAATATAGACATTTTAATGATGTTTTATTCTTTCTATCCATGAATATGGTATATGCTTCCACTTGTTTGTATCTTTCTTGATTTTTTTCAAATGTCTTATAATTTTCTGAGTACAAGTCTTTTATTCCTTGGTTAAATTTACTCCTAGATACCTTTTTTTGGTTGTTGTTGCAATAGTGAGGGGATTGTTTTCTTTAATTTCTCTTTCAGATGGTTTATTGTTGGTGTATCAAAATGCCACTGATTTCTGAATATTAATTTTATATCCTGCCACCTTGCCAAATTCACTATCATGTCTTGTAGTTTCTTTTTTTTAAATATTTTTCTGAAGTTGGAAACGGGGAGAGATAGTCAGACAGACTCCCACATGCGCCCGACCGGGATCCACCCAGCAACGCCCACCAGGGGGCGACGCTCTGCCCACCAGGAGGCCGATGCTCTGCTCCTCCGGGGCATCGCTCTGTCGTGACCAGAGCCACTCTAGCACCTGGGGCAGAGGCCAAGGAGCCATCCCCAGTGCCTGGGCCATCTTTGCTCCAATGGAGCCTCGCTGCAGGAGGGGGAAGAGAGAGAGACGAGAGGAAGGAGAGGGGGAGGGGTGGAGAAGCAGATGGGTGCTTCTCCTGTGTGTCCTGGCCAGGAATCAAACCAGGACTTCTACATGCCAGGCCAACGCTCTACCACTGAGCCAACTGGCCAGGGCTCTAGTAGTTTTTTGACTCGAGACTTTAAGGGTTTCTATCTACAGTAATCATGTCCATCAGCAATTTAATGATAGGTTTTACTTCTTTTTTCCCTTTTGGATCTTTTATTTCTACTTCTTGTCTGATTGTTGTGCTAGGAGTTCCAGAACTATGTTAAATAAGAGTGGTAAAAGGGGGCACCCCTGCCTTTTTTCTGATCTTAAGGGGATTGCTTTTAATTTTGCTCATTGAGTATGATGTTGGCTGTTGGTTTGTCATAGATGGCCTTTATCATGTTATGGTATGTTCCCTGTATTCCCACTTTGCTGAAAGTTTTAATCAAAAATGGGTGCTGGATTTTATCAAATGCTTTTTCTGCATTTATTGAAATTATCAATGTGGTATATTTTTCCCTTCTTTTTGTATATGTGATGAATCATAATTTATTGATTTGCAAATATTGTACCACCAGGCTTGCCTCCCTGAAGTGAATCTCACTTGATCATGATGTATAATTTTTTAAAAAGTATTGCTGGATTCAGTTTACTAATATTTTGTTGAGAAATTTTAGTGTCTATGTTTGTCAGAGATGTTGGCCTCTAGTTTTCTTTCTTTGTGTTGTCTTTACCTGGTTTTTGAGTCAGAGGTTGATGCTTAATCCACTGCACACCACAGGCCATGGTTTTTGGAATGAGAATAAAAGCTTATCTCATAAAAGGAGCTTGGAAGTCTTCCTGTCTCTTGAATTTTCTGAAATATCTTGAGAAGGATAGGTGTTAGTTCTTTAAATGTTTGATAAAATTTGTCTGTCAAGCCATCTGCTCTAGGACTTTTGTTTACTGAGAGTTTTTTGATAACTGATTCAATTTCATTTGTTGTAATTGGTCGGTTTAGGTTTTTGTTGTTTTTTTTTTTTTTTACAGAGGCAGAGATAGACAGGGACAGACAGACAGGAATGGAGAGAGATGAGAAGCATCAATCATCAGTTTCTCGTTGTGCGTTGCGACTTCTTAGTTGTTCATTGATTGCTTTCTCACATGTGCCTTGACTGCAGGCCTTCAGCAGACCGAGTAACCCCCTGCTGGAGCCAGCGACCTTGGGTCTAAGCTGGTGAGGTCTTTGCTCAAGCCAGATGAGCCCGCGCTCAGCTGGCGACCTTGGGGTCTCGAACCTGTGTCCTTCCGCATCCCAGACCCACGCTCTAATCCACTGCGCCACCACCTGGTCAGGCTAGGTTTTTTGATTCTTCAAGAATACATCTTGGAAGATTGTATGTTTCTAGGAATTTATCTATTTCATTAGGGTTTTCCAATTTTTTTGGCATATAGATCTTCATAGTATTTTTTTTTCAACTGAACTATTTTAGTGCCTAAGGCCAGGCCATTGAACTATCTTCAGTGCTGGGTGCCAACTTGCTTAAACCACTTGAGTCATGGCTGTGGGAAGAGAAAACAAAGAGAGACAGAGAGAGAGAGAGAGAGAGAAAGAAAGGGAGGGGTGTGGCAGAGAAGTAGATAGTTCTTCTGTTTGTTCTGATTGGGAATTGAAACCCAGGAGTTACATATGCCAGGCTGATGCTTACTGTTGAACCAATCGGCCAGAGCCTTCTACCATTTTATATAAGGGACTTGCATGTCAGTTGACTATCTTATTTTCAGGTGTCCTGGAACCTATTTCTCAATGGATATCAAAGGAAAACTGTATGTATATGTAAAGGCATTTAGCACATTAAAAGCCTGCAATAATATTTTATTTTGCTCATTGCAAAATGACTTTCTTTTGTGATACATTTTGTAACAGGTAAATATGTATATATATGGTCAAAACAATCAATATTTTTTGTTGCAATTTTTTTCATTGATTTTATTTGTAAATCTAGTTTCACTTTTATAAAAAAGTTTGTTCCTCATGGTGCTATCAAGTAGACAAAGGAAATATAGTCAATAATATTGTAAATAACTGTGTATGGTGCCAGGTGGGTACTAGAAATATTGATCAAATACTTTGTGAAGTGTATGATCATCTAAATATATACTATGTGTACACCTGAAACTAAATCAAAATAATATTGAATGTAAACTGTAAAATTAAAAATAAATTTAAAAAGTTTTTAAGTTTTAATCCTTTACCCATTTTGTCCATCCTGCCACATTCTGGCAACAACCAATCTGTTTTCTGTATCTATTAGCTTGCTTAAAAAAAAATTACACGTATAAGTGAGATCACATAGTATTTGGTGTTTTCCTGACTAATTTCACTTAGCATAACTTCTTCAAAACCAATCCATGTTGTCACAAATGGCAAAGTTTCATTCTTTTTCAGGTACATATCTATATCTTCCCTATGCATTCATCCATCAATGGACACTTAGGTAGTTTCTATATCTTGGGTACTGTAAATAATGCTGCAATTAACATAGGGGTGTATATATGTTTTCAAATTAGTGTTTTCGTTTTCTTCAGATAAATATCCAGAAATAGTTCTTTTTATTAATTTTTTTTGAAAGACTTCCATACTTTTTTTTCCGTAAGTGGTTGTGCAGTTTTACAATTCCATCAATAGTGCACCAAGGGTTCCTTTTCTTCACATCCTTACTGATACCCATTGTTGCCTTTTTGGTAATAGTCATTCTTATAGGTGTGAGGTGATAACACTGTGGTTTTGATTTGCATTTCCCTAATGATTAGTCATGTTAAACATCTTTCCATGTACCTGTTGGCCATCTGTATGTCATTTTTGGAAAAGTGTCTATTAGAATCTTCTACCAGTTTTAAAATTAAATCCTCTGCTTTTTTTACTATTGAGTTCTATGAGTTATTTGTATATTTTGAATATTAACCTTTTATCAGATATGTGACTTGTAAATATTTTCTCACTGTTCACTGGGTTGCCATTTCATTTTGTTGATAGTTTCCTTTGCAGTGCAGAAGAATTTTGATTATTGGTTTGTGCCTTTCTTATTGATGTGTAGGAGCTCTCTATATAGTATATATTAATTAAAACCAGTCATTTGTGATATAAGTACAATATTTTTTTCAAGGTTTAGACTTTGTTTACAGTACTTTCACTATGCAGAAATATTTATTTATTTATTTATTGTTAATAGATTTTAATTTATTGTGCTTACATAGATTCAAGTGTCCCACTGAATATATTTCCCTCCCTCCAACCTCTGTGTTCCCCTTGAAAACCCTCTTGTCCCCTCCCCCCTAATGCCCTCCTCCCTTCCTATCAAAATTTGCTGTGTCCTGCTCTCTATAATGCTGTGTTAAATACATCGAATTTCACTAATCTCATTCCCTACTCTGATCCCATCCTCTCCTCAATTTCTCTCTGACCACTTTCCCTCTGGTCCCTTTGAATCTGCCTTTACCTCTATTCTGTTCCTCAGTTCACATTGTTCATTAAATTCCTCATATGAGTGAGGTCATATGATATATATATTTTTCTCTGCATGGCTTATTTCATTTAGCATAATACTTTCCAGGTCCTTCCATATTGTCACAAAAGGTAAATTTCCTTCTTTTTCATGGCCATATAGTATTCCATTGTGTATATGTACCACTGATTTTTTAATTCACCTGTTCACTGACAAAACACTTGGGCTGTTTCCCAGATCTTGGCTATTGTAAACAATGGCTGCAATAAACATGGGGGTGCATTCTTCTTTTAAATAAATGATTTGGTATTCATAGGATATACCTCCTAAAAGTGGATGGCTGGGTCAAAAGACAGTTCCATTTTTAATTTTTTTAGATATCTCCATACTGTTTTCCACAGTGGCTTCACTAGCCTGCATTCCCACCATCAGTGCAGGAAGGTTCCCTTTACTCCACATCCTCGCCAGCGCTTATTATGTGTTGTTTTGTTAATGAACGCCATTCTGGCAAGTGTGAGGTGGTATCGCATTGTGGTTTTAATTGGTATTTTCTCTAAGAATTAGTGATTTGAGCATTTTTTCATCTGTCTATTGCCATTGTATGTCCTGTTGGAGAAGTGTCTATTCATTTCTTTTGTCAATTTTCTGATTGGACTTTTTACCTTCCTGGTGTTGAGTTTTACAAGTCTTTATAAATTTGGTTATTAACCCCTTATCAGACGTATTGTCGAATATGTTCTCCCATTGTGTGGTTTGTGTTTTTATTCTGTTCATATTGTCTTTAGCTGTGCAAAAGCCTTTAACTTAATATAGTCCCATTTGTTCATCCTGTTCTTTATTTCCCTTGCCTGTGGAGATAAATCAGCAAATATATTGCTGCCAAAAAATGTCGGAGAGCTTAATGCCTATGTTTTCTTCTAAGATGCTTATGGTTTCCTGACTTACATTTAAATCTTTTATGCATTTTGAGTTTATTTTTTGAATGGTATAAGTTGGTGGTCTAATTTCATTTTCTTACAAGTTCCTGTCCAATTTCCCAACACTATTTCTTAAAAAGACTGTCCTTAGTCCATTGTATGCTATTATCACCTTTGTCAAATATCAATTGTTTCATATAAGTGTGGGTTTATTTCTGGGTTCTCTGTTCTGTTCCATTGATCTGTATGCCTCTTCTTATGCCAGTACCAAGCTGTTTTGAGTACAATGGCCTGTAGTATAACTTGATATCAGGAAGTGTGATACCTCCCACTTTATTCTTTTTTCTAAAATTGCTGTAGCTCTTTATGTTTTTTTTTTGCTTCCATATAAATTTTTGAAACATGTGTTCTATATCTTTGAAGTATGCCATTGATATTTTAATAGGAATTGCATTGAATTTATAAATTGCTTTGGGTAATATAGACATTTTAATGATGTTTATTTTTCCTATCCATGAACACAGTGTATGCTTCCACTTGTTTATATCTTCTTTGATTTCTTTTATCAATGTTTTATAATTTTCTGAGTACAAGTCTTTAACCTCCTTGGTTAAATTTTACTCCTAGGTACTGTATTTTTTTTGTTGCAATAGTGAAGGGGATTATTTTTTTAAATTTCTCTTTCAGACAGTTCATTGTTGCTGTATAAAAATGCCACGGATTTCTGAACATTAATTTTATATCCTACCACATTGCTGAGTTTCTTTATCAGGTTCAGTAGTTTCTATGTATAGTATCTTGTCATCAGCAAATAATGATAGTTTTACTTCCTCTTTTCCAATTTGGATGCCTTTTATTTCTTCTTCTTGTCTGATTGCTGTATCTAGGACTTCCAGAACTATGTTGAATAAGAGTGTGAAAGTGGTTTCCCCTGCCTTGTTTCTGATCTTAAGGGGATTGCTTTTAATCTTTGCCCATTGATTATGATGTTGGCTGTCAGTTATGTCGTAGATGGCCTTTATCATGTTAAGGATGTTCCCTGTATTCCCACTTTGCTGAGGATTTTCATCATAAATGGGTGCTGGATTTATCAAATGCTTTTTCTGTGTCTATTGATATTAGCATGTGATTTTTTTTCCTTTTGTTTTTGTCATGAATCACATTGATTTGCAAATATTGTACAGCCTTACTTCTCCAGAATAAATCCCACTAGATATGATGTAAGATTTGTTTCATGTATTGCTGGATTTATTTTGCTAATATTTTGTTGAGAATTTTAGCATCTAAATTCATCAGGGATATTGGCCTAGAGTTTTTCTTTCTTTGTAGTGTCTTTGCCTGGTTTTAGAATGAGGATTATGCTCGCCTCATAAAAGGAGCTTGAAAGTCTTCCCTCCTCTTGAATTTTTTGAAATAGCTTGAGAAGAATAGAAAGTTAGTTCTTTGAATATTTGGTAAGATTGTCTGTGAAGCCATCAGGCCTAGGACTTTTGTTTGTTGGAAGTTTTTTGATAACTCTTTCAATCTCATTTGAAATAATTGGTTTATTAGGTTTTCTGATTCTTCCATATTAATTTTTGAAAGATTATTATGGAATTTTTTTTCAAGGAATTTGTCCATTTCACCTAGGGTGTCTCCTTTTTTGGCATACAGTTCTTCATAGTATTTTCTTACAATCCTTTGTATTTCTGCTGTGTCAGTTGTTACTTTGCCACTCTCATTTCTGATTTATTTATTTGAGTTCTCTCTCTCTCTCTCTCTTTTTTTTTTTTTTTTTGGTGAGTCTGGTTAAAGATTCATTAATCTTTTTTACCTTTTCAAAAAACCAGCTCTTGGTTTCATTGATCTTCTGTATTGTTTTTTTAGGCCTCTATGTCATTTATTTCCCTCTCTGATCTTTATTATTTCCTTCCTTCTCCTTCCTCTGGGCTTTGCTTGTTGTTCTTTTTCTAGTTCTTTTAGATGTAGGGTTAGGTTTTTTATTTTCACCTTTTCTAGCTTCTTAAGGCATGTCTGTAATGTTATGAACTTCCCTCTCAGGACTGCTTTTGCTGTGTCTCATAAATTTTGAATTGTTATGTGTTTATTTGCTTCAAAAATTTTTGAAGGTTGAGAGCTGAAATGTTTTTTTTTTAATTAAAAAAATATTAAAAAAAAAAGTGAAGAGAGAACTGCCAGAAAGGGATGGCACAAGGTGCAGTACCGGGTCTGGTCAGGGCACCATGTCCCCTCCTGAAAAACCTTCATCCTGGCTGGTGACGCTGGTGGCCAAGGCAGCCGTGGAGAAGGACACCTGGCTCCAACCTCACAGAGAAGCTGGGGAGGTCTTGGAGGAGGTGGGCACATCTAGGCAGGATCTATGTGGCTCCAGCACTCGGCTGTGGGCAGGCTTTGGGACCCGGGACCTGGGGAGCGTGCCTACGGGCCTGCAGAGCTGCTGTCCAGGCAGTATGGACCATGGCTGTTGGACCTCTGACGTCACAAATTAGTCCTCAGACTGGTGGCCCCTCTGGTGCCAACACACCTGAACCCACTGTAGAAAGTCACTTTCGCTAAGACGTCCAGAAGGGGTGAGCCAGCCATGAGGCCTCACCTTTGCCCTTCTCTCTTTAGGAGAGTTGGACTTGCAGGCCAGATAATGTCCACTCCCCACAAATCTCACCTCAATCCCAGCCCCTCACACAAGCCGAGGCTCCACCCCCTGACCTACCTCTGTGACATCACAAGTGCCTGGCTGAAGTTAGTGCAGTGCGTGCTAGACTTGAGAGGGAAAGGAAGCTAAGGGAAGTGCTCCAGTTTCTACTGTCTTCTCAGGTTTGTTTGGAGCACAATTGACCCTAGATGGGAAATTTGTTCTTTCTTTTTGTCTTCCTGATAACCCTGACTACTGGGATGATGTCCTGATGGCTGTAACTGGAACAACAAGCAAGAGCTCATGCTGCCTGTTGCTATGAAGCAATACGCAGAAAGACTGCAAGTACATTAACTTATTATAACAAGGAGGAGGGAAATTAGGAAGCTTCTTTTATCCATTGAGGTTGGGCAACCAGAGGTGAGTACAGAAAGGTTGAGTCAAAGAATCCTTCTCTTTGGGTGAGTTTAGACACTTCTTATTTAATCTGGTGAACTTTTTGTCCTATTAATTGGACATTGTCAGACAAATTAAGACAACACATACCTTTAAATTCTTCACAACCATGATTGTATCTAAGTAGAAAAGAGTCGATAGTTGCTCTATTTTCTTCTTTTTTTTTTTTTTTTTAGTTACAAAAATTTTATTTCTGTGATGAGAACTTTTAGATTTACTCTCTTAGCAACTTTCATTATCTCCTTTTCTTTGGCTGGTTTTGGGCTGTCTTTGTTCTTCTTTTTCTAGTTCCTTAAGGTGTGAAGTTAAGTGGTTCACTTGGGCTCTCTCTTGTTTGTTCATATATGCCTGAAGTGATATGAACTTCCCTCTTATTACTGCTTTTGCTGCATCCCATAGATTCTGATATGTCGTATTGTCATTTGCATTTATCTGTATATATATATATTTTATCTGCTGCTTTTCCTGCTTTTTTTTTTTTTTTTTTTATAAATTTTTATTAATGGTAATGGGATGACATTAATAAATCAGGGTACATATATTCAAAGAAAACATGTCTAGGTTATTTTGTCATTAAATTATGTTGCATACCCCTCGCCCAAAGTCAGATTGTCCTCCCTCACCCTCTATCTAGTTCTCTGTGCCCCTCCCCCTCCCCCTAATTCTCTCCCTCCCTCCCTCCCATGTCCTCCCTCCCCCCACCACCTGGTAACCACCACACTCTTGTCCATGTCTCTTAGTCTCGTTTTTATGTTTCCACCAATGTATGGAATCATGTAGTTCTTGTTTTTTTCTGATTTACTTATTTCACTCCGTATAATGTTATCAAGATCCCACCATTTTGCTGTAAATGATCTGATGTCATCATTTCTTATGCTGAGTAGTATTCCATAGTGTATATGTGCCTACATCCTCTTTATCCAGTCTTCTATTGAAGGGCATTTTGGTTGTTTCCATATCTTGGCCACTGTGAACAGTGCTGCAATGAACATGGGGCTACATGTGTCTTTACGTATCAGTGTTTCTGAGGTTTTGGGTTATATACCCAGTAGAGGAATTGCTGGGTCATAAGGTAGTTCTATTTTTCAGTTTTTTGAGGAACCACCATACTTTCCTCCATAATGGTTGTACTACTTTACATCCCACCAACAGTGAATGAGGGTTCCTTTTTCTCCACAGCCTCTCCAACATTTGTTAATTACCCGTCTTGTTGATAATAGCTAATCTAACAGGGTGAGGTGGTATCTCATTGTAGTTTTGATTTGCATTTCTCTAATAACAATGAAGCTGAGCATCTTTTCATATATCTGTTAGCCATTTGTATCTCTTCCTGGGAGAAGTGTCTGTTCACGTCCTCTTCCCATTTTTTAATTGATTGTTTGTTTGTTTGTTGTTGAGTTTTATGAGTTCTTTGTAAATTTTGGATATTAGGCCCTTATCTGAGCTGTTGTTTGAAAAATATCATTTCCATTTAGTTGGCTGTCTGTTTATTTTGATATCAGTTTTCTCTTGCTGAGTTGCTCTATTTTCTAATACAGCTTCTCTAACCTGCCCTAGTTCCTGACTGATGGCCAAAGTGGCCTGCAAAGTAGCACTTAAAGCTTCAAGCATAGCATAGGCTAATTTACCAATTTCTACATTTAGAGGATAACCATGGCTGGCATGACAAATATAGTTAAGGAGATGTGTTCTGCCAGGCTAAACAGATGTATGTTGTCTTGGCAACCAGGTGCAGGTGGCAGTTCATGGAGGGCCCTAGTTAGATGTCTTTTCTGTGTCATGAAAACAGTCTGCCTAATGAACAGGGATGACCGACCAGAACTGTTAGCTGGGACAAATGAGTAAACAGTCTGTCCACAAATTTGAAGTAGCCAGTAGGTAACTTAACATACTGAAGTGGATATATTACAAGTCATGTTGCTCTGCAGACTGATGCAGTTCTTGGTGCAGCCTTTAAAAGTAACACAGTCATTAGCCTGCCATGCTGGCTACCATGAAGGTGAACATGCCCTTGTCTTTCCTTGGAGTAACAGGCCCCCAGTTGTAGATCTCTCTGTAAGTTATATGTTTATCAATATGTTAAAACAGAGTGTGATTCTGTAGACTTCCAGAGGAGTACAGGCACCTACAAGGCATGATGTAAATATTTGTTTTACATAAGTTTCACCTGTAAGACAAAAATCAGAAATATTAAGAACATTCTTTGCCAAAGAGATCCAGATGTTTTTGCCTCGCTGAACAGGAATAAGATCACTACTAAGATTACAGTCACAGTTCTTGTCTGTGGAGGGTCAACTTGACTCTCCTTGAGGTCTGGCAACCCACATCTCTTCATGGATTCTTGATCCCCATGTGATGAATCCATTGTTCCACATCTGCAAGCTTGACTGCAGGTGGAGTAGCCAGCAAGAGTCCCAGTGTCTGGTCTACTTCTCTTCCAGCTGGTCCTCAGGAAAGCTAGTTTTCCATGTTTTTAATAGGACCTTATCGTTGGCTTCAAGGGGCTCTGGGTGCTGCGGAAGAAAAATTCTCTTTCTAAAAAAGTTACAAATAGCAGTTAACAGTTGATCTTAATGCTGTAAAAACCTTCTAACTTTTATTGCCCATTCTAAAAAGGCATCCCTGCACCTGTTGCAGCCTGAAAAGGTCGCCAAATACAATTTCATAGGGACTCAAATGAACCCCACTTTGAGGGGCTACACGTATTCTGAGCAGGGCAATGACAGGACCTGATCTCAATGAAAGATGTGTCTCTGAACATAGTTTGGCCACAGTTTTCTTTAGAGTGTGATTTATTGTTCTTTACTTTTACAATGATTGGGGTCTCCAGCCAAGCAAGTGATCCCTTGCTCATGCCAACAACCCTGCATTCAAGCTGGTGACCTCAGGGTTTGGAATCTGGGACCTCAGCATCCCAGTTCAATGCTCTATCCACTGCGCCACCTCCAATCAGGCTATCCTAATAATTTTTAAGAAAGCTTACCACAGGCTTTACAAAATACTGTATGATGCCCGGTATATAGGAGTAAACACCTATTCAGGCCATCTGACAAATTGTTTTTATTTTTAAAAAATATTTTATTTTATTTTTTTTAGAAAGGAGAAAGAGACAGAAAAGGAGTGGGAAGAGAGGGAAGCATCTACTCAGTAATTGCTCCTCCCATGTTTCTTGACTGGGCAAGACCAGGGTTTTGAACTGGTGACATCAGCATACCAAGTCAATGATAGGTTTTAAGTCAACTGGTTCTCCTTAAGTATCATATCATAGTTTGTATTACGTGTTTTTTTTGCTTATTTATTTATTCTTGTTTTATTTTTTGGAAGCTTTCTTTTTCTTTTTCTTTTTCTTTCTTTTTACTTAGACAATTAAATTTAACAGGGTGACATTGGTCAACCGGAGTACATAGATTTAGAGAAAACAACTCCACATCATTTGGACAGTCAATTATGTTGTATACCCATCACCCAAAGTCAAATCATTCTCCGTCATCCTATATTTGTTTCTCTTTATGCCTCTTCCTCTCTCATCTCCCTCCCACCCCTGGTAACCACTGCACTCTTATCTATGTCCATGAGTCTCAATTTTGTGTCCCACCTATGTATGAAATCATACAGTTCTTAGCTTTTCCTGATTTACTTATTTCACTCAGTGTAATGTTATCAAGGTCCATCCATGTTGTTGTAAATAATACTATGTCATCATTTCTTATGGCTGAGTAGTATTCTATAGTATATATGTACCACTTCTTTATCCAATCATCTACTGAAGGGCATTTTGGCTGTTTTTATGTCTTGATCACCATGAATAATGCTGTGATGAACATGGGAGTACATGTGTCTTTACATACCCATGTTTTTTAATTTTGGGGGTATATACCCTGTAGAGGGATTGCTGGGTCATATGGTAGTTATATTCTTAATTTTTTGAGGAACCACCATACTTTCTTCCATAATGGTTGTAGTAATTTACATTCCCACCAACAGTGAATGAAGGTTCCTTTTTCTCCACAGCCTCTCCAGCACTTGTTATTACCAGTTTTGTTGATAATGACTAATCTAAGAGGAGTGAGGGGGTATCTCATTGTACAATAGCTTTGATTTGCATTTATTTAATAGATAATGAAGATGAGCATCTTTTTATATATCTTATTGGCCATTTGTTTTTCTTCTTGGGAGAAGTGTCTGTTCATGACCTCTTCCCATTTTTTGTATTGGATTGTTTGCTTGTTTGCTGCTGAGTTTGTGAGTTCTTTATATATTTTGGATATTAGCCTCTTATCTGAGCTGTTGTTTGCAAATATCATCTCCCATTAAGTTGGCTGTTTGTTTTGCTATCAGTTTCTTTTGCTGTGCAGAAGCTTTTTACTTTGATGTAGTCCCATTCACTTATCTTTGCCTTTACTTCCCTTGCCTTTGAGGTCAAATACATAAAATGTTCTTTATGGCCAAGGTTCATGAGTTTAGTACCTATGTTTTCTTCTACGTAATTTACTGTTTCAGATCTTATATTTAGGTCTTGGGTCCATTTTAAATTAATTTTTGGGTGAGGAGGCAAACTCTAGTCAAGTTTCATTTTTTTGCATGTAGCTCTCCAATTTTCCCAGCATCATTTATTGTAGAGGCTTTCTTTTCTCCATTGTGTGTTTTTGGCTCCTTTATCAAAGATGATTTGACCATATATATATGGTTTTATTTCTGGGCTCTCTATTCTGTTCCATTGGTCTGTGTGTCTATTTTTCTGCCAATACCATGCTTTTTTGATTATTGTGGCTTTGTAGTATAATTTGAAGTCAGGTATTGTAATGCCTTTAGCTTTGTTTTTTTCCCTTAGGATTACTTTGGCTATTTGGGGTTTTTTATGGTTTCATATAAACCTAATGATTTTTTATTCAATTCCTTTTTAAAATAACATTGGAATTTTGATGGGAATTGCATTAAATTTGTATATTGCTTTGGGTAATGTAAAGCCAGAAGCCAGAAGCCAGGGCCACTATCACAGCAGCCTGGCTCATGCAGGTTCGCATTGAATTCGGACAGTCGGTAAAGAAACAATGGAGCCAAAAACTGGTGGGCCATTTTCTTTATTTCTAGCTTGCACCCGGCGGGCAAGTAAAAACACACACTGGGCTCCAAAACCCACTCACATTCAGTGCTCACAAAGCCACTGACTTATCCGAGTTTCCTAGAATCAAAGGTTTCTAGCTCACCAGCCTTATTCTCCTCAGTTCCCCATCTCCTTCCTTATCCCTGATACAAACTCTGCACAAACTGGCATCTCACTCAGCACTCCACCATCTTGGCTGCTTCTCCTGGCCACATGGCCTCTTTCTGCTCTCTACTCTGCTCCCTATGCTCTCTCATGCTAATCATCCCAGGAACCAAGAGAGCAAACTCTCATTCTGCCCCCATTTTATAGTGTAGCTTCATAACCTTTAATCCAATATACAAAATAGGGAAGTCTCTAATACAAAGTCACTTCTCTGAGGCATGATTGGATTGTACCACCCCACATCAAAAAGGGTGGGAAAGGCTTAATCCCAAAACCAAGCCCAGGCTACAAAGATTCTGCCTGCCCACAGCCAGCCTCAAACACACATTAATATCATCTGGGCAACGGTCTCCATGTGGGCAGCGTCATCTTTAACAAAGTGAGCATAATACATTTTATCTGCCCAACAGGTAATATGGCCATTTTAACTATATTTATTCTTCCTATCTAAGAACAAGAAATATTTTCCATTTCATTGTATCTTTTTCAAATTCCTTTAATAATGCTCTGTAGTTTTCAGTATATAATTCTTTTACATTCTTTGTTATGTTTATTACTAGGTATTTTATTTCATTTTTTTTGCAACTGTAAAAAAGATTATTTTTTTTAGTTCATTTTCAAAAATTTCATTGTTGGCAAATAAGAGAGCAATAGACTTCTGTATATTAATTTTGTATCCTGCAACCTTACTGTATTGGTTTATTGTTTCTAATAGCCTTTTTGTGGAGTCTTTGGGGTTTTCAATATACAGGATCATGTCATCTGCAAAAAGTGAAACCTTTATGTCTTCTTTCCAATATGAATGCCTTTTATTTCTTTTTCTTGTGTGATTGCTCTGGCTATAGCTTCCAGCACTATGTTGAATAGGAGTGGAGAGAGTGGGCAGCCTTGTCTTGCTCCTGATTTTAGAGGAAAAGTTTTCAGTTTTTTGCCATTTTATATGATGTTAGCTGATGATTTATCATATATGGCCTTTATTATGTTGAGATATTTTCCTTCTATACCCATTTTGTTGAGTGTTTTAAACATAAAATGGTGTTGTATTTTATTGAATGCCTTTTCTGCATCTATTGATGGGATCATATGGTTTTTATTCTTTGTTTTGTTGATATGATGTATTAGGTTAATCGTTTTACATATGTTGAACCATCCTTGTGTTTCTGGGATGAATCCCACTTGATCATGATAAATTGTTTTTTTAATGTGTTGTATTTGATTTGCTAGTATTTTGTTTAGGATTTTTGCATCTGTATTCATTAGAGATATTGGTCTGTAGTTTTCTTTTTTTTGTGTTGTCCTTACCAGATTTTGGTATAAGGGTTATGTTGGCCTCATAAAATGTGTTTGGAAGTATTGCTTCTTCTTCAATTTTTTGGAAGGCTTTGAGACAGATAGGAACAAAATCTTCTTTGAATATTGGAAGAATTCACTAGTATAGCCATCTGGCCCTGGACTTTTATTTTGGGGGAAATTTTTGATAGTTGTTTCTATTTCCTCCATGCTTATGGGTCATTTTAGGCTTTCTACTTCTTCATGACTCAGTCTAGGAAGATTGTATTGTTCTAGGAATTTATTCATTTCTTCTAGATTGTTGAATTTGGTAGCATATAGTTTTTCATAGTAGTCTCTAATAATCCTTTGTATATCTATGATATATGTGGTAATTTCTTTTCTTTTACTTTGGATTTTGTTTATATGAGTCCTTTCTCTTTTTTGCTTAGTGAGTCTTGCCAAGGGTTTGTCAATTTTGTTGATCTTCTCAAGGAACCAGCTCTTTGTTGTATTGATTTTTTTCTATAGTTTTTCTGTTCTCTATTTCATTTATTTCTGCTTGGATTTTTATTATTTTCTTTCTTCTGCTTTAAGGAACACATCTAAGCTACAAGGATAAAAATAGATTCAAAGTGAAAGGTTGGAAAACAATTCTCCAGGTTTTGGGTTGCCTTTGCTCTTCTTTTTCTAGTTCCTTAAGATGTGATGTTAGGTTGTTTACTTGTATAATGATATGAACTTCTCTCTTATTTCTGCTTTTGCTGCATCTCAGAGATTTTGATAAGTTCTGTTGTTATTTTTGTCTGTATATATCTTTTGATCTCTGCTTTTATTTCTTCTTTGACCCAGTCATTTTTTAGAAGTATGTTGTTTAATTTCCACATTTTTGTGGGTGTGGTTGCTTCTTTTTTGCAGTTGAATTCTAGTTTCAAAGCCTTATGGTCAGAGAATATGTTTGGTATAATTTCAATCTTTCTGAATTTGTTGTTGTTAGGTTTGTGGCCCAGCATATATGGTCTATTCTTGAGAATGTTCCATGTACACTGGAGAAAAATGTATACTCTGACGTTTTGGGATGAAATGTCCTGTAGATGTCTGTTATGTCCATTTGTTCTAGTTTTTCATTTAAGGCTGTTATTTCTTTATTGATTTTCTGTTTGGATGAACCATCTAAAGCCATCAATGGTGTATTGAGGTCTCCAAGGATGATTGTATTTTTTTGTTGGTTTGTATTTTTAGATCAGTTAGTAGATAGATGTCTTATATACTTTGGTGCTCCCTGGCTTAGTGCATATATATTAAGAAGTGTTATGTCTTCTTGATACAATGTTCCCTTTATCATTATGAAATGTCTATCTTTGTCTCTGGTTATCTTTTTTGTCTTGTAGTCAGCACTGTCAGATATGAGTATGGCTATACTTGCTTTTTTTGGATATTATTTGCTTGGAGAATTGTTTTTCAACCTTTCACTTTGAATCTATTTTTATCCTTGTAGCTTAGATGTGTTCCTTAAAGGCAGCATACAGTTGAGTTTTGGTTCTTGATCCAATCTTCTTCTCTGTGCCTATTTATTGGTGAGTTCTATACATTTACATTTCGTGTAATTATTGACACTTGAGGATTTCCTATTGCCATTTTATATACTGTTTTCTGATAGCTCTGTTGTCTTGTTTGGTTCTTCTTCTTTTTTGTTTTTCTGTCATTTGTTTTTGTTTGGTGGTATTCCATACTTCTATCCTCTGTTCCTTCTTTTTTTAAGCTATGTGTTTCAATAGTGTCATTTTCAGAGGTTACCATTAGGTTATCAAAAGAAAATCTATCATGTTTATTAGACTGCATTATCTCATGAGTGCTTCTGTATGCCATCCTCCCTTGTTACTGCTGATTTTTATCCTCTCCCCTTTTATGTTATTTGTGTCACAGATTATCCTTGTTTTTTTTTTTTAACATATTGCTTTTTTAAATTTTATTTATTCATTTTTAGAGAGGAGAGCAAGAGGGAGAGAGAGAAACAGAGAGAGAGAAGGGGGGAGGAGCTGGAAGCATCAACTCCCATATGTGCCTTGACCAGGCAAGCCCAGGGTTTCAAACCGGCGACCTCAGCGTTCCAGGTCGACGCTTTATCCACTGCGCTACCACAGGTCAGGCCTATCCTTGTTTTTGTTGTGGTCTTGTTGAAACTTTTACTTGTAGTTTTGTTAGCTTTGATGGATATAGTATTTATGGCTGGTAGTTTCTCTCTTTCAGTATTTCAGATGTTGGGATCCACTCTCTTCTGGCTTGTAGAGTTTCTGCTGAGAAATCTGATGATAGATCAATTGGCCTTCCTTTATATGTTATATTCTTTTTTTCCTTAGCTGACTTGAGGATTTTTTTTTTGTTATTGATTTGTGATAATTTCATTACAATGTGCCTTGGAGTAGGTCTAGGTCTGTTTGGGTTTAGGTAACTTGGTGTTTTGCTTGCTTTTTGGATTGGAAGCTCTAGCTCTTTCCACGGGCTTGCGAAATTCTCATTTTTTGTTTGAATATAGTCCATTCCCTTTTTCCTCTCCTCTTCTTCTGATATACTCATTATTCTTATATTGCTCTTTCTGATGGAGTCAAACAATTCTTGTAGGGCTTTCTCATTTTTTAAATTGGTGAGTCTCTTTCTTCATCTGTCTATAGTACAGTGAGTGGTACCTTGACATACGAGCACTTTAAATCACAGCAATTTGAGAGACAAGCAGTCACACACAGGAATTTTTTGCTTTAAGATATGGTGCTGGGCAGTAGTCTGTGAAATTGCTAATTACCTTCCTGCTTGCAAAGGGCCATAGTTATGCTAATGTATCCTTCCCCTCTGCCACCATCTTCGCCTGACCTTGAACATAAATACACTTCATAAACCAGTTTATTTGTATACATTCTCTCTTCTTATGTGTGTGTGTGTATGTATCTGCTATTTATAAAGTACATTTTCTTATTTAAAAGTATATAATAAAAAATTGTGTGGGTTTTCGGGGCTGGGAATGGATTAATTGCATTCCCATTAATTTAAATGGGGAAATTTGATTTACACACGAGCAAATTGAGTCACAAGCTTGGCAATGAGATGAATTAAACTCTTGTGTTAGGTACTACTATATCTCTAGTTGCCTGTCTTCAATGTCACTAATTCTCTCCTCTATCTGGCCTGTTTTCTTGGCCAAGCTTGTTACCTCATTTTTCAGTTTATGTATTGAGTTTTTCATCTCTGTTTGGTTAGTTTTCATAGTTTCAATTACCTTAGGGAAGTACTCTTTTTGTTCATTAAGTTCTTTTTTCAGTTCACTGAATGGCTCTTTTTTAAAAATTGAGTTTAATTTATTGTGTTTACATAGATTCCAGTGTCCCCCCAAATGCATCCCCCCTCCTGTGTTCCCCTCAACATCCCCCTTGCCCCCTCCCCCTAACACTCCTTTTTCCCTCCAGGATTTGCTTTTCTGCTCTCTATAACACTGTGTTATGTTTATATAATTTCACCAATCTCTTTCCACTCTCTGATTTCATCCTATCATCCTCTTTGTCTCTGTTCACTTTCCCTCTGGTCCCTTTGATCCCACCTCTGTCTCTATTCCATTCCTCAGTTCACATGGTTCATTGGATTCCTCAAATGAGTGAGATCATATGGTATTTTTCTTTCTCTGCTTGGCTTATTTCACTTAACATAATAGTTTCCAGGCTCATCCATATTGTCGCAAAAGGTAAGAGTTTCTTCTCTTTCACGGCCCTTTAATATTCCATTGTATGTATGTACCACTGCTTTTTAATTCACTTGTCCACTGATGGACACTTGGGCTGTTTCTAGATCTTGGTTGGCTATTGTGAACAATGCTGCCATAAACATGGTGGTACATTTCTTCTTTTGAATCAGTGATGTGGTGTTCTTGGGATATATTCCTAAAAGTGGATGGCTGGGTCAAAAGGCAGTTCAATTTTTAATATTTTGAGGAATCTCTATACTGTTTTCTACAGTGGCTGCACCAGCCTGCATTCCCACCAGCAGTGCAGGAAGGTTCCTTTTCTCCACATCCTTGCCAACACTTATTATATGTTGTTTTGTTAATGAGTGCCATTCTGACTGGTGTGAGATGATATCTCATTGTGGTTTTAATTTGCATTTCTCTAATGACTAGTGATGTTGAACATTTTTTCATCTGCCTAGTGGCTATTTGTATGGAGAAGTGTCTATTCATTTCTTTTGCCCATTTTTTTGATTGGGTTATCTTCCTGATGTTGAGATTTACAAGTTCTTTATAAATTTTGGTTATTAACCCCTTATCAAATGTATTGTCAAATATGTTCTCCCATTGTGTGGGTTGTCTTTTTATTCTGTTCATATTGTCTTTAGCTGTGCAAAAGCTTTTTAGTTTAATATAGTCTCATTTGTTCATCCTGTTCTTTATTTCCCTTGCCTGTGGAGATAAATCAGCAAATACATTGCTGTGAGAGATGTCGGAGAGCTTACTGCCTATGTTTTCTTCTAAGATGCTTATGGTTTCCTGACTTACATTTAAGTCTTTTATCCATTTTGAGTTTATTTTTGTGAGTGGTAAAACAACTTACATCATTTGTAAAAATAAACTGAATTGCCATTTATTGTTTTCTTGTATCTCATGGAGTATTTTTAGAACTTTAATTTTGAATTTTCTGTCATCAAGCTCCAAGGTTTCCATGTAATTGAGATTTTTTTCTGGAGATTTTTCATCATCTCTGTGAGCTACATCTCTGTCTTGTGTATCCATAATATTTGATTACTTTTTTATGTCATTTGAGAGTGGTATTGTTAATAACACTAACAAGAAATAACTAAAAGAGATTGAAAAAATGAAAATTCTATAAATAATAATAAGTAGAACAAAAACTATAGAGAACAAGAGCAGGAATTGTCTTAGGTTCTGAATACAGGTGAATCGAACCTCACAAGTTGGACACTGAACAGGTTTGTCTGGACCATTTGGACTTGGCTGTTCTGTACTGCAAGTAGAAGGAGTGACGTAGAGTAGCTAGGGACTCTGAACATTTTCTAACCAATCATTGTTTGCGTGAGCATTAGTGCTAGAAGTAATTTGAAGTGTAAGTCACCCTTAGGTGACGCCTTCACTGGCTGAGTCTATACAGATAGCCTGCGGACTAGTCAGAGGTCCTCTTGGATGTGCTCCTTCCTGGCACTGTCTGCTAGTTACTTAGTGATCTCAGATAAGCACCGACAGTCTGGGATACTTCCTCATGAGTCTCCCCATCGCTTAATCTTTCTATTTTGACCTGGAGCTACTTCATAAAATAATTTAAATGCCATCAGAAAGAATCCAAATGCAAAGTTCTGGGGTATTGGCTTAAATCACTGTCTTTTATTCATATGATGAAACACACTGCAGCTGCTGAGAGGCAGTGGTAGAGTGGCTCTGCTGATGTGCATGGACAGCTCATGGTGCCAAGGGTATGTGCAGTAGTAGCTGGTTTTTGTGTGTGTGTGTAAGCATATATATACATATATATGCCAAATGTTGAAAGTGATTGTGTCCTAATTGTATTATGAGTAACTTTTCTCTCTTACTTTTCTTTTTCTTTTTTCCTTCAATAAAAATATATTACTTGTGAAATTTTCAAATAAAAAATTTGAGGTGATATTGATTGATAACATTATATGCTTCAGTGTACTACATTATAATTTGAAATCTGTACACACTACAACATTCTCACCACTAAAAGTCTAGTTTCCATGCATGACCATACACTATTTAGGGAAATGCAAATCAAAACCACAATGCAGGCCCTGGCCAGTTAGTTTAATTGATTAGAGTGTCACCCCCAGTACAGCAAGGTTGCAGCTTCCCTCCCCAGTCTAGGGTCATACAAGAAGCAACCACTGGTCAGTTGTGCCAGGGCCCAGTAGGTGGGCAAGGTATTGTTCAGAACTTGAGGCCAATGTTCCTGCAGAAAAACTCTCAGGGCCAAAAGAATATCCAGGTGTCCCCAGACAGTTATGCAGACTCTGCCACTTCTTTGAAAGGTTAAAATGGGTCATACCCATCCACTCAGATCTGCACTGCCTTCCAGTGTACCAAGGCTGCAGGCAAGGGACCCTCTTGAGTTCCTACAGTTCCTGCAGCGAGGGGAACCCAGAGCTGTCGCGTAGCTTGGGAAAGCCATGTGGCTGCAGGACTGCTTGTTCTTGGTGAGAAATGCTTTCACATAGGGTGATGTCACCTAGAGAAAAGGTTTCCTGAGCCCACCCAGGTTCCTCAGAACCATGGGCTGCAACCTCTGAATTATTCTTGGCTTCTCTGCTTTCTCCTCCAAGGACAGAAGAATTCTGACAAACCAATTCCAGAGAGTACAGCCAGAAAACATGGAGCAGTGGCTACAAACTCTGTCCATAACCTTGAGCTCATTATTTAACTTTTCTGAGCCTCGGTTTCTTCCTATGTAAAAGGAAATTCTAATTGTATATGCTTTGGTAGTTGTAGAATAATAGAAAGAATTTAGAGGATGGTGCTGGGGTCATACTAAGCAGGGATAAACTTGACTAGCATGTAACAATTGGCACGAGCAGTGACTCCATCTTTCTTCCCTGAGTGGAGAGCAGCCTGTGCTGGAGCTGGTTCTGGAGGAACTTTGGCTGCCAGGCATGAACTCCTTAGCTGCTGGAGGACAGGGCGTTCCCGCAGAGCAGCTGGGGTGATGACAAGGGCCATGTTATTTATCAGCAAGGATGAAGTTAGGTAAATATTTAACAATCAGGTATGGCAGCATACCAACTGAATATAAATGGTAATTTTAAGTGTTAAATATTAATTATTTGTATTATAAACGAATGTAAGCTACAGGGCTTTCATTGCTAGATTCTGTTTTGTCCAATACACACACGTACATATACACATGTATATACACACACAAATATACATACACATGTTCTTAATTTTTAAGAGGAAAACCAGAAAGCACTTAGGAAAGTAAAGGAGCCACCTGTGTCAGACTTGGATTGCAGCGGTTCTGAGGGGCAGGGACACCCGGCAGTGTGTTTCACCAACAGACGGCTTTCTGATGATGCCATCTGGGCCTCGCTGTCATGTCGGCCCCGTGTGGATTCCGCAGCTCCCGAACTGCAGTGTCAGGTGCACAGGCTGGGCTGGGACATGGGAAAGACCCCTGGGCTTTTGTGGCAAGTCAGTGAGTTCTGTTTTAATTTGCTAAGGCTGCCTTAACAAAGTACTGCATACTGGGTAGTTTAAACAACAGAAACTTATTTTCTCAATTTCTTCTGGAGGCTGGAACTTCGAGATATCAAAGTGTCAGCACAGCTGCTTCCTTCTGAGGGCCTCTGTCCTTAGCTTGTAGGTGGTTGTCTTATCCCTGTGCCTTCATGTCATATTCCCTGTGTGTGTGTGTCCCAATTTCCTCTTCTATAAGGACACCAGTCATATTAGATTAGGGTCCACCTCTACAAGTATGGTTACATTGTGAGGGACTAGGGGTTAAGACACCATCGTATAAACCTTTGGGCAGACATAATTTGGTCCATAACAAGTTCATTCTTCCAGCCTGATATGTTCAGTGTAGTCTGCAGGCTTTTCTCTCTGGCACATGCAGGGTTCCTGCTCCCCTGAGATTTTCCCTTGTGTCTTCCTTTTCTCACTTCTCATTGTGAAAATACTCAAACATATAATAGAATCTATACCAAGCCATGTATCCTGCACCTAAATTCAATACTGGTTAGCATTCTTTTAAAATATCATTCACTTATATACATATATATTTGGCACCATTTCAAAGGTACCTCTGAATACTTCAGGATACATTTTCAAAAATAAACAAACAAATAAAAGGACCTTTTTTACTCAGCCTCAATACTATTATCATACTGAATAATAAGCATTCTATGTTTAAATTTCTTAGCCTCTCACCCAAATGTCTCACAATGGTTTCCTTCACCAACCAAAATTCATGCATTAAAAATGGTTATGTTTCTTCAGTGTCTTGTATTTTTAATCTTAAATACTTCTCTCTCTTTAATTTTTATGATATTGACTTTTTGAAGACACTAAGCCTTATTAGAATGTCTCTCATTCTGGTGTTGTCTGATGTTGGAGAGGAAGAATTTTTACCTACCTCACAAGGTTCTTTTGGCTGGTCTGATAATCAAATCGTCATGAAAGAAACTAACAGAAGAAAAACACATTCAAATTTGTGCATACGGGAACCCACATACATGAGAAGTTCAAAGGCCTAGAGGTAAAGTGAGGTCTATATGCCATCTTGAGCCTGGGAATGAGATAGGGGCCTGGGTTTCAGAGGGGGGGAGGATTATTCACAGGAGGATAAGAAGGGCAGATGGTTTGTAATTAGATGTTTGCCCTGCCATACAGATAGGTTATAAAACATTATTTCTAGTGTTAACTCTTTTTGTTTTGTCTTGTTTAGTATAGACATTTTATTTTATTTTTTTTTTATAATTTTATTTTTTTAATGGGGTGACATCAATAAATCAGGATACATATATTCAAAGATAACAAGTCCAGGTTATCTTGTCGTTCAATTATGTTGCATACCCATCACCCAAAGTCAGATTGTCCTCTGTCACCTTCTATCTAGTTTTCTTTGTACCCCTCCCCCTCCCCCTTTCCCTTTCCCTCTCCCTCCTTCCCCCATAACCACCACACTCTTATCAATGTCTCTTAGTCTCACTTTTATGTCCCACCTACGTATGGAATAATGCAGTTCCTGTTTTTTTCTGATTTACTTATCTCACTTCGTATAATGTTATGAAGATCCCACCATTTTGCTGTAAATGATCCGATGTCATCATTTCTTATGGCTGAGTAGTATTCCATAGTGTATATGTGCCACATCTTCTTTATCCAGTCATCTATTGATGGGCTTTTTGATTGTTTCCATGTCCAGGCCACAATGAACATGGGGCTGCATGTGTCTTTGCGTATCAATGTTTCTGAGGTTCTGGGGTATATACCCAGTAGAGGGATTGCTGGGTCATAAGGTAGTTCTATTTTCAGTTTTTTGAGGAACCACCATACTTTCTTCCATAATGGTTGTACTACTTTACATTCCCACCAACAGTGTATGAGGGTTCCTTTTTCTCCACAGCCTCTCCAACATTTGCTATTAACTGTCTTGTTAATAATAGCTAATCTAACAGGTGTGAGGTGGTATCTCATTGCCATTTTGATTTGCATTTCTCTAATAACTAAAGAAGATGAGCATCTTTTCATATATCTGTTGGCCATTTGTATTTCTTCCTGGGAGAAGTGTCTGTTCATGTCCTCTTCCCATTTTTTTTATTGGATTGTTTGTTTGTTTGTTGTTGAGTTTTATGAGTTCTTTGTATATTTTGGATATTAGGCCCTTATCTGAGCTGCTGTTTGAAAATATCATTTCCCATTTAGTTGGCTGTCTGTTTATTTTGTTATCAGTTTCTCTTGCTGAGAAAAATCTTCTTAGTCTGATGTAGTCCCATTCATGAATTTTTGCCTTCACTTCTCTTGCCTGTGGAGTCAAATTCATAAAATGCTCTTTAAAACCCAGGTCCCTGAGTTGAGTACCTATGTCTTCTTCTATGTACTTAATTGTTTCAGGTCTTATGTTTAGATCTTTGATCCATTTTGAGTTAATTTTAGTACAGGGGGACAAACTGTAGTCCAGTTTCATTCTTTTGCATGTGGCTTTCCAGTTTTCCCAGCACCATTTATTGAAGAGGCTTTCTTTTCTCCATTGTGTGTTGTTGGCCCCTTTATCAAAAATTATTTGACTATATATATGTGGTTTTATTTCTGGACTTTCTATTCTGTTCCATTGGTCTGAGTGTCTATTTTTCTGCCAATACCATGCTGTTTTGATTATCGTGGCCCTATAATATAGTTTGAAGTCAGGTATTGTAATGCCCCCAGCTTCATTCTTTTTCTTTAGGATTGCTTTGGCTATTCGGGGTTTTTTATAGTTCCATATAAATCTGATGATTTTTTGCTCCATTTCTTTAAAAAATGTCATTGGAATTTTGATGGGAATTGCATTAAATTTGTATATTGCTTTGGGTAATATGGCCATCTTGATTATATTTATTCTTCCTAACCAAGAACAAGGAATATTCTTCCATCTCATTATATCTTTTTTGATTTCCCTTAACAATGGTTTATAGTTTTCATGATATAAGTCCTTTACATTCTTTGTTATGTTTATTCCTAAGTATTTTATTTTTTTTTGTTGCAATCGTGAAGGGGATTATTCTTTTGAGTTCATTCTCAAATGTTTCATTGTTGGCATATAGAAAGGCTATGGACTTGTGTATGTTAATTTTGTATCCTGCGACCTTACTGTATTGGCTTATTGTTTCTAGTAGTCTTTTTGTGGATTCTTTGGGGTTTTCGATGTATAGGATTATATCATCTGCATAAAGTGATACCTTTACTTCTTCTTTTCTGAGATGGATGCCTTTTATTTCTTTGTCTTGTCTGATTGCTCTGGCTAGAACCTCTAGTACCACATTAAATAAGAGTGGAGAGAGTGGACAACCCTGTCTTGTTCCTGATTTAAGGGGGAAAGCCTTCAGTTTAGTGCCATTTAATATGATGTTAGCTGATGGTTTATCATATATGGCCTTTATCACGTTGAGATATTTTCCTTCTATACCCATTTTGTTGAGAATCTTAAACATAAAATTGTGTTGTATTTTATCGAAAGCCTTTTCTGTGTCTATTGATAAGATCATGTGGTTTTTGTTCTTTGTTTTGTTGATAGGGTGTATTACGTTAACCGTTTTATGTATGTTGAACCATCCTTGAGATTCTGGCATGAATCCCACTTGATCATGATGTATTATTTTTTTAATATATTGTTGTATTCGAGTTGCTAGTATTTTGTTTAGTATTTTTGCATCTGTATTCATTAGAGATATTGGTCTGTAATTTTCTTTTTTTGTGCTATCCTTGCCTGATTTTGGTATGAGGGTTATGTTGGCCTCATAAAATGTGTTTGGTAGTATTGCTTCTTCTTCAATTTTCTGGAAGACTTTGAGTAGAATAGGAACCAAGTCTTCTTTGAATGTTTGATAAAATTCGCTAGTATAGCCATCTGGGCCTGGACTTTTATTTTTGGGGAGGTTTTTAATGGTTTTTTCTATTTCTTCTCTACTAATAGGTCTGCTTAGGCTTTCTACTTCTTCTTGACTCAGTCTAGGAAGGTTGTTTTGTTCTAAGAATTTATCCATTTCTTCTAGGTTGTTGAATTTAGTGGCATAAAGTTTTTCATAGTATTCTACAATAATTCTTTGTATATCTACGGTGTCCGTGGTGATTTCTCCTCTTTCATTTTGGATTTTGTTTATATGAGTTCTTTCTCTTTTTTCCTTGGTAAGTCTTGCCAAGGGTTTGTCAATTTTGTTGATATTTTCAAAGAACCAGCTCCTTGTTCTATTAATTTTTTCTATAGTTTTTCTGTTCTCTAATTCATTTATTTCTGCTCTGATTTTTATTATCTCCTTTCTTCGGCTGGTTTTGGGTTGTCTTTGTTCTTCTTTTTCTAGTTCCTTAAGGTGGGATGTTAAGTGGTTCACTTGGGCTCTCTCTTGTTTGTTCATATATGCCTGAAGTGATATGAACTTTCCTCTTATCACTGCTTTTGCTGCATCCCATAGATTCTGATATGTGGTATTGTCATTTTCATTAGTCTGTATATATCTTTTGATCTCTGCACTTATTTCTTCTTTGACCCATTCATTTTTTAAAAGGATGTTGTTTAGTTTCCACATTTTTGTGGGATTTTTTTCCTCTTTTTTGCAGTTGAATTCTAGTTTCAAGGCTTTATATTCAGAAAATATGCTTGGTACAACTTCAATTTTTCTGAATTTGCTGATGTTTTTGTGGCCCAACATATGGTCAATTCTTGAGAATGATGAATGTACACTGGAGAAAAATGTATACTCAGTCACTTTGGGATGAAATGTCCTGTAGATGTCTATCATATCCAGGTGCTCTAGTGTTTTGTTTAAGGCCACTATGTCTTTGTTGATTCTCTGTTTGGATGACCGATCTAGAGCCGTCAGCGGTGTATTGAGGTCTCCAAGTATGATTGTATTTTTGTCAGTTTTTGTTTTAAGATCAATAAGTAGCTGTCTTATATATTTTGGTGCTCTTTGGTTTGGTGCATATATATTAAGAATTGTTATGTCTTCTTGATTCAGTGTCCCCTTAGCCATTATGAAATGACCATTGTTGTCTCTGAGTACTTTTCCTGTCTTGTAGTCAGCATTATCAGATATGAGTATTGCTACACCTGCTTTTTTTTGGATGTTATTTTCTTGGAGTATTGTTTTCCAGCCTTTCACTTTGAATTTGTTTTTATCCTTGTTACTTAGATGTGTTTCTTGTAGGCAGCATACAGTTGGATTTTCTTTTATAATACATTCTGCTACTCTGTGCCTTTTTATTGGTGAGTTTAATCTGTTTACATTTAGTGTAATTATTGATACTTGTGAGTTCCCTATTGCCATTTTATAGATTGCTTTCTGTTAGTTTTGTGTCTTGTTTGATCCTTCTCTTTCATCTTTCTATCTTTTGTTTTTATTTGGTTGTATTCCATACATCTTTCCTCTGTTGCTATTTTTTTTAAATCATGTGCTTCTGTGGTGGTTTTTTCAATGATGGTTACATTTAAGTAATGAAAAGTGTTCCTACCCTGTTCATTGTAGTGCACTATTTTGTGAGTACTTTTGCACTCCATTGTCCTTTGCTACTGTTAATCTCCATCCTCTCTTCCCACTTTCTTTTTGTTGTTGTCACAGTTTAAATTTGGTTTTATTGTGTTCTTCTTGGAGCTTTTACTTGTGGCTTTGTTTTTTTTTTTGTTGTTGTTGTTGTTCTTTGTATCTGATTGGAGAACCCCCTTTAGTAATTCCTGGAGTGGGGTTTTCTGATGATAAATTCCCTCTCTTTTCTGTATCTGTGAATGTTTTTATTTCTCCTTCATATTTGAAGGATAGCTTTGATGGGTATAGTATTTGTGGCTGAAAGTTCCTCTCTTTCAGGACTTTAAATATTGGGGTCCACTCTCTTCCTGCTTGTAGAGTTTCTGTTGAGAAATTGGATGATAATCTAATGGGCCTTCCTTTATATGTTATATTCTTCTTTTCCATGGCTGCCTTGAGAATTTTTTCTTTGACGTTGGTTTGTGCTAATTTCATTATGATGTGCCTTGGAGTAGGTTTGTTGGGGTTAAGAAAACTCGGAGTTCTGTTTGCTTCTTGAATTTGAGGCTTTAGTTCTTTCCACAGGCTTGGGAAGTTCTCATCTATTATTTGTTTATGTTCTCCATTCCATTTTCTCTCTCTTCTCCCTCTGATATACCTATTATTCTTATGTTATTCTTTTTGATGGAGTCAGATAATTCCTGTAGGGCTATCTCATTTTTTTTTAATTTTTGAGTCTCTTTCTTCTTCTCTCTGTTGTGCCTCAAATTGCTTGTCTTCTATTTCACTAATCCTCTCTTCTATCTGACCTGTTCTATTAGCTAAGCTTGTTACCTCATTTTTCAGCTTGTGTATTGAGTTTTTCATCTCTGTTTGATTTGTTTTTATAGTTTCAATTTCCTTGGAAATATATTCTTTGTGTTCATTGAGTTGTTTTCTGAGCTCTCTAAATTGCCTTTCTGTGTTTTCTTGTATATCTTTGAGTATTTTTAGGATTTCTATTTTAAATTCTCTGTCGTTTAACTCCAAGGTTTCCAATATATTAAATTTTTTCTCCATAGATTTTTCCTCATCTATCTGTGTTACCTCTCTATCTTTTGTATCCATGATATTTGATTTTCTCTTCCTTAATGGCATCTGAGGGTGGTTTTGTTGATAGTATTAATGAGATTTAATAAAGAATAAAAAGATAAAAAAATAAAAATAAAAAATCGAAGTTTTAAAAAAAATAATTAAATAAAGGAAAATAAAATAAAATAAAAAAATTTTTTAAAAAAGGAAATTATTCCCCCCCTCTTTTTTTCCTCTCCTCTCCTCTTCCCTCTTTCTTTAGAAAATCTTGTGGTGAACTGTGAGTTATATTGTACTAAATAGAACAAACAATGCCTGTACTGGAGGGCCTGAATTGGGGAGAAGTAATAAAGAGGCAAAAAACCCAAAACAAAAAACAAAAAGAACAACAGAAAAAAAGGGGGTATGAACCCACAAAAAGCAAATAAGGAAAAAATTTGGGTCAAGAGTAAAATGATTTGCTTTTAGGTGTTGGTTGAGTAAGAGTTATGATGAGAGGAATAAGAGGGAAGCAGGAAAATGGGGGGACATATTAAAAAATTACTATTGTATTTAGTGGAAGAAGAACTAGATAAAATGGAGAGCCAGGGATGGGAGCACTACTAGTGAGTTAAAAAGGTGAAGTAAAACCCCCCCAAAATCCTCAAACATAAGTTTGAGTCTCAGATAAGATAATTTGTTCGTTATTGAGGTTTGAATGAGAGGGGATGTAAAGGAGAAGGGAAGAAACTAATATAGAGGGAGAAAAGAAAGAGAGAGAGAGAAAAAAAAAGAGAGGGTACCACTAAAAGAAGAAAAAAGAAAAAAGAGGAGAGAGAGAGAGAGAGAGAGAGAGAGTTAAGGGTTTTTTTCTTTTTTTCTTTTGTTTCCTTAGTTTTCTGAAGCTGGAAACAGGGAGAGACAGTCAGACAGACTCCCGCATGCACCCGACCAGGATCCACCCGGCACACCCACCAGGGTGCGACGCTCTTCCCACCAGGGGGCAATGCTCTGGCCCTCCGGGGCGTCGCTCTGTTGCGACCAGAGCCACTTTAGCACCTGGGGCAGAAGCCGAGGAGCCATCCCCAGCGCTGGGCCATCTTTGCTCCAGTGGAGCCTCGGCTGCGGGAGGGGAAGAGAGAGACAGAGAGGAAGGAGAGGGGTAGGGGTGGAGAAGTAGATGAGCGCTTCTCCTATGTGCCCTGGCCGGGAATCAAACCCGGGACTTCTTCATGCCAGGCCGACGCTCTACCACTAAGCCAAGCGGCCAGGGCGAGAGTTAAGGGTTTTGGGTGCAACCCTCATAGAGAGAAAGGAAGAGGAAAGAAAAGATAATGGGAGATGTAACACTTATGGGTAATGTAGTTCAAGGAGAGGAGAGAGTAAGACTGCCAGAGAGTTAAACGACCAAATTGGAGGAGGAAAAAAAAAAAAAAAATCAGGAATGAAGATAAGAGAAAGAAACGAACAAATATAATAAAATGGGATAGGTTATAAAGTCTGTGGATTACTCTTGATTTTGAGAGGTTATCTTCTTGCTTTTTCTTTTCTCTCCCTCTTCCTGGTCAGTGACTCTGTACCCTGAGTTCTGCACCTTTGGCACACTCAGGTAGAGGTTTGCAGTTGATAAGTCTCTATGGTGATGGTCATGTATTGTGCTTCAGTCTCGTTGGCAGTTGAGGCTCATTAGCATTTATAGGTTCTGACAGTGAGAGAGTCCGTGTTCCTGAAGCCTCTCTCCTAGTCTTTCCTTCCTCAATTAGTAGCCTGATAATCCAGCTATGGGGTTGCTGCTGCCTCTGCCTGGATAGTTAGAGGCTCAAAGAGCTGGCCACTCCCCACTCTATTCCCACTCAGCACAGGGCTCTGGGTAAGGCTCAGTCAGTCAGAGCTGCTAGCATAATCAGGCGGGGCTTCCCCCAGTCAAAGACCTCTGGCTCTGCCATTCTGTCCAGTAACATGGGTGGGCACCCACTCCTGGGGCACTTGGAGGAAACTCTCGCTCACTATCTGTGCGCGCAGACCAGGATATCAGGCTGGAAGTCTTACCCTCTGAGTGAAACCCTCTCCCGCATGGAAAAGTTGCAGCATTGGAATTGGCTCTCGCTCCGTCTCCGTGCGCGGCTCCCTCAGGGCGCTGGGGCGGCTCGAGATTCTGCTTTTGGCCCACACAAAGGCCCCTGGCTCTGCCCTTCTGTGGGATAACACGGGCGCACACTGCCGAGGCACTCGGAGGAATCTCTCGCTCACTATCTGCGCGCAGACCCGGATATCAGGCCGAGCGCCTCACCCTCTGAGTGAAACCCCTCCCGCACGGAAATGTAGTAGCATTGGAATTGGCTCTTACTCCCTCCCCGTGCGCGGCTCCCTCAGGGTGCTGGGGTGGCCCAGAGATTCTGCTTTCAGCCCTCACAAAGGCTCTGACTCTGCCTCTCTGTGGGATAACACGGGTGCCCACTCCCGGGGCTTTGGAAGGAATCCCTCGCCCACTATCTGCGTGCGCCGAGGGGAAAATGGCTGCCCCAGTTGTCTTTCTTTGGGATTGGTGCGAGTGTTAGCTTGTGTTGACCGGGTTGCCACAGGAACAATTTTTCCTCGGCTTGGATCTCCGTGCTACAGCCTGGTTTGGCCGTTTGTGCCGCGGCCTGGATCTATTCACCCCCTTTACCCGCCTCAGTTTCTATATTCTCAGTTCCCAGTGAAAGCCGCCCTGTTAAGGTTAGTGAGGAAAGCGGAGCATTTCTTACTCCCTATTTCCTTTAGGGTTTGGTTATATATTTAGCCAATTTTTCACTCGACCATACCTTCAGGTGTATTGTGAAACATCTGGAGGCTCCAAGGATAGGTTTTTCTGTTTCTGGTTGAAGATCTTGTTGAGTTTTGGGGGAGATTTATTGGTATCGCTTCCTACCATGCCATTACGCTGACATCATCTCCATAATCTATTTTATTTTTTAAAATTAATTTTAATGGGGTCACATTGATAAATCAGGGTACATATGTTCAGAGAAAACATCTCTAGGTTATTTTGACATTTGATTATGCTGCATTCCCATCACCCAAAGTCCAATTGTCTTGTCACCTTCTAACTGGTTTTCTTTGTGCCCCTCCCCTCCCCCAACCCCCTCCCTCTCCTCCCCACACCCTGCAACCCCAACACTCTTGTCCATGTCTGTGAGTCTCATTTTTATGTCCCACCTATGTTTGGAATCATATAGTTCTTAGTTTTTTCTGATTTACTTATTTCGCTCAGTATGTTATCAAGGTCCATCCATGTTATTGTAAATGATCCGATGTCATCATTTCTTATGGCTGAGTAGTATTCCATAGTATACCAAAGCTTTTTAATCCACTCATCCACTGATGGACACTTGGGCTGTTTCCAGATCTTCGCTATTGTGAACAATGCTGCCATAAACATGGGGGTGCATTTCTTCTTTTGAAACAGTGCTATGGTATTCTTGGGGTATATTCCTAAAAATGGGATAGCTGGGTCAAAAGGCAGTTCAATTTTTAATTTTTTGAGGAATCTCCATACTGCTTTCCACAGTGGCTGCACCAGTCTGCATTCCCACCAGCAGTGCAGGAGGGTTCCCTTTTTTCTCCACATCCTTGTCAGCACTTATTCTGTGTTGTTTTGTTGATGAGTGCCATTCTGACTGGTGTGAGATGATATCTCATTGTGGTTTTAATTTGTATTTCTCTAATGATTAGTGATGTTGAGCATTTTCTCATATGCCTATTGGCCATCTGTATGTCCTCTTTGGAGAAGTGTCTCTTCATTTCTTTCGCCCATTTTTGATTGGATTGTTTGTCTTCCTGGTATTGAGTTTTACTAGTTCTTTATAAATTTTGGTTATTAACTAACCCCTTATCAGACGTATTGTCAAATATATTCTCCCATTGTGTAGTTTGTCTTTTTATTCTGTTCTTATTGTCTTTAGCTATGCAAAAGCTTTTTAGTTTGACATAGTCCCATTTGTTTATCCTGTCTTTTATTTCACTTGCCCATGGAGATAAATCGGCAAATATATTGCTATGAGAGATGTCAGAGAGCTTACTGCCTATGTTTTCTTCTAAGAGGCTTATGGTTTTACGGCTTACATTTTAAGTCTTTTTTCCATTTTAAGTTTATTTTTGTGAATGGTGTAAGTTGGTGGTCTAGTTTCATTTTTTTGCAGGGAGCTGTCCAATTTTCCCAACACCATTTGTTGAAGAGGCTGTCTTTACTCCATTGTATTTTCTTACCTCCTTTGTCAAATATCAGTTGTCCACAAAAGTATGGGTTTATTTATGGGTTCTCAATTCTGTTCCATTGATCTATATGCCTGTTCTTATGCCAGCACCAGGCTGTTTTGAGTACAATGGCCTTGTAATATAACTTGATATCCGGAAGTGTGATACCTCCCACTTTATTCTTCCTTTTCAAGATTGCTGAGGCTATTTGTGTTCTCTTTTGGTTCCCTATAAATTTTTGGAATATATGTTTTATATCTTTGAAGTAAGTCATTGGTATTTTAATTGGTATTGCATTGAATTTATAAGTTGCTTTGGGCAATATAGACATTTTAATGATGTTTATTCTTCCTAACCATGAGCATGGTATATGCTTCCACTTGTTTGTATCTTCCCTGATTTATTTTATCAATGTTTTATAATTTTCTGGGTACAAGTCTTTAATCTCCCTGGTTAAATTTATTCCTAGGTACTTTACTTTTTTGGTTGCAATGGTGAAGGGGATTGCTTCCTTAATCTCTCTTTCTGACAGTTTATTGTAAGTGTATTAAAATGTTTCTTATTTCTGAGTATTAATTTTATATTCTGCCAACTTGCTGAATTCATTTATCAGGTCCAGTACTTTTTTGTCTGAGACTTTAGGGTTTTCTATATACAATATTATATCATCTGCAAATAATGATAGTTTTACTTCTTCTTTTCCAATTTGGATGCCTTTTATTTCTTTTTCTTGTCTGATTTTTATGGTTAGGACTTCCAGAACTATGTTGAATAAGAGTGGTGAAAGGGGGCACCCCTGCCTTGTTCCTGATGTTAAGGGTATTGCTTTTAATTTTTGCCCATTGAGTATGATGTTGCCTGTGGGTTTGTCATAGATGGCTTTTATCATGTTGAGGTATGTTCTCTGTATTCCCACTTTGTTGAGAGTTTTGATCATGAATGGGTGCTGGATTTTATCAAATGTTTTTTCTGCACCTATTGAAATTATCGTGTGGTTTTTGTTCTTCCTTTTGTTTATGTGATGAATCACATTGATTGATTTGTGAATATTGTACCAGCCTTGCCTCCCAAGAATAAATCCCACTTGATCATGGTGTATGATTTTTTTCATATATTGCTGGATTCGGTTTGCTAATATTTTGTTGAGGATTTTAGCATCTAAATTCATCAGGGATATTGGCCTATAGTTTTTTTCTTTGTGTAGTCTTTGCCTGGTTTTGGAATCAGAATTATGCTCGTCTCATAAAAGGAGCTTGAAAGTCTTCCTTCCTCTTGAATTTTTTGAAATAGCTTGAGAAGGATAGGAGTTTTCTTTTGAATATTTGGTAGAATTCCGTTGTGAAGCCATCAGGCCCAGGACTTTTCTTTTTTGGGAGTTTTTTGATAACTGTTTCAATCTCATTTGTTGTAATTGGTTTGTTTAGGTTTTCTGATTCTTCCAGATTAATTTTTGGAAGATTATATGTTTCAAGGAATTTGTCCATTTCATCTAAGTTGTCTAGTTTTTTGGCATACAGTTCTTCATAGTATTTTCTTACAATATTTTGTATTTCTGTTGTGTGAGTTGTTATTTCTTCACTCTCATTTCTAATTTTATTTATTTGAGTCCTCTCTCTTTTTTTCTTGATGAGTCTGGTTAAAGGTTCATCAATCTTGTTTACTTTTTCAAAGAACCAGCTCCTTGTTTCATTGATCCTCTGTATTGTTTTGTTAGTCTCTGTGTCATTTATTTCTGCTTTGATCTTTATTATTTCCTTCCTTCTACTACCTCTGGGCTTTACTTGCTATTTTTTCTAGTTCTTTTAGATGCAGGGTCAAGTTGTTTATTTGAGCTTTTTCTAGCTTCCTAAGGTATGCCTGTAATGCTATGTAATGCAGTCCTCTCAGGACTGTTTTTGCTGTGTCCCATAAATTTTGAGTTGATGTACTCTCATTATCGTTTTTTTCTAGGAATTTTTAAATTTCTTCTTTGATCTCATTGTTAACTCATTCATTATTTAATAACATGGTATTTAGTTTCCAAGTGTTTAAGTATTTTTCAGTTTTTCTGTTGTGGTTGATTTCTAGTTTCATGCCATTTGATCAGAGAAAGTGCTCAATATGACTTCAATCTTCTTAAATTTGTTGAGACCGCTTTTGTGCCCTAACATGTGGTCTAGTGATTTTCAACCTCTGTTTCTCATGCACTCATAAACTAATTACTAAAGAAAAAGGGGCCCTGACCTCTTCTTCTTTAGTAACTAATTTATTTGTGCCATGAGATGAAAATGGTTGTATTTAGTCAGGGGCAGTGACCTTAGTAATTAGTGTGTGTTTGTGCCATGAAAAAAAAAGGTTGAAAATCACTGTAGGGAATGTACCATGAGAACTTGAAAAGAATGTATATTCTGCTGCTTTAGGGTGAAAGGTTCTGAAGATATTTATTAAATTGAGTTGATCTAGTATGTCCTTTAAGTCTACTGTTTCTTTGTTAATTTTCTTTCTTGAGGATTTATCTAGCGATGTTAGTGGGGTATTGAAATCCCCTACTATTATAGTATTGCTGTTGATTTCACCCTTTAAATTCATCAAAGTCTGCTTTATATATTTAGTCCTATATTAGGTGCGTTGATATTTATAACAGTTATATCTTCCTGTTGGATTGCTCCCTTTATCATTATGTAGTGACCTTCTTTATCTCTTACTATAGCCTTTGTTTTAAAGTCCATTTTGTCTGATATAAGTATAGCTACCCCAGTTTTTTTTTTCATTTCCATTTGCATGAAATATTTTTTCCATCCTTTTACCTTCAGTCTATGTGCATCTTTTGTTTTAAGGTGTGTCTCTTGTAGACAGCATATGTATGGGTCCTGTTTTCTTATCCACGCAGCTACCCTATGTCTTTTGATTGGATCATTTAATCCATTTACATTTAAGGTCATTATTGATATTTAGTTGTTTATTGCCAATTTATTCTTTAAAACTGTATTCCTCTTTTGCTATATTCTTTTTCTCCTTTGATCTGTTTACAACAGGCCCCTTAGCATTTCTTGCAGCCTTGGTTTGGTTGTAGTGAATTCCTTGAAGTTTTTTTGTCTGAAAGCTTTTTATTTCTCTTTCAGTTTTAAATGATAACCTTGCTGGATAAAGTAGTTTTGGTTGTATGCTCTTGTTCTGCATTACTTTGAATATTTCTTGCCATTCCCTTCTAGTCTCAAGATTTCTGTTGAGAAGTCAGAAGTCAGAAGTCATCCTTATGGAGGCTCCTTTGTAGGTGATAGCCTTTTTTTCTCTTATGGCTTTTAATATTTTCTCTTTATCACTTAGCTTTGGTATTTTAATTATGATGTGTCTTGGTGTAGATTTATTTGGGTTTCTCTTTAATGGAGTTCTCTGTGGTTCTTGAACTTGCAAGAAGTTTTCCTGCCTTAATTGAGGGAAGTTTTCAGCTATGATATATTTGGACAAAGTCTCTATCCCTTGTTCTTTCTCTTCTTTTTCAGGAACCCATATGATGTGGATGTTATTTCTCTTCATGTTGTCACAGAGCTCTCTTAGAGTTTTCTCAGACTTTTTGAGTCTTTCTCTTTTTTTGCTCTGCTGCCATGCCTTCATTTATCTTGTCCTCTAACTCGCTGATTTGATTCTCAACTTCATCCATCCTGCTTTTAATTCCTTCCATTGTGTTCTTCATTTCTGATATTGTATTTGTCATTTTTGACTGATTCTTTTTTATTGTTTCAATGTCCTTTTTTATATTTGCTATCTCTTTATTTAGGTGTTTGTAATGACCATCTATTGTTGTTCTAATATCTTTGAGCATCCTAACTATCATTATTTTAGCTCTGCATCTGGTAATTTGGTTATATCTGACTCATTAAGGTCCTTTTCTGGGGATTTCTCTTGATTCATTTGTGTTGCATTTCTCTGCCTTCTCATTTTGCCTGTAGAAAAGAAGATTTTGGCCACTGGAGTCCACTGGGTATGCCCTCTGTATTCTCTAGGTGTGGTCTGTCTGCAGGCCCACCACCCCCTCTGCTGTTGCTGCCTAGGGCATTCAGGTATGGACGTTGCTGGTGCCTGCCCACTGGGGCTTTTGCTGTGGTTTCCACCTCTTTTTCATGGGAATGGCTGTGATCACATGCTCTGGTGTACAAGCCTCTGTGGCCTTGGCCTTCGCCCTGCCCCTGCAGGAGGAGCTCGCTCATGGGATGGCTGCAAGCCTTGGCTCCACAGGCCGGGCAGGACTGCATGCCCAAGCTCAGTGGCGGGACTCTGCCTGTTCTGGGCTTTTGGCTCCACCCCCACAGTAGGAGCTGGCTCCTAAGTCAGGCCACAAGCCTCGGTTCCATAGGCGGGGCAAGGTTGTGCTCTTACACCCTTGCTCAAGGGCGGGTCTCCGTCCCTTCCAGGCTCCTGCCCTTCCCCCGCAGGGTGGATTGCAGGCAGCCCGCAGCTGGGCTTGACCACTTACTTTTGCATGTCCCCTCCTCCCCAGCCAGGCAAGACTGAGCTCACACCTGGGTCTCCATGGTGGCCAGCTGGCTTCCGCCCCTGCCAACAGAACTGCGCTTCCGCGTCCTGCCACCCGTCCGCTCTCGGGTGAGCCCTCAGCAGTGTAGTTGGGGTGCTGCAGCTCAGACCCTAAGACTCACTACTCTAGTCCCAAAAGCTCCCTCCTTCTAAGTGACTCTGCTCTGAGTGCCACGGGAGAGCTTATTTGGCTTGTGTCCTGCTTTGCTTTGCTGGTATTGCTGTTTCCAGGAAAAATATTCACTTCAGATTTGGGGAGTGACTTGTCCCAGGGGTTAGGGTGGCTGTCTTTCAAAATGTTTTTCCCTTTGCCTCTTAGATTACACTCTCTTCATGCTACTCTGGTCCTCTCCTTTCTCCCTGTCCCCCAGAGCCCTGGGTGTGCGGTTGTGAGAGAGGTATTCTGCGCAGTCCCTTTAAGAAGAATCTTGGGTCTTAGAAATCAGACTTTTTCTCACAAATGGTATCCTGACTTGTTTCCAGCTAAATACTGTTCATATACCTCTTCTAGGCTCTGGGGCTGTAGGCTGGGGTTTTGTTCCTGGGACTCAGGATCCTCCCCTCTCTGCTAAACTCACTTCCCACCACGCGAGTCTCTCCCGGCTGCTGTTTGCTCCAGGGAGCTGGGCAGCCCTCTCCGCATTTCCGCGTTTCCTACCAGTCTCGGTGTGGCTTCTTCAGTGTTCTTTGGTTGAAAAGTCCTCTTTGTTTAGTCCAAAGTTGGTGTTTCCAGATGATGGTTCTTAAAATTAGTTTGAAATCCACTTTGGTTCTGGGAGGTGGAAGTTGGTATGTTCGCCTACACTATCGCCATCTTGTCTTCTCCTCTAGTGTTAACTCTTATTATGTGCAATGCTCTCACCAAAATTTTTTGAAAGAGAGAGGTAAAAGTTTCTCTCGAGCCTGGAATGTCTTGATTGCCTTCAGCTCAAAATAACCCTCATGCCCAAGTGGCTCATCATGAGGAGGCCTGTTTTGAATCTCTTCACTGACCACCTTCCTTGAAGTGGTATTTCATTTCAGGTTATTACAATAAAGAACCACATGAAAACCACTAATTGACTATGAAACAAGTCTGGTCCTAGCATGTTTCCACTTTCAAATGTTCACTCCTTATGAGAAATTTTCACCAGAATCTTGTGACAGGGAAGGGTTGTGATTTTCCTTAAAAATGGAGTTCACTTTTTTTTTTTTTAATGAGAGCTATGGAACTTATTGTCTCTCCTTTTATTCAAGAAGTGTAGAGTGAAAATATACAACTGTGGCATGTTTTACAGTTATCATACCTGCTTCTCCTCAATTCTGGGTTCTATTTTGTTAAGTCTATTGTATATCTTTCATTTGTAAATGTTCTTCAGGTTCTTTTTTAGTTAGCTTTAAAGATACAGAATACAAATAAATCCAGCTGCTTTCCCCAGCTAAGAGGTGAGGATCCCACCAAGGGTGCTTTAGAGCCGCTCCCATCAAAGAGCCAAAGATTACAGGACACCTAGAGACTGGGCCTCTGTCCTGCACAGAATACTCTGCGAGGGCTTCTTGATTTAATGTCGTCCCTGTCTGAAGGTGATCCTGGCTCTCCCAGAGTACTGTCTGGCCCACACATACCTGCCAACATTCATTTGTTCATCACATTCTGAACCAGAAAGGGGAGAAATCTAAGGAAGTAGTAATGGCTTCTGATACCTAGGGTTTGGGATTTGTGGATCTTTTACATTTCTTTGAAATCATAATAGGTCTTAATATTCAAAAACTTAAACACCGTTAAGGGAGCTATTAATTTTAGTAGAAATTTGATAGCCAGAACCACCATGAGGTCTGGTTTCAGCAAGTGCTTATTAAGTACTTAGTATGTTCCAGGAAACTAATTGTGTTATTATATTTAATCCTCACAATTCTGCAATATAAACATTAGCGTTTACATTTTCTAGAATAGAAATCAGAGGTTCAGGGATGTTAAGTACATAATTTGCTTGAGTAAGTGGTGAAGCTAGGATTTGGACTTGCATCTGTCTCCTAAACTCACTTATTATGCCATATTTTCTATGTTTTGTCCTTTGCACTGAAGAAAACTAGAGGGGAGAAAACACGGCTCCCAGCTCAGAGTGGGGGAGTGGGACCCATTTCTTATGCTTTTGGTCTGCCCCAGCACACAAGTGGCAGTATGGTTTGAGGATGGGACCAGAATTAGATCAATTCTGTTTTTTCCTTGGCCCAACGCTGGAAATGGATTCTCACCACCGCAGGCCAGTGACCTCTGACAGTACATAGGGTGGCAGCAGCACCATCTGGTCCTGGTCACACAGGCTTCCTCCAGAGGCCCTGCTCATGGACTGTGTCTGAGCGCAGGCAGCATGGACACAGCATTCTCAGACCCAGAGGCTTGCCAAGAACTCAGATGCTTATTCAGTACAACATGAGTGGCTGAAGGGAAAGTTTGTGATTTGGATGTGCTTCCCCAGCACCCTGGATTGTCTATGCCAATGGAGGGACACTGGGTTGTCCCCCACACCATGTGATCCCAGACCATTGCACCCTGAAGGGTTTTATTTGGCTCGGCAAGTTGTGAGGTCAAGAGTTGTCAACATAGGGCTCCTCCTTGGGCAGCTGGGAGTCTCTGACATTCTATGTACACTTTTTATTTGTGTGTATGGACATCTCTCTGGAGAAGAGACCTTATTTTCAGAAATTCAGAGGGGTCTTGACCCCTTAAGGTTAAGAATCATTACTTTAGGACTAATTCAGATGTTTTTGTTGATTTAATATTAAGTTGAGCTAATACAAAATTAGTTCACCTTTCCTATGATATTTCTATTTGGTGTCTTCGGATTTGTCTGGGTGGTAAGAAAATGATAATAGTGTGAGAATGGTGTGGCTGATGAACCAGTGGATGTTTAGTACAGCAGTTAAGAGCCTGGGGTTGGAGCTGACTGCTGGAGCTCAAGGCCCAGCTTTGCTATTCGCTAGTTACATGATTTTGGGCAAGTTATTTAAGGATTTGAGCTTCAGCTTCTCCTTTTTAGAATGGGTTGGTAACTGCAGAACTATCTCTTAGCATTGTTGTGAGGAGTAAGTGAATTAATAAGCAAAGAATCTTTAGTGTTATGCAAGGTTTTGCCATTATGAAGACTTGTTCTGTTATTTCTGATTTCTCAGACTGAAGTCCTTATTGGTGGCAGTATCTTGGTGGAAGGAAGATGTCAAGGCTATCTTTCTAATTCCCCAGAGGGTCCTTACATCTCACCCCTCCATTCTCTTCAAACATTTAGAGCTGGCTTGGTCTTAATGCAAATTCAAGAACCATTTCTCCTAGTACATCTGTATTCCAGCCTGGTTTACCTCTTGCTTTATAATGGCCTGTAGCCTCCACTCAAACACCTGTACGTATTATATGTAGTATTAGAAATGGGGTGTTCCTTTTATATCAAGCACTCTATTTCACTATCTCCTCATTTGGTCCTTATAACAACCCTTAGATAGCTCATTCACCTACACCTTATTAGCCCAATTTTACGGGTGAGAAAATTGAGGCACAGACAGGTAAGTGATTTTGCCTAACTCCACAAAGCTATTAAACTGCATATCTGAGAAGGCAATCTAGCTTGCTATGCTATTTACTCATTTTCTTCCTGCAAGTTCACTTTTAGTATTATCTTATAGTATTTAGGTTTTCATGTTAGTTGATCTTAAAAAATCTGAAAAATCCTTGAGAACAGAGATCATTCTTTAGACTATTTTTTATGCCTCATGGCACTAAAGTAAAATGAGTATCTTATAAATACTCATCTGTGGATTATTCAATTGTTATATGTCTATCGGAAGCAACTGAAATATGTTCAATGTATTTTATTTTGTTTAATAATTTAATTACTTTTGTACTATAAGTAAATGGGTTTTTTAAAGTATCCTTTCTGTAAAGCAAAATTTAAATATACATATTGCTATTAATGCTAGAATCTGTTAAATGTATCTGTGTAAAAAGTAAGAACTTAGCTGAAGGAATAGTACCAGAGGTTTGTACCTGAAATTTAAGTGCTTAAAATATTGCCTGGCCTGAGATATGGGACTATTATGCTTATCATTATAGTGCTGGTTTTACAATTGTCGCTTGTTATTTATTTTATTTTTTTATTATTTTTAATTTTATTTATTTATTTATTTTATTTTTTGTATTTTTCTGAAGCTGGAAACGGGGAGAGACAGTCAGACAGACTCCTGCATGCGTCCGACTGGATCCACCCGGCAAGCCCACCAGGGGCGACGCTCTGCCCACCAGGGGGCGATGCTCTGCCCCTCCGGGGTGTCACTCTGCCGCGACCAGAGCCACTCTAGCACCTGGGGCAAAGGCCAAGGAGCCATCCCCAGTGCCCGGGCCGTCTTTGCTCCAATGGAGCCTTGGCTGCGGGAGGGGAAGAGAGAGACAGAGAGGAAGGAGGGGGGGTGGAGAAGCAAATGGGCGCTTCTCCTATGTGCCCTGGCCGGGAATCGAACCCGGGTCCCCCGCACGCCAGGCCGATGCTCTACTGCTGAGCCAACCGGCCAGGGCCTGTCGCTTCTCATTATCATCACAGAGAAACTTGCTCTGAGGGAATTTTTAACTCTAGTTTGACATATTAAGAAAGAAGAAGAGAGCCTGACCTGTGGTGGTGCAGTGGGATAAAGCATTGACCTGGAACACTGAGGTCACTGGTTCGAAACCATGGGCTTGCCTGGTCAAGGCACATATGGGAGTTGATACTTCCTGCTCCTCCCCCTTCTCTCTCTTTATCTCTCTCTCTCTCCTCTCTGAAAAAAAAAATGGAATAAAGTTTTTAAAAAATTATTAAAAAAAAGAAAGAAGAAGAGAAAAATTTTTTGTTTTAACATTTTTTCTTTGACCCTTTCAAGTGTCATCTCATTTTTGCTCACAAGAAACTTGAGTCTCAGAGAGCTTGTGTAATTTACCCAGGGAGGAGTAGAACCAGAATTTAAGTGGACTGTGATTGCCTCCAACTATACAGATACTATTGCTATTATGACCCTTAAACATAGCAGGTTAGTGCAATAAACGTTTGTTATCTTCAGCGGTTTCTGAGGGTTGGGAATCCAGCAGGGATTTGGGTGCTCATGGTGGCTGTAGGCATCACAAGGCTTTTCTGGGGCTGCAGAAGCTGCTTCTAAGCTCACTCAGATTGTTGCCAGGTTTCAATTCCTTGCTGGCGTTTGGCTAGAGGTTTCTGTTCCTTGCTGTGTTGACTTTTCATATCCTGTCTGAATGTCCTCACAGCATGGCAGCTGACTTTTCCTGTGAATGATGAGAGAGAGCCCAATAAAGAAATCACAGTATTTTAAGACCAAATATTGGGCGACTTCCCTGGCCTCCATCTCCTCCATCTTTCTTTCTTTGGGGCCAGGGAACCTTGCCAGGCGGGATGCACTGTACTCAATAAAGCCTTTTGTTATTTCACAAAACAAAACAAAACAGACCAAATATTGGAAGTGACACATCATCACTTCCGCCGTACGCTGTTGGTCACACAGCCCAATCATGATAGCATGTGGGAGGAGATTACACGAGGCTGTGAATTCCAGGAGGCAGATGAGGGGGGCATAGGGTGCTGTGCTGTTTATGTACTCTGTACTGTAGCCTGAAATAATGTTCTATACAACCTGCTCCTGAAGCTCCACCTCAATATAGAAGGAGTGGAGAACCCAGTCTTCCTCTCTAAGAACTTACGTATATTCATAAATATACCTGAAACTTGAAGTTCCAGTATAAGGTAATGTAAACTCTAGCAGCAAGGGCACTTTGGAGGTTAAGAGCTTGCACAAAGGGTGTCCTTGCTGCACTTACAGGGTGTCTGACATTGAAAAGTTATTTCTCTGAGCCTGTACTGTAAAAAAGGGCTAATATTATCTACCTCATAGGTTGTATTTTCTTTTTGTAAAAAAAGATAAATTGAGATAAAGTACAATGTGCAAAACTGTATTTTCCAAAGATGTTGACACCAACTTGTATGGATGCATGCCACATCTTAAGTGCTCTTTTTACACTGTGCTAGGAGAGGAGGAAGGAATTTCTGCAGATCTTTGTAACTGCACCAATCAATGAAATGTGGCCAAAGTGATGCTGCATGATTTTCAGGGCCTGATCATAAAGCAAATGAGGTTTTCATTGGCTCCCTGTCTTAGGGTGTTTACCCTTTGATCCTAGTCGCTATGACGAGAGAAAGCCTAGATTCCATAGCAAGGTCATATGTGAATGTTTGAGCTCGCTCTTAGTCTTCAACCAGCATCTACCATCAGATATGAGAGTGAACAGCTTTCAAATGATTCCAGCCTCCAGCCCTCAAGTTTTCCAGCTGAGGTTCCAGGCAACCTGGAGCATTCAGAAATCAATCCACAAAATATACCACAGTAACAACTGAAGGATACAAATCATATCATCTCAATAGGTGCACAAAAAGCATTTGACAAGATTCAAATACCATTTATGATAAAAACTATAAATATAATGAATATAGAAGAAATGTAACTCATCATAATAAAGGCTATATAAATAAATCAACAACTAATATTATAGTCAATGGTGAAAAACTGAAAGCTAAGATTAGGACTAAGACAAGGATGCCTACTGTAACCACCATTATTCAACATAGTATTATAGTCCTAGCTAGAGCAATCATGCAAGAAAAAGAACTAAAACACATCCAAATTGTAAAGAGATAAAGCTGCTACCCTTTGCTGATAGCATGATTTTATATATAGAAAATCCTAAATCCTCTTAGAAATAATAAACAAATACAGGTCCTGGCTAGTTGGCTCAGTAGTAGAGCTTTGACCCAGTGTGTGGATGTCTCCGGTTAGATTCCTGGTCAGAGCACACAGGAGAAGTACTCAACTGCTTCTCCACCCTCCAGCTCTCTCTCTCTCTCTTTCTTTCTTCTCCTGTAGCCATGGCTCGATTGGAGCGAGTTGACCCCAGGCACTGAAGTTGGTTCCATGGTCTCTGCCTCAGGTGCTAAGAAAAGCTCATTTGCTGATTTGCTGAGCAATGGAGCAAGGCCCCAGAAGGGCAGAGCATTGCCCCCTAGTGGACTTGCTGGGTGAATCCTAGTTGGGGCACATGTGAAAATCTGTCCCTGCCTCCCCTCCTCTCACTGAATAAACAAAACAAAACAAAATGATACAGTAAAATTATAGGGTACAAAGTTAATATAAAAAACTCTGTTGTATTTCTATATATCAACAATGAAAAATTAGAAAGAGAAACTAAGAAAACAATTCCATCTTTAATTGAAACAAATAAAAATATACCTAAGAATAAATTTAAGCAAGGAGGTACAAGGCCTATACAATGAAAATAGTAAGATATTATTGAAAGTAATTGAAGAACACACAAAGAAATGAAAAGATATTCCATGCTCATAAATTAGAAGAATTAATATTGTTAAAACATCCATATTATTTAAGGCAACCTACAGATTCATTGCAATCTCTATCAAAATCTCAACAGTTTTTCAGAGAAATAAAACAAGAAATCCTAAAATGTGTACAAAATACCCAAATAACCAAAGCAATCCTGAGAAAAAAGAACAAAGCCAGAGGTATCGCATATCCTGATATCAAACTATACTATGAAGCTATAGTAACCAAAACAATGAGGTATTGGCAGAAAAATAGGCACACAGATCGATGGAGCAAAAGAACTCAGAAATAAGCCCATGTATATGGGTAACACATTTCTGGCAAAGGAGTCAAGAACATACAATGGAGAAAAATAAGTCTAATAAATGTTCTTTTTTTTTTGAAGGGGGGAATGGATTGTACATGCAAAAGAATAGAACTAGACCATTCTCTTGTACAACACACAACAATTATCTCAAAATGGACTAAAAACTTGAATTTAAGATCTGAAACCATTAAATACATAGAAGAAAAGAGGCAGTAAGCTCCTTGGCATTGGCTGGTGGTGCTTTTGTGGATTTTACTGCAATGGAAAAGACGTTACCGTAAGAAGCCTTTGTAGTTTAAGAGTGTAAGAATGAGACGGCACTCGAACACCAGGTGTGCAGGCTTTATTAGAGGAGAAAGACCTGCTGGGGCACTCCTCCAGGAGAAGTGCACCCAAACAGATTCTGAGGCAAATTTTTTATAGGGTTAAGGGAGAGCTTTGAGCAAGTGTGTGTTGAGTCAACAATTCTGATACGCTCCCTTCTGCAGTCCCATGATATCAGCTTCTTGGAACGCTTCTCCTCGGGGTGGCTGACCAGCTTCCTAGAACTTTTCTGTTTCAGGGGCGATAGTCCAGTAAGGGTAGGGTCAGATAGCCAAGCAGAACAGCAAAAGGGCAGTTTGGAAGTTTTGGTAGATTCATGTATCCATCAAAGAGAATCTCTGTTGAGCCTCCCCTTTCATATTTATAATATCTATATATTTTTTAGTCTGTGAGGTATATGAGAATACCTTATGTGTAGCTTTCTGCAATGTTTTTAAGGATAACCCTATGGACCCACAGAAATGTATTGTAGGGTGTTGAAATGTGCAGTGAAGTGTACCACTAGATGGCGGTATAAAGCAAGTTTTAAAAATCTAACTGCTTTCTAAATCTGTATACAGGTATCCTGCTTTTCCAAAATCGCATTAGGATACTTCGCTTTTATGAGATACCTACATTAGTACCTGTTTTCACTAATCGAGAGAAATCTGAAGAGCATTTTTTGTTTTAACGAGAAAAGGCAAAAAGGGAAAACAGCGCTCAGCATTTGTTTTGCTGCAGCCCTCACAGAGGCAGCACACGCCCAGAGCAGGACGAGTGACACCCAGAACTCCTTTGCTGGGAATGACCTCCAGCATCTCAGCGCCAAGCCCCTGTGGCTCTGAGCTGTGTCTGTGAGCATCTGTGCTTTGTCTTGATTTACTTTGTGCATTGTTAGCAAGATGTGTCCCAAGGTAACTGCTTCTTCATTTTATGCCATTTCAGCTTACAAAAGGTTTTCTAGGAAGGCTCTACTTCTAAAAGTGGGGGGTCTCTAATAAATTAAGCTCTAGGAAAGCATCTCTATCACTTTTCATCACTTATCACATGCTCAGGGCCACTGTTATTTAACCCAAAATAGGTTTCAGTCACCTAAAAGAGCATTCACAAGCTTTTCAAAGTAAAAAGACCTGAAAAGTATAAAGGTTTTTATTTTATTTTAAAGGTTTTATTTATTGATTTTACAGAGAGAGGAGGTGGGGGGAAGCGAGAAGTATCAGCTCTTAGCTGCTTCACTTTAGTTGATCATTGGTTGCTTGACCAGGCAAGTCCAGGGTTTTAAACCAGTGACCTCAGCGTTCCAGGATGACACTTTATCCACTGCGCCCCCAAGGCCAGGCTATAAATGTTTTTATAAAAAAACAAACAAACAAAACTGCTTCTAAAATTTTAGAATTCCTCCTTGAGAGGAAGCCAAATTTTAAGCAAATGTTTAGACTTGGGAAACTGCATCAGCAAGATAACATCATACCCACATGCTTTCAGGATTCCCTCATTTCACCATCTTTGTTTGGTTAATGTTGGTCAAATAAGTTTGTAAATAGGATATATATGTTTGCTTGCTTATAATTTGCATTGTGTGTGGGGGACAGGCTGTAAGCAGGGAGGGTCATTATAGCCTAAGGCTTAGTTTTAAGACTAAGCTTTCCCCCACACCCTTGACAATTTATTGCATGATGTGGGGTGGTGCACTCTCATGAGGAATCCCATTATGCCTCAGATAAGTGACTTTGTATCAGAGACTTCCTTGTTTGTATATTGGATTAAAGGTTTGGATTTCTACACTATAAAATGGGGCAGACCGGGAGCTTAATCTCTCTTGGTTCCTGAGATTAGCATTAGAGAAAGGAGAGCAGAGAAAGGCCACGTGGAGGAGAGGAGAAGCAGCCAAGATGGTGGAGTGCTGAGAGAGAAGTCAGTTAGTGCAGAGTTTGTGCAGAGAGAAGGAGATGGAGAACAGAGGTGAATAAAGCTGGTGAGGTAGAAATCTTTGATTCTAGGAAACTCGGATAAGTCAGTGGCTCTGGGAGCCCTGAATGGAAAGGGAAGTGTTTTCCCACTGTGTGTATTTCTTGTCCGCAGGGTGCAAGCTAGGAAAAAGAGAATGGCCCACCAGTTCTTGGCTCCATTGTTTTATTACCATTTGTCCGAATCAAATGTGAACCTGCATGGGCCAGGCGGCTGTGATGGTGGCCGTGGCTACTGGCTTTACTTTGACGTAGTCTGTGGCAGGATTCGATATGGATTGGTATGGAGTCACCACCACCCTTGAGCAGTGGAGCAGAGGACTGGCTGCTGTTATGGTTTCCCATGGCTGTCCTTCTGGGGGCTGTAGGCTGGCTGACTTATATAGCCATGTATGAGGAATCCAAGAGCTCTGTGGAAGAGACTGCCCAGAACCTGAAAACTGAGCAGTGGAAGGAGCTGGAGCAAATGTGGGAGAAAGAGATGACGACCCTGGAGCTGGAACAAGCACCAGAGAAGGGGGTCGACCAGGTTCACGAGATTCACTTAGAAATGGAGCAGCTGCTGGAGAAGGAATCACAGGTTCATGAGTTGCAGATTGCCCTGGTCATTGTGGAGAGCCAGCAGCAGCAGGAGGCCAGGGTTCAAGCCCGTCAGCAGGAGCTGGTGTTTTCAGTTCCTCTTTGGAGGATGAGGGGAATCAGTCCGGAGTTGTGATCCACAGTCTCCAGAAGGTGGGAGCCCAGCAGCAAGGAGTACCTGCTATGCCCCTGGTACGTCTGTGATTTTGGGACATAGGGGTGAATGCCATCATGCTCTCTGGAGCAGAGATGGAAATGCTGACTGCCATTGCCACGTGCTCCTCTTTGGGACAGTGTAAGACCTGCCAGGACAGCAGGAATGAGGGGGGTGGCTGAGGCCCCATGTGCGTGAACTGATTCCTGGACTATGACCGGAGTGGGCACTTGCTTCTTTGTTGGATGGACTTATGGATTTTGGACAATGTGAAATACCCTGATGGGGGTGGGGGGCAGCTTTTCTGGAAGCACTCCCCTGCCCTGGAAAGCTTTACCCATGGCTAGAGAGAAGGCTGAGGACATTTTGCGCTTTTGGCAAAGTGTTCAGAGACTGGTGAAATGCACCTTTGTAACTGTTGAAATTGTATGATTTGTCATGTTGTTGTAATTTGTGTAATGTGCCTAATTTCCATGTGCAGAAATACCTGTGCTTTAGATTGTGAAGTGAACAAAAGGGGTGGAATGTTAGTCAAATAAGTTTGTAAATATGTTGTATATGTTTTTTCACTTATAGTTTGCATTGGGTGTGGGGGACAGGCTGTAAGCAGGAAGGGTCATTATAGCCTAAGGCTTAGTTTTAAGACTAAGCTTTTCCCCACACCCTTGACAATTTATTGCATGATGTGGGATGGTACACTTTCATGAGGAATCCCATTATGCCTCAGATAAGTGACTTTGTATCGGAGACTTCCTTGTTTGTATATTGGATTAAAGGTTTGGATTTCTACACTATAAAATGGGGCAGACCAGGAGCTTACTCTCTCTCGGTTCCTGAGATTAACATTAGAGAGGAGAACAGAGAAAGGCCATGTGGAGGAGAGGAGAGGCAGCCAAGATAGTGGAGTGCTGAGGGAGAAGCCAGTTTGTGCAGAGAGAAGGAGATGGAGAACAGAGGTGGAGAACATAAGGCTGGTGAGGTAGAAAACTTTGATTCTAGGAAACTCGGATAAGTCAGTGGCTCTGGGAGCCCTGAATGGAAAGGGAAATGTTTTCCCACTGTGTGTATTTCTTGTTCACTGGGTACAAGCTAGGATAAAGAGGATGGCCCACCAGTTCTTGGCTCCATTGTTTTATTACCATTTGTCTGAATCAAATGTGAACCTACATGGGCCAGGCAGCTATGATAGTGGCTGTGGCTACTGGCTTTACAGTTAAGAATCAGCCTTTAGTCCACAATTGCAAATATAGCTGCCGATTTAGTTCTCAGGGTAGTTCCTTTCAGGTAATGCCAGAGAAAAAAGCAGTATTTAAATGATTTGGGGGGACTGGCATCGACCCACATGATGGTTTGACAACTGAGACACTGGGCCTATAAACTTGTGTTTATGATAATGAAACAGATCTTACCCATTATATGGGAATTCCCAGTTTTTTCTTTGAGAGAGTGAGTAGCAGCCAGAGGGAGGGAGAAAAATGCATTTGCTCATCTCAGTTCACCAAGATTTGGCTCTCACAGGATGAATCTTAATGATCTGACTGGTTTCCTGCCCTGAAGAGAGAATTAGTGTTTTATTTTAGAGAAGGCTGTACATGTGCACCTGGATGCTAAATGTTCTCAAAATAGAAACCTGACTTAGAAATAGATTCTTTCTTTTAAAAAAAGTTATTCATTTTTAGAGAGGAGAGAGAAAGAAGAGAGAGAAAGGGGGGAAGAGCAGGAAGCATCAGCTCCCATATGTGCCTTGACCAGGCAAGCCCAGGGTTTCGAACCGGTGACCTCAGCATTTCCAGGTTGACACTTTATCCACTGCGCCACCACAGGTCAGGCCTTTCTTTCTTTTTTTTTTACTCTAGCTATCATATGCAAATTATCAGTCTCTTCTAGAAGAATTACAGGAAACCAGACAACATCAAACAAATGGAATCTAACTAATCCTTCCTAGACACTGAAGCTTTAGGACATGACTTTTGAAAGGCAAACACAGGCTGACTCCTACCCACAGACCACTAAGAACCCAGTGTATTTGAAAGTCATTGTCAAAGCATGGTGTGAGGACATCTATGGCTGAGACGATCCTCTGCCATCTTACAGGCAGATTAGTTAGCCTCTCTGAGCCTCAGATTTATCATTTGTTAAATGGGCATAATAATACCTGACAGGGTGAGTGAGACAGGGGATGTGAAAGTACTTGTAAGCTATATGGTGCTATCTAAATACTGGCTCTTTTATCACGCCAGCCCACCTGACCCCACTGTCGCCCCCACACTTCTCCCTGCCGACAGCCTTCTCATGTAGACTGGAAACCTGGGCGTCATTTTGTGCTCTCTCCTGCTCCCCACCCAGTCAGTCTTCACTCGGTGTGCAGCTGGAAAGGTCTCCCAAGTTGCCTTTCTGCTTTTAATGTAACCTGGCTTGACTCAGTCCTGCTCACAGCGGAAAACATAATCTTGTTAAAATCGCACTTTGATTATATCTTTCCCTTGTTCAAAACCTTTCAATGATTTCTCATTGCCTGCAGAATGAAGTTCAAACTTCAAAGTAGCTGGAATTAAAAGCCTTTAGCATGCTGGCCCTCCTACCTAAATAACATCAAAGGGAGGCACTCTGTAATTAAAAAGTGTGAGTGCTGATCAATGCTGGACTGGAGGAGAGGTGATGTAGCTGCAAGGGTTTGCTGAAAGTTTTTACTTCCCAGTCCCCCACTCTTGACCTTGAGAAAGTCCTTGTGAGGTTTGCCTTCCTTTCTGTGGTCATTTTAAGTGGATCTTACCCAACTTGCTACCCATCCCAGCTTCCCCAGTGGTTCCTGCCCTCATTCTCCTGCCCCATGGCAAGTTCTGACATGGAAGTTACTTCTGAGAGTGTGCCCTCTCTCCGGCAGTCAGACGTGGTTCACAACCCAATGGCTGAACCTGACTCCTAAATGTGTTTTTGATGCTCATGTTGGTCTGCACTCTTTAACAATGTACCAGTTAATATTTTTAAAAAATCAGTTTTGTTCTGAGAAACTAGAAAAGCTAACAACCCTAGTTTCTCAGATTCAAATGGCTACAATTGATTTTTTTATAAAAATTGTCTATACTGCTGCTTCTACCTACTCTGTTGAAAAGTACTGTACCCCAGATTCTGCCAAGTACCGTATCTCACTTTAGCAGGTTTATGTAGAGACACCAAATCCAGATAAATTTTTAAGGGTTTTATTAAAGGAGGAGGTTTATTAAATATGCTGGCCACATATGGCTGACATGGGGCATTTGCAGACCCAAATCGTGTGTGCCAAATACATCTCAGAGGTTGATTATATACCTTTGACTACATACAGGTTGGGGGGGGGGCATGACAGCATGAAACAATCATTAACAAGATTATAACATTTGTCTAGGGGATTTAAAAAAAGTTAAAACTTTCAAGGTAATTGTGAAGCCAGTAGCCACAGCCACCATCACAGCCACCTGGCGCATGCAGGTTGTTGGAATCCATGGGAGTCCGAAAAGACCAGAGTAACAGCCTTTTATTGAAAGGAAGAAAGGAACCCTGCCAAGCACTTCTCCAGGGAGAAGGGCACCAGTTACAGGCTCTGAGGTTAACTTTATAGGATTTGGGAGAGCCTGAGGGGGTACTGAGTCAGAAGTTCTGGTATGTTCCCTTTTATGATTTTAGGATTTCAGCTTTTTGGAATGCTTCTCCTTAGGCGGTTGATCAGCTTTCTGGAACTTTTCTACCTCAGGGGCGATTGTCCAGTAAGTAAGGGTGAGGTCAGGCAGCCAGGTGGGACAACAGAAGGGCAGTTGGAGTCCTGGTAAATTCATGTATCTATCATTTCTCAACTCTGGTATGATAAAAAGGAAAAGAGGTGGGGGCAAGGAAAGAGTATGGGGTTCAGGAAGAAGGTTTGTCTTGGACCAGCCATCTTCTGGAGCTAATTCCTGCTGTTATTTTTATTGGGGGCCTTCTTCGTGAACTTCTCCCTGGGGCAGTTGGAGTAGGGGTTCTAAAAGCATTTGATTGTAGGTAATTCTGGAGATTTATCTCATTTGAGCCTGCAGGAACTTGATAAAGAAATAGGTAAGCATTAATATTAGGCACAAAATTAGGATTGGTCCTATAATTGGTGCTACCAATGAGAATAAGGGGGTTTTCCACCATTGTTCGGAGTAGGGGTGTATTTATATGGTTCCAGATTTTTCTGTTTCGAGAGGGTAGGTTTCAGGGTTGGTGTGTAAGGTTAGGTACATTTTTATAATTTTCTGATTGGCGAAAGTCTGCCTGCAATTCTGTAAGAAATGAGTGAACAAACGTAAGAGGCAGGGTCCAAAAGTTAGAAAAATAAATAGGAGAGTGAGTGGACCAATGAAATGCAATAGTCAAGACACCCAGTTTATGTGAAGCCACTGATTCCATGACTCAGTTTGTTTTTTAGGAATTTGCTGGGCTAGAGAGAGAGAGAGAGAGAGTAAGATAGGGCAATGGCCAGTACTTCTGCCCCTAGATCTATTTTTATAGAAATTCTTAAAGCAACAAGAAGAGGAATTACCTGTATAGCTCGTTTGGTCCTTAGATTGGCGGGTAGTGTACTAGGAACTGGAAGAGGCTCCTGGAGTGGGATTAGGTTGATATTTGGGGTGAGATAGATTAGGGTACAGGTTTCTGTCCAATTAGTAGGGAGACATATATAGGTGATGGTCCCACACAAGTAGAAAGCCTTTGATTGGGTGAGGCAGGCTGAGAGGTGAATAGAGCATAGATGGACAAGGGGTCAGTTTTGTTTCTCTGTTTCTGAGCTCCAGATGGTCAAGGTGGAGGAAAGAGTCACCCCAATAAGTGGGGAGAGTAGAGGATTGTTAGCTAGGGTGACTAAATAAACATTCTTTGAAAACCAGTTTTCTGACTGTTCAAATTATTTTTTCTTTGTACAAACTTCCTATACCTGCACAAACCTTCTACAACTTACATAAACCCTCAGCTTTCATGCACTTTCTTATCCAGAAATAATTGGCCTTCATTACAACTTGCTTCTTCCTTTTTCTTTCAAAAGTATTTCCATACCTATACCTTCTATTATCAAAACCATACAATTCCTCTGTATTATTCCATACGTAGGTGGGACATAATAGTGAAACTAAGAGACATTGATAAGAGTGTGGTGGTTACGGGGGGGAGGGGGGAATTTGAGAGGGATAGGGGGTGGGGAGGGTCACAAAGAAAACAAGATAGAAGGTGACAGAGGACAATCTGACTTTGGGTGGTGGGTATGCAACATAATTGAACGACAAGATAACCTGGACTTGTTATCTTTGAATATATGTATCCTGATTTATTGATGTCACCCCATTAAAAAAATAAAATTATTAAAAAAAAACACACAAAAAAACCCAAAAACATACAATTCCTTTCTAGTCAGAACTCTTGACTTAAAAATCTTTAACCTTTAGTGACAATTAAGTTGACTTTCTTTTTACCCTAGTTTCCCTTTTCCTAAAGTCTGATTAAAAGAATCCTTAGTTTATTTATATATTTGCCATACATAGACCAACCAGCTTCCGGTTTGTGGTTGGAGTAAGGCATGCCATTTTTCTACTTTAACAGCAGTGGCAGTTGTCAGGATCATGGTGTGTGGACCTGTCCATGTGAAAGTCAGTCCTTGGGTGATGTAATGCTGGAAGCACCTCTTGAACAGTCTTTGAACAGTTTGCTGAGTAACCTGTAAATCCTGCAAGTACTTAAGGAAAGGGTGGTTACATTTCTACACTTTGCAGTTAGAGTTTAAGTCCTAGTGACCACTGCTCTAGTTGGAATTAGCAGCAGGTCCCAGCCTACAATAGGCATGAGGCATTGAGACAAGAGGAATAAAGGAGATGCTATACATTAAATAAAGTAACAAAATCAGACTGTCAATACCCACAGTAGAGATATTTGAGGGAAAAATAAAACTCAATATTCAGGCAAGGCATAGTAGATGGCCCTTGTGTTTACAAAAAATGAGATCAGTTTATTTGCTACTTGGAAGAAATACCTTAGGCTCGTGAACAATGTACTTGGGCCTTCAGTGGCAATTCCCAGCATGCTGTGCAAGGTCAAGTCACAGGTCGCTGGAGCAGGGCTAGAAGAGACTGAACTCTCCCTTTATGGAGCAAGGGGTCAGCTTACCTTTTCGTGTCCCTTTTCCACAGCACAGACGTGTCAACCGGTGGGGCTGAGAAGCCTGACAGGCTTCAGTTCAATAACCTTTCTTTCCACTCTGGAGCAGGGCCCTGATGGAATTTTATGAAGCCTTTTAAGGTGTTGGAGCCTTTAAGAGCATATGCCAAAAGCTGGCATTTCCTGACTTCTTTTGGACCTTATTGCCTTTTCTGTTACTTTCTTGGCCATTATAGACCTTAAAAGCCATTCTCAGAAGATCTCACTGAAGGGCTTGACTAAGAGAGTAAAATTGGGAATCCAGTGTCTAAAGAAGCCTATTAGATTGAGGAAAGAACAGATTTGATCTGTAGTGGTAGGTGGATGGAGACTGTGGAAGGTCTGAGTTTGATCTAGGGTGAGACCTCAGGTGGTGGGGGTTAAGGTGATGCCCAGATAGACTATGGACTAAGAGTGAAGTTGAGCCTTAGCAGAGAAGACATGATATCTTTTTACAACAAGGAAGTTAAGAAGGATGGCGGTGAGTATCCTTAAAGCAAGCAGGGAGGGGCTGCAGAGGAGTAGGTTATTTACATATTGTAAGAGAGTACTAGCTTTGAAATTGCATGCTGCTAAATCCTGAGCTAGTGCCTGTCCAAACAGGTGTGGGCTGTTTTTGATCCCCTGGGGTTAGACAGTCCATGTAAGTTGCTGGGCTGCATTAGTGTCCAGGTAAAGGTAAACAGAAAGTAAGAGTCAGGGTGTAGAGGAATGGTAAAGAAGGCATTCTTGAGGTATAGGATCATGAAGTGAGTGGTGTTTGAGGGAATGTGTGACAGTAACCTGTAGAGATTAAGAATTACTGGACGGAGGGGAACTACTGCCTCATTGATTAGACGTAAGTCTTGTATGAGGCGATAAGTCCCTGAACGTTTTTGAACAGGAAGGATGGGGGTATTGCAGGGAGAGTCTGTGGGGATGAGTAAGCCTTGATTTAAGAGGTGGATAATTATTGGTTTAAGGACTTAGAGACACAGTTACATGTTAAACAAACACTTCACATACAAATTATGAATTACGAAATTTAAATGAGCACACTTTACTTGTTTCAATTCAAATTATATTAAAGATATTTTCTGATAAACAAAAAGACAAAACAGATTACTCACACTGCTCATAGACAATGCTGCTTTTTTAAGCTTTTCGAGATGGCAGGGAGTTGTCAGCATAGAGGGGAGGAAGAGAGAAAGCAGATGGATGGACAGTGTGAACAGCTGGATGGAAAGAAGGAGGGTCAGAATCTGCAGGAGGAGGAGGAGGAGATTGAAGTGCTAGTGGTGGCACAACATGGTCAGAGTAGTTAAAAAGATTTAGAGCTCTGAAGAGAGAGGAGAGGATGAGGGGGAGAAGGGCATAGCTGTAGCAGAAGCTGGTGGGTGGAAGGATGGGTAAGATACAGCCAAAGCTGGTGGGAAGGGGCGATGGGTCAAAGAAGAAAAAGAGACGAAGTCGCCCAACTTTTTTTTTAAATAAATTTTTATTAATGTTAATGGGGTGACATCAATAAAACAGGGTACATATATTCAAAGAAAACATGTCCAGGTTATCTTGTCATTCTTTTTTTTTTTATAATAAATTTTTATTAATGGTAATGGGATGACATTAATAAATCAGGGTACATATATTCAAAGAAAACATGTCTAGGTTATTTTGTCATTAAATTATGTTGCAAACCCCTCGCCCAAAGTCAGACTGTCCTCCGCCACCCTCTATCTAGTTCTCTGTGCCCCTCCCCCTCCCCCTAACTCTCTCCCTCCCTCCCTCCCATGTCCTCCCTCCCCCCACCCTTGGTAACCACCACACTCTTGTCCATGTCTCTTAGTCTCATTTTTATGTTCCACCAATGTATGGAACCATGTAGTTCTTGTTTTTTTCTGATTTACTTATTTCACTCCTTATAATGTTATCAAGATCCCACCATTTTGCTGTAAATGATTTGATGTCATCATTTCTTATGGCTGAGTAGTATTCCATAGTGTATATGTGCCACATCTTCTTTATCCAGTCTTCTATTGAAGGGCTTTTTGGTTGTTTCCATGTCTTGGCCACTGTGAACAGTGCTGCAATGAACATGGGGCTACATGTGTCTTCACGTATCAATGTTTCTGAGGTTTTGGGGTATATACCCAGTAGAGGGATTGCTGGGTCATAAGGTAGTTCTATTTGCAGTTTTTTGAGGAACCACCATACTTTCCTCCATAATGGTTGTACTACTTTACATTCCCACCAACAGTGAATGAGGGTTCCTTTTTCTCCACAGCCCCTCCAACATTTGCTATTACCCGTCTTGTTGATAATAGCTAATCTAACAGGAGTGAGGTGGTATCTCATTGTAGTTTTGATTTGCATTTCTCTAATAACTAATGAAGCTGAGCATATTTTCATATATCTGTTGGCCATTTGTATTTCTTCCTGGGAGAAGTGTCTGTTCATGTCCTCTTCCCATTTTTTTATTGGATTGTTTGTTTGTTTGTTGTTGAGTTTTATGAGTTCTTTGTAAATTTTGGATATTAGGCCCTTATCTGAGCTGTTGTTTGAAAATATCATTTCCCATTTAGTTGGCTGTCTGTTTATTTTGATATCAGTTTCTCTTGCTGAGCAGAAACTTTTTATTCTGATGTAGTCCCATTCATTTATCTTTGCCTTCACTTCTCTTGCCATTGGAGTCAAGTTCATAAAATGTTCTTTAAAACCCAGGTCCATGAGTTTAGTACCTAAGGCTTCTTCTATGTACTTTATTGTTTCAGGTCTTATATTTAGGTCTTTGATCCATTTTGAATTAATTTTAGTACACGGGGACAGGCTGTAGTCGAGTTTCATTCTTTTGCATGTGGCTTTCCAGTTTTCCCAACACCATTTGTTGAAGAGGCTTTCTTTTCTCCATTGTGTGTTGTTGGCCCCTTTATCAAAGATTATTTGACCATATATATGTGGTTTTATTTCTGGGCTTTCTATTCTGTTCCATTGGTCTGAGTGTCTATTTTTCTGCCAATACCATGCTGTTTTGATTATCGTGGCCCTATAATATAGTTTAAAGTCAGGTATTGTAATGCCCCCAGCTTCATTCTTTTTCCTTAGGATTGTTTTGGCTATTCGGGGTTTTTTATAGTTCCATATAAATCTGATGATTTTTTGTTCCATTTCTTTAAAAAATCTCATAGGGATTTTGATGGGAATTGCATTAAATTTGTATATTGCTTTGGGTAATATGGCCATTTTGATTATATTTATTCTTCCTATCCAAGAACACGGAATATTTTTCCATCTCATTGTATCTTTTTCGATTTCTCTTAACAATGCTTTGTAATTTTCATTATATAGGTCCTTTACGTTCTTTGTTATGTTTATTCCTAGGTATTTTATTTTTTTTGTTGCAATCGTGAAGGGGATTATTTTTTTGAGTTCGTTTTCTAGTATTTCATTGTTGGCATATAGAAAGGCTATGGACTTTTGTATGTTAATTTTGTATCCTGCGACCTTACTGTATTGGTTTATTGTTTCTAATAATCTTTTTGTGGAGTCCTTCGGGTTTTCGATGTATAGGATCATATCATCAGCAAAAAGTGATACCTTTACTTCTTCTTTTCCGATATGGATGCCTATTATTTCTTTGTCTTGTCTGATTGCTCTGGCCAGAACTTCTAGCACCACGTTAAATAAGAGTGGAGAGAGTGGACAACCCTGTCTTGTTCCTGATTTAAGGTAGAAAGTCCTCAGTTTTATGCCGTTTAATAGGATGTTGGCTGATGGTTTATCATATATGGCCTTTATCATGTTGAGATATTTTCCTTCTATACCCATTTTGTTGAGAGTCTTAAACATAAAATTGTGTTGTATTTTATCAAAAGCATTTTCTGCATCTATTGATAAGATCATGTGGTTTTTGTTCTTTGTTTTGTTGATATGGTGTATTACGTTAACCGTTTTGCGTATGTTGAACCATCCTTGAGATTCTGGGATGAATCCCACTTGATCATGATGTATTATTTTTTTAATATGTTGTTGTATTCGGTTTGCCAGTATTTTGTTTAGTATTTTAGCATCTGTATTCATTAGAGATATTGGTCTGTAGTTTTCTTTCTTTGTGCCATCCTTGCCAGGTTTTGGTATGAGGGTTATGTTGGCCTCATAAAATGTGTTTGGAAGTATTGCTTCTTCTTCAATTTTTTGGAAGACTTTGAGTAGAATAGGAACCAAGTCTTCTTTGAATGTTTGATAGAATTCACTAGTATAACCGTCTGGGCCTGGACTTTTATTTTTGGGGAGGTTTTTAATAGTTTTTTCTATTTCCTCCCTGCTGATTGGTCTGTTTAGGCTTTCTGCTTCTTCATGACTCAGTCTAGGAAGGTTGTATTGTTCTAGGAATTTATCCATTTCTTCTAGATTGTTGTATTTGGTGGCATATAATTTTTCATAGTATTCTACAATAATTCTTTGTATATCTATGATGTCTGTGGTGACCTCTCCTCTTTCATTTTGGATTTTGTTTATTTGAGTCCTGTGCCTTTTTTCCTTGGTGAGTCTTGCCAAGGGTTTGTCAATTTTGTTGATCTTTTCAAAGAACCAGCTCCTTGTTTTATTGATTTTTTCTATAGTTTTTCTGTTCTCTATTTCATTTATTTCTGCTCTGATTTTTATTATCTCCTTTCTTCGGCTGGTTTTGGGTTGTCTTTGTTCTTCTTTTTCTAGTTCCTTAAGGTGTGAAGTTAAGTAGTTTACTTGGGCTCTCTCTTGTTTGTTCATATAGGCCTGAAGTGATATGAACTTTCCTCTTATTACTGCTTTTGCTGCATCCCAGAGATTCTGATATGTCGTATTTTCATTTTCATTTGTCTGTATATATCTTTTGATCTCTGCGCTTATTTCTTCTTTGACCCATTCATTTTTTAGAAGTATGTTGTTTAGTTTCCACATTTTTGTGGGTTTTTTTCCCTCTTTTTTGCAGTTGAATTCTAGTTTCAAGGCTTTATGATCAGAAAATATGCTTGGTACAATTTCAATTTTTCTAAATTTGCTGATATTGTCTTTGTGGCCCAACATATGGTCAATTCTTGAGAATGTTCCATGTACACTAGAGAAAAATGTATACTCTGTCGCTTTGGGATGAAGTGTCCTGTAGATGTCTATCATATCCAGGTGTTCTAGTATTTCGTTTAAGGCCACTATGTCTTTGTTGATTCTCTGTTTGGATGACCGATCTAGAGCCGTCAGCGGTGTATTGAGGTCTCCAAGTATGATTGTATTTTTGTTGGTTTTGTTTTAAGGTCAATAAGTAGCTGTCTTATATATTTTGGTGCTCCTTGGTTTGGTGCATATATATTAAGGATTGTTATGTCTTCTTGATTCAACTTCCCCTGAATCATTATGAAATGACCATTTTTGTCTCTGAGTACTTTTTCTGTCTTGTAGTCAGCATTATTAGATATGAGTATTGCTACACCTGCTTTTTTTGGGGTGTTGTTTGCTTGGAGTATTGTTTTCCAGCCTTTGACTTTGAATTTGTTTTTATCCTTGTTGATTAGATATGTTTCTTGTAGGCAGCATATAGTTGGATTTTCTTTTTTAATCCATTCTGCTACTCTGTGTCTTTTTATTGGTAAGTTTAATCCATTTACATTTAGTGTAATTATTGACACTTGTGGGTTCCCTACTGCCATTTTATAAATTGCTTTCTGTTAGTTTTGTATCTAGTTTGATTCTTCTCTTTTATTTTTCTATCATTTGTTTTTGTTTGTTTGTGTTCCATACTTCTTTCCTCTGTTGCTACCTTTTTTAAGTCAAGTGTTTTTGTGGTGGTTTTTGCAAGGGTGGTTACCATTAAGTAATGAAAAGGGTACCTACCATATTCATTGTAGTACCCTATCTTATAAGTATTTCTGCACTTCATCGTCCTTTGCTACTGTTAATCTCCATCCTCTCCCCCCTTTTTTTCCTTTGTTGTCACAGTTTAAGTTTGGTTTTATTGTGTTCTTGGTGGAGCTGTTACTTGTGGTGTTGTTTTCTTTTGTTCTTTGAATCTGGTTGGAAAACCCCCTTTAGTATTTCCTGGAGTGGAGGCTTTCTGTTGATAAATTCTCTCATTTTTTCTGTATTTGTGAATGTTTTTATATCTCCTTCATACTTGAAGGATAGCTTTGATGGGTATAGTATTCTTGGCTGAAAGTTCCTCTCTTTCAGGGCTTTAAATATTGGGGTCCACTCTCTTCTAGCTTGTAGAGTTTCTGCTGAGAAATCTGATAATAATCTAATAGGCCTTCCTTTATATGTTGTATTCTTCTTTTCCCTGGCTGCCTTGAGAATTTTTTCTTTGTCATTAGTTTGTGTCATCTTTATTATGATGTGCCTTGGAGTGGGTTTGTTGGGGTTAAGAAAACTCGGTGTTCTGTTTGCTTCTTGAATTTGAGGCTTTAGTTCTTTCCACAGGCTTGGGAAATTCTCGTCTATTATTTGTTTGAGTATATTCTCCATTCCATTTTCTTTTTCTTCTCCCTCTGATATACCTATTATTCTTATGTTATTCTTTCTGATGGAGTCAGACAATTCCTGTAGGGCTTTCTCGTTTTTTATTATTTTTGAGTCTCTTTCTTCTTCTCTCTGTTGTGCCTCAAGTTGTTTGTCTTCTATTTCACTAATCCTATCTTCAGTCTGGGCTGTTCTGTTAGGTAAGCTTGTTACCTCATTTTTCAGCTCGTGAATTGAGTTTTTCATTTCTGTTTGATTTGTTTTTATAGTTTCAATTTCCTTGGTAATATATTCTTTGTGTTCATTGAGTTGTTTTCTGATCTCCCTATATTGCCTTTCTGTGTTTTCTTGTATATCTCTGAGTATTTTTAAGATTTCTATTTTAAATTCTCTGTCATTTAGCTCCAAGGCTTCCAATATGTTAAATCTTTTCTCCATAGATTTTTCCACATCTATTTGTGTTACCTCTCTCTTTTGTATCCATAATATTCGATTTCCTCTTTCTTATCGGCATCTGAGGGTGGTCTTGTTGATAGCACTAATTAGAATTAATAAAGAGTAAAAAGTAAAAAAAAAAAAAAAAAAGTTAAAACACCCCACACAAAAAAAAAACAGTAATAATTTATTATTTCCCCCTTTTTTCTTTCTTCTCTTTTCCTCCTCTCCCCTCCTCAGGGAAATATCGTGCCTTTAATGGAGGGCCTGATTTGGGGTGAAGAGTTCAAGGGGCAAAAAAAGGGATTAGGGACCTACTAAATGCAAAAAAAAAAAAAAAAAAAGGAAGAAAATCTTAGACAAGCATAAGATGATTTGCTTGTAAGTGATGGCCAACTAAGAGATATAATGAGAGGGATAAGAGGGAACCAGAAAAAAGGACCAAAAAAGAATAATAAAGAAGAAAAAATAAAAATAATAAGTAAAAATCTGTTGTATTAAGTGGAGCGAAGACTAAATACAATGGAGACCTTGGGTTGGGAGGCCCCAAAATGCCACAAAAATAAACAAACAAGAAAAAAAATAAAAACAAAAGCAAAAAAAAAAAAAATAAAGCCAAAACATGCCTTGAGTCCCAAATTAACTAATTTGTTCGTGATTGAGGATTAAATGGGAGGAAAGTAAAGTGAGAAAAGAAAAAACAAATAGAAAGGAAAAAATAAGAAAAAGAGAAAAACGAAGGAAGAAATAAAATAGGAAGAGAAAAAAAACAAAATAAAGCAAGACAAAAAAAAAACAAAAGAGGAGAGAGTGAGAGTTAAGTGTTTTGGAGTATAACCTTAAAGGAGGGTGAGGATGAAGAAGAGAAATAAAATGTAACACTCATGGGTAGTGTAGTTCAAGAAAAGGGAAGCATAAGATGGGCAGAGAATAGAAGGACCGAGGTGGAGGAAATAAAGGCAATAAGATAGAAGAAACAAACAACAACAACAAAAAAAGAATTAGTGGAACAAGTTGTAAAGTCTGTGGATTTTTCTTGATTTTGAGAGGTTAACTTCTTCCTTTTTCTTTTCTCTCCCTCTTCCTGGTCGGTGACTCTGTACCCCAGGCTCTGCCCCTGTGTCACACTTAGGTAGGGATTTGCAGTTGATGGGATTCTATGGCAATGTCATATAATTGGCTTTAGTCTTGCTGGTAGTCAAGGCTTGTTGGCGTTTGCAGGGTCCAATGATGAGAGAGTTTGCTTTCCTGGATTCTCTCTCCTAGTCCCCCCTTTCTGAATTAGCAGCCTGGTGATCCAGCTATAAGGCTGCAACTGCTTCTGCCTGGGGAGTAAGAGGCTCAAAGAGCTGGGAAATCCTCACTCTATCCCCACTCAGTGCAAAGCTTTGGGAAAGGCTCTGGCAGTCAGGGCCTCCAGTGTAATCAGGCGGGGGTGGGAGTCAATTGTTGTCAAGGTGACTGTTCAGCGCCTATCATTCAGTTGGACCTCTCAACCCAGGCTTTCCTCACTTTGTAGCCTGTTTTGGCTGGGAAGAAGAGGCACTAGTCTCTGCTTGCGACTAGTGTAGTATAGATCTTATTATCTGCCAAGTCCTTCTTGTTAGCGTTTATCCTTGAATATGGAGGCTCTATCAATCAGAAGTTGCCCCCGCCCCTTTAGCGAGAGGCACTAAAAAATATCACGCCTCTTGTCTTGGATCGCTGAACTGAGAGAGATCTTATCAATTAGAACCGAGAGTGCGCAGATTTCATGGGTTAAGCTAATTTCAGTGATTGGGTCGCAGCTGTGCTCCCGAAGGTATTTTAGGCTGCCTGCGCGCGCCCCTCCCCCAACGCTTGATTGTTACCTTGAATGGCTGGGTGAGGTGCCCCGCCCACGGAGAGAATCTCCCAAGCCTCTCCCGCTCGCCCTGCCGCTGGTGGCTGGATAGCACCAGGCGCAGGATAATGGGGCCCCCTGGGTGTGCGGGCCAGTAGGGCGCTCTGGACGCGTGGAATGCCCAGGGCACGCGCGCGAATGGGGTGCTCCGGGCACCGGTGGCTGGCGACTCTCACTCGTAGTGCGCGGGCCACTGGGAACGTAAGCGGTGCTCACTCTGCAACCGGACCGGGCGCGCGCCCCGCGATTCGCGGCGGCTCGCGGCTCCCGAGTGTGGGCTAACTCACCACAGGCTCACTTCCTCGCGGCTTGAATGAACGTCCCTGCGGTAGCTTCCTCCACACCCTCGTCTCTCAGATTCAAGTGATAACAGTCCTTTTGCTATCAGTTTGTGTGGAATTCCGGAATGCTCCGAGGATAGATTTTTCTGTTTCTAGTTGAGAAATTTGTTGTGATTTAGGGGAGAGCTGTCGGACGCGCAGCTCACAGCGCCATTTCCATGACGTCAATCTTGTCATTCAATTATGTTGCATACCCATCACCCAAAGTCAGATTGTCCTCTGTCACCCTCTATCTAGTTTTCTTTGTGCCCCTCCCCTCCCCCTCCCCCTTCCCCTCTCCCTCCTTCCTTTTCATGCCCCCCCCCCACCCCCGGTAACCACCACACTCTTGTCTGTGTCTCTAAGTCTCATTTTTATGTCCCACCAATGTATGGAATCATGTAGTTCTTGGTTTTTTCTGATTTACTTATTTCACTCCATATAATGTTATCAAGATACCATCATTTTGTTGTAAATGATCTGATGTCATCATTTCTTATGGCTGAGTAGTATTCCATAGTGTATATGTGCCACATCTTCTTTATCCAGTCATCTATTGACGGGCTCTTTGGTTGTTTCCATGTCTTGGCCACTGTGAACAATGCTGCAATGAACATGGGGATACATGTGTCTTTACGTATCAATGTTTCTGAGTTTTGGGGGTATATACCCAGTAGAGGGATTGCTGGGTCATAAGGTAGTTCTATTTGCAGTTTTTTGAGGAACCACCATACTTTCCTCCATAATGGTTGTACTATTTTACATTCCCACCAACAGTGAATGAGGGTTCCTTTTTCTCCACAGCCTCTCCAGCATTTGCTATTACCTGTCTTGTTAATAATAGCTAATCTAACAGGTGTGAGGTGGTATCTCATTGTAATTTTGATTTGCATTTCTCTAATAACTAATGAAGCTGAGCATCTTTTCATATATCTGTTGGCCATTTGTATTTCTTCCTGGGAGAAGTGTCTGTTCATGTCCTCTTCCCATTTTTTTTATCGGATTGTTTGTTTGTTTGTTGTTGAGTTTTATGAGTTCTTTGTATATTTTGGATATTAGGCCCTTATCTGAGCTGTTGTTTGAAAATATCATTTCCCATTAAGTTGGCTGTCTGTTTATTTTGTTATCAGTTTCTCTTGCTGAGCAAAAACTTCTTAGTCTAATGTAGTCCCATTCATTTATCTTTGCCTTCACTTCTCTTGCCTTTGGAGTCAAATTCATAAACTGCTCTTTAAAACCAAGGTCCATGAGTTTAGTACCTATGTCTTCTTCAATGTACTTTATTGTTTCAGGTCTTATATTTAGGTCTTTGATCCATTTTGAGTTAATTTTAGTACAAGGGGACAAACTGTAGTCCAGTTTCATTCTTTTACATGTGGCTTTCCAGTTTTCCCAGCACCATTTGTTGAAGAGGCTTTCTTTTCTCCATTGTGTGTTTTTGGCCCCTTTATCAAAAATTATTTCACTATATATGTGTGGTTTTATTTCTGGGTTTTCTATTCTGTTCCATTGGTCTGAGTGTCTATTTTTCTGCCAATACCATGCTGTTTTGATTGTCATGGCCCTATAATATAGTTTGAAGTCAGGTATTGTAATGCCCCCAGCTTCATTCTTTTTCTTTAGGATTGCTTTGGCTATTTGGGGTTTTTCATAGTTCTATATAAATCTGATGATTTTTTGTTTCATTTCTTTAAAAAATGTCATTGGAATTTTGATGGGAATTGCATTAAATTTGTATATTGCTTTGGGTAATATGGCCATCTTGATTACATTTATTCTTCCTAACCAAGAACAAGGAAGTTTCTTCCATCTCATTATATCTTTTTCGATTTCCCTTAACAATGGTTTATAGTTTTCATTATATAAGTCCTTTACATTCTTTGTTATGTTTATTCCTAAGTATTTTATTTTTTTTTGTTGCAATCGTGAAAGGGATTATTCTTTTGAGTTCGTTCTCAAATGTTTCATTGTTGGCATATAGAAAGGCTATTGACTTCTGTATGTTAATTTTGTATCCTGCGACCTTACTGTATTGGCTTATTGTTTCTAGTAGTCTTTTTGTGGATTCTTTGGGGTTTTCGATGTATAGGATCATATCATCTGCAAAAAGTGATAACTTCTTCTTTTACGATATGGATGCTTTTTATTTCTTTGTCTTGTCTGATTGCTCTGGCTAGAACCTCTAGTACCACATTAAATAAGAGTAGAGAGAGTGGACAACCCTGTCTTGTTCCTGGTTTAAGGGGTAAAGCCTTCAGTTTTGTGCCATTTAATATGATTTTAGCTGATGGTTTATCATATATGGCCTTTATCATGTTAAGATATTTTCCTTCTATACCCATTTTGTTGAGAGTCTTAAACATAAAATTGTGTTGTATTTTATCGAAAGCCTTTTCTGCGTCTATTGATAAGATCATGTGGTTTTTGTTCTTTGTTGATATGGTGTATTATGTTAACCGTTTTATGTATGTTGAACCATCCTTGAGATTCTGGGATGAATCCCACTTGATCATGATGTATTATCTTTTTAATATGTTGTTGTATTCGATTTGCTAGTATTTTAGCATCTGTATTCATTAGAGATATTGGTCTGTAGTTTTCTTTTTTTGTGCCATCCTTGCCTGGTTTTGGTATGAGAGTTATGTTGGCCTCATAAAATGTGTTTGGAAGTATTGCTTCTTCTTCAATTTTTTGGAAGACTTTGAGTAGAATAGGAACCAAGTCTTCTTTGAATGTTTGATAAAATTCGCTGATATAGCTGTCTGGGCCTGGACTTTTATTTTTGGGGAGGTTTTCTTATGTTTTTTCTATTTCTTCTCTACTAATAGGTCTGCTTAGGCTTTCTGCTTCTTCTTGACTCAGTCTAGGAAGGTTGTATTGTTCTAGGAATTTATCCATTTCTTCTAGGTTGTTGAATTTAGTGGCATAAAGTTTTTCATAGTATTCTACAATAATTCTTTGTATATCTATGGTGTCCGTGGTGATTTCTCCTCTTTCATTTTGGATTTTGTTTATATAAATTCTTTCTCTTTTTTCCTTGGTAAGTCTTGCCAAGGGTTTGTCAATTTTGTTGATCTTTTCAAAGAACCAGCTCCTTGTTCTATTAATTTTTTCTATAGTTTTTTTGTTCTCTATTTCATTTATTTCTGCTCTGATTTATTATCTCCTTTCTTCGGCTGGTTTTGGGTTGTCTTTGTTCTTCTTTTTCTAGTTTCTGAAAGTGTGACGTTAAGTTGTTCACTTGGGCTCTCTCTTGTTTGTTTATATATGCTTGAAGTGATATGAACTTCCTTCTTGTCACTGCTTTTGCTGCATCCCATAGATTCTGATATGTTGTATTGTCATTTTCATTTGTCTGTTTTTATCTTTTGATCTCTGCACTTATTTCTTCTTTGACCCATTCATTTTTAAAAAGGATGTTGTTTAGTTTCCACATTTTTGTGGTGTTTTTTTTCCTCTTTTTTGCAATTGAATTCTAGTTTCAAGGCTTTATGATCAGGAAATATGCTTGGTACAACTTCAATTTTTCTGAATTTGCTGATGTTGTTTTTGTGGCCCAACATATGGTCAATTCTTGAGAATGATCCATGTACACTGGAGAAAAATGTATACTCAGTCTCTTTGGGATGAAATGTACTGTAGATATCTATCATATCCAGGTGCTCTAGTGTTTTGTTTAAGGCCACTATATCTTTTTTGAGTCTCTGGATGACCGATCTAAAGCTGTCAGCGGTGTATTGAGGTCTTCAAGTATGCTTGTATTTTTGTCAGTTTTTGTTTTAAGGTCAATAAGTAGCTGTCTTATGTTTTGGTGCTCCTTGGTTTGGTGCATATATATTAAGAATTGTTATGTCTTCTTGATTCAGTGTCCCCTTAGCCATTTTTGTCTCTGAGTACTTTTTTTGTCTTGTAGTCAGCATTATCAGAAATGAGTATTGCTACTCCTGCTTTTTTTTGGATGTTATTTGCTTGGAGTATTGTTTTCCAGCCTTTCACTTTGAATTTGTTTTTATCCTTGTTACTTAGATGAGTTTCTTGTAGGCAGCATACAGTTGGATTTTCTTTTTTAATCCATCCTGCTACTCTGTGCCTTTAAGTTGCTGAGTTTAATCCATTTACATTTAGTGTAATTATTGACACTTGTGAATTCCCTATTGCCATTTTATAGATTTCTGTTAGTTTTGTGTCTTGTTTGATCCTTCTCTTGCATTTTTTTTATCTTTTGTTTTTATTTGGTTGTATACATCTTTCCTCTGTTACTATCTTTTTTAAATCAAGTGCTTCTGTGGTGGTTTTTTCAATGGTGGTGACCTTTAAGGAATGAAAAGGGTTCCTACCCTGTTCTTTGTAGTGCATTATTTTGTGATTACTTTTGCACTCCATCATCCTTTGCTACTGTTAATCTCCACCCTCTCCCCCCCCCTTTTTTTGTTGTTGTCACAGTTTAAATTTGGTTTTATTGTGCTCTTCTTGGAGCTTTTACTTGTGGCTTTGTTTTTTTTTGTTCTTTGTATCTGATTGGAGAACCTCCTTTAGTAATTCCTGGAATGGGGGTTTTCTGATGATAAATTCCCTCATCTTTTCTGTATCTGTGAATGTTTTTATTTCTCCTTCATATTTGAAGGATAGCTTTGATGGGTATAGTATTTGTGGCTGAAAGTTCCTCTCTTTTAGGACTTTAAATATTGAGGTCCACTTTCTTCTAGCTTGTAGAGTTTCTGTTGAGAAATCTGATGATAATATAATGGGCCTTCCTTTCAGGGGTCTCAAACTCGCGGCCCGCAGTAAACTGCATGTATGATTGTGCTTGTTGTACTGATTTTTTTTTGTTTTCAACTGCAGTGAGAAAAGTGTTGCATAACAGTTGCCTTTTGTAGACCTAGTGCGGCCTGCCGAACAGCTGTGATCTTGCTCTGCAGCCCACATGCTGAGTTGAGTTTGAGACCCCTGCTTTATATGTTGTATTCTTCTTTTCCCTGGCTGCCTTGAGAATTTTTTCTTTGTCGTTGGTTTGTGCCAATTTCATTATGATGTGCCTCGGAGTGGGTTTGTTGGGGTTAAGAAAACTCAGTTTTCTGTTTGCTTCTTGAATTTGACGCTTTAGTTCTTTCCATAGTCTTGGGAAGTTCTCATCTATTATTTGTTTGAGTATGTTCTCCATTGCATTTTCTCTCTCTTCTCCTTCTGATATACCTATTATTCTTATGTTATTCTTTTTGATGGAGTCAGATAATTCCTGTAGGGCTATCTCATTTTTTTTCATTTTTGAGTCTCTTTCTTCTTCTCTCTGTTGTGCCTCAAGTTGCTTGTCTTCTATTTCACTAATCCTACCTTCTATCTGGCCTGTTCTATTAACTAAGCTTGTTTCCTCGTTTTTGAGCTCATGAATTGAGTTTTTCATCTCTGTTTGATTTGTTTTTATAGTTTCAATGTCCTTGTTAATATATTCTTTGTGTTCATTTAGTTGTTTTCTGAGCTCTCTAAGTTGCCTTTCTGTGTTTTCTTGTATATCTCTGAGTATTTTTAGGATTTCTATTTTAAATTCTCTGTCTTTTAACTCCAAGGTTTCGAATATATTAAATTTTTTCTTTATAGATTTTTCCTCATCTATCTGTATTACCACTCTTTCTTTTTTATTCATGATATTTGATTTTCTCTTCCTTAATGGCATCTGAGGGTGGTTTTGTTGATAGTATTAATGAGATTTAATAAAGAATAAAAAGTTAAAAAAATAATAAATCAAAAAGTTTTTTTAAAAAATTAATAATTAAATAAAGAAAAATAAAATAAAAATTAAAAAAAGGAAATTATTCCCCCCCTCCTCTTTTCCTCTCCTCTCTTCTCCCCTGTTTCTTGAGAAAATCTTGTGGTGAACTGTGAATTATATTGTATTAAATAGAACAAACAATGCCTGTAATGGAGGGCCTGAATTGGGGAGAAGTAATAAAAAGGCAAAAAAAAAAAAAAAAAAAAAAAAAAATAAAAAGAAAAAAAAAAGAAAAAAGAAAAAAGAAAAAAAGAAAAAAAGAAAAAAGAAAAGGGGGGTATGTACCCACCAAAAGCTAATAAGGAAAAAATTTGGTTCAAGAATAAAATGATTTGCTTTTAGGTGTTGGTTGACTAAGAGTTATGATGAGAGGAATAAGGGGAATCAGGAAACTGGGGGGGGGGCAAATTAAAAAATTACTATTGTATTTAGTGGTATAAGAACTAGATAAAATGGACAGCCAGGGATGGTAGCACTGCTAGTGAGTTAAAAAGGTGAAGTAAAAAGCCCCCAAAATGCCACAAACATAAGTTTGAGTCCTAGATAAGATAATTTGTTCATTATTGAGGTTTGAATGAGAGGAGACGTAAAGGAGAAAGGAAGAAACTAATATAGAGGGAGAAAAGAGAGAGAGAGAGAGAAAAAAAGAGGGAACCACTAAAAGAAGAAAAAAGAAAAAAGAGGAGAGAGAGGGAGAGAGAGTTAAGGGTTTTGGAGTGCAACCCTCATAGAGAGAAAGGAAGAGGAAGGAAAAGATAATGGGATATGTAACACTTATGGGTAGTGTAGTTCAAGGAGAGGAGAGAGTAAGACCAGCAGAGAGTTAAACGATCAAATTGGAGGAGGAAAAAAAAAAATCAAGAATGAAGATAAGAGAACCAAATGCACAAATAAAATAAAATGGGATAGTTTATAAAGTTTGCAGATTATCTTGATTTTGAGAGGTTATCTTCTTGCTTTTTCTTTTCTCTCCATCTTCCTGGTCGGTGACTCTGTACTCTGGGTTCTGCCCCTTTGGCATGCTCAGGTAGAGGTTTGCAGTTGATACGTCTCTACGATGATGTCATGTATTGTGATTCAGTCTCGTTGGCAGTCGAGGCTCATTAACATTTATAGGCTCCAAGAGTGAGAGAGTCCGTGTTCCTGGAGCCTCTCTTCTAGGCTTTCATTCCTCAATTAATAGCTTGATAATCCAGCTATGGGGTTGCTGTTGCCTCTGCCTGGATAGTAAGAGGCTCAAAGAGCTGGCAACTCCCCACTCTATTCCCACTCAGCACAGGGCTCTGGGTAAGGCTCAGTCAGTCAGAGCTGCTAGCATAATCAGGCGGGGCTTCCGCCCACTCAAAGACCTCTGGCTCTGCCATTCTGTCCGGTAACATGGGCGGGCACCTACTCCTGGGGCGCTTGGAGGAAACTCTCGCTCACTATCTGCGCGCGCAGACCAGGATGTCAGGCCGGCAGTCTCACAGTCTGAGTGAAACCCCCACCCGCAAGGAAAAGTTCCAGCGTTGGAATTGGCTCTTGCTCCCTTCCCATGCGTGGCTTTTTCAGGGCGCTGGGATGGCCCGGAGATTCCACTTTTGGCCCACACAAAGGCTTCTGACTCTGCCTCTCTGTGGAGTAACATGGCCTCCCACTCCCGGAGATTTCAAAGGAATCTCTCGCCCACTATCTGCGTGTGCCAACCAGGCGATCGGGGAAAATGGCTGTCCCACTTGTCTTTGTCTGGTTTTGGTGCAAATGTTAGCTTGTATTGCCTGGGTTGCCACAGGCACAATTTTTCCTCGGCTTGGATCTCCGTGGCACAGCCTGGTTCGACCGTTTGTGTCACGGCCTGGATCTATTCACCCCCTTTGCCCGCCTTAGTTTCTATACTCTCAGTTCCCCGTGAAAGCAGCCCTATTTAGGTTAGTGAGGAAGGTGGAGCATTTCTTACTCCCTATTTCCTTCAGGGTTTGATTATACATTTAGTCAATTTTTTGCTCAACCATATCTTTGGGTGTATTGCGAAACATCTGGAGGCTCCAAGGATAGGTTTTTCTGTTTCTGATTGAAGATCTTGTTGAATTTTGGGGGAGATTTATCGGTATCACTTCCTACCACACCATTACTCTCATTTATTTTCTGTTATGTCTTCTTAATTCAGTGTCCCCTTAATCATTATGAAATGACCATTTTTGTCTCTGAGTACTTTTTCTGTCTTGTAGTCAGCATTATTAGATATGAGTATTGCTACACCTGGGTTTTTTTGGATGTTATTTGCTTGGAGTATTGTTTTCCAGCCTTTCACTTTGAATTTGTTTTTATCCTTGTTGCTTAGATGTGTTTCTTATAGGCAGCATAGAGTTGGATTTTCTTTTTTTAATCCCATCTGCTACTCTGTTTCTTTTTATTGGTGAGTTTAATCCATTTACATTTAGTGTAATTATTGACACGTGTGGGTTATTGCCATTTTCTTTTATTTTATTTTATTTTTTTTAAAAGAGTTTCTTTTTTTTTTTTTTTGTATTTTTCTGAAGCCGGAAACGAGGAGAGACAGTCAGACAGACTCCCGCATGCGCCCGACCGGGATCCACCCAGCACGCCCACCAGGGGCGACGCTCTGCCCACCAGGGGGCGATGCTCTGCTCCTCCGGGGCATCGCTCTGCTGCGACCAGAGCCACTCCAGCGCCTGGGGCAGAGGCCAAGGAGCCATCCCCAGTGCCCAGGCCATCTTTTACTCCAATGGAGCCTCGGCTGCGGGAAGGGAAGAGAGAGACTGAGAGGAAGGAGGGGGCGGGGGGTGGAGAAGCAAATGGGTGCTTCTCCTATGTACCCTGGCCGGGAATCGAACCCGGGTCCCCCGCATGCCAGGCCGACGCTCTACCGCTGAGCCAACCAGCCAGGGCCGTTATTGCCATTTTATACATTGCTTTTTGTTAGTTTTGTATCTTGTTTGATTCTTCTCTTTTGTTTTTCTGTCCTTTGTTTTTGTTTGGTTGTATTCCATACATCTTTCCTCTGTTGCTACCTTTTTTAAGTCATGTGCTTCTGTGGTGGTTTTTTCAAGGGTGGTTACCATTAAGTAATGAAAAGGGTACCTACCATATTCATTGTAGTACCCTATCTTATGAGTGTTTCTGCACTTCATCGTTTTTTGCTACTGTTAATCTCCATCCTCTCCCCCCTTTTTTGCTTTTGTTGTCACAGTTTAAATTTGGTGTTATTGTGTTCTTGGTGGAGCTTTTACTTGTGGTTTTGTTTTTTTTTGTTCTTTGTATCTGATTGGAGAACCCCCTTTAGTAATTCCTGGAGTTGGGGTTTTCTGATGATAAATTTCCTCATCTTTTCTGTATTTGTGAATGTTTTTATTACTCCTTTGTATTTGAATAATAGCTTTGATGGGTATAGTATTCTTGGCTGAAAGTTCCTCTCTTTCAGGACTTTAAATATTGGGGTCCACTCTCTTCTAGCTTGTAGAGTTTCTGCTGAGAAATCTGATGATAATCTAATAGGCCTTCATTTATATATTGTATTCTTCTTTTCCCTGGCTGCCTTGAGAATTTTTTCTTTGCCATTGGTTTGTGCCAATTTCATTATGATATGCCTTGGAGTGGGTTTGTTGGGGTTAAGAAAACTCGGTGTTCTGTTTGCTTCTTGAATTTGAGGCTTTAGTTCTTTCCACAGGCTTGGGAAGTTCTTGTCTATTATTTGTTTGAATATATTCTCCATTTCATTTTTTTTCTCTTCTCCCTCTGATATACCTTTTATTCTTATGTTATTCTTATTGATGGAGTCAGACAATTCCTGTAGGGCTTTCTTATTTTTTTTAAATTTTTGAGTCTCTCTCTTCTCTCTGTTGTGCCTGACGTTGCTTGTCTTCTATGTCACTAATTCTACCTTCTATCTGGTGTGTTCTATTAGCTAAGCTTGTTTCCTCGTTTTTCAGTTCATGAATTGAATTTTTTTTTTATCTCTGTTTGATTTGTTTTTACAATTTCAATTTTCTTGGTAATATATTCTTTGTGTTCGTTGAGTTGTTTTCTGAGCTCCCTAAATTGCCTTTCTGTGTTTTCTTGTATATCTCTGAGTATTTTAGAATTTTTATTTTAAATTCTCTTGTCATTTAGCTCTAAGGTTTCCAATATATTAAATTTTTTCTCCATAGATTTTTCCATATCTATCTGTGCTACTTCTCTATCTTTTGTATCCATGATATTTGATTTCCTTTTTTAATGGCATCTGAGGGTAGTCTTGTTGATAGCACTAGTGAGAATTAATAAAGAGTAAAAAGTAAAAAAAAAAAAGTAAATAAAAATTGCAAAAAATGGAAAAAAAATTTGCAAAAGAACACACAAAAAGCCCCCAATAATAATTTATTATTTCTCCCCCCCTTTTTAAATTCTCTTCCCCTCCTCTCCCTTTCTCTTTAGGAAAATATCGTGATGAACTTTGAATTATATTATGCTAAATGGAACAAAAACTGCCTATAATGGAGGGCCTGAGTTGGGGAGAAGTGTTCAAGGGGCAAAAAAGGAAGTAGGGACCCACAAAATGCAAAAAAGGACAAAAAATTTGGGTCAAGTATAAAATAATTTGCTTGTAAGTGATGGTTGACTAAAAGATATAATGAGAGGGATAAGAGGGAAAGAGGAAAAAAAATAACTATTGTATTAAGTGGAGCAAAAGCTAAATAGAATGGAGATCCTGGGTTGAGAGGAATGCTAATGAGCTAAAAAGCAGAAGTAAAAAGCACCCAAAATGCCACACACAAAAAAAACAAACTTGAATCCCAAATTAAATAATTTGTTCTTGATTGAGGATTGAATAAGAGGAAAAGTAAAAGGAGAAAAGAAGAAACTAATAGAGAGGAAAAAATAAGAAAAAGCGGAAAAGGAAAAGAAGAAAAAAGAAAAAAAAGAAAAAGAGAGAGAGAGTTAAGGGTTTTGGAGTGTAACCCTCATGGAGAGTAATGAAGAAGAAAAGAAATAAAATGTAACACTTATGGGTAGTGTAGTTCAAGAAGAGGAAAGAATAAGATTGGCAGAGAATAAAAGGACCAAGGTGGAGGAAATAGAAATAATAATAATAAAGGCAAGAAGATGAAAGAAACAAAAAAATAGTGGAACAAGTTATAAAGTCTGTAGATTTTTCTTGATTTTGAGAGGTTAACTTCTTCGTCCTTTTTCTTTCCTCTCCCTCTTCCTGGTTGGTGACTCTGTACCCCAGGCTCTGCCCCTGTGGCATGCTTAGGTAGAGATTTGCAGTTGATGAGACTCTATGGCGATGTCATATATTAGGCTTCAGTCTCGTTGGTAGTCAAGGCTTGTTAGCATTTGCAGGCTCCAACTATGAGAGAGTTCGTTTTCCCAGAGCCTCTCTCCTAGTCTCTCCTTCCTGAATTAGCAGCCTGATGATCCAGCTATAAGGCTGTCACTGCCTCTGCCTGGGGAGTAAGAGGCTCAAAGAGCTGGCAAATCCCCACTGTGTCTCTACTTAATGCAGGGCTCTGGGTAAGGCTCTGGCAGTCAGAGCTGCCAGCGTAATCAGGCGGGGCTGGGAGCCAATTGCTCTCAAGGTGACTTTCTATGAGCCTCCAGGCCTGTTCAGCACGCCTAGCACTCTGTGGGACCACTCTCCCCAGGCTTTCTGCACTTTGTAACCTGTTTTGGCTGGAAAGGAGGTGCCCTAGTCGCTGCCTGCAGTACAGGAGGTCTTAACATTTGTCAAGTCCCTCTTTTTAGTGTATATCCCTGAGTATGAAAGCTCTGCCCATCAGAAGTTGCCCCCACCTCTTTAGCAAGAGGCATTAAAAAATATCACGCCTCTTGTCTTAGATTGCTGAACTGAGAGATATCTTTTCAATTAGAGCCACGTAGGTCAGTTGAGAGGTGAGCAGACTGTGGGTTACGCTAAGTTCAGCGATTGGTAGAGTCACCCATCTGTAAGGAGGGAGGAGGGGTTTAAGAACACAGTAGAAAAGGGAGGGGCCCCTGGCCAGCAGGGGATGAGAAAGAGAGATTGGTATTTGCAGGTAAATGAGAAACAGGATCCTGCAAAAGGAGGAGGCTTTCTGGAGGGAGGAGACTCAATTGGAAGAGATTTGCAGAGGGACCAGAAAGGGGTCCCAAGATAGGGGTGTTCCCGGGGTCAGGCAGGAGTGAGAGAGAGTTGGGAGTCCACAGAGAAGGAAAGATTAGGAGTGGAGGTTTTAGGTGAGGTTTCTCTGGCCTGCGTGTAGAACAGCACAGAGATTAAGGACAGGAGTGAAGGGAGAAGAGAGGCCTGCACATAAGGAATTTCTGATTCCCTGCCCGTCCAGTGGAAGAAATTGTCAAGATCTCATAGGATATTGTAATAGTAGTAGAAAGCAACCTGGCTAGGTGCCTAGACTTTCTAAGAAGTCCGTAGAAGCAGGCTGCTCGGAGTAGAAACCTCCCAGACTGTGAACCTTAGAGAGTAGAGTGAGTCTTGAAGGAGTAGAGGGGTCCTGAAGAAGTAGAGGGGTAGTCTCTGAGGCATGAGATTGCGAGGAGCCCATGTTCCGAGGGGAGTCTGGCTGGACAGTTTGGACTTGGGAGGAGCCCACAGTAGAGGAGACTGGTGAGAGAAGGGGGCGTCCCTGCCTTCAGTCACAGTCCGAGAGGAGAAAATCTCCATAGAAAGAGAGTTTCAGACAGGAGGTCATCACTCCAAGGTTGAGATCCCAGGACATAGGAGAGGGGCCTGGCTAGGTGTACCTAAACTTTCGTAGAAGTCCATAAAGGAGTAGAGGCAGACCACTCATAGATATGGGGTCTGAAGTCAAAACCGTCTGACCAGGAAGGTGTTTTTTTAGAGAGAAATTTGGAGGCCAACCGGGGAAGGGGAAGAGAGAAACTTATTACCTTTCTGATCCAGCAGGATTCAGGACAGGGTCAGATTGCCAGTCAATCAACCTACAATTACACGTCCAAACAGAATCAGGGAGTAAGCCCGGGATGAGCTGCCGCTGCCCATTGCTTCCCTGGTTGTAAGTTTGGATGGCAAAGAGGGATCGTCCAGGCAGTTAGTACCTTGTCCCAGGTTTCAGAACCAAATGTTGGAATCCATAGGAGTCTGAAAGACCAAAAGTAACAGGCTTTGTTGAAAGGAAGAAAGGAACCCTGCCCGGCACTTCTCCAGGGAGAAGGGCACTGGTTGCAGACTATGAGGTGAATTTTATAGGGTTTGGGAGAGCCTTAGGAGTACTGAGTCAGAAGTTCTGGTATGTTCCCTTTTATGATTTTACGATTTCAGCTTTCTGGAATGCTCCTCCTTTGGCAGTTGATCAGCTTTCTAGAACTCTTCTGCCTCAGGGGCGATTGTCCAGTAAGTAAGGGTGAGGTGAGGCAGCCAGGTAGGACAACAAAAGGGCAGTTGGAGTTCTGGTAAATTCATATATCTATCACAGGTTTGCATTAGATTCGGACAGACGGTAATGAAACAATGGAGCAAAAAACTGATGGGCCATCAGCTTTAATCCTAGCTTGCACCTGGCGGGCAAAAAATACACACAGTGGGAAGACACTTCCCTTTCCATTCAGGGCTTCCAAAGTCACTGACTTATCTGAGTTTCCTAGAACCAAAGGTTTCTAGCTCACCAGCCTCTGTTCCCCATCTCCTCTCTGCACAAACTCTGCACAAACTGGCTTCTCCGTCAGCACTCTGACATCCTGGCTGCCTCTCTAATCCACGTGACCTTTCTCTGCTCTCCTTTCTCTGCTCTCTCCTCTAATGCTAATCTCAAGAACTGAGAGAGAGCAAGCTCCTGGTCTGTCTCACTTTATAATATTGAAATCAAAATCTTTTAATCCAATATACAAACAAGGAAGTCTCTGATACCAAGTCACTTATGTGAGGCATGATGAGATTCCTCATAAGAGTGCACCAACCACATCATGCAACAGTGAATGGTGTGGGGAAAAGCTTAGTATTAAAACTAAGCCTTAGGCTATAACCACCCTGCCTGCTTACAGCCTGTCCCCACACCCAATGCAAACTATAAGTGAACAAACATATATGTCATATTTACAAACTTATTTGACCAACAATAGTAATCAAAGACATTCATAAACCTTTCAGTGTCTATCTCTTCTCCTTTGCCTAGAGGTACACGTTAATCTCAAGATTCCAGGAAGGGAGGGAGAGCCAAAATCAGTGTAGGGTGGTATGTAAACTTTGTCTCTTATTGAAAGGGAAAGGGAGTTCTTCAGATAACTTTAATCCTTTCAGAGAACTTAAAACCAAATGACCCTAGTCGTCCTTGTAAGTCAGAAGATTTCTATATCCTTTTCCCTCCATTTTCCAAAGAAAGAACAGGACAGAAAGCCTGACTTTTCCTTTCAAAATGTGTTGTTCAAATAAGTTTATAAATATGATATATATGTTTGCTTGCTTATAGTTTGCATTGGGTGTGGGGGACAGGCTGTAAGCAGGCAGGGTTGTTATAGCCTAAGGCTTAGTTTATAAGACTAAGCCTTTCCCACCCTAAGTGACTTTGTATCAGAGACTTCCTTGTTTTTATATTGGATTAAAGGTTTTGATTTCTACAGTATAAAATGAGGCAGACTGGGAGCTTGCTCTCTCTCAATTCCTGAGATTAGCATTAGAGACGAGAACAGAGAAGGACCACATGGAGGAGAGGAGAAGCAGCCAAGATGGTGGAGTGCTGAAGAAGAAGCCAGTTTGTGCAGAGTTTGTGCAGAGAGAAGGACATGGGGAACAGAGGTGAATAAGGCTGGTAAGGTACAAACCTTTGATCCTAGGAAAACTCGGATAAATCAGTGGCTTTGGGAGTGTAAAGCCAGCAGGCAGGGCCGGGGCCACTAACACAGCAGCCCAGCCCATGCAGGTTCGCATTTGATTCGGACAGTCGGTAAAGAAACCATGGAGCCAAAAACTGGTGGGCCATAGCCTTTAATCCTATCTTGCACCCGGCGGGCAAGTAAAAACATACACTGGGCTCCAAAACCCTGTCACACTCAGTGCTCACAAAGCCACTGACTTATCCGAGTTTCCTAGAATCAAAGATTTCTAGCTCACCAGCCTTCTTCTCCTCAGTTCCCCATCTCCTGCCTTATCCCAGATACAAACTCTGTACAAACTGGCATCTCACTCAGCACTCCACCATCTTGGCTGCTTTTCCTGGCCTCCTCCACGTGGCCGCCTTCCGCTGCTGGCTCTACTTTCTCTGCTCTCTCATGCTAATCTCAGGAACCAAGAGCCCAAACTCTCGTTCCGTCCCCATTTTATAGTGTAGAAATCCAAACCCTTAATCCAATATACATAACAGGGAAGTCTCTAATACAAAGTCACTTCTCTGAGGCATGATTGGATTGTACCACCCCACATCAAGACGGGTGGGAGAGGCTTAATCCCAAAACCAAGCCCCAGGCTACAATGATCCTGTCTGCCTCCAACACACATTAATATCACCTGGGCGATGGCATCTTTAACAAAGTGAGCATAATACATTTTATCCGCCCAACAGGGAGCCTTGAATGAAAAGGGAAGTGTTTTCCTACTGTGTGTATTTTTTGCCCACTGGGTGCAAGGTAGGATTAAAGTTAATGGTCCACCAGTTCTTGGCTCTGTTGTTTTATTACCATCAGTCTGAATCAAATATGAACCTGCTCTGGCCAAGCAGCTGTGATGGTGGCCATGGCTACTGGCTTTACATTTGGCATAGTCTGTGGCAGAATTTGATACAGATCAGTATGGAGCCACCACCACCTTTGAGCAGTGGAGTAGAAGACTGGCTGCTGTTATGGTTCCCCATGGCTGTCCTTGTGGGGACCGTAGGCTGGCTGACTTTTACAGTCATGCATGAGAAAACTGAGAGGTCTATGAGAGAGGCTGTTTGGGACCTGCAAACTGAGCAGTGGAAGGAGCTAGAGAAAATGTAGGAGAAACAGATGCTGACCCTGGAGCTGGAGCAAGCACCAGAATAGGAGGCCGACCAGGTTTGTGAGATTCGCTTAGAAGTGGAGCAGCCACTGGAGCAGGAATCACAGGTTTGTGAGTTGCAGCTTGTCCTGGATGTTTTGGAGAGCCAGCAGGGGTGAGAGGTGGGGGCTGAGGCCGAAGCTGGGGCTGCAAGGCCCACAGAACAGAAGGCGATGGCAGCCCAGGACCCAAGACTGGCAGCGGGAGCTGGTATTCTTAGTTTTTCTTTGGAGAATGAGGAGAATCGGGCTGGAGTTGCAATCCCCAGTCTCCAGAAGATGAGAACCCAGCAGCAAGGAGTACCTATTATGCCCCTGGGAGGTCTATGATTTTGGGACATAGGGGTGAATGCCATCATGCTCTCCAGAGCAGAGATGGAAATGCTGACTGCCATTGCCATGTGCTCCTCCTTGGGACAGTGTAAGACCTTCCAGGATGGCAGGGATGAGAGGGGTGGCTGAGGTCTCATGTGCATGGACTGATTTCCTGGACTACGACCAGAGTAGGCACTGGCTCCTTTGTTGGATGGACTTACGGTTTTGGACAATGTGAAATACCCTGATTGGGGGGAGGGTGGCTTTGCTGGAAGCACTCACCTGCCCCAGGAAGTTTCCTCATGGCTAGAAAGAAGGCCGAAGACATTTTGTGCTCAGAGACCGGTGAAATGTACCTTTGTAATTGTTGAAATGGTATGATTTGTCATGTTGTTGTAATTTGTGTAATGTGCCTGATTTCCTTGTGCAGGAATACCTGTGCTTTAGATTGTGAAGCGAGCAAAAGGGGTGGAATGTTGGTCAAATAAGTTTGTAAATATGATATATATGTTTCCTCGCTAATAGTTTGCATTGGGTGTGGGGGACAGGCTATAAGCAGGCAGGGTCATTATAGCCTAATGCTTAGTTTTAAGACTAAGACTTTCCCACCCTAAGTGACTTTGTATCAGAGATTTCCTTGTTTGTATATTGGATTAAAGGTTTGATTTCTACAGTATAAAATGGGGCAGACCGGGAGCTTACTCTCTCTTGGTTCCTGAGAATAGCATTAGAGAGAACAGCAGAGAAAAGCCATGTGGAGGAGAGGAGAAGCAGCCAAGATGGCAGGGTGCTGAGGGAGAAGCCAGTTTGTGCAGAGAGAAGGATGGGGAACAGAGGTGAATAAGGCTGGTGAGGTACAAACCTTTGATTCTTGGAAATTCAGATAAATCAGTGGCTTTGGGAGCCCTGAACGTAAAGGGAAGTGTTTTCCCACTGTGTGTATTTCTTGCCTGCCAGGTATAAGCTAGGATTAAAGCTAATGGCCCACCAATTCTTGGCTTCGTTGTTTCACTACCATCTGTCCAACTCAAATGTGAACCTGCATGGGCCAGGCAGCTGTGATTGTCACCGCGGTTACTGGCTTTACAAAATGGCATTGCCAATACTAAGTTTTACATTGCTCTGGCACCTTACCACACTCAATTTCAACTCTTCCTTCCAATTCACTGATATATTTGTACTACCTCATGAAGACTGGTCTTGTCAACATTGTTACCAGACTGAACTATATATGTTCAGGGCAGTTCGTCACATTCAGGCAATCAAAATAGATGAACCGACTGAGGGTATCAGAGTGTCCTTAATTAGAAAAACTGGTACCCTGGAAGGCAGGGGAGTCCTGTCCACAAAGCTACTTTCACACTCTCCTGGTGCTATTAGCTTTTATAGGGTTCAGGGAAAAAGAAAAAAAGTAAAAAGTTCATGCAGTTAGTCACATAACAATGTGCAGAAGGTGGGGGTTGTTGGGCAGATAAAATATATTATGCTCACTTTGTTAAAGATGGCGCTGCCCACCTGGAAGCCCATTGCCCAGGTGATATTAATGTGTGTTGGGGGTGGGCTGTGGGCAGGCAGGATCCTTGTAGCCTGGGGCTTAGTTTTAGGACTAAGCCTTTCCCACCCTTTTTGATGTGAGCTGGTGCAATCTCATCATGCCTCAGATAAGTTGACTTTGTATTAGAGACTTCCCTATTTTGTATATTGAATTAAGGGTTTTGATTTCTGCACTATAAAGTGGGACAGACCGGGAGCTTGCTCTCTCGGTTCCTGAGATTAGCATTAAAGGAGAGAGCAGAGAGAGGCCATGTGGAGGAGGCCAGGAGATGCAGCCAAGATGGTGGAGTGCTGAGTGAGAAGCCAGTTTGTGCAGAGTTTGTGCAGAGAGGAGATGGGGGAACAGAGGTGAATGAGACTGGTGAGGTTAGAAACCTTTGATTTTAGGAAACTCGGATAAGTCAGTAGCTTTGTGAGCACTGAATGAGTGGGTTTTGGAGCCCAGTGTGTGTTTTTACTTGCCTGCTGGGTGCAAGCTAGGATTAAAGATGATGGCCCACCAGTTCGTGGCTCCATTGTTTCATTACCGTCTGTCTGAATCCAATGCGAACCTGCATGGGCCAGGTGGCTGTGATAGTGGCCCTGGCCACTGGCTTTACAGGGGTTCAGCTGCAGAAATACTTCCTCAGCTATTTCTTCTGATGCAGCACAGGTCTAATCAGCAGGGTCCTATCTGGTGTCCTTGGTAAATCTACAAAGCAGGTGTCTCCCAGGAATAGCTGGGACCTGGTGTTCGGGACCATCTGCCTCTGGGAATTATCTAGGGAAAAAAACCTCCCTGTTTTCTCAGGATATAAAGTAGACATTTAATATTGGTGAATTGGGTTTTAATTACTTTTTAGGGCTTTACACAGTAAATCCTGTGGTTAGGCTTTTACAAACAACTATTGTGATTTAAATTCCCCTAATTCTCAGATCCATCCCCAATGTAAGCTTTCCCTGACAATCCTACAAAGGTAAACTTTTTGCTACATTTCAAAGTAATGGCCAGGAAGCCATTAAAAGAGACTTGCCCCCTGGCCGGTTGGCTCAGCGGTAGAGCATCGGCCTGGCGTGCGGGGGACCCGGGTTCGATTCCCGGCCAGGGCACATAGGAGAAGCGCCCATTTGCTTCTCCACCCCCGCCCCCCTCCTTCCTCTCTGTCTCTCTCTTCCCCTCCTGCAGCGAGGCTCCATTGGAGCAAAGATGGCCCGGGCGCTGGGGATGGCTCCTTGGCCTCTGCCCCAGGCGCTAGAGTGGCTCTGGTCGCGGCAGAGCGACGCCCTGGAGGGGCAAAGCATCGCCCCCTGGTGGACAGAGCTTCGCCCCTGGTGGGCATGCCGGGTGGATCCCGGTCGGGCGCATGCGGGAGTCTGTCTGACTGTCTCTCCCCGTTTCCAGCTTCAGAAAAATACAAAAAAAAAAAAAAAAAAAAAAAAGAGACTTGCAAGCAGATTAACTATTTCCACTATTTCTTAACCCTTACATATCTCCTACTCATTACCACAGAAAGGCTACTGTAGGTCAAATAAGTTTGCAATTATGATGTTTATGTTTGCTCGCTTATAGTTTACACTGGGTGTAGGAGACAGGCTGTAAGCTAGCAGAGCCCTTATTGCCAAAGGCTTAGTTTTAAGATGAAGCCTTTCCCACCCTTTTAATACTAAGATCTTTTCAACATCCTTCTAATACTAAGATCTTTTCAAAACTAAGCTTTCCCCCACACCTTTGACTGTTGCATGATGTGAGATGGTGCACTCTTATGAGGAATCCTATTTATGCCTCAGATAAGTGGCTTTGTATCAGAGACTTCCTTATTTGTATATTGGATTAAAGGCTTTAATATTCTACATTATAAAATGAAGCAGACCTGGGGCTCTCGCTTGCTCAGATCCTGCCATTAGCATTGCAGAGGAGAGTCCAGTTTATGCAGAGTTTGTGCAGAGAGAAGGAGATGGGGAACAGCGGAGAATAAGGCTGGTGGGGCCCTTGATTCTAGGAATTCTCAGATGAGTCAGTAGCTTTGGCAGCCTTGAATGGAAAAGGAAGTGTTTTCCCACTCTGTGTATTCTTGCCCGCCAGGTGCAAGCTAGGATTAAAGCTAATGGCCCACCAGTTTTTGGCTCTGTTGTTTCATTTCTGTCCAAATAAAATGTGAACCTGCATGGGCCAGGCAGCTGTGATAGTGGTTGTGGCTACTGGCTTTACAGCTACCTATTACTGAAGCCCAATTTCTCACTTTTGGGCTCCCCTATCAACATCAGCAGTAACCTCCATAACTGCTTAACCAGCGGTCTCTTGTCTGCTTTTGTCTTACCTGAACCTTTCAATAGCATTGTGCACTTAATCGCTCTCTACTTCTCAAAATATGTTTTTTCTCTCTTGACTTCTGTAATACTCCGTTTCCTAGGTCTCTCTTAGTCTCCTGTGCTGGCTCCTGTCCTCTGCACTATTTCTTAGGTCAAAGTGCTCTGGGCTTGGCCAGTGGTCCTCTTCTGTGTTTGTATGATATATTCCTCCTCCATGGTACAGTCAGTTTCAGAATGTTCAAAGCTATCTATTTACCATGCCTATTAAATTTGGGTTTCTAGCCTGGACTTCTCTCTAGAGCTCCAAACATCTACATCGAACTATAAAACTTGACTTATCCATTTGAATTCTAATAAGCAACTTGAATTTAAACTTCTAAAAAAAGATTTTTTGAATTTTCATCTCCCAAACCTCCTCTTCTACTTCCTGTTTCAGTAAATGGCACCACCATCCACTCTCAGAGCACACACTAGTAGCTCTCTTTCCTCCTCTTCCCCGTTGAATCCATAACAAAGCTCATATTCCAGAAACATGTATCTGTAAGAGATGCTGCGAGGTGCCCTCCAGCGCCCTCTGCAAGGCTGGAGGACTCATTTTCCTGCTGTGTTGTGAGCTGCCACTTCACCGTCCTCTGTCCTCTCTAGAAATTGCTCTCAGCTGAAGAGAACTACCAAGGTTCTAAGGTCAGACCCCACATACAGTGACCAATGCTTAAGGCTTGAGTTCCTCAAGTAATCATCACAGGACGACTGAAAGTTGTCCCAGCTGCTTTGCTCCTGGAGTCAGCAAGGCCTTCGTTGACCCTGCATCTCCTTTCCCACTCTCTCCCTCTGCCCTTTCTGCTTCCTCCCCTGTCCCACTTCCTTTTCACAGGCATTGATCCTTGGGTTAAGAAGTTCAGGGGTGACTATTCCTCTTTTTCTTTCTTTATTTCTCCATCTGGAGCCAGTGCAGAGATAGAGTTCTTGATAGGCTTCTTCTGTTTGCTAGCACAAATATTCCTCCTGGGCCACCTTCAAGTGTCCTGGGTTAGGGTGGGATTCTCACATTTAGCCTGCCCAGTTTCAGTGGCCCAAGGCTTGGTCTTTCATTCTCCACTCTGCTATGAGGATTTGCCTTCGGGCAGTACCAAGGTTTGCATTTGCTTACACTTCACATTCAGTTCTCAGTTTACTCTTCCTTTTCTTATTCCTTTTTTATGCCTTTGGGATATATCTTACTTTATTGCAAGCAAAGCTGTGCATTAAAAATAAGATTATTGTAATTTATCCAAGACCTGGTAGTATACTACTATATGAGGAAGGTTTTTAGAATATCTAGTTCATATTGCTATAAGCAAAAGCCAAGAGTCATCTTTTAAAAATGTAAAATAATTTGTATCACTTTTCTCCTAAGGTCCTCAAATGGCTCATTCTTACACTTAAAATAATGTACCAACCATTCTGGTTGACAAAGCCCAGAGCTTGTTCTGACTTAGCTCACATCACCCTGCCCTGCGCCTTGCTGCTCCTCAAACACAGTGACCTCACTCCTGCCTTGGAGCCTTTACATCAGAGGCAGCCAACCTTTTTATACCTACCACCCACTTTTGTATCTCTGTTAGTAGTAAAATTTTCTAACTGCCCACCGGTTCCACAGTAATGGTGATTTATAAAGTAGGGAAGTAACTTTACTTTATAAAATTTATAAAGCAGAGTCACAGCAAGTTAAATCATATTATATGATATGTTTATTATAATAATTACTTACCAAGTACTTTATATAGTATTTTTACTGTTTGGCAGAATACATTTTTATAAAACAGCTTACTATAGTTAGATCTATCTTTTTATTTATACTTTGGTTGCTCTGCTACCGCCCACCATGAAAGCTGGAGCGCCTCCTAGTGGGCGGTAGGGACCAGGTTGCCTACCACTGCTTTACATCACACTCTCAGTGAGTGGCCTATTTTTCCCCCTTCTTCATGTGGCTGGTTCATTCATTTTTTTTTTCATTATTTTTTTAATCTTATTTTTATTAATTTTAATGCAGTGACATTGATAAATCAAGGTACATATGTTCCGAGAAAACATCTCCAGTTTATTTTGACCTTTGATTATGCTCCATACCCCTCACTCAAAGTCAAATCGTCCTCCCTCACCTTCTATCTGGTTTTCTTTGTGCCCCTACCCTCCCCCTACTCCCTCCCTCTCCTTCCTCGCCCCCTCCTCACCCCTCCACCCCACTCCCTGTTACCATCACATTCTTGTCCATGTCTCTGAGTCTCATTTTTATGTCCCATCTATGCATGGGTTCATATAGTTCTTAGTTTTTTTCTGATTTACTTATTTCACTCCGTATAATGTTATCAAGGTCCATCTATGTCATTGTAAATGATCCAATGTCATCATTTCTTATGGCTGAATAGTATTCCATAGTATATATGTACCAAAGCTTTTTAATCCACTCGTCCTCTGACGAACACTTGGGCTGTTTCCAGATCTTCGCTATTGTGAACAAAGCTGCTATAAACATGGGGGTGCATTTCTCCTTCTGGAACCGTTCTATGGTGTCCTTGGGATATATTCCTAAAAGTGGGATGGCTGGGTCAAAAGGCAGTTCGATTTTCAATTTTTTGAGGAATCACCATACTGTTTTCGACAGAGGCTGCACCAGTCTGCATTCCCACCAGCAATGCAGGAGGGTTCCCTTTTCTCCACATCCTAGCCAGCACTTATTCTGTGTTGTTTTGTTGATGAGCGCCATTCTAACTGGTGTGAGGTGATATCTCATCGTGGTTTTAATTTGCATTTCTCTAATGATTAATGATGTTGAGCATTTTTTCATATGCCTATTGGCCATCTGTATATCCTCTTTGGAGAAGTGTCTATTCATTTCTTTTGCTCATTTTTGGATTGGATTGTTTGTCTTTCTGGTGTTGAGATTTACAAGTTCTTTATAAATTTTGGTTATTAACCCCTTATCAGACATACTGTTCTCCCATTGTGTAGTTTGTCTTTTTATTCTGTTCTTATTGTCTTTGGCTGTGCAAAAGCTTTTTAGTTTGATATAGTCCCATTTGTTTATGCTGTCTTTTATTTCCCTTGCCCGTGGAGATAAATCAGCAAATATATCACTGCAAGAGATGTCGGAGAGCTTACTGCCTATGTTTTCCTCTAAGATGCTTATGGTTTCACGCCTTACATTTAAGTCTTTTATCCATTTTGAGTTTATTTTTGTGAGTGGTGTAAGCTGGTGGTCTAGTTTCATTTTTTTGAAGGTAGCTGTCCAATTTTCCCAACACCATTTGTTGAAGAGGCTGTCTTTACTCCATTGTACTGCCTTACCTCCTTTGTCAAATATCAGTTGTCCATAGAACAGTGGGTTTATTTCTGTGTTCTCAGTTCTGTTCCATTGATCTATGTGCCTGTTCTTATGCCAGTACCAGGCTGTTTTGAGTACAATGGCCTTGTAGTATAGCTTGATATCAGGAAGTGGGATACCTCCCCCTTTATTCTTCTTTTTTAAGATTGCTGAGGCTATTCATGTTCTCTTTTGGTTCCATATAAATTTTTAGAATATGTGATCTATATCTTTAAAGTATGTCATTGGTATTTTAATTGGTATTGCATAGAATTTATAAATTACTTTGGGTAATATAGACATTTTAATGATGTTTATTCTTCCTAACCATGAGCATGGTATATGCTTCCACTTGTTTGTATCTTCCTTGATTTCTTTTATCAATGTTTTATAATTTTCTGAGTACAAATCTTTAGGCTCCTTGGTTAAATGTACTCCTAGGTATTTTATTTTTTTGGTTGTAATAGTGAAGGGGATTTTTTCCTTAATTTCTCTTTCTGACTGTTCATTGTTGGTGTTTAAAAATGCCTCTGATATCTGAGTATTAATTTTATATCCTGCCACCTTGCTGAATTCATTTATCAGGTCCAGTAGTTTTTTGACTGAGACTTTAGGGTTTTCTATATACAATATCATATCATCTGCAAATAATGATAGCTTTACTTCTTCTTTTCCAACTTGAATGCCTTTTATTTCTTCTTCTTGTTTGATTGCTGTGGCTAGGACTTCCAGGACTATGTTGAATAAGAGTGGTGAAAGGGGGCACCCCTGCCTTGTTCCTGATCTTAAGGGTATTGCTTTTAATTTTTGCCCATTGAGTATGATGTTGGCTGTGGGTTTGTCATAGATGGCTTTTATCATGTTGAGGTATGTTCCCTGTATTCCCACTTTGCTGAGAGTTTTGATCATGAATGGATGCTGGATTTTATCAAATGCTTTTTCTGCATCTATTGAAATTATCATGTGGTTTTTCTTCTTCCTTTCATTTATGTGATGAATAACATTGATAGATTTATGAATATTGTACCAGCCTTGCCTCCCCGGAATAAATCCCACTTGATCATGGTGTATGATTTTTTCCATATATTGTTGGATCCGGTTTGCTAATATTTTGTTGAGGATTTTAGCATCTATATTCATCAGGGATATTGGCCTATAATTTTCTTTCTTTGTATTGTCTTTCCCTGGTTTTGGAATCAGAATTATGCTTGTCTCATAAAAGGAGCTTGGAAGTCTTCCTTCCTCTTGAATTTTTTGAAATAGCTTGAGAAGGATAGGAGTTAGTTCTTCTTTGAATCGTTGGTAGAATTCACTTGTGAAGCCATCAGACCCAGGACTTTTCTTTGTTTGGGAGTTTTTTGATAACTGTTTTGATCTCATTTGGTATGATCGGTCTGTTTAGGTTTTCTGATTCTTCCAGGCTGATTTTTGGAAGATTGTATGTTTCAAGGAATTTGTCCATTTCATCTAGGTTGTCTAGTTTTTTGGCATACAGTTCTTCATAGTATTTTCTTACAATCCTTTGTATTTCTGTTGTGTCAGTTGTTATTTCTCCCCTCTCATTTCTAATTTTATTTATTTGAGTCCTCTCTCTCTTTTTCTTGGTGAGTCTAGTTAAAGGTTCATCAATCTTGTTTACCTTTTCAAAAAACCAGCTCCTAGTTTCATTGATCCTCTGTATTGTTTCTTTAGTCTCTATGTCATTTATTTCTGCTCTGATCTTTATTATTTCCTTTTTTCTACTACATTTAGGCTTTACTTGCTGTTCTTTTTCTAGTTCTTTTAGATGCAGGGTTAAGTTGTTTATTTCAGCTTTTTCTAGCTTCTTAAAGTGTGCCTGTAGTGCTATGAACTTCCCTCTCAGTACTGCTTTTGCTGTGTCCCATAAATTTTGAGTTGTTATATGCTCGTTATCATTCGTTTCTAGGAATTTTTTTTTATTTCTTCTTTGATCTCATTCTTGATCCATTCGTTATTTAACAACCTGCTATTTAGTTTCCATGTGTTTGAGAATTTTTGAGCTTTTCTGTTGTGGTTGATTTCTAATTTCATGCCATTGTGAGCAGAGACTATGTTTGATATGATTTCAATCTTCTTAAATTTGTTGAGACCGCTTTTGTGCTCTGACATGTGGTCTATCCTAGAGATTGTACCATGAGCACTTGAAAAGAATGTATATTCTGCTGCTTTAGGGTGAAAGGTTCTGTAGATATCTATTAAATCGAGTTGATCTAGTGTTTCCTTTAAGTCTGCTGTTTCTTTGTTAATTTTCTTTCTTGAGAATCTATGTAGTGATGTTAGTGGGGTATTAAAATCCCCTACTATTATAGTGTTGCTGTTGATCTCACTCTTTATATCCATCAAAGTCTGCTTTATATATTTAGGTGCTCCTATATTAAGTGCGTAGATATTTATAATAGTTATATCTTCCTGTTGGATTGCTCCCTTTATCATTATGTAGTGGCCTTCTTTATCTCTTACTATATTCTTTGTTTTAAAGTTCATTTTATCTGATATAAGTATTGCTACCCCAGCTTTTTTTTTTTATTTCCATTTGCATGAAATGTTTTTTTCCATCCTTTTACCTTTAACCTATGTGCATCTTTTGTTTTAAGGTGTGTCTCTTGTAGACAGCATATGTACGGGTCCTGTTTTCTTATCCATGCAGCTACCCTATGTCTTTTGATTGGATCATTTAATCCATTTACATTTAAGGTTATTATTGACATGTAGTTGTTTATTGCCATTTTATTCTTTAAAGCTGTATTCCTCTTTTGCTATATTCTTTTCCCACTTTGATCTGTTTACACCATGCCCCTTAACATTTCCTGCAGCATTGGTTTGGTTGTAATGAATTCCTTGAGTTTTTTTTTGTCTGGGAAACTTTTTATTTCTCCTTCAATTTTAAATAATAGCCTTGCTGGATATAATAGTCTTGGTTGTAGGTTCTTCTTCTGCATTACTTTGGATATTTCTTGCCATTCCCTTCTGGCTTCAAGTGTTTCTGTTGAGAAGTCTGATGTCATCCTTATGGGGGCTTTTTTTGTAGGTGATAGCCTTTTTTTCTCTTACAGCTTTTAATATTTTCTCTTTATCACTTAGCTTTGGTATTTTAATTATGATGTGTCTTGGTGTAGGTTTCTTTGGGTTCCTTTTTAGTGGAGTTCTCTGTGCTTCTTGAATTTGTGAGAGTTTCTCCTGCATTAATTTAGGGAAGTTTTCAGCTATGATATGATTGAATAAAGCCTCTATCCCTTGTTCTTTCTCTTCTTCTTCAGGAACCCCTATGATGCGGATGTTATTTCTCTTTATGTTGTCACAGAGCTCTCTAAGAGTTTCCTCAGACTTTTTGAATCTCTTTTTTTCCCCTCTGCTTTCATGCCTTCATTCCAGTTGTCCTCCAACTCACTGATTCGATCCTCAGCTCCATCTATCCTGTTTTTAATTCCTTCCATTGTGGTCTTCATTTCTGATATTGTATTTGTCATCTCTGACTGATTCTTTTTTATTATTTCCATATCCTTTTTTATACTTGCTATTTCTTTATTTAGGTGTTCGTGATGACCATCCATTGTTGTTCTAAGATCCCTAAGCATCCTTACAATCATTATTTTAAACGCTGTATCCGGAAGTTTGATTATTTCCATATCACTCAGTTCATCTCCTGAAGGTCTCTCTTGTGGTTTCATTTGGATTGCACTTTGTCTTCTCTTTGTGCCTAGGTGTCTGGGTGTTTTCTTTGTAGAGCTGGTTGAGTCTATGTTTGGTGTTGTCTGCCTCTAGTTTTTGCTTGTGTTGTTTCTAAGTCTTCTTGGGTTGGCATCAGCTATTATTTGTAATCCGCTTTAGGATTCAGGCTGCTTTGAAGTCTTGATTTGTTTGTTTTCTTAACAGGTGATTGTCTTGTTTGCTGATCTCAGCAGGGGGCTTATTTGAAATGGTATCCAGGAATGCGGTGGGTGTGACCTGAGGCTCTGAAGTCCTCTTCTGCCAGTTAATCTTTATGGGGGCGGGTTGCTTTCTCAGCTTCAGTAGGGGGAGGTGTATCTCCATGGAGACCTGAGTTATTGCCCTTCCTCCCCACTTCTTGTTTTCAGCTGTGTCTTGTTGTGCTGATTGGAGCTGGAGAGATGTTTGTATCTCTGTGACCTGAAAGTACTTTTGTATTTTGCTTTGTGGAAGGATCAGCCCCTCCCCCAGTTATGGCTGCCTCCAGCACAGAATGAGTCAGCTTTTTATGTCATCACCTATATTCCTCTCCCCTTCACCATCTGTGTCTCTCTTTCTCCTTTCTTTTTGGAAGACAAGTGGGTCCTTTCAACACACCTCGCTACCTGGTCGCCAGGCAAGTGGCTGTGAGCAGTATTTATGGCTCTTTTCCTTGGAGTGAGAGCCCAGCTTCACCTCCCCCCACCCCCGTTCCTATAAGCAGGGGAGATTCAGGTGCTCCCTACCAGGTTTGTTGTGGCTTCTTCTTTGCTCCTTGATTTTTGAAAGCTGTTCTTGTAGTCCAGATTTGGTTTTTCATGCTGATTGTTCATAAATTAGTTTATAATCCAGGTTGGTGGTGTGAGCTGGGAGTCTGTGTGTCTGCCTACTCCGCTGCCATCTTCAGGTCCACAATTGTATTCTTTATACAAGTTTTCCAAGTACATTTACACCAGGGGTCGGGAACTTATGGCTCACGAGCCAGATGTGGCTCTTTTGATGGTTGCATCTGGCACGCAGACAAATATTCTGCTTCTTTCCCTGGGGCAGAGGTCCGCAAACCCACTGGTTCATTCTTATCATTATCATTTGAATGCCACCTTTTCAAAACAGCTTCCTTGATTAGCCTTCCTATTTTTCCATTATCACCACATTTTAATTCTCTCTAAGGTACTTATTATTAGCTGACATTTTCCTGTTCATTGTCTCTTTTTTCTATAAGAACCTAAGACAAGCAAGGGCCCTTGCTTGTCTGGTTTAGCACTATCTTCTCAGGGTTTAGAACAGTACCTGCACACAGTAGGGACTCAATACTTATTTGTTGAATGACTAAAATTTAACATTGACTACTTATTCTCTTTAGACAAGACTTAGATACTCCAGTGTCCACTACTGCCTATGACGTTCCCAATCCAGCTTACTATTTTACTTTTAAGTTATTTACCTACCTGGTTTCATAAGCACTTGAATTTTCAACCCCTGATCATAAATGTTACTCTGATTATCTTTAGCATTTTGAGAGTAGAAGCTGTGTTTATTTATTTACTTATTTTTGTTGTTCTTTCAATGGCTTGCATAGAGTAGTGTTATTGGAAGTAGCTGGGTTCAGGGAAGCCCATTGCATTTAGCCAATCAAGGATGAACTGGACTGAATGGTATATGAGTGTCTTTAATCAGAGATACCGGTAGCCTGAGAAGGCAGGGGAATTCTGTCCATAAAGCTGCCTTTTACACTAACTATCCTGGTGTTGCCCATTTTTATAAGGTTCACGGGCTGTTAGTAATGGTGTAAGAAACAAAAGAAAAAAGGAAAAAGTTCATGCAGTTAGTCATGTGACAATGTGCAGGAGGTGGGGGTTAAGTTGCAGGAATATTTTAGCACCTGAGGTGAGGCCATGGAGCCATCCTCAGTGCCCAGGGCCAACTTGCTCAACCATTTGAGCCATGGCTGTGAGAGGGGAAAAGAGAAAGAGAAGGAGGAGGGGAAGAGGAACAAAGTAAAGATTGAGCAATTAATTCAATATTTCAGGTCAAGTTTTACTTGAACAGTCTGGCTTTTTACTTATCAATTTTACTCCAATAAGTATATAAAGATTTAGCTGAAGATATGTTTATATTTGGCTAGATATGTTTATATTTTGGGGGTGTTAATCATGCCTTCTTCATGAGGGACTTCTATATCTAATAAATGTCCGCTGGAGCCACATGTTAGGAAATCTGACAGCAAGGATATCTTTTGAAGATAGTTACTTCATTCAAATCATCACCTGTGGGTGATAACTTTATAAGTTATATAAATGTCTAATCATGGGTTTGTATACCTGAAACTAATATAATATTGTACATCAATTGTAATTGAAACATAAAAAGAAAAAAAAGAAGTGTGAAAAATTCAGTAAAAAAAAGAATCATCACCTGTCCCTGGGTCACTGAGCAAAAACAGACACGGATGCTCCGAATGTGTGCCACACAGCCAAGCAGTCTTCAAAATAACAAAATCTTATTTTTATTTTTTACAGAAATTCAGGTATTCCAACAAATTTCTTTACATTTCCTGGACCTTAAAAAAATTACACACAACTTTTGGACGCAATACAACAGAACAGAATGAGAAAGGGAGTCGCTTTATTTTTTTTTAAAAAAAGATAAAAACACGCTTCTTATAATGAATTAACATTTAGTGATTTACATGTGTATCACTTATGTACAAATGGTACATCATTAATGAGTCATCTTCAGAGCACTGTGGTATGCTAAATTACACTTAGGCTTTATGATAAAAAATTTTTAAAAACATTTGCATGTGGATAAAAAACACTTTTTCAACTTTGTAAACACCACTATTAGTGATGTAACACTCCCAATGGAATCTGTCATTTACATGGATTAGAGAAAGCCAATCCCTTCTATTTTTATTGCAGATAAAGTAGAGAGGTACCTCCCTTTAAATTAAAGATGAATTCTTGAAAAGTTGTGTGTAATTAAATTTAGTTAAGTAGGATGTTTTGAATGCAGAGAAGGAGCTAATATTTAAAGCAAAAAACAACTCCCAGAATGGTTACTTTAGAGATATAAGTATAGCCTAAATTTAGTTCTTTAGAAAATCCTTTGTGAGTTGGGTTTCACTGATTTGAACATGCTTGTAACATACTTTTAGCCATTTGAAATGAATCTCATTTGTGGTGAAAAAATGGCTACTGTCAGAAATATTTGGCAAAAATAGGTGTGTGGTCCTAATGGAGAGAAGGTGACACATATCAATGGAGTCTGTATCACTTCCTGTATATCCTCCATTGCTGCTCCAGACACATAGGCTAATTTTATCTTAATTTTGAATCTAAAACTAAAGCATGTTTTCTGCTTAAGTATAGACCATGGTTTGGATTACACTGATTATTCCTTCATGTAACAATTTAGCTTACATACTGGCAGGATACATGGTAAGGGTGGAAGTGGGGGGAATCTGGGAGCAATAGATTGTTGCAGACAACTGGTCAGTTGTAACTACCTTCAGACGCTAACCAACTAAAAATTTTTTAGTATTTTTGAAATCAATATTAGTAAGCAAAAAGGCAATTTATTCCTACCAAGTGTCTTTTACCTGTATAAGTATATATTTATTTATTTCTAAGGCTATTAAATTATTATTTATTTATTTAGTACCACTTGCTATCATTTAGAAATAGGTTTAATGGAATTATTATTTTTTAAACAAAAATGAAATGCCTGTCAGTAAAGGAAAAAAAGGGTAAGGATTTCTCATGATATGTATGGCAAAGAAATAGAAAAAAAAAGATATTTCATATGCCTATTCATAAAGTGTATTAAAGTCCTATGCATATACTAGGGAGAATTAGAAAAAGTATTTATTTGATAGCAGCCTATATGTTACATTTAAGCATTGAAGGTGAAAATGAGCTTTCTATATTTTTCAGAGTTCCTTGATGCTGTATCCTGAAAGATAGGGAAATCTATGTTACTCAGGAATCTATCATGTAAAGATGTACTTCCTGTAATATACAGCTCGATGGAGTAATAGTACACATCAGAACACTTTCTCAGTAATAACTTGGACTGATATTAAACTGAACACAGACTTGGTAAAACTTTGAAGCATTACATTTCTTAACTGAGTGATTGTAACTAATTACACAGTGAAATAATGAACAGCAGAGATGGAGTAACCAAAATTCATGACTCCTGTGAAGATATTCAGAGGCATTTTCTAAGATGCTTCCACAATAAATGATGCTTAATCATCCTCTTGGCTACTGAGATAGAAATATGTTAGGATTGACTGCCTTTTTAAAAATAATGTTGAAAGATTAAAGCTTTTTGTTTTTAGTTTGATTTAAAAAAGGACAGTTTACAAACCTTAGTACATATTTTACATATTAATTCTATCACATTTATATTCCTCTTTCTTGAAATATTTCCTGACTATGATTTCCCATGAACGTAATTTCTTGTGAATGTTATCTGATCATATGCAGTGATAGTTTCCAATGAGCTGGGGTTTAATCCATAATCACATCTCCATCTAGAAAATCACTCCCATCTCCGCCAATCTAGATTTGACAAGTGGATGTGTCACTCTTGGTCATATCCATCTCTGTACTTTGATCTCTGCCAGGCATCTTCCTTCTTGATGTTGATGTACAGAAGCTGTTATTAGATTGGTATAGCTTGTGCTCATTCTAAAGAATATTGGCTTAGCAGAACTGCAGAAAGGGCAGGGAGGAGGTGGGGAAGAGAAAGAGAAAAGAAAGAAAGATAAAATGCATTATTTTTAAGCAAGATTTTCATGCGTATTTATCACTGGAAAACCACACCAACAAATGGTGCAAATGCACTTTTTTTTAGAGAAGACTGAGAGGTTTCTGTTTCATTACTAATAGCATAGTCTTCTGGCAAGTCCCCTCCCCCCGACATCTGTATTTTCCATATCTGGGTGAATGAAGGTTACAGGCTGCTCTGAAGAAGTAAGGAATAATGGGAAATAATTCCAGATATCACTATTTTTTTTCCCAGCATAGAAAATGACTCACTTGAGTGTCTTCCTTTTCCTGCAACTTTTATTTATTATACAATCAGTATCATAACAGCTAGGAAAGAAATAATTATAAAGATGAATCATTCACAGTTCAATCACCTTGAGAAACCAACTGTTTCTATTCTTTATCTAAATGTGCACTTGTCTTATATAATTAGAATCATACTATAGATGACATTTAAAACAAGTTTCTACTTTTCTACTGTCTACATCATCATCATCATCAATTTTTAAAGGCTGCATAATATTTCATTCCATTGTCACTCCTTTTCATTCCATGCTTGATATTCCATTCTCCACTATTCAACCATTGTCAGATATGCAGGTAAACTTCATTTTTAAAGATTATTTTCCATAATGAACATATTTGCTTATAAAGCTCTATTCTGTTACATTCTTTATTTAGGACAATCTCAGTGGCTGGCCGCTTTCCTTTTTCTTCAGCATACTGGGATTGTGCCGGTATTGATATAACTAGACTGACTCTGTTCTTTGGACGAATTTCATAGACTTTGGCACTATTAATCAGGGCTTAAGGGCACTCTTAAATATTGTGAAGATGGGTAAATGGGCCTAACTGGCCAGATTTGGGCTGAAAGAAAACAACCTATTGGGTTTTGCATCACAGAGAACTTAGAAACATAAAAATAAAACAATTGGCCCATTATTCAGTTATAGTCCTGTTCCATATCACAAGATAAGATTACGGTGCCTGAATGAATGTTACAGAATCCTCTTCAAGACTCTGTTGTTTCCAGTATTTATGCCCTTGTTTACCAACACACTTAAAAATTGTGTGCACATTATGACTTTAATGAACTTCTCTCAGTAGGAGAATTTAGTTACTTTAATGTACCCAGGCTACCCAGAGGATAATTGAAATATAATCATGTCATAATGATGATTAGTCTGTAATGATTTTCTGAGGTTGAATCATTCTGGCAGAAGCCCTATGGAAGAGAAAGATTTCTTCAGATATTATTAAAAGCAACACAAGCCATCATGGATTTTACACAGTGCCATGGGAGTTTCTGAACCTAAAGTGGTCTCTCCTCTGGTGCCATCAAGGTGCTCTTGCTAGATGGAATCCAAAGTCAAGTTTTTGAGCTCAGGATTCCATTACTCTAGCATTCTTCACTTTGGGTATATTTTCATTTAAAACCCACAAGCTGAATGTCTGGGTTTTCCAATAAGATCCATGAAAGAGGCCAGCTGGGGTAGAGGGAGGGGAGGACAGGGTGGTAAACTTTCAAGGAGAATAGGAAAATGAGTGTTGAAAAGTGGCTATGTGGCCTGATTGGTTGTGGCATAATAAATAGTGTCAACCTGGGATGCTGAAGTACTAAGTTTAAAACACCAAGGCTACTGGCTTGAGTGTGGGCTTATCCTGCTTGAGCTCAGGCTCACCAGCTTGAGTGCAGGGTCAATGGCTTGAGTATGAGATTATTGCCATGGTCCTATGGTTGATGGCTTGAGCGCAAAGGTCACTGGCTTAAAGCCCAAGGTCACTGGCTTGAGCAAAGGGTCACTGGCTTGGCTGGAGTTCACTGGTTGAGGCATGTATGAGAAGCAATCAATGAACAACTAAGATGCCACAAATTCAAGTTGATGCTTCTCATCTCTCTCCCTTCCTGCCTGTTTGTCTGTCTCTGTTTCTTTCTCTTGAAAGAAAGAAAGAGAGAAAGAAAGAAAGAAAGAAAGAAGAAAAAAAAAGAAAAGAGAAGAAGAGAAAGAAAGAGAGAAAGAAAGAAAAGTGGCTATGCTTGTGAAAGAGAAGTTAGCGTGTGGAAGTTCTCAGGGTTCTATGTGTGTGATACAGGGGAAGAGGGAGGCAAGAGGGTAGCCCCCATTTTCTTGAGTTTGCAAATAAATATACTCTTAATTTCATGATAGAAAAGCCTGCTATGGTGTCAACCACTTGTTGGCATCCAGAAACCAGAGACTCCCACTTTCTCTTTCCCTGGCTCTATGTCCCCGATTTGGCTTTATGAAATCATGGTGGGCTGGCTGGGGAGAGAATAAATGGCAGTGGAAGGCCTTTAGATCATCTTCCAGAGCACTAACACCAAAGCCTGGGGATATGAAAGCTTCCTGCAGGGTAGGTATCTCCCTTGTAGGAAGGGAACATCTCACAAGGGTTCCTGGTTCCTGTTTACACCCCATCATTTGGGCTCACAGCTCAGGGGCTGACCAGGATAGGTCATTTATCACCATTCCTTCTTAGATCTGCTCTGGTCTTGGGTCACCTGTAGCCTCCATGTGGCCAAATCCCTCATTGGATCCCTCACTGTAATCTCACTACTGATTACTCAGCCCCCTTCCTGCTTTTTAAAAATTTAATCATTTTTTATTTTTTAATCATAGTTGACATATAATATTATATATGTTCATATAATATTACATACCCCAATGATTAAACATTTTATAACTTACTAAGTGATCATCCCAATAAATCTCGTACCCATCTGACACCATACCTAGTTATTAGAATATTACTGACTGTATTTCCTATGCTGTACTTTACATCCCCATGATTATTCTGTAACGACTTAATTTGTACTTCTTAATCCCTTCACCTTTTTCACCCATCCCCCCCTCCCCCACTCTGGCAATTGTCAAAATGTTCTCTGTATCTATGACTCTGTTTCTATTCTGCTGTGTGTGTTTTTGTTTTGTTTTTTTAGATTCAATTGCTAATAGATATGTATTTATTGCCATTTTACTGTTCATATTTTTTATCTTTTATCATTTCATGTAATACTAGTTTGGAAATGATGAAGTCCTTATCTGTCTTAATGGGGTTTCTTTAAATCCCTAGTTGTAGGCTTTCCATTCTGCCAGATTTCAGGTGGTACTGAATGATGGTTGTTCTGTAGTTTAGTTGCAATTTTGATGTGCTTGTGGGAAGAGGTGAGTACCGCATTTACCAACACCGTCATCTTGACTGTAAGTCCTCCACTCTCCTTTCTTTTTTATTTATTTATTTTATTTACAGAGACAGAGAGAGAATCAGAGAAAGGGATAGATAGGGACAGATAGACAGGAATGAAGAAAGATGAGAAGCATCAGTCATTAGTTTTTTGTTGCGACACCTTAGTTCAGGGGTCCCCAAACTACGGCCCGAGGGCTGCATGCGGCCCCCTGAGGCCATTTACCTGCCCTGGCCGCACTTCCGGAAGGGGCACCTCTTTCATTGGTGGTCAGTGAGAGGAGCATAGTTCCCATTGAAATACTGGTCAGTTTGTTGATTTAAATTTACTTGTTCTTTATTTTAAATATTGTATTTGTTCCCATTTTGTTTTTTTTACTTTAAAATAAGATATGTGCAGTGTACATAGGGATTTGTTTATAGTTCTTTTTTATAGTCCAGCCCTCCAATGGGCTGAGGGACAGTGAACTGGCCCCCTGTGTAAAAATTTTGGGGACCCCTGCCTTAGTTGTTTATTGATTGCTTTCTTACATGTGCCTTGACCACGGGCCTTCAGCAGACTGAGTAACCCCTTGCTCTAGCCAGAGACCTTGGGTCCAAGCTGGTGAGCTTTGCTCAAACCAGATGAGCCCACGCTTGAGCTGGCGACCTTGAGGTCTCAAACCTGGGTCCTCCGCATCCCAGTTCGATGCTCTATCCACTGCGCCACCACCTGGCCAGGCTCCACTCTCCCTTCTTAAAGCTCTCTTCTTTGTTTGATTTTTAATATTGGGATTTCACTGTCCATCCACCTTATCAGTTTTGGGCCTGGCGCTGAGGAATGAATGTAAAAATCAGAAAGTGAAGTCAGTGAACCAGGCCTGGATTAGGGTCAGGTCAGTGAGGTTCCAGGGTATGAGATCTGAGGAAGTGCTCACTCTCAGCATTGTGCAAATGTAGGGTGCCTCCTTAAATTTTGCATCTCATTGGCCTCATCTTCGTCCCAGTCCTGCTGGTGAGCATGGGCCGCTCACCACGAAGCCTCCTAAGAATGTCTGAGTTTCAGTTACTTAGATGCTGCTACCACAGTGTATGTTTTTTTACTAGTGAACCCCAGCGTATGTGAGAATTGTACAGACCATGTGCACTAAAAATAACAAGCATATTTGTCTCAGTGATCAGAACACAAACACTCTCCACACAATATCAGGAAAACACTTTTTCTAGAAAAACTAGAATGCTACACAGTTACTTAAATGTCATACACAGTGAAGAATTTTCCATCCAAAGGCTTGGGACAAGCTAGCCCTTCAATGAAGCCAGTGTATAAGTGAGGACAAAAGGCAGGGTTTTCCTCTGCAGAGGCTGCCATCGTGCCTTCAGTCTAATGATGGTGGGACACAAAGGCAGCTCGCAGAGTTTAGTGGGAGCATTGGTGTGGTTACACTGTGATCTTTGCTTTGTAAAACATTCTGCTTTTTTCAAAACTTTTGCTTAACATTTTCCATGCACCATGGATGTTGCATAGCCCAGGGGAGGCAATAAAAAAGATGTCATATTCCCCCAGGTTTATACAGAGCAGGACTGAATAAGAAGTCATTCAATGATGCTTTGGATCTTTGTTCAGTCAGGTTTGTCCTTGTAACATGTCACGGGTTCTGACTTGCTCATGTTCCATTTCCATGGGGATCTTTGCAAATCCTTTTTGAAGCTGTCATTTGAACCGCTGCTCATGAGAGCAGCATTTATAATGGCCACATTGTCTGGATTATCTAAATGGTTTGTCGTTGAATTTTCTGTTTGTGGAATTTGAAAGGTCTCTTGTGGTCAGCTTCTGCTGATTGTTTCTATGTGACCTGTTCAATTAGGGCCCAATTCCCCCACTGTCAGGATAGTTAGGGGCAGGTACATCTGAGTGAAAAAACACTTGGTGAGAGTATCAGGCTTTTAGCAGATTGGTTTACAGAATCTTTGTCGTGGAAAGGAAATAAGTCAGTCAGAGAAGGTTACTTATATGTGAAATATAAAAAACAATATAAACAAACAAACAGAAACAGACTCATAGAGACACAGAACAGACTGACGGTGGCCAGAGGGGGGGAGGTAGAGAGACAGAGAACAGACTGAGGGTGGCCAGAGGGGGGGGGGTAGAGAGACAGAGAACAGACTGACGGTGGCCAGAGGGGGGGGTAGAGAGACAGAGAACAGACTGACGGTGGCCAGAGGGGGGGTAGAGAGACAGAGAACAGACTGACGGTGGCCAGAGGGGGGGGGTAGAGAGACAGAGAACAGACTGACGGTGGCCAGAGGGGGGGGGGGTAGAGAGACAGAGAACAGACTGACGGTGGCCAGAGGGGGGGGTAGAGAGACAGAGAACAGACTGACGGTGGCCAGAGGGGGGGGTAGAGAGACAGAGAACAGACTGACGGTGGCCAGAGGGGGGGGGGGTAGAGAGACAGAGAACAGACTGACGGTGGCCAGAGGGGGGGTAGCCAGAGACCTTGGGCTTCAAGCCAGCGACCATGGGTCATGCCTATGATCCCACGCTCAACCTAGCAACCCTGCGCTCAAGCCGGATGAGCTTGCGCTCAAGCTGGTGACCTCGGGGTTTTGAACCTGGGTCCTCCGCCTCCCAATCCAACGCTCTATTCACTGTGCCACTGCCTGGTCAGGCAGGAGGTTTATTTTTTATTGTGGTAAAAGTCACATAAAATAAGATTTACTATGTTACCATTTTTAAGTGTACAATTCAGTCCTGTTAAGTATATTTACATGGTTGTGAAACAGATCTTCAGAAGTTTCCCTCTTGTAAGTCTGGAACTCTATAGCCACTAAACAGCACTCCTCTCCCTCCTCCTTTATCTCTTAATAACCCCTACTTTACTTTCTCTTTTTATGAATTTGATGGTTTTAGATAGCTCCTATAAGTGGGATTACAGTATTTGTCTTTTTTTGTGTGACTGGCATATTTCACTTAGCATTTAACATTCTCAAAATTCATTCATATAGCATTTCACAAGATCTTTTCTTCTCCAGGTTGAATGCTATTCCATTCAGTGGCTATAACACATTTTACTTATTCATTCGTCCACCCATCAGTGGACCATTAGGTTGCTTCCACCTTAGCTACTGTGAATAGTGCTGCTATGAACATGGATGTGCAAGTATCTTTCCAAGACCCTGCTCTCAGTTCTCTTGGATATATCCAGAGTGGAATTGTCGGATTGTATAGTGGTTCTAGTTTAAATGTTTTGAGAAGCCTCCATAATGTTTCCCGTTGCACCATTTTTACAATTATACCAGCAGTGCACAGGGCTCCAGCTCCTGCACTTCTCTCTACCACTTGATATTATTATTGCTTTTGATAGTAGCCATCCTAATGGGTATGAGGTTTTTCAACAAAACTTTCACAGGGTTATAAGTTACTAATTTGGGGATAGTTTGTTATCCAGCAATAGATTGCTGCAACAGAGGGAAGATGCCTCTTCTCCTGCTGTGGTTTGGATTTGCTCTATTAAATATGCTGCAAAGACACGTGCGGCTGGACAGGAGGCACAGTGCCTACAGGTCAGGAAGTGTGCTTCTGTCTCTGACTTGCTTTTCCTTCTAGAGGAAACCTGAACCCCAACCTTCACTTACTGGTCTAACCATAGTCTCTCCTAGGTTAACAATTGGTTTGTTCCTCTTATGGTTCGACTGCAGAAGGTTTGGATCTGTGCTGAAAACAAATGCATGCTCACAACATACTTTTGGGCTGAATTAAGGTCTAACAATAATTTTGGTTGAAAAGTGATTAACATGAGCTTTGATTCGAGGGTCTGAGTTTGCTGTAGCTGTTTGTTGTGTAACTGACCAATGCATCGGTGAGAACCGGGGTGTGTTCCCATTGCTCGTCTTTACCCGCGTGCCACCCTCCCCATCGGTCCCATCAGCACTTGGCCCAGCGCAGTGCTGCAACAAGACAGCTTCGTGGGCAGCTCGCCTGTCCGCAGCCCTTCTAGCCTCTAATGCCTTCTGATCCTCACCGGTCAGGTAACACCGGTCCTTTTTTCTGGGTGTTATAAGTTAGTGTGTATCCAGGTTCTTAGTTGAGCCTAAGCTGGTGCCTGTGACTGTGCCTGCTTGGTGGCATTTGCTGTTTCAGTACCAGCTGCCGAGGCCGAGGCATGAGCAGTGGGGAGAAAGGAAAGAAGGAGCAAGTGTTATAGTCGTAGCCTCCTTTCAGGTAAAACCAGTGACTGAGTTTACATTTTCAGAACAGAAAGCAAGATACTAAATAGAAGTAAATTATTCTCACAGACTTCCACACCCTACCTGTCACGATTCATTTTGGCTTCTTTCTATCATGTTACGATTTATTTGCTTCCTAACACTACTGACGATCTGTAACTGTCTCTCGTGTTTTCTGTGCCTCTTCCCTATCAGAATGTGCGCCCAGGCCTTTAGGGCCAGCTCTGTCTTGCTCTCAGCACCCCAGCTCCTTGCTCAGAGCCCATCTGTGACAGCTGAGCAGAAGGTAGGTGCGAACAAATAGAAGAGTGAGGAAATAGGGATCGTCTTTCCCCAGGAATCCACTAGACTAGTGCTTCTCTAACTTCAATATGTTTAAAAATTACCCGAGGATGTGGTTAAAAATGCAGATTTCGATTCTGTAGGTCTGGGGTGAGGCCAAGAACTTGCATTTGTAACAACCTCCAGCTGCTGCTGCTGCTGCTACAGGTACCACACTCTAAAGAACAAGGCTCAGGACTGAGCTCCCTGCAGTGCGGACTGTGTCCTCTTCATCTTTGTATTAATGAGAGGCTTGGTATTTAATAGGTGCTCAAAAGTTCTTTGTTGAGTAAATGAATGAACCAGGCACAGGAATCTATGAAAAACTAGGCAAAGCAAATCTCAAGCAGTGAGGCTTGTTTCTCAGAACGTAGACTTATGGTCTGAGTGAGTCTTTAGCAGGCAGAGAGTTCAGGTCATGAGGTTTTACATGCCTTTGTCATGATCCATTCAATAGTTCTGGTCCTCATTATCCATATGGGTGTTTGTTGTTAGGAAATAAGGCATTCAAGTATGATATATGCTTCCTCTGTACACCAAGTGGATATGGACCACACAGTCCAGGAGGCAATTTATAACCAAGGTCTAATCAACACACACACAAACACTCCCTGGCCCCCATTAGAGAAGTAACCAAGAATAAATTCATTTAGCAAATGTGTAAGCTATTACTGACTGGACATTAGTCAGCCACAATGCACAATGGCTGGAAAGGGAGGCCCAGAGACCAGCTGAATTGCAGAATTTCAGGACTTTCTAAAATGCAGAGGGAATATCAGCTTAAAACTTTTTATTTATTTATTTATTTATTTATTTATTTATTTATTTATTTATTTATTTTTGAGAGGAGGATAGGCAGAGAGACAGATTCCTGCATGTGCCCTGACTGGGATCCACCTGGCAAGCCTACTAGGGGGCAATGCTCTGCCCATCTGGAGCCATTGCTCGTTGCTCAGCAATGAAGCCATTTTTCAGCACCTGAGGCAGAGGCCATGGAGTCATTCTCAGTGTCCAGAGCCAACTCACTCAAACCAATTGAGCCATGGCTGCAGGAGGGGAAGAGAGAGAGAGAGAGAAAAGCAGATGGTTGCTTCTCCTGTGTGCCCTGACTGGGAATTGAACCTGGGACATTCACACACTGGATTGATGCTCTACCATGGAGTCAATCAGCCAGGGCTATCAGCTTAAAACTCTTTAGAGGTGACTCTCTGCTATTGGATGAGCCCAATTATTCAGCACCACCTACAAGGCCTTCTATGGCCTTCTTGCATCACCACGCCAGCCTTTCCTCATGGGTTGCCCACTCCAGATTGTGCCCTGTCCTCCCAAATGGGACCTGCAGGTCTCAGAATGAACCTTCCAGGCCTGTATCCCTTCTGTAGGAAATGCCCTTCCTTCAGTTTTCTAGCTGCATATTTCAAATCTCATCCAAGTCACTCCTCTAGGAGGAATTTCCTGAATGCTCCTTTCTCTCTTTTGGGTTCCATTTGCCCCAGCCATCCCTATCAGAGCCTGCCTATTTCTTCTAGACAGTGAATACTTCAAGGGGCTAAGGTTACCTCAGACAAGCCTCTGTGTCCCAAACACCTGAAGCAGGGCCCAGTACAGAGGAGATGCTTAACAGACCTCTGGGGTTTCCTGAAAGGAGACTTAGATATTATCATTGATTGAATCATATCTCCCAAAATTCATGTGTTGAAGCTTTAACTTCCAAATCTGATTGTATCTGGAGACAAGGTTAAATGGAGGTCATAAGGGTGGGGCCCTAATCCAATAGGACCAGTGTCCTCATAAGAAGAGAAAATGACACCAGGAGTGTGCAGACATAGAAGGATCTACCCCAGGGGTCCCCAAACTTTTTACACAGGGGGCCAGTTCACTGTCCCTCAGACCATTGGAGGGCCGGACTATAAAAAAAACTATGAACAAATCCCTATGCACACTGCACATATCTTATTTTATAATATTTAAAATAAAGAACAAGTAAATTTAAATCAACAAACTGACCAGTATTTCAATGGGAACTATGGGCCTGCTTTTGGCTAATGAGATGGTCAATGTGCTCCTCTCACTGACCACCAGTGAAAGAGGTGCCCCTTCCGGAAGTGTAGCGGGGTCCAGATAAATGGCCTCTGGGGGCCGCATGCGGCCCGCGGGCCGTAGTTTGGGGACCCCTGATCTACCCCATCATATACTAATTAAACTCTGAATGATAAATTTAAGATGTTTGACACCTTCTGTATTATCTGACTTTCTTTTTTTTCTTTTTTCAGTCAGAGAGAGGGATAGACAGGGACAGACAGACAGGAACAGAGAGATGAGAAGCATCAATCATTAGTTTTCTGTTACGCATTGCAACACCTTAGTTGTTCATTGATTGCTTTCTCATATGTGCCTTGACCATGGGCCTTCAGCAGACCGAGTAACTCCTTGCTGGAGCCAGCGACCTTGGGTCCAAGCTGGTGAGCTTTTTGCTCAAGCCAGATGAGCCCGCGCTCAAGCTGGCAACCTCGGGATCTCGAACCTGGGTCCTTGTCATCCCAGTCCGATGCTCTATCCACTGCGCCACCGCCTAGTTAGGCACTCTTTTTTTTCTTATTACAGCAAAATGAGCATGCATTAGTTTAATAATTAGAAGAAATGTGGTATTATCATTTTGAAAATTAAATGTCTTGGAAAGAAAATGAAATTAAACATTCTACAATCAGTGTCTTCATGGCTTTGTGTTTGTGTCTCTAAGATGATGGTTAGGGCCTGACCAGGCAGTGGTGCAGTGGATAGAGTGTCGGACTGGGATGTGGAAGACCCAGGTTCAAGACCCCGAGGTCGCCAACTTGAGCGCGGGCTCATCTGGTTTGAGCAAAAAGCTCACCAGCTTGGACCCAAGGTCTCTGGCTAGAGCAAGGGGTTACTCAGTGTGCTGAAGGCCCGCGGTCAAGGCACATATGAGAAAGCAATCAATGAACAACCAAGGTGTTGCAACGAAAAACTGATGATTGATGCTTCTCATCTCTCCCTGTCCCTGTCTCTGACTCTCTCTCTGTCTCTGAAAAAAAAAAGATGATGGTTAGGAGATGTCTGAAGACTGAGCACACCAAAGGGATGACCCTGTGGGCATTTCTAAATGTCCCTTTTGCTACCTCCCCATATACTCAATGTACTCTTCAATTTATTCCACAATACACTCTAGTTGAATGAATAAACACTGAAAAGTGAGATTGTTATGCAAAATATTGCAAAAAATGAACACTCGTAAGGACCGAAAGAAATCATAACAATAGAAAAGAGTAACTTCCAATTTATTTTTCTTAGATCTTTGGTAGCATGATTAACTTGTGTTGAAGGTGATTTAATGGGTCCAGTAGATCCTAGAATCAAGGCAGAGCAGAGCAGGGCTAAGTCACTGTGAGAGCTGCCCCCAACAGATGTTTCCCATCAACTTGTCTACACCATATCTATCGTCTGCATCATTGTTGCCTTTGGTAGCTGTGACACCATTTCTTCTTTGTATATTGCTTGTCCGCTGTATTGGGGCATTCTTCTTCCACAAACAGGGAACAGATTTCTGGCTCTTAGAGAGGCCAACCTCCAACATGCCTTGAAGATTTTATCTATGATTTAGTGAAATGGCTTTTGGTCAATACAAGACAAGGCCAATTGAAGAATCATTCAAAATAGACCCTTAATTTGGCAATTGGATGTCTCTGATTTGATAAGGAAGTTGGGGTATAGTAGGCAAGGCACCCAGATCAGCAGGAAGGCCGAACAGAATTGCCCTCACAGCTGCAATAAAAGCTTCTGTAGCCAAGGTAGATCTAGAATCATCTATCACTGGACGTTAAAAGAAATTTAAACATTCAGTGATCACCAACTCTGGCCCTCAGCAGGCCGGGTGTAAGGCAAACAGGGACACTGCTGATGACCTTCCTGGCATCCCCTCTGACCCCGTGAGGCAGGAAGCACCAGCAGCACCCCACAGGCCTTCTTGGGAGCCACATTCAATCTCTAGTTCAGATAAACACACAGACAAAAGAACAAACATGCAAAGGTGGTCCTCAGCCTAAACCTGGTTGGCTGCTGAAGGTGGTTTGGGCAAAGCCGGGCTTCCCTAGCTTCCTGCTGTTCCTTCCAGGGTCGGGGTGGGGGTGGGGGGAATGGCGCTCTGGCCCGAAATCTTTTCCTTCCTGCTAGCAGTTGATTCCAGCTCTAGGCACCAAGGTTTCCGCCAGGCAAGAGTGCAGACCTCACTGAGGAGGAGGGACCGACTGTCAGCTCGAAAGGACCAACAGGGTCAGTTTAGGGGCTTAATTTCAGCCCCTTTATGTGAACATCAAGCCCAGAGCTCTGGGACAGGGACAATGGGCAATTTTTCCCCGAGCTCCATGTGGGGCTGAAACGCGGGGAAGGAAGGATGGAGCACAAATTAAAAAGACGACAAGTCTGATTGCATGGTGACTACTCAACCCCTCCTCAGGGCGTGGCCTGCCCTGCGGGGTGGGGTGCAGCACAGCTTCCGGAATACTCTGCTGAGCCGTAACTGGTGCTTAGGTGTTTCCTGACCCCAAAGCCTGGCTGAGAGGAGAGAGCAGGAAAAAACTCCTCTAGCAAAGATAATTAGAATTGCTCTGAAGCAGGAAAAACTGATTGAATGTACAACATTTTAAGATGGGTACAATATACCAAGTCAAGTGTAACAGCTTGAATTTAAAATTTTTTATTTTATCAAGAAAACTTGCATATTGTTTAAAAAAATCAAACCATATAGTGAGCTTGTGATGAAAAGAATCACCTCATGTCACCCTTCTCACACCCACTCTTATTCCTGGAGACAGTCTCCTAAGAGTTTCCAGCTTTATTACAGTAGCTACTTCAATAGTCATAGAATATAATGTCATTATTCCCCTATGTTAGTCAAATAAGTTTGTAAACACGATATATACATTTGCTCGCTTACTGTTTGCATTGTGTGTGGGGGACAGGCTGTAAGCTGGCAAGGTCCTTATAGCCTAAGGCTTGGTTTTAAGACTAAGTCTTTCCTACCCTTTAAATACTAAGATCTCTCAAAACTGAGCTTTTTCTCACACCCTTGACTGTTGCATGATGTGAGGTGGTGCACTCTTATGAGAAATCCCATTTGTGCCTCAGATGAGTGGCTTTGTATCAGAGACTTCCTTATTTGTATATTGGCTTAAAGGCTTTAATTTCTACACTATAAAATGAGGCAGGCCAGGGGCTTTCTCTCTCCCTTCCTGCCATAAGCATTGCAGAGGAGGCACAGCCAAGATGGCGGAGTGCTGAAGGAGAAGCCAATTTGTGCAGAGTTTGTGCAGAGAGAAGGAGATGGGGAACAGAGGTGAATAAGGCTGCTGAGGTAGAAACTTTTGATTCTAGGAAACCTCAGATGAGTCAGTGGCTTTGGGAGCCCTGAATGGAAAGGGAAGTGTTTCCCCACTGTGTGTATTTTCTCACCCGCTGGGTGCGAGCTAGGATTAAAGGTAATGGCCCACCAGTTCTTGGCTCTCTTGTTTCATTACCATCCGTCCAAATCAAACCTGAACCTGTGTTGCCCAGGCGGCTTTGATGGCAGCCGTGAATACTGGCCATACACCATATTTATTAATTTAATAATTTTAGACACTATCTATTGAGTCTTCTCTAGAAAAGTGAGAATTTGCCTCTATTACTCATTTTCTTTCTTTTTCAGTGTTGAGCTGTTGCCTCTATGGGTTTAAACAATATGAATACCTTGGCCTCTCTTTCTTGTGCCCATTCTGGCTTTATTCAGACTCTAATCATCTCTGTTTGAGGTGAAGCTATCATGTGACTGTTCTTTTCTCTTCCAACCTTTTTTTCTCTGACTTTTTGATGTGAACTTGACTTTCAAAAGTCAACATATGGATTTTCAGCAGGTTAATCAATGAAAACAATTTAGAGAGAAACCTACCTTCTTCTTTTTCCTGTAAAACATAGAAATTTGACAGAACATTCCTTTGACAGAATGTCCTGTCAAAGGACATCCGGATATTTGGGACGATGTTTTTAGAACTTTATCAAGGGTAGTTTAAGGACTCTGTGTTCTACACTTCTACACATGGCTGTGCATGCGTTGTTCACACATATAGCAACGATGGCACTGAAGTATCATGCATCTACAAGGGTCTCTTCCCTACTGGCATTGTGTGAGCATCAATGGTAAGAACCATGTATTTCATCTCTGCATCCCTATGACCCAGCAGGATGCTGGGTTGAGGTAGGCCCTCAATGTCTCTTTGCTGTGAAATGTTTACTTATTTTTATAGAATTGGATTGTTTACTGTTTGAAGGGTTGAGGTGTCTTAAAATATGCCTGAGTATAAAAAAATTAATCTGTTGTGTCTCTAATATTATGGCCCCCTAGTGACCTTGTATGTGTGTTTGCAGATTTTTATCTTGGAAAGAGTGGTCAGAGCGGCTCTGAAGTAGGGCTCCCACGGCAGGTGGCTGTCTTCTGACAACCTCAGAGTTGTCACAAACAGAACCCAAACCCATTTCAGGAAGCCCCACCAATAGATCCAGTCCACTCCACCTGAACCAAGATGATCTGCTCCCACACACTTCTCCAAGATTTCAGCTCTCATTGGAAACTTTCCAGAGTCCTCCTGCTAAGCTTTATTCATACAGAAGATGACTTTATGGAAGAACATTAATTTTTTTAAGAAATGCTTTTTGGAAAAGTCAATACTCATAACAAGCTCTTGGCTCTCTGCCATTTTCCCTTGGGCTTTACCATTTCAGTCCCTGCTTCTTTATGCCAGAGGGTTCTCTCTGGACACCAGAGCCCTCTCTGTGTGCCTGCAGGGTGGACTGGAAGTGGCAGGGAGTTAATAGCTCTTATCTTCAGCAGCCAATGAGATAAAACTTGTATAAACATCCCCCTTTGCTTCTGGACTTGCAGATTCTCAGGCAGGACTGAGCCCAGTTACCCAAGTAGTGGTTGCTGATAGCACACTTGACTAGCTGCCGTACCTCTCCTGTCTCACGGTCTCATCCCCTACCCGTGTTTTCTGGGATTTTCTCCTAAATCAACCACTTACACCCGATTCCTTGTTTCAGAGTCTGCCTATGGGGGACCCTAAGCTGAGATAATCTTCTTATACCGTAAGTTAGGTGGTCACCTTCTTTTCACTTCAGCTATTTCCTACAAAAGAATAACTTTGCTTTTTGCTATTCTCTGTGGAGCCAATGCTGATGCCACCAATTAATGTTGATGCCCATCTTTGTGGGTACCATTTATGGGGAAATGGCTGCCAGCATGACAAGCTTTGGCACCAAAAGAGAAAATACTATGAATTTCTTTACTTCAGACACAGGAAGAAAGTCACAGAGCAGATTCTCCCACGTATAGTTAAATGCTGACAGTAGCTACACATCAGGCTTCCCTTCCCTTGACCCCCGAGACCCAGGGAGGCCTGAAAGAGTTCTAATGTCATTTCTGGAATGTGCTTAACTTTCAGAGAGAAGTCAGCTTAGCCCCTGGGAGAATTCGATTAATATAATTTTGCAATGGATAAGCTTCCCAGTGCCTAACGTCATTAGCTCTGTTTTATGTTCAGCAAGTGGACAAAAGCTGAGTTTATGGTTTAGTAATTATGATACATAATTTTTGAGGGCTTAGAATGTGGCAGGAAGAAGAGATTTTCTATGTATGCAAAGAGGAGGTCCAGGACTCTGGAAGTGACCTGTAGAAACAGGAAATAAAATAGGGGCATGCCTTATCTTTGAGTAGCCACCATAAAATAACAGAAGGGTGGGTAACAATGAGGAACCAGTTACTCCATTCTTTTCTCCAACTCTCCTAGTAAATAGAACATTTGATGTAACCTCGAAACCAACCATCAATAGCCATCTTTGCTTATATTCCTACGTTTGCTTAGTTTTGCTTCAATTCAATTAATATCAATTGTATGTATGTGATGTCCTAAGCACTAGGGATACAGTGGTGGACAAAAGAGAGTAAGTCCCAGCTCTCATAGGACTTACATTCCAATGGGGAGATAGACAATAAACAAATACATAGTTAAAAAAAACTTATCAAGTGCTACTAAAAAAAAAAAGAGAGAGAGAAAGAAAGAAAGAAAGAAAGAAAGAAAGAAAGAAAGAAAGAAAGAAAGAAAGAAAAGAAAGAAAGAAGGAAAGAGAAATCAGGGTAAGAGGAGAGTTCTAGTTTGGGGTAGGTGGTCAGGGACAGTTTTCTGCATGAAGCAAGGGGCCGTGTTTCTGGGGACCCCCATCTTCCAGGCAGAGGCATCAGCAAAGGCACAGACCGAAACAGCAGGGAAGCCAGGGTAGCTGGAGACGAGAGGTGGGTCAGCAATGCTATGCAAGTCCTGTAGGACCCTGAACAGTGTAATGATTTTATTTTTAGTGGGAAGTCTTTGAAGGGAGGGAGGTGATGAGAATTATGTAATAAAAGTTCAGCTGTGGCTGTATATGGCGATGAGATGGCGAGGTAAGAGTGGAAGCAGGCGTACCGTTAGCAGACAATGAAGGGGTCTGGGTGAGAGGCGATGCTGCCTCAGTGCAGGCTGGTAGTGGTGGAGGTGGTCAGTGGCAGTCAGGTTCACGATGCGTTCTGAAGGCAGAGCCAGCAGGATTGGTGATAGGTTGGATGAAGTGTGTGTGTGTGTGTGTGTGTGTGTGTGTGTGTGTGTGTGTGTGTATGTGTGTGTGTGTGTGTGTGTGTATGTGTGTGTGTGTGTGAGATAGAGAGAGAGAGACAGAGAGAGAGAGAGACTTGTGGATGACTGATGTTTTTGACCCATTTGGGCAAGTGGGGTGCTATTTATTGGGATAGGAAACACTGGGGAGAAATGGATTGTTCTGGGGGAAAATCAGTTTAGTTTTGTACTTTTTAAGTTTGAGCTGCCTGTTAGACATCTAGGGAGTGAGACAGTGTAGGCAGTTAGACATAAGGGTCTTCAGTGCAAAGGCGAGGTTGGAGCTGGAGAGATGTTTGGGAGTCAGCAGTTGGATAGCTGGATTGCAAGCTGTGAGATGGGACGCATTCACTTGGGGCTGAAGAAGGGGAGGGGGAGCCCCAAGACTGGGCCTGCGCCATTCTTGCCTTTCCTGGAAGGAGAAGTGGCCTGGGAGCAGCAAAGAGGAGCAAGGAGGCACTTCCCCTTGCAGCTCGATATTAAAAAGTTAAACTGCATAGCAGATTGAGTAGGAGTTTCCTCGGCGATGGGCTCTGAGATAGAGTAAAGAACCGTGACTGGGCCCTTTTCCCATCGGTCCATTCTGCACTTGGACTGGCCCGGAGCACTGCATGCTGTGTATGGGGTGGGGACAGTGAGAACCTTCTCCTTCCTTCCTCTCTCCCCTTCCCCCACCTCACTCCTCTCTTAACCTTCCCTCAATTTCCCATTGTTCCTCCTTTGCCTTCCACTTCTCCCTCGCCTCTTTCTTTCTCTCCACCAGTCTGCAAGCTTGGGGCTGAATTTCAGACGGCTGGGCGAGAGGAATGAGCTGCTGAGACACACACTCTTCCTGTGAGGCGTGTTTAAAGGCTTCCCCCAAGGCACCGGTCACAGGCAAGGCCGTTTGTCTTTAAACATCCATCCCACACATTTCACTAATTGGAAATTCATTAAGGTTTGCAAAATGTCCAAATGAAAGTGTTCCTAAAAGGGAAGTTTATTTGTTCTTCACAGTTCAGTGTGAATTACTTTAATCAGATAATCAGCTAATTTCTCTTCTAACAGCTAGTTGAGATCAATTTGTAGTACATTCTCTCTCCATTAAAAATAAAACTCACTAAAACTTGGCAGAGATTTTCAAGCTTTAATTATGCAAAAGATTCAAGTAGGAAACTCATTAAAATGCAGATTTTTAGGTTCTATTTCCAGAACTTCCAGCCTCATAGGTCCAGAAGAGTTTGGTGCCGGTGGCTCATGAACCACACTGGGAGAATACTGGGAGAGAGAGGATTGATCAGAACTTCAGGCGTCACAGGGCATTTCTGTGGAGAACACTCTTGGCAAGTGACCAGAATGTAGAAGATTTTTGAACTGACAGTGAGTGAAGGAGGTGTCAGGTGCTCCTGAGAAAGGAGGGAGGAAAGGGGACGAGATGGCAGATGGAAGGTAATGGAAGGAAGCTAATGCCTTGTGATGTTGTCAGCACCCAAACCCACACTACCACTTCCAGGGTGTCCTGAGAAACCGAGCACCAGGCAGTCTCATTTAACTCTTACCACCTGCCTCTGATAGAGGTAATTTATTATAATTCCTATTTGTAGATTAAAGTGGAAAAGCCAAATCAGGAACCCCCGTCTGGGTGACTCCAAATCCACATGCTCAGTCACTGTGTTGCATTGCTGAAAGGCACAGTCTGGGAATAGAATCTCAAAGGGAAGGCTGTGATCACCACCCAGGTAGGTGCATGAATGTCAATAACTCAGTGACAAGTATACGGCCCTCTAGGATGGGCTGCTTTGGCGCCCCCTGGTGGCCACTAATTTGGTGTGCTTGAGAAACGACTGGGAGAACAATCAATGAACTGTCATAGCTTCAGAGGACAGATATAAACGCAAATAATTATTAAAACAGTGTGCCTCTTACCTGGTCAAATACACAAGTCGTTTACTCCCAGTATCTGAGCATTCCCGGGAACTCACGTTAGAGCTATGTCTCTCATCTTCTGCCTCTGTGGCACACGGCACATTCATTTCCCATTCGCAAGGCACAGCCTTTCAACCTGCACAGCAGCACCCTCCTTCCCTCCGCTCATTTCATTCAGGCTCAGAGAACCGGCTTTGTTTTCAGTGACCAGAAAGGAAAAGCTCCCTGCTTCCGAGCTCCACTAGGGCTGCTTCTATTTTTAGCAGCCGTTTGCCAAAGCACTAGTGGACTAAAAATAGACTTACTTATAATACAATTCATCCTGCACTCCGCTGCCAGGAGGGAGTTTACTTCAAGCTTCATCCAAGATGAAATACCTTTAAAACATTATTTTATGTAACCATTTATTAATATAATTTTAAAATCCCTCCTATTTATTTATTTATTTATTTATTTAGTGAGTGAGAGAGATAGAGAGAAAGGGAGAGAGATGAGAAGTATCAACTCATAGTTGCAGCACTTCAGTTATTCATTGATTGTTTCTTTTACATGCCCTGCCTGAGAAGGAGGGTGGGCTCCAGCCGAGCCAGTGGCCCCTTGCTTAAGCCAGTAACCTTGGGCTTTAAGCCAGTGACCTTTGAGCTCAAGCCAGCGACCATGGGATCATTTTGAGTGTCCCACGCTCAAACCGAATCCTGGAGGTTTCAAACTTGAGCCCTCACCTGCACCACCACCAGTCAGGCAATACCCTCCCTTTTTTTAAATTCAGTAAGAGGAGGGGAGGCAGAGAGAGGATCCTGCATGCGCCCTGACCAGGATCCACTTGGCAAGCCCACTAGGGGGTGATGCTCTGCCCATCTGGGGCGTTGCTCTGTTGCTCAGCAACCAAGCTCTTCTTAGCGCCTGAGGTGGAGGCCATGGACCATCCTCAGCACCTGGGGCCAACTAGCTCCAATCAAGCCATGGCTGGCAGGAGGAGTGGGGGAGGGGAGAGAGGGAGAAAGAAGCAAGAGTTGGAGGTGTGGAGAAGCAGATGGGGGCTGCTTCTGTGTGCCCTGACTGGGAATTGAACCTGGGACATACTCATGCTGGGCCGGTGCTCTACCACTGAGACAACCAGCCAGGGCCAGGCAATATAATATTTTAAGAGTCCTGGAAATGAGCCCTTTGCTATACAGGCCTGGGGAAAGGGAGAACTTCAGTCAGAAGATTGCAAAAAGAGGTTTTGTCATAGTTTTGGCCACAGTTATAAAATGCTTTTGGAGCTCTTTTTCTTAATTTCAAACTCCTATGGCCCTTCTTTGCTTTCTAATCTTAATTCTCTGCTTTACCTTGATTTAGGTGGACTGGATCATCTTGTAAAACTAGGATTGCCAGATTTAGCAAATAAAAATACAGGATGCCTAGTTACATTTTAGATAAACACTGAAAAGTTTATTTGTATAAGTGTGTCTCCAATATTGCTGGTGTGCCTAGAATTTTCCTGGTTTAACCACTGAGAGCTGTATGTTCAGAAACACTTTCAGTCCCAGGCAAATGAGGACAGTTACCCTAAATACAACATAAACCATACCCGCATTTTGGAGATTTACCACTCATTGTCCTATGGAAGAGAAACAATAAAAAAATAGCTTTATTGAGATGTAATTCATATACTATAAAATACCTCGTAAAGTATACAATTCCTTGATTTTTAGTGTATTAATAAAGTTGTGCTGCCAGAATATTTGAATCATGATAAAAACCCATACTTCTCTATTCTCCCCTACCTCCAGCCCCTGAAAATATAATTTATATTCTGTCTGGATATGCCTATTCTTGACGTTTCATATAAATGAAGTCGTGCAAGGTGTGGTCCTTTGTGACTGGCTTCTTTTAGTTGGAATCATTGTTCAAGTTCATCCATGTTGCAGCATGAGTCAGTGCTTCATTCCCTTTCCTGGCCAAATAGTATTCCATTGTATGAATAGACCTCCTTTTGTTTATTCACTCTTTAGCTGATAGTTACTGGAGTTGTTTCACCTTCTGGCTATTGTGAATAATGCTGCTCTAAACATTCTTGTGCAAGTTTTAGTGTGGACAGATATTTTTATGTCTCTTGAGTATATACCTATGAGTAAAATTGCTGGGTTATATGGTAATGCTATTTTTTGGAGGAATTTCCAAACTGTTTTTCCAAAGCACCTTCCATCAGCAATATGTTTCAATTTCTCCATATCTTTACCAGCAGTTGCTATTATCTGTCTTTTTTTTTTTTTTTGTATTTTTCTGAAGCTGGAAACGGAGAGAGACAGTCAGACAGACTCCCGCATGCGCCCGACCCACCCGGCACGCCCACCAGGGGTGACGCTCTGCCCACCAGGGGGCGATGCTCTGCCCCTCTGGGGCATCGCTCTGCCGCGACCAGAGCCACTCTAGCGCCTGGGGCAGAGGCCAAGGAGCCATCCCCAGCGACTGGGCTATCTTTGCTCCAATGGAGCCTTGGCTGCGGGAGGGGAAGAGAGAGACAGAGAGGAAGGAGAGGGGGAGGGGTGGAGAAGCAGATGGGCGCTTCTCCTATGTGCCCTGGCCGGGAATCGAACCCGGGTCCCCCGCACGCCAGGCCGTCGCTCTACTGCTGAGCCAACCGGCCAGGGCTATCTGTCTTTTTTTTATCACAGCTATCCTAATGGATGGGAAGTAGTATCTCACTGTGGTTTTGATTTGTATTACATTAATGACTAAGTATCTTTCATATGTTTATTGGTCATTTGTATAGCATATGTATACCAATTGAAGAAATGTGTCCTTGCTACCACCAACATGGGGACTTCGTACTGAGTCCCATTCTTAGTGCTCAATTGTCCCAGCCTGAAGCTGAAGCCACTCTGGGTGCACATGTCCTTGACCATGATGGTGTATGCTCAGGTGGTGGTGTCTTATTTCTTTATCACTGGAGGAATATTGATGACGTTAGTGTTAAACTTCTAAGCGTTGGATGTATGACTGATGAACATGGGCAGAGACCAGGAGCTTTCTTGGCCTACAGAGTAAATGGACACTATATTATGAGGACTCCCATCTAGCTTCCTGTTTACAATGAGAGGTCTAGGTTTTATAGTCCTGGACCAGTCTAATGCTCCAAACCATCTGTGTCCTGTTGAGTCTTTTCATAGCTAGAGTGTTCATAAGAATGAAACTGCTGGGCTAGCTGATGAGTTAGAGTGCTTTTTGAGAAGAAGTCTGTGGATACTAAATTTGTTCTCATTAATAAAGTTTTAAAGACAGTATCAATCCTCTGATATGCAATATGGAAAAGGTGGAAAAGCAGTAGAAAAGAAGCATCTAGTAGAAAATATGGGAAGCATATTAAAGCTCAAACTAGAATATCCTTTTGGTGTGAGAGACAAGCTTAAACACAGCATTTTTTTCTGCTGACCTATACTGACATACCAATGATGTTAAGTGGAATTTTTTTCTCAGTTTTTAATCTCTTAAAGAATACATACTCTATTTCTACAACTACAATAATGCATAGAGTACAGTGTATTTATTTTTTACAATCTCCTTAACATTTTCGGATATGACATCCCTGACTTTCAGGAACTAATGTAAAACAAAGAAGCAAGATCCTATAAGTTGAGAACTCTGGACTGCTTGCATATGGTGCTTTGCTTTTAAACAGTGTGACAGTATATTATTTCAGATATGTATGTAAGAGCATTTCCTGAACAATAAAATAAGGTGTATGAAAGGAACAGACATAATTTCTCTAGTGAAAAAACAAGAATTTTTTTGCCCAATTTTTAATTGTATCACTTGTCTTTTTATTGTTAAGTTTTAAGAGTTCTTTTGGATGTAAGTCCCTTATCAGGTACATAATTTGCAAATATTTTTTCTGATTTTGTGGATTTTTAATTCAGAGTTCCTCACATGTTAAAATGAATGATTCTAGGGAGAGTGGGAAGGGAAACGTTTTGTAAACATAGAGGGTCTTCCTCTATCGCTAGCCTTTGGTGCAATGTGGGACACAGTGGTGACTGCCAAAAAAAAGATTGCCTCAGTGGCTGACTACACTGGTGATCCTCCTGCCTGTCTTTACTGTGGGTGTGGAGTTGTGATGTTTTTGCTTTATCACATAATTTAAAGAATTCTGAAAGGCTTTATTTATGTATGTATGTATGTATGTATGTATGTATGTATTTATTTTGCGTGCGCGTGTGTGCACACACACAAGAGAAAGAAGAAGAAAGAGAGAAAGAGAGAGAGACACACACACACATAGGGACAGATAGGCTGGAAGGGAGAGAGATGAGAAGCATTAATTCTTCATTGCGGCATCATAGTTGTTATTTGATTGCTTTCTCATCTCCGGTTGTGCCTTGACCAGAGGGCTACAGCAGAGTGAGTGACCCCTTGCTCAAGCCAGCGACCTTGGACCACTGGTTTCAAGCCAGTGACCTTTGGGCTCAAACCAGCAACCATGGGGTCGTGTCTATGATCCCATGCTCAAGCTGGCGACCCTGCGCGCAATCCGGTGACCCCAGGCTCAAGCTGGATGAGCCTGAGCTCAAGTTGGCAACCTCGGAGTTTCGAACTTGGGTCCTTAGCCTATGCTCTATTCACTGCGCCAGTGCCTGGTCAGGCTGAAAGGTTTTTTGAAGTCTGAAAAATCTCCTTTATCTGCTACTAACAAGCAACATTTCCATCATTGTTAAACAGCCTAAGGCTTTGGAGGTCTTGGTTAAAATGAGCTATATTATCTGGGGTTATTTGAGAGCTGTTGTCAGTCAGGTGCTATTTTATCAGGAATCCCTTCAGGTGGGTTCTCAGGACTGGCCAGGACTCAGGAACAGCAGAGTTTGAAGGACGCGGGATGGGGAGCGCGGTGCTGGCTCAGGGCTGGGGGCTGGGGGAGGGCAGCTTCTCAGGACTGGCCGGGACTCAGGAACAGCAGAGTTTGAAGGACGCGGGATGGGGAGCGCGGTGCTGGCTCAGGGCTGGGGGCTGGGGGGAGGGCAGCCAGTGGTGTGATGATCTGGGGTGTGGGCTTGCAGGAGACATTGACTAGGGAGTCAAAGAAAGGACCACAGAAGAGCATCAAAGACAAATTTTGACTGTGTAGTTGTGCCTGGGGCCTGTCCTGTATATGGGGAAGGAGCATTCACCTTATAAACAGAGATGCTAATTTATAGAAAATGATTCTCTGCAAGAACCATCAAACCACAGTTTTAATGTGGGATTAGGGGCACTGAATGGACCTGAATTAACATGTATGTACAGTGACCCTGAGAGCTTCTTTAAATCCAACTCACTGGAACTTAAGAATTACCTTAGCGTAAGAAGGCTTCCATTTAGGCACTAAAACTGTCAGTAGAAAAACACTCTTGAAAAATATTTCCCATCTCTTCTTATATAAGTCAACTATTAATTAAAGCAAATAAATTAAATTGCAATTATGTGTAATTGTGAATTGTATTAAGAGGAAATGCTCTTCAGTACAGTTAATTGGCATTGATTGTGATTTGTCCAAATTAATTTAATATCCAGAGTGAGGTTAATATTTTGAATTGTAATATTAGAGAGAATTAGAGCAGCTGCCAGCTCTATATGGATGGCATTTCTGGAAGAGGAGAGCTATCACATTTCCCGGCTTACCTTTACCCCAGCATCAGTGCTCACACCAGCAAGGGAAGACCCGGGCTAGTTTTCATTAGTGATCTCCAATTGCCGGGTCCCTAGCTCCCCTGCCCTCTCCCCTGCCATTGCCCCACAAAAGCAGTTAGACCCTATCTTCTGAGGGCACTTGGGACTAGGTTTATAAAATGGGTGTAACTAATATGAGTCTTGCCAGGGGCCTTGCATCCCATTCTGAGATTTACTCTGTGAAGGCAAATGATGTGCAAAGGCAATTGCTGTTAGAACCTGAAATCCCTTTGGAAATATTCCAGAAAATAAAGTGTGTGTGTGTGTGGGAGTATATGAGCACATTCATAGTTGTTAAAAATCCAAAATTTAAAAATTAACACAGCCCTGGCAGTTTGCTCAGTGGATGGAGCATCAACTGGCATATGGACGTCTTGGGTTCAATTACTGGTCAGGGCACACAGGAGAAGTGACCATCTGCTTCTCTTCCTACCCTCTCCCCTTCTCTCTCTCTTACCCTCTTGCAGCCAGTCGCTCATTTGGCTTGAGCGCTGGCCCTGGCCACTGAGGATAACTCTGTGGGTCTAAGCATCAGCCTCAGGTGCTAAAAATAGCATTGGCCCAGATGGGGGTTGCCAGGTGGATTCCATCAGGGCGCATGCAGGAGGAGTCTATCTCCCGTCTTCTCACTTAAAAAAAAAGTTAACATTGGTTTCAGGGTTTTTTTTTACCTTTATAGGATTGTCTGCCACTGTTTTTCTTTTAAAATAATCTTAATAACAGCGTATTCGTTTGACACATTCCTTTGAAGCAGATGAGTCAAAGACCAAATAAACCTGGCAGACATTTATATAAACACACACACACTTTGTCTTCTTTTGAAAAGTTTAAGCAGCCCAATGCTTCCACCTACTCTGGCTAATAAAGGGATTAAAGCTCCCTTGTCAGGTAGTCGAGGCCGGTTAGGCTGACTTGAGAGGGCTGCTACTGGTCCAGTTCCACATGGAATTCCAGACCTGAGGCCTCTCAGGACACACACGGCCACTGTCTAGAGAGTGCCTGCCCTTCTTGGGGAGGAAAAGACAGCACAGTAGAGAGCCTTCCCTTCTCTTTAGCACATGCGTGAGCAAACTATACGCTTTCCCACAGGGAGACCTGGGTTCTCCAGACACCCAGATTCGCCTGAAATTTGTTGGGACCTGCCAATGGGGAGCATCCCAGAGGAGGTCAGAACCCCTCAGGAAACTGCCAGAGCGTTTTTCCTCAGTACACAAACGGGGCCTTCAGTCTTTGGTGAAGTTCCTGCTGTCACAAGCCACCCCACTGTAGGGCTGGTAGAGTTTGCTTTTCTACCTGGCTGAAAGCTTCATGGAGTCAGTTTCCTGGAGCTGTGACAGTGCCCACAGTACATTAGAATTGCCAGGTATTCTGCCCTTGCTACGCATGAGAAGGCTCTGTGCCAAGAGCTTTCATCTATTTCCACCTGTAATCCTTGCATGGTGAGACAGATACCACTATTCCCGTTTTATGTAAGTGCAAGTGGGCTTGCAGAGCATAAGTAGCTTGTTTGTATCACAAGGTTGGTAAGTGGCAGAGGTGGGGTTTGCGCTTGACATCAAACTCTATGCCGTTAGCTATTAGCCTGTGTTGCTTCTTGGTGTTCAGTGCTGTCTCCTGCAGGGAACTTTTACACAGAGAGGGCTCCACAGATGTTTGTTACTAAGTGAAGAGGAAGAATAACAGCTAACAGTTAAACAGGGTTAACTTTGTACCAGGCAGTGATGTAGGTACTTTATGAACATACATATCACAACAATCCAAGAGGTAGGCATTGTCGTTATCCTCGCCTTACAGATGGAGAAGGGCAGTGTGGAGAGGGTACACAACCTGTCTAAGGTTTTATAGCTAGTAGATGGTGGGCCAGGATTTTATCATAGGCAGTTTGGCAGCTCCAGAGTTTGTGATCTTGAAGACTGCACGTACTATGTCTCTTGAATGAATGTAAGCCCATCCAAAGAGTAATGGTGAGACTTTTGTTTTGTTTGTAAAGGATTCTGTTGGTGTCAGGTGGGTTTTCCTGGATAAGAAAACTCCTCTTGGGAGCTCTCCTGACGCCTGTAGCCTGTTCAACTGCTTCTTCCTCTGTGTTCCAGGAGCAACCAGTATTTCATGGTTGCTCTCCTAGTCTATCTCTCCTGATTCAATACCTTTTAGGTGGATAATTAGCTAAATGAAACCCCGTCCGCCATTTTTTGACCCACCAAGAAATCACCTCAGCGGGGAAAAGGGAAGTTGAGAAATGATTTTGGAGGTGAGAAAGAGAAGGTAAAGTCTGGGAAGAAAGAGGACGATGAGACTGTAGGAAAAGGAATCAGGCTAAAACTAAGAATAATACTAAGTTAAAAGAATGGAAAAACTTTTCCCTCCAGAGAAATGCATCTGTCTGCATCAGGACAAGACTTCCTCAGCAAAGGATGAGAGACTTCCTCTCCAAGGCTACTTGCCTATCTATCATGAGTGACATGGATTTTATGGAGTTCAGTTCCTGATTCTCTTGGGGGTGAAACGGAGTGAAGAACATGGCAGAAGAAGGAGAAGATGGGTTTTGTAATTAGAGAGCAATGGCTTTCAATCCTGACCCAGCCAGTGGCTCACTGTGTGACCTCTTCAACGAGGACAATAATCCTCCTGGAGTTTGTTAGAACTAAATGGTGATGACTGAAGGACAGTGGCTGGCAAGCAGGAAGCATTCAGTAAATGTCACTGGTGTTTCTGGCTGCACCCTGCCATCCTGATCACAAGCTGCCTTCAGACAACTCAGGATTTTAGCCACGCAGATTCCGACAGAAGAGAGGCTAAGATGAGACCCTAAACACATAGCACTTGTATATTGGATAGGCTTTGGTGTCACTGAAACAAACAGGTTTTTAACTGTGCTGCTTTATTTGTAATTGGTCAGTGACCACAGCTGTTGGCAGAGGCCCTTTAAGAATGGAGGCAGAAGAGTCAATTATGTTTGGCCAGAATGAAATTCAATACACCCATAAGAAGAGATCGAAATGTTTCCAACCAGATCAACCTCCATTCATCATTTCTGCATTGTTCATTTTATAGGATTTTGAGATGAAGAGATAAATCAAATGGAGGTCAAGGAAAACAACACAAAATATAATCTGCAATCAATAACACAAGCCATTTCTATTAATTTCTTTTTGGGGTGAGGGTAGGATAGGGGGGTGGGTTAAGGGCTCTAATTAGAAAAACTCACCAAGCCAGATACGTAGGGCGCTTAGAGTATCACTCCCGCTTTGTGTCATTGGGCTGTGCTGTCTACATCCGGGAGAGTACTGGTTGTCGACAGACACCCAGTTTCTCCGCCATACAACGTCTTCCCACACATGCTCTCCTGGGACTGGGCACTCCAGGCAGCTGGGCTCTGCTCCCAGCTCTGACCCGGGCAGCTAGGGGTGTGTGTGTGTGTGTGTGTGTGTGTGTGTGTGTGTATAAGAGAGAGAGAGAGAGAGACAGGCTTCCCTCTTTGACTCTTGGCTCTACTGACTTCCAGGTTGTCCCGAGGGCCGATGAGAGATGTGAATAACACTCCCTGAGAAGCTGGCCCCAGGGTGCGGTGGCCCCAGATCTGTCCAGTTTTGAGATCTGCGGGGACCAGGTGCAGTCATATCTGGTACCCAGCCAGGGGCCTGGGACTCAGGCAAGACCAGCAGCTTAGACACAGGCAGCCAGAGAACCCAGACCCACCCTTCTCCAAATCACAAAGGACAAAGCGTCAAGCCTTCTGCCGCCTTGATGGGAATGGCAGTGTGAGCCCTGTGTGAGTCACAGAAAACGGGGACCAAATGCAGCTCTACCACGTGTGACCCTGGACAATTACTTATCACCTCAGAACCTCATTTTCTAACCCGAGAAATAAAAGGGAGACAATGCCACCTACATGAATGGCAAGTAAGGAAGATTAGAGTTATGTTTTAAGGCTCCTGGAACCTGGAGGTGGCAGTAGGTGGTAGCTCCTATATTAGTTCATTTCAAGCTCACTCCTGAAGTCTATTTTTCATCTCATTTTACCTGCATTAAAATTCAGGGATGGGGATTCTAACTAGTCCTGGTTTGTAACTTGTGGCCGAAGGCTAGGGACAGGTTCTTCTGGTTGGCAGACTGCATTTTGGGGAAGTTGAATTTGGGTTTAAGTGAAAGGGGTGAACCTGGGAGAGTATTTTCTATTCCCAAGTCACTTTGTGTGCTTTTACTCCTTGACAGTTGAGAACAAATTGCTGGGAGGGGGCTGGCAGAGGCAGTGCTGTGCCACTGGCCTGCGGATTCCAGCACTGCTGGTGTGGCACTGCCCGCTCCACTGAGAACTCAGTGCTGTCCTGCTGGCAGCCGCCCTGCTGCCTGCTGACCTGCTCCCTAAAGCCCACGCACCCCTTGCTAAGCAGCTTCCAGCCCTGGCACCCACTACGGACCTTGAGGAACCACCTCTCGATACTGCCAATGAAAAGCCTGGCAGACAGAATGCTGCTTAGGGAGATGGTCTCAGGGGAAGGACTTCCCGTAGGTTCTCTAAGGCCCCCCAGCGACACTGTGCGAACACCAGGAACTGTATGCCTGGACCATCACCTTAACTTCTCCCAGAATCACCTTCACTGAGATGTTCTCGAACATTACGCCCTCATTTTAAGAAACAGCCACAGGAAACACTCATTTTTCTTAGTTATAATACTGTTGTCAAGAACACTGTCCACTATGTCACTAAGTATATAAAAGGAAATTTCTTCCACAAGATATCCATTAAGGAGGTTTTTTTTCTAGGAAAATTTCCCCTTTTACCCCTGAGAAAATAATATGTTGCCTCTTTTCCAATAATGAGAACTGTGTAACTTACTCATGCCAAAAAGTTAAGAATGCAATTGGATACTCAGCCAGTCACTAGAGTAACTTTTATGATTAGAATATTTGGATTGGGCTGATTTTCTCTCATTAATGATATATGTATTTTTGTATATAAATCTTTTATTATAAATTATATATATGCATATATACTATAGACATATATTTTTTATTATGAGTGGAGTCAAATCATTATTTAGATATGCAACTTTCTGCTTCATCGAAGTACCAATTAAGATCCATTAATTTACTCAAAAGATTTATCTTCAACTAATCTTTTCAGCATCTATATACCTGGGATATCTTACAAATCTAATAAATCTGGGTTATAGCCTTGGACCCTCTATGATCTCTGAAAAGTCATTCAATCTCTTAAATCTCAGTATAATACCACTTGCCGAGTTTACCTCATAAAGTGCTATGGGGATCAAATAAAACAATGAATGCTCCCCCCCTTTTTAGGTGTGTGAGAGAGAGACAGGAAGAGAAAGACATGAGAAATATCAACTCTTAGTTGTGGCACTGTTAGTTGTTCATTGATTGCTTCTCATAAGTGCCAGGGGGCACTTGACCAGAGGACTCCAGCTGAGCTAGTGATCCCTTGATCAAGCCAGAAACCTTGAGTGACCTTTGCGCTCAAGCCAGCGACCATGGGTCATGTCTATGATCCCACGCTCAAGTCGGCAACCTTATGCAAGCTGGATGAGCCTGTGCTCAAGCTGGCGACCTCAGAGTGTCCAATCTGGGTCCTCAGCATCCCAGGCCAATGCTCTATACACTGCACCACCACCTGGTTAGGTGAATGCCCCTTGAATTGTGAAGCTCTTTGAAAAGATTTAAGAGTGGCTAAAAAATTTCCAATTTACAGCTCAGCATTGCTTGATGAGAACAATGCAACTGGGAGGATTGAGGAAAAGGGCTGAAGTTTCTGAAGCACTTTGGTTGACATTTTCTGATTGCCCCTGCAGACCCATTCTCCACCCTTCTCCACTTAGTTCTATGTCCTGGGGACTGACCTTTACACTGCATCAGTGGGCTCTTTTGCCTTCTGGCTTCAGCTGATAGGAGACACTGGCAGGAGATTGGCGGATGGAAGGAGGGACATGTTGGGCTATTTTCTCTCTTAACAGGCCACGCAGGCGTCTCCAAACTACGGCCAACTGGCCGCATGCGGCCCCCTGAGGCCATTTATCCGGCCCGCGCCGCACTTCCGGAAGGGGCACCTCTTTCATTGGTGGTCAGTGTACTGGAGTACTGTATGTGGTGGCCCTCCAATGGTCTGAGGGACAGTGAACTGGCCCCTGTGTAAAAAGGCTGGGGACCCCGGGCCACAGGTTGAATGGCAGTATCCTACTGAAGGCCACAGTCCTGTGAGACAGCCTTGTCCACAGCCAGTTATAGAGACAGCCACCTCTAGGTCTCTCCACACTTTTAGTAATCACTCCCTTAGTAATGGCACCCTCTGCTGCTAATCTGTGGCAGCTTCATCATCCATCTTGGGTCTCCTTAGTCCTGCCCATACCTCTGTAAATAGTTGCTTCACTAAACTCTCCTAGACTACCTCAATTAAGGTCACGATCTGTTTCCTGTTGGGGTTCGGTTGTACCTCCAGCAGCACAAAATCTCCCTGAGTTAGATAAGATTGCCATTTTATAGATGAGAAATAGTTTCCCAAGGTCAAACAAATTGTAAGTTATAGAGCTAGGTGTCCAACCCAGACCAGTCTCACGCCCTTTCTGTCTGTCTTATGCTTTCAGAGGTGTGCAGTATTTTTGATACAATGTTAGGCCCTCCAGCAAAGCTTCTTCTTTGTTCCAGACCTTAAAGGGAGGACTTTCTATGTTTCACAATCAAGAATGATGTTTGCTCTTGTCTTTTTAGTGGATACCTTCTCATGGGTCAAGGAAGTTCTCCTGTTTTATAAGCTTTCTGAATTAAAAATGTTTCTTAAATCACTAAATGCTTCCCCCCTCCCCTATGGCTGTAAGAATGAACACTGGCTTTTTAACTTTAATATGTTACATGGAAAATTCAGTTCTAGGCAGGTACACATAGTCAAGGATCCTGGTGGTGGCAGAGATTTGAAGAGAGAAAGCTGGGATTTCCATTCCATATGCACTGAATTTGGAAACCTCCCTCATTATCTGCTACCTCCCCCAGAGTCCTTTCCCTGATCTGCAGCTGGGAGAGTTGGATAGTTCCTCTTTGGCCTGGGTTGAATCAGTGTCCGGTAGTGCCTCCTAGTGGTGCTGCATATTATAAAGCCACAAAGAGCTGTCTAATCTCTCTTCTGGACAGACCTTAGGTCAGGGGTTGGGAACCTATGGCTTGCGAGCCAGATGTGGCTCTTTTGATGGCTGCAACTGGTTCGCAGACAAATCTTTAATTAAAAAAATAATAACATTAAAAATATAAAACATTCTCATGTATTACAATCCATTCATTTCCTACCGCTCATGTTCATGGCTGCAGGTAGCTGGAGCCAATCACAGCTGTCCTCCGGGACAACACCAAATTTTTATTGGATAATGTGTAACGTACACAGGTCGTTGTATGGCTCTCATGGAATTACATTTTAAAATATGTGGCGTTCATGGCTCTCTCAGCCAAAAAGGTTCCTGATCCCTGCCTTAGGTCATGGCCATATGACCCATTTTAGATACTTCTGTGGTCCCAGTTGTTCCTTTCTTAATGCCCACCAAGTTTTCTATACCTTTGCCTTTTTTTAATTGATTTTTTTTTTTTTTAGAGAGAGAGAAAAAGGGAGAGAGAGTGTGAGAGAGGAACATTGATTTGTTCCTGTATGTGTCCTGATTTGGGATCAAACCAGCAACCTCTGTGCTTCGGGGTTGATGCTCTAAACCCCTGGTCAGCAAACTGTGGCTTGCGAGCCACATGCAGCTCTTTGGTCCCTTGACTGTGGCTCTTCCACAAAATACCACGTGTGGGCGCTACCTCAATAAGGAATGTACCTACCTATATAGTTTAAGTTTAAAAAATTTGGCTCTCAAAAGAAATTTCAATCGTTGTACTGTTGATATTTAGTTCTGTTGACTAATGAGTTTGCCGACCACTGCTCTAACCAACCGAGCTATCTGGCCAGGGCTTCTGTAGCCTTGCTCTGAATGTGGTTCCCAGAGCTAACATTAACGCCGTAGGCCTCAATCAAACACTGGTAAATTGAGGAAGACACTCCTTCCTTGCTCTAGATGGTTTACCTTTTACAACCTAAGAGTCCATTAGCTTTTTTCCTAGTTTTGCTGCCCAATAACCTTGCCACTTAACTAAATTCCTTGTACTTTCCTCTTGATAGCTCCTGATCTATGACCTTTCTGATCATGTGGTTGTGTGTTTAGAACCATGGTCAGGCCTTTACACTGACCTTTGTTAAATTTCATCCTGTTATATTCAACATGTCAAAATATTTTTGATTCATATTGTTTGTCAGCTATACAATACCCCACACATTTGATAAGCTCATATTCCCATCTGAGTCACTGTTGAGAATGTCAAACAGGCAGGGTTGAGGATAAAGACCCGAAATGTGCCAATCTGAGGTGCTAGTAGGACAGTCTAGTTAGGTCTATCATGCAAATAAAAAATTGGAAATGAAGCTTGGGTGAAAAATATAGACTGAAGACTTAGATTTGGAAATCATTGAGATTTGGGAGTCAGTGAAAAGTAAAATCATTGAAATGAATAATATAGAGAAGAGAGATTCTAGAGAGAGGAACAGATGACAAAGATCAGAAATTCGGAAGGGGAAGAGGAGCTACAGAAGGCAGAAGGGAGGTTAAAGATACAGGTTGGGAACCAGGAGAACCAGGGTCACGGTAGCCATGAGAGGACATAGCGCAAAGGAGAAAGGTCAAGTAAGTTTTCAGAAAAGATGTGGGAAAAATGGTCATTTGGAAAGCGTGTGTGTGTGTTATGTGTGTGTGTGTGTATGTCTGGGGGATGGTGGTGTAAGGATTAGAAGCAAGATTAAATCCAAATTCAGCTCTGAATGGGAATATTGCTAATTTGCTTCTTAAACCATGTGGTGAGTAAACAGGTGTTTATCACCTCATTACTTATTTTTTTGAATGCAGGAAATATTTATAATAAATATTCTTTTTAAAAAGTGAATAGGTAGTGTGGAAGTAGAAGTGTAAGAAATAGATTATTTTAAAAAGTGAAACTGTAGTGGTAAAAAGGCAAGAGAAAGTAAAAGTCAAGATGTACGTGAAGCCTGACCAGGCAGTGGCACAGTGGATAGAGCGTTGGACTGGGATGTGGAAGGACCCAGGTTTGAGACTCCGAGGTCGCCAGCATGAGCGCAGGCTCATATGGCTTGAGCAAAAAAGCTCACCAGCTTGAACCCAAGGTTGCTGGCTCGAGCAAGGGGTCACTTGGTCTGCTGAAGGCCTGCAGTCAAGGCACATATGAGAAAGCAATCAATGAACAACTAAGGCGTCGCAACGAAAAACTAATGATTGATGCTTCTCATCTCTCTCTGTTCCTGTCTGTCTGTCCTTATCTATCACTCTCTCTGACTCTCTCTCTGTCCCTATAAAAATAATAAAAAATTAAAAAAAAAGATGTAGGTGAAATTCATGGTCCTGAGCATATGTATAGGATAGGAGAAGACAGTAATGGAGAGAAAGTACTTCAGTGTGGGGAAAAAAAAGTAACCAATAGACTCTAGTCTAGACCCTGGAGGGGCCAAAGGGGAGGGTATTAAGAACTCCAGAGACACAATAGCTAAAATGGGGAAGCAACTCAAGTGGCCTTTGACTGATGACTGGATAAACAAAATGTACATACAGACAATGGAATATTATTCTGCCTTGAAAAGGAGGACATCCTGACACATGCTCCAACATGGACAAACTTTGAGAACATTATGTCAAGTGAAACAAACCTGTTACGTAAGGACAAATACTGTATAATTCTACTTATAGAAGTACCTAGCATAGTCAGATTCACAGGGACAGAAAATAGAATGGTGGTTTCCAGGGGCTGGAGGACAGGGTGGTTGATGGGGAGTTATTTAAAAAAATACAACAACTCAGGAGGAAAAGTAGGTCCCAGGACAGAAACAGAAATGAGGTGAGGGAATAAAAAAGTAAAAATAAAGGAAAGACTTGAGGCGAACACAAGGCACTTGAAGTTGTCATTGGATGAGCTTCATCTGAGCGAGGGTCCCTGAGGGTGAAAGTGTACTGCAGGCTTGGAGCCACCTCTGGAGGGATGTGTGAGAGACCACTAAGAAATAAATGAGGGAGGTGGCAAGTGTGTGCTTAGTGGAGATTAGCTGTATGAGGGTGTAGTGCAGGGGTCCCCAAACTTTTTACACAGGGGGCCAGTTGTTCACTATCCCTCAGACTGTTGGAGGGCTGGACTATAAAAAATACTATGAACAAATCCCTATGCACACTGCACATATCTTATTTTAAAGTAAAAAACCAAAACAGGAACAAATACAATATTTAAAATAAAGAACAAGTATATTTAAATCAACAAATTGACCAGTATTTTAATGGGAACTATGGGCCTGCTTTTGGCTAATGAGATGATGATGCCCCTTCCGGAAGTGCGGCGGGGGCCGGATAAATGGTCTCAGGGGGCCGCATGTGGCCCGTGGGCTGTAGTTTGGGGACCCCTGGTGTAGTAGTGGGTGCATCCCATGTTGGGGCTTTCCTCTGCTATCTATTAATAGAAATAGAGAAAGCAGGTGGGTGTTGGTGGTGATCTCGTGTGGGAGACAGGCTGTAAACTAGCAAGGTCGTTATAGCCTAAGGCTTAGTTTAAGACTAAGCCTTTTCCACTCTTTTAACACTAAGATCTTTTAACACTAAGGTCTTTTAATACTAAGATCTCTTAATACTAAGATCTTTTAGTACTAAGATCTTTTCAACATTAAACTTTTCCCCACACCCTTGACTGTTGCATAATGTAGGGTGGTACACTCTTATGAGGAATCCCATTTATGCCTCAGATAAGTGGCTTTGTATCAGAGACTTCCCTATTTGTATATTGGCTTAAAGGCTTTAATTGTCTACACTATATAATAAAGCAAAGACCGGAGGTTCGCTCTCTCTGATCTTGCCATCAGCATTGCAGAGGTTTCCCGATCTCATCCTCTTTTCTTGGTGAGTCTATTTTTTAAATTCCACACCGTTCTCCCTTAGGACCTTGAATTACTAGCTGTGCTGGTTCTCAGCAATCTTGGAACAAGGGTTCTCAAGGTGGGGGAGGGTGGAACCAGCTTGGGTTTTGACAGAGTCTGAGCAGGGCAGGGCAGGACATACTGTTTGTCTATGTTTGGAAGGGGTCTCTGGAGGTAGCTCTGTTTTGGGGGACCAAATTGTGAGGAGGCAGGGCTGCCTGTGGTTGTCATTTGCAGTAAGATGTGAACCTTCCCCAGGTTCCACCACCTGAAACTGAGCCCCTAGGGCTCTTGTGTGCCTAGAAAGCCCCATCAGTCCTGAAACACCTGTAGTATAAAATGGGCTACGGAAAATTCTTACAGATTGATTGGTTTGGGGTGCATGAAATCTGCAATGCCAGTTGTCAGGAAAAGCCTAAAGGGTCTTCAAGACATCTTTACAGTTTTCATATTGATAGTGAGATAATCTGGTTTGTATTCAGCCTTCGTAGCAGGAAGTAGCCTGAGACACAGCTAGAATTGACCAATTTATTTTAACTAGATTTAAAAACTGCCACAGAACTTGTCTGTAGTGTTGACTGCAAACCACATGCCCTATTTCTTTCCTGCAGAATCTTAGCTATAACCTTCTGGTTGTTCTTGTGCACAGCTTTGCTCTCTATTACTAGGGAGTACATCAACGGCGCTTGCTAGTTTTGAGAACTCAGGAAATTTTACCAGGATTTGGGAAGGAGGGAGCAGACTGGTATTAACACACTGAAAAGTGTTAAAAAAAAAATCATAATCCTGCAAACTGCATGACACTGGGAATTCAGTTCCCAGTTTACAGCCCCCCAGGAGTGGCTGTGCTTGAGTAAGAACAAATACACTGGCAGCTACTTGGGCATCCCAGTAATGCAAGGCATTTGGAAACTTCTTCTCCTGGGGGATTTCAGAAAGGTAGGCCAGGCAGCCTAAAGACCTCAAGACTGCTCAAGGAAGTTGAGGGGGGTATCTCAGTTTCAATTCTGGACTTTCTATAGGACTGAATGTCTTAGTAATTGTGAGCTTCTTGAGGCTCACACTTATACACCTTGTTTCCCCACAGCCTGGCATATATGTGTGCTTCATAGATTTATATCAAATAACTCACTGTTGGAATAGAAATTAGGTGGCGACAAGAGAGTACAAAATACATTCGATAGTCTCCCTTCTTTGCCAGGAAGTGAAAACCGTGATGGTTGGAAGAATATTGAATAAGAGCCCGCTTTCTGGAAGCAGACATCTGGGATAAGTCCCTGACCCACTGCTTACAAGTTGAATACAATGCTGCTTTCTGAGCGGCAGTGTCCTATCTGAAAACGGGGCCAATACACTCGTGCCTACTTCATAGACTGTGTAGATAAAATGAGGTAACACAGGCAATGTCCTGGCACACAGAAAAATTACAAAAATACAAGGGAGCAGCTAGTTTCTTGCTGTTATTATTAACTTTCCCCCAAATTCTTTCAAAGATTTACTTCTCACCCTTCTCCCGCGCCTGGGTCTACCGAAGCACAGCAAACACGCAGCCGTCCCTGCTCGCGGAGATGCCGTGAGGACCAGCTGACAGGGGCGAGCGCAGAGTGGAGGGCTTGCACAGCCTCAGGACACGCTCACCGAAAAGAATGAATGTTGAAATAAATGTGCTCTCCAGCTCTGGGAATTACAAAACATACTAATAAGGAGACTTTAAGATTCCCACATGTGCAATAGAGTTCTTGGATCCTTAAATTTTGAAAATACAATGAGTCACCAAAATTAATGAAAGTGTCTGGGCCCTGGCCGGTTGGCTCAGCGGTAGAGCGTCGGCCTGGCGTGCGGGGTACCCGGGTTCGATTCCCGGCCAGGGCACATAGGAGAAGCGCCCATTTGCTTCTCCACCTCCCCTCCCTCCCCTCCTTCCTCTCTGTCTCTCTCTTCCCCTCCCTCAGCCAGGGCTCCATTGCTCCATTGGAGCAAAGATGGCCCGGGCACTGGGGATGGCTCCTTGGCCTCTGCCCCAGGTGCTAGAGTGGCTCTGGTCGTGGCAGAGCGACCCCCCCCCCCCCGGAGGGGCAGAGCATCGCCCCCTGGTGGGCAGAGTGTCACCCCCTGGTGGGCGTGCCGGGTGGATCCCGGTCGGGCGCATGCGGGAGTCTGTCTGACTGTCTCTCCCCATTTCCAGCTTCAGAAAAATACAAAAAAAAAAAAAAAAAAAAAAGTGTCTGGAGGTCAGTGGTCCTGAAATGTTACTACATAAGAGCCTCCTAATTAACTCAAAAATCCCCAAACACTCAGAATTGGTAGATCTGGAAAGAGTACAGGTGACAGCATTTAAATCCATCTCCCAGGTGGTTCTGAGGCTGCACTTAAGGCAGCCCAAAGGCCTCGGTTGAGAAACTAAGGGGTCGCTTGAAAATGTGATGGGTGCCCATCTAAATGCAAGAACCTCTTTAGTATTTAACTTTTAGGTTTCCTTCTTTTCTCTCCAGTAGGTAAAAGAATAATAGGATTGAAATTAGCCTCGGTCATAGTCGGGGCACGGAGGATCTGGGCTCACGGGAGTGCTGGTGATGTGGGGCAGGAACAGGCTTAAAGGATTTGCACAAAGAGCTACAGTTATTCTGTCTGCAAATCATTGGAAGGACCATTCTTTTGGGTTATTAAGCTAGGAGCCTATCTGTTTCTGTCTGACATTTCAGGAGATTTTATTTTCTCCTTCAGGATTAAAGGAAGAAATATTCTGCAGTGCCACTATAAATAATTCAAAATCCAAGGAGGTTTAATGTGAACCACAAGAATATGACTTTGTAGTCACACTCCAAGCACAAGATGAATGCATTTAGACTGTCACTAAAAGTATATTAATAGGAAATAAATGCTAGGTCTTTCAGTCTGCATGGGAGATGTTTTTGTGTACATATTTTTATGGTTTTTCTAAGAAATTGAACTCCCCCAGAACCTGGCCTCTGCCAGATTAGGTCAACATCTGTTCCACCACGACAGGGTGCCATGTACCATTCACTCTCCCTTCCCCACTAACCTGTTGTAAATGTCGCTTTGAAAGAGTATTAAGAGTCAATTATTAATCAGAACCAATTTAACAGTCTGTTGATGCAGGAATGAAATTTTTTCAATTTGCAAAGCTGGGATAAGCTGATCAAGAGAATGGTACGATTTCACAGGAAGTGCATTAAGCTTCCCACACCTTTCTAAGGAGCTTACTGAGGTTCACGAAGGTGCGGAGAAAGGTTTGTTCGAGTGGCTACGTCACGAGTCCATAAAGAGTAATTTTTGAGAAATTTATAAACCATAGCAGCCTCAATTTAGATAAAGTTTTCTTAACCTAGAAAGGCCAAGTTGTTATCCTCTCTTTATAAAATCTCATTAAAACTGCCATGGCTGGTTGGCTCAGCAGTAGAGTGTTGGCTTGGAGTGCGGAAGTCCCTGTTTGATTCCCTGTTAGGGCACACAGGAGAAGCGACCATCTGCTTCTCCAACCCACCTCCTTCTCTCCCCCCGCCTTCCCTTCTAGCAGCCATGGCTCAAAAACAGTTTGAACAAGTTGGCCCCAGGCACTGAGGATGGCTTCCCAGCCTTGCCTCAAGTGCTAAAATAGCTGGGTTGCCAAGCAACGGAGGTGTGGCCCCAGGTGGATCCCAGTCGGGGTGCATACGGGAGTCTGTCTGCCTCCCTGCCTCTCACTTGTGTGTGTCTCCTTGCCTATGTGTGTGTCTGTTTTTAAAATTTTTATTGAATTTATTGGGGTGACATTGGTTAATAAAATTAAATAGGTTTCAGGTGTATAATTCTGTACTACATCATCTGTTTATTGTATTGTGTGTTTATCACCTCAAGTCAAGTCTCCATATATCACCATTTCTCCCCCTTTTACTTCTCCCACCTCCCTCTACCCTCTTTCCTCTGGTAATCCCCATACTGTTGTCTCTGTCTATGAGTTACTTTTATTTTCTTAATCTCTTCACCTTTTTCACTCAGCCCCCCAAAACTTTCCCCTCTGATAGTTTGTCTGTCTGTTCTTTGTATCCATGAGTCTGTTTCTATTTTGTTTGTTAATTTATTTTGTTTGCTCGATTCCACATGTAAGTGAAATTATATGGCACCTGCCTTTCCCTGATGGGCTATTTCACTTAGCACAATGCTTTCCAGGTCCATCCATGCTGTCCCAAAAGGTAAGCTTTCCATTCTTTTTGTAGCTGAATAGTATTCTATTGTGTAAATGCACAATGGCTTTTTTATCCACTCATATTAAAGGGCACCTGGGCTGCTTTCAAATCTCAGCTATTGTAAATAATGCTGCAATGAACATAAGGGTGCATATAGTCTTTCAAATCAGTGTCCTGGGCCTGACCTGTGGTGGCGCAGTGGATAAAGCATCGACCTGGAAATGCTGAAGTCACCGGTTCAAAACCCTGGGCTTGCCTGGTCAAGGCACATATGGGAGTTGATGCTTCCAGCTCCTCCCCACTTCTCTCTCTCCTCTCTAAAAATGAATAAATAAAATAAAAAAAACCCCCACATTTGTTCAAATCAGTGTTTTGGGTTTCTTTGGATATATTCCCAGAAGTGAAATTGCTGGGTAGTAAGACAGTTCCATTTAAAATTTTTTTAGGAACCTCCATAGTGCTTTCCACAGTGGCTGCACCAGTCTGCATTCCCACCAACAGTGCACACGGGTCCCTTTCACTCCACATCCTCGCCATACTTGCTGTTGATTTATTGATGCTTGCCATTCTGACAGGTTTGAGGTGATATCTCATTGTGGTTTTAATTTGCATTTCTTTGATGATTACAGACATTAAGCATCTTTTCATCTGTCTGTCTTCTTTGGAGAAGCGTCTATTCAGGTCCTTTGCCTATTTTTTAATTGTATTTTTTTTTGGTGTTGAGTTTTATAGTTCTTTATAAATTTTGGATGCTAGCCCCTTATCAAATGTATCATGGCAAATATGTTTTCCTATTCAATTGGTTGTCTTTTCATTTTGTTGACAGTTTCCTTTGCTGTGCAAAAACTTTTTAGTTTGATGTAGTCCCATTTGTTTATTTTTTCTTTTGTTTCTCTTGCCTGAGGAGATATATTAAAAATAATATTGTTATGATAAATGCCCAAGGTTTTACTCCAGTGTTTTATTCTAGAATCTTTATGGTTTTGAGTCTAACATTTAAGTCTTTAATTCATTTGAGTTTATTCTTGTGTATAGTGTAAGAAGATGATCTAGTTCCATATGCTGGCACATAGTTGTCCAGTTTCCCAGTACCATTTATTGAATAGAGTATCTTTACCCCATTGTATATTTTTACCTCTTTTGTAAAATGTAAATTGCATATAAAGGCAAGGGTTTATTTCTGGGCTCTCTGTTCTGTTTCATTGATCTGTATATCTATTTTTTTTTGCCAGTAACATGCTGTTTTAATTACTATGGCCTCATAGTATAGTTTGCTCTCAGACAGTGTGACTCATCCAACTTTGTTCTTTCTCAAGATTGCTGTGGCTATTCAGGGTCTTTTGCGGTTCCATATAAATTTTTGTAATATTTTTTCTTGTTCTGTCAAATATATTATTGGTATGTTGTGGGGGGTTTTTTTTCAGCAAGAGAGAGACAAAGACAGACAAACAGATAGGAAGGAGAGGGAAGAGATGCATCAACTCGTAGTTGTGGCACCTTAATTGTTCACTGACTGCTTCTCATACATGACTTGATAGGGGGTGGGAGGCTTCAGCCTAGCCAGTGACACCTTGCTCAAGCCAGTGACCATGGGGTCATGTCTATGATCCCATGCTTTAGTGGCCAACCCTGTGCTTAAGCTGATGAGCTTGCACTCAAGCTGGATGAACCTGTGCTCAAGTGGTGATCTTGAGGTTCCAAACCTGGGTTCTCAGCATCCCAGGCTGAAGCTCTATCCATTGTACTACCACCTGGCCAAGCTACCATTAGTATTTTGATAAGAATTGTGTTGAATCTGTAGATTACTTTGGGTAGAATAGGCATTTTAATGATGTTAATTCATCTTATCCATGAACATGGTATATGCTTCCACTTGTTTGTATCTTCTTCGATACCTTTCTTCAGTGTCTTATAATTTTCTGAGTATAGGTCTTTTACATCCTTCATTAAATCTATCCCTAAGTATTTAATATTTCTGATACAATTATAAATGGAATTATTTTCTTATTTCTCTTTGTGATAGTTTATTACTGGAGTATAAAAATGCAACTGATTTCTGGGTATTTATTTTGTATACTTTACTCAATTCATTTATCAGTTTTAGTAGTTTTTTGGTGGAATCTTTAGGGTTATCTATATATAGTATCATGTCATCTGAAAATAAGGACAGCTTTACTTCTATCTTTGTAATTTGGATGCTTATTTCTTTTTCTTGTCTGACTGCTGTGGCTTGGACTTTCAGTACTATGTTGAATAAGAGTGGCAAAAGTGGACACCCTTTCTTGCTCTTGATCATCAGGAAAACACCTTTTGTTTTCTCCAACTGAATTTGATTTTAGCTGTGGGTTTGTCATACTTGGCCTTTATTATGTTTAAATATGTTTCCTCTATTGCCACTTTGCTAAATTTGGTTTTTTTTTTTCCCATAAATGGGTGCTGGATTTGTCAAATGCTCTTTCTACCTCTATTGGTATGATTGTGTGATTTTATCCTTCATTTTGTTTTATGTGGTTTATCACATAAGTTGATTTGCAGATAATGAACCAAAGTTACATTCCTGGAATAAATCCCACTTGATCATGGTATATGATATTTTTAATGTATTGCTGAATTATTTTGCTTACTATTTTGTTGAGGATTTTTGCATCTATGTTCATTACAAATATTGGCCTATAACTTTTTCTTTGTAGTGTCTTTATTTGGTTTTAAAATTATGATAATACTATCCTCATAAAATAAGGTTGGGAGTTTTCTGTCCTTTTGAATTTTCTGGAATAGTTTGAGAATAGGTGTTAGTTCTTTCTTGAATGTTTGATAAAATTCACCTGTGAAGCCATCTGGTCCAGGACTTTCATTTTTGGAAGTTTTTTGATTACTGCTTCAATGTCATTAATTATAATCTGTCTATTCATATTTTCTGATTCTTCTTAATTCAGTTTTAGAAGATTGCATGTTTCTAGGAATTTATTCATTTCATCCAGATTGCTCAAATTGTTGGCATATAGTTGTTCATATTTTCCTTTGTATTTTTGTGGTGTCAATTATTACTATTTTGTGAGGATTTTTGCATATAAAACCACATAAAACAAAATGAAGGATAAAATCACACAATTATACCAATAGAGGTAGAAAGAGCATTTGACAAATCCAGCACTTCTTTGATTTCTTATTTTATTTATTTGGTTCCTCCCTCTTTTTTTCTCAATCTGATGAAAGGTTTGTTTATCTTTTCAAAGAACCAGTTCTTGGTTTCATTGATCTTTTGTATTGTTTATTTACTCTTTCATTTATTTCTGCTCTGATCGTTATTATTTCCTTTCTTCTACATGCTTTGGCTTTGTTTGTTGTTCTTTTTCTAGTTCCTTTAAGTGTAAAGTTAGATTGTTTATTTGAGATTTTTTTTTGAGGTAGGTTTATAATAAATATAAATTTCCTTCTCAGGACTGCTTTTGCTGTGTCCCTTAGATATTGGTTGTTGTGTTTTCATTTTAATTTGTTTCAAGGTATTTTTTGATTTATTCCTTGATCTCATTGTTAATTCATTCATTGTTTAATTACTTGTTATTTAGCTTTCATGTCTTTGTGAATTTTCTAGTTTTCTTCTTGTGTTTTGTGTTGTATTCTGTGGTCTTTCCTAGAAAATATTCCATGTGCACTTGAAAATAATGTATATTCTGCTGCTTTGGGGTGAATTGCTCTAAAGATATCAATGAAATTCATTTGACCTAGAGTGTCATTTAAGGATGCTGTTTTCTTGTTGATTTTGTCTGGAAGATCTATCCATTGGTATCAATGAGGTGTTAAAATTCACTACTATGACTGTTTTACTGTCAGTCTCTTCCTTTACATCCATCATGATTTGCTTTATATATTTAGGTGCTCCAGTATTGATGCATAAATGTTAAAAGGGTTAAGTTCTCTTGTTGGATTGATCCCTTTAGCATTATGTAATATTCTTCTTTGTCTTTTGTTATGGTCTTAGTTTTAAATTTTATTTTGTCTAAGTATTGCTGCCCTAGCTTCCTCTCTATTTCCATTTGCATTAAATGTCTTTCTCCATCCCTTTACTTTTAGTCTGTGTGTATCTTTTGTTCTGAGGTGGTTCTATTGTAGACAGCATTTTCTATCCTATGTATTTTGATTGAAGCATTTAAGTCATTTACATTTAAAGTGATAATTGATAGGTATGTATTTATTGCCATTTTATTGTTTTAACTATGTTCCTATTTTCTTCTTCTTTTTCTTAAAGAAGACCCTTTTACTTTTCTTGAAATATTGGTTTGTGGTAGCAAACTCTCTTAGCTTTCTTGTGTGGAAAGCCCTCTATTTCTCCTTCAATTTTAAATGATAGTCTTATTGATTAAAGCAGTCTAGGCATAGGTCCTTGCTTTCATCAGCTGGAATATTTCATGCCAATTTCTTTGGCCTGAAATGTTTCTGTTGAGAAATCAGCTGACAGTATTATGGGAGCTCCCTTGCAGGTAACTAATAGCCTTTTTCTTGTTGCTTTTAAGATTCTCTCTTTGTCTTTAGCCTTTGCCATTTTAAAATTATTTTTTATTTTCAATTGCAGTTGGCATACATTATTAATTTCAGGTTCACACCTCAGTGATTAGAAATTAGAAAAATTACTAAGTGATCATCCCAATAAATCCCATACCCACCTGACATCACACATAGTAATTAGAATATTATTGACTATGTTCCCTGTGCTGTACTTTACATCCCCAACGGCTATTTTGTAACAACTAATTTGTATTTCTTAATCCCTTCAACTTTTTCACCCATCCCTTAACTACCCCCCTCCCATATGGCAGCTGTCAAAGTGTTTTCTCTATGAGTTTGTTTCTGTTCTGCTTGTTTGTTTGTTTTTTAAATTCAATTGTTGATAGATATATATTTATTGTCATTTTATGTTTATATTTTTTATTTCTTTTTTCTCTTAAAGAAGACCCCTGACATTTCATATAATATTTTAGCTTTTTTTGTCTAGGAAGCTCCTTTGATCTTAAATGATAGCTTTGCTGGGTAGAGTAATCTTGGTTGTAGATTCCTTCTTTTCATAATTTTGAATAGTTCTTGACACTCCCTTCTTGTCTGCAAAGTTTCTGTTGAGAAATTAGCTGACAGTCCTATGGGAGCTTCCTTGTAGGTAACTAACTACATTTCTCTTGCTGCTTTTAAGCTTCTCTCTTTGTCTTTAAACTTATGTATTTTAATGATGATGTATCTTGGTGTGGGCCTCTTTGGATTTATCTTGTTTGGAACTCTCATGAGTTCCAAGTCATGAAAGTGTTCTGTCATTATTTTTTCAAATAGGTTTTCAATTTCTTGTTCTCTCTCTTCTCTTTCTGGCATTTCTATAATCTGAATGTTTATTTACTTGAAGTTTCCCCAGAGGCTCCTGACATCATCTTCATTTTTTTTATTTGGATTAATTTTTCTTTTTGCTGTTTTGATTGGATGTATTATTGTTTCCTTATGTTTCAAGTTGCTGATTTGATTCTTGGCTTCATATACTCTATTGTTATTCTTTGTAATTTATTCTTCATTTCAGTTAATGTATCCTTCATTTCTGACTGGTCCTTTTTATACTGTAGAGGTTCTCATTAAGTTTATTGAGTATCCTTATAACCAGTATTTTGAACTCTGAATCTAGTAGATTGACTAACTACATCTTGTATAGTTCTTTTATTGGAGTTTTGTTCTGTTATTTCATTTGGGACATGTGTTTTTGTCTCCTCATTTTGGCAGCCTCCCTGTGTTAAGTAGAGCTGCTATGTCTCCCAGGCTTGGTAGAGTGGCCTTATGCTGTAGGTATTCTATAGGGGCCAGTGGCACAACCTCCCTGGTCACCAAAGCTTGGCACTTGAGGTGTGCCCCACCTCCCTCATGTGGGCTATGTACACTTTCTTCTTGTAGTTGAATCATTTATTAAAAATTTATTAATTTCAGTGAGACAAGATGAGAGAGAGAAAGAAAGACAGGAACATAGATCCATTCCTGTATGTGCCCAGACTGGGGATTGAACTGGCAACCTCTGACAAGGTCTAACCAACTGAGCTATACTACCAAGGCATTGTAGTTGAATATTGATTGCTATTGACATGTCAATGAAAAGAATTTAATTCCAGGATGATCAAGTGGTAGGACTGGTTGTGACCACTGCCTATTGACCTCTGACCACCATGGAGGATCAGCTCTGTAGGGACTCACTCCAAAGAGCAGGGTTTACTTTAACAAGGCTCTGGTGTCCACTGAGTCCACTTTTAAGGGTGTCACTTGTGGAGGTAGTTTGGTGGTGGTGCTTCAATGTAATCTGAAGGTGTCCACTGGTTGCGGTGTCTTTGAAGCCTCCCTGGTGGTGATGGCCAAGGTCAGCAACTACCTTTATTCTGTTCAGGGTGACACAGCATGAAATACAAAGTTGTCTGAAAATGACTGCTCCTATGCTAGGCTTAGAAGTGTTTCGACAAGCCATGCTATGAACCAAGGCTGCTTGCTGCTAGTGTTGGGCCTGGGGCCACTTAACAAGTAGTATGGGGCTTGCTGAGGCCAGATATTGTTAGTTTGAGAGATTTTATGAGAATCTGAAGCATGAGCTAAGATAGGCTATTTGTATAAAAAAGCCACTAAAAATCATTTGGGTAAGCTTGAAAGCTCAGTGAGGCAGGACCTCAGGGAACTATTAGGTTAGGGTAAACAGAATAAACCAGGTTTGTGAAGTCTCAGACATGGTCCCCACCTGTGGGAACATACTGTGAAAACATGCAGAGTTAGGATAACAATCAGAGACAGCAAGGTGCCCCAGGGCAAAAGCCCTGAGTGGACAAGAGTCCAGGGGCCTCTCTGACCCTGTGCTGGAGACAGTGCATGCCGGAAACAGTCAAAACAGCAGGATAAGATTTAGCAACAAAAAATGTTTAAGCTCTCAGAACAGAGATTAGGAGCCAGCATGTTCCTTGCCCTTTACTTCACTCCCTGAGAACTTCATCTTTCTGCTTCCTTGAGTTATCTGTACTTGCTAATAAATATCTGAGTAAGGCTGGGAATGGGGCTTCAGTCCTTCGATCTGTTGACCAGGACTGTTACCTTCCCTCAGCTTCATGATGCATTTCATCTAGTCTCCCAGTAGTTTTTGTCATTGCAACACCCACCTGCCAGCTCTGTGGAGGGAGAGCTCATCAAAATAACAATTGCTTCTGTCAGCACTTCTGTCTGGGAGAGAGCTGTCCATCCCTCCAGCTCTTGCCTTGATGCTGGACAACTAATTTCCTTCTCATATGTCTCTGATGACTTTCAAGCTGCTGCCACAGTGCTGGACTCAAGGGTAGTGAATCCAAGTTAGTCTGTGCATGGATCATTTAAGAGAAACTTCCTGGAACTTCAGTAGCCTCTGTCTCCCTCAGCCTCAATCCCCACTGGTTTTTATAGCCAGAAGTTATGGGAACTTCTCTTCCTGGCTCTGAACTTTGGGTTGGGGGCCTGGTGTTGGTTTGGAACCCATAATTCCTCAAGGGGAACTTCTTCAGATGAAATGTTCTTCCTAATTTTTATCCACCACATGTAAGTGTGGGACCAGCCTATCTATGTTTCTGCCACTTCTATCAGTCTTGATGTGGCTTTTTCTTTAAATTTCTAGTTGTAGTATTTCCATTCAACTCAATTTCAGGCAATTCTGAATGATAGTTGTTCTGCAGTATAGTTGTAATTTTGATCTCTAACCTTTGCCATTTTAATTATGATGTGTCTTGGTGTAGTCCTCTTTGAATTCATCTTGTTTGAAACATTCTGTGCTTCCTGGACTTGTGTGTCTTTTTCCTTCACCAGATTAGGGAAATTTTCAGTCATTTATTCTTCAAAAAATTCTCAATTCCTTGTTCTCTCTCTTTTCCTTCTGGTACTCCTATGATGAAGATGTTGTTATGCTTCATGTTTTCTCAAAGATCCCTTAAACTGTACTTATTTTTAAAAATTCTTTTATCCATCCCTGGCCAGTTTGATCAGTTGCTAGAGTGTTGGCCCAGCATGTGGATGTCCCAGGTTTGATCCCTGGTCAATGCACACATAAGAAGCAACCTCTGCTCCTATTTCGTCCTTCTCCCCCTTCTCTCTCTCTTTTTCTCTTGCAGCCAGTGGCTCAATTGATTTTATTGTTGGCTCCAGGTACTGAGAATAGCTTAGTTGGTCTGAGTGCATTGGCCTCAGGTGCTAAAAATAGCTGTGTTGATTTGAAGGTTGACCCCAGAGGGGGTTGCCAGGTGGATACCAGTTGGGGTGCATGTGAGAATCTGTTTCTCTATCTCCCCTCCTCTCTCTTAAAAAATGTGTTTTTCTTTTTTCTGCTCTGATAGGTGTTTTCTTTTACCTGTTTTCCACATTGCTGATTCCATCTTCTGCTTCATCCAACCAACCTATTGTTTATTATTTCTAGTGTATTTTTCATTTCTGGCTGGTTCTTTTCTATGGTTTCTATGTACTTTTTAATGCAATTGTAGTCTTCACTAAATTCCTTGAGTATCCTTTCTAAAATTCTATACCTGATTAATTGATTGCTCCTCTTTCATTTGCTCTTTTTCTGGAGATTTATCCTTTTTAATTTTTTTTTCATTTGGAGCTTGTTTCTTTGTTCCACATTTTGGCTGAGTCTTTGTGTTTATTTCTACGTATTAGGTAGATCTGCTATGATTCTGAGTCTTGGTAGGGTGGCCTCCTGTAGTAGGTGTTCTGAGACCCAGTGGCATAGTCTCCTTAATCACCTGAGCTGGGTGCTCCAGGAATGTGTCTTGTGTGGGTTATGTGGGATCTCCTGTTGTAATTAAATTTTAATTGCTATTGGCTCATTTGTGCATGGAGTTGACCCTCAAGCTGGCTGACTATGAGGATCAACCCTGACCACAGTCTACAATCTGCTGTACAGGTGCTGACCACATGGAGTGGGCCTTGCCTTAGTAGCGTCTGGTGCCTGCTGAGATCTTCCTTTAGATATGCCACTTGTGAAGCTAATTGGATCCTGCTCTGATGTTGTCTGGAGCTGGCCACTGGCTGTGTTGGATCTGGGGCCTCTTGGGAGGGGCTCTGTTGCAGGCCAATGTCAGGTGTTATTTGGCCTTGGGCAACCTGTATGGAGCTACAAAGTGATCCACAGTGTGTGGCCTTTGCTGGGCTGAGTATGCACAGAAAGGACCGAGCTGCACATTGATGCTGGCTTTAAGCAGCACTAGGCCTGAGGGCATGCCAGCAAAGGTTCCAAGGCACCTGCGATCTACCTCCTCCTGCCTCCATCCTTTGGCTGCCTGCTAGACTCAGTTAATGGAAGAGCCTCTGGCAGTACTTAGTTTCATGAATAAGTTCTCAGTGAGTCACTGGGTAGGGGCAAGTTGTGTTCACCAGACTGATACAAGTTCAAACCTGGTGCTAGTGCTCAGTCTGAGGCCACTCAGCAAATGTCCCAGGGTATACCAAGCCCAGCTGCTACCCTACTGGGTGCTTGCCCACCTTTGTGGTGGGGTGGGAGTCTCAAGGAGTCATCAGGATGAGGTCAGTAGAGTTTATCATGCCCAAACAGATCAATATTTGGCAGTATGAAGGGAGGGCTCTGAAATGATTGGGCATGAAAGGGAAAAATAGACCCTGTTCTAGAGCCACACAACTCAGTCTGTCCCAGATTCTGCCAGGAGTTTGACCTCAGCGGGGTGGGAGGTGGTCAGGGGGGAGTTTGGAGGATGGGGCCAGTGGATCTCTCATGAGGGGAAGGTGCCAGTCAGGCTTGGGGTAAAGTGGGGGCAGTGGCCTTCACCCCAGATCCACACAACTTTGTCCTGATTCTACTCAGACCTTACAGGGCAGAGCCACTAAGAGTTGGGGATGGGGGTGTTGGGGGTGAGGGGATTCTAGGATCCCTGATAATAAGCCTAGTAGATCTCCTGTGAAGGGGAGGTGCCAATCAGGTTCATGGGGAAGTGGGGAGAATGGCCTTTGCCCCAAAGCCATACAACTTAGTCACTGACACCCTCTGAGTCTGCCCAGACTTGTATACCTTGGCACAGGCAGATGACTCCTCAGCAGGGTGCAAACTCTGCAGGATGGGCTAACAGGGAGCCCAGAATGTGGGGCTATTGCACTCCCCCAGGCTGATGACATATGTAGGGCAGTGCTCCACCCTGGAAAGATGGTGTCTGCATTGTGGGAGAGTGACTCAGCACAGGGATCCTGGTGGCTGGCCCTTCAGCTCTCTCCCTAGAACCACAAGCCACAGGCCTTTCTCACACAACCCGTGTCTTCTCTGACCCCCCTCTGCCAGAGCTCAGGTGAGTGGCTGGAAACAAGATTTTGTACATTGGCCCTTAAGAGGGTGCCTGTGTTTAGCAGACTCCCTTCTCTCCCTGGTAGACTGAATCCCCACTGATTTTCACAGCTGGATATTATGTGGGTGCCTCTTCTCAGCTCTGGTGCTTTGGGCTGGACAGCTTGGCTTGGGATTGAGACCCTATGCTTCTCAGTAGGAACCTCCTGCTGTTGAGATATCCCTCTGAAACCCCAGCTGCAGCAGGTGGGAGTGGGCCCAACCCTTTTCATGTCTCACCCTTCCTGCCAGTATTGATGTGGCTCTTCTATAAATCCTTGGCTATAAGACTTCTCTTTAGCTAGTCTTCAGTTGGTTATTTAGGTTGATGTTCTATATTTTAGTTCTATTTCTAGTTTGTCCCTGGGAGGAGGTGAGTGTAACTTCCATCTACTCTGTTGCCATCTTGGATCTTTCTGGGAAGCTGACCAGTTCATAATGAATGAACTGAGCATATTTGAGGTCACCTAGAAATGTGATGGATGTTCATCTAAATGCAGGAATCTCTTTGTTTTTTTTATGGTTAGTTTTTTTTCTTTTGGATAAATGGTTACTGAAATTAAAAGGAGCTTCAGTCATAGATTGGGACTCTCCCCCCACAAGATTGGAATTTCACCTTCATTATTGTATAAGAATTCACACTGCATAAGAATCCATGTCAGGGAGACAGTGCGGTGCAGGGAGACCAGCTGCATAATTTGCAGGTGCAATGCTAGGTGAAAATAGTCCAAAAAGCAGGAAAAACTGCCTTAAAGGTATTAAAATACAGCCTGTCCAGGCAGTGGCACAGTGGATAGAGCATTGGACTGGGATGCGGAGGACCCAGGTTCGAGACCTCGAGGTCACCAGCTTGAGCACGGGCTCATCTGGTTTGAGCAAGGCTCACCAGCTTGGACCCAAGGTCGCTGGCTCAACCAAGGGGTTACTCGGTCTGCTGAAGGCCCATGATCAAGGCACATATGAGAAAGCAATCAATGAACAACTAAGGTGTTGCAATGAAAAATTGATGATTGATGCTTCTCATCTCTCTCTGTTCCTGTCTGTCTGTCCCAATCTATCCCTCTCTCTGACTCCCTCTCCATCTCTGTAAAAAAAAAACAACAACAAAAAAACAAAGCTTCCCCCTTTTTTCTTGTGGATTCTCTGTTACCTTGTCATGGCATTTGTTTGTTTTTACTCATTTTTTCCTTTTTCTTATTGAGGTAAAATATATATAACATAAAATTGCCATTGTAACCTTTTTACATTACACATTACAGATATATCTTGTACATTTTTCAGTGTGCAGTTTAGCTACATTAAATATATTCACATTGTTGTGCAACCACCACCAGTCATGGTGTCTTTTATTTGTTAGTTAATGCCACTCTTAGTAAATAAAAATTGAAAATTTAGATTATTAGTATGAATTTTACCATTCATTTTGACATTGTGTAATGCCAGTTTAAAGTTCAAAGGTTAGTAGGCGTCCCCAAACTATGGCCCGCGGGCCGCAATGCGGCCCCCTGAGGCCATTTATCCGGCCCCCACTGCACTTCTGGAAGGGGCACCTCTTTCATTGGTGGTCAGTGAGAGGACCACTGTATTTGGTAGCCCTCCAATGGTCTGAGGGACAGTGAACTGGCCCTCTGTGTAAAAAGTTTGGGGACCCCTGGTAGAGCATTTACCTCACTTGACAATCATTGAAATCATGGACATAGATAAAAGTGAAGTTGTTATCAGGGGTTAAGGAGGGTATGGGGGGGGGGATGTAGGGAATGGGTGGGGGGAAGGGTGTAAAGAGGGACAGAGATAAGGTGACAGAAAATTAGTTGACTTTGGGTAATGGGTATACAACATAATCAACAGTTCAAAGGCTATAGAAACATTCACCTGAAACCTATGTATACTTAATGATCAATGCCACCCTGTTAAACATAATTTTCTAAAAAAAAAAAAAAATAAGCAATCACACTTTATATTTTGTTCCTAGAGGATGCCTCCAGTTGGCCTGAAAAGACCAACTCAGATGGCTCGGGAAGGCTGGGAGGAGGATAGGGGCTCTGGGCACAGAGGGTTGAGCAAGTTTTGGCTGCAGTGCTCCTTCTGGTGCAGGGACATTCAGGACTCTCACAAGCGCTAAGGAGCCCCTGTCCTTGTGCCCACTCCGGCCTCCTGGTGGCTGAGGCCCCCCACCCCCACTCCAGGATCAACACGTCGTCCTTGGCTTGGTGTAGGCCCTGCGGAATCTCTCTGCGTGGACTCCTCAGACCCATGGAGGACAGACGACCTCCCCTTGCCCCAGGTTATTGCAGCCTCTGCATCTAGATCAGAAGTGAGCAGTCAGGTCTGCCCTCACCAAGGCCTCCTGCCAGTGTCCCCAGGGAAGTTACAGCACGGCCAGTCACGGTGGGACGCTATGCTGTACCCCGAGAGGCTGCAGGATAGGTGCAGCCGACGGTGACCTTCCCCACCTGCACCCATGCCCTTGTTTGGGGCAGTGGTCACTGGATGGGCACAGGGAGGGGAGGCCAGGCAGGGCTCAGGTTCTAGAAGGCATGAGAATGAGCTGGGAGTCCACCCCCCAGGGACCTGGGGGACATGGGGTGGGGTTGGGAGAAAGAAGAGGTGGAGAGGCAGCAGGAAGCAGGACACCCTGTGCTGTCCCCAAGCCTCCCCAGTGCACTACATGCTCCACTGCCTCATCAGGCTTTATTAACAAAACAGTGTCAAGTCTGGGGCTGCAGACATTCAACTCCAACCACGGGGCTCTGCTGATCTTGGCCCTCTATGGAACTACTCTGGCTCCTGTGCGTAGGAGTCAAGAGTAAGTAAAGCGAGGGGAGAGGAGAGCTGGAGCTTCCCCAGAGCAAGGCCAGCCCTGCCCTTCCCTGGCTCCTAAACAGGATCCCTCTTGCCCAGGGTACTTTGTGTGAAGAGGCAATGTCCTCCTTCCTTCCCTTCCCGTTCTTCCCACTCAGGATTTTTTTTTTTCCATTTTTCTGAAGCTGGAAACGGGGAGAGACAGTCAGACAGACTCCCGCATGCGCCCGACCGGGATCCACCCGGCACGCCCACCATGGGGCGACGCTCTGCCCACCAGGGGGCAATGCTCTGCCCATCCTAGGCGTCGCCATATTGCGACCAGAGCCACTCTAGCGCCTGGGGCAGAGGCCACAGAGCCATCCCCAGCGCCCGGGCCATCTTTGCTCCAATGGAGCCTTGGCTGCGGGAGGGGAAGAGAGAGACAGAGAGGAAAGTGCGTCGGAGGGGTGGAGAAGCAAATGGGCGCTTCTCCTGTGTGCCCTGGCCTGGAATCGAACCCGGGTCCTCCGCACACTAGGCTGCCCACTCAGGATTTTAAGCAGCATGCTCTTCCCCTTCTTGTTCCCCTTCTCTCTCCCTCTGTCTGCGTAAGGGGAGATGGAGAGCTGCCTTTTTATTTTTTTTATTTTTTTTTACAGAGACAGAGTCAGAGAGAGGGATAGACAGGGACAGACAGACAGGAATGGAGAGAGATGAGAAGCATCAATCATTAGTTTTTCATTGAGACACCTTAGTTGTTCATGGATTGCTTTTTCATATGTGCCTTGGTCGTGGGCCTTCAGCAGACCAAGTAAACCCTTGCTCAAGCCAGCAACCTTGGTTCCCAGCTGCTGAGCTTTGCTCAAGCCAGATGAGCCTGCGCTCAAGCTGGCAACCTCAGGGTCTCGAACCTGGGTCCTCTGCATCCCAGTCCGATGCTCTATCCACTGCACCACCGCCTGGTCAGGCGGAGATCTGCCTTTTAATTGCTCTTACAGTAAATCAAGGTGGCATTCCCTGTCTGACAGGATGCAGGTGGCTTCTGTGCTGAATGCTTATGAGGCTCTTAGAGCTCCTCAGGTGGGGTTGGCTGCTTTTCAGGATCGTGGGAGGCCCAACAAGAAGAATGGAGAGGAAGGGAAAGAGCTGGAGAAAATCACAGAAGCTCAGGAAGTATAGAAAGGGAGCTGGGAGAATGATTATGGAGAAGAAGATGGAAGCAGGGGGCAAAGAGGAAGGAGAGGGAGAGGGGAGACAGCTTCGCCTGGGCTATCCACATGACTTGAAAGAATAGAGGCTTCACCCGATAAAGCTACTGCCGCCAGCAGACAGTGTCTGTGCCTGCTGGCGCCCGAACAACAATAGAATCCTAGGTGGCAACAACAAGTGTCAACACCAAGTCTCTTGCTCTGCTCCTGTCAGATCTTTGAAAATGTGACTCAGCATTTTGGTCTCCTCAGAGCATATCCCAGTGAACTGCCCTGCGAGGGCATGGGTGCTCTGGAGAGAAGGGTGGGGTTGACGGGGAGTGGGGCGAGTTTCACTGAAGAGAGTTGAGGCTTTTCATTCACAAAAAATGAACTCTAGGCCTGACCTGTGGTGGCGCAGTGGATCAAGCGTCAACCTGGAATGCTGAGGTCGCCAGTTCAAAACCCTGCACTTGTCTGGTCAAGGCACATATGGGAGTTGATGTTTCCTGCTCCTCCTCTCTCTCTCTCTCTCTCTCTCTCTCTCTCTCCTCTCGAAAATTAATAAATAACTAAATAAAATAGTTAATTAAAAAAAGTTCTCTTAAAAAAATTAAAAAAACAACAACTCTATTTTTCCAGGGTGATCAACAGAGGCCATATGACCCAAGGATGTTCATAGCTTGAGCTTTGAGAACCCTTTCTCCTAGTAGTATTATAGTGAACTAACCTCCTGCGTCTTGTTGGGAAGGCTCCTCTAAGTCTCTATTTGAGGAGGGAGAAGAAGGGGTAGCTTGCTATCTGATGGGCTTGCAGCCTAGAGGTGGCCCGGGCCGCTAGGTCGAGCCTGGCCCAGCACCCCAGACAGGCACACTCACAGGAAGCCCAGGTCTGCTGCACTTTCTGTTTCCTCAGTAATTGTCATCTCTTTCCGGAGCAAGAGTTCACTTTCGGATTGAGATACAGACTCCACTGAGGTTTTCCTCACAGTGGCAGCAAAAACCAAGTTGTCAAGGCAACAAACAATACGACTCCCTCTCAAGGTCTGTAGTGCTCTGATACGCCTCCTGAGAACTTTCATGACTGGTGAGATACGAAGATAATATTTAGATCTAATTCAAGAGAGGAAACTAAACTATATTTGTAAAGATGCCCCCACTCTTTCTTGATTTTCTCAAAATGGTGATCTGTGGATCTCTGATATTGGAACAAAGAGTGATGGTTTTAAAATCAGATTTCCCAATGCAGAACTACTAAATCTCTGTGGATGAGGGGTCGGTACCTACACTTTAAAGAAACCGAGAGTTGTATCCTGACAGTAGTGAATCCACGCTGGGAGCTGAGCTTGTCAAACTTGAACGAGCCTCAGAAGCACCGGGAGGGCTTGTACCTCACGGTTGGCTGAGCCCCACTCCCACGGCCTCTGGTTCAGTGGGTCTGGGAGGATCTGCCCGAGAATCTGCATTCTAAAGGGCCCTGGGTGACATTCATGCTGCTGCTCTGGGGACCACACTTTGAGAATCACCAGGTTAAAGCAATTACAAGAATTTGTCCTGTATCCGTCAGGTGTAGGCCACTGAGAATCAGGGTGTGGGAGGTGTGGCGAGGAGGCTGTGTTCTCCCTCCCAGGGGCAGGCGAGGCTCTGGGAAGGTGGTGAGGGGCCCAGGCCAGAGCGAGACCCCTGTGCAGGGCCCTCAGGGGACGAGTGCAGTGTGTGTCTCTTAGGTAACCTGGTTTCTGGTGGCTGGAGCTTCAGACTCTCAGGGGCTCAGCGTGGTTTCAGATAAACATAGGTCTGTTCTAGGGCAAGACAAGGACTGGCATTTCTGGTAGATCCCAGCACTAACTGAGTAACTGAAAGCACACAAGAAGGCAGAGTTCTGCTTACTGTCGCTAACCAGACATAAACCATCTCTAAAAAGCGGGCCTTTCCCCCACCTGGGGGTGAGGACTGCAATATTTACATACAACAGGTCACCAGGCCTCTGGGCTGATATTTCAGGGGTCTTAGGACACAGGTACTTTCTTCTATCTAGAAAGTATTTCAGGCTGAACCCTTGTAGGGAAAACAGCTGTGCTAGTCTTGCTTGCTTGCACTTTGCATGATTAGAGCATGTGCATTGGCAGAGGCACGTGTGTGTGGCCTATGTAAGGCTACAGGAGCTTTCCCTTGGTGCCTCAAGAAGCTGGCTGCCTTGAGAAGCAGTTCCCCCTGCATGCTTGTTCGCCCGCCGTTGTGAGAATCTATTAAACAGGAATGGCCCAATGCTTTCTGGCTCCACAGTTCCTCTACTGTCTGTGTTGGGCAGATATAATATATTATGCTCACTTTGTTAAAGATGGCACTGCCCACATGGAAGCCTGTTGCCCAGGTGATATTAATGTGTGTTGGGGGTGGGCTGTGGGCAGGCAGGATCCTTGTAGCCTGGGGCTTGGTTTTAGGACTAAGCCTTTCCCACCCTTTTTGATGTGGGGTGGTGCAATTGCATTATGCCTCAGATAAGTGACTTTGTATTAGAGACTTCCCCTATTTTGTATATTGGATTAAAGGTTATGAATCTACACTATAAAGTGGGGCAGACCGGGAGCTTGCTCTCTCGGTTCCTGAGATTAGTATTAGAGAGGAGAGCAGAGAAAGGCCACGTGGAGGAGAGGAGAGGCAGCCAAGATGGTGGAGTGCTGAAAGAGAAGCCAGTTAGAGCAGAGTTTGTGTAGAAGGAAGGAGATGGGGAACAGAGGTGAATAAGGCTGATGAGGTAGAAACCTTTGATTCTAGGGAACTCGGATAAGTCAGTAGCTTTGTGAGCGATGAATGAGTGGGTTTTGGAGCCCAGTGTGTGTTGTTACTTGCCTGCCAGGTGCTAGCTAGGATTAAAGATAATGGCCCACCAGTTCGTGGCTCTTGTTTCATTACCATCTGTCCGAATCCAATGTGAACCTGCATGGGCCAGGCGGCTTTGATGGTGGCTGTGGCAACTGGCTTTACAGTCTGCCCGAATCCAGTGTGGGTCTGCCTGGCCTCGGCCACCGGCATTAAGGCCTCCACAGACCATCATGTCTGGCTTGGCAAGCTCACCTCCCCTCCGTCCTCCTCAGACACCTGCAGTTATCATCACGGCCACTAGAGGTCTCAGCAGAACAATTATCCTAGGAAGGGGACAGGAAGGATCTAGAACAGGGGTCCCCAAACTTTTTTCACAGGGGGCCAGTTCACTGTGCCTCAGACCGTTGGAGGGCCGGACTATAAAAAAAAAAACTATGAACAAATCCCTATGCACACTGCACATATCTTATTTTAAAGTAAAAAGACAAAACTGAAATAAATACAATATTTAAAATAAAGAACAAGTAAATTTAAATGAACAAACTGACCAGTATTTCAATGGGAACTATGCTCCTCTCACTGACCACCAATGAAAGAGGTGCCCCTTCCAGAAGTGCGGCGGGGGCCGGATAAATGGCCTCAGGGGGCCGCATGCGGCCCGCGGGCCGTAGTTTGGGGACCCCTAATCTAGAAGAAGCCTGAGAAATCCCCTCTTTGAGTTGTTTAGGGGACTCTCCAGCAAAGACAAAAGTAAAGTGAGGCACTAATGCACTCTGCCTCAATATGTGTGGCTGCCCAAAGATGCCGTGTTCCCTCTTCAAGCAGCACACAGTTGTCACGGGAGGAGTGGTAACACCAGGGCAATGATGACTGCCAAGAAGGGGACTGCTGGCCCTACCATAATTTCCAGCAGCGGCTCCCTCCACAGGACAAGGTCAGTTGGGAAATTTCAATCTTATATGAAGTGCCATGCAAATACAGCTTTAAGGGTTCTCTAGCACAACTCCCCTAGCCAGACTTGCTGCCTCCAAAGCTCCTTCACCAAAATTCTGAAGCTGAAATACTAGCCTGTTAGTGCTTCTGCGGTCCTGGCCCTTTGCAGTGCTACATTTTGTCCAACAGCACTGGAGCCTAAGAAGTGCACAAGAAATGGCCCACCTTTGTAAATTCCCCACACCCGACCTGCCCTTTCACCAGCTTTCAGATTAGCGTCTGTGGCCCAGACGGGCTACTTTGGGAAAAGGTGCATGTTGGGCAGATAAAATGTATTATGCTCACTTTGTTAAAGATAACACGAGGAGGCCGTTGCCCAGGTGATATTAATGTGTGTTGGGGATTGTTGTAGCCTGGGGCTTGGTTTTGGGATTAAGCCTTTCCCACCCTTTTTTGATGTGGGGTGGTACAATCCAATCATGCCTCAGAGAAGTGACTTTGTATTGGATTTGTATATTGTATATTGGATTAAGTGTTTGGATTTCTACACTATAAAATGGGGAGGGAACGAGAGTTTACGCTCTTGGTTCCTGAGATTATCATTAGAAGAGAGAGCAGAGGAGAGCGGAGAAAGGCCATGTGGAGGAGGCCAGGAGAAGCAGCCAAGATGGTGGAGTGCTGAGTGAGATGCCAGTTTGTGCAGAGTTTGTATCTGGGACAAGGAAGGAGATGGGGGAACTGAGGAGAATAAGGCTGGTGAGCTAGAAACCTTTGATTTTAGGAAACTCGGATAAATCAGTGGCTTTGTGAGCACTGAATGTGATTGGGTTTTGGAGCCCAGTGTGTGTTTTTACTTGCCCGCCGGGTGCAAGCTAGGATTAAAGACTATGGCCCACCAGTTTGTGGCTCCGTTGTTTCTTTACCGACTGTCCGAATCCAATGCGAACCTGCATGGGCCAGGAGGCTGCTGTGCTGGTTGCCCTGGCCCTGGCTGCTGGCTTTACAGTGCACATTAAGCCAAATTTGGAAACCAAAATGGGCCCCAAATGTTAAATCAAGTAATGGTAAAAGATGTATTGTAAAAATACCATATATTTACCATGGAAAAAGTAAAGTCTGTTAAAATGATGTTGCGTATGTGGTTAACATCTGTATTTCTATAATTTTATGTAAACAAGGGCTACATCTCAAAACTGGGTTGGGAGCTTGTATGTGTTGGTCTCTACTCTTTGCCTTATTGGCTTTCAGGTGATTCTTTTACTGCCTCAGAGACTTCCCTGGCCCTGGTAACTCGGTAAGCAATGCTCTGAAAGGAGAAAATGTAATTTTGTTCACCTACTGGGTCTCCTTAAGTTCCAGAGCTTTAATTGGTGGTGTCTCGGAAAGAAGAGAAGTAGATAACAGCTACAAAACCCCAAACCTCAGAAATTGGTATATCTGGGATGGCCAAAACTGATGTTTGTAATGTGCACCTGAGCTGCACAGGTGCACGTAAGGGGCAGGCTACTGCTCATCTGCACCTGCCCCCCCCTCCCCCCACTTCAGTTAATAGCAGACTGCACAGGGCTCTTGCTCCCATGAGCCGCCCCGTTTGCACAGCCTGTCTATCAGTTTTTCCATAATCCTATACCGGGAAATGAACATTGCTGGGAGGAAACTGTATGTAAAACAGCCCGAAGTTAAACCCAAACTCAGCATCATGTACTATGTGAAATCAGCTGTTCTCAAACTCATTTCACAGATGAAGAGCCTGAGGTCCAAAGTGGCATCGTAACTTTCCTAAATTCATCCAGATATTTGGTGACAGAGTCCGGACTGGGACCCGGGTCCTTTCTTGGGATGTATTCTCCTTCACTTTCATTCACTTAAAACAAAAACAAAAACAAAAACAACAAAACAAAAAATAAAAAACTCTCTGGCTTTGTACGCAGGTTTTCCACCAGAGAGAGAGGGGTGAGGACACCAAACTGATGAGATGCTCTGATGGAAAGAGGAGGATTGAGTGTTAATCCAGGCTCTGCCCCATTTGGGGAGAGTCAGTTTCTCTCTTGAGGCCTCAGTCATCTTCTAGGAACTCAGGGGTTTGGGGTGAAGGCTCCATTTCCAAAGACCCTCGGCTCCTGAATCCTGCACGTGTCCAGGGCTGGGGCTCAACACTGCAAGGGCCTGAGTGGCGCTCAGTCACGTCTTGTGAGAACCCCTTCGATTTAAAATTTTTATCATTGCTGACAACTTGTGCAGTTACCTCCTAACTCCCGCTCAGCACACACTCCAAACACCGAGATGGAGAACAGAGGCAGCTGCCACCGGCAACCCCAGCCAGGCGGCAAGTGGCTATTTGAAATGCTCCAGGTATGTTTTTGCCAGGCACAAATTCCTCCTCCCCAGTTTATTTATTGTAAATCTAGTTTTTCACATTGATTTACTCAAAATGGAAATATAGTTTGTATAGATTAAAAAACACTAAAAGAGATTGTGATATTATATGCATATCTCTGTACAGTGAAGGGCCAGTATAGCCCATATCTCGCTTAATAATTCTTCATAATCACGGGTTTGTTCAATAGATTTATGTCTGTCATACATACATTTACAGAGAAGATAATAAACGAGAAGATGACCACTTCTCTCCACTTTGGCCCTGTTCCTGCGCACAATGGCCTTTGCTTTCACGTAGCGCCCACTCTCCCACAGACTCGCAGAGCCGCAGCCTGGCTAGGCCGGTGGCCCCAGAGAGCACTGCAGAGCTGAGGCTCCTGTGGGTGGCCGTGATCTGTAGTACAGAGACGCCGAGACACGTCTCCACACTGTGAAGCAGTATGTTGCAACGAGAACGTGGACATACGATTAGAATCCTAAAAGCTGACACTCTGAGGATCATTGTCAGAGAGCAATACCAAAACACATTCCCAGGGGCCCCCAGCTCCTGCCCCGGGAGGTGCCAAGCTGACAGTGGCAAGTGCTGTGGCTCCTACCCATGTGCCAGGGATTGTGGGGAGGGAAGTACACATATAAAATCAGGAACAGAGACAGAAAGTCTATGGCTTAGAAGTGCGGGTTCATGCGGCCCAAGCACCAAGCGGCGAAAGCAGGAGTTGAGCACAGCGAGGACATGCGGGGCGGTGGGCAGAGCGCACAAACACAGCGGGCCGAGGAGCCATGCTCACACTTACATGGTGTGTCTCACACTACCTCAGTTTGCTTTAAGCATTTCCATCATCTGAGAGTTTGGGAGGGAAAAACAGAACAGTTAAAGGTAAAATACATTAAGAGCTCGCACTTTATTTTTAACTTCTAAAAAATAACAATGTTATTCCTGGCCATTCCATTCACAGTGTGTGGAGACTCACGCCTGGTGATTCATAATCAGAATGCGGTTGCATATCTTGGCTCTGCCACTTTGCTAGCTATGTGATTCTAGGCAAGTGTCTTATCTTTCTGTGCCTCAGTTTCATCACCTGTTAAATGGGTCTAATAGTATCACTTACCTCATCAGATTATGATGAGGATGGAATGAATTAATGCTGCATTTGAAATACTTGGAAAAGTCCTATTCAATACCAAGCATTATCTAATATTATTGTTGTTATTGTTACTTTATCTTTGGATTCTTTAGGCAACAACATCCAGAATAGATGATCAAAACTTTTCTACAGAAAGCCAAGGCTTGGAAAATTTTAGATGCTCAATAAGAAAAAAAAAATAGAAGAAATCAAAGTTAAAAGTGCATAAGGTCTTGTTCCAATTATTGAGGGCATCATTTCAAATAACAGAGCAATTCAGAGTAGCTTTTTAAGAAGGATGAATACAGTCGGCCCTCCGCATCCGCAGTTTTGCATCTGCAGATGCAACCAACTGTGGGTTGAAAATATTTTACAAAACAATCCCTGAAGTTTCTGAAAAAAAAAAAATTAACACACACACAGCTCAGTTAGAACACTGAGGCCTGGCTTGTGCTGGACGAGTCATACTTGTGTGACTCATCCTCAGTTACGACCCTCTGGATCGATGGCATCTCTCACCTGCTCACTGGCTTCCACCCAGTGCCTCACACAGAATTGCTAGGTGTGGGTGCAAGGATGGGGTGGGTCATGACTACCAAGTGGTTTACCGGGTCATGCAGGAGGATGATCCTTTCTTCCCTATTCTTTTCCCGAACCATTCCATCAGCTTTGACCTTACTTGGCAGGATATTGTGGTCAAGGCTGAAAGAATGAGGCCTTAGCTTAAAGGGAACCTGCTAGTAAAGATGATCCCGGCTAAGTCTGCCTCTGCTAATCAGTGTGTGCCCCTGGGGGCCAGTACCAGAGCCCAGACACTTCTTCACTGTCCCTCTGGCCCCTCACCTTGGCTTGTGCTTCTACACATGTGGACAGGCCAGCTGGGACAAGCTTGCCTTAAACACACGTGGCTTTCCAGAAAACCCAGACTCCGGGGCTGTCCTCTCCTCTGACCCGGGGCCCCAGTCCCTTCCTTCTCAGCACCTGGATCTGAATTGAAGCCTCTTTCTTCCTGCTTCCCGTTGGGGCCTCTGCTTACCTCTCCCCTTTAGTTAGTAGCCTGCTCTGTTACTTCTTATTCACTACTGGCTCCAGAAAGTTCCAGGATAGAAGTTTAAGGCCTCTCCCCTGTCACTCTGTCTTCTCATGCCCTTCCTCACTCTCTCAAAGGCCAGGGGCTCGCGCTGGCCCTCTGGGATGTGAGCATTTGGATGAAGCAATTTGTTTATTAATGTTGGGAAGTCAGGTACAGTAAGCATCATTTCACATGGAAAATATAAGCAACGTTGTAAGCCTTCAGCTGGTAGAACAGAGGAAGGAAGAAGACAAGGAACACACCAGCACCTGTGTAGTGGCCTAGCCCAACCTTGGCCAGAAAGGCTGCCTCCCGAGAAGGGCACTGGTGCCCTGCAGATGCCACGGTGGTGCCCAGCTTCCCACTGGGTGCGTTCTCCCACCGGGTGGGGCATGTGTTTGTGTGCGTGTATATCGGTGGTCCCACCCACAGGTTGTTGTGCTCTGAAAGGCTTCTGCTAGAGCAGAGTTTAAACCTGGATAATGGTCTCATGTACAAATGTATCCTAGAATTAAATTCTTTAGCTGTCAGTGGGGATGCAGGCTTCTAAAGGCTGAGCTTGGGTGTTTCTTTCTTGGGCAGCTTCTACTGTGTCAAGTTCAGCAGGAGCAGGTCTGGGCACCAGAGATCGCAGCTTCCTTTGTGTGGCAGGGAAGCTGGCTTTTTAAAGACACAGTCTTATATCTTAGAACCCAATCACAGGCACTGCTTCAAGGATGTAGATTATAGTGCTTAAGCTCTGGACCACGGAGAGACACCTTGATCTGTTCTATACTTTTTGAAGGGATGCTATTTATGGCATCAGAATGTTGCTCAGACAAAAGTGCCAATGGGAGAAAGGGACAGAGGACACTTAGAGGAGCAAAGGGATTTCCAACCAGAGAAAGTCTTAATGAACTGATGTTTGCAGAAATAGAGACATTTAAGGAGAATGATTAAGCAATTTGCCAAATTATAACTAGGATGGGAAATACAAGGCGATTTCAAAGGGGATCATTTAAATAAGGCATTACCTTGCTTTGGATGCCTTTTATTCCACACTGTCCAGAAGGTCATCAGTTTACAGACATAATAGAGGCAGTCACACTTTTCTTGTTGATGGGACAGACAATGCTATGTCTCCTGGAGGGTCAGTGAGTCTGTCTGAGCACAGGACCGCACTGCAGGTCTGCAGCCTTTGACACAGGGAAGGCTGCTGTGGCATAGTCTGTACAGGGTGAGTTTTATTAGAGTTCAATGGCAGTAGCTTCTAAGTTCCTCTCTGGGTCCCAGGGCCCAGTTCTCCCTAAGGCAGCGCAGACGCCCCCAGGTGTGGCTGTCGGGCTAAGTTTTAGTGGGAGGAGAAAAGGCACAGAAAGAGTTCTGTCACTAGACAAAGGCTGATGCCCGAGCAATCCTTTCGAGTATTTTGATGTTCTGTGCTCTGTCTTAGCTACATAGTCAGGTTACCAGGCAGACTTCTGGATCCCTCTGCCCAGAGGTCTCATACTCCATCAAGGCTGAGGCAGTAGGACACCTCTATGTGCATCTTTCCACAGAGCAGGGGAGGAGTCCTTGGAGAGAAGGGAAGCTGTACCCACTGGAAAGCAGTGTGGCGTGGAGGTCTGTGCACGTGTGTGTGGCCTGCTTTTCTTTTTGCTACAGACACACAGGTCTTGCACTTCCGCCGCACCTACTGGCCCCCCTGGCTGTTCAGAGGGCTAACCAAACATGTGAGCCACTCTTAGTGGTGATCAGCTAACAGGCTGAGATTCTACTCATTAAATAATTTCATCTATAACACTCAAATCATGAAAACAGATATAGCCTTTATGCTTCCATTTGACTTACTTACACTTGAGTGAACTGCTGTCTAATTCATTTAAAACTCTATGAAAAGTACTCAAAATGTCCCCTTGAGTACATATATCTTTTCCTGGTTGATTTGCATTAAGCCCTGGGAATGTGGGTTCTATGTTTTAACTTCCCACTTCCTTGGTGGTAGTGGATAACAGGTAGAATGCTGAGTGTTGATGAATTTTTCCTTCTAAAGCATCACCTCCTGGGTCTTCAGTGCTTGGTGGTGGAGGGTAGCAATGAAAGAAACAAGAATGGGCCCTGGCCAGTGGCTCAGTGGATAGAGTGTCGGCCTGGCATATGGGCATCCCAGGTTTGATACCTGGTCAGGGCACACAGGAGAAGTGAACACCTGCTTCTCTTCCCTCCATCTCCCCCTTTTCTCCCTCTTCCCCTCCTGCTGCCAGTGGCTCGATTAGTTCGAGCATGGCTCCAGGCTCTGAGGATAGCACAGTTGGTCGGTCCAAGTGCATCAGCCTCAGGCACCAAAAATAGCTTGGTACTCGAGTATTGGCCCAGACTGGGGTTGCTAGGTGGATCCCAGTTGGGGTACATGCAAGAGTCTGCCTCACTATCTCCCCTCCTCACACCTAAAAAAAGAAAAGAGAAAGAAAAGAACAGAAATGAAATAAGATCCTGGTGAAAATGATTTTTAGTTGACAGACCTTTCAAAGAAAAAATATAAGATGGTGCTGTAATTTTACTTGTTAGAATCAAATAAATCTAGGTTGGATATGACCTTGGTAATTAATTATCCTGTCCATTGCTTCATTTATAGATAAGGACGTAAAAGCTTTGAGAGGACAGTGACACACAGTCTGCTGGAGATGGCCAGGGTTAGTGGCAGGTCTCCTAGCTCATGATCCAGCACTACTCTACTACTCTACCTACCACGCTGCTTTCCTTTCCAATGCAAGAATGAAGCTTTCTAAGCAGTGACACCCGCTAGGAATGTGAGTAGTATGCCCAGCCTGCTCCCTGAGTGCAGAAAGGTTTAATTTCTTCATCAGAAAGCTAAGGGAAAGTTAGGAAACTGCTTTAATTCCTTTAATAAGCTAAAGATCAAAGGATTTGTGTGGTCTGCCTCTAGGCCACTGATCCCCAAATTTGAATAAACTGTGAAGCCCTTTAAAGGAATATACTCTTCTGAGACCTATGATAAATTTTGTTAACTAGCGTTTGAGAAACATTCATTTAAAAAAGCTAAAATCTCATTCTTTAAACATGACTTTTAGTAGAGAATTCACAATGAAAACAGACAAGTTTTATCTTTAGAACTGGCAAAATGAGAATACAAATCTTAAATGTTCTTATTAAACACAAAGACCCCCATCTCCCCGCAAGACTATGTCTCTGAAATCCAATTTGTGAAACACTGTCCTGGTGCAGAATGAGTCGCTCCTTTCTCCTCTGAGCCCTCTGAGGAACGCCTGCAGCTATAGTTCCCTCTGCCTTTGCTCCTCTGTCTTTTGTATTGAATGGAACTTTTTAAAGTTAATTCACACTTTTACAGTGGAGCCTGTGTGTCCTGTATTCCCATTACCAAATCACCCTATTTCTCTTTGAATCCTGGGTCACTTTGCGATTTCCCTAATATTTGTTTTAGATAAAAATTCAGCACAATCCTGCCTTTGTGGGATGTTATTTTTAGTGAAAATGCTAGATTTCTAGAACAAAAGAGATACAGGTTTCCCACTTGTTATCTAGGTGACATCAGCAGCTTTCTAGCTTTCAGGAATGAAGTTCCATCAGTTAAAATGCACTTGACACGCCCTGGCTGCCTCGCACGGTAGTTAAATTCCATGTTTTACAAACTTAATTACCATCTGTCCTCCCTCTGGGTGACAGGTGGCTACAAACACAGTTAGATTTTCCTCTGAGAGGGAATCTCTCCCCTTGACAGTCAGTCCCCACTGACTTCTGTCTCACAGATCACGAGGGATCAGCCGGGAGCCCCTCGGGAGGGTCGCTTTCTTGCCTATCCATCTGCTTTCTTCTACTCTTGTGTCAGAATTTTGTTTTTCTTTAAGAATTCTTACCCCAGTGGAAATGTAAGCATGCTAGAATTTCTTTTTGGCTCTTACAGTGTTGTTATTTTATATTGGATTAGGAAATAGGATTTGAAAAGTGATTTTTTAAAAACATTGCAGTGAATCTTAGTTATACATTATTTTGGTTAAAAAATATACTTGCACATTTCAATATGGTAGTTATTGCCACATATGGCTCTTTCAATTTAAATTAGTTAAAACAAAATACAATAAAGAATTTAGTTCCTCAGTCTCACTAGCCACATTTCAAGTGCTCAAAAGTCCCATGTGTCTGGGACACTATATTGGACAAAGCAGATATAGCACATTCCCGTCATTGTTCTGAGGGATAGTGCTGCTCTATAACACTTATTATCCTTTAAAAGAATGTGAATGCAAGCTATGTACTATGCTATAGAAGCCAGCTTTGGAAAAAGATACAACAAAACATAAATATGTAAGTCCTTTCCAGTCAAAACCCATCTGGGAAGTGCTGAGGATAATTATGTAATGCACTATACAGTTGGAAGTCTGGATGCCCTTATGTTCAAGTCAGAGACACAAAGCTTCCTCATTTAATGTGGATTATAAGAAGATCCGCTTTTCTTTAAATGACAAGATAGAACAGACTTTCACTAAAGTGGTGGCTCGTCTCAGTGGAGCTGGGGGGGCGGGGGTTGGGAGTGGTGGGAGAGCACGGAGAGCCACGTCAGAAACACTCGGGACTGTGTCAGACTGGACATCTCCCCCCACCCTGACTGAGTTAGAGTCCACTGGGGGAGGGGAGGGAGTGGTGGAAGCGCACGGAGAGCCACGTCAGAAACACTCGGGACTGTGTCAGACTGGACATCTCCCCCCACCCTGACTGAGTTAGAGTCCACTGGGGGAGGGGGTGGGAGTGGTGGGAGTGCACAGAGAGCCACGTCAGAAACACTCGGGACTGTCAGACTGGACATCTCCCCCCACCCTGACTGAGTTAGAGTCCACTGGGGGAGGGGAGTGGTGGGAGTGCACAGAGAGCCACGTCAGAAACACTCGGGACTGTCAGACTGGACATCTCCCCCCCACCCTGACTGAGTTAGAGTCCACTGGGGAGGGAGGAGTGGTGGGAGTGCACGGAGAGCCACGTCAGAAACACTTGGGACTGTCAGACTGGACATCTCCCCCCCACCCTGACTGAGTTAGAGTCCACTGGGGGGGGGGTGGTGGAAGAGCATGGAGAGCCACGTCAGAAACACTCGGGACTGTGTCAGAATGGACATCTCCCCCCACCCTGACTGAGTTAGAGTCCACTGGGGGTGGGAGTGGTGGGAGTGCACGGAGAGCCACGTCAGAAACACTCGGGACTGTCAGACTGGACATCTCCCCCCCACCCTGACTGAGTTAGAGTCCACTGGGGGGGGGGGGTGGGAGTGGTGGAAGTGCACGGAGAGCCACGTCAGAAACACTCGGGACTGTCAGACTGGACATCTCCCCCCCACCCTGACTGAGTTAGAGTCCACTGGGGAGGGGAAGTGCTGAGGTGGAACTCTTACAATTTGAAAAGCTCCCCAGATGGTTCTCATGTGTCTCCTCCATCTCCATCCCTGTAGGTAGGAACCATTGCTCCAAAACACGGCTAACCGAGTTGGGAGATGTGCCCAAGTGCAGAATGTCAAGAACCATTATGTAGGTTAAGTATGTAGGTTATATTAGTCAGGGGTTGCTAGAGAGGCAGAACCAATAGGATACACAGATATAAAATCTAGTGACTACTATGTTTACATATGATTTATTATAAGAATTGGTTTACGTAATTATGGAGTCTGAGAAGCCCCATGATTTGCCATGTGTAAGCTAGAGAACCAGGAAAATCAGTGTAATTCAGTCTGAGACTAAAGGCCTGAGATCCAGGGGAGCTTATGGCATACGCTCCAATCTGAATTCAAAGAATCTGGGGTCTGATGGTGTAAGTCCCAGTCTGAGTCCTCAGGCCCAATAACCAGGAGCTCTGATAGCCGAGGGCAGGAGGAGAGCGATATCTCAGCTTGAGCAAGAGAGCAAACTGGCCCTTTCTCCAACTTTGTATTCTATTCAGGCCCTCAGAGTGAGTGACGCCTACATGCACTGGTGCCAGCTATCTGGGCATTCCTTAGCCCAGTCAAGTTGATTCATAAAATTCACTATCCCATAGTTTAAGTTCCAATTACTGGGCTGGTCTCATGAACAATAGAATGAATAAGCCCTTTGGTTAGCAAGGCTATATGCTTCTCCAAAGCACCATGAGTGAATACTGAAGGCAAGTTAGCAGCGCATTAAACATTTATTCATTTAAGAATCACTTATTGAGCACATAATGATGTCTGTCAAACACTTTCATATGTATTGAGGAATTTGTTGGAATCAGTAAGTGATGGCACTGGAGTGTGGCAGCTGGATTTCTGCAGGGGCCCTGGAATGAACCTGGTTTTAAATCTCTTCTGCTCTAGCTGTGTCCTTGGACAAATGACTGAACTTCTCTAAGGCTCAGTTTCCTGTATTAAATTGGGGATAATGCTAGTACTTCATGAGGTTATTTTGAGGATTGAATGAAGGTGTATAGTAAACATTTAGTAAAATTCAGTGACTGGAGCATATCAAAGAGTATATAGTTTAGTGAGAAAGATAACCTCACTTATGCTGTACTGCAGGGATGGCTGGTTCAACGGATAATGAAAGGAAGCTCAAGAAGCCAAAGGTATAGATTTAACTCCGGTGTGATTCAGTCAGCGGTGGGGTGGACCAGATGCCCCTGCCCTCGCCCTGCTTTCTCACAAATGTGGCTACCAGGAAATCGGGATGATGGCTTATGGGCAGTCAAATAAAAGAACCGAGAAAGATCCAAGATGTCAGTCCAATTTCCTTTCTTCAGAGATGAGCAGACCAAGCCTCAAAGTGCCTTACCAAACTTAGTTTAAACACAGCACATTGGTGGCAGCGGTGAGGTCAGAACCTGGGTTCCTGATTCCCTGCCCAGTGTTGGCTTAACGCACATTGATCGTTTCCTAATGGAACAAAAATCTTTGTCAGTGTGAAATATTAAGAAAGATACTTATTTTACTATCATTGGGATAATTTCCAAATACATTTGCATGTGCTTCAGAACCAGACACCACACTAGGTGCAATTTTCATTTGTCCTTACAGGTACATTGACATCCTTTGAGATGTGGCTCCTAGAAGGGGCTCTATGCAGACTCACAATCTGTAACAGCCGAATGATCCTGGGCCTGGATTGTGGTGCGTCTCAGAAGTGAACCCGAGCAGTGGTCAGCCTTCGGTTCTTTCCAGAACATTGGAATGGCAGTGAACTCATGGAAAGCAGGGAGGCAGGACCCGAGGTTCATGTGCACCGCAGTCTGATACTGGCCTTCCATTCTCAGGGCGGGCGGGCAGCTTCCTGCTCAGTCACTGCTTTCCTCACGTCACCTCGGAGGCACGGTGGCGAGATAACCCGGGTTTTGCCGATCAGAACACTCGGCAAAACCGAGTGCTCCCGTCAGGGTTGGAATGGAGCCCAAAGTCCCTTCCCTGGCTGACAGTCTGGGGGACCCGGCCCTGGTCTGCCTTCCAGGTTCATTTCACAGCCCTCTCCCTCCTCTTTAGTCCAGTCACGCGGCTTCCTTCTGATCCTCGTTCCCACCTTCTGCTCTCTGCACTTGCTCTCTCCACTGCCTGGGATTCTTTCTCCGAGATTGTTCTTGGATCAGCCTCTCCAGACTTCAGTGTCATGCCTTCAGAGCCCTCCCTGAACACCCCCTCTAGGGAGCTGCTTGGTCACTGCCTCTCATGTTACCGGGTTTCATTTCTCTGCTCAGCACTTTCCTCTCTGATATTTCCTTGCCTTGTGAATTTATTCATTTCTTGTCTTCCCCCATTAAAAAAATCAAACTCTAGGAGAAGTGGGATTTTGTCTACTTGGATCACTACTTTATCTCCATCTCCCAGAACTAACTAGCACATAGTAGATGCTTGATAAGTGTTTACAGAATGAAATGAACGAATGAACTGGTGACTACGCTGCACTTGAGGATCACAGCTCATCTTAGGTGATTTTTTGCTGGTGCTGTTCGTGCCTATAGCAGGTCTCCTGGCTCTGGATGCTGCCTGCCTGGATGCCACGTGTGAAGCAAATTTAAAAATTACCCTCAGCCCTGGCTGATTGGCTCAGCAGTAGAGCGTCAGCCCGGCGTGTGGAAGTCCCAGGTTCGATTCCTGGCCAGGGCACACAGGAGAAGCACCCATCTGTTTCTCCACCCTTCCCCCTCTCTTTCTCTCTATCTCTCTCTTCCCCTCCTGCAGCCAAGGCTCCATTGGAGCAAAGTTGGCTCAGGTGCTGAGGATGCCTCCATGGCCTCTGCCTCAGGCGCTAGAATGGCTCCGATTGCAGCGGAGCAATGCCCCAGATGGGCCGAGCATCGCCCCCTAGTGGGCATGCTGGGTGGATCCCGGTTGGGTGCATGCGCTGAGTCTGTCTGACTGCCTCCCCATTTCTAACTTCGGAAAAATACAAAAAAGAAAAAAAAATCACCCTCATTAGCAAAACACACAGCAAATGTAAGTTCATTGAACAATATTTAATGAGTGCTTACTCTGTCAAATACTAGGTCTTTGTGAGAATTAACTCAACCTCAACAAGTCATTGGGTAGGCACTATTCTCATTTTCATTAGAGAGGAGCAGTAAGCTGAGGTCCTAATAGTTAAATGTATCACCCATGGCCACATAGGTAGTAAATTAAAGGGCCAAGATTTGAATCCAGGGCTTCTGACTGTTCAAAGTTATAGAAAAATTTATAATGAAACACATACAAGTGAAAACAATACAAGGAAGGAATAAATGGCAAAAAGAAAATGCCAAAGAATGTGGCATTATACTTATTTAATGACTATAAATCTGGCTGACAGTTGTCTCTTACCTGCACCAAAATAAAAGATATCTCTACCTCTCCAAGGCTACCGTGACCTTCAGAGATCTGAGAATGTCAGTGAGATGAACAAACTTCTTAGCACTATAGAGAACTAATAAAGGAACTTCACAGGTATATACCATCCACACCATCATGAAACTGGAGGTGCCTTCTCTCTGCCTCCAGGATTCGAGCAGGCCGTGCTCAATGGATTATGCACATGTGGTGTGTTGATGAACTAGTCAATGGAATCTTGGAGGCCTGTCAGCTGGACTTTGGCCCTAAAGTCTTCCTTCTGTCCCACTCTTATTTGTGCAAATGTTTACCTCTACTGGACAATAGCAACTGCCACACCTTATCTGGTATCTGGACTTGCCATCTTGGTCCCTCTGGTCCAGCCTGCTGATGTCTAATGAATCTAAACAGGTGATTTCAGGAAACAAATGGTGCTACAAAATACTTAAGGTCAGGAGGCAAAGGCACTGGTGATGTGCAAGGGCAGCCAGGAGACAGACACACAGACACACGGAGGGCGTGGGGTGGGATGTGAGGTTTCAGAAGGAGCTTGAGGCTGGACCCCGATAGAATCCAGAGACAGGGAGTCAGATTTAGTTATTCTCACCATCTGGTCAGATCTTTGCATCGAGCAGAAATACTGAACAGAAAGATCCTAAGAGAAGGTGATGAGCCATGACAGGGAAAAAGATTTCTGAGGCGAATGAAAGATATTCTAAATGAGAAGTAAAGGAGTAAAAGAAATGTTTTAGGACTCAATTTGCAAGGTTAAATATGTTTTATAGTAGTATTATTCCATAACATATTTGGGCAGAACGAATGTCAGTTATGAAGAAAATCCTCTGCTCGGATATATGCATCAAGCCCTATGAATGAAAGTCATTGACTGTGTACCTGGGAGAAAACCTTGGTCTTTAGTTGTCTGTTTTCTTTGTGTTCACTGGAGGATGTAATGCTATGGGTATTAATATTGCTCATAGAATGATGAACAATACAACCAACTTTAGGTGTTCCACCTTAAAGAGCCAATGACAACTGTGTGCCTCTAACCCCCCAGATAGTCAAGTCTATCTTCTGTGCCAAGTGCTTTCACTGGAGTGGAAAATAAGGAAGGACAATGCTGATTTCTGTAAGTTTCATTCCATTTCAGTTTTCCCACTGTTCCCGTTTGATATCCATCAATACACATGGAAATAGCAAAAGACAGAAGAAAAGAAGGAGGGGGCTGAAAAATTTTATAGTACCTGCATCATTAGTCCCCAAATAACTGGAGTGCTAACCAGGGAGAGGGACTGAGTGGCTTCTCTGTGACAGGCGCTTGCTAGGCCTCTTAGACCAGTGGTCCCCAACCCCGGGCACAGACCGCTACCGGTCCGTGGGCCACTTGGTACCAGTCCGCAGAGAAAGAATAAATAACTTACATTATTTCTGTTTTATTTATATTTAAGTCTGAACGATGTTTTATTTTAAAAAAATGACCAGATTCCCTCTGTTACATCTGTCTAAGACTCACTCCTGATGCTTGTCTCGGTCACGTGATACATTTATCCATCCCACCCTAAAGTCCAGTCCGTGAAAATATTTTCTGACATTAAACCGGTCCGTGGCCTAAAAAAGGTTGGGGACCACTGTCTTAGACCATTTCCATGATATCCTGAAAGGCAGGTATCACTAATCCTCCTTTTACAGAGGAAGGTGAGTTCACACGTCTCTTCCCCAAAGTCACCGATTTAATCAGCAGGAAAGCAGACTCAGCAGGGACTCGAATGCAGGTGTAGCTGTTCTGAACACTGCACTCTACCTCGTATCCCACGTGGGTCCTACAGCATTCTGAAGCATCTTTTTCTGCTTAAGGTGTTCTGTGAGCTGTTACCTCATTGATCTTCACAATCTTTCTGTGATGCAGGAAATTCCCTGCTATCTCTTTATTCTTCAAATGAGAAAACTGCTGCAGGGAGGCCCTCAGGGAATCTGGAAGTCTCATGGGGTCTGGGGCCTGGGGTGAGCAGGGGGGAGGTGGGGGCTGGGAGTGGACAGGGTGGGGCACTCTGGGGGCGGGAGCTGCAGGCAGCCTTCCCGCTGTGGGCTGTGGCTGTGCTTTAATCTTACCTTACTTATCTCACACACATCTGGATAAGAATACACATAGGTCGACATACAGCTTTGGGCTCTACATGTCGCTGCTCCCTCTGTCTTTTACATTTTTTTGTTTTTCCTTCAAAAGCAACAAACCCAGTACAGGAAAGCTTTGAGAACATGACCACTCTCTCTCCAAAGCTCTCTACATAAGTTGGAACTGCCTGCATTGAATTTTATAGCAACCAGGAATGAAAAACTGCATCAGCTGCACTTCCACCAAAACTCTCTCCAGTTAATTTCAGTTATCACCATTATGCATGGATTATATTGTTTTATATAAATTAAGAATAAGTGCAGCTTGATGACAAACTACTTTGATTAAGATAACTTCAATTGGATAAGAATATAATTAAAATGATAAGGTCACATGGTGAAATGACAAATTTCTAGCTATAACTATGTTATAGGAGAAAAGTTACCAGAAGAATAACTTTTTATACTCTCTAGTCCCTCTCCAGTGTAGAGTTACCATGTCATTTGTTGTCCAATCAGGTCACTTTTGAGAGTGAAAGTGGGTGCTATGAATGCTGATGTCAGGTCAGCAAGTGCTGTTAGGTTCGGGGAGGTGTGCTGTGGCTGCCAGAGTCTAACTCTTGGAGGAGCAGGAACAGGGAAGTGCTGACAGGGTCCCTGTGAGGCCGAGAACAAAGAGATCAGCACAAAGGAGGGCAAACATCCTGCATTCTATTGGTTAGAGACCCTTATCAGAAATTTATGTTTGAAATTCGCCACTGAGCTAAACCCTTCCCCTGTTGCTATGTTGCGTGCGACCCCCCTAGCGAATAGCAAACTGCCACATCTGCTTCTGTAAATGCTTGCTCACTTAGGATATGAAAGGACCTAGTTGTAAGCGCCAGGCGCGACTCTCGTTTGTAGCCCCCTGTAGGTACAGTGTCTCGGACACCTTGAGAGTTCGTCCCTGCGCAGGTTAAACTTGGCCAATAAAGTAAGATCTAAACCCCTGAAAGTCTCCGACATTTGTTCTTGCGCTTGGTGGATGTAACATTTGGTGCGTTGGCTGGGAAATCCCCCGGTTCGGAGACCGGATGGGCAGCTCGAGCTGAGTAAGTATTTACTAAGGATCCTCTTTTGGTTTGGGCTCCGGAGCAAACAACCCTGAGGTAGTAGGTGGGACGCTGCCAGTAACCTACCCAGGACTTTCAGAGGCGGGATGCTGCTCTCTGAAATTTGGTTTCGCTAACATTAGAAGTGATGGGTCATGTTAGGGTTCTTATTTGCTTGCGCTGCGCTGCATTAGTTTTGATTTACATGTCATTCTCGTATGCCCAAAAGTTAGATTGTCTCATCTGTTTCTTGCTAGTCTGTATTGTTTGTTTTCCCCTTTTATTCCTCCCTGATTTTCTTAGGATGGGCCAGCAGGAATCTGTACCCGGCTCTCCACTTGAATGCCTGCTGAAGAACTTTTCTGATTTCCAGAGGCGGACCCGGGAATACGGGGGCTCGCTGCCTGACCCCGAATTTCTCCAAACCTTAAGTCAGCTAGAGTGGCCCACCTTTAATGTAGGATGGCCCACAGAGGGCACCTTTGACCTTCCGACTTTATTTGCTGTTCGAGCCACCGTCTATAGGGTTCCCCACCCGGACCAATATCTGTACATAGACGTCTGGGTAGATATAGCTACTGAACGGCCCAGATACATTAGGAAGTATTTGAAGGGAAACCAGCAAGGCAGACGGGCAGTTTGCCTCAACGCGGTTGGAAAGAAGGTCAAGGAAAAGGAAAAGGGGGAAGCCCACGCCCCGAAACAGCCTTGTAGCCAGCCTAGGCTCTACCCAGTCTTGCCCGAACCACTGGAGGACCACCTAGACCCGGTGAATGCGCCTCCACCTTACCCGTGTCGAGAGGAACCAGATTCCTCGTGTCAGGATGCGGGCGGGCTCCCGAGCCCACCCCACACCCGGGAGGGGTATTCTATGGGGAGGGAGCTTTGTCTCCGGCGGTGGGCGCCGCCATTTTGCCTCTGGCGGGAGGTGCCGCAGGCGCCGCTATTCTGTCTCCAGCGGGAGGCACCGCCATTTTGCCTCTCTGAGAGGCGCCACCGGCACCAGATGCTCCACCATGGGCACCTCCCCGCCTTGTTTATATGCCCTTCTCCACCAGTGACTTATATATAATTGGAAACATCAAAATCCCCCATTCTCTGAGAAACCCCAAGGGCTGATCTCCCTCCTCGAAACCATATTAAGAACTCATCAGCCCACCTGGGATGACTGTCAACAGATTCTGCAAACTCTCTTCACTTCTGAAGAGAGAGACAGGATAATGCGGGAGGCCGCAAAGGCGGTCCTGGGGGAGGAGGGAGAGACTATGGCCGGGAGAAGGGAGATAGAAGACATACTCCCTTCTCAGCCCCGGGCCTGGGACCTTAATACTGCCGGGGGAAGGGACACGCTCCTCCAGTATCGCCGGGCTCTGCTGAGGGGGCTCAAGGCAGCTGCGAGAAAACCTACCAACTTCAGTAAGGTTAGTGAAGTCATCCAGGGAAGAGAGGAGTCCCCAGCAGCCTTCCTAGAAAGACTCATGGAGGCTTATAGAGTATATACCCCTCTAGATCCTGAGGCAGAAGAGAACAGGAGACTAGTAAATATAGCCTTTGTGACTCAGGCCGCTCCAGATATTAGGAAAAAGCTTCAGAAGATAGAAGGATTTGAAGGAGAAATAGAAGCAAGCTATCAGAGATAGCCCAGAAGGTGTATGTCAATAGGGATGATCCGGAGGTTGGCAGGGCGAAGGAAGTTGCCAAAATCCTGATTGCTGCCCAGAAACTTCCTCCCAAAGGGAAAGGGGACAGCAAAAGGGCCTGGGATGGCGAATAGCCAAAGATCAATGTGCCTATTGTAAGGAGAAAGGGCACTGGAAGAGAGTGTCCAAGGTTGAAGGCCGACAACCAAGGGCCAAAACCGGGTCCAGAGGTCTTGCTCCAAACCTTAGACTGACGGGGCCAGGGCTCCATTCCCGTCGGCTCCCAGGAGCCCATGGTCACCTTGACAGTCGAAGGAAAGCCAATAGACTTCCTAGTTGACATGGGAGCCACCTTCTCAGTCCTAAAGAAACCACAAGGGCAAATTCAGAAGGCAACTACCAAAATAGTAGGGGCAACGGGCAAAGCAGAAGCCTATCCATGGGCCACCGCAAGAATTACTAACTTAGGCCGAGGCACCATTACCCATTCCTTCCTAGTCATTCCAGACTGCCCTTACCCACTACTTGGAAGGGACTTATTGCAGAAACTTCAGGCCACCATTACCTTCCGATGGGAGGAAAGCCCTACGAGGGACAAGGAGGCGGAGGTCAGCTTGGAGATAACTGTCCCACTGTCGGAGTAATACTTACTTGCCACTATCCAAGGAGGTAAGGAGAAAGGAGCAGGAGTTCTGGATGCCCTGCGTGCCAGGGTACCTGAAGTTTGGGCAGAAACCAACCCACCAGGTTTGGCAACCCACCAACCGCCTGTCCTAGTACAGCTGTTGAGCACTGCCAGCCCTGTTAGGGTCAGACAATACCCGGTCCTGGCCTGAGCCAGACAGGGCATTGCACGGCACGTGCCATGCCTGCTGAAAGCAGGCATACTCCGAGAATCCCAATCAGCCTGGAACACCCCATTACTCCCCGTCCAAAAGCCGGGGACCCATGACTACCGCTCAGTGCAGGACCTGCTGGAGGTAAATGCACGGGTAGAGACTATCCATCCCACGGTGCCCAACCCGTATACCTTACTGAGCTCATTGCCCCCAACCCATACCTATTATTCAGTCCTGGATTTGAAGGATGCCTTCTTTTGTATTCCTCTGGCGCCTCAGAGCCAAGAGATCTTTGCCTTTGAATGGAATGACCCAGAAAATGGACTGGTGGGGCAGTTCACTTGGACCAGACTACCACAAGGGTTTAAGAATTCCCCCACCATTTTTAATGAAGCCCTCAGCAAAGATCTGCAGGCTTTCTGCTCCTCCCATCCATCGATCATACTGCTCCAGTATGTGGATGACATCCTCATAGCTGCCAAGGACAAAGGAGAGTGTGAGGAAGCTACCTCGAACCTGCTACAAGATCTTGGGCGAATGGGGTATTGAGTCTCTGCCAAGAAGGCCCAGATTGTGACGCAAAATGTAAGTTATTTGGGGTATAACTTATAGGGAGGGCAAAGAACATTGTCCAGCCAGTGAATTCAGATGGTCTTGCAGATCCCTGAGCCTACCAGCAAGAGGCAGGTACGAGAATTCCTGGGTGCAGTAGGATACTGCCGACTGTGGATATTGGGCTTTGCAGAACTAGCTAGACCCCTACATGAACTAACCAGGGGAAAGGAAGAACAATTCATATGGACAGATAAGGAAAAGCAAGCGTTTCAAGCGCTCAAGGAGGCCCTAGTGACTGCCCCAGCTTTGGCCCTGCCGGATCTGGCCAAACCCTTTCAGCTATTTATAGCAGAAAAGGGGTACTGAGTCAGGAGCTCGGGCTGTGGAAGAGGCCCGTCACCTATCTGTCCAAGAAACTTGACCCCGTAGCCTCGGGATGGCCAGCATGTCTGAGGGCACTTGCTGCCACCTCAATACTAGACAAGGAGGCTAGTAAGTTGACTTTGGGACAGGACATTCGAGTAATTGGGGAACATTACATAGAGCAAGTGCTACGAGCACCTCCTGACAGGTGGCTATCCAATGCAAGGCTGACACAATATCAGGCTCAGTTGTTGAACCCTCCATCTGTTCAGTTCCTCAAAACAACAGCCCTGAACCCAGGGACCCTGTTGCCAATACCGGAGTCCACAGTGGATCACAGTTGCAAGCAAATCCTTGACACGGTGACTGGCTCCCGCCCGGACTTAAGGGATCAGGCCTACGAAAAGGCAGACCTGACCCTCTTTACTGACAGGAGCAGTTTTATCAAGGATGGACAGCGGTATGCAGGGGCAGCCGTGACTACGGGAGATGAGGTCCTATGGCAGAAAGCGCTGCACGTAGGGACGTCTGCACAGAGGGCAGAGCTGATAGGACTAACCAGGGCCTTACAGATAGCGGAGGGAAAAGTTGCCAACATCTATACTGACAGCCGCTATGCATTTGCCACCGCCCATGTCCACGGAGCCATATACAAGAAGAGAGGCTTACTGACAGCAGGGGGGAAAGACATCAAGAACCACAGTGAAATTCTTGCCCTCCTCGACGCCATTTGGCTACCTACCAAAGTTGCCATTATCCACTGCAAAGGACACCAGAAGGGGAATTCTCCTATTATAAAAGGTAACAACCTAGCAGACTCAGCTCCAAGAGAGGCAGCCACTGGGCCACAAGAAAGCCTTCTGCCATTGCTCCCTAAGCCAATGCTACCTCCGGATCCTAGATATTCCCCAGAAGAAGAGCAGGAAAGGATACAGTTAAAGGGGAAGAAAAATCAGCAGGGATGGATAGAACTTCCTGACTCCCGGCTCTATTTACCCCAGGGAATAGTAAGGAAAATAGTGAGAGATATTCATACTAGCACTCACCTAGGGCAGAATAAGCTAGAACAACTTGTCAAGAAATATTATTCTGGGCCCAACATCAGGGATATTGTTCATTCCGTTGTCTCTAGATGCAGCATCTGTGCCAGGGTAAATGCGCAGAATAAGAAGTTGCCTCCCTTTGTGAGGTATTGGGGGAAAGCTCATGGAGAGTTATGGGAAGTAGATTTCACAGAGATGACCCCTGGGAAGTCAGGTTATAAGTATCTATTAGTATTAGTAGACACCTTCTCAGGGTGGGTAGAAGCATTCCCCATGAAAGGAGAGGCTGCTTCCACAGTTTGCAAAGTCTTATTAAGGGAGATCATACCTAGATATGGCATTCCCCTAGCCCTAGGATCAGACAATGGACCTGCATTCATATCCAGGATATCTCAAGAACTAGCTACTAAGCTAGGTATCAATTGGAAATTGCATTGCATTTATAGGCCCCAAAGTTCAGGACAGGTAGAAAGAATAAACAGGACTCTAAAAGAGACTATAATTAAACTGAAGGAGGAGACCGGCAAAAACTGGGTTGAGCTCCTCCCTTTCGCCCTCTTTAGAACTAGATATACCCCTTATCTTAAGAAGTGGGCCCCTTATGAAATCCTGTTTGGACAGCCCATACCCCTTGTGCCTCGATTGACCAGAGAGGAATTAGAAGTTTCTAACCATACTTCCTCAAGTCCTTGCAGGCTCTGCAGCACATCAGGAGTGAAGTGCGAACCCTCCAGAGATCAGCCAGCTCGGAAGGAGAATACAATCCCAGACTGCCGGAGTCACCGGAGCCTGGACAGTGGGTATGGGTTCTCAACCACAGAAGGGGCAACCTTGAGCCGCGATGGAATGGACCGTTCCAGGTACTCCTGAGCACCCCTACAGCTGTTAAGGTAGCTGAGAAGCCCTACTGGATCCACCTCTCCCACATAAAGCCGGCCCAACCACCCGACGAAGGACCTCGGAGATGGCAAGTCAAGCGGACCCCTGGAGAGCCTCTAAAGCGCACCTTCTCCTCCACTTAGGACTGATGGCTTTTTATTGTCTACCCAGCAAGGGACTGGAGTTGCAGGAATGGGTTTTAATCAGGAAGCAGATGGCACAGTTATAGCACAGAATAACACCTGGGATAGTAGCAACCCCATAACCCTCCCAGCTGACTTATCGAAGTTTTTGAGGGTAAATTGTGTGACTCACCAGCAGCATGGAGATATGTTGGGGGAGGGGATAGGCATCCGTTAGGAGCAGAACACTTTGATAACCAAGAATTATGTGACCCTCATTACCAGAATAGGGCTTTATGGTATACCCCTCACTATGCTTGCTCCGAACCTCCATCAGGACAGAGACACATTTGTGGATCTCATTCGGACTTTTACTGTAAAAAGTGGGGTTGTGAGACACTTGTCAGTGAATTTCAATGGAGTCCACCTAAACCAGACCCAGACATAAGTCTCTTTCGATTAGGAACTAGATTAGGGTGAAGAAAGCCCAATGATGGTTGGGACAATGACTGTGTTAAAGATAACCCGACTATCATTATAATTAAGAAGCCTAAAGACCCAAGTTGGAATTCAGGAAAAACATGGGGCCTAAGACTGTATGTAACTGGACATGATCTGGATACCTTTTTCACCATCAGAAAACTTCCTACAAAGAACCGACCTCTCCTTCGCAGAGCAGGGAACGGGCTGCCACTCAGGCCTCCTAGGCCCCCTGTCAGCCTCCCGGCAGCACTCACTCCAGCAGCAGTTGAGCTCCCGGACAGTAAGGCAGGCCCAGACCAGAGAGGAGCTACTACGACTCCTACTGCAACTCTTTCCCAGTCGAGTCAGAAGGGCAGGACCATAAATTACCTTTTTACACTCCCAGCCCGTTACTAGAAAGACCACACCACCAAGAGATGTATGCCCTAGATTTACTGGATAAGGTATTTCCCTTCTTTAACAGTACGCAGCCTGGAATTACAGAGTCTTGTTGGCTATGCCTTAGTCCCAGACCCTCTTTCTATGTAGGGCTGGGGGCCAGCACCTCGAGAGAAGGGGAACTGGCTCCCACTACAGTAACCCTTGCGAGGGACTGAAACCAGAATCAGATAAAGGATTGTTTCTCTGAAGGATCTCTCACTTTAGCAGAGTTCCATGGGAGGGGGACCTGCTACCTTCTGGCAAATTTCACCTTAAGTAACTCCAATTATAGTGACTATTGTCTTAACCAAGAAACCCTACCTGCCACCCTAGAGGGCCCAGAAGTAATAAAGGCTCCTGAAGGACTATGGTTTGTGTACACTCAAGGTATCTTCAAGTGTATAGTCCCCACTCATCCTGAACTTTGTGTAAGTGCTTATATTATCCCACAGGTATATCTGTATGGGGGAGACCCCGAATTCCTCATTGCTCCCCCTAGGCGGGCAAAACGAGCTCCACTCCTTATCCCTATCACAGCTACCATAGGAATTGTAGGGTCAGCCGTGGTAGGGACAGCATCCCTCATTCAGGGAGAACTCACCCTCAGACAGTTATCCAAGACCTTCTCTAAAGATATTGCGCTTCTCCAGGAACAGGTAATATACCTAGAGAAGCAAATAGACTCCCTCGCTGAGGTAGCCCTTCAGAATACAAGAGAGCTAGACCTCCTCCTCCTTAAGCAGGGAGGAGTGTGTGCTGCTTTAAGAGAAGAATGTTGTTTTTATGCTAACCACTCTGGAGTAATTAGAGAGAATATCAAGTAATCTTACAAACAGATTAAGGAACAGGGACCTAGAATAATAAAGCCCTAGCTGGTATGCCTCCATGTTTAAGACCTCTCCTTGATTAACTACCTTCATTTCCACAGTTGCTGAACCCCTCCTATTATTCTTTCTTTTTTTTCCTTTTTTTTTTGTATTTTTCTGAAGCTGGAAACGGGGATAGACAGTCAGACAGACTCCCGCATGTGCCCAACTGGGATCCACCCGGCATGCCCACCAGGGGGGCGATGCTCTGCCCCTCCGGGGCGTCGCTCTGTTGCGACCAGAGCCACTCTAGCACCTGGGGCAGAGGCCAAGGAGCCATCCCCAGCGCCCGGGCCATCTTTGCTCCAATGGAGCCTTGGTTGCGGGAGGGAAAGAGAGAGACAGAGAGGAAGGAGAGGGGGAAGGGTGGAGAAGCAGATGGGTGCTTCTCCTGTGTGCCCTGGCCGGGAATCGAACCCAGGACTTCTGCACGCCAGGCCGACGCTCTACCACTGAGTCAACCGGCCAGGGCCCCTCCTATTATTCTTATTGGCTCTTGCCTTTGGGCCAATAATCCTTAACAAGCTCCTTGCCTTCATTAAAGAAGGAATAGAAGTAGTGAAGTTAATGGTTCTGTCCCAACCTTATACCATTCTTCCCACTGATGAAGAATCAAGGGTTTGATTTATGCCCAAAAGAGATGGGGGAATGTTAGGTTCGGGGAGGTGTGCTGTGGCTGCCAGAGACTAACTCTTGGGGGAGCAGGAACAGGGAAGTGCTGATAGGGTCCCTGTGAGGCCGAGAACAAAGAGATCCGCACAAAGTTGGGCGAACATCCTGCATTCCATTGGTTAGAGGCCCTTATCAGAAGTTTATGTTTGAAATTCTCCACTGAGCTAAACCCTTCCCCTGTTGCTATGTTGCGTGCGACCCCCTAGCGAATAGCGAACTGCCACATCTGCTTCTGTAAATGCTTGCTCACTTAGGATATGTAAGGACCTAGTTGTAAGCGCCAGGCACGACTCTCGTTTGTAGCCCCCTGTAGGTACAGTGTCTCCGGACACCTTGAGAGTTCATCCCTGTGCAGGTTAAACTTGGCCAATAAAGTAAGATCTACACCCCTGAAAGTCTCGACATTTGTTCTCGTGCTTGGAGGATGTAACAGTGCAAACCAGGGCGTCCTTGGTACACCAGGACAGATGCTCATCACACCCACAGGGAAGCAACCCCCTCTGTATATTACATGAGCAGCCTGGCAATCCATGACCTACAAGGTATCCATGACTTCTCACACTCCCTCTGCAGGAATGGGTCTTTTTCATATTTTGCTCTCTTCTTTTATTTTTCCCCATTCTGTTTGCCCTTGGTAGTGGGCAAGCCAGGCTGTTGACCCTTATCCATGACAGTGGCACCCTTTAGGGAGCTCTCATGGGAATGCTCCGTTTCCTCAGGTGGGAGGGCTGGGACTAAGTCTGGGATTAGGAGCCAGGGTCAAACCATAGCCCGGGTCTCCTTGCTGTGGGATTTGGGAGTCAGTATGTTTAGGGATAATTTTTTTTCTCTTATATTCCTACTTATGCTATCTGTCTGTCTGATCTCTTCAGCCAGGGGAGGCTTCACCCAGTCCTCCCTGTGTGTGGAGAACAGGAGGGTGGTTGGCTGCCTCGCCCCCAGGAGGGGATGTCAGCCTGTGCCCTTGGGACTCTGCTCCTGTGCTGGCAGGCGCCTGCACACCTAGGCCTTTTGGTTTCAGACAAGGAGTCAGAGGAAGGGACTAGACTTGTGTTATAAAGTACTGCACCCCAGATTCTGAAAGGCACCATACCTCACTTCATCGAGTCCATGTAGAGACACCCAGTCCAGATAAATTTTGAAGAGTTTTATTAGAGGAGGAAATTTTAAATATGCCAGCCGCATAAGGCTGACACAGGGCATCTGCAGGCCCAAATCGTGCAGTGCCAAAAATAGTTCAGGGGCTGCTTATATACCCTTGATCACAGGCGGCGGGGTAGAGCATGACATTATGGCACAATTATTAACAAGATTATAACATTTGTCTAGGGGATATACAGAAACATTAAGACTTTCAAGGTAACACAATCAAAGACATTTACAAATCTTTCAGGTTCATCTTTCCTCACTAGCCTAGAGGTATTTTACCCTCAAGAGTCCAGGAAAGGCCTGACCAGGTGGTGGCACAGTGGATAGAGCGTTGGACTGGGATGCGGAAGGACCCAGGTTCGAGACCCCGGGGTTGCCAGCTTGAGCACGGGCTCATCTGGCTTGAGCAAAAAAAAAGCTCACTAGCATAAACCCAAAGTCACTGGCTCAAGTAGGGGGTTCCTCAGTCTGCTGAGGGCCTGCGGTTATGGCACAGATGAGAAAGCAATCAATGAACAACTACGGTGTTGCAACGAAAAACTGATGATTGATGCTTCTCTCTCCATTCCTGTCTGTCCCTATTTATCCCTCTATTTAACTCTCTCTCTGTCCCTGTAAAAAAAAAAAAAAAAAAAAGAGTCCAGGAAAGGAAGGAATTACAATCAATGCAAGGTGGTATGTAAATTCTGCCTCCTACTGAAAGAGAAGAAGTTTCTCAGTTAACCTTTATTTTACATTTAAAATTAAATGACCCATTGTTCTTGCAATCCAGAAACTTCTACATTCTTCTTCCTCCCCTCCCTGAAGGAGGGATGGGACAGGAAAGCCTGATAGAAAAGCCTGACCTTTCCTCCCAGAATGTCAATATCAATTTTCAGCTTTTCGGTACCTTACAACACTTGAGCCCCTGAATTCTGCTTGCTGGGGCGGGGCTCTGCCTCCCTCTCCTGCCTGGTTCTCCCTTGATCGTTGTGCCTGCTAATCCAGTGAGCCTGGGCGGTTTGAGGGGGCTGGGGACAGGGACTCAGCGGCCCTGCCGGCCTGCTCTAAGGGCACCAGGGCCCAGGAGGGTTGACTGTATTTCTTAGACCAGTGGTCCCCAACCCCCAGGCCGCGGACCGGTACCGGTCCATGGGCCATTTGGTACCGGTCTGCAGAGAAAGAATAAATAACTTACATTATTTCTGTTTTGTTTATATTTAAGTCTAAACGATGTTTTATTTTTAAAAAATGACCAGATTCCCTCTGTTACATCCGTGTAAGACTCACTCTTGATGCTTATTTCGGTCACGTGATACATTTATCCGTCCCTCCCTAAAGGCCGGTCCGTGAAAATATTTTCTGACATTAAACTGGTCTGTGGCCCAAAAAAGGTTGGGGACCACTGTCTTAGACTGTCTTGTAGAAAGAGGCCTGGGGCTCTCAGCACCCCTGCCGAGAGCATGCATGGTGGGAGGGAGCTGTCAAGAGAGCTCTGACCTGGGAGCTGGCAGCCTGTTTCCTCTTGGTTTACCCACATGCGAATGACTGTGTTTTGCTGTGGGAGCCCCAGCCAAAGAGAAATCTCGTTCAGAGAAGAATGTTCAGGACTTCTGAGTCAGGACTATCTGACTTGAAGTACCTGGGGATAGTTTCTGTGGCAGAGATGGCCTGAGGGGCACAGGTTAGCTGCTTTCAAAAATCCAAAGGAATGTGGTCTGGGAGGTGATCCTGAGCATTGAAGCCACATGCTAAAGGTAATATAGCAAAATAAAGAAGAAAACTGGGACACTCTGATGTCATGGAGTCTCTTGGCCAGCTCTGAACTGCTACCATTAGACTTCATATTATATGACAGTGTGAAGCCAGTATCCACGACCACCATCACAGCGGCCTGGCCCATGCAGGTTCGCATTGGATTTGAACAGTTGGTAAAGAAACAACGGAGCCAAAAACTGGTGGGCCATCATCTTTAATCCTAGCTTGCACCTCGCAGGCAAGTAAAAACACACACTGGGCTCCAAAACCCACTCATTCACTGCTCACAAAGCTACTGACTTATCTGAGTTTCCTAGAATCAAAGGTTTCTAGCTCACCAGACTTATTCACCTCTGTTCCCCATATCCTTCCTTCTCTCTGCACAAACTCTGCACAAACTGGCTTTTCCTTCAGCACTCCGCCATCTTGGCTACTTCTCCTGGCCTCCTCCACATGGCCTTTCTCTGCTCTCCTCTCTAATGCTAATCTCCAGAACCAAGAGAGAGCAAGCTCCCAGTCTGCCCCCTTTTATAGTGTAGAAATCAAAACCTTTAATCCAATATACAAAATAGGGAAGACTCTAATACAAAGTCAGTTATCTGAGGCATGATGGGATTGTACCACCCCACATCAAAAAGGGTGGGAAAAGCTTAGTCCTAAAACCAAGCCCCAGGCTACAAGGATTCTGCCTGCCCACAGCCTGCCCCCAACACACATTAATATCACCTGGGCGATGGGCTTCCATGTGGGCAGCGCCATCTTTAACAAAGTGAACATAATATATTTTATCTGCCAACGGACAGAAAATCAGCCCCTGCTGTGTTAAAGCACTATTATTTGGGTTTTCTGTTTTATGTTCACTGACTTAATCCTGAGACACACATTATTTCATTTAATCCTTTCACAGGTGACAGGCCTTCTCATGTCCATTTTACAGATAGAAAAATGGAGCCTAACTTGTCCAAGGGCACTCAAGTAGAAAATGGTAGAGCCTAAGATTTAATCCTGGGTCAATCTGACCCCAAGTCTGTCAGATTTCCATGTTGCCTCTCTCCTCACAGAGCAGCAAATGCGTGATAGCAAACCCTGTACCAATCTATTGCATGGACCTCCATTGCTGTCTGAATGTGCTCAGTCCATCAAGACTCCCTGTTGCTATGCTTGATCCAGGCTGGCCCATGAGTGGGACAGTGAAACGATCATTGTACCCTTCTGACCTCAGTCCCAGTTCCTTCTAAAACCCAGCCTCGTTAACACACGTTGCCACTCTCTCTCCCACTTACACGTGCCAGCTTAAAATGGATACTCAAGGCTGATTCTGTTATGTCTTGAGTTATTGGACCTACTGCTTCCCTTGGCCACTCTGTGTGTCCACACAACCTGAGTCACACGAGTATGAGTAATTCAAAGAAGGCAAATCACAAGAGGGGCCTTGTGCTTTTCAAGCTCCTAAATCTTGTTTGAATAGTGTATTAGCCATCTCTCTTTTCTTTTTTCGCAGCTTAGTGGCTGTATCAGCAAATGTGGAGGCTGATTTACAGTTTGTACTTAGCGCACTCTCTGAAGTGGAGAGAAAAATTGAAAGGCTATGTCAAGCCCATTCATTCACAGACACATTTAAGATCAAATTAATTTTAAAGCACTTATGGGCTATTTAATGTTTCCAAATGTTGCTTTACAAATCTGTAGTGAGCTTTATAGCATAATATATTTTTCAAGTGAAAGCTATTGTAGACTTGGAAATACAATATTTTATATAAAACATTCTGGGATGAAATATGTCATAGGATGAGAAATTAATCTCAAAAACCCAAAACTGCTTAACAAATACAATAACCTGGAGACAATCAACCAAAAGAACTCCGAGGAAAGAGTGTTGTAGCTGGAATGGCTGGAGAGACCCTCTGGCCTGTCCTCTCATTGTAGAGATGGGAAGACTGAGACCTGGAGGGGTTAAGTGGCTGTTGTGGGTCACACAGCTGGTTAGGGCAGGACTAGGCTTGAAATTGGGGCCTTCCAAACTCTTCATTCAGATAAAGGGTACTTATACCATTAAAAATTTTTGCAACAGAAAAATTTTGAATTAATTTGTCTTTCTTCTCTGAACTGATTAAGCTGGGGAGCTGTCGCTGACATTCCCTACCGGCTGTGCTGCAGGCCCCCCCCCCTCGCCACCTGTGTCCTACAGTGTGTGTGTCACGCCTCGCTAGTTTTGTGCATACGTATCGCTACGGACTGCGATCTTACTGTCTATGATCATTTCTTCATGCAGATTGTGAAGTTCCGGAGGCCTGGGATTCCTGTTACTTTGATTTTGTCCTTGTAGGATATGCTCAAGCAAGTCATATAGGAGACACTCAACAAGTACTACTTGGTAGAATGGACAATGAAAACAGAGCAATCTATGGGTACCGGCCCACTATATTTAAAACCCTGTCATTATTTTTATTCTCCCATCAATGTCCTTTCTCTTTGACAATCACAGCTATTTTGAACCTCTGTACCGTCTGGGATTCCTCCAAGCGGTGTGGCTCGCCTGGCCTCAGGGGTGGACACAGAGGAGTCTGCAGGCCACTGCCAGCCCATAGGGTGCCTCTGTGTGAATTAGAAAAAGTGACTCCTTCCTCTAGGCCAGTGGTTATCAACCAGGGGAAATTCTGGATCCTAGGAAATATTTGACAGTAACTGGAGACATTGTGGTTTCTTACAGCTGAAGGGTGCTACTGGCGTAGAGTGAGTAGAGGCCAGGGACGCGGCTACACATCCTACAGTGCACAGAATAGCCTCCACCTCCACAAAGAATTAGCTGGGCTCAAGTGGCACTAGTGGTGACGCCGAAAAGCTCTTCTCTAGGAGGGAAACTTTCAGGATTGGAGTAGAATAAAATTTCAGGAACTTTCTTTTTACCTGATAAATGAGGTTTTATTTTTATTTTTAAAATGTTTAGCATTTTTGCATCAAATATTTACTTGGACCAAGACTAACTGCTTCTGTACATTTATATTTAGAACATCGTGACTATACTAGAGTTGTATTTAGGCTGCACGCTTCCCACCTTTGAGAAGAACCTTTCAGACAGAGATCATTCTGGAGCGCAGCGTGACCTTGGCCTGCTGGCCCCGTCACAGTCTCAGGGACACCTCCTTAAAGGGACAGAACCCCAGCTACATACAGTCTTGGGTGTGAATCATTTAAAGATCTTCCCGCTTACTCCTGCAGGTGGTGCTGTCGCCAGATGCTTCTCCAGACAGGCCCTTTTCTCCCTGGTGTTGACGCCTTCTTTGCCGGCAGGTTGTTTTCCTCTCTACCTTGCAATTCCCCAGCTTGTAAAACTCCTGCAAGTTTACCAGCTTTTGATTACAGTGCTCAATCTGTGTTTGCAAAGTCCTTCACCTATATTCTTATTTGTGCAGTTTAATGTATCTAACTGAGCTTCCACTTGGAGCTGGGAGACTTGATTATTTTACTAATTTCTCTGTGGACTCCAGCTCCTGCAACTCCAGAAGCTCTGGTACTTTAGGCCTTGAGAGATGACGAACACAAGGTTACACAGCAGCGTAGTGAGATGGTCACACTGCAGCTTAAATCAGATTTCTCAAACTCGGTGTCCCACCTCATTCATATCACATGATATCACTTTAAATGAGTCCAGTCTTGGTCTCCAAGAACGGTTGGGCTCTCAGGATTACATTTCCTGAAACACAAAGATTTTGCTCTGTGTGAGGAGCAGTAACAGGTAAAGGTACTGAGGGATAATCCAGGGTTTCATTTCAGAACCTCAGCCCTCAGTTCAGACTGAACCTGCATCAACTGCCTCCTGCCCACAGCTACGGGTGCTTCTGAATCAGAGCTCTTCACTTCCCTGGCTCGTCTCACAGGAGCAGCCCTGCCACGTGCAGGACTGGGGCTCAGCTAAGGCCTGGGCTGCTCTTGCCCACAGCTACGGGTGCTTCTGAATCCGAGCTCTTCACTTCCCTGGCTCGTCTCACAGGAGCAGCCCTGCCACGCTGCAGGACTGGGGCTCAGCTAAGGCCTGTGCTGCTCTTGAGTGGTCCACAGAGCCTTGGAGAAGAAGACGGGGAAGCCTGCCCAGCCTCACTTTCTCTGTATCCTCACCCTGTGAACACTTGTTAGAACCAGAAAAAAAAAAAAAGAGAGTTTTCTCTGGCAGGCACATTTATTAAAAAGTTTAACACATGTAATGGTATTTTTTCAAAGGTAGGAAACACAATAAAGATTACTCTGCATCTGCAGGAGGAATGATGTCAGCAAGATGGCTGAATAAGGCGTACATTGTTAATATCTGCCTGCAACAATAATTTGGCATCCATCCGGAGACAGAGTGCCTTTGTGGGAGCTGTGGGACCCAGTGGGAGACTGTAACCCTGATACAGTCTAAACGAGGAAGGCTGTTTTAGGAGGCAAGGCTGTCTTGGCAGCAGACACTCTGACTGCGGTCCTGACTGTGGACCAGAAACAACTCTGTACCCTTGAGGACTAGGATACAGACCCATCTGGTTTTGGACATGTTTTTTTTTAAAGTTTTTTTAAATTATTTATTTATTTGTTCATTCATTTTAGAGAGGAGAGGGAGAGACAGAGAGAGACAGAGAGAGAGGAGAGACAGAGAGAGAGAGAAGGGGGAAGGAGCTGGAAGCATCAACTCCCATATGTGCCTTGACCAGGCAAGCCCAGGGTTTCGAACCAGCGACCTCAGCATTTCCAGGTCGACGTTTTATCTACTGCGCCACCACAGGTCAGGTCAGACCCATTTGGTTTTGATTCTGACCAAATATAAGTGATCATGGAAGAGTCTTGCCTACCTATGCATTGAGTAGTAGGCATATAGACCTTAGAACCAGTTGTGGACCCTGAAGTGCCAATGAGCTGGCTCTAGCCACTCTTGGTGTGGTGCAAGAGTGGCTAGACAGTCACCCCGGATGAGAAAGTCTTTGTGGAAGTCCAGGAGTCCAGCAGAAAAGTTCTGATACATCAATGGAACAAAAATTTTGATACTGGACACATCAGAGAGGGTAAGAGAAATAGAAATATTACCCACATCACCCTTTCTCTAAGATGACATAGCTTAGAGCCAAGAGAGTCCTTTTTGGCCTGTGATTTCTCCCCTGGGAGAAAGTGAGAGTGTGTAAGTGTCAGCTTCCTCAGCTGTGTGAGATGCTACCAAAAAAGCCTACTTCTTTTCTCATGAATCATGAATTATATGAAAAGGGGACCAGAATGAGTCAAGAGGATGAAGATCCAACTTACTGTGTCAGGGACTCCATGGAGAGGTCTTCCCATGAGCCACTGGGGATGCTCTACCTGCAGAGCTCTCCAGCTGGCCTAGTGCTTCGTGTAACTTACCCACACAACCTGACTCACTGTATGTGTTTCTAATGACAGTAAGAGTGAGCTTTTGCAGAGCACTAGTGGGACTGAATCTGTGGACTGGGAGAGACAACAACTTGAATATTTAGCACCATTCTCAGGAAAGCAAAGGGGAGGTTGTCAGTTCATGGCCTGGCTCTGCGGGATTGAGAGAAGGCAGACAAGTTTAAGTGTTCTGCCACAAGAGGGAGCAAGAAGCACGGAATAGGTGTACCCATAAAGATCTGAGAGAGCCTCAGACCCCAAGCAGGGCTGACAGGGGTTTCTCTCTTGAAGTCAGCTAGGAAAGACTGGAGGAGGTGACTGCTATTTCAAATGCGAAGACAGCAATGCAGGACTTCAAGGAACACGAAAAATCAAAGACACATGACACCACCAAAGAAACATGGTAGTTTTCTAGTAATTAATCCCAGGAAATGAAGATCTGTGATTTACTTGATAAAGAATTCAAAATAGCTGTTTTAAGGGAGCTTGATGAGCCATAAGAAAACACAGAAAGATAAATCAACAAAATCAGGTAAATGATACAAGAAAAGCTAAGATTAATAAAGAAATAGGCCCTGGCCGGTTGGCTCAGTGGTAGAGCGTCGGCCTGGCGTGCAGAAGTCCTGGGTTCAATTCCTGGCCAGGGCACACAGGAGAAGTGCCCATCTGCTTCTCCAACCCCCCCTCCTTCCTCTCTGTCTCTCTCTTCCCCTCCTGCAGCTGAGGCTCCATTGGAGCAAAGATGGCCCCGGGCGCTGGGGATGGCTCCTTGGCCTCTGCCCCAGGCGCTGGAGTGGCTCTGGTCGCGATGGAATGATGCTCCGGAGGGGCAGAGCATCGCCCCCTGGTGAGCAGAGCATCACCCCCTGGTGGGCGTGCCGGGTGGATCCCGGTCAGGCGCATGCGGGAGTCTGTCTGACTGTCTCTCCCCATTTCCAGCTTCAGAAAAAAAATAAAATAAAAAAAATAAAAAAAAATAAAGAAATAGAAATAATCAAAAAGGAGCCAAACAAAAAATTTTGAAGTTGAAAAATACAACAAATGAAATGAAACAATGGAAGAGAGCATCAACATTAAAATGGATCAAACAAAAGAAAGAATCTGTGAATTAAAATCCAGGAGCCATGAAATTGTTCCATCAGAGGAGAATAAAGAAAAATGAGAGAGAGAGTGAAGAAAGCCTACATGATCTATGGGATAACATCAAAAACAATCTGAGAATTATTGGTGTCCTAGAAGGAGAAGAGGGTAGAAAGCTTATCTGAAAAACTGATGACTAGAACTTCCCAAAACTGGGGGAAGATTTGGATGTCCAAGTTCATGAAGGTTATGAGTCCCCAAATAAACTCAACTTAAAGAGATATTTTCTAAGACACATTATAATAAAACTGTCAAAAATAAAAATATTTTAAGAACAGCAAGAGAAAAAAAGCTTGTAACTTACAAGGGAATCCCCGTAAGGCTAATAGTGGGTTTCTCGGCAAAGAGCCTTATAGGCCAGGAGATGATGAGATGATATATTTGAAGTGCTGAAATTAGAAAAACAAAACTTTCAACCAAAAATTTTTAGTCTAGTGAAGTTGTCTTTCAGAAATAAAGACCTTAGACAAAAACCTACATTAAGGAAAGAGAAAGATCGCCAATACACAACCTAACCTCAAGGAACTAGACAAAGAAGAAACAAAGTAAGCCCATGGTTAGTAGAAGAAAGAATATAACAAAGATCAGAGAGGAAGAGACTATATAGTCTCTATAATAGAGACTAGAAAAGGCAACATAGCACCAGCAAAATTAAGAGCTGGCTTTTGGAAAAGATAAAGTTGACAAACCTTTAACTACAGTAACAAAGAAAAAAGAGAGAAGACCCAAATAACATCTAGAAGAAGAGACATTTATAACTAATACCACAGAAATACAAAGTATCATTAGAGACTACAAGCATACCTTGGAGATATTGGGGGTTGAGTTCCAGACAAGACAATAAAGTGAATTGTAACCTATTGGTTAGTGGAGGGTCTTGCCTTCAATTTGTACAAATGGCAACACCTGTGAAACACAATAAAGCAATTTATGATCAAATATCCTCCCAAATTTGGATAATTTGGAAGAAATGGTTACATCCCTAGAAAGATACATCCTATTAAAATCAATCATAAAGAAATAGAAAATCTGAGCAAACAAGTAAGGAAATTGATTGGTAATAATAATAATAATAATAATAATAATAATAATAATAAAACAAAAAAAACCCCTCAGGATCAGAGGGCTTTCCTGGTGAATTCTAACAAACATTTAAAGAGGAATTAATGCCAATTTTTTTCAAGCTCTTCCAAAACACTGAAGAAAAGGTAACACTCCTAGAATCATTGAATGATGCCTGAATTACCCTGGTTGCTAAGCCAGATAAGGACACCACAAGAGAAAGAAAACTATAGGCCAACACCTTAAATGAATACAAATACAAAAAAAAATTCTCAACAAAATATTAACAAACAAAATTCAACAGCACATAAAAAAGATCATGCACCATGATTAAGTGAGATGCAAGGATGCTTCAACATATACAAATCAAAAATTGTGATGTACCACATGAATAGAGAGAAAGATAAATGTTATATGATTATCTAAATAAATGCAGAATAGCATTTGATAAAAGACACCTTCATTTCATAATAAGAACTCTCAACAAATTGGGTATAGAAAGAATGTACCGCGTGACCAGGCGGTGGCACAGTGGATAGAGCGTTGAACTGGGACATGAAAGACCGAGGTTCAAAACCCCAAGATCGCCAGCTTGAATGCAGGCTCGCCAGCTTGAGCACAGGGTCTCTGGCTTGAGCTTGGGATCAAAGACATGACCCCATGGTCGTTGGCTTGAGCCCAAAGATTGCTGGCTTGAGCAAGGGGTTACTAGCTCTGCTGTAGGACCCCCCACCCTGCCCCCCATCAAGGCAAATATGAGAAAGCAGTCAATGAACAACTAAGGTGCCGCAATGAAGAATTGATACTTCTCATCTCTCTCTCCCTTCCTGTCTGTCTGTCCCTATCTGTCCTTCTCTCTGTCTCTGTCTGTCTCTGTCCCCCCAAAAAAGGAATGCCATATATGACAAATGCATAGCTAACATTATACTCAATGGTGAAAAGTTGAAAGCTTTGACTCTAAGATCAAGAGCACAGCAATGATGCCCACTCTTACCACTCCCATTTAACATATACTGCAAGTCCTAACCAGAGCAATCAGGCAAGGAAAAGAAATAACAGGCATACAAATCAGAAACAAAAAAGTAAGATTGTCTTTGTTTGTAGATGATATAATTTTATATATAGAAAAATTCTAAAGATTCCACCAAAAAACTATTAGAATTAATATGAATTCAGAAAGTTGCAGATGCAAAATCAACATATAGAAATCATTTGCATTTCTATATACTGACAACAAACTATCTGAAAAAGAAATAAAATAATTTCAGTTTCATTCATAACAGCATTTAAAACAATACTTAGAAATTAATTTACTCAGGAGATGAAAGTTCTGTACACTGAAAACTATGAGACTTTGACAAAAGAATTAAAGAATAAAATAGATGGAAATATATCCCATGTTCATGGGTTGGAAGAATTTATATTGTTAAAATGTCCATATTACCCTAAACCATCTCTAGAGCTAATGTTATCTCTATCAAAATTTCATTGGCATTTTTCACAGAAATAGAAAGAAAATCCTAAAATTCATATGAACCCACAGAAAACTCTGGATAGCCAAAACAATCTTGAGAAAGAACAAAGCTGGGAGCATCTCCTTATTTCAAACTACATTACAAAACTACAGTAATCAGAACAGTATGGTACTGGTATAAAAATAAAATAAACATATAGCCCAATGATGCAGAATTGGGAGCCCAGAAATAAACTCTTGCATCTATGATCGACTAATATAATATTTGACAAAGGATCTGAGAATACTGAATGGGGAAGGTATACTTTCTTTAATAAATGGTGCTGGGAAAGTTGGATAATCCTATACAGAATGAAATTGGACCCTTATCTTACATGACTCACAAAAATTAACTTGAAATAGATCAAAAACTTAAACATAAGATGTGAAACCATAAAACTCCTAGAAGAAAACACAGGGAAAAATCTTGACATTGGTCTTGGCAACAATCTTTTGGATATGACGCCAACAGCACAAACAACAAAAGCAAAAATAAATAAATAGAATTAAAATAAACAAAACATGCAAAAGATATAAGTAAGAACATGAAAATGTAAGGAAGAAGGCACCTGGGAGGTGTTTGAAGTTCCTAGAAGGGAAAATGCAGTCGAGTTTAAGTGGGGAAAGTCTGGCTGTATCTCTCTAAATTTGGTTTGAGATTAGATCATGAAAATGCTTAAAATCAATGTCAGGACAAACAAATTGAGAAGTCAACTGTGTTTGCTTTCCTTGGTACCAGGCTTACCGTGAAGGAATGAGAGTTATTTTCCTCTTCCTTGGGCCTTTATAGCACAGAGGAGCCTGCCTGGTGGGGAGGTAACAGGTCCTCCCCATGTGGGTGCTCACTGAGGCAGCGAGGGTCAGACCCGTGTGAGGAGAGCTGCTGACTCAAGGGAGAAATGGATTCTATGTGGTCCTGGGAGAACCCTGGTGTTACACGTCCTACATGTGCCTCGCCAGTAAACTGAAGGAAGCTGAGCATGAGGTGGGCTGCTTGGGAGCCTTGGCAAAGACCCCTGGAAACATCAATTCATCTGCCGCCTGATTTTGCTACGGGCTTCATTCAGCCTGGATGCAACCCCTGCCAGCATCATCTGTTACTGGTTTGACAAGGATTGTTTGGCTTCTGCAAATGTACTGTGGGCATGCAGCTCACATCTCTTTAAGTATAAGATGGAGTTAAAAGATTAGGATAAAAGAATTTCCTAATCAAAAACCAGAGAAGCATTTCAGCTGCTCAGATGCTGAGCAGAAGCACTGACACTTAATCTGGATACGTGGGACGTTAGTAGCACTCTGCTCACCCTTTCATTCACTTGCTTCTCTTGCAGAAGAAGCTGCCTCTAAAAACTTCTCACTGCGAATGATAAATGAGCTTGGAGTTTCCCACTGTCCTTTTTTTGCATGGTCTGTGAGTGTACTTGCATTTTCCAATTTTCAGCTATAACATGTCCAGATGTGTATGCATGAGAAGGTGCAAATGTCCCAATGAGCCCAATTTTCCTGGAAAGAATTATACGGTAATACAAATAGGGAGCTCACGTTGTTAAACACACAGGAAAGAGCTTTCCCTTTCATTAAATAAAGATTCGCAATCAGCTCATTCTGTGTGTTGTTTTCATCCTAGTTTCAGAGGCTTGGTGACCGTGATGACTGCTGTGGCAGCCCAAGTTTCTCTGTGGCCATGTTTGTCTCTTCATAATTATTAAAACTGATTGTTCCTTGCCAAGCTGCCCGTGTGCTTTCAAAAATACAATGTGCAGTCAAGGATTTGTTAAAGAGGGCGTGGCATCCCTATTAATTTATGCAAATATCAGTGGGCTCTGAGATGAAACAACTGGAATCATGAGTGGTCACGATTACTGTTGAGCAAAGGGCTTCTCTGAGGACAGCGTTACAGTGATACATTTGGTTGCCGTGACATGGGTGTTAGTACTGAGGGACACAGACTTTATAGAACAGGAGTAATACAACTGTTGCTTTTTATGAGAGGAGAAAAAGAGGCACAGGTTTCCCATTATCAACGTTTTCTGCAGCGAGGTTGAAACATCATTCATGAGAGGATCAGAGATTTTGTGTGTAGTCACATGGAGGTTCCACACAAGGCTAAATATGAGGAAAAGAGAGGGCAGCCCCCCTGCCCTGCCCCCAGATCCAAATGGACGAGATGAGTATATTCTTTTGGAGACAGATAAAGGGCAGCAGAAGGTGTTTGCATAAAACTGAATTGTGGTGAGCCATGCTGGGTTCTTGGTGGTGCGATGTTAATTGTGATGATTGTAAATGGGGACCATCTGTTTTGGAATTATTAGAAATACAAGCGCATTCCCTATCATTCATGTGATTTACTACTTTCTTAGCAGGATCAAGATGAAAAAATTTCAGTCGCTTTTACAGGGATCAAATTAAGCTGATAGTAAATTAATTTAGTAACACTTGGAATGGTTTGCGGCTTTGCCTAATTCTTGAAGGCATGTAAAATAAACATTATGAGTACCAATGGAGGAGACAGTATATTTCCTCGTAAAATTCTATGTAACTGAATTGCAGAGGCAGTTTCTTCTACGCAGCAGACATATTATGAGCAAATGGAATCATAGTGTCAGTGGTGGCATTACCAGAGATTACAAGAGTAAGAAGTCCATAAAAGAGCACTTAAAGATGCAATCACCAAGATCCTGAATTTGTACAGGAACTGCTACTGTTACCTTCCTTGTTTATTTTATTATTATTTTTTAAAGCATTTGAGTGAAAGGGACAGAAAGAAAGAGAGACTAAAACAAGCTGACAATCCCAAACCCAGCCCACAGAAATAAGCACATTATGGGAAAGGTGAAATGTCTTGTCTGTTTTCCTAGTTTTGCTCCAGTTTTCCCTCTGAACATCCAAAATTTAGGTCATTAATTATTTTACTTATAAACCTGAGTTCATAGTGATACGCTCACCCCAGGATCAAGTACAAAAGAATCTCCGTAGAGTAAAGTATAACACTGAAAGTGCACTGACTAGCATTAATAAAGTCAAGAAAATAGATATTTAAAGGTGCATATATATTGGGCTGCCCAGGTCAGCTGCCTTAGACAGGTAAGGAATTCCACAAACAAGGTTAGATTTTGGGGAGAACTTACTGGCTGTGATGATTGTGACAGGTTCAATAGATCAGTGGTCCCCAACCTTTTTTGGGCCACGGACTGGTTTAATGTCAGAAAATATTTTCATGGACCGGCCTTTAGGGTGGGACGGATAAATGTATCACGTGACCGAGACAAGGGTCAAGAGTGAGTCTTAGACGGATATAACAGAGGGAATCTGGTCATTTAAAAAAAATAAAACATTGTTCAGACTTAAATATAAACAAAACGGAAATAACGTAAGTTATTTATTCTTTCTCTGCAGACTGGTACCAAATGGCCCACGGACCGGTACCAGTCCGCGGCCCGGGGGTTGGGGACCACTGCAATAGATTACTCAGAGGATTATGTAAAGACTCTCCTTACAATTGATAGAAAATAAAACAGAATGGAGAAATGAACCACCATATTCCTCAGATATTTTAGACACAATGCGTGCTCTGGAATGAACTAGATGAGCCCTTTTGGCTCAATAAATCCTCCTTTCTCCTGTGGTCTCATGACTTCTCTTGCTCTAAGTGCACTATCCAACAGCACTTTCTGTGATGTTGACAATGTTCTCCATCTGTGCTGTCCAATAGTGTAGCCACTAGCCACATGTGGCTCTTGAGAAATGCAGTTAGTGTGACTAAGGAAATAAATTAGTTGTAGTTGTCATTAATGTAAATTTAAATAGCCAACACGGGTCTAAGTGTTTAGTATTGGAATAATGTTTAACTAAAGACTTTAGGATGGTTGGCAATGGGAGGCTTGCGGACAGTTGGTGGTGTGGTAGGAAGGAGGGGCTGTTCGGAGCAGGAGGGTATAATGGTGTGGCTGAGGGAGTTCACTGGGATTAGCCTGAAACCAGTGGTGCTGCCTGAAGGAGGAGGCTTTGTGAACTTATGCTGAAAACTGTTCGTCAGTGTATGACCAAGTGCCTCTGCCATCATGGCCATTCACACGCAGGTTCCCATTGAATTGGGGCAGATGGTAAAGAGACAGTGAGCCGGAGGGTGGTGGACGGGTGGTGGACCGGTCCTTTATTACAGTCTTGCACTGCCCGGTGAGCAAACACACAGGGAAAACACTTCCTCTTTATTCGGGGCTCCCAAAGTCCTGACACATTCTCCGGTTCCACAATCAGGAGAATCTTCTCTGGTTTCTCCTAGAATCAAAGACCCCACCAGTCTCAGTGGAGCTCACAAAGCCCCTCAGCTCTGGTTCCCCGTCTGCACACCTTCTCTCTCTCTGGACAGACTGGCTTCTTCAGCACTCTGCATTCTCTCTGCTTTTCTTTCAAAACATGGCTTCTCTCTCTCTGCCTCTTCTCCTTCTCTCTTCAAAACTTTCTGACTTGAAAACCTCTCCTCCAGCAAACATTAGCAAAATCCCTCCCAAGCAGGAATGCAGTTTGCAATTTGCAATCAACTGCCCTGCTCTGAGGGCAAGTGCACATACACAGCTGCCCAGTACCATTTTCTAACAATAAAAGTGAGCAAACCAAAAAATACAAATTTTACAAACTCATTTGCCTAACAGTCAGAAAGTCAAGACCAGCCTCCGCATTCCCCTGGACGCGCAGTCCTCAGGGCTACGCAATGAAGGGGGGCAGCGATTTGTCCTCGGGGTTCTCCTGCTGCAGTGGGGAGAGATGAAAAAGAGTAAAATTTGTCCTATTGACCTAAACACAAGCAAATATGTCTAGCAAGAGATTGGGAAAAGAATGAATTCCAGAGACTGTTTGGAAAGTAAAGTTGTTTTAAAACGGCAGCATTTATATGAGAAAAACTTCCTGGGAACAAGAAAGCCATACTCTTCTCTGGTTTGGCCTTGGCTGGGTCAAGGCAGTGGTTGGAGAAGACCAGCCAGTGAGGAGGAAAGGGTGGGCCCATATGGGCTGAAGAAACATTAAGGGGTGAAGTAAAAAAAATCTGAGCCTGTACTCAACATACCAGCACTGAACACCCAGCCTGGTGTGGTCATCATCTGTGCATGACCAACACGAAGTTCTGGGTGTGGCTGCACTCTCAGGGAAATGATAAGGAGGACTGGCAAAGCAGCTCGAGGTAAGTAGAGATAAAGAGCAATACAAAGCAACACTTCAGTGCAGCGCCCAGAGAGACAGAGGCAGGGGGCTTCCAGCCTGAGAGCAGGGAGAGGCCCCTGCCGGTTGGGGTGGCCAGGGCACAGTGGGGCCGGGCTGGGCCTTGAAGAGTGTGGGTGTGCAGTGGAGGAGGGAGGGGGACAGTCGGAGGGGGTGTGCAGTGGAGGAGGGAGGGGGGACAGTCGGAGGGGGTGTGCAGTGGAGGAGGGAGGGGGACAGTCGGAGGGGGTGTGCAGTGGAGGAGGGAGGGGGACAGTCGGAGGGGGTGTGCAGTGGAGGAGGGAGGGGGACAGTCGGAGGGGGTGTGCAGTGGAGGAGGGAGGGGGACAGTTGGAGGGGTGTGCAGTGGAGGAGGGAGGGGGGACAGTCGGAGGGGGTGTGCAGTGGAGGAGGGAGGGGGACAGTTGGAGGGGTGTGCAGTGGAGGAGGGAGGGGGACAGTCAGAGGGGGTGTGCAGTGGAGGAGGAAGGGGGACAGTCGGAGGGGATGTGCAGGGGAGGAGGGAGGGGGACAGTTGGAGGGGGTGTGCAGTGGAGGAGGGAGGGGGGACAGTCGGAGGGGGTGTGCAGTGGAGGAGGGAGGGGGACAGTCGGAGGGGGTGTGCAGTGGAGGAGGGAGAGGGGGGCAGTCGGAGGGGGTGTGCAGTGGAGGAGGGAGAGGGGACAGTCGAAGGGAAGCTGCAGAAGGACTAGAGGAGGGAGAGGGGACAGTTGGAGGGGTGTGCAGTGGAGGAGGGAGGGGGGACAGTCAGAGGGGGTGTGCAGTGGAGGAGGGAGGGGGACAGTCAGAGGGGGTGTGCAGGGGAGGAGGGAGGGGGACAGTCGGAGGGGGTGTGCAGTGGAGGAGGGAGGGGGACAGTCGGAGGGGGTGTGCAGTGGAGGAGGGAGGGGGGACAGTTGGAGGGGTGTGCAGTGGAGGAGGGAGGGGGGACAGTTGAAGGGGGTGTGCAGTGGAGGAGGGAGGGGGACAGTCGGAGGGGGTGTGCAGTGGAGGATGGAGGGGGACAGTCAGAGGGGGTGTGCAGTGGAGGAGGGAGAGGGGACAGTCGGAGGGGGTGTGCAGTGGAGGAGGGAGAGGGGACAGTCAGAGGGGGTGTGCAGTGGAGGAGGGAGGGGGACAGTTGGAGGGGTGTGCAGTGGAGGAGGGAGGGGGGACAGTCGGAGGGGGTGTGCAGTGGAGGAGGGAGGGGACAGTCGGAGGGGGTGTGCAGTGGAGGAGGGAGGGGGACAGTCGGAGGGGGTGTGCAGTGGAGGAGGGAGGGAGACAGTCAGAGGGGGTGTGCAGTGGAGGAGGGAGAGGGGACAGTTGGAGGGGGTGTGCAGTGGAGGAGGGAGAGGGGACAGTCGGAGGGGGTGTGCAGTAGAGGAGGGAGGGGGACAGTCAGAAGGGGTGTGCAGTGGAGGAGGGAGGGGGGACAGTCAGAGGGGGTGTGCAGTGGAGGAGGGAGGAGGGACAATCGGAGGGGGTGTGCAGTGGAGGAGGGAGGGGGGACAGTCGGAGACTGGAGTAGCTGGCTGTTCCGAAGGTAAGGCGATGATGGTGGGAAGTATGTGCCGACCCAGAGGGCTCTGGAGAGCCAGGAGAAAAGAAAAGAAAGCTCAGGAACACAAAACTATGAATTAGAAATAATATAAAGTATATTTGAAAACATAAATCAGTGCTTTTTTTTGAACTGTATAGTGACAGTATTACTTACGCAGATATGGAGTCAATACATTTTATAATTACATTTTAATTATTCTGAAATGTAAATTTATATCTATGAGGGAAGTAGCTGGCTCATAGAGCCCAATGCAGTTATTTCTTTAATCTTTTAGATTAAAATTATACTTGAGAGTTTTAGGGAATTCTAATTTTCAAAATGACCAAAATAAATATATGTTATAAAAGAAAAAAAAAAAGAAATTGCATTTCCTTGACAAATCCATAGTGTTAAACAGCCGGAGGCTGCGAGGCCAAGGGGAGGCAGTAAGTGGGGCATGTGGGTGTTTCCCGACCAAGACAGAGGTTGTTTAGGCCTCTGCCAAGTTGAGTGGCCTAAAAATGAAACCGCTCAGCTCTGACAGCCACAGTCTGCCCTGGAAAACAGGGTCTGAAGTTCATTTTCTAAGTGAATTGCCACTCAGACCAGTGCAGAAATTTCAGATGGGGCTTAAGAGATTAAACCCAACATCTCCTTTATGCAATTGTTCACAGTAATTGAAACCATGGTTACCATAGAAAACAAAAATTAAGATCAAAGGTGATGATTTCAAACCCAAGGAGATAGAAGACGTTCAAGCTAGGCTCACATTTATACTCTGTACAGACTATCTGGTTATCTTTGGCAAATGCATCCTTTCATGAAGCAATCTCAGGACACAGTGTGGCGGTTCACGCAGCCCTGAGACTCAGTGCAGACTCCCAGGTCCTGGGTAGCATCACGGAATCCTGTGAGGCTGAAAGGAAGCTGGGTTCGTCACAGGTAGGAGCCTTTTAGACGTGATTCTCACCACACTGCTGAGTCTTGTCGACCCTGGTGGGCCTAGTTGGGGAAAAACTTCAACTGTACTAGCAAAGATGGTTCCCAGGAAAGATTGTTCTATAGCCCTTGGTTCTTCAAATGGTTCTTTCAGCCAGGAATCTTTGTCTCATACTCATAATGAGGGTCAAGACTGTTGTAAAATATCCCAGAACAGGTGACAGGAAGTACTCTGTGGTGTTAACTCTCCTCGTGTTAAAGGGGGTGCTGGCCTGGAAAGAATGTTGGGGTCAGCTATAAGGAGGAGTTTGGCCTCTTCGTTCTGAATAAGCAAATCACTTCCATGTAGAAGTCCCTCATTCTTCAATGGGGGAGGGGTACACTGTTAATACTGTAAGTCAGGCCAGAGGCCATTCGCTCTACTGAGCCTCTTTCCCAGTATTGCCATGAGGCTGTTTGCAACTTTCCTATGTTCCCCAAAAGCTACACCAAGAGGTGACCTCTCATGTCAGAAACTGACAGAAGGTCCAGGGCATGAAACTCTACTGTGGGTGGGGTCAGGGGCAAGGGGAATTGAGTGGAAGTGAAATAAAGGGCTATCTGAGAAGGAGGTGGCCTTGGGGAAGAGCTCTGCCTGGAAGGGAGAAAAGACAACTGAAATAATTTGTGTTCCTTTCAGATAAATAAAATTAGAATTTTAAAATGTACAGAGCTAGGTCTCTCCATATTACTACTCTAGTAGTCTCTTTATCTTAAATTATTTTTTCTTTGTGAAGTAGAGCACACATTCAGGCAAATGCATAAAATCCAAATGCATAGTTCATAAATAACTGTGTAGTGAACACCCATGTAACCAGCAGCCAGAGCAAGAAATAGGAAACCTCCATGTCCTTCCACAGTCACATGCCCGTCTTTCCCCCCGAGGCAAACACTGTCCTGACTTTCATGACAATCATTTTCTTTTCTTTTTTGTGTGTGTGCTTTTCTGAAGTGAGAAGCAGGGAGCAGAAAGACAGACTCCTGACCCTGGCCGGTTGGCTCAGTGGTAGAGCGTCGGCCTGGCGTGCAGAAGTCCCGGGTTCGATTCCCGGCCAGGGCACACAGGAGAAGTGCCCATCTGCTTCTCCACCCCTCTCCCTCTCCTTCCTCTCTGTCTCTCTCTTCCCCTCCCGCAACCGGGGTTCCATTGGAGCAAAGATGGCCCAGGCGCTGGGGATGGCTCCTTGGCCTCTGCCCCAGGCGCTAGAGTGGCTCTGGTCACAACAGAGTGATGCCCCGGAGGGGCAGAGCATCGCGCCCTGGTGGGCAGAGCGTCGCCCCTGGTGGGCGTGCCGGGTGGATCTCGGTCGGGCACATGCGGGAGTCTGTCTGACTATCTCTCCCTGTTTCCAGCTTCATAAAAATACAAAAAAAAAAAAAAAAAAAAAAGACAGACTCCTGCATGTGCATGACCAGGATCCACTTGGCAAGCCCACTAGGGGGTGATGCTCTGCCCATCTGGGGTGATGCTCTGTTGCAACCAGATCCATTCTAGCACCTGAGGTAGAGGCCATAGAGCCATCCTCAGCGCCCGGGCCAACTTTGCTCCAATGGAGCCTTGGCTGTGGGAGGGGAAGAAAGAGATAGAGAGAAAGGAGAAGGCGAAGGGTGGAGAAGCAGAACACTGGGTGTTTCTCTTGTGTGCCCTGGCCGGGAATCTAACCCAGGACTTTCACATGCTGAGCTGATGCTCTATCACTGAGCCAACCAGCCAGGGCCCACTTGCTTTTCTTTATAGGTTAACTGTAATGTACACAACTCAATGATAGGTCAGATCTGATTTTTGATCCTAGAATAAAACTGTCTATATTCTTGTGTGTTTCCTCCTTTCACTCAACACTGTGCGTTTTAAGGTTCATCATGTAGATGTGGTGGTTGTGGTTCTTTTCTTTCCATTGCTGTAGATTATGCCATTGCACGAACACACCAATTTATGCATCCATTCTCCTCGGGAGGGCCATTTGGGTCATTTCCCTCTCCTTTTTGAGATCATTGTTTATTGGCAGCTGTTCGCTCTCTGCCAGCAGTGGTAATACCAAAGAAATAATGAGCGCAGTTCTGATGAAGACTTTCAAGATTGTGATGAAGATCAGTCACTGCAAAATAGTTACCAATCACTTTTCAGGTAAGAAGCACCATGTGCTACAAACAGAGGAGTCATGGTGGCGGGAACACTGAGAGAAGCTCGAGTCTCCCCCTGGCTACTCTCGAACATTCACTTGCTGCAATTTTGTCAGCACTGGAGAAGTAAGTCTTTGTATTATCAAATTATTATCAAATGATATTTTAAACTGTTAATGTTTGTGAGACATTAATTCTGCAGACATATACAAATCCTTCATTGTTGTGTGCATTCTCTAAACTAGCTTTCTCTTATGATATAATCAGCTAGTAGGTGACAGCAAGAAATGTCTTCATGCTATTTTAGGTTTAGCCTTCAAAATGAGATAGAACTGAAAATAGGAAGAACTTTAATACACGTATTCATTCATGCTAGCCTTGACAAAGACCGATGCTTAGCATTAGTGTGGCATCTGTCATAATAATAAAGATAATTGCTAGTGATTATAACAAGCACAGCAACCACATGCTGTCATCCAGATACGAAATGATGTCACTAATCCAGAGACAACAGACCCACTTTTTCCCTCTAGAATTGGGAATATAATGTGCTCATACATCCTTGCTCTCTTACTTGACCCCCATTAAAAGTCTGATCTTGTGCAAGTTGTCTTTGATCACATTTCATTCTGACTCTAACTTCAAGCTGGAGACAGTTCTTCTGGAAACACTTAAGGCATTCCTAGATCACCTGATGTGCCATGTGCTATAAGGAAAGGACAACAATCATTAGTGGCCAGTTTATTTTGGCATCTACAGTGACAACAGTCATAAAATGTGTCTTAATTAAACACCATACAGCAATGGAAAAGAATTAATTGTTTTAAAAGAATTTGTAATTATTTTCTTGGTGGAAAACTCTTTGGTCAAGAATTTCAAAACCTTGGCCCTGGCTAGGCTGCTCAGCTGGTTAGAGTTTTGTCTTGATATACCAAGATTGTGGATGCAGTCCCTGGTCAGGACACATACAAGAATCAACCAGTGAATGTATGGGTGGGTGGAACAATGAATCTCTCTCTTTTTCTTGAATCACTCTTTAAAAAATTTTTTTTTACATAAAGCTCAGACATATATATCTGATGCCTACTTGATATCTTCACTTGAATATCTTATTGGTACCTCCAATTCAATATGTCCCCAAACTAGAATGGCAGTATGTCTGGTTTGCCTGGTACAGGCTCAGGCTCAGTTCATGTTGTTGCAATAGCACTGTTAGTGCTTTCTTTTGTTTTCACATGTGTACCAGTCTGGACAATGAAGGATATGCTCACTCTACCTAAACAGAGGTCATGCCCCTTCTTCTCCAACCTTCCTCTGTATTTGCCATTCACTGCTCCAGTGATGTCCCCTTCCTCATCTACTGGTACCATCATCCTTCCTATGGCTCAAAGTAGAGCAGAAGAATGACCCTCTCTCGCAGAGGAGTCTACTTCTGAAATCTCTCCAGCGAAGCACTTCTGTCTCCCTGACACCGTATTTCATGCTTGTTTCTACATACATCACCATCTTTTGCTTGGGACTGACTGGCAGCTCACTGGTCCCCTGTCCCTACACTTGCTCTTCTGCAACTTGATTTCCACCTTTTAAACCAGTGGTCGTCAACCTGGTCCCTACCGCCCACTAGGGGGTGCTCCAGCTTTCATGGTGGGCAGTAGCAGAGCAACCAAAGTATAAATAAAAAGATAGATTTAACTATAGTAAGTTGTTTTATAAAGATTTATTCTGCCAAATTTAGTGAAAATCTGACATAAAGTACTTGATAAGTAATTATTATTATATGCTTTAACTTGCTGTAACTCTGCTTTATAAATTTTATAAAGTAAAGTTACTTCCCTACTTTATAAATCACCATTACTGTGGAACTGGTGGGTGGTTAGAAAATTTTACTACTAACAGAGATACAAAAGTGGGCGGTAGGTATAAAAAGGTTGACTACCCCTGTACCATAAGTCTGGTCATGTGACCCTTGCTTAAATCCCTGCAGTGCTTCTCATTGCTTTTGGAGGAAGTCCACAGCTACAGGGCCCATCCTGGCTGGCCCTCTGGCTGCTCCATTTGGCATTCCTCATGTTATCTTGTGCCTTCCAGGCACACAAGACCTCAGGTGTTAGAAGACTGTGCCCACTTTTTCTTTGAGTTGCTGCACACTCATTTCTCCAGTTGCGCATACTCTGCCCCTTGGGCTGATTTATTCTTCAGATTTCAGCTTGGTTGTTGCTTTTTCCAAGAAGCCTTCTCTGACCCTTCTAGACTAGAGTCAGCATTCCTGCCAAGACACCCTGCATTTTTCCTACCGGAGCACTTGCCACAATTTATCCTTATTGCTTTCTAACAGACTACCTGCTCTGAGTGGCCAGGGCTGTGTTCATCTTGCTCATCATTGCATCCCCAGGATGGCTCAACATGCAGCATGTCACTGGTGCTCAATGAAATGACCAGCATTAAAATTCGGGGTGTCGGAACTGCAGTAGAACGAGCTTCTTCTGCGCTGTGTGGTCAGCCTCTTTCTTCTCTTGCCTTTCACACAATCTCTTTAAGCTGCTCATTTTATTATGAGCCTTACATGTTATATGTTATAAGGTTTTATATATAAGAAATGCTATTTATCAGTAATTCAAAATTAAAATAACTTTTGTGAGAGTTCTGGTAATGTATTTTAAGAAGGCAAGATGTCAAGAGTAAACAAGAACTTTGGGATTTTTCTGACAGAAAACTTACCCTGCGCCCAGGCTGAGCCCCTGAATGGCAGCTGTGGATGGTCCAAACCATTCACTAATTTTCTCTCCTAAGTGGAAATTGGAAAGAGCTCTTCACATTTTGTTCCCTCTCCTCCACACAGATACTAAGAAAAGAATCTGAAGGCATATGTGCCTCTTTTGCCTGTCCCAGGAAACTGACATTAGGAAAAAAAATGTTAAATGATTTATGAACGTCTGGAAAGATACAAGGTGAAAGACCTGCACCTAATTAAAAAAAATTTCCCCCCAGTTTTATTGAGATATAATTGACACATAACATCATGTCAGTTTGTGTACAACGTGTTGATTGGGCACTCATATATTGCAAAAGATTGTCACCATAGTGTTAGTTTACACCCCATCACCTCATATAATTACTTATTTTTTGTGGTGAGAACTTTTAAGAATCTACTCTTAGCAACTTTCAAGGATATTATACAGTATTATTAACTGTGATTACCCTGCTGTACATTAGATCCCGAGATTCACTTGTCTTATAGCTGGAAGTTTGGACCTTTGGTCACCATTGCCCACTCCCCTTACCCTTTGGCGACCACCACTGTACTCTGTTTCTATGAATCTGGCTTTTTCGATCCCACACACGGGCAACAGAATACAATATCTGTCTTTCTGTGAGAGCTGCACTTTAGACTTGTTCCTAATCTCCTATCAAGGTGATCCGAGATCTGGGGTGTGTGTGTGTGTGTGTGTGTGTGTGTGGACAGCAAGTGACCGAATAGTGATCAATGAAATAAGTGTTTTGTGAGGGATTAGCATAAAATTAAGAGCTATTCCAAATGATAGTTATTCTTTTAAATTTTAATTTACTTGTTTTAAGAGTCACTGGCCTTAAGGCAGTGGTCCCCAACCCCCAGGCCACGGACTGGTACTGGTCCGTGGGCCATTTGGTACCAGTCTGCAGAGAAAAAATAAATAACTTACATTATTTCCGTTTTATTTATATTGAAGTCTGAACAATGTTTTTATTTATTTATTTATTTATTTATTTGTATTTTTCTGAAGTTGGAAACGGAGAGGCAGTCAGACAGACTCCCGCATGCGCCCAACCGGAATCTACCTGGCATGCCCACCAGGGAGCGATGCTCTGCCCATCTGGGGTGTTGCTCTGTTGCAACCAGGGCCATTCTAGCGCCTGAGGCAGAGGCCATGGAGCCATCCTCAGTGCCCGGGCCAACTTTGCTCCAATGGAGCCTTGGCTGCGGGAGGGGAAGAGAGAGACAGAGAGGAAGGAGAGGGAGAGGGGTGGAGAAGCAGATGGGCGCTTCTCCTGTGTGCCCTGGCTGGGAATCGAACCTGGGACTCCTGCACGCCAGGCCGACGCTCTACCACTGAACCAACTGGCTAGGGCCACAATGTTTTATTTTTAAAAAATGACCAGATTTCCTCCGTTACATCCATCTAAGACTCACTCTTGACGCTTGTCTCAGTCATGTGATACATTTATTTGTCCCACCCTAAAGGCCAGTCCGTGAAAATATTTTGTGACATTAAACCCGCCTGTGGCCCAAAAAAGGTTGGGGACCACTGCCTTAAGGTATCTAGTGGATATTGCCCTGCAGTGTGTGTAATTACTACAAGGAGGTGGAATTAACCATTAGTAGAACAAAAATAATGATATTTATCTTTCAATATCCAGACCCCTGGCACCCAGAGCTTTGGTCTCGAGTTTCTATCTTCTTTTATTTATTTATTTATTTATTTATTTATTTATTTATTTATTTATATTTTTCTGAAGCTAGAAATGGGGAGAGACAGTCAGACAGACTCCCGCATGCGCCCGACCGGGATCCACCCGGCACGCCCACCAGGGGCAACACTCTGCCCACCAGGGGGCAATGCTCTGCCCCTCCGGGGCGTCGCTCTGTTGTGACCAGAGCCACTCCAGCGCCTGGGGCAGAGGCCAAGGAGCCATCCCCAGCGCCTGGGCCATCTCTGCTCCAATAGAGCCTCGCTGCGGGAGGGGAAGAGAGAAACAGAGAGGAAGGAGAGGGGGAGGGGTGGAGAAGCAGATGGGTGCTTCTCCTGTGTGCCCTGGCCGGGAATCGAACCCGGGACTTCTGCACGTCAGGCTGACGCTCTACCAATGAGCCAACTGGCCAGGGTGTTTCTATCTTCTTTATCTTTTCTTCTCCTATTCTAGAAAATTTCCACCACTTTGTGGAAAAAGTATAGGCTTTGGAGTCATTCAGGCCACAAAGTACTTGAGCATCTCCTATGCACTAGACATCATACCAGTGACTGAATCCTCAGCAGGCCGGTCACAGAGGCATAGGTTCAAATCCTAGCTTTGCCACTTCCTAGCTGGGTAACATTGGGCAATTTAGCCACATGTGGAATGGGTGGTACTTTTTGAAATGGGAATAATTATTCTTCCATTCTGGAAGTGGGTTCAGCTGGAATACTGGGCATAAAGTAAGTGTCTGGCAGTGTTTTGAATATTTGGCAGATGGTGGTACATGGTACCATTTGAAATAATCTGGGCCCCCTGGTTCCTGCAGGAGGTGGGCGTGGTTTGCATCTAATTCCTCCTCATCTCTGTCAGAGGAAGGGTCTAGTTGAAGGTGAGAAAAGTAGGCTGATAGATTGCTGTTTAAATCACAGGCACAGCCCTGTGTGAACTTACACCACCTTTTCCTCTTCTCTTTAGATCAGGGGTCTCAAACTCAACTCAGCATGTGGGCCGCAGAGCAAGATCACAGCCGTTCGGCGGGTCGCACTAGGTCTACAAAAGGCAACTGTTACGCAACACTTTTCAGTGTCACAAAACGACCAGAAACTGTAGTTCGCATCACAACTGCTGTTAACTACGCTAATATCTAGCTAGGATGCTAGAGAAATGAAAAATACAAGTAGGCCCCTAGGCTTACTTAATTTTATCCAAAATATTTTGAACTTCGTGGATTAGTCTGCGGGCCGCACAAAATTGTTCGGCGGGCCGCGAGTTTAAGACCCCTGCTCTAGATGAAGGGTAGTGTTGGCTAAGGCAGCAGAGCTCCAGACCACCTGACCACAAAGAAATACCTCTTTGATTGCACAAAGGAGCCAGGAACTATGATTTCTCCTCAAGGGTGTCTACTTGTGATTAAATACCAGTGTCCACCAGGGGATTCAGTAAGGACAAACATTCAGAAGATTCAATAATGAGTCTGCTTTATGCTCTTTGGGTGGGTTGGGAACATAGAAAGATAGAAAAGGTGTATATTTTGCTGAGACTGTTTACATCTTTTGCATTTCACAGAGAGGAGCCAGGCCCCATGAATTTATTCTCTTCTTTCTGCTTCTTCTTTTGCTTCTCCTGCTCCTGCTGTGGCTGCTGCTTCCCTCTTCCTCCTTCTGTCACTTTGTCATCATCATCAGAACGTCAGCAGCAGCAGTAGTGGCATCATTAACGTTTATGGAGAACTTGTTATAGTCCTGGCATTGGGCTAAACAAGCTCTTACATACATTTGAGAAAACTGTGTACCCTTGTCAATCATGCAATTTAGAAGAGGGGTTTCAGCTGGAAATAACACAGAGATCTGTACAGTTTTCTGCGACTACCACACCGAAGTCCCATAGACTGAGTGGCTTAAATAACAGAAATTTATTGTTTCACAGTTCTGGAGGCTAGGTATTTAGCAGGTTGATCCCTTCTGAGGGCTGTGAGGACAATTTGTCTGTAATGCTGGTGGTTGAGGTCAGGCAAGTTCACACTGGATTCGGGCAGACCACAGAAAAACTGGGGAGCTGAAAGACATTGGGCCATTCCTGTTTATTGGTTTCTTTCTTTTTTTATCTTTTTTTTTCTTATGCCAAGTGAGATGAGGGGAGATAGAGAGACAGACTCCCCCATGTCCCCCTGCCAGGATCCACTCAGCAACCACCCTGGGGCCAATGCTCTGCCCATCTTGTATCATGCTTGCAACCGAGCTATTTTTAGCACCTGAGGCAGAGGCTCCACGAAGCCATCCTCAGTGCCCAGGGCTGATGCTCTGGAACCAATCCAGCCATGCCTGCAGGAAGGAGAGAGAGAGAGAGAGAGAGAGAGAGAGAGAGAGAGAGAGAGAGAAAGGGGAGGGGGAAGGGTAGGAGGGGTAGAGAAGCAGATGGTTGCTTCTCCTGTGTGCCCTGACAGGAAATCAAATTTGGGACCATTTATTGGTTTCTCGTGGCAGCAGGTGAGTGATCAGGAAAACTGCCTCTGGGGGAAAGTACCTCGGAAGGTTATACAGGCTACACATACACGTGGCTTTCTGCCACGTGCTCATGCTCTAATCAGGCAAAGTGCTTGCAGCTGGAAAACAACTGAGCAAGCCTAACTACACCTGTTTTTCTAACACTGCCCCAGGCCACTCCCTGGCTCCTGGTGGTTTGCTGACACTCTGGTGATCCTTGGCATTAGTAAGGAACCCTCACCCCATCTCTGCCTTCATTTCTCATGGCATTCTCCCTGTGTATGTTTCTTAGTGTGTCCAAATTTCCTCTTTCATAGTGACACCAGCCACACTGGGTGTGGGCCCACTCTATGACTGCGTTTTAGCCTGACTGCCTCTGTAAAGGCCCAATTTCCAAATAAAGTCACACTCTAAGGTACTGGATGTTAGGAATCAAACACACTTTATTCAGGGGCACTATTCAATCCACAGAAGGTCATAAAAATGAATGGAATAATTAGGAAGAACATGCGGAAGAAGGAGAGGACTGAGACAAGAAGAAAAGAATTTCCAAAGTTGTGTTAAATGCTTGAGAGGCATTGGGGGTCAAATGAAGCCATTAGTTCTGGTGGTTGAGAGAGTGAGGCAGATGTGGATACTAGGGTTGGTCCACAGCAGGACCTTGCTGGGTGCCCCTTCCTCATGCCAGAGCCCGCTCCTACTTGGGCTTGGAAAATATTCTGTTCATAACTAAATGAGAGCAAAAGGACATTCTTGCACTGACGACAATCTTCATTCTTTAAGTGTTAATGGAATTTAATCAATATAATTTTTCTATGTTGAAAATATTCTGATGAAGTTCAGATTGAAGAACATAATAGACAAACATCTTAAAATACTTTATTCAGTATCTACCCGAAAAACTTGAAAACATTGGTACATAAAGACACATGCAAGCCCATGTTCATCACAGCATTGTTCAGTGGCCAAGACATGAAATAACCAAAGTTTCCTTTGATAGAGGACTGGATAAAGAAGTGGTACATATATATATAATGGAATACTACTCAGCCATAAGAAATACTGATATATTGCCATTTACGACAACATGGATGGACCTTGAAAACATTATATTGAGTGAAGTAAGTAAATCAGAAAAAGCTGAGAGCTATATGATTTTACACATAAATGGGATATAAAACTGAGGCTTACAGATACTGAGACTCATGGACACACCAGAGGGAATGGGAAGAAGGGAGGGAAGAGAAAAAGGACAAATATGTGGTGACAGAAAATGATTTGACTTTGGATGATAAGCACACAATGAAATCAACAGTTCAAATGCTATAGAGATGGTTACCTGAAACCTATGTTTTCTTACGGACCACTGCCACCCATTAAATGTAATTTCTAGATAAAAAAGGAAAGCTGCACAGACAAAAAAATATTCTGATGAAGTTCAGATTGAAGAACATAATGGATGAACATGCCGAGGCGGGGCTAAGTGCTCTGCATTGTAGTAGACATTCGGGAGAAAATGTTCAGTCACCAGGAGCACATGTATCGCTACCGAAAAGAGAATTCTGGTACTTTGGTTCCCAGAATCTACAAGATGTGTTTGTATCAAAAACAACTTTGGGGGTCAGTGCAATCTCTTTATTAGTTTAGAAATCTGCAGAGATCAAGGATCATTTGATGATTCTTGGGATAAACTGTTGAAGAAAAATTTCTGCTAACAGGATAAGTTGTACCTTGAATTAAGAATTCAAACGATGAACTGCATCTCTAACAGCCTATAAATGACTCCATCCTAAACTAACAAATTTAAGTATTAGTGAATCATTATGCTTTGCAGCATATAGCATCTGGGGAAAGAACAACAACAACTCAAAGCAAAACAAACACTCAGAACCTCTAAGTGTTGTGACCCAAATGATCTAAATGTCAATTAGAAAAAAATTAGTAAGCTTTCCCTCTCTGTCTGTGGTCTGTCTGAGCGCTTGCACGTAGCAGCCCCGTGGCAGGCAGAGCACCTCACGAGGACCGTGGGAATTCCTGCGCTGTCTACTGTGCTTGTAAGTCTGCCGCAGGCTTTAATTACCCAGAAATGCACCACCTGTTGCCTTTTTAGTGCTTAATCACAAAGCATAACATGGTTTACTGTGAAACATTATTAAAATGCTGCGCTGAGTTGCAGAATTACAGAATCCACAGAGAAATAAAGCCCAGGTTTCAGATAATGCAATAGGGCTAAGGTAAACCTGAGACGCTGGTCCCAGGGGGTGAGAAATTCAGCCAAACAACAATGGGTAGGACTGAGAGGAGGTGGGTGCGAGCAGAAAGAGGGCGTGGGGTCAGCCTAGAATGTCCCACGGCAAAGAGGAAATAGGACTCTCCATGCAGAATGCTGGTTCTCCTAAGAGCGTGGAGACCCAGAACCTGCAGTCTGGCTTTGTGCCCTGGGGGCTGAGAGCATCTGTGCAGCCTGTGAATCCTCCTTCAATGCACCTGCTGTCTGGGCTCGAGGTGCTGCGCCTATGAGTCCCTGGAGAGAAAGCAAGGGCAGGGGAAGGGCAAGCACTTAAGTCAGAGAGGAGGCTGGTGTGGAACCATAGAAGTCAACTCTGGCCATCCATGGTGACTTCCTATAGGAGAGGACTCAAACAGTAGCAGGTGACAATTGTACACATTGTCATAGGCCGTCATGACCTGCCATTAACAAGGATTACATATTCATTTGAATCACTTCTCTTTCAAGGAACAGTAATTTTGGGGTCCAAAGTTTTTCCATACCCTGGGGACAATGGCTGATAGAGGCAAAGGCACTAAGGAGCACAGAGTGGCTGTTATAAGATAGTCACAAGGAAGCAAGGACAGCACAGGGCATCCAGTCAATAACATGTTGATAACTATGCATGGTGCCAGCTTGGTGCTGGAAACATTGACGGGAACACTAAGTAAAGTATATGATTGTCTAATCACTAAGCTATAACCTGAAACCAATACATAATCAAATTAGAAAAAAGAGAAAGAAGTATAAATTGGCAGTTACAAAACAGTCACAAGGATGTACAGTACAGCTCAGGGAATATAGTCAATAATATTGTAATAACTATATATGGTGTCAAGTGGGTACTAGAGTTATTAGGATGATCACTTCATAAGTTATGTAAATGTATAACCACTATACTACATACATGAAATGAATATAATATTGAATGGTAACTACAATTGAAAAAAACCCAATTTTTAAAAAGAGAAAATAAAACACCCAAAGTGCTTCCATATCCTTCAACTCTGGACCCTCACATTATGTGTGGAGATGCCTTTTGTAGTTGGACTTAAGAAATACCAGAGGCGTCCCCCAATAGCACCAGTAAAAAATGTCACTGACTGTCCTCTCATTTGGGCTAAGACCTTAAAAATCTGTGATAGCTGGCCCAGTCAGATGCGTTCTCTACCAGTAAACTGAGGCCCATGCACAGATGAGTGGGAAATGCCTGGGGATCGGGGATATAAGCCCTCTGGCTGCTCAAGCCTGGCACTGGCTGCTGGGTGGGAGACCACAGCAGATCTTGGGGGGATTCTGAAAAGGATGTAGAAGGGAAAAAGAAATGCATTGCTTATCTGTTGCTGGATTAATATTACCACAAACCTAGTGGTTTAAACCAAGTGGTTTAAACAATATGACCACAAACCTAGTGGTTTGTTGTCTAGCTTTTTTGTGTCTTCTGTCCCAGTATTGCTCACAAAACTGCAATCAAGGTGTTGGCCACAGCTCAGCTGGGGAAGGAGGATGCACTTCCACGCTCATGTGGTTGTCAGCAAAATCCAGTATTTTGAGGAATGTTAGACTGAGGGCCACATGTTCCTATCCAGATGCTACCTTCAGTTCCCAGATGTGAGCTTCTCCAACACAGCAGCTTGCTTTCTCAAAGCATAAAAGCCAGGAAAGTCACAGAAAGAATCTGCTAGCAAGAAGGAAGTCACAGTTTCACATACCTTAATCACAAAAGTGACATTCCATCATCATTGCCATATTCTATCGGTTACAGACAAGTCACATGTTCCACTGCACTCAAGGAGAGGGCACTACAAAAGAGCAGAAGACCAGGAGTTGGGGCCTACCAGAGGGAACAAAAAGGGATACCAGATGGCTATTGTTTTTATTCTGCTTTATATCTATCCATTCGTCTTCTAGTAATTATACCAAGAATTTCCTTTGAGGGACAGGTCTCTCCATTATTCCCAAGTGAATCTGGCAGTCTCAGTTTCAGAGCTGGACATGTGACTCAAGCCTGGCCAAGCAGAATATCACATATCTGGTGATAGTGACTGCCTTAGAGTTAGACACAGGACCCAACAAAAACCACAGGAAAACACTGAAACTTGCTTGGGAATCCTGCAAAGATATGCCCCATTCTTCAGACTGACTTAAAACAAGAAGGGGCCTAGGGCCTGAAGCTGCTGCCTCCATCAATGAGATGAAGCCTAAGACTGTGGTAACATAGCAGAGAACCAAGAAGAGATAATGAATCTTGATGTAATTGTTGAACAATGATGCAATTTTTGAGTCCAGCAGCACCTTAAGTGAATTATTCTTAATGTGCTCAATCCACTTTGGATCAAGTTTTCTGTGATCAGCAACTGAAAGGTTGCTAACTGACACAGATGAAGAAACTAACATTTATTTCATACATTTTGGGGCTGTGAACATCCCATGTCTCTATAATTGTCATTTCCCCCTATCTTTGACTTTGTTGTGTCTTTAGCAGCCCAGAAAAACATAAGGGTCCCCAAATCCATATATATCCTCCACAGGAATTTAGAGCTTCTTCTAGAGCATATTTATGGCTAATTTATTTTTAATAAGATCAGGTAAGCTAGAGCACAATGCCTTTATTGACATACATGTGTCCTTCATAGATTCTAAAGTACTATTACTCCCCTACTCTCACTCTAGAAATGAAGGGGTATATGTGAATATTTCAACTTACCTTAATTTGCATCAAAGATTTTTTTGTTTTGTTTTGTTTTTTTGCTTTTTCTGGGTTCTAAGTTAGCTTGAAGGCTGAATGTGTGACTAGGCTGTGTGAAATACCTGTAGTTTAATAAGCCACCAATACACCACCAAAGTCCAGGTTGCTGTTATTTTTATGATATAGTCAATTGGTATCTAAAATCTAATCTCTGAATGCAGTTCACTTATTTTGGGGCACAATGGGGATAATAGTTATATTTCAAGCATTAGAGAAACAGCAATGCAACTTTAAATATTAATGTAAGTTTTATTTAATAAGCATATATTGAGTACTTATGCTGAGTACTTTACAAAATGCTGGTAAATAATTTTCCGAAGATGTTGCAAATATCGTAGAATAGTAAGATTTTGTGGCTACCCTTGACATTAGTTTATCAATGATACACTGAAGAATATTAGTTAGTTGATGTAGTTTGATACCAAAACTATGTAAATGATAGACACACAGTTTATAATATAAGAGGCACAAAGGTAGGGGATGTCTTTTAGATAAGTTCATTCATCAACAAAGATTTCTTTTTCTCTTATTACATCTAAGGTAGCAGGCCTGTGGCATACAGCTGGCACTGTGCACTGCACAAAGGCACCTGACCAAGAGGTGAGTCAGAACGAAAACCCAGTCTCCTATTGGTCAACCTTCACCTTGCTTTGATGTTGGAAAAGCTGGCCATGGTCTTGGAACCGTAAGTTGAGAAATACTATCCACACATGTTTTTCCTTCTATGTGAATGGGACAGGATATTTGAAACTGGTACTTGTGGCTTTATGGTTGCCATAGGCTTGTATATGGTATGAAGGGAACAAAGGGATAGGTTTGATGTGAGGAATGAAGAGAGTTTAAGAAGATGTCAAAAGAGTGGTATGTTTGATCTGGAGCTTGAAGGATGGATTAGAAATTGGTTAAGGGAGAAGAAAGGCACCTCTCAGCAGGGGAAACAGCAAATGTGAGGAGTAGGGAGTGAAGGCACTTGGTCTATTTTAGGAAGGGCAAATCTTTGCTATGGCTTGAACTTGCAGAGTGCAAGAGAGGGCAGAGCCATAGTAGGGATGAGCGAGAACGGGACTTCCTTAGAAAGGGCTCCGAGGACAAGCTATGGAGTTCGAACATCACCGTTTAGTCACAAGGAGTCACTATATTTTAGAAAGATTCAGCAATGTGGGTGAAGATGAGTTAGAAAGACAGGAACTAGAGGACAGTATACCCCTTACATCCTGGTAAGAAAGGACCAGGGTAAATAATGGCATTGGCATTAGGAATGGAAAAGATGGAACGCACACATGAAATAGTTCAGTGTTATAGTCTCTAGTCTACTGCTAGATGGTGGTAAAGAGGTGGTAAGGGAGGAAGGTTAATGATGATTTTTGTGTATCAGTGTCAAAAATTTACTACTACAACTCAACCTGTGAAAACAAACCCCTAGTTTCCTTTATTGTCTACTACCTAATCATCTTTGATAGCTCTCAATCCAATGGTAAGGAAGAAAAAAAATATACAAAAACAACCTTAGTGCCAACTAAAGAAATCTCATTCTTGCAGGTTAAAACAGGTCCTTTTAGGCTAACTCAACCTCTGTTGGTTACAATCAGATGTTTGGGGTCTTTTCTCTTCTTCTTCCCCACCAACCTCCCCTTATGTGAGTATAGAGGATAGCTTACCTTTCTTCATGGTGATGGGGAGGAGCATTTATGGGTCTTGGCTGGTCCCATTGTGAAGGCCCTAGCTGGGCTGGGCTAGTCCCAGGCTTGGGTGCTTTGTACTGGTGTTTCTGCAGTGTGCCAAATTGTATTTGGTCTTTGGGCTCGCCTGGTGCTTACATTCATCATTTCAGCCATATCCTTCCAGTTCAAAGTCCAGATGCCAAGGCTCTGGTGGACTGCTGGTATTCTCAGAAGCTCTCAGTCCCCTTTGGGACAAGCAGAAACTTCTGAGAATTTAAAATTGAAATCCTAAAAATACTCAGGGATATATAAGAAAGCACAGAAAGGCAATTTAGAGAGCTCAAAAAACAATTCAATGAACAGAAAGAATACATCACAAAGGAAACTATGAAAACGAATCAAACAGAGATGGAAAACTCAATTCATGAACAGGCAGGTGGTGGTGGGTCTTGGGATGCCGTGGGCTTTTTGTTGACCTACCCTAGGCTGGTACTGGTGGCAGCCAGCCTCAGAACACAGCTTGTAATCTCCTATGTGCATAGAGGCCCAGACAGGAAGCTATCAAATGTGGATCAACTTGTAGTTCCTAACAGGTATCCCAGTGTCAATCACAAGCAATAACTGACATTTACCTTTACCAGAGTCTCTCCCAAGAGGCCCCAGAACCAACACAACCAGAGGTAAGCTCAAGATCACATCAGAGCATCACCTGATTAGCTCCACAAGAGGCATACCCAAAGGAAACTCTTGGCAGGAAATCAGACTCTGCTGGACAAATTCTGCTTCATGGTGTCAGCTCCTACATAGCAGCTGGTACTCTTGGAGTTAAATGAAGATCAACCCAGGAATGGGCCAACAGCAATTCAGACTCAACTACAATAGGAGGCCCACATAACCCACACAGGGACACTCCCAGAGGACCCAGCTGAGGTGATTGGGGAAACTGCACTACGGAGCCTCACAGGACACCTATTAATTAAGGCCACCCTACTGAGACTGTGAGACACAGTAGATGTACCTAGTACATAGAAACAAACACAGAAAGGCAACCAAAATGGGGAGACAAAGAAACATACCCCCCTCAAAAAAACAAAAACAGGAAAAAACTCTAGAAAAATAATGCAATGAAATAGAGGCAAGAAACCTACCAGATACAGAGTTCAAAACGCTGGTTATAAGGATGCTCAAGTCACTTAATAAGAACTTCAACAGCATAAAAAGGACATAGAACCACAAAAAAGAAACAGAAATTAAAAATGCAACATCTGAAATCGAGAATACACTAGGGGGAATGAATATCAGATTAGATGAAGCAGTGGAACAAATCTGTGATTTGGAACACAAGGTAGCAGAAAACACCCAATAAGAGAAGCAAAAAGGAAAAAGAATTTTAAAATATCAGGTTAGTTTAATGAATCTGTGGAACAGCATTAAGCATAACAACATTGCCTTCACAGGGGACCAGCAGGAGAACAGAAAGAGAGCAAGGGACTGAGAACCTGTTTAAAGAAATTAAGACTGAAAACTTCCCTAATCTGACAAAAGAAAATGACACACAGAGGTAGTTCTGGTCAAGATGGAGGCATAGGTAAGTGCATATGCGAATTATCCCATAACCATATCAAAACTATAACTAGACTATGAAACAACCATCATCCAGAACCGCCTAGCTGAACAGAAGTCCTACAGCTAAGGATATAAAGAAGTCACACTGACACTGGTAGAAGCGTCAGAGACACAAAACGTGCTGGTCCCGCACTCAGATATGATGGTTAAAAATTGGGAAAGATATCTTGGACACAGAAGTCCTCTCTGAGGAGCAAGAGGTCCCAGCCCCACACCCGACCCCCAAGGTCAGGGTTCCAGTGCCAGGAAGAGAAGTTCTCATAACCTGTGTTTTCTTTTCTGGAGTTTTGTTCTATTCATTTGGGACATGCTTCTTTGTCTCTCCTTATTTTGGCAGCCTCCCTGTGTGTGTTCCTATGTATAAGGTAGAGCTGCTATGTCTCGCGGGCTTGGTAGAGTGTAGAATGGTCTTATGTAGTAGGTGTTCTGTAGGGTTTAGTGGCACAGCCTCCTTGATCACCCAAGCTGGGCACGCTAGTGGTACCTACCCTCCCTCCATGTGGGCTGTGTACACATTTTTGTTGTAATTGAGCCCTGATAGCTGTTGGCACATCAATGGGGGAGACTTACCCCCAAGCCAATTGGCCATGACCAGTGTGGAGGGTCAGCTGTTCAGGGGCCGACCCCATGGAGCAGGACTTACTTCAGTGGGGCTTTGGTGCCCACTGAGTCTGCCCCTTGAGTGTGTTCTTTGTGGAGGAAGCTGGGTGGTGCTTCAACGTGGTCATGACATCATTAAGCAATGGGAGAAATTTATACAATACAGCAGGTTTAAGGCAAATCTAATTCTATATCGAAGTGATCTGTGACAAGAGGGAGAAGTAGCCAATGGGGTATGAGTCAGGGGCTACAAATAAGGCAAGAAGGACATAACAGGAAACCTAGCTAAGCGCATATACAGACACACACACACACACACACACACACACACACACATATATTAGTTTAGATACTGAATCAAACTCAAAGCAGCTTAAACAACATGAACATTTTTGGCAAGAAGAACTGGAAGTCCAAAGGTAGGATAGGCTTTAGGTTTGACTGATCCAACAGTCAATCATTTTAACAGGGACCCAGGTTTTTCTGTCTCTCTGCTCAACCATCTATGGTATCAGCTCCATTCTGAAACTGGCTCTCCTCTTGGTCACAGAGTGGTTTCCAGCAGCATCTGGGCTTCCATGCTTTCTCCTCACATCCAGGGAAAGCAAGGGAGTTCCTCCTAGAAGCTGTCCTAGAAGAACAAGAATAACCTTTCCCCAAAGCCCCCACAAACCTTTCACAACATCCTGTTGGCCTGAATTGTCTCATTCTCATTTCTCTTCCTGAACTTTTACTCCCTGTCTCTAACTCCTTGGTCCATTCCTGGCCCGTCTTGACTGGCAGCCCCCACACCAATGCTAAGGAGACTGGCCTCTCAAGGACATTTTTTGCTTCTTGAAAACATTCTTTGTATTGTTAAATTGTGTCTTGAAGACACACTGGTTGAAACTGAAGCAGCTCACATGGTTAAATGCTATAAAGTACAAGAGGTCAGTGGAGCAGTCCCTCCACTCTGTCAGCCACACATATTATCACAGAGCTGTGAGCTCGGAGAGTTAATGACTTGCTTGCTTGAGTCCTAAATTTGGCCAGTGTTACTGAAACCTCAGCAAGCTGGTTTAAAGCTGCTGTAGAAACATCCCATCATATTCAATACATGAGCATGAAGGGTGACAGTAGAGCCCATTTCTGTGGCACTTGTCATAGCAAAAGGCAGAAGCCGAAGCACTAATGTGGGCAGAGGTATGCTATTTAGATCCAGATTTTAATGGGATATTTTAGGCGAATTTTAATAGGCATGAAGTTAACACATTCTTTATAGCTCCAAGCCTGGCTCATTTACCACCATAAATATAAAAAGCTATGCCAAGTTAGCTTACGCCAAATAGTTTGGAAGAAGTCAGGGAGAAGGCAAAGCTGTGAGTAATCTAAGAAACAGAAATATTCTAGGCAATGTGTGTGGGTGGAGGGCATTGTGTTCCTAATGTGACTGGACAGGCAGAGTTTGAATTAGCCCTTTTCTGAATTATTCATATTTTCTAAAACCTTCCCATGGAAGACCTGGACTTTTTAGATTTACTGCCCTTGTATTTAACAAGGATGATTCCAGAGAGATTTCTGGCAGGTTCTAAGAAAACAGTCTGAGACTGACAGTTGCTTTGGGGACTAGAGACAGCATGTGTCTGCGTCCCGCACCCCCCCCCCCCCCCCCCCCCGTTCCTTTCCTTCCTTCATTTGATCAAGTCATGCAAAGCTTTCACTAGTACAATTGAGGCTTACAGACTGTTAGAAGAATCGCGGTCTTAATGAACATTATTTACGGAAGAGAGGAAGGAAGAAAGGAGGCGAGGGATGGGGAGAGAGAACAGAAGGCTATTATCTCTCTGGTTTGCTCCTTCCCACGCAGAAGGCTGACTTTCTGTCGGTGGAAAGGACAGGTCAAATTATGGTAATTAGGATCTTATGCCGCAGCCCACGATTTGCATTTCCTTCATTTCATTGTTTCTCTTCATGTTTGCTGGAAGACTAAATAATACACTTCTGTGTCTGTGCGAAAGAGTTATTCTTGAGATTCAGAAGAGCAATGGCCATCAGAGAGCATGTCTGCCCTGATCTTCCAGAATGGTTTTTCCGTGGGGCGGGGTGGGGGTGGGGGGAATGAAGTCCAGTGGTTTAATAGAATCAGGTGACCTGTTTCTAGGCAACTTCAGAGACTTTAGAAAAAGATCAGAAAATTTTAAGATATTTCCCTGTGGATCTATTATCCAGGTGCTGACTACCTCGCCTAATTATACAGTGTATTACCAAAATCATTTATTTTTCCCTTCTATGTTCTACCAAACATATTTTGTGTTGCAAGAGACTCAAGTTGTAGGAACAGCCCACAGGGAGTTAGGTATAGCTCATTTTCTCAGCAAATGGAGGTCACAGTGATTTCTTCTATCTGCTCAGCAAGAACCCTCCGGCCCAGGCCCAGGACTTTTCCCATTCGTTGTGAGCTATGCTTGTAAATTCTCACTGATGCTAGAGATGCTGATTCTTCCTATCAATCAGCCCCTGTACAGGGCACCTTTTAATTCACTTTATATTAAGCGAGAAAGGAAAAGAACTGCTTGAAACCCCCAACTACAGGATTCATTGGAAGTTCCTGTAGTATATTTTAACAGAATCATCATTTCCAGCAGCTACTTTTTTTTTTTTAATTTATGCTTTTAATTTGTGTTTACATAGATTCAAGTGTCCCACTGAATATATCTCCTCCTCGGCCCCCCCATACTCCCTCCCCCCAGTGCCTTCCCCTCTTCCCTTCAGGATTTGCTATCCTGTTCTCTATAATGCTGTGTTATGTACATATAATTTCATTAATCTCTCTTCTCTGATCCCATCTTCTCTTCTACTTTCCCTCTGACCGCTCTCCCTCTGGTCCCTTTGATCCCACCTCTGCCTCTGTTCCGTTGCTCAGTCCACATTGTTCATCAGATTCTTTAAATGAGTGAGTGAGGTCATATGGTATTTTTATTTCTATCCCTGGCTTATTTCACTTAGCATAATAGTTTCCAGGTCCATCCATGTTGTTGCGAAAGGTAAGATCTCCTTCTTCCTTATGGCCATGTAGTCTTCCATTGTGTATATGTACCACTGCTTTTTAATCCACTCGTCCACTGTCGGACACTTGGACTGTTTCCAGATCTTGGCTATTGTAAACAATGCTGCCATAAACATGGGGGTGCATTTCTTCTTTTGAATCAGTGATTTGGTATTCATAGGATATATTCCTAAAAGTGGGATGGCTGGGTCAAAAGGCAGTTCCATTTTAAATTTTTTTTTTTTTTTTTTGTATTTTTCTGAAGCTGGAAACGGGGAGAGACAGTCAGACAGACTCCCGCATGTGCCCGACCGGGATCCACCCGTCACACCCACCAGGGCGATGCTCTGCCCACCAGGGGGTGGTGCTCTGCCCCTCCGGGGCGTCGCTCTGCAGTGACCAGAGCCACTCTAGCGCCTGGGGCAGAGGCCAAGGAGCCATCCCCAGCGCCCGGGCCATCTTTGCTCCAATGGAGCCTTGGCTGCGGGAGGGGAAGAGAGAGACAGAGAGGAAGGAGGGGGGGGAGAGAAGCAAATGGGCACTTCTCCTATGTGCCCTGGCTGGGAATCGAACCCGGGTCCCCTGCATGCCAGGCCGACGCTCTACCACTGAGCCAACCGGCCAGGGCCCCATTTTAAATTTTTTGAGGAATCTCCATACTCTTTTCCACAGAGGCTGCACCAGTCTGCATTCCCACCAGCAAAGCAGGAGGGTTCCCTTTTCTCCACATCCTCACCAGCACTTATTATGTGTTCTTTTGTTAAGGAGCACCATTCTGACTGGTGTGAGGTGGTATCTCATTGTGGTTTTAATTTGCATTTCACTAATGATTAGTGATGTTGAGTATTTTTTCATATACCTATTGGCCATCTGTATGTCCTCTTTGGAGAAGTGTATATTCATTTCTTTTGCCCATTTTTTGATTGGATTGTTTATCTTCCTGGTGTTGAGTTTTACGAGTTCTTTATAAATTTTGGTTATTAACCCCTTCTCAGACATATTGGTGAATATATTCTCCCATTGTGTGGGCTGTCTTTTTATTTTGTTAATGGTGTCTTTTGCTGTGCAAAACTTTTTAGTTTGATATAGTCCCATTTGTTCATCCTGTCCTTTATTTTACTTGCCCGTGGAGATAATTTAGCAAAAATATTGCTATGAGAGATATCAAAGAGTTTGCTGCCTATGTTTTCTTCCAAGATGTTTATGGTTTCACAACTTACATTTAAGTCTTTTATCCATTTTGAGTTTATTTTGTGAATGGTGTAAGTTGGTGATCCAGTTTCACTTTTTTGCAAGTACCTGTCTAATTTCCCCAACACTTTTGTTAAAGAGACAAAAAGAGACCGTTGTATGCTCTATCTTCTTTGTCAAATATCAATTGTCCATAAAGGTGTGGGTTTATTTCTGGGTTCTCTGTTCTGTTCAATTGATCTGTATGCCTGTTCTTATGCCAGAACAAAGCTGTTTTGAGTACAATAGCCTTGTAGTATAACTTGGTATCAGGAAGTGTGATACCACCCACTTTATTCTTCTTTTTCAGGATTGCTGAGACTTTCGTGTTCTTTTTTGGTTCCATATAAATTTTTGGAATATTTGTTCTATATCTCTGAAGTATGTCATTGGTATTTTAATAGGAATTGCACTGAATTTATAGATTGCTTTGGGTAATATAGACATTTTAATGATATTTATTTTTCCTATCCATGAACATGGTATATGCTTCCATTTGTTTGATTCTTCCTTGATTTTCTTTAACAATGTTTTATAATTTTCCGAGTACAAGTTTTTAACCTTATTGGTTAAATTTACTCCTAGGAACTTTATTTCTTTGTTGCAATAGTGAAGGGAATTGTTTTCTTAATTTCTCTTTCAGACAGTTCATTATTGGTGTATAAAAATGCCACTGATTTCTGAATATTGATTTTATATCCTGCTACCTTGCTGAATTAATTTATTAGGTCCAGTAGTTTTTTGACTGAGACTTTAGGATTTTCTTATGTACAGTATTATATCATCAGCAAATAATGATAGTTTTACTTCTTCTTTTCCAATTTGGATGCATTTTATCCTTTCTTCTTGTCAGATTGCTGTGGCTAGGACTTCCAGAACTATGTTGAATAAGAGTGGTGAAAGGGGGCACCCCTGCCTTGTTCCTGATCTTAAGGAGATTGCTTTTAATTTTTGCCCATTGATTATGATGTTGGCTTTGGGTTTGTCATAGATGGCCTTTATCATGTTGAAGTATGATTCCTGTATCCCCACTTTGCTGAGAGTTTTGAATCATACATGAGTACTGAATTTTATCAAATGCTTTTCAGCATCTATTGATATTATCATGTGATTTTTATCCTTTCTTTTGTTTATGTGTTGAATCACATTAATTGATTTGCGGATATTGTACCAGCCTTGTTTACCTAGAATAAATCCCACCTGATCATGATGTATGATTTTTTTCATGTATTGCTGGATTTGGTTTGCTAATATTTTGTTGAGAATTTTAGTATCTAAATTCATCAGGGATATTGGTCTATAGTTTTCTTTCTTTGTAGCGTCTTTGTCTGGTTTTGGAATTTCTATCATTCTTGCCTCATAAAAGGAGTTTGAAAGTCTTTCCTCCTCTTGAATTATTTGAAATAGCTTGAGAAGGATAGGAGTTAGTTCTTCTTTGAATATTTGGTAAAATTCATTGGTGAAGCCATCTGGCCCAGGACTTTTGTTTGTTGGGAGTTTTTTGATAACTGTTTCAATTTCATTTGTTGTAATCGGTCTGTTTAGATTTTCTGACTCTTCCAGATTGATTTTTGAAAGATTATGTTTCGACGAATTTGTCCATTTTGCCTAGGTTGTCTAATTTTTTGGCATACAGTTTTTCATACTATTTCTTACAATTCTTGTATTTCTGCTGTGTCAGTTGTTATCCTCTCTCATTTATAATTTTATTTATTTGAGTCCTCTCTCTTTTTTCTTGGTGAGTTTGGTTAAAGGTTCATCAATTTTGCTTACCTTTTCAAAGAACCAATTCTTGGTTTCATTGATCCTCTGTATTTTTTTTAGCTTCTATGTCATTTATTTCTGCTCTGATCTTTATTATTTCCTTCCTTCTACTTCTTCTGGGTTTTACTTGCTATTCTTTTTGTAGTTCTTTTAGATGAAGAGTCAAGTTGATTATTTGAGCTTTTTCTAGCTTCTTAAGGTATGCTATGAACTTCCCTCTCAGAACTGCTATTGCTGTGTCCCATAAATTTTGAGTTGTATGTTTGTTTTCATTTGTTTCAAGGAAATTTTTATTTCTTTCTTGATCTCATTGTTAACCCATTCATTATTTTTTAATATGCTATTTAGTTTCCAAGTGTTTGAGTGTTTTTCAGTTTTTTTTATTGTAGTTGATTTCTAGTTTCATGCCATTGTGATCCGAGAATGCTTCTTGATATGATTTCAATCTTCTTAAATTTGTTGAGACTCATTTTGTGTCCTAGCATGTGGTTTATTCTAGAGAATGTACCATGAGCACTTGAAAAGAATGTATATTTTGCTGCTTTAGGGTGAAAGATTCTGAAGATATCTGTTAAATCCAGTTGATCTAGTGTGCCCTTTAAGTCTGCTATTTCTTTGTTAATTTTCTTTCTTGAGTATCTGGCAAGTGATGTTACTGGGGTATTGAAATCCTCTCCTATTATAGTATTGCTGTTGATCTCATCCTTTATGCCCATCAAAATATGTTTATGTATTTAGGTGCTCCTATTTTAGGTGCATAGATATTTATAATGGTTATCTCTTCCTGTTGGATTGATACCTTTATCATTATATAGTGACCTTCTTTATCCCTTACTATAGCCTTTGGTTTAAAGTCTATTTTGTCAGATATAAGTATTGCTACCCCAGCTTTCTTTTCATTTCCATTTGCATGGAATATTTTTTTCCATCCCTTTACTTTCAGTCTATGTCAGGGGTCCCCAAACTATGGGCCATGGGCTGCATGCAGCCCCCTGAGGCCATTTATCTGGCCCCCGCCACACTTCTGGAAGGGGCACCTCTTTCATTGGTGGTCAGTGAGAGGAGCACATTGACCATCTCATTAGCCAAAAGCAGGCCCATAGTTACCATTGAAATACTGGTCAGTTTGTTGATTTAAATTTACTTGATTTTTTATTTTAAATATTGTATTTGTTCCTGTTTTTTTTTTTTTTTTTTTTTTTTTTTTTTTTTTTTTTTTTTTTTTACTTTAAAATAATTTATGTGCAGTATGCATAGGGATTTGTTCATAGATTTTTTTATAGTCTGGCCCTCCAATGGTCTGAGGGACAGTGAACTGGCCCCCTGTATAAAAAATTTGGAGACCCCTGGTCTATGTGTATCTTTTGTTCTGAGGTGGGTCTCTTGTAGACAGTATACATACAGGTCCTATTTTCTTATCCCTGCAGCTACCCTATGTATTTTGATTGGAGAATTTAATTTATTTACATTTAAGGTTATTATTGATATGTTGCTTATTGCCATTTTATTCTTTTAATCTACATTTCTCTTCTACTAGATTTTTTCCTTCTTTTTTCTGTTTATAGCAGGCCAATTAACATTTCTTATAGCATTGGTTTGATTGTAATGAATTCCTTAATTTTTTTTTTGTCTGGGAAGCTTTTTATTTCTCCTTCAATTTTATATAATAGCCTTGCTGGATAGAGAATCTTTATTTGTAAGCTCTTGTTTTGCATTACTTTGAATATTTCTTGCTATTCCCTTCTGTCCTCTAATGTTTCTGTTAAGAAGTCAGATATCATCCTTATGGTGGCTCCTCTGTAGGTGACTGACTGCTTTTCTCTTACAGCTTTTGTATTCTTTATCTCTTTTTTTGTATTTTAATTATAATGTGTCTTGGTGTTGGCCTTTTTGTGTTCATCCTTAATGAAACTCTGTACTTCTTGAACTTGTGCAACTATTTTTTTCATCAACTTAGGGAAGTTTTCAGCTATGATTTCTTCAGTCAGATTCTCTATCCCTTGTTCTTTCTCTTCTTCTTCAGGAACCCCTATGATATGGATGTTATTTCTTTTCATGTTGTCACAGAGCACTTTTAGAGTTTCCTTAGACTTCTTAAGTCTCTTTTCGTTTTGCTGCTCTGCTTCTGTGCCTTCATTTATCTTGTCCTCTATCTTGCTGATTCAATCCTCAGCTTCATCCATTCTGCTTTTTTATTATTAATTTTTTTATTTTTGTATTTTTCTGAAGTTGGAAACAGGGAGGCAGTCAGACAGGCTCCTGCATGCGCCCGACTGGGATCCACCAGGCATGCCCACCAGGGGGCGATGCTCAGCCCATCTGGGGTGTTGCTCTGTTGCAACCAGAGCCATTCTAGCGCCTGAGGCAGAGGCCATGGAGCCATCCTCAGCACCTGAGCCAACTTTGCTCCAGTGGAGCCTTGGCTGTGGGAGGGGAAGAGAGAGACAGAGAGGAAGGAGAGGGGGAGGGGTGGAGAAGCAGATGGGCACTTCTCCTGTGTGCCCTGGCCAGGAATTGAACCTGGGACTCCTGCACGCCAGGCCAACGTTCTACCACTGAGCCAACCGGCCAGGGCCCATCCATCCTGCTTTTAATTCTTTCCACTGTACTCTTCATTTCTGATATTGTATTTGTCATTTCTGACTGATTCTTTTTTATTATTTCTATGTTCTTTTTTATACTTGCTACCTCTTTATTTAGGTGCTCATTATGTCTATCCATTGTTGCTCTAAGATCTTTGAGCATCCTAACAATCATTATTTTAAACTCTGCATCTGGTAATTTGGTTATTTCCAACTCATTCAAGTCTTTTTCTGAGGATTTCTCTTGATTCATTTGGATTGCATTTCTCTGCCTTTTCATTTTGTTTGTGTATAAGAAGGGTGTGGCCACAGGAGTCCAATGGTGTGGTCTCTGTGTTCCTTAGGTGTTATCTGTTTGCAGGCCTGCCACCCCCTCTGCCGCTGCCTTGGGCATTCTGGCACGGGCATTGCTGGCGCTGGCCTGCTGCAGTGGTCACTGTGGTTTCTGCCTCGCCTCTGCAGGTGGGACTCTGTTCGAGTGCCCAGGCCGCAAACCTTAGCCGGCCCTGCCTCCGCACCTCCTCCAAGGGCAGGACTGTGCTCGTGTGCCTGGTCTGCAAGCCCTGGCCTCCCTGGCTTTTGCCTTGCCCCTGTGGGCAGGACTGTAGGCAGAACAGCTCTCACTCGTCCGGCCTGCGGCCACAGATCAGACTGCTTTTGTGCGCCCCTTTCATTGCCTCAGCCGCCCTCAGCCTCTGCCCCTGCTGGGCGGGACTGCGCTCACGTCCAGCCTCAGTCATAGCTGGCCCCAGCTTCCACCCCCACTGACGGACCATGCTTCTGCATCCTGCCACAACCTGCTCTCTGGTGAGCACTCATTAGTGTGTGTGGGGCGTTGTAGCTCAGACCTCAGCACTCAATACTGTATCCCTGATGGCTCCCTGCTTCTAAGCGACTTTGCTCTGACTATAGCAGGAGAGCTTCTGTTTGGCTGGTAACCTGGTTCCCTTTGCTGGTATTACTGGTTCCAGGAAAAAATATTCATTTTAGATTTGGGGAGTGACTCAGCCCAGGGGTTAGGGTGGCTTTCCCTCAGAGTGTTTCTCCCTGTGCCTCCTAGATTACACTCTCTTCCTGCTACTCCGGTCCTGTCATCTCTCCCCATTCCCTGGAGCCCTGGGTGAGTGGTTGTGAGAAAGGTTTTCTGCATGGTCCCTTTAAGAAGAATCCTGGGTCTGAGAAATCTGTCTCTTTCTTGCAAACAGTATCCTGGCTTGTTTCACAGCTAAATACTCTCCATAGGCCTCTTCTAGGCTCTCAGACTGCAGGCTGAGGCTTTTTTTGGGGGGCCCAGGACCCTCCCCTCTCTGCTAAACTCATTTCCCGTCATGTGAGTCCCTCTGGGCTGCCATTCACTCCCGGGAGCTGGGCAGCCCTCTCTGCGTTTCCACTTTTCATACCAGTCTCGACATGGCTTCATCAGTGATCTCTGGTTAAAGGGTCCTCTTAGTTTAGAGCAAAGTTCGTTTTTCCAGATGTTTGTTCCTAAAATTAAGTTGTAATCCACTTTGGTTTTGGGAGGTGGAAGTTGGTACGTCCTCCTACTCCATCGCCATCTTGCTGCTTCCTCCAGCAGCTTCTTTTGAGAAGAAACTATCAGCAAAGCATTGGCTCTTGAATTTAATGTGATCACACACATCACTAGCTGTGTGATGAACATCTGCTTTTAGAGTAAGGGCCCACACTGACAGCCGTCCTAATTCTACTGCTTTGCTATCAACATACACCCTGTAGTTCCAATTATTCTACATCATTCCCCAGGTGGCAAATTTAAACAGCCTTTCATTCTTTGCCTTTTCTGGGAAGGCCTGTGGCAACTTTGCTCATGTTCTGATTATTATTCAAGTCACTGATAGCAGGAATATTAATGCTATGCATTCATCATGTGCCAATGATGACAGCACCAGGAAGCTGCAGGGTTGAGATCATCTGGTCTACCTTCTTATTTTGTGGAAGAAACTAAGGCTCAAGTGACCCCACCCCAAATCTGTTGGCTATTTAAATCAACCCTGACAAGAGAATGCAAAGTCTTTTAAATGTTATATTGAAGCATAATACGTATTATGTTATATCAAAGTGTAATGTGAATTATTATACTTCTGTAGTAAATACAGAAAAATAAGCATATCACATATCTAAACTCAGTGGATTCACAAAAGTAGGAATATCTCTCTATACAGCACCCTGTGCAGGAAATAATCAGTACCCTTATGTTTCCTTTCCCAACTGCACCATGCCTCTCTCAGTGTGACCCCATTTTGACTCCTAAAACCTTTGACTGATTTTGCCTGCATTTGGACTTTATATTAAAGGGTCCAAAAGCCTTTAAGTCAATGTTCCTCCCACCACAGTTTCTTTGGAAGCCACATTATCCTAAAGGAGATAATATAAGAGAGTTCAGCAGTTTCAAAAATGAGGTTGGAAGGAGAATAAAATTCTGTTTTGAAGCCAGATTCCCACCACATTTAAGTTGGCAGCTCTACAATCTTTCACTGTTAGAACAAGGCCATTTCATTGGAGCCAAGTTGGTCAAAAAAACCAAAGCAAAGCAAACGCGGCTCCGTCTGGTTGGCTGTGAGTGTAGAGCCACTAGTTTCTTCTTGGCCACTTTGATGACAGTTACAACCCTGTAAATGTAAGAGTCAATCATTTTTTAGAAAAATTTATTACCTTCTTTTGGCTGCTATTGATTTTAAGCCTGACATATTATTATCCTGGACAATATTGCTTTTTCATCACTGCCTCTTAGTAGAGCCAAAGACAAAAATATTACTGGAGTATTTCCTAAATTTCTTTGTAATGAATAGCCAACTTTCTAGGTGTCATTCCCTAGAATGCAACACTAGTCTTTCTATTTGTTTTCCTTTTGATTTAAAAATTTAGTTTTCTATGACAGCTATTTACCACCTCTCCTCTGTTTTCTCTCCTTTGCCCAGGAGGAAATCTACATTCCTCATTTACCATCCAGCTGTGCAGCTGACTGCACTTTAAAAATGCTAGTAAATAGCAGGATCCCATACCGGCAAATGGTTGGCACAAGGGGTATCTGTGAAATTTGCATCTTTGGGTCACACATTCCTCTCCGCACAGTCAGATACTTTTCAAGCAGTTTTTTATGTACGGAAGTATGTGAGTGCCAAGTCAGATCTACCAGCTGTCCAAACTCTTTCAGCGTATCTGTGGAGCACCTTAGTTTTCCACTCTATAATTTACTGAATATGAGGAAAACAGAATAGATCCTCCTTGTTTGGTAAATACGGTCGCAGTAGTAAAAACAAGGTATAGGAACAAAGCACATGGGTTTGCTCTCCAGAGGGCATTTTACAGCCAGGAGTCTTCTTTCCAGATGGCAGCCTGATTCTGGGACATTTGAAACTTGAGGAACTATAAGATCCAATAGTAACAAAGCTATCTGATCATGGACAATGCCATGTCAAAGTGAAATAAGTAGCCGTCGCAGAGGTCAATAGTTTGGAATCACAGAGAATTTTAGCAGTTTTGGGATTCAAATAGGAGAGAGACACGTTGTGGTTTTCAGGAAAGAAGCTGGTCACAAAGAGATCATCTTTCAGATAAAAAAATATATAGGCTGCCAGCATTCCAGAGAATGGAAAAGCCGGAGGCATATACTTCTATCCACTCTCTTTCCCACGACGTCTCCCTGAGTGACTCACTATCTATTGGATGGGTAGGCAGCAAGCCCTTGCCTTTGTGGGGTGAGACAAAGAGGAAGAAGGAAATGGGAGAGAAGGAGGGATGATGCTGATGGAAAACTATCTTTGAATTTGAATGAGAATGTGATGTTTCCCTTTCATCACCAATTCTGGGCCTCCTTTATTTTGAACTTAAAGACCCAGTATCTCTCCACAATCCATGGGGAGACAGTAGGAAAGCTTCCCAGCAATCTCTCAAGTTCCTAAGAGCATAGAACCTCAAGGAGGAAAACTCTGAGATCATCCTGCAGCCACCCCTAAATGTCTCTTAAAAGCTGACTGTCAGATAAGGTTGTCCGAATTTGATAGGGCAGGAATATTATTTACAACCAAGCAGAAAATATATCCATTAGGATCCCCAAACATCAGAATCTATCTCGCATTAGCTCTGATTGGCATAAGAGGCAGTGGCCCAGAGAAGAAGCTGAGTTTCCTGAGAATGGCCAGGCAATCAGCAGATCCAGCCATGCTTCTAAAGATATAGTGATGGGGTGAGGGAAAGGTGGGAGATCCCTGAACTGTAGACATCACATGTTGGAGACTAAAGACATCAAGAAACCTGTGATATAAGCTTGGCAGAATTCTTATCTCTATAATTAACTCCATGATTAAACTCTTTTTAGTTATGCCAAAATTAGCATTATCAATTAAAATATTGCCCACAGGCTCAGTTCCCAGCCTTTTAAAATGCACTTTGTATTTTTTGTGTTTGCTTTGTGTAAAGCCAGTGGTCATGGCCACCATCACAGCCGCCTAGCCCATGACGGTCTGCATTTGATTCGAAAAGACGGTAATGAAACAATAATGAAACAACAAAGCCAAGAACTAGTGGGCTATTACCTTTAATCCTAGCTCGCACCTGGTGGGCAAGAAATACCCACAGTGGAAAACACTTCCTTTTCCATTCAGGGCTCCCAAAGCCACTGACTCATCTAAGTTTCCTAGAATCAAAGGCCCTACCAGCCTTATTCACCTTTGTTCCCCTTCTCCTTCTCTCTACACAAACTCTGCACAGACTAGCTTCTCCTTCAGCACTCTGCTATTTTAGCTGCCATTCTTCTGCAATGCTGATGACAGGATCTGAGCGCGAGAGAGACCCCCCACCCTTTCCTTATTTTATAGTGCAGAAATTAAAGCCTTTAAGCCAAGGGTAGGGAACCTTTTTGGCTGAGAGAGCCATGAACACCACATATTTTAAAATGTAATTCTGTGAGAACCATACAATATGTTTAACACTAAATACAAATAAATGTGTGCATTTTATGTAAGGCCAACACTTTTAAAGTACAATAAGTCTCTGAATTCTTTTTAATAATGTTGTTATGCTGTTGTTAACCAATGATGAATAAAGTACTTCTTACCATTAATGCAACTTCTGGTGCTGCACAGTTTTGTTGATGGCTTTGTAGTCTGGTTGATACGTGGTGAGGTTAAGCTTCATGCAGGCGTTGAGACTTCCATCCGTTAAACGTGATCATAGGTTGGTCTTAATGTTCTTTAGATGTGAGAAAGACTGCTCACATGCATACATAAAGCCTAACATTGTCAGTACAGCAATACTCACACACTGCAGTGTGTGGTATGTGATGGGAAGTGTGTTCCAAGTTTTGACAATCAGCTGGTCCATGAGTTGAAGATTTTTCATTTCTCCCCACGTGTGTTTGCTCACCAACTCTGCTTGCTATCATGCAAGTCTTTCCAAATCTTCATTCATTGACTTGATCTTATTCATCCACATGTCTGAGGCCTTCAGGTCAGCAGCTTGTAGCTTAAAATCTCTGATGGAGACACCGGGGATGTAACTCAGGTTGGTGCTGTCCACTGCACAGTTGTGTGGATGGGTGATGAACTTAAAAAGACGAGTGTTCTCACGAAATTCTCCAAAGCATGCTTTGAATGACTGCAGAAGATTAGATGTGGAGCTTGCTAGCTGCTGGAGATCAGGATGTTGAGCAGGGTCACTTGCTGTGCTTGCATCTTTAAACTCTCCCAGTTTCTCAAAGTGTAGTAAACGACCTGTTCCAATGTTGGTGATGAAGAGTTCCAGCTTGTTTTCAAATGCAAACACTGCTTGTTGAAGGGATAAGACTGTATTTCCAATGCCTTGAATTTTCACACTGAGCTGGTTCAGATTTTCAGTCATGTCCACGAGATAGAAGAACTTCAGGAGCCACTCAGTGTCAGCTAACTCAGGATGCTCGACGTTTTTCATTTCAAGAAAAGTCCGGATTTTGCTCAGACAAGCCGCGAAACGGCTGAGTACCTTCCCTTTTGACAACCAACGCTCATTGCTGTGCAGAAGCAGACCAGGATAATTATTCCCAACTTCATCCAGCAGTGTTTTAAACTGGGGATCATTTAAAGTTCGGGCAACAATAAAGTTGACCACCCGAATGACCAGCGACATCACCTCACCAAGCTGCTTGCCATACATCTGAGCACAAAGTGCCACCTGATGTAGGATGCAGTGAAAACTTAGGATGGGTCTCTTTTCATGTTCACAAAGAAGCGCTACAAATCCTCTGTTTTTCCTCACCATGCATGGAGCACCATCAGTACACACCAAAATAAGTTTATCCATCAGTAGGTTTTTTGCTTTAGTGAACTCAGTGAAAGACTTGAATAAATCCTTTCTTCTTGTTGTCTCTTTCATAGGCAAAACAGCAAGACTTTCCTCATGTAGTGTGCCACCGACAGCATATCTTGCAATGATGCTGAACTGGGATAAATGGCTTATGTCTGTTGACTCATCCAAAGCGAGAGAAAAAAATGGTGCTGCATTTATGTCCTTCACTTGTGTTGCCTCAATTTGATTTGCCATCATGATGGTACGATTGTGAACAGTACTTGCCGACAGAGGCATGTCTTTTATTTGTTTGATTATCTTTATCCAACAAGTCATCAAAAAGTTCACTGGCAACATCAAGCATGAATGTTTTGGCATACTCTCCATCTGTGAATGGCTTTTTGTTTCTCACAATTGCTAAAACACCAGCAAAGCTAGCCGAATTCCAGTCACCTTATTGGGTTCAAACACGGAGTTGCTGCTGACTAGCTTGCACTCTGCACAGTAGCTCTTGACATGCTTTCTTCCTGCTGTCCCCCACTGGATATTTCGATGCAAATGTAGTATGGAATGTGTTGAAGTGCTGCTTTATATTTGATTGTTTCATCGATGCAATTTTATCATTGCATATTAGACACACTGCAGAACCTGCTCTCTCCACAAAGGCAAATTTCTCTGTCCATTCCTGCTGAAAAGTACGATACTCCTCATCTTTTTTTCTTTTAGCCATCTTCTTCGTTAAAAGGGTTTCTGTAATTAGCTAGCTGACTACTTGATTAAAAGGAGGGAAGTTTACTTCCTGACCTCACAATGACCCATGTACATTATGCATTATCCAATAAAAATTTGGTGTTGTCCCAGATGACAGCTGTCATTGGCTCCAGCCACCCACAACCATGAACATGAGCAGTAGGAAATAAATGAATTGTCATACATGAGAATGTTTTATATTTTAAATATTATTATTATTTTTATTAAAGATTTACCTGTGAGCCAGATGCAGCCATCAAAAGAGCCACATCTGGCTCATGAGCCATAGGTTCCCAACCCCTGCTTTAAGCCAATATACAAATAAGGAAGTCTCTGATACAAAGCCACTTATCAGAGGCATAAATGGGATTCCTCATAAGAGTATACCACCCCACATCATGCAACAGTCAAGGGTGTGGGGAAAAGCTTAGTTTTGAGAAGATCTTAGTATTAGAAGGATGTTGAAAAGATCTTAGTATTAAAAGGGTGGGAAAGGCTTAGTCTTAAAACCAAGCCTCAGGCTATGAGGACCTTGCCAGCTTACAGCCTGTCTCCCATACCCAATGCAAAATATAAGCAAGAAGACATATACATCATATTTACAAACTTTTTTGACTAACAAGAAGCATCAAATCTTTGTTGCGGCACCTTAGTTATTCATTGATTGCTTTCCCATATGTGCCTTGATTGGGGGCTATAGCAGATTGAGTGACTCCTTGCTCAAGCCAGTGACCTTGGGCTCAAGCTGGTGAGCCTTGCTCAAACCAGATGAGCCCACACTCAAGCCAGCAACCTCAGGGCCTCATACTTGGATCTTCTGTGTCCCAGTCTGATGCTCCAACCACTCCACACCACCTGGTCAGGCTATATTTGAGTATTTTTATATAGATATTAATTAATTTTGCTTATTTTGTTATGTTTTATCCTTATTTGAATCTGAGAAGTATAAAGGTATATATATAACATATTAATTTTTTTATAAAAGGAAGATGAAGCACAAGAAAGTTATGCGACTTGTTCAACGTCACGAATCACTAGGAATCTGGTCATCTAGAAACTGGTCACATATCCATATAAATTTCAGTGAACTGGAATGTCCTATTTAACATATTTCTGCAGAGTAAATTCTAGATGATTTGGCATCCTGGCATAAATCAAATAATTGCTAAGATGACTATAACCTGCTTTGGGTACCAAGGACTTCAAAAGAAAAATGGGAGGTGATGCTGCTTACAAGTGGTTTACAGTCTAGTTGGGAAGAGTGACTCTGAAATAAGGAATAAAAAACTCATTGAAAAACCAACGATACCAAAAAATAAAAAAAATGCAAGATAATTCCAGAAAAGAGCTGAAAACAACGTTAGACAATGCTGGGAATGTTTTCAGATAGGAGGCGGGATCTGTTTGAACTGAGTGGTGTAAAGAAGCAGGCTCTGCCTCTGGGGAGAGCTGTGGGATTTGTGAATGGGGTCTGGGAGCAAAAAGGGAACTCAAGAAACATCTTGATTTTAGTGTTGTATGAGAACATTTTGGGAGAGTTACCTTGGTTAGTGAATAGGACAGGCTATGAAGACATACATCACTTGAAGCTTTAGAACAAATTTTAACACTTGAAATGGCATTTAGAAGCAGCCAAGTGGTTGGGCTGGTGTGTAGAACCCTGGTCATCTGGTTTACCCCACTCAGCAAAATGCCGTTGCCAGCTTGCTTCTTGTCTTGCAATAGTTTGGATTACAAAACCCTAACAGGGTAAATCAGGAAATTCAGAAACCCAGAGACAGCCTTGCTTGGCTGGAAAATTCTACAAAATGTCATGTTAATTTAGTGTCTTCATTATACAGTAGGGAGAGAAAAAAATTCCTAGAAAATGTTAGGGCTTATAATCAATCTGAATATTAAGTCTCATAAAGGTTTTACCCCTCCACTGACATGTATATAGAGAAGGATTCTCTCATGTTAAGTGAAATAAGCCAGTTAGAGAAAGACAAGTATTATATGATTTAACTTATATGTGGAATTTAATGAACAAAATAAACTAACAAGCCTAATAGAAACTGACTCATACCTAGAGAGCAGGTTGACATTTGTCAGGCTGGGGGTTTGGGTGATGGAAGTGGAGGGATAGAGCAGTACATCACCCACGGACTGACTTTCATCTGGACAAGTCCACGCACCGTGATCCTGACAACTCCCACTGCTGCTAAAGTAGAAAACGGCATGCCTTACTCCAACCACAAACTGGATGCTGGTTGGTCTACGTATGGCAAATACATGAAGAAACTAAGGATTTTTTAAATCACACTTTGGGAAAAGGGAAACTAGGGTAAAAAGAAAGTCAACTTAATTTTCACTAAAGGTTAAAGATTTTTAAATCAAGAGTTCTGACTAGAAAGAAATTGTATGGTTTTGATAATAGAAGGTATAAGGTATAGAAATACTTTTGAAAGAAAAAGGAAGAAGCAAGTTGTTATGAAGGCCAGTTATTTCTGGATAAGAAAGTTTATGAAAGCTGAGGATTTATGTAAGTTGTAGAAGGTTTGTGCAGATTGTAGGAGGTTTGTACAGAGAAAAAAGAATTTAAACAGTCAGAAAACTGGTTTTCAAAGAATGTTTAATTAGTCACCCTAGCTAACAATCCTCTACTCTCCCCACTTATTGGGATGGCTCTTTCCTCCAGAAACAGAGAAACGAAACCGACCCCTTGTCCATCAATTCTCTATCCTGTATCACCCAATCAGAGGCTTTCTACTTGTGTGGGACCAACACCTATATGTGTCTCCCTACTAACTGGACAGAAACCTGTACCTAAATCTATCTCACCCCAAATATCAACCTAATCCCACCCCATGAGCCTCTTCCAGTTCCTAGTACACTACCCGTCAATCTAAGGACCAAACGAGCTGTACAGGTAATCCCTCTTCTTGTTGCTTTAAGAATTTCTATAAAAATAGGTCTAGGGGCAAAAGTACTGGCCACTGCCCTGTCTTATTCCCACTCTCTCTCTCTCTCTCTCTGAAGCCCAGTGAATTCGTAAAAAACAAACCGAGTCATGGAATCAGTGGCTTCGCACAAACTGGGTGTCTTGACTATTGCCTTTCACTGGTCCACTCACTCTCCTATTTATTTTTCTAACTTTTGGACCCTGCCTCTTACGTTTGTTCACTAGTTTCTTACAGAACTGCATGCAGAATCAGAACCTTCTTACAAAACCTTTGCCAATCAGAAAATTGGAAAAATCTACCTAACCCTACACACCATCCCTGAAACCTGCCCTCGTGAAACAGAAAAAATCTGGACCCCTACCCAACAGGAAGCCATCACTGCACCTGTCTACCCCTCACCGAGAGTAATCCTTAAAGAGGCCATAACCTATCACCACCCCTACTCAGCAGGAAGAAGTTATAGAAGATAATGACCTCCGTCCCTTTTCCCTTGAGGCCTCTCTAGGAACCACTCTTTTTCTTTTTTTTTATATATCAAATAGTCGGGACTCTTAGGTTTCAGTTCTTTAACGCTGCCAGTAGGTCTGTTTCAGGGCTTGCAGCAGATGGTCAACCACAAAGGAACGTCAGATGTCACAAGCCGAAAAGTCCTGGCAAACTTCCCTAAAAGACAATCCTTGGTCCAGCAGCCACTGGGCTAATGCCCCATGACCCTTCTCACTCCCCTCCCTAAACCTTAGAACCTGGTCCCAGGCTGTGCCTGGCGGCACGACTCTCCCTTGTGAGTCAGCCCGGCAGGGTTCCTTTCTTCCTGTCCATAAAGCCTGTTACTCTGGTTTTTTCGGACTCCGATGGATTCTAACAGTGACCAATCTTTGGGAAATGGGACAATTGTTCACCCGGGGACAGGGTTTTCCTTGTATCTCACCTTCTACAGGAGAAGCCCCACTTTGGGTACCCTCTGTGACCTCGAACCTCCAATCATGCAGATGGAGGAACTAACCCTCCCGACCATCCATCTGGTGGGACTGATGCAAACAACAAAGAAGGCAGCTCTTCCAAGAGCTGGGAGCAGATAAAACATTTCTGCCAAGAAGCAGAGAAACAATTGGAGCAGCAGAAAACTTTGGTGATGGCCCCTAACATGACAGTTGCAATTTTTGCTCTTCTTGCAATAGCTTCCTCAGGTGCTTGCAACAAACCCTCCAGCAATTAATACACAAGGAGGCTGCAAAAACTGTTCACAGGGTTATACAAAAACAAAAAGAGGGATATGTAGGAAAATGGCTGGGAATTAGACTGTTGTCCTGAGACAAGTCTTTGGTGCGGACTCTGGAAGGCCAAGTCCTTCGCGGGCAATGCTGCCCCTGCAAGCACTGATGAGATTGTTAAAAGGAAACTGCTGATCTCTGTGGCCTTTTCCCTACATACCTGAAAGGTATTAGTTAATTATCCTTCTCTGCACCTGAACCCAGGCCCTGCTAATTTGCTTGATGAGCAGGGACCAATAAATACAACGAGGCTGCAGAGATCTGGGTCTCAGTCCTAGAGGCTGGGAGTCCCCTGTACCCATCTTTTCTGTATGTTGTGTCTTGTGTGTTTTTTTTAAGTCCTGCAGGGCCTTTTTTTCATGCACACCCAATGCTGAGCTGGTCGTGGCACATGACCACTATCATTTGGATGACTCACCACACCTCAAGAAAAAGTGTTCTTGCCCATAAATGGTGGCATGCTCCAATAGTTGATAACATCCTTCTTTCAGACATCAGACATCATTGTGTGGGAAAGGCTGGGAGAAGACTGCCTATCCTCACTTAGAAAGCAAGGAAGTCATCGTCCTGACTGGCTGCAGTGAGAAAGCATTAGATTTGAACTCCAGACTCAGTTATCTTCTCACCTGTATAATTTAAGCACAAAAATAGAGTACTACATGCTCTCTCAACAGAATGAGAGCAAAAGTAACAGAAAAAGGTTTTTACAGTCCCACTGGATGAAACCCTATGATAGATTGAAAAGGTGAAGTGTGAAATGGTGTGTGAACAGATGAGCTGAGCTGATGGAGGAGTCAGTTTGGGAAGCTGTGCCCACCAGCACTGGGAATGGGCACTGACGCCCTCAGGAGGGCGTAGCTGTGAAGAGCCCGTTTACACCTCCTGATACACGGATGCTCAGCTCCCCGGTAGTTAGGCTCCCTGGTAGTTATTCTGTTCTTATTAAATTATAAATTAGTTGAACTATATCACATGCCAACGAGCATAAGAACAGAACCGAGAAATCTGCTGAGACCACTCTTCATAAAGGAATTACATTTTCTTACATGTGTGAACAGAAAGAAATGGTTTCTACTCTTCTTATGGTACTACACACAATTTATAAAAGGATCACGGGGGATAAATTGCATTGCACAGGGTTTAAAAATTCAGTGAGAAAGAAAGCAAGGAAGATAACCATCCTAAATCTATTGTGCTCATTTGTTCCCTTTTTTTTTTTTTTTTTAATGTTTATTGTATCGATTTTAGAGAGAGAGGAGACAGAGGCAGGAGCACTGATCTGCTTTTGTATGTGCCCTGACTGGGGAGCAAACCAGCAAACCTCTGTGCTGCAGGATAACGCTCTAACCAACTGAGCTATCCGACCAGGGCTCATGTGTTCTGTTGTTTTAGGACATGTGGCTATACTCGGAATGAGCTAACATTAATTTTTGGTCTTACAGTTGCTATATTCCAACAAGTGACTCAAATTATACTGAGAGCAGTTGTAAGAGTCTCCTATACTTGAAGGGCACAGAGCACAGCTAAATAACATGGTGCTCCAACAATGTTAAAATGTTTCTGGGTGGCTCCCAATGCAACTGTGAGAACAAGTGCATTTTAGAAATGGAGGAAGATCTGCCACAATGCCCAATGATGAGGACATTTAAAAGAAAACAAACAAAGCATAAAGGTAAGTGGCTTGCAATAGCAAAGCTCTACCTTAATAATTACAGATTGCATCTAGGCCTAGTCATACACAGGACACAATAAGAGAATTTTTGAGAACTGTCTTGTTTGTTATGAACAATGCTGAGCCTTCAGTAAATACATCCTATTATTTCTTTAAAAGTTATTTTCTAATACAAATGCATTCATGTGAATGATCTGGGTAATTAAACTTCATTGTGAAATTAGAACAAATGAGCAGAATTAGATTGCACTAACCATATGTAACAACATTATTAGGTATATAAATCTTTTCTTCAAGTTTTATATGGAACACACACACACACACACACACACACACACACACACACACACACACACACAGAGTAATCTTTCCCAACAGGACCATGAGCCTCCATCTCACAGTGTTTTTCAGGATGGCATTTATTATTTTTAAAAAAGGTTTTATTTATTCATTTTAGAGAGGAGAGGGAAAGAGAAAGAAGAGAGAGAGAGAAGGAGGAGGAGGAACAGGAAGCATTAACTCCTATATTTGCCTTAACCAGGGTTTTGAACGCGTGATTGCAGCTGTCCAGTTGACACTTGATCCACTGCGCCACCACATGTCAGGTGGCACCTATTGTTTCCATCCCTTTTGCTTTCTCATCCACATGGAATTACAGAGTGGTACTAGAGATGTTAATGAAGTCTGTTCGCGAGAATGCATATGCCTAAGTAGCAGATTGAGATAGCTGATTTTCTGATAATAGTTGCCATTTATTAAGTATTACATTATGTCAGGTATTGGGTTAATCACTTTGCATATAAACTCATCCAAAATTTGACAACTCCACGAGGGAGATATTGTTCATATCCTTATTGGACAGATGAGGAGGTTGAGCAAATAGCAACCTGTGGGGCAACTGTGTTATGCTTGCCTGCTGGTGTACCAGCAGCAAGCACTTTGCTTGATTAGTGTGCAAACACTTGGCAGAGGCCCGTGTGCACAGCCTTATATGGCCGTGGTGCTTGTACTAGAGAGAGGTGGGGGACTGTGAAAGTGCCGATTGCCTGTCCACCACTGTGAGGGGCCATTTTGCTGTTTGTTTGCCTGAGAGGCAGCTTCCCCTGCTTGTGTGCTTGTCCGCCATTGTGATACTTTAGTTAATGAAATTGCCCAACCCTTTCTGGCTCCACAGTTTTTCTACCGTCTGCCTGAATCCAGTGTGGCCCTATGTGAACCTAGTTGCCTGTAATGGACTCGAATCCAATGTGGACCTGCCTGGCCTCGGCCACTGGCATTACACAACCCAACTGCAAATAATTCTAAGCTTAGCTCCTAACCATTATGCTACTTTGACTTTTAATATTGACTATTTTAATTCTAAATACTAGCAAAGTATCTACTCCCTGTCCTTATTTCTTCCTTGTGGATAGTGAATTTTATATAAACATTTCACTCTACAACCAGTGCTAAACTAGTTGAACCAGTGTGCTGGGATAAGAAATTGTTCAAGGTGAAATTATTCCCATCATTGCTATATTGCTCCTTGCTGAGTGCTCAGTTAATATGCATGAAGAATGAGTTGTTTCCAGAAGAAGATGGGGTGGTGAGGAGTGTCCACACAGAGGGTCTGGTATAGAGTTACGAAAGGGCCTGGTGCACCAGGGAAAGAGCGTCCACCATGTGGTGGGCTTGGGGTCAGGGCACCAGGACTGGGGGACAGGTGGGGGCAGCAGAGTGCGGTGTTGGTCCAGCCTGTGGGGGCAGCAGAGTGCGGTGTTGGTCCAGCCTGTGCTTGCGAAGGGAGCTCTGCAAGAGGCGGGAGACCAGGCAAGCACTGCGAAGGGAGCTCTGCCGGAGGCGGGAGACCAGGCAAGCACTGCGAAGGGAGCTCTGCCCGGAGGCGGGAGACCGTGCAAGTACGAGTGGGCTTCAAGCTGAGGCTGCGTTGCTACTTGAGGAGATATGCCCTTCAGAAAGAAAAATCTAGCACTAGGGCAAGAATAAACTTCCAGGCAGAGGAAATGGAGACAGAAAGAAAGCTCCTGCTGTCCGGGTGAGAGAAGCCGAGACCCTGGGGAAAGGCAGAAGTGGCTAGAAGACCAACAGGGTTTGGATATTCAGTGAATCAGGTTGAAAGAATCAAGCACAGTGTGAATCAAGATCATGCAGAGACTTTTAATGTCCCCTAAGAGAGGTTAAATAAATAACATTTTGGAAATGATGAATTTGAGAGCCCTATGGACCGTGAACTAGAGGCATTCAGTGAGTGCATGGAAAATGTGTTTCTGGAGCGTTGAATTGGGGAGGGGCTAGCGATCTAGATATTAATTTACTTCACATATTTACTGAGTGCTTACTAAGTTCCAGGCCCTATTTTGGAGACTTGGGATAGAGCAGTGGGTAGCCATCCACAGGTAAGTGGCTGGTAAAGCTGGTCGAATGGCCAAAACCCTGAGGAGAGTGAGAGCAAGCAGGAACCAAGGACAGACCCCAGGAGCCCTGACCGCTGCTGGGCAGGTGGAGAGGAGAAGGAAACAAAGGCGCTGGACTAAGTGGTGGACAGGCAGGCGCAGGGGCTATTAGCGGGAACACAGGGAGGGAATTGGCTCCACTTTTTTTTTCTTAATTAAAAAGATTTTTTTAATGTGGTAAAAAAACATGTATCCTAAAATTTACCATCTTAACCATTTTTAAGTGTGCAGTTCAAAAGTGTTGTGAGTATATTTACATTGCTGTGTAACAGATCTCCATAACTCTTTCATCTTATAAAACTGAAACTCTATACCCATGAGACAACTCCCCATTCCCCCCTCCCCCAGCCTGATAACCAACATTCTCCTTCTGCTTCTATGAGTTTCACTACTTTATATACCTCATGTAAGTGGGATTATACAGCATTTTTCTTCTTGTGATTTGCTTCTGTTCATAATGTAATTTTCTCAAGTTGTACCCATATTGTAGCATGTGACGTTATTTCCTCCCTTTTAAAGGCTGAGTAATATTCCATTGCACATATAGACCATATTTTGCTTATCCATCAATGGACATTTGGGTATTTCCACTTCTTAGCTATTGTGAACAATGGTGCTATGACACGGGTGTACAAATAGCTTTGCAAGGCCTTTTTAATTTTTGAATATATACCCAGAAGTAGGGTTTCTGGATCACAAGATAGTTCTATTTTTATTTTTTTGAGGAGCCACAGTTCTGTTTTCTATACTCCACTTGGTTTTTAATATCATTGCTAATTCTGACTAGAAAGAATAGAAACAATAGCTACTTTGCATATTAGCTTTGTGTTCAGCAGAATACATGCATTATCTTATTTAGTCCTCAGAACAATATTCAGAAGAGGTATTACCGCCACATTTTACAGGTGAGGTATAGAAATGTTAAGTAGGCCACAAGGCTGGTTAGGACTTGGGACTTGAAATCAGGTTTCTCCTGATTTTCACATGTAGCTATTTTGTTATTTTATTTCTGGTGAGAAGGGCTCACTTTCCCATATTCCCTAGTGATTCATGAAAGGTTTTTCATAATTTTCAGGGTATTTTGCTAGTCACAGGTTACATTTAGAAGGACTGAGTCAGTAATTATACTGCCACTTTGATAATTCTGTTCCCAAATTCTTATATAGTCATATCTTTCCATGCAGAAAATAGAATCGGTTCATTTCTTCACCTCACCAGCAACTCTGATGAGCTCTGCACTGAGCCTCTCGTCTCCAGCTTGGTGTATGCAGTGCACCCAATTTCTGTTTTGTATGGAATTAATGAATAGTTTCCAAACTAGCGTCACTTCTGTGAAAGTTGATGGGCATGTTAATTATATCTTATTTAGATTTCACAGTTGCATGACCCAGATTATTCTTTCTGCCAAATTTCAAAAGATCCAGTGGCATTTAAAAGACTCCAGTAAACATAATTAGACAGTGTATATTAAAAATGCAGTCAATAAAGGAAGTGGTCATGAAGAAATGGGAAGATGATGTATTTGGTTTATCTGCCTCAGGGTAGAGCAAGGTGGTCCATTTTCAGGGTTTTAGGTTGATTCCACTGTGCATATCTTTCCCCTTTGGGGTTTTATTAAAATCTTTTGTAGGTACTCTATCTATCTACTCAGTATCTCCTTCCTGTTATGCAATGATCGAAACATGCACTTGAAGCTTGATCCCAGCCGCTGATGATCAATACTGTCAGTGCACGACAGCTCTTGTTTTTGGAGTTTGTAGCCTATTCCTAGGAAGCTGGGAAGCCCACTTGAGTGAGTCTTGGCTTCATCACTTTATATTGAGCTACTACTGTGTGAATGCTGGGAGCACAGTAAATATGTAGATGCCGGAAACAGCAATAAACAAGATACAACCCCTGTCTATGGGAACTCAGAGACAGCCCACTGGAGTTAAACAAGTAAACAGGCAATGACATTATCCCATGAAAGGGGTATGATCAGGGGAAGGATGGGGGATGGTGGAAGCACGCAGCAGAGATTCTTATCCCAGTAATTGGGCAGAGGGTTAGATTAGGGAAAGCTGCCTGGAAGAAGTGTTGTCTAAACCAGTGTTTCTCAAGCTTTACCATGCATCAGAATCACTGTGTGGGGGGGTTTGTTTTTTTTTTTTTTTTTTTTGTTTGTTTGTTTGTTTTTATTTTTTATTTTTTTATTTTTGAAGCTGGAAACGGGGAGAGACAGTCAGACAGACTCCCGCATGCGCCCGACCGGGATCCACCCAGCACGCCCACCAGGGGCGATGCTCTGCCCACCAGGGGGCAATGCTCTGCCCCTCCGGGGCGTCGCTCTGCCGCGACCAGAGCCACTCTAGCGCCTGGGGCAGAGGCCAAGGAGCCATCCCCAGTGCCCGGGCCATCTTTGCTCCAATGGAGCCTTGCTGTGGGAGGGGAAGAGAGAGACAGAGAGGAAGGAGGGGGGGGTGGAGAAGCAGATGGGCGCTTCTCCTATGTACCCTGGCCGGGAATCGAACCCGGGTCCCCCACACGCCAGGCCGACGCTCTACCGCTGAGCCAACCGGCCGGGGGGGGGAGTGTTTAAATAGAATTTCTGGGCCCCATACCTAGAATTTCTAATTTAGTAGGTCTGGAGTAGAGCCTGAGAATTTGCATTTCTAACAAGTTTCCAACTGATGCTGATGGCTGCTTGCTCTGGGACCACGTTTTGAGAATCACTTGTCTGAGCCGCGAGCTGAGGAGGGTAAAAGTGGAAAACGAGTACATGTGTAAGTGTGCTTGTGCTCACTCACAGGGGCTGGGGCACGGGAAGTGCTGCCCAGAGGAGCGTCCCTAGGGAACAGGTGTACAGAGGCTTGGAGAGAAAAGAAGGTGTAGCGTATTTGAGGCCCTCACTATTGTGGAGTGTAGAATATAAGATGTGGTGAGGGGTAAAGATGCTGGTATCAGCAGTGACAATTCACAAAGACCTAGTTGGCCATGCTAAGGAGTTTATTCATGGCAATGAGAAGCTGTTTGGTCAGAAGACTGATATGGTGTGATCTGCATTATTGGAAGGTCACTCTGAATTCATTGTGAATAATGGGATGATGAAAGGGGCAGCATAGGAGCAGGGAGACCAGTTAGGAAGGCTTTGTAGTAATTAAAGAGAAAGATGGTAATGCTTGTGCAGACTATTTTTTGTTGAGGAGAAGAAGGTTTTGGTGGATTGACAATGGCCACAAATTCTTGGATGTCTCTTCCCAATGAGAGGTGGGGTCTATGTCTCCTTCCTTGAGTCCGGGTAGACTTATGACTAGCTGACCTATAGAATGAAGCAGAAGTAATGCTGTGCCAGACTCCAGGCTCAGGCTTTAAGCTTTCTCTTCCTATCTCTTTGAGTGCTTATTCTTGTATCTCTGACCTGCCTTGTGAGATGACTGACAACTGTAGAAAGTCCTGAGAATCTATGGAGAGGAATAGGGTCCCAGTTTTCTGGTGCCAGGCATGTGAGTAAAGACAATTTGGAACTGCCAGCCCAGCCCAGCCCAGACACTAGCTGAAGTGACCCCTGCTTCCACATGATGACGCGTGGAACATAAGAATTGCCCTGCAGAGCCCTGCCTGAACTCTTGACCCACAATATTATGAATGTAATCAGATGTTTGTTGCTTTAAGCCATTCAGTTTTGGGGTAGTCTGTTCTTCAATAATAGATAACTGGACCAGTTTCAATAATTAAATCACAAAGAGCATTAATATTTAAAAGGCAGGCAGGGGAGGAGAAACCCTTAAAGCACCATAAATTGTAAGGAAAGAGGAAAACAAAGAAGCCAAAAGAAGGAAGGACTTCAGTGTCAAAAGCTGCAGAGAAGTAGAAAAAAATAAGGACCAAATAGTGCCCTTTAGATAGAATGGCACAGAGGTCACTGGTGACGTTGGTAAAAGTCTGGGACGTCCTGAGAACAATTCGTGGTGAGGAAGTGAGTGAGGACTCAGAAGGTGAAAGTAACTGTCAGGAAGCTTCATGATAAAGAAAGAGGGTGGATCCAGGGTATGTAGGGTTAAGAAAAGACTTTTAAGTTATTAGATTTGTGCATATTTCAGTGCTAATGGGAAGAATAGAAATGCAGGGAGAGGGGAAGAGAGGTCCCGAGGGTGAATAGCTGCTGTCAGATTCTCTGGAAGCTGGAGGGGTTGTGTTCTAGTGTGCAGCAGGGAGGGACCCGCTCCCTGTGACGGGGGCAAGCAGGAAGGCTGGAGGGGTTGTGTTCTAGTGTGCAGCAGGGAGGGACCCGCTCCCTGTGACGGGGGCAAGCAGGAAGGCTGGAGGGGTTGTGTTCTAGTGTGCAGCAGGGAGGGACCCGCTCCCTGTGACAGGGGCAAGCAGGAAGGCTGGAGGGGTTGTGTTCTAGTGTGCAGCAGGGAGGGACCCGCTCCCTGTGACAGGGGCAAGCAGGAAGGCTGGAGGGGTTGTGTTCTAGTGTGCAGCAGGGAGGGACCCGCTCCCTGTGACAGGGGCAAGCAGGAAGGCTGGAGGGGTTGTGTTCTAGTGTGCAGCAGGGAGGGACCCGCTCCCTGTGACAGGGGCAAGCAGGAAAGCTGGAGGGGTTGTGTTCTAGTGTGCAGCAGGGAGGGACCCGCTCCCTGTGACAGGGGCAAGCAGGAAGGCTGGAGGGGTTGTGTTCTAGTGTGCAGCAGGGAGGGACCCGCTCCCTGTGACGGGGGCAAGCAGGAAGGCGATGACACAGAGGACAATAAATGTATAGATGCTTAGCAGCTCTAAAGCAAGGAGATACTTCGTTTGATGGAACCTACTTTTCCTGTGAGGTGGGAGCAAGGTAATGTGCTCAGTCTGCTGGAGGACAAGTCAGATTTAGGAAAATTAAGAAGACCTGCAATAGCCACTGTGGGGCAGAGCAGGGACCAAACAGAAACACAGGACACAGCCTTGGTGATGGTGTCTACCGCTTGGTCCTGTGGCTTTCCTTCCCCTTTGGTACTACTTAACAGTACAGGTGTAGAATAAAAAAGGCAGGCAATGGGTTAACATAGGCTGGTGTCGTGTGGACTGATACAAGGACACATGGCAAAGGATCTGAGGATGTTGGCAAAGAAAGGATTGGCGTGGGCTGCAGTCATCCAACAGCAAGTGTTGACAGAGAAAGAGAGTCAAGCTTAAGGTCTCAAGGTCTTGACAAGCTTGAAGGACAGAGAATGGATATCTGGTTTTGGTTTTTCAGAGGTCCTGAGTAGCAGCAGAGTCCAGGGTCTCAAGTGGTTGGAGTGGAGAGGAATTGAAGTAGAGAAAATCAAAGAACTGAAAGAAATCACGTGGCTGTGGATGGTCATTGATGAGGTCACTGGAAGGAGGCAGGGTTTGAGGGTGAAGGAAGACTGGGGGCAGCTGTCAAAGTGTCCGGGGTGTGCAGGCCTGGAAAGCGGTCAGTTACAGTGATGAGGGGAGGCTGGGGGAGAGGCAGCCTGGTGACACGCTCTCAAAGTGCCTTTTTGTTTCCAACTCGAGGGTGCCAGGGTATGCCCTGGAAGCAGCACTGAAAATCAAGGAGGACACTGTCCCACCACTTTAAGGAGCTGGGGGACAATGAGCTACTTCCCTGGACACAGCTGCAGAAGTGGGATCCTCAGGGCAGGGCTGGGTTTTAGTTGAGGTAAGGAAGTGGAGGGAAATATTCAAGGAGGAGGCTGAGGATTTACGTAGTTTATCTATCGTAGAATGGGCTGGGTGCCAGGGACCTTTAACAGCGGGAGTGGGACTCCTGCTGGTTCCTTGCTTGGGCTTTCTCCTTTCCAGGAAGACGTGGTGCTCACGCAGGGAAGGGAGGTTCCGCACCAGAATTCACGTAAGAAAAGCGGCAACCTGAGCGTAGGGTGGGTCCTGTTCTTGTGGACGCGGGATTTCTCTACCCTGTGGAGCCGCACCTGTACAGACTTGCCCAAGGAGGGGCCACTGGGGAACCAAGGGCTGGTTGTACACTTGCAAAATATCAATATAACCTTGCTTTTTCCATTTATAGGCACAGTAGACTATTTAGAGGAGTTTCACTTAGGGGCCCTGCCATGAAGCTGTACACCAGGGATGGCTCCTTGAGAGACAGAATACAGCTAATATAAGAAGTTTATGGACTGGCATCTAGTGGGACCTTGTTACTGACCAGCATGCATCAGTGCTGAATCATGGTCAAGAAGAAAGGAAGGAAATGAAAACAAGAGATCAGGAGTTCTGCACTATAATCTGGCAAACACATTTTAGGTACAGAGATACAAAAAGTAAATAAGGCATCTCCGTGTCTTCAAGAAGCTCAGAATTTTATGAGAGAGACAAACAAGTGAACATGTACTGATAAAAGACCACGTTATGTGTTACTCATTGAGCTTCAGGCTGTTAAAGTGATGTACACGTATGACTTGCTTAATCCCTGCCATCACCCTCTGAAGCGAGTTCTATTATCTCTATTCTACAGAAGAAACCAAGGCATGGAGATCACATGGCTATGGAGTGGGTTAACGGCCAGGTCTTGACCCCAGGTAGTCAGGCTGCAGAATTCATGCTCTTCACTAGCATGTAGCTGCCTATAATTAGTGTGTGTAAAACAGCTATAGGAGGCCCATGAACAGGGAATGAAAGAGGGAAGGATGGCTCCTAGGGGACCCATGCAGCATTTGAATTGGGCATTGAAAGATAATAATATTCTTATTTTATTTAGCCAGAAATTATGGCAAGTACTCTACAGACAATAATCCCACTGAATGGAACCCTCCTGGCCACCCCGAGGTGGGCTCTGTCAGCATCCTTCCCACAGGAGAGAAGTTACACTGAAGCACAGAATGGTTTAGCACTTGCTGCATGTGACAGAGCATGTGTGAGTGACTGGATTTTAACTGGGGCAGTCTGGTGCCAGAGCAGGGGCACCCAACCATTGCACTGCAGGGGCCTCAGCCCAGGAGCTCCCGGGGAGAAATGGCAGGTGATGCTGGGAAGGGAGGGGCCTGGCAAAGGCGGTGTGCTGGCCAAGGAAGGAAACGGTGTGTGTGGGGAGCACAGTGGGCATCAGTGGGCTCAGTGTGCATGAATCCCTGGCAAACTGGAGAAGGAGTGGAGGGTTTTCATTCCACTTGGGAGTCAGGATACTTGTTCCTTCTGTGTGACCATGCAGAGCTCAGAGTGCTTCTTGGGCGTATTTGTGGAGCAGTCAAGTCTTGTCCCAGATGTGCTCCTTCCTCCCCTCTGCCTGCACCAGACATATATCTCAAATGCCCCACCACTCGGCCATTCCAACAGTCAACCAGTTCTGGCCAGTGAGGCAACCGCTGATGAAGGCACTGAGTTGAGGGTGACAGTTGCCATCTCTGCCACCTGCCAGGAGGTTGTGGGAGAATGAGAAGTAGTAGGGTTGGGCTTTAGATGAGTCATGGAGGAGGGGACCATTGACAGCCTGTAACAACAAACCAAAACCCACGGTTTGTTGGGGCTCAGGACCTCTCCAGCCGTAGCATCTCTGGCTCCACCGCTCTGGCAGCGCCCGGGTCTACCACCGCTTGTCCTGCTGCTTCCAGGAAGGCAGGGCTCTACCTCCAGGCAGCTGAGCCCGGGAGCTTGTTTTGCACGTTTGGGGAAGGAGAACAGATGAAAGATATCCCAGGTTCTTCCTTACACATCAAATCCTGCACACGCTGATAAACAGCTGATGAAGTAAGGCTGCCAAATGATCTACTTAAATTACAAGGGATCTTCACCCTCCTCTTTCACTTGCAGGAATTTCTTAAAAGAGTGTGATTTCTGCTGTGTTCCCATTCCAACTCAGTCACTCAGGGAAGAAGAGGGAACAAGCGGCTTCTCCACAGCAGCGGAGCCCATGCCTGCCAGCCAGCGAGGGGAATGTGGAATGGCCTCCCTGGTGTTTTCTGGGGTGCTCTCTGAAGTGCCTCTGATCAGGCACTGGCCATCTCTGGGAAGGTTGCCTCCAGCGGTTTGAATCGGGCCAAGGGAGTAATTAGCTGCAAAGGGAAATGAGGAACTGCAGACAGAATAACCAGAAGTTTCCTCAGGAAAAGCCTGGGCTCCTTATTCTCACCAGACTCTGGCCCACAGCCTGTTCTGACCTGCTACCATTACAGGAACCGAATCAGGATTGATGGGCCACACAAGGGTGTCTGTCAAGGGCTCAGGCTTATTCAAGTCCCATTCCTGCTGCCCTCTGAACCATGTCTTCCTGGGACGGAAAACACCAAGTGCTCAACCTGAGTGCTCGTCTCCAAACACCTCCAAGAATGTGCAGTTAAAACCCATACAGACAAAACAAAACAAACACAACCCACAAACACCACACCATATGCAGAACACCTTCAAGGGAAACACTGAAAACAAGAGAGGCGTCCCTTTTCTCCTAAGGCCACACCATGACCTCTGGGGCTGGTTTAGCTCCCTGCATCTCTTCCCTGTGACCTTGAGACTCCTCGAGGTCATGACACTTAGAACCAGCTAGCACCGTGCCCTCCGGATGGTGCTGGAACACATGTTCCTTCCCAGTGAAAATGCCTCAGAATAGAGTTCACTTAACTGAGCATCATTTTGTTTCTCAAGTGGCGCTTTCTGCAGAGGGGCCGAGGGTTTTCAGCCATAAGAGGTATGCTGTTCCCCTTGTTATAAGAGCCTGTCAGATTTTTACAACTGGGGATTTGTTAGCCTTTGGGCCAGAAGACCAGCCATACAATCTGATCCTTATAGTTCTGTGTGCTATAAATAGGAAACCAGACACAGGAGAAATATGCAATGAGAATAAAGCATCTACATGTCAATGTAAATACATGGGCTGTTAAAGTGGCACTTGGTCAGGTTAGGATCAGAGGGCCTTGCAGCGTGTCCGGTATGTGCAGACTCACATCACCCGGGAGCTGGATAGAAATGCTCTTTCTTGAGCCCCACCCCAGACCTTTGGAATCAGAATCACTAGGGTGGGTCCCTGCGGGGGGTGGAGGCTTGGAAGGTGGTTGATGAACTCTGCCAGGTGGGGACACTGGCTCAGACTCAGTAGAAGGGAGCAGTTAGGGGGCTCTTGTGCCTGGACGGGAACATCAGGGTGTTTCAGATACAGATGTCGTTGCCAGAGCTTGGGAGCGAGGCCTGAAGAAGGGCAGTGGGGGTGGGGAGACTCATACTTAGTCACCTTGCTAACATTTAGATTTGGGGTGTGATTTTTAAAAATTCACTGCATGTATTTGGCATTAAAATCACAGTAGTAAGCTAAAGTGTCAATTTCCAAATGCATTTTCTCATCAGTGTGGGCGTATAATCTGTTTGTAGCCCGGGGGACCTTGACTCCCAGAGATGCTCGCTTCCCAGGCCTCTGCGTCCGTGCTGTTCCCCACACGGAGCTCTGCTGTGGTTAGGAGTTCCTTTAGACAACACTCACGGCTTCCTCTCTCTTCGGCTTTGGTCTGCTACCATCCCGTTTATACCTTCGGTCCAAATTACAAAATATAGGCAGAGGCGAGTTTTGGAATCACATTCTCCTTTTCTTCTAAACAATGTGGTCCAAGATTCTGATGCAAACTGAATACATTCTCCAGTACATATGGAAAATCAAGATGTAATAATCAAGTGAGCATGCGGTGTGTATGTTCTGATAAGCTAACAGAAAAAGATGGAAGAGAAAGAATCTAGAAATGGAACCCTGAAGAATAAGCCTTTTAGGGAGGAAGAAAAACTGTTAGTTGTTGCCTACATTCAGAAGATTTGCATTTTTAAAGTTAATGAGTAATGCAATAAAAAATTCCAGTTAAATTATTACAGTGGCTGTTTGCTTCAGGGCAAAGAAAACATCTTTGAAGTTTTAAATCGCATTCCTTAGTCTGGCAGAAGAGAGTATTTTAAATTCTTGAAAGCTGTCTTTAATCTCTTACCTTTTTTTTTCTAGCTGGCCCCTATTTCTCACACACCTGGAGGAAAAATGGAAAAAAATTTTTTTTTTTTGTACAAAGAAGGGATGGTATTTGGGCACAAACTGGTCATATTAAGTGAGTTGACGCTTCCTTGTAAATATTGTTTGGTTAGTATCCTATAAAAATTAGTATCTGTATTTAATTGCCTGAAAGCATCATAGTTTGTCTATTCTATTTTGAGCCTTGGTGTGTTTCAACCTCTGATGTGTGCACTGACAGTGGGCAGGACCCCTGAAATTGAACCTGCCCCAGAAAAGCCAGTAATTTGCTGTGACTAGGAAACCAGAGCTGACAGCTCAGCATTGCCTGTTATCAGAGGCAGAGCAAGTGGAAATTCTACAGTGTGGTTCCGCTCTAATTTATAAAGATGCTAGGCTCATACATTTTGCCTCCTGAAGGAGGCCTTTAATCCAGCATGCTCCTTGTACTGCAAACAGATGCTGAGAGCAGAGCTCCATAGAAGGAACACGATCAGAAAGAACTGAATGTATGAAAGTACTTGAATAAAATGAACTATATCTTGATGCCCAGGAAATAAGTAATCAAAGCACTCTTTTTCTACAAAGCCCAAGTTCTGGAAAAACATAGGAACCTAGTGATAAGCATTTGTTAGAGGCTTTGCTGGGGTGTAAGCACTACTTGACTTCAGGTTGCAAAGACCTGTTCTCTCTGCATTATCTGACTGGAGGCAGAGATGTGTACAACGAATATGCTAGAACTGGGTTCTGGACATGGTTGCCTGGGACCAAATCCTGGCTCTGCTGCTTATTAGCTGAGTGACATTGAACAAGGTAACTAAACTTCTTTTGTTTTAGTTTCTCATCTGTACAATGGGCAAAATGGCACATCTAACTCATTGTTAGGATTAGATAATATATATAAAATATTTAGAACCATGGCTGACACATAGGAAGAGCTCAAGAAATTTAGCTATGACTACCAATATCATTTTAATTTTTATTAATGAGAGCCCTGTGGAGGAAGAGAAGAGAAAGCACAACTTTCTTCTGTCCTTTCTCCTTTTCCCGTCCTTCTGCCGCCTTCCTCTCTTCCTGCTTCCTGTCTCTGCCCCGCCCCCAAAGGGCTTCGACGCTGGGGTGTCAGTGTTGAGCGTGTTCACTGTTATGTGGTGGACAGAAAAGGATGGGGTGGGGGCCCATTCTACTCCAGTGTGACTTCATCTTTTTTTTTTATTTTATTTGTTGATTTTTAGTGAGAGAGTAAGGGAGAGAGATTGAAAAACAGGAACATTGAGCTGTTCCTGTATGTGCCCTGACTGGGGATTGAACCAGCAACCTTTACGCTATAGGACGCTGCTTTAACCAACCAAGCTATTTGTCCAGGGCCCGTGTGACTTCACCTTAATTAATGATATCTGCAATGACTGTTTCCAGATAGGGCCACATTCTGAGGTCCTGGGGGTTAGGAATTCACACATACTTTTGCGGGGGGCGGGGGGAGGGCAGAATTCAGTCCCTAACACCAGGGGACATTTCTCAGTCTTCTGGATGTTGCTATGAGTTTTCAAGAAGGGCATCAAGTATGCATGGTATTTCTCAAACTTACCTAACTTACCAGCATTTTTGTTCTGCTGTGGAGCATAATGATGGCTTTGTGCTATGACTGTGGCCTTTTGGGCAACATGAACGGGGACAATCAGGGTTGCTCATCACGAGGCACAGGAAGTCCCCTCCGTCTCAGGGCAGAGCCCACCCGGGCTCTCCCCAGCAGCACCCTGCCTGTCCTTGATTACCTCGCCAGACGAGAGTGAAGCCAGCACCCTCCACTGCTGCCTTGTCAGTTTCCAGATGGGCCAGAAATCCCCAAGGGGCCACTCTGGCTCAGAGGCCGCGGTGTGGATGCCAGTGAGTCTGGGTGGCTGCATTTACATTCAAGCAGCTGTGGTCCCGTACAAACTAGAATGAAGAGCCCACAAGGCAGAAAATGACTTAAAATTGTAATAAATACATTACAAGAAAAACCTGCCTCAGTTTGTCTTTGTATCGCTGTCAGCAAGCACCTTTCTCATAGCAAGCTGACATTCTTGTCGACAGTGCTCTTAACAGCACTCTGAAAAAGTAATTACCCAATAAAGTTAATGTTAGCCAAATTGCACACAACTGGAATTAAAAATATATCTGATTGCAGGATTGAAGTCCGAGTCATGTGGCTTACCCACTGAATGTGTGGTCTGTCTGCCGTGAGAACGGGAAACGGAGGAGGGAGGCTGCTATTTGTATTCTGAAGGTGAGCCCACTCTGGCAGGTGGAGCCCCGGGATGCTTTCTTCTCTCTACGCCCGAGGTGGCCAGGGCATGAGATTTCTGCTTTCCGCCTTATCTGTGTGGTGCTGCCGTCCACTGTGCAGGGCAACCCGCCCCTTCCTGGTGGATTGTGAGCTGAGTGATATCAGAATGGGAAGGGCCCTGCAGACCGGGTTCCAGTGTCCTCCGGGGCTGGTGTGAGCATCCGCCAGAGCCCCGCTCCGCACACCTGGCGGCGTGGCTGTGAGACAGCTCACACAAAGGCTGCTGGGTCTGTGCAGAGAGTGCAGGACCCGGCATCAAAAGAATTGGATTCTAATTGTCATTGTGTCATTAACTGATGGAATGATGTCGGGCAATCAGTTCCCTCTTTTATACTTCATTTTTCTCATTGTCAAATAGGGTAAAAAAATTCACTCTGTCCCTCTAGGGTCAGCAAATAAAATGAAAGTACCATGAATATGAACAGTTATTATTAGCCTTAAATGATTGGCTAGCAGGGAAGCTGTCATCTGAAGATATTAAAAAGACAAAACAAATACTAATAAAAATTAAAAAAAAACTACATAGAAATGTTCAAAGTCTCTTAATTTTTTCAGAGAGGGCTGTAGGGCAGCAGCTGCTCAGGGAAGAGGCTGTGAGCAGCACACGCAGTGTTCATTAGTAACTACAGAGCACAGCCAAAATATCAATATTCATTGGGCTTAACAAACTAGTTTTCCTTTAAAAAATGTCTACTGGGCCCTGGCTGGTTGGTATAGCGGTAAAGCATTGGCCCAGTGTGTGGATGTCTTGGGTTTGATTCCCGGCCAGGGCACATAGGAGAAGCACCCATCTGCACCCCTCCTCTTCTCCTTCCTCTCTGTCTCTCTCTTCCCCTCCCACAGCCAAGGCTCCATTGGAGCAAAGTTGGCCCAGGCGCTGAAGATGGCTCCATGGCCTCTGCCGCAGGTGCTAGAATGGCTCTTGTTGTAACAGAGCAACGGCCCAGATGGGCAGAGCATCGCCCCCTGGTGGGCATGCCAGGTGGATCCCAGTTGGGCGCATGTGGGAATCTGTCTCTACCTCCCTGCTTCTCACTTCAGAAAAATACAAAAAAGGGTGATGGGTATGCAACAGAACTAAATGACAAGATAACCTGGAGGTGTTTTCTTTGAATATATGTACCCTGATTTATTGATGTCACCCCATTAAAATAAAAATTTATTTATAAAAAAAAAGAAAAATACAAAAAAATAGTCTACTGAAGTACTCAAAATATAACTACAACTATATAATTGGTTTATATTTCCAAAACCGGCAAGAATTGAAGAATATGAATATATTCTCAACTAAAGCAAACACTATATCCAATTATCTAGTAGAAGAGCACTGGGCAGACAGATGCTGCCCAGACAGGAACAAACCATGGGAACCCACCTCTGTTCTCTCACCTGTAAAGTGGAGATAATTTCTGTCCTATTCAGCTCATAGGGTCGAATGAAATACAATGAAATGAAATAAACTACCTATCTGAAAAAGTGAAAGTGCCACACACTTGTGCAGGAACTATTTTCAGTCAGGTGACCTCTTATTCTACTCAACAAGCATTGGTGGAGGGTCTACAGGAGGTGGAATTTGGTTAAAGTTACTCACACTGTGTGGGTATATGAAGTGCGAGGAGAAAGGGAGGCTTCTTGCTGGAGGGTTGGGGAGGTTGACACAGAGGTGATGTGTGGAGGGACAAGCAATGGTTTGGGTATCCATTCCTTCATCCCATTGACGTCTGCTGAGCTCCGCCCCTGAGTGAGCACTGTGCCAGGGCCTTGGGTGTTTACCAGTGGAGAAAAAGAAGACATCCGCATTTAAGGAATTCACATTCTAATAAGAGAGGGCACTGGGTGGGTGTGGAGGAAGGGTGGGGGTGAAGCTGAAGTAGTTGCAAGGAGGAAGAGAATGGCATCATGTAGGAGGAATAGCAGAATTAACAAAGACACAGAAGGGGAACCCACAGGGGCTATGAAAAGTAGGCTTCCTTTCTGGTTCTAGTTCAGATTACTTGGTAGAAGCCTCCTGGAATCTCTTTTGAGGAGAATTCTGAGACTTCCTTCGGGCTTATGTGGAAGAACGCCAGGGCTGATTAATGTCTGAAATAGATGTGGGAGGGAGAATTGGACTGTGTGCCAGAGATTTCCATTCCTAGAGAGGTCCTAGGTAAGTAGATTATATCTAGGTCATTATATTCTGTGCTCTTCCAGTTTCCTGAGAATGTTATAAAGCTCAACAAGTAAATATTATTAAGTCCAGTATTTATGTGTACATGAAAAATTATTTGAAAATTGTATGGTGAGGGGCCACCATCGTGGCCATTCACATGCAGGTTCCCATTGGATTCAGGCAGATGGTAAAGAAATGGCGGAGTCGGAGGATGGTGGGCCATTCTGTTTATTGGTGTCTCACCAAGACAGGCAAGCCACCAGAAAACCTGCTTTCCCCATGGAGGGCCAGGGATCAGGCAGAGGAGAAAAAGAGATCCTCCCGCACCTCTCAGTGGTGGGGGAAGAACCCCACTCCCAGCAAACATTAGCAAGACAATGGCCCTTCCCAAGCAGGAAGGTAATTAGCCTTTTCACCTGGGCAGTGGCCATTTTTAACAATAAAAGTGAGCAAAACCAGAAAATATAAATTTTACAAACTTATTTGCCCAACAAACATTCTCAAAGAAAGACTGTCCAACATAAATGTAAGTGTTACTAGTCTACTTTTCCGACCTTTCACTTCCTCTGCATGGAGACCGCAAGTAATCATGCAACCCTACCGTGTCTGAGAGAAGCTCTCTGGCTGTGCTTCCACTTCTTTGCCTCCCTGGATTCCAGCTCAAACTTAGCATCAGCCTCATAGATTCTCAGGGTTTTTGTTGCTTATTTGCTATTCTTGTGTTCTGTTTGGGGGGTACTGAGCAGTTTGGGGGGGCAGTGTAGGCCAGACCTCAGCACTCAAAACCTGTGTCCCTGATGCGCCTCCTGCTAAGTGACTCTTTTCACTGGAGGAGGAGAGCCTCTGGTGGGCAGGGTAATTGCTTCCCTTTGTTGGCTTGGTTCTTCCAGGAAAAATGGGCACTTTAGGTTTGGGGAGTGACCCAGTACATGGGTCAGTGTGACTGTCCCCCTCAGTCTCTCCCTGTGCCCCCGAGACTACACTCTCCTCTCACAACCCCAGTCCTCTCAGTGCTCCCCGCCCCCAGAGCCCCGGGTAAGTGCCTGTGAATGAGGTTTTCTGCGCCATCCCTTAAAGGTGGAGCCTGGGTCTGAGAGTTCTGTCTCCCTCTCGCAAACAGTAACCCGGCTCTTCTTTCAAATAAATACTGTCTGTAGGCCTTCTCTAGTCTCTGGGGCTCTAGGCTGGCATTCCGGTTCTGGGGCTGAGGACTCACAAATCTCCGGGCAACCCACCCCGCCATGAGAGACCCACCGGGCCCTGCTCACTCCTGGGAGCTGGGCAGCCCTTTCTGTGTCTCTGCTTCTCCTACCAGCTCAGTGTGGTTTCTTCTGTGATGCTTGGTTATAGATTCTTCTTAGTTTAGTCCAAAGTTGTTTTTTCAAGATGATTGTTCTTAAGTTGTAAGCCACTTTGGTGCTGGGAGGTAGGAGTTGTAATGTTTGTGTAAGGCCAGTAGCCAAGGCCACCATCACAGCTGCCTGGTCCATGCAGGTTTGAATTTGATTTGGACAGTTGGTAATGCAACAATAGAGCCAAGAACTGGTGGGCCATTACCTTTAATCCTAGCTCACACTCAGCGGGAGATAAATGCACACAGTGGGAAAATACTTCCCTTTCCATTCAGGGCTCCCAAAGCCACTGACTCATCCGAGTATTCCTAGAGTCAAAGGCCCCACCAGCCTTATTCACCTCTGTTCCCCATCTCCTTCTCTCTGCCCAAACTCAGCACAAACTGGCTTCTCCTTCAGCACTCCAGCATCTTAGCTGCTTCTCCTCTGCAATGCTAATAGCAGGAACCAAGAGAGCGAGCCCAGATTTGCCCCATTTTATAGTGTAGAAATCAAAACCTTTAAGCCAATATACAAATAAAGAAGTCTCTGATACAAAGTCACTTATCTGAGGCATAAATGGGATTCCTCATGAGAGTGAACCAGCCCACATCATGCAACAATCAAGGGTGTGGGAAAAAGCTTAGTGTTGAGAAGATTTTAGGATTAAAAGTGTGAGAAAGGCTTAGTCTTAAACCTAAGCCTTAGGCTGTAAGGACCCTGCCTGCTTAAAGCCTGTCCCCTACACCCAATGCAAACTATAAGCGAGCAAATATATATATCATATTTGCAAACTTTTTTGACCCACAGTCCGCCTACTCTGTCGCCATTTTCTCTTCTCTTGACTCACCTTCTTAGCCTCACATATCCTACAGTGTATTAGGTTCCAGAATATCTTGTACTAGGCTGACTCCAGATTTGGCTGGGCCTTAAAGGTAGATGAAGGTTTGAGAGAAAACCTTATTACTTAGCTCTTGATGTGTCAAATCAATAATTTTCAAAATTCCTTTCTCTGTTGAGATTGTATTGTGTTTGAGCTCTTATCTGATAGATAAAATGGCCACTCAGCCACCATATTTCTTAAGAACAATGCAGGCCTGAAAAAGAAAGAAAGTCTTGCCAAGGGACGATTGGATCAGGGTACAAATAACTTTGAGGAAGTGTGGTGCCACTCCCAAACACAAACAGAAGAATCTGTCTTGCAGCCGCCTTTGCCAAAGGTCCTTTGATGAATCCATATAACTCCTGCCCCATCCCTTCCTTGGGACTGACACCCTTTGCTGATCTCAGCCTGCTGGCACCCAGGCGCTTTTAAAATAAATTTTCCTTTTGGCACACACTAGCCTAATGTTTTCGTTTCGACCTGCAGTTTCTGCCTTTCATTCTCTTGGTGCAAAATTCTATTTTGTATGTCAAAAGTAAATTGTTGATTTTTTTGTATTCAAGTAATGATAGGAATTGCAATTTTTTAGATAAAAACGTTGACTGTTGCAATTCGCTGTAGCTCAGCCCAATTTTTGTAGACCTTCTTTAACAATCCCAATCTTGGGGATTTGGGCTTTAGGTGGTAAGGGAGAATGTTTTGTACTTAGAAAGGCAAAAGAGAAATGAATATCATATTTCGATTAGACATGTCTCTGCCTTCAAAGCCCATTCTTCCAGTTTCCTCCTTAATGACAGAACAAAAGCTGCTCAAAGGCCTCTCTTCCCATACTGAAGAGCTGTATGTCCTTCACTCAGCTTTCTCAGGTTCCGTGAAGTCAGAAGGCAGCTTGTCCCCTTTAGTATTCACTGGTTGGATGGGAAAAGGAAGTATGTTTGAAATGATATCCTCACCTCTATTTGTTTCCCAAAAAACTGAAAACGGTATGGTTTCTTTATTAACTACTAAATAGCATCTGTATTTAATAGCTGATAAAACCTTGCAGGAGGACTAGCCTGGTGTTCAGAGAAGTTTTATCCAAGCATCCTGTTTGTAGAGCTAGAAGCCAGGGCCACTATCACAGCAGCCTTCTGGCCTATGCAGGTTCGCATTGGATTCGGACAGTCGGTAAAGAAACAACAGAGCCAAAAACTGATGGGCTGTCATCTTTAATTCTAGCTTGCACCCGATGGGCAAGTAAAAAATACACACTGGGCTCCAAAACCCACTCACATTCAGTGCTCACAAAGCCACTGACTTATCCGAGTTTCCTAGAATCAAAGGTTTCTAGCTCACCAGCCTTATTCTCCTCAGTTCCCCATCTCCTTCCTTCTCCAGCGTCAAACTGCACAAACTGGCCTTTCACTCAGCACTCCGCCATCTTGGCTGCTTCTCCTGGCCACATGGCCTCTTTCTACTCTCTGCTCTGCTCCCTCTGCTCTCTCATGCTAATCATCCCAGGAACCAAGAGCGCAAGCTCTCGTTCTGCCCCCATTTTATAGTGTAGATTCAAAACCTTTAATCCAATATACAAAATAGGGAAGTCTCTAATACAAAGTCACTTCTCTGAGGCATGATGGGATTGTACCACCCCACATCAAAAAGGGTGGGAAAGGCTTAATCCCAAAACCAAGCCCCAGGCTACAAGGATTCTGCTTGCCTTTAGCCCACCCCAACACACATTATTATCACCTGGGCAATGGCCTCCTCATGGGCGCCATCTTTAACAAAGTGAGCATAATATATTTTATCTGCCCAACACTGTTTTATTTCACTCATACAATCCAACAATGTGTGTTTATGTGCCGATGGAAGTACCTGAATGTTTTGATTAATATTTGTATGAAGTATTGCAATGCAATAGATTGGAGAGAGGGCATGTAAAGCCAGTAGCCACGGCCACCATCACAGCCACCTGGCCCGTGCAGGTTTGCATTTGATTTGGACAGACGGTAATGAAACAATGAAGCCAAGAACTGATGGGCCATTACCTTTAACCCTAGCTCGCACCCAGTGGGTGAGAAAATACACACAGTGGGAAAACACTTTCCTTTCCATTCAGGGCTCCCAAAGCCACTGACTCATCCGAGTTTCCTAGAATCAAATGTTTCTATCTCACCAGCCTTATTCACCTCTGCTCCCCATCTCCTTCTCTTTGCAAAAACTCTGCACTAACTGGCTTCTCCTTCAGCACTACACCATCTTGGCTGCCTTTCTGCTGCAATGCTAATTTCAGGAACCGAAAGAGCGAGCCCCCGATCTGCCCCCATTTATAGTGTAGAAATCAAAACCTTTAACCCAATATACAAACAAGGAAGTCTCTGATATAAAGCCACTTATCTGAGACAAAAATAGGATTCCTCATGAAAGTGCAGCACCCCAGGGTGGGAAAGGCTTAGTCTTAAAACTAAACCTTAGGTTATAATGACCCTGCCTGCTTACAGCCTGTCTCCCACACCCAATGCAAACTGTAAGCGAGCAAACATATACATCATATTTGCAAACTTATTTGACCCACAGGGCTGTTTCAGCTTGATAGAAGGTGGTAACAAGCTTGTCTTCTAAAAGGGGATGCTGAGAGTAGTTTTCTGTTCTTGGAAATAAAAGTCAAATCAATCTCTTAGTAGCAGGGGCCTTCTCTGCTGGCTCTATTTCCCATCGTCTGAATATTGTCAGTCATGGAAATAATGTAATCATCTGCCTAATTAGACAGGATTCTGCTGCCGGGACAGGAAGCATCTATAGAGACAAAGGAATACTAAGAAACCCTAGGAATTCCCTGCATTGTCATTTCATGCTATTTAGTCACACAGTGCCTCTTCACTTGTGGGCAAAGGAGCAGGCTCAAGCCCAACTCTGCTGACTTCACTAATAAAAATGGCAACACAGAGAGTGGTTTTCACTCCCTGGAGATGGGAATGTGAGATCAGTTCACAGGAGGCCTGTAAAGCCAGTAGCCACGGCCAACATCACAGCCACCTAGCCAATGCAGGTTTGCATTTGATTCGGACAGACGGTAATGAAACAATGGAGCCAAGAACTGGTGGGCCATTAACTTTAATCCTAGCTTGTACCTGGTGGGCAAGAAATACACACAGTAGGAAAACACTTTCTTTCCATTCAGGGCTCCCAAAGCCATTGATTCATCCGAGTTTCCTAGAATCAAAGTTTCTACCTCACCAGTCTTATTCACCTCTGTTCCCCATCTCCTTCTCTCTACACAAACTCTGCACAAACTGGCTTCTCCTTAAGCACCCGCCATCTTGGCTGCTTCTCCTCTCCTCCATGTGGCCTTTCTCTGCTCTTCTTATAGTGTAGAAATTAAAATCTTTAATTCAATATACAAACAAGGAAGTCTCTGATACAAAGTCACTTATCTGAGGCATAATGGGATTCCTCATGAGAATGCACCACCCCATATCATGCAACAGTCAAGGGTTGGAAAGGTTTAGTCTTAAAACTAAGCCTTAGGCTATAATGACCCTGCCTGGTTATAGCCTGTCTCCCACATCCAATGCAAACTATAAGTAAGCAAACATATATCATATTTACAAACTTATTTGACCAACAAGGCCACTGAGATATTCCCTCTGATGTTACGTTTTTCTCACTGAGCCAAGAATAGTGTTCTCAACAAATTCTCAGATTCCCTCAACCAACTTCCCAGGTCACTGTACTCAAAATCAATACAGAACAGGAAGATCAAAACTAGAGAAACTATTTCCAGTAAGAAGAAAGAGGAGGTAATATTTCTGTCTTTTTCTTTTTTCAATAGAAGAATCACAAAGGCGTTTGGATGTTAGCTTCGGTTTTCCAAGAGTGCTTCTCTTGGAGGCTGATATAGAAGAAGCCAGTAGCTGCTTTTTCGCTGGCTCAGAGATTAGGGATTAGAAAACTGGAGGTGCGATGTGGTGGACATGAGAGGAGAGAAAAAAGAGTCTGGAAATACTTGCTTTTAGGCAAAGATAAGATCACATGTCTTATTTCTCTCCTTTATTCTACCACTTCCTCAATGGTCATGTCACGTGAAGACAATATAAATAAAAATATCTTCCAAGTGGAAAGAACACCCCAATCTGGTAGTGTGATTGTTAGGAGAGAGAGGCAGAAGCCACTGAGCTCCGGGTTTTATTCGCAAGCGAGCCTGTGGATTTGTTAATATTCTTTAACTTCCACTATTTTTTCCCAACAGTATCACTCCCTGCCTGATGTGGAAGTTGCAAAGTTGGTTTAATCAGGGTTTGCACTGTGAGAGGCAGATGGAAGAAATCTGCCAGAAGCCCCGCTGGGTTTACAGACTCTCCAGCGTTCACACGCCATCTTTCAGAGCTCCTTCTCGGACTGCAGGGCCCGTGACCTCTCTCTGCTCCACCTGACAGCCAGCTGCTCTAGACCTGACAGTTGCTGCTGGATCACCACTGGTCTTTCCACTGGGGCACTGAACTGGAGGACTGCAGACCCTGCACACGATGGTCACCTTACAAATATCATCATCAGACAGTCCACGTTTATCTCACTTGATAACAACTTTAATGTTTACTTATTACTTCATCATTGAAAATTGAGAGATGTTCAGTGATTTCTGGTTTTAGATTTTTAGGAAGAAAAATCCAAGTTTCTTAAGATAAAGACGAGCAATTATAATGCTTCTCATGAGTATAAGCTCTGCTAAATGCAAACAAGAATGGAAATGTAATGAATAACTCAGTATGCAAACCAAGGCTAAGCTGCTTTGGACTTAGTGCCATTCAGAGATATTGACTAAAAACCCTCGAGGTAGGTTTTCTTTCCTAAACCTTGTGTGTATGCGCATGCGTATGTGTGTGCGTGTTTTAGTATGACTTTTCTGGGACATCTGGTTTGTTTCTCCAAACCAACAGTTTGAACTCTGTCAGCTTGGTAAAGTGATAGAGGAGAAAGATTGAGGAGAGAAAGAAATTAGAAGAGGGGGAAGAAGGGAGTGGTAGGAGAATGAAAGAAGCAAGTTAATTCATTCTCCTTCTCATCCTCTGATATCAGGCTTTGCTTTCTCATCTGCAGGGTTCAGAGTCACAGAGTCATCGTAGAAAAAGGACAGTGATTTTCCAACCGTGTGCCGAGAAACCCCAGCGCTGCCTCTGGGGCTGCCCCATCAATGCCGAGGGAAGGGAAAAATCTCCATTCTTCTGCTCCCAGACCTTTAATGGACTTGGCAGTGAAATGGAATCCTAAATAGAGAGCCAATTATAGCTTCTCAGGTGAAACGAACCCATTTAGAATTGTTGTTTTAAAATTAAGATCATCATAAAATGAACAAAGTGGAAAAAACCAGCAAAGATGAGAAAAGGTCCAAATAAAAGATGCTCTGTCATTGATTCATGCCCCCCCATCCCACCGCTGAACTTTCTCAGCTCAAGGCCCTGACAACCAGGATGCTTCTCAAATTAGCCTCTGTCAAAGCCTTGGTTCCATGGCATTTGGACTCGCCCCAAATTATAGTTTAGCTTTTGATCATCCACTCCTTGCTCTCCAGATGGTCTCCCATGTCTCCTAAGCTTTCTGTGTGTGCGTGTGTTTTTTTTTTTCTCTAGAATATCAACATACATGTAACAACAAAACTCAGCTTTACTATTCACAGAAATTACAGTAGGGTCATTCCATAGAATCATTATGGATTTCTGAGTCAAATCGGGACAAGGAGTTTTGTTATACAATAATGATATAGCAGAAAAAGTTATTGAAACAAGCCATAGAGTGAGGTTTAGAGGATTAAAAGAGTTAACTACAGATTAGCAAATAATATGTTGCAGTTTTAAAATAGTTCTTGGCCCTGGCTGGTTAGCTTAGTTGGTTAAGAGCATTGTCCTGAAACAATAAGGTTGCAGGCTCAATCCCTGGTCAGGGCACACAGGGAAGCAACCAAAAAATGCATGACTGAGTGGAACAACAACTGTTTCCCTTCCCCCTCTCTCTCCCTTCTTCTCTCTGTCTCTTTAAAAAAATCAATTAAAAAGAAAGCAACTTAAGCTCTGGCAGGATAGGTAAGTTGGTTGGAGTGTCGTTCTGGAGCACAGAGGTTGCTGGTTCAATTCCCCAGTCTTGGCAAATACAGGAGCAGCTGGATGTTCTTTCTGTCTTTCTCTTTTTACCTCTCTAAAAAAACAAAAACAAAAACATGCCTGAGCAGGCGGTGGATAGAGCATCGGCCTAGGATGCTAAGGACCCAGGTTCAAAACTCAGAGGTCACTGGCTTGAGCGTCGGATCATAGATATGACTTGATGGTTGCTGACTTGAAGCCCAAGGCCGCTGGCTTGAGTCCAAGGTTGCTGGCTTGAGCAAGGGGTCACTGGCTCATCTGGAGCCCCCCGCTCAAGGCACATATGAGAAAGCAATCACTGAACAACTAAGGAGCCACAACGAAGAATTGATGCTTCTCATCTCTCTCTTCCTGTCTCTCTCTCTCTCGCTAAAAAACAAAATACAGTTTTTAAGTAGTGGTCAGAAGGGCAATGGGTTGAACAGAGCTTGATGTTGATTAGGAAGGAGCTGCCAGAACTTTTCCAAAAGGGCAAGATTTCTGTACCAGACAGTGGAGCCTGGGTCTCCATCACCGTACCACAAGTAATCAGATATCTGCATTGCACACACATGGCGTGGAGTGGGCGTGCCTGATGAGAGCTTTGCGGAGCGGGAATAACAGTCACTGAGCCCTCTAGCAGGGGCTCTGCCCTGCGGCCGCAAGGGCCTCCTGGGGAACAATGGAGCTGCTCGCAGAACCTGAAACATTTGGTCCATTGCTTGCCCTGTACTGTGCTCTGTACATGACAGCAGCTCAATAACTATTAGTTCAAGATGATGTAGAAAATGCCTTTGTAATTTCTCCTGGGAAATTCCTTTCTTAGCAAAAGTTAAATTGAAAGGAAACCATAACTACTTCTAAAAGTGATGACGAAAAGCAAGGATATAGCTCTCCTGCTAATGCCGCCTCTTTCCAATAGAAATAATTTCCAAGATGTATTAAAATCGGAAGATCATCTAGGTATCTCTTTAAAGTACAGATTAACAAGATACTTTAACAAGGTCTGTGGCCAAATACTGAACTCAGCAGCGTTCTGCAGTCCTTGGTGATCTTTAAATTCTGAAGAAAATCATCTAATTCTTACTTCAGGTGTACCATATCAGCTACTTAGTAACCCGCTAGTGTCATGGCCTTTCTTGTTGTGTTTAGAAGGGAGAGGAGAGACTCTTCTTTGTAGCTAGGCTGGAGTCTTTTCCTTAAAGTTATTTAGATTTATCAGAATTTTAGAGTCCAACAGAATTTTCCCCAACCACTTCATCGAAAACAAATCAAAAACGAAGTATCATCTCCTTGCTGCTTCTGTTAGAGCCCATTATAAGCAATGGGTTTGAGACGGCAGGTCTGACATCATATTAGATTTAGCTCCACAGACATTTTGGCTTCTCTCATCCCCACCCCAACATTAATCCTTACAACAGTCAGAAGATGGAAGTTTGAACCTTGGCACTAGCTCTTATGAAATGTATGACCTTGAACAAGTCACCTTAACTTCTGGGAGCATCAATTTTCTTGTCTGCAAAATGGGAATAATAATAATGGGACTACTGTAACAATTCAACGAGATGGAAGACATAAAAAGCACATTATAAATTGTTAAGCAGTGCACAGATATAATTATAAATGCTAAAGAGGCAGTGATGGTACCGTGGATTGAACATTAAATTTGAGGTCAGGGGACATGGGTGAAATCCCGAAGCTTCTGCTTAACAGAGTGTGATCTGGGGAAATCATGTAAACTGCTCAAGACTGCTTAATGAAACATGTGGATTAGTACACAACTAAAAAACTTCACAGGGTTTTGTAACTGAAATAACAACCAGCTGGCCTGGGGGTAGACTTCAGCCTAAATTATGCCAAGCAGATTCTCTTCCTTAGGAATTTGGGGTTAGGATTAAAGGACTGTCCATTATTTCTGAGCAAGTATGCCTGGGAGAAGAGAACTCAAAGTGCTGATTGGTCAAGAAAGAAGATTTACTGAGGAGGAAGAATGGATGAAATGAGAGAGGCAGAGATAAACACATGTACAGAATAAGAGGGAGGAAGTCCTCTGACTTCTTCACTACTCCATTCTGGATGACACCCCCAGTATCCCTGTTGTAAACTCCTCTGGATTAGTCAAGGTTCAGTTGCAGATAAGGGAATCCCTTCTAGCTGGTTTAAGCAGAGAGGGATTTAATGCAGGAATTAGTCACTTACAAAGTAGTTTGTAGAGAGAGGAGCAGGCTGCAGGCCAGGCTCTCGGCTTTCAGAACTGCTCCCTGAATAAGCCACGGAGGCGGCCTCTTGAGGAAGTGACCATTCTAGCCAGAAAGCGGGGGAAGCAGGAGGCAGTTCCCACAGCCATGGGCCTTAGAACCACCCTGGTCTGTCAGGACCCACGCCAGGAGGATTCTTGATACCTGTAAAGCCAGGAACTGACCACAGAGATATCTGTAGCTCTTCCATCCACCACCCCACAGACAACCCCTCACCATCTGTGGGGTGTGGGCTTCAGCCCTGGAGTAAGCTCTGCTCACAGGGCGCGCTGTGCTGTGCAGAACTGCACTCTAAGTAGTCCTCGCAATGGGGTCTCCATGGTTGCAACCTGCAGTGTGTAGCAAACCATACAAGGGTTTCAGTGGGGTTTGGTGAGGTGCTCTGACTGTCCCAACCATATATACCTTGACTTTTTTCTCCTCAAACTAGGTCCAGTCAATACATGTTCATTTCAACTTAAGAGTACTTAAGAACACACCCATGTGACTGACAAGCACTTCAATATGCTGCAGGGGAGCGTTAGGCTGCTTTCAATGAGATGTCCAGGGACAGCCGCTTCAGAGGCCAGCAGAGAAACAAGGACAGGTCTGGCTAAGTCTGGAACAGTGCGGCCTTTACAACGTCTCTCCTGTCCTTTCTCAATACTTCTCGTGCTCAGTTACTTGCTGACAAACCTAGAACTTAAGATATGGGTGCTTCCTATATAAACTGAGATAACCATAGAAGAGGTAACAAAGAGACTGGATTACTTCTGACATAATCACAATTCTGACTTGTGGCTGTAGTGAACAGCAGGTCTGTGCTAGGTCATGCAATGCTTGGCACCCTACCCATGCCTCTGCCACTGGAGGCCCGCCTCCTTTTTTGGATCTGAGGGCAGATTTCAGGAGCCCTGAATTAGCATTAGGTTACCTCATCAGTGTGTTGCTAGGCTGTGTGGATCATGGAAAGAGGAGCACAGAATAGGAGTCCTTTGCTTTGCCGCTTCTTAGTGAGGGACCTTAGGCAAGGGTGGAATCCCTCTGAACCTCAGATGCTGGTCCCAAATGGAATGATAACGCCTGCCCTAGATACTGGTGAGAATTACGTAATGTAGTGTTGTGGGTACCAAAGGCTACAGGATTAATATTGATATTTTAGGAAGTTTAGGGAACATTTTATTAATTTGAGCTAGGTGTGCAGAGAGATTTTGTGAATGTGATTTTTGTACTTGTGAGATTAGCACCAGTTTAGGGTGGCCTATGGCATTGTATTGTAAATGCAGAGGGGAAGGAGAATTGGATTCTCTGTCCCCCCCCCCCCCCCCCCCGCACACACACCTGTGAGGAAGTAAGTGCTAGCCAGGTACAGGAAGAGAAAAGATTAAATTAAACCTTTTTCTTATATTGATAGGCCATTTACAGGCATTTGTCCCCACGGAAACTACCCCTTCCCTCCTGAAAGCATGTAGTTAATGTATGTATCTCTGAACAAAGGAATGGCAGGTGAACACTAGAAAATATAGGAATGTCTTTTAATATGTAGAGTGACATTTTTACTACTGTATTACCTTGTAAGTTTTAATGTGTAAAAGCGTCTTTTTATGAATCCTATAGACAGATGTTATGAACTTGCTCATGAATTGTGTCCCATTCCCCCCTTCATCTTTTTCCCAAACCTGTGTAGGTGAAAACAAAGGTTATAAGCTTATGCCATGATGTCAGGCTTTTTCCCCGCCCATGTATAATTAAGGGTATATAATCAGCCCCTAGAATATTAATCACACACATGATTTGGGACTGCTGCCCCGTGTAAGATATATGTGGCCTGCATATTTAATAAATTTCCTCCTTTAATAAAATTTTTCCAAATTCATCTGGACTGGGTGTCTTTAGGTGAACTTGATGAAATGAGGTACAGTGCCTTTCAGAATCTGGGGTGCAGTACTTATAACAGTAGTACATACAAAGCCTTCTGCAACAGCGTCTGGCACACGGACATGCCTTTTACCCGTTAGCTTCTTTAGGGCTGAGTTTTCATATCTGTGGGGTCAACCATGTTTCTGAAGCTTCACTTTGGGTAAATGGATCCTTGTCGTGTCCCTGATTTGAGTTTGTGTCTCAGCTCCCCACCATCTCCTTGTTCTGGCCAGGACCCACATTTCCCTTCCTGTCTCCCCCACCCTTCATCTCCAATACTACCTTTAGTTCTGTGGTTAGATATCTGCTCCTCAGCTGCCTGCCTGCACAGATAGCTGGCATTTCGAGATTCCCCATTGTACGCATCACCCTTTCAATGATCATGGCGTCCTAGTTTGCTACTGCTTGCCCGAGCTATTTTCTGCTATTTGTCATATTACTCTCTGGATTCCAAGTTCCACCTGCCTTTTTTCTTGTCACTTGTAGTTGGGTGTCTATTTTTCCTCTTGCTACCTGTTACCTCTTCCTCATCCTTTCCTGCTCTAGTGGACTTCTGTACTCTCAGGTCCTGGATATTAACCCCCTAGTACCAGATATAAAACAGAAACTTCTAGGTCCTTGCTGCTCATAATGTCATGCACTATCCTGAAACTTACCCTGAGTCAGAATCTGCATCCTGACAAGATTCCTGTTGATTCATCAGCACCTGGAAGTTTGAGGAGCACTGTGCGCAGGAGATGTGGCTCGGTGAGAAAGCCCTCTGGTGGTGTCTGCAGCCTATTCGCCTTCCTCCTTGTCCTCGTCTGGAGACAAACTGCTGTGTCCTGATATGGCTTTTGGCACTTTTATCAGAAGGACTGCAATATGGCATTCTATTTCTTTTTATCCAGGGTTAACTTTGTGTTTGAAGAATGAAGCCTAGACTTGTCTCAAGATGCAGTTAAATAAAAATTCTGGTAGGCTATGTGTTTCAAGAAATCATTGCAAGATAGTTCTACTTGCTTCTGAACCGAAGACAATGAAGAGATTCTGCATGTATGCCCTGCACTACAATGAGAGATTCTGCATGTACGCCCTGCACTACAATGAGAGATTCTGCATGTACGCCCTGCACTACAATGAGAGATTCTGCATGTATGCCCTGCACCACAATGAGAGATTCTGCATGTACGCCCTGCACCACAATGAGAGATTCTGCATGTACGCCCTGCACCACAATGAGAGATTCTGCATGTACGCCCTGCACCACAATGAGAGATTCTGCATGTACGCCCTGCACCACAATGAGAGATTCTGCATGTACGCCCTGCACCACAATGAGAGATTCTGCATGTACGCCCTGCACTACAATGAGAGATTCTGCATGTACGCCCTGCACTACAATGAAGAGATTCTGCATGTACGCCCTGCACTACAATGAAGAGATTCTGCATGTACGCCCTGCACCACAATGAAGAGATTCTGCATGTACGCCCTGCACTACAATGAGAGATTCTGCATGTACGCCCTGCACTACAATGAAGAGATTCTGCATGTACGCCCTGCACTACAATGAGAGATTCTGCATGTACGCCCTGCACTACAATGAAGAGATTCTGCATGTACGCCCTGCACTACAATGAAGAGATTCTGCATGTACGCCCTGCACTACAATGAAGAGATTCTGCATGTACGCCCTGCACTACAATGAAGAGATTCTGCATGTACGCCCTGCACTACAATGAGAGATTCTGCATGTACGCCCTGCACTACAATGAAGAGATTCTGCATGTACGCCCTGCACTACAATGAAGAGATTCTGCATGTACGCCCTGCACCACAATGAAGAGATTCTGCATGTATGCCCTGCACCACAATGAGAGATTCTGCATGTACGCCCTGCACCACAATGAAGAGATTCTGCATGTACGCCCTGCACTACAATGAGAGATTCTGCATGTACGCCCTGCACCACAATGAGAGATTCTGCATGTACGCCCTGCACCACAATGAGAGATTCTGCATGTATGCCCTGCACCACAATGAGAGATTCTGCATGTATGCCCTGCACTACAATGAAGAGATTCTGCATGTACGCCCTGCACTACAATGAGAGATTCTGCATGTACGCCCTGCACTACAATGAGAGATTCTGCATGTACGCCCTGCACTACAATGAAGAGATTCTGCATGTACGCCCTGTACTACAATGAAGAGATTCTGCATGTATGCCCTGCACTACAATGAGAGATTCTGCATGTATGCCCTGCACCACAATGAAGAGATTCTGCATGTATGCCCTGCACCACAATGAAGAGATTCTGCATGTACGCCCTGCACTACAATGAGAGATTCTGCATGTACGCCCTGCACTACAATGAAGAGATTCTGCATGTACGCCCTGCACCACAATGAGAGATTCTGCATGTATGCCCTGCACTACAATGAGAGATTCTGCATGTACGCCCTGCACCACAATGAAGAGATTCTGCATGTACGCCCTGCACTACAATGAGAGATTCTGCATGTACGCCCTGCACCACAATGAGAGATTCTGCATGTACGCCCTGCACCACAATGAGAGATTCTGCATGTACGCCCTGCACTACAATGAGAGATTCTGCATGTACGCCCTGCACTACAATGAGAGATTCTGCATGTACGCCCTGCACCACAATGAGAGATTCTGCATGTACGCCCTGCACCACAATGAGAGATTCTGCATGTACGCCCTGCACCACAATGAGAGATTCTGCATGTACGCCCTGCACCACAATGAAGAGATTCTGCATGTACGCCCTGCACCACAATGAGAGATTCTGCATGTACGCCCTGCACCACAATGAGAGATTCTGCATGTACGCCTGCACCACAATGAGAGATTCTGCATGTACGCCCTGCACCACAATGAGAGATTCTGCATGTACGCCCTGCACCACAATGAGAGATTCTGCATGTACGCCCTGCACTACAATGAGAGATTCTGCATGTACGCCCTGCACTACAATGAAGAGATTCTGCATGTACGCCCTGCACTACAATGAAGAGATTCTGCATGTACGCCCTGCACTACAATGAGAGATTCTGCATGTACGCCCTGCACCACAATGAGAGATTCTGCATGTACGCCCTGCACTACAATGAAGAGATTCTGCATGTACGCCCTGCACTACAATGAGAGATTCTGCATGTACGCCCTGCACCACAATGAGAGATTCTGCATGTACGCCCTGCACCACAATGAAGAGATTCTGCATGTACGCCCTGCACCACAATGAAGAGATTCTGCATGTACGCCCTGCACTACAATGAAGAGATTCTGCATGTACGCCCTGCACCACAATGAAGAGATTCTGCATGTACGCCCTGCACTACAATGAGAGATTCTGCATGTACGCCCTGCACTACAATGAAGAGATTCTGCATGTACGCCCTGCACTACAATGAGAGATTCTGCATGTACGCCCTGCACTACAATGAGAGATTCTGCATGTACGCCCTGCACCACAATGAAGAGATTCTGCATGTACGCCCTGCACCACAATGAAGAGATTCTGCATGTACGCCCTGCACTACAATGAAGAGATTCTGCATGTACGCCCTGCACTACAATGAAGAGATTCTGCATGTACGCCCTGCACTACAATGAGAGATTCTGCATGTACGCCCTGCACTACAATGAGAGATTCTGCATGTACGCCCTGCACCACAATGAAGAGATTCTGCATGTACGCCCTGCACCACAATGAAGAGATTCTGCATGTATGCCCTGCACCACAATGAAGAGATTCTGCATGTACGCCCTGCACCACAATGAAGAGATTCTGCATGTACGCCCTGCACCACAATGAAGAGATTCTGCATGTACGCCCTGCACCACAATGAGAGATTCTGCATGTACGCCCTGCACCACAATGAAGAGATTCTGCATGTACGCCCTGCACTACAATGAGAGATTCTGCATGTACGCCCTGCACCACAATGAGAGATTCTGCATGTACGCCCTGCACCACAATGAGAGATTCTGCATGTATGCCCTGCACCACAATGAGAGATTCTGCATGTATGCCCTGCACTACAATGAAGAGATTCTGCATGTACGCCCTGCACTACAATGAGAGATTCTGCATGTATGCCCTGCACTACAATGAGAGATTCTGCATGTACGCCCTGCACTACAATGAAGAGATTCTGCATGTACGCCCTGTACTACAATGAAGAGATTCTGCATGTACGCCCTGCACTACAATGAGAGATTCTGCATGTATGCCCTGCACTACAATGAAGAGATTCTGCATGTATGCCCTGCACTACAATGAAGAGATTCTGCATGTACGCCCTGCACTACAATGAGAGATTCTGCATGTATGCCCTGCACCACAATGAGAGATTCTGCATGTACGCCCTGCACTACAATGAGAGATTCTGCATGTACGCCCTGCACTACAATGAAGAGATTCTGCATGTACGCCCTGCACCACAATGAAGAGATTCTGCATGTACGCCCTGCACCACAATGAAGAGATTCTGCATGTACGCCCTGCACCACAATGAAGAGATTCTGCATGTACGCCCTGCACCACAATGAAGAGATTCTGCATGTACGCCCTGCACCACAATGAAGAGATTCTGCATGTACGCCCTGCACTACAATGAGAGATTCTGCATGTACGCCCTGCACTACAATGAAGAGATTCTGCATGTACGCCCTGCCCCACAATGAAGAGATTCTGCATGTATGCCCTGCACCACAATGAAGAGATTCTGCATGTACGCCCTGCACCACAATGAAGAGATTCTGCATGTACGCCCTGCACCACAATGAGAGATTCTGCATGTACGCCCTGCACTACAATGAGAGATTCTGCATGTACACCCTGCACTACAATGAATAGATTCTGCATGTACGCCCTGCACCACAATGAAGAGATTCTGCATGTACGCCCTGCACCACAATGAAGAGATTCTGCATGTACGCCCTGCACTACAATGAAGAGATTCTGCATGTACGCCCTGCACCACAATGAAGAGATTCTGCATGTACGCCCTGCACTACAATGAGAGATTCTGCATGTACGCCCTGCACTACAATGAAGAGATTCTGCATGTACGCCCTGCACCACAATGAGAGATTCTGCATGTATGCCCTGCACTACAATGAGAGATTCTGCATGTACGCCCTGCACCACAATGAAGAGATTCTGCATGTACGCCCTGCACCACAATGAGAGATTCTGCATGTACGCCCTGCACCACAATGAGAGATTCTGCATGTACGCCCTGCACCACAATGAGAGATTCTGCATGTACGCCCTGCACTACAATGAGAGATTCTGCATGTACGCCCTGCACTACAATGAGAGATTCTGCATGTACGCCCTGCACCACAATGAGAGATTCTGCATGTACGCCCTGCACCACAATGAAGAGATTCTGCATGTACGCCCTGCACCACAATGAGAGATTCTGCATGTACGCCCTGCACCACAATGAAGAGATTCTGCATGTACGCCCTGCACCACAATGAGAGATTCTGCATGTACGCCCTGCACCACAATGAGAGATTCTGCATGTACGCCTGCACCACAATGAGAGATTCTGCATGTACGCCCTGCACCACAATGAGAGATTCTGCATGTACGCCCTGCACCACAATGAGAGATTCTGCATGTACGCCCTGCACTACAATGAGAGATTCTGCATGTACGCCCTGCACTACAATGAAGAGATTCTGCATGTATGCCCTGCACTACAATGAAGAGATTCTGCATGTACGCCCTGCACTACAATGAGAGATTCTGCATGTACGCCCTGCACCACAATGAGAGATTCTGCATGTACGCCCTGCACTACAATGAAGAGATTCTGCATGTACGCCCTGCACTACAATGAGAGATTCTGCATGTATGCCCTGCACCACAATGAGAGATTCTGCATGTACGCCCTGCACCACAATGAAGAGATTCTGCATGTACGCCCTGCACCACAATGAAGAGATTCTGCATGTACGCCCTGCACTACAATGAAGAGATTCTGCATGTACGCCCTGCACCACAATGAAGAGATTCTGCATGTACGCCCTGCACTACAATGAGAGATTCTGCATGTACGCCCTGCACTACAATGAAGAGATTCTGCATGTACGCCCTGCACTACAATGAGAGATTCTGCATGTACGCCCTGCACTACAATGAGAGATTCTGCATGTACGCCCTGCACCACAATGAAGAGATTCTGCATGTACGCCCTGCACTACAATGAAGAGATTCTGCATGTACGCCCTGCACTACAATGAAGAGATTCTGCATGTACGCCCTGCACTACAATGAAGAGATTCTGCATGTACGCCCTGCACTACAATGAGAGATTCTGCATGTACGCCCTGCACTACAATGAGAGATTCTGCATGTACGCCCTGCACCACAATGAAGAGATTCTGCATGTACACCCTGCACTACAATGAGAGATTCTGCATGTACGCCCTGCACTACAATGAGAGATTCTGCATGTACGCCCTGCACTACAATGAGAGATTCTGCATGTACGCCCTGCACTACAATGAGAGATTCTGCATGTACGCCCTGCACTACAATGAGAGATTCTGCATGTACGCCCTGCACTACAATGAGAGATTCTGCATGTACGCCCTGCACTACAATGAGAGATTCTGCATGTATGCCCTGCACCACAATGAAGAGATTCTGCATGTACGCCCTGCACCACAATGAGAGATTCTGCATGTACGCCCTGCACCACAATGAAGAAATTCTGCATGTACGCCCTGCACTACAATGAAGAGATTCTGCATGTACGCCCTGCACTACAATGAGAGATTCTGCATGTACGCCCTGCACTACAATGAAGAGATTCTGCATGTACGCCCTGCACTACAATGAAGAGATTCTGCATGTACGACCTGCACTACAATGAAGAGATTCTGCATGTACGCCCTGCACTACAATGAGAGATTCTGCATGTACGCCCTGCACTACAATGAGAGATTCTGCATGTACGCCCTGCACCACAATGAAGAGATTCTGCATGTACGCCCTGCACTACAATGAAGAGATTCTGCATGTACGCCCTGCACTACAATGAAGAGATTCTGCATGTACGACCTGCACTACAATGAAGAGATTCTGCATGTACGCCCTGCACTACAATGAGAGATTCTGCATGTATGCCCTGCACCACAATGAAGAGATTCTGCATGTACGCCCTGCACCACAATGAGAGATTCTGCATGTACGCCCTGCACCACAATGAAGAGATTCTGCATGTACGCCCTGCACTACAATGAAGAGATTCTGCATGTATGCCCTGCACTACAATGAGAGAGTCCGTTTCTATTCTGTGGCTTTTCCCTTTGTCCACTCCAGGTTTCCCCAAACCTTCCTTTCACCAGTTCCTCTGAAATCAGCGCCCAGGTTCAGAGCAGAGCACAGTGGTCGTGAAGGAAATCAGTGGTGGGTGAAGCTTTGAGAATGGCAGGCAGTTTTGGTGACATAATAGAACTGATGGTCTTTTCTCCTAATTCTTTTGTTCAAAACATGTCTTCATGTTATTGGGATATTAAAATTTTTATTCTTTTTTATTTATTCAGGTGCACCAAAATCCTACCCTGTCCCTTCTTAAAAACTTGAAGTGCTATAAGGATGAACTATTCTAAAATTAAAAAACAAAAACAAAAACCAACCAACCAGCAAAATCAATCCCTGTTCAGATAAGAAAACGGGTTGAGTGCATCTGTGATGAGAAGTGGGGCCATGCGGGAAGGTGCGAGACTGACGGTGCCCCCAGCTGAATGGCCCCACGCCACCTCACTGTCACACACACTACATTAGACAACTGAGGGGAAACACACGATCTCTCTTTTCTGTCTCCGACACACAGATGTTACCCGTATTCCTGATGAACCCTCTACTAAAGATGACTTCCACTCTCAGCACGGGTATCTGTTTGACCTGGTCCTACCCAGTCAGCACAGCTGGGTCTGTCTCATCTGTGACAAAGAGGGGCTCTACAATGTGCTCAGGTAATCTGTTGTTTCCTGCAGAGGTGACAGGGTCTGGGAGAAGAGAGGACTTAAAAGTCATTAAAAATAGAGGAATGAAAAGAATCCTTCCTTGCAAGAATGAAATGGGCTAGAGGTCAATGGCTAGAAAAATTGAAAGTGCCCCCTTGCCACTTAATAAATCAAGAGGCGGGGGAACTTACAGTTAGGGGAAAATGAAATGATTTCTTGCTTCTTGAGCACAGCAGTCATGGTTAAAATATAATAAGTTAAAATTCAGACTCAGATTAGTTTTGTAAGCTGTGATGAATACACAGTGACTGTCGCCCGCCTTTAAAAAATGATGCCAAGATAATATTTGATGTGGCTGCATCTTAAATAAAAAATACTGTATACATTTTCCAAAAACAAGTAGTGATAACTTAGAAGTGTGTGCATTTAGAAAAGATGACCCAATGTTTACATGATATAAGACATTCACTTGTATCATTTCCTCTTCCCTGCAGGAACTGAGTGAAGAGGTGAATGCTTCCCTACTTGTAATAAAGTACTTATGTTCAATGATTAATTATAAATGAATAAAAAGGTTCATAATTAGTGGACCTATCCCAGTTCATGCTACATGGTAACGAACGTTAGCTGACTGGGAGAACAACAATGGACAAATTCATAAATCAAAGTCCAGTTTCTGCCCACACAGGGGACTATCATTATTAAATTAAGACAGATTCCTATCAAAGGCATCAAACCCAATGCATGCAGCAGAGGTTCTTTTTTTTTTTCTTCCCAAGATATTAGCTTTATTTTTTACTGATTTAAGCTTGGGGTGACAAAAATGCATTACATCAGTATAATTAACTATTACCTCCAGACATTTTAACTTATTTTTATTAAATTTATTGGGATCAGACTGGTTAATAAGGTTATAGAAGTTTCTATTGTACATTTCTATTATACATAATCTGTACATTGCATTGTGTACCCACCACTTAAAGTCAAATCTCCTTCCATCACCAGACACTTGACCCTTTCTACCCTTCACTCTCTCTCCACTCCCTTACTCTAGTAACCACCATACGGGTGTCTGTGTCTATGAGTCTTTGTTTGTCTTGTTTGTATCTAGAGACACTTATTCTTGCATTCTTTTATTCATTTTCTCCTTTAAATCTATTATTTCATATTAATAATACATAACTTTTTACTAAAAATCTCTATTATATAAGCAAGGGTTTATTACTTTTCCTTAAAAGTTATATTCCTTTATTGAGAACTTATTCATTCATATAAATTGCTAGCTTTCTAATGTTTAAAGCATAAAAAATATATATCAGGAGCAGAAAAAAATATAATGTAAAAATGGTTTTCCAGAAGCTATTTCTACTCTCTTCCCCCTTTCTCCTGCAAATTGGTGTTTTATCTTTGTAAGTTATGTCATTCAATAAGAAAGCTGCTCTTCTGTTTCATAAGGATGATGGACATTAGCTAAAAAAATTCCAATTTACCTACATTCCAGAGTTCACTTCAGGGAACAAATGATGAGGTGGAATGTTGGGGAAAAGTGTGAGATATAGATTCTGGTGAGACAAAGTCATTCACAAAAGTTACAGGGCAGTGGTAAGAGATAAAAAAAGTAAACCAAGTTTCTACAGGTGGACAAGAAGTCAAAATGAGGAGTAATGGTGCGGTAGCAGGGCATTGTGATTACGTGTTATGCCTTCTAATAGTAATTACAAATAGAATCCAAATAATGATTAATAATGACATATAAGTGATCAGCCTTTAAGAGTTGAGGCAGAGAGAAAGAAGGATGGCATCATACCTTGTCTCTGGCTCAGTCTATTTCCTGAGTTGGTATGTGAGACCATCTTGAAAGAAATAATAATGTCATTCTTTCCTAAGGTGATCAGCTTTCATGGTGTTATTCTGGTGCACTGTCCAATGATAAAGCCCACTAGTTTATGACTCCTGGAAAAGTTACTCCAAAACAGCACTGGTGAGACAGGATGGAGGACATGTTTCCAGGTAGCCTAGCAGAGGTTCTTAAAGTAGGGTCCCTGGACAAGCAGCACCCATATCCTGGGACTTGTTCAAATGCAAATTCCTAGGCCCCACTTACTCTGCTGCATCGAACACTCGGGCGGGGCCCAGCAGCCAGTGTTTTAACAAGCCGTCCCGGTGGTCTGGATGCTGACCAGTGTGAGAGCCATGCTGCCCACTGCTACCCAGTGATGTCTGAGTAGAACGTGGTCCACACTCCAGACCCAAGCCTAAGGCCTTTCCTCACTTTGCCAAGACCAGCTGTGTGACCTTGGCAAGTCCTTGGTCTCCCTGAACCTTTAGTTTTCTTCTGCAAAATGAGGTCCATTTCCTCTCCTGTTTTAGGCCAAATGAAAAGACCTAAGTCTTTCTTCATACAGTTGCTAAGAAGACATGGATGCTTTTCCTCTTTCCCTCTCTGAAGCTGGTTCCTGCTGGGAAATCCAGCAGACAACACTCATCAGTATTCCTGGAAAATTAAGAGCATCTTTGTATACCCAGGGACATTGCTCGGGGACAGCTGGACCTCCTGTATTGGTGGGCTGTCTGCTGTGGAGGCCTGAGCTCTCTCTCCTACACAGGAGCCACCGGCCACTGTGGCCCTGAGCACTTGAAATGTGCACCTGAATTTGAAGTAAGCTGCAGTATAAGATGCACACTGAATTTATAAAACTGAGTTTAAAAGAAATGTAAGTGTTTAATTTATATTTCTTATATATGTGGATTACATGTTGAATGGAAAGGTTGGATATATTTGGGTTAAAATATATTCTTAAAATTAATTTCAGCTTTTTAAAAACTATTTAAAATGTGGCTATAAGGAACTACAAAAGTATATCTGTGGCTCACATGCCATTTCTGTTAGTGCTGGTCTAGGCACCCTGAGGGTCACTGTATTGTCCTCCTGCCAGACCCAGGAGACGAAAGGAGAGCCTCCTGCTAAAAACTGTATTAGTTCCTTTGCAACAAAATTTATGATCTCGGTGGAATTGTTCCTCATTATCATCTTTGCAGCATTTTGTAGCTGCAGAGAGTTCCACAGTGGTTGCATTGGTTATGCTTCACAACCTCTGTGAGGCAGGCCCTGCAGAATTAAGACTCATTAGCATGATCATCATTCAAAGGCCAGTGGAAGCTCCCACAGACACATACTCCGACAGTGGTGAACTGAGATCGTAAAGCAATGACAGAACAACAGAGCGGAGCGTGGCCTGGGGCAGATGCAAACACGGGCTCACACGGAAAGGAAAGAACTTGGGCTTGTTCCTAAGGCTCACTCTGGAGGAAAGTCACCGAGAGGGCCCTCCCTCCAGCATCACTCTTCTCCCACATCCCACCGTGCTTTCTTCTGGGAAGAAGCTATAGACTTGATTAACCCATCAGACATTTTTAAAAGTCAGTTTTCAGAAATGAGAGCTCTTTAAGCATCAGTCCATTCTATCTTCTGCTTAACAAAACCCGACAAAAGTCAATTTCCCCAGGTATGTATTTGTCCTCAGTTCTACTTAAAAACCGGCTCAGGAAACCATCTGTCAGTCATGCGTATTACAGAAAAAAACATTCACAGAATTGCCTGAGTTGAGATGTTTCAAATGACAATTTTGTATTTGCACCTCTTAAATTATTCAAGACAACACAAGCCTGCTCTAATCGTTAAGATTTTAGGATTAAAGAAACTTGGCATTCTGTGCTTTAAATATTTAGTCTTATTTAAAAAAAATTTCCTCATTGATTTGAGAGAGAGAAGGAAAGGGAAGAGAAAAGCATCAACTCATCATTCCACTTAGTTGTTCCATTTAGTTGTGTACTCATTGATTGCTTCTTGTACGTGCCCTGACTGGGGTCGAACCCATGACCTTGGTGCATCAGGATGACACCATTCACTGAGCCACCTGACCAGGGCCTAAATGTTTAGACTTCTTTTAAAAACCCAACTCTTCTAGTAGACACAGAGAGCATTCTGACAACAGAAAGAGACCCTCAGGTGAGTGAAGGTCCAGGAGGATTACGTGCACGGCTTCTACCTCTTCTGGATGCTTCTTTCCCCAATTCAAAGAAACCAATGACACAAAAAATGTGTAATATCCAATTAAGCTTTCATTTCAGGTTTTTTGATTCAGTAGGGTGCAAAAAGGTCCCAGTTAAGTTCAAACAAATATCAATCACCTGCTTCTGATGCCAGGCACCTCAGGGCAGGGCTGGGAGAGACACAGTCCTAGTTTTAGCTTGGACTGAAACAAAAATATACAACTTCCACTACATATCCATGATTACTCTTTGATTGATTTTCAAACATAGGGATCACTGCTTTATTTATTTATTTCCTTGCTTGCAGGGCTCAGTTCTAGGTACCAGACTCTTGGTAAACCAATGTTGCACTTTTTAAAATATAAAAAGTATATTTAAATTTAATTTTAGCAGCAGAAAAATATTTGCCTTTTTGAGTGAATGTATGCTTCTCTGAAGGATAAAACTGTTGTGTTTATAATGTAATATGAAAATACATTTAAGGATGTTTAAGCAGGCCTTCCCCTACCCTGGGACAAAGGATTTAATTATTTCTTGAAAGAGACTTGTGGATACTCATCTGTTTCATATGACATAGACAATTTTGTATTTAAATTTTATCCATGCCAGACTGTAGCTGTTGATACTAGTATGAACATCAACATTAGGTTATGATAGTAAGTCTATCAGAGGCTTAGGGTAAGATATGATTAAAGTTTAGGGACCGATTTTATAAACACTTGTGATTCATTTCAATCCTTAGTTAACTTCTGCACATTTGCTCTGGATTCAAGAAAGCTTTTTTGTTTTGTTTTTTTTTGGGTTTTTTTTTATATCCCCAAACAGCACTATCTACCCAGTTCTACAGTTCTTTAAAAATAGATGTCTAGACGTCCCCCTGCACCTCTCACGCCCACAGTCTGTAATGAAAGACTAATCTGTCCTTAGTTACCAACTGTATTCAATAAACACTCATGGAGGCTTCTGCCATCGTGTGTGGCTGTTCTCTCTGAGGGAGACAGCCTCCTTGTGGGCCTGCTCATTCATTCCCTGGCGGTCGAGCAGTTTTCCTGCCTTTCCAGCTAGACTATGTTCCTTCTCTCTTGTCATTCAGAAGTATGCGGCCCATGTTGACTGGTGAATGGCCCTAATCCTTCACCCTTCCCTGTCCTTTGGCATGTAATTTTGCAGTGCCTTCCTCCTGTGGGTGGGTATAATCTCTCACGGTCACATGACTTACTCTGACCAATGGGATGTCAGCAGATATGACACAGTGGAGGCTCCAATCACCTTGTGTTATTGAGGTTGATTTTTCTGTGTTCTTGTCATCACCACAAGAAGGACATTCCAGGAAGAAGATGAGAGACACGTGGAGAAAAAACACCCCAGACAAATCTAACTCAAGTGCTCTAGACTTTGAAGAATAGTAAATGACTGTTCTCTTAAGCCGAGTGTTGGAACGGTTTGTCCACAGCAATAACTGACTGGCATGCTCCTTGCTCCCTCATCCCTAGGCATCCCAGATTTGTCCCTTTTCTAGTCCATAGGCCTCTCTCCTACCTCACATCACTCTGTGCTACTACCTGGTGGCAAAAAATGGAAGCTTCTGTGGTACCGAGGAAATGGAAGAGAAAGTAAGGGAAGGAAATAGGGCAAAGGAGAGAAGACTGATGCCAACTGTGAGACTGTCATGGGAAAGATGGAAAACCCAACTGTCACCATGCTCAGCCTGCTCCTACATCAACTCTCCCGTTTCCTTTCTCTCCCCCACACATATTTTCTGCCCTTAATTCTTGATGTTCCCACAATCAATCTTTACAGAGATGCTGCAATTCTAGTATAATGACTGCTAACATATATTGAATGCTAAACTATATATATTAGACACCGAGTTTACTGATTTACATGGATTATATCCTTTAAATCTCACTAGGATGTTGTAAGATACATAATGTGACCTACACTTTACACATGCAGAAGCTTAAGAGATATCAAATGATTTGCTCAAAATCCATAGCTAGTAAGTGGTGGAGTTGAAGTTCTTTCTGCCTTAATTGAATTCACTGGGGTGACATTGGTTAATAAAATTATACAGTTTTCAGGTGTACAGTTCTATAACACATCATCTGTACATTTCACTGTTCATTCACCACCCCAAGTCAAGTCTTCTCCACCACCATTCAATACCCCACACCCTTTTCTCATTACCCCACCCTCCTTTCCCTCCTGCAATCAACCCCCACACCGTTGTTTGTCTCTATGACATTTCTTCTTACTTTAAAATCATTATTTATTTATTTATTGATTTTAGCTAGAGAGGAATGGAGGGAGAAAGAGAGACACAGGAACATTCAATCTGCTCCTGTATGTGCCGGGAATCAAATTGGCAACTATGTGCTTTGGGACAATGTTCTAACCAACTGAACTATCTGGCCAAGGCAAGTTTCCTCCCTCCTTTCCTCCCTTCCTCCCTCCCTCCCTCCCTCCCTCCCTCCCTCCCTCCCTCCCTCCCTCCCTCCCTTCTTCCCTTCCTCCCTTCTTTCCTTCCTCCCTCCCTCCCTCCTTTCTTCCCTTTTTTATTTTCTTCTTTCTTTCTTTCTTTCTTTCTTTCTTTCTTTCTTTTTTTTCTTTCCTTCCTTCCTTCTCTCTTTCTCTCTCTCTCTTCCTTCCTTTCTTTTACTTATTTACTTTTTTTTAGATTTTATTTATTCATTTTTATTAGAGAGAGAGGGGAGAGAGAGAGGAAAGAGATAGAACAGGGGGAGGAGCAGGAAGCATCAACTCCCATATGTGCCTTGACTAGGCAAGCCCAGGGTTTTGAACCGGCGACCTCAGCATTCCAGGTCAACGCTTTATCCACTGCGCCACCACAGGTCAGGCCTGCGCCACCACAGGTCAGGTCTTTCTTTCTTTTTTTCTTTTTTCTTTCCTTCTCTCTCTCTCTCTCTCTCTCTCTCTCTTCTTCTTTTTCTTTTTGCTTAATCCCTTCACCTTTTTCACTCTGGCCCTTAAACCTGACCCCCTCTGACAGCTGTCAGTCTGTTCTCTGTATCTATGAGTCTGTCTATTGGGTTTGCTAGTTTATTTTGTTCATTAGATTCCACATATGACTGAGCTCATATGGCAGTTAGAGCTGAGGTCCTGATCCGGGCAGTGTGCAAGCCATGCTCACACCCTCCACCAGACCAGCTCTTCCTACTGAGCGCCCTGCATCTCCACCTCCCAGTGCCATTCTTCTCTCCCATCCAGAGGCAGCCACTGATGTATACATTATATTTGAACATATTTTTGCACAATAGGGTTGTTTTTTGGGTATGCATTATATTTAATTTACATAAATGATATTTCATTACTCATCTCATTATTTTCTTTATTCATTAAGTATCCATTTTTAAGATCCATCCATGTCACTATGTGTTCATTTAGTTTGTCATCCCTGACTCGCCACAGCATAGTCTATGGTTTTCACTCACCCACATTATTCATGCAATCCTTGATGAACATCCAGATTGTCTCCAACTCCCCACCACAAAGGACACTACACTGAGCGGTCTCATCCACAGTCCCTGATGGCCCCGGTGGGGAATCCCTAGATACAAACGCAGGAGCAGACCTGTTAGGTCACAGCTGGACTAGGTTGCTCTCTAGAATGGCTGCTCTGGTCCATGCCACTCTGGTCCTTGGAACCAAGTGCAGCGCAAACCCCTGCCCGCCGCCCTGGCTGAGTCCTACCAGCCTAAACAACTCTTTGCTGTTTTACTTTTTCTTTCTCTAATTAGCAGTGATTTGGGGCATTCTTCATATGCTGTTGCAGTTTTTGAGTTTCCTTTGCTACAAACTGCCTGTTCATAAACCTTGCTCATTTTGTAACCTTTAAAAAAAATTAATTTGGAGGAATTTCTTACTTATTTTAGATAGTTTGGGTTTAAAACATTCCAAATAACCTTTTGTAGTCTGTCACTTGGTTTTTATCCTAATTATTTTTTATGAACAGAAGTTCTATTTTTATTTACTTTGAATCACTTTATTTTACTGCATGAATATAATTCAGCCATCTTTTGGGCAAAGGATTCGGGACTGAGCAAAGTTGTCACTGATGGAAATGCGGAGGAATGGACAATGGCTGCGTAAGACACAGGCTGCCTGCAGTCAGGACACAGCATTCCTGTGAGAAGCAGCCGCCAAGTCCTACCATTGAGCGGTAACATCAAGAAACTGATTACCATTTCCCCGCTCTCAACGAGCCTTCCTCCATCGTCACCCCTCTTAATAATAAGCCAGCTGAAATATAACCAAGTAAAAAGATGGTGGCTTTTTTAAACATCAAGGACCTCTCAGACATAAGCAGGCAACCCCAAGGCTTCTGAAACATCCTACAAAATATATGAAAAGTGAGTCCTGTCCTCACGTAATTGTCAGCAACACGGCAGAGGAACCACTTCCTTTTCTGTTCACCACCCTGCACCCTGTGCACCCAGCAGGCACTCCATAAATATTGGTTGGATGAAATGCCTTTGTTAATAAAGAGTTTTTATAATTCCTTGATTCAGTCAGCTGCCCAGACAGAAGCTCATAATATGAAAACAAGAACACAATAATTCAGGGCTAGCCATGGGATTACTGCACAGAGCAGAGTATTGATAGGAACTCTCCAACCAAAACCCATGTTCCTGCAGGGTTGAGAAGAGTAGTGTCTCTGTATAGAGTATCTCTACTGCCCTGAAGTGTAAATATCTCCCTCCCCTAACTGTCTTTCAAAATGCTTTCTTGAAAAACGTGCTTCTTTTTCACTAAAACCTATTAAAAAATAAAAGTGAGTTAGACTTAAATTAGACACAGAATTGAGAATAGATCATCCAGCTGAATCCCTGCAGTTTCTCATTTACTTATCTGGTCACTTAAGTCAAAGTGATTAGCTATGGCTTTTGTGCAAACACATTTTCTTCTTCAGGGTAGAGATTTTAAATTCCTGTTCAGGCATCATACACCCACACATTCATTAATAAACGCTTGGCTCTCCTCTCCTCAGACAGTAAGTGAGTACCTTTTAAATAACCTTGAAAAGCCCAAAGCATTTTTTGTGTTAAACCAAAAAATTCTACAGTGAGGGGTCCATCAGGATACAAGGAAATAAAGCAGATTTGGGAGGACTTTGTTCCTATTTACATGATTTAATACATTGACTTCAAGGGAGTTGGCCAAGTTCCTTGAGCAACACTCTACTCCGCCCTCAACCCTCCCCCAAGAGAAAGGCTCAAGGACGTGGCCGACAGGACCACCTGGCCTGGAGTCTGAGGCTCTTGAGACAATGGTGCTGGTAGTGGTGGCAGTGGAGGTGACCATAGTCTCTAGAGAATAGAAGTCTTATTTTGATGTAATTCAATATTTATATTTGTCTTTTGGTTTATGTCTTTATTTATTTATTTATTTATTTTTGTATTTTTCTGAAGCTGGAAACGGGGAGAAACAGCCAGACAGACTCCCGCATGCGCCCGACCGGGATCCACCCAGCACGCCCACCAGGGGCGACGCTCTGCCCACCAGGGGGCGATGCTCTGCCCCTCCGGGGCATCATTCTGTTGCTACCAGAGCCACTCTAGCGCCTGGGGCAGAGGCCAAGGAGCCATCCCCAGTGCCCGGGCCATCTTTGCTCCAATGGAGCCTTGGCTGCAGGAGGGAAAGAGAGAGACAGAGAGGAAGGAGGGGGGGTTGGAGAAGCAAATGGGTGCCTCTCCTATGTGCCCTGGCTGGGAATCGAACCTGGGTCCCCCGCACGCCAGGCCGACACTCTACCGCTGAGCCAACCGGCCAGGGCCTGGTTTATGTCTTTAAAGTTTTGTTTAAAATTAAATCCTCCACACTTAGAGTTCTCAAAGTTTTTTGTTTTTTTTGACAGAGAGAGAGAGAGAGAGAGAGACAGAGAGAGGGACAGATAGGGACACACAGGCAGGAAGAGAGAGAGATAAGAATCATCAATTCTTCATTGCAGCTCCTTAGTTTCCTTAGTGGTTCATTGATTGCTTTCTCATATGTGCCTTGACTGGGGGCTGCAGCAGAGCAAGTGACCCCTTGCTCAAGCCAGCGACCTTGGGCTCAAGCCAGCAACCATGGAGTCATGTCTATGATCCCATGGTCAAGCCAGTGATCCTTCGCTCAAGCTGGTGAGCTTGCATTGAAGCCAGTGACCTGTGTTCTCTGCATCCCAGTCTGATGCTCTGTCCACTGCACCACTACCTGGTTAGGCTCAAAGTTATTTTTTAAAAGTAATTTTGTCTATTGATTTTATGGGTTTATATTTCTATTGTTTCCTTTTAAAATATGATTGCTAAAGTAACCTTATTTCTATAATATTATGAGTGAAATGTGCTTTTCAGGCAGGTGCAAAGACTTTGTTATGTATATCAATTATTTCTATAAAAATATACATGATGTGAGTTTGAAAGCACAAACCTAGAAGTGAACTTTTGGAGTGGAGCTTACTTATGCATTGAAGTTTGCCAGGATATTTATGGAAAGGAACTCTGAAGCGATAGGACTGGTCTGACAATGATCACTGGATTCGGTATCGTCACACTGGAATCCTAGTGTTGGTCTGATTATAAATAACCCAGAGCAGGGTTGCTTCAGTGTGACCTTCAAATCAATCGCATCACATTTACCTGAACTTGCTTATTAAAGATAAAGATTCCATTTGTTAAGGTCCATATACTGTTCAACACCACGGAACCCTAACGTAAATTATGGACTTCGGTTGATAATACTGGGTCAATGGTGGTTCATGGGTCATAACAAATGGATCACACGGATGCGGCCCGTTCATGGTGGGGACGCTGTGTATGTGGGGAAAGGGACGTGTGGAAACTGTGCTTTCTGCTTAATTTTGCTATAAACCGAAAACTTCTCTAAAAAGTAAAGTTTATTAATTAAGAAAAAGACCAGAGCTATTCCTTAGAACTTCATTTCATTTAAAATAAGCATCCCACATAAATATTATGCTTATAGAAGTTTGATAACTACTACCTGACAATTACTACAGTGTGTCCATAAAGTCACAGTGCACTTTTGACCGGTCACAGGAAAGCAACAAAAGATGATAGAAATGTGAAATCTGCACCAAATAAAAGGAAAACTCTCCCAGTTTCATACCTATTCAGTGCAGTTCAATGTGGGCTCACGCACAGTTTTCTTAGGGCTCCTTAGGTAGCTATCCCGTATAGCCTCTACAGACTCGTCACTGACTGATGGCCTACCAGAATGGGGTTTCTCCACCAAACTGCCTTCCTTCAACTGCTTATCCCACCGAGTAATGTTATTCCTATGTGGTGGTGCTTCGGTATAAACGCACCAATATTCACGTTGCACTTTGGTCACGAATTCTAATTTAGCGAGCCACAGAACACACTAAACTTTCCTCTGTACCATCCATATCTTGACTGGCATGGCCATGGGCTGCTCCGCTGTATACACGGTGTTACATCATCATCTGCACATGCGCACATGCTGCCACATCATCCTACAGAAACTGGGAGGGTTTTCCTTTTATTTGGTGCAGATTTTACATTTCCATCGTCTTTTGTTGCTTTCCTGTGACCAGTCAAAAGTGCACCAGGACTTTATGGACACACTGTATTTGAATAATACTACTAGTAAGCTGTAGGGTTACCCAGTGGGTATGAATTGACTATCAAAGAAGATATCAGTTCCGAGTGTGTCAGGAGAGATAGCCAATGGGGAGAGTCCCCTATGATTATTTTTACTTCTAATAATTTTATTACTAATGTTTGTTTCACACATAGATTTTATTTGCCAAGTTTATGGTGAAGAAAAGGAAAATGTGTGTTTTGTTTTGTTTTGTTTATAAACTGAGACTTTAATGTCAAACTATTTTTTAGTCAATATGCATAAAATGTTATTGTACTTTACAAACATTAAAAATAATGATAAATACAATAATACAGTTAATACTGACTGGGTGCTTACTATATGTGAGGCACTATTCTAAACACTTTAGTATATTAACTCATTTAGTCTTCACAACAAACTTCTTAGTTAGATTTCTACTCTTACACCGAGGGAGAAGCAAAAGTAGGTTTAAAGCTTTTTGAATGGAAAATAATACAATAATTAATAAACAGTAATACAAGAATAAACATTGTGTTTCATGTTCTTACAACTATAAACCTACTTTTGCCCCACCCTGTATTCTAATTTTACATATGAAGCCAATAAGGCACAAAATGTCAAGTAACTTGCTCAAGGTTAGTAAGTAAAATAAAACTGCATTTAAAAAAGTAAATCTTATATTTTTAGAACAGTTTTAGATTTATAGAAAAATTGTGAAGATAACATATGGTGAGTTCGTATATTCCCCATACCCTGTTTCCCCTATTGCTATCATTTTAGTGGTAACAGAAATATGTGTTCTATCCAAAACACAGGACCTGCTAGCTGAGTGACACTACATTTGTATTACCTTTCAGAACTAAAGTGATTATATCCTCTTAGTATCAGGGGATTCTTGTCATTATTGCTTCCTCTGTTTGGGTGGAACACCTTTCCTCCCTCCATTGCTTTTTAAATTTTATTTTATTTTTTATTTATTGATTTTAGAGAGAAAGAGGAAAGGAGAGAGAGAGAAAGAGAGAGAAACATAGATTTGTTGTTCCACTTATTTATGCATTCATTGGTTGATTCTTGTATGAGCCCCGATTGGGGATCAAACCTGCAATTTGCCATTTGGGGATGATGTGCTAACCAACAGAGCTACCTGGCCAGAGCTGCCATTCTGTCACTTTTGAAAGCACTATTCACAGACATTTTTAAGGCTCAGATTTGTCCCTCATCTGTCCAGCAAGGTAATGACAGAATTCTTAGCTGGGTTGCAAATAGAAACTTTGTAAGGAGTGAGTCACATTTCCATCAAGGGATTATGGGCTCTCCTTGGTGACTCTCATTGAATTTACAGAGTCAGCGACACAGTGTGAGCTCTCTGTATGGCCAATGTAAAGGAATACAGTACCTCCACCCACCGCCACATACACACCATGATCCTAATCCCAAGATACGGGCATATGTAGAAAGACCAAAACCCCAACCAATAAACTAACCCTCACCAGTTTTATATAAAATATTTGTAAAGGTACCAGATGAAAAAATCATATTCAAGCATGTAGAAGGAGCAATCTCTAGCTCTTAATGAGGCCTGCATTATGATGCAGAGCTGCAGGAACAAAGGGAAACAACAGGCAGAGTGCTTGGGTCATGGGCTCTGTGCCCCATGAATTGTGACATACAGTAAACACTGTGTACTTGCCAAGTAAAATCAAAGCTCTAAAAAGAACAGTTGCTGTGTCAGGCATTGTGACAGACAGTTTACATGCATTATCTTATGTTGTTGTTATATGACCTCTATGTTATGTGTTGTTAATAGACCTCTATGAAGCAGGGTCTATGAATGTCCTTGCAGACAAGGCTTAGAGAGGTTTGCCAAGTTCACAGAGCTGGCAGGTGGCACACAGCAATTACCCAGGGCTGGCAGAGAGCTGCTTCCTGAAACAGCAGCAATGGAACCATATCAGAGAGATGATTAGGTAACCTGTTGTGGAATGAAACAGGACTATATGTCAAGGATTACCTACCAATTTCTAATTGTGAAAATTCAAACTGAGGAGATGTTCTTTATTTCCCCTCTCTGTGTCTTACCTCCCTCGTTTGTAAATGAAGGCCCTGGGTGAACCTAGGGGTCCTGCACCCTGGCTGTACCTTAGAACCTCCTGGGCAGTCTTCCTACCTGGATCCACCTCACACCAACTGAGTTAGACTCTCTGGGGTGGGACCAAGTACTGGAATATTTTGTTAAGCTTCTTAGGTGATAATGAAGAACCAAATGATTTCTGGCTCTAAATGTCCTCACTGATGTATTTCAACATTCCTTCAGCTGGATTCTCAGTTAAGACGAGAGGAGAGAGTTGGTCATTGTCACCCCAACAACTGAAGAGTAATTAAGCTGACCACTAAGATCATTCCCTAGGCTGAGCCCCCCCCCCAAAAAAAAGAACAGTTACTCATGCTTTTAGATTTTCCTAGAAAAAAAAATTAAGAAAGCTTCATCTGCTACCATGTATTGATCTATTGATATATAGCATCTTTGGGCCCCCCTTCCCCTTCCCCTTCCCCTTCCCCTTCCCCTTCCCCTCCCCCTCCCCCTTCCTTCCTTCCTTCCCTCCCTCCCTCCCTCCCTCCTTCCTTTCTTCCTTTCTTTTTAAATGGATGAACCTGAAACAAAGAGACCAGCTGCATTTCTCTTGCCTTCAGGTGGACAGTCACAGACTGCTGGTTTTAGTTTGCACTTTGGCACCAAAAGGCCAGCCTCTGGTGAAGAACTATCAGGCCAGCAGATGGAGTTTGCTCATGTGACTACTGGGCTTTCCACCGACTCTGGGACAAAGGACAGTTGTTTTACGTTTTCTCTGGAAGCTGTCCTCTTATGAGGGCACTAGCTCAGCGCCTCCTTTGAGCCAGCACTGCCGCCTCACCTGCTGCCTAACGGACTGTATCCACCTCCTGACTCAGCTTCTCTCCAGGACCAATCTGTCTAGTGGCTTTGTCAGAACATATGTTGGGGTGGTGGACGCTACGTCCACAGTGGTTTTTGTCCCTGGTTAACTTCTGCCCTCCACACCTCTCCATAACATCCTCGCTCACTTTTGTGGGCTTTGACAGATATCAACTTGCAGCCAGCATCACATGGTAGTGGTCAGAATTCACATTTCACTTCCTGATTATTCCAGGCATGTCATCAAAGGCGACGTGATCAAGTTCAGGTAGGGAGATGATATCCACTCAGGCCAAAGTTATTTTTCTCCCCACCACATTCAAGGCCCAGAAAATCCTGGGCAGTAAAGCAGGAAGGAAAAAATCAGTGACACACATAAATATAGTGCTTGCTGAGTACCCACTGGCCAGCGGACTGGGAAGACGGTTCAGGAGCAATAGTGTCGGCAATTACAAGTGACTTTCCCCAAAGAGTTTCTGGAGTTTAGATTTTAAATAGGCTACCCTAAAACAGTTGCCTTAGCAGTATAAGCACCCTCTCTCTCTTATCATTCTTCTTTGTCCCTATGTCACACATATCTACTGTATTTTTCATTTCTTCATAGTTTTGTCCTTTAACACTAACACTGATCTCCCCGCCCCCTCCAAGCTGGTTTTTTTTTTTATAATAATTTTATTTTTTTAATGGGGTGACATCAATAAATCAGGATACATATATTCAAAGATAACAAGTCCAGGTTATCTTGTCGTTCAATTATGTTGCATATCCATCACCCAAAGTCAGATTGTCCTCTGTCACCTTCTATCTTGTTTTCTTTGTGCCCCTCCCCCTCCCCCTTTCCCTCTCCCATTCCCCCTTCCCCCCCCAACCACCACACTCTTATCAATGTCTCTTAGTTTCACTTTTATGTCCCACCTACGTATGGAATAATGCAGTTCCTGGTTTTTTCTGATTTACTTATTTCGCTTTGTATCATGTTATCAAGATCCCACGAGGTGACGTCATGGAAATGGCGCCGTGAGCAGTGCGTCCGACAGATCTCCCCAAAATCTCAACAAATTTATCAACTAGAAACAGAAAAATATATCCTCGGAGCATCCCGGAGTTCCACACACACACACAGAAAGCGAAAGGACTGTTGCCGAGGAGGGAATACGCCTGTGGTGAGTCAACCCACACGTGCAGCTACCCGTGCCGGGTCCGGAGTCCCGGCTACCGGCATGCGCTAAGAAGCCGCGCGCGCGCCCCGTGCCGCCGTCCGGGAGTCCCGGCTACCGGCGTGCGCTGAGAAGCCGCGCGCGCCCCTGTGCCGCAGTCCGGGAGGGGCACCAAACCTGTCTTTCCTAGTCAGGAGATTCTCTCCGTGGGCGGGGCTCCTCACCCAGCCATTCAAGCTAACAATCAAGCGTTGGGGGAGGGGCGCGCAGGCAGCCTGAAATACTCTCTGGAGCACAGCTGCGGATCCAATCACTGAAATTAGCTTAACCCACGAAATCTGCGCACCCACGGGGTTCTAATTGATAAGATCTCTCCCAGTTCAGCGATCCAAGACAAGAGGCATAATATTTTTCAGTGCCGTTTGCTAAAGGGGCGGGGGCAACTTCTGATTGACAGAGCCTCCATATTCAGGGATTTACCTAACAAGAGGGACTTGGCAGATATTAAGATCTATACAGCAAGCAGCGAATAGTGCATCTTCTTCCCAGCCAAAACAGGCTACAAAGTGTGGAAAGCCTGGGCTGAGTGGTCCAACTGAATGGAAGGCGCTGAACAGTCACCTTGACAACAATTGACTCCCAGCCCCACCTGATTACGCTGGAGGCTCTGGCTGCCAGAGCCTTACCCAGAGCCTTGCGCTGAGTGAGGATAGAGTGGGGATTTCCCAGCTCTTTGAGCCTCTTACTCCCCAGACAGAAGCAGTGGCAGCCTCATTGCTGGATCACCAGGCTGCTAATTCAGGAAGGGGAGACTAGGGGAGAGACTCCAGGAAAGCAAACTCTCTCATTGTTGGACTCTGCAAACGCCAACAAGCCTTGACTACCAGCGAGACTAAAGTCAATTATATGACATTGCCATAGAATCCCATCAACTGCAAATCCCTACCTAAGCGTGACACAGGGGCAGAACCTGGGGTACAGAGTCACCGACCAGGAAGAGGGAGAGAAAAGAAAAAGGAAGAAGTTAACCTCTCAAAATCAAGAAAAATCCACAGACTTTATAACTTGTTCCACTAATTCTTTGTTGTTGTTGTTTCTTTCTTCTTACTTATTGCCTTTAATATTATTTGTATTTCCTCCACCTCGGTCCTTTTATTCTCTGCCCATCTTATGCTACCCTTTTCTTGAACTACACTACCCATGAGTGTTACATTTTATTTCTTTTCTTCATCCTTACTATCCTTTAGGGTTACACTCCAAAACCCTTAACTCTCACTCTCTCCTCTTTTGTTTTCTTTTTGTTTTTTTTTCCCTTTCCTTTTTTTCTTCCTTCGTTTCTCTCTCTTTCTTATTTTTTCCTTTCTATTCGTTTCTTCTTTTCTCCTTTTACTTTTCCTCCCAGTTAATCCTCAATCACGAACAAATTATTTAATTTGGGACTCAAGTTTTTTTTTTGTTTTGTTTTTTTGTTGTTTGTTCTTTTTTTTTTTTTTTTCTTTTCTGCTTTTGTTCTTGGTTTTCCTTTATTTGTTTGTCTTTGTGGCATTTTGGATACTTTTTACATTGCTTTTTAACTCACTAGCATTCCTCCCAACCCAGTGTCTCCATTGTATTTAGTCTTCGCTCCACTTAATACAACAGATTTTTACTTATTATTTTTATTTTTTTCTTCTTTAAATATTATTATTTTTCTCTTCTTTTTTCTGTTTCCCTCTTATCCCTCTCATTATATCTCTTAGTCGACCATCACTTATAAGCAAATCATTTTATGCTTGTCTAAGATATTCTCCATTTTTTTTTGTTTTTGTTTTTTTTTTTTTGTTTTTTTTTTTTTTTTTTTTTTTTTTGCATTTAGTAGGTCCCTACTCCCTTTTTTGCTCCTTGAACTCTTCACCCCAAATCAGGCCCTCCGTTATAGGCAGTTTTTGTTCCATTTAGCATAATATAATTCACAGGTCATCACGATATTTCCCTAAAGAGGTGAGAGGAGGGGAGGAGAAGAAAGAAAGAAGGGGGAAATAATAAATTATTACGTTTTTGTGTGTGTGGAGTGTTTTCCCTTTTTTTTTCTTTTTTTTCCCCTTTTTATTCTTTTTTAATTATAATTAACACTATCAACGAGACCACCTTCAGATGCCAATAAGAAAAAGGAAATCGAATATTATGGATACAAAAGATAGAGAGGTAACACAAATAGATGTGGAAAAATCTATGGAGAAAAGATTTAACATATTGGAAGCCTTGGAGCCAAATGACAGAGAATTTAAAATAGAAATCTTAAAAATACTCAGAGATATACAAGAAAACACAGAAAGGCAATTTAGGGAGATCAGAAAACAACTCAACGATCACAAAGAATATATTACCAAGGAAATTGAAACTATAAAAACAAATCAAACAGAGATGAAAAACTCAATTCACGAACTGAAAAACGAAATAACAAGCTTAGCTAATAGAACAGCCCAGATAGAAGATAGGATTAGTGAAATAGAAGACAAGCAACTTGAGGCACAACAGAGAGAAGAAGAAAGAGACTCAAAAATAATAAAGAATGAGAAAGCCCTACAGGAATTGTCTGACTCCATCAGAAAGAATACCATAAGAATAATAGGTATATCAGAGGGAGAAGAGAAAGAAAATGGAATGGAGAATATACTCAAACAAAAAATCGATGAGAACTTCCCAAGCCTGTGGAAAGAACTAAAGCCTCAAATTCAAGAAGCAAACAGAACACCGAGTTTTCTTAACCCCAACAAACCCACTCCAAGGTACATCATAATGAAGATGACACAAACCAATGACAAAGAAAAAATTCTCAAGGCAGCCAGGGAAAAGAAGAGTACAACATATAAAGGAAGACCTATTAGATTATCATCAGATTTCTCAGCAGAAACTCTACAAGCTAGAAGAGAGTGGACCCCAATATTCAAAGCCCTGAAAGAGAGAAACTTTCAGCCAAGAATACTATACCCATCAAAGCTATCCTTCAAATATGAAAGAGATATAAAAACATTCACAAATACAGAAAAGATGAGAGAATTTATCATCAGAAAGCCCCCACTCCAGGAAATACTAAAGGGGGTTTTCCAACCAGATTCAAAGAACAAAAGAAAACAAAACTACAAGTAACAGCTCCACCAAGAAAACAATAAAACCAAACTTAAACTGTGACAACAAAAGAAAAAAAAAAGGGGGAGAAAAGATGAAGATTAACAGTAGCAAAGGACGATGAAGCGTAGAAATACTCATAAGAAAGGGTACTACAATGAATATGGTAGATACCCTTTTCATTACTTAATGGTAACCACCCTTGAAAAAACCACCACAAAAACACTTGACTTAAAAAAGGTAGCAACAGAAGAAAGAAGTATGGAATACAAACAAACAAAAACAAACAATAGAAAAACAAAAGAGAAGAATCAAACAAGATACAAAACTAACAGAAAGCAATTTATAAAATGGCAATAGGGAACCCACAAGTGTCAATAATTACACTAAATGTAAATGGATTAAACTTACCAATAAAAAGATACAGAGTAGCAGAATGGATTAAAAAAGAAAATCCAACTGTATGCTGCCTACAAGAAACTCATCTAAGCATCAAGGATAAAAACAAATTCAAAGTGAAAGGCTGGAAAACAATACTCCAAGCAAACAACACCCAAAAAAAAAACAGGTGTAGCAATACTCATATCTGATAATGCTGACTACAAGACAGAAAAAGTACTCATAGACAAAAATGGTCATTTCATAATGATTAAGGGGACACTGAATCAAGAAGACATAACAATCCTTAATATATATGCACCAAACCAAGGAGCACCAAAATATATAAGACAGCTACTTATTGACCTTAAAACAAAAACTGACAAAAATACAATCATACTTGGAGACCTCAATACACCGCTGACGGCTCTAGATCGGTCATCCAAACAGAGAATCAATAAAGATATAGTGGCCTTAAACGAAATACTGGAACACCTGGATATGATAGACATCTACAGGACACTTCATCCCAAAGCGACAGAGTATACATTTTTCTGTAGTGTACATGGAACATTCTCAAGAATTGACCATATGTTGGACCACAAAGACAATATCAGCAAATTTAGAAAAATTGAAATTGTACCAAGTATATTCTCTGATCATAAAGCCTTGAAACTAGAATTAAACTATAAAAAAGAGGGGGAAAAAACCCACAAAATTGTGGAAACTAAACAACATACTTCTAAAAAATGAATGGGTCAAAGAAGAAATAAGCGCAGAGATCAAAAGATATATACAGACAAATGAAAATGACAATACGACATATCAGAATCTCTGGGATGCAGCAAAAGCAGTAATAAGAGGAAAGTTCATATCACTTCAGGCCTATATGAACAAACAAGAGAGAGCCGAAGTAAACCACTTAACTTCACACCTTAAGGAGCTAGAAAAAGAAGAACAAAGACAACCCAAAACCAGCTGAAGAAAGGAGATAATAAAAATCAGAGCAGAAATAAACGAAATAGAGAACAGAAAAACTATAGAAAAAATCAATAAAACAAGGAGCTGGTTCTTTGAAAAGATCAACAAAATTGACAAACCCTTGGCAAGACTCACCAAGGAAAAAAGACACAGGACTCAAATAAATAAAATCCAAAGTGAAAGAGGAGAGATCACCACAGACATCATAGATATACAAAGAATTATTGTAGAATACTATGAAAAACTATATGCCACCAAATACAACAATCTAGAAGAAATGGATAAATTCCTAGAACAATACAACCTTCCTAAACTGAGTCATGAAGAAGCAGAAAGACTAAACAGACCAATCAGCAGGGAAGAAATAGAAAAAACTATTAAAAACCTCCCCCAAAATAAAAGTCCAGGCCCAGACGGTTATACTAGTGAATTCTATCAAACATTCAAAGAAGACTTGGTTCCTATTCTACTCAAAGTCTTCCAAAAAATTGAAGAAGAAGCAATACTTCCAAACACATTTTATGAGGCCAACATAACCCTCATACCAAAACCAGGCAAGGATGGCACAAAGAAAGAAAACTACAGACCAATATCTCTAATGAATACAGATGCTAAAATACTAAACAAAATACTGGCAAATCGAATACAACAACATATTAAAAAAATAATACATCATGATCAAGTGGGATTCATCCCAGAATCTCAAGGATGGTTCAACATACGTAAAACGGTTAACGTAATACACCATATCAACAAAACAAAGAACAAAAACCACATGATCTTATCAATGGACGCAGAAAAGGCTTTCGATAAAATACAACACAATTTTATGTTTAAGACTCTCAACAAAATGGGTATAGAAGGAAAATATCTCAACATGATAAAGGCCATATATGATAAACCACCAGCCAACATCATATTAAATGGCGTAAAACTGAGGACTTTCCACCTTAAATCAGGAACACGACAGGGTTGTCCACTCTCTCCACTCTTATTTAACGTGGTGCTAGAAGTTCTGGCCAGAGCAATCAGACAAGACAAAGAAATAAACGGCATCCATATTGGAAAAGAAGAAGTAAAGGTATCACTTTTTGCTGATGATATGATCCTACACATCAAAAACCCAAAGGACTCCACAAAAAGATTACTAGAAACAATAAACCAATACAGTAAGGTCGCAGGATACAAAATTAACATACAAAAGTCCAAAGCCTTTCTATATGCCAACAATGAAATATTAGAAAACGAACTCAAAAAAATAATCCCCTTCACGATTGCAACAAAAAAAATAAAATACCTAGGAATAAACATAACAAAGAATGTAAAGGACCTATATAAAGAAAACTACAAGGCATTGCTAAGAGAAATAGAAAAAGACACAATGAGATGGAAAAATATTCCTTGTTCTTGGATAGGAAGAATAAATATAATTAAAATGGCCATATTACCCAAAGTAATATATAAATTTAATGCAATTCCCATCAAAATTCCTATGACATTTTTTAAAGAAATGGAACAAAAAATCATAAGATTTATATGGAACTATAAAAAACCCCGAATAGCCAAAGCAATCCTAAGGAAAAAGAATGAAGCTGGGGGCATTACAATACCTGACTTTAAACTATATTATAGGGCCACAATAATCAAAACTGTATGGTATTGGCAGAAAAATAGACACTCAGACCAATGGAACAGAATAGAAAGCCCAGAAATAAAACCACATATATATGGTCAGATAATCTTTGATAAAGGGGCCAACAACACAAAATGGAGAAAAGAAAGCCTCTTCAACAAATGGTGTTGGGAAAACTGGAAAGCCACATGCAAAAGAATGAAACTCGACTACAGCCTGTCCCCGTGTACTAAAATTAATTCAAAATGGATCAAAGACCTAAATATAAGATCTGAAACAATAAAGTACATAGAAGAAGACATAGGCACTAAACTCATGGACCTGGGTTTTAAGGAACATTTTATGAACTTGACCCCAATGGCAAGAGAAGTGAAGGCAAAGATAAATGAATGGGACTACATCAGAATAAAAAGTTTATGCTCAGCAAGAGAAACTGATATCAAAATAAACAGACAGCCAACTAAATGGGAACTGATATTTTCAAACAACAGCTCAGATAAGGGCCTAATATCCAAAATTTACAAAGAACTCATAAGACTCAACAACAAACAAACAAACAATCCAATAAAAAAATGGGAAGAGGATATGAACAGACACTTCTCCCAGGAAGAAATACAAATGGCCAACAGATATATGAAAAGATGCTCAGCTTCATTAGTTATTAGAGAAATGCAAATCAAAACTACAATGAGATACCACCTCACACCTGTTAGATTAGCTATATCAACAAGACGGGTAATAGCAAATGTTGGAGAGGCTGTGGAGAAAAAGGAACCCTCATACACTGTTGGTGGGAATGTAAAGTAGTACAACCATTATGGAGGAAAGTATGGTGGTTCCTCAAAAAACTGAAAATAGAACTACCTTATGACCCAGCAATCCCTCTACTGGGTATATACCCCAAAACCTCAGAATCATTGATACGTAAAGACACATGTAGCCCCATGTTCATTGCAGCACTGTTCACAGTGGCCAAGACATGGAAACAACCAAAAAGCCCTTCAATAGAAGACTGGATAAAGAAGATGTGGCACATATACACTATGGAATACTACTCAGCCATAAGAAATGATGACATCAGATCATTTACAGCAAAATGGTGGGATCTTGATAACATTATACGGAGTGAAATAAGTAAATCAGAAAAAAACAAGAACTACATGATACCATACATTGGTGGAACATAAAAACGAGACTAAGAGACATGGACAAGAGAGTGGTGGTTACCAGGGGTGTGGGGAGGGAGGACGCAGGAGGGAGGGAGGGAGAGAGTTAGGGGGAGGGGGAGGAGCACAGAGAAAACTAGACAGAGGGTGACGGAGGACAATCTGGCTCTGGGTGAGGGGTATGCAACATAATTTAATGACAAGATAACCTAGACATGTTTTCTTTGAATATATGTACCCTGAATTATTAATATCATCCCATCAACATTAATAAAAATTTATAAAAAAAAAAAAAAAGATCCCACCATTTTGCTGTAAATGTTACGATGTCATCATTTCTTATGGCTGAGTAGTATTCTATAGTGTATATGTGCCACATCTTCTTTATCCAGTCATGTATTGACGAGCTTTTTGGTTGTTTCCATGTCTTGGCCACTGTGAACAATGCTGCAATAAACATGGGGCTGCATGTGTCTTTACGTATCAATGTTTCTGAGTTTTTGGGGTATATACCCAGTAGAGGGATTGCTGGGTCATAAGGTAGTTCTATTTTCAGTTTTTTGAGGAACCACCATACTTTCTTCCATAATGGTTGTACTACTTTACATTCCCACCAACAGTGTGTATGAGGGTTCCTTTTTCTCCACAGCCTTTCCAACATTTGCTATTACCTGTCTTGTTAATAATAGCTAATCGAACAGGTGTGAGGTGGTATCTCATTGCAGTTTTGATTTGCATTTCTCTAATAGCTAAAGAAGATGATCATCTTTTCATATATCTGTTGGTCATTTGTATTTCTTCCTGGGAGAAGTGTCTGTTCATATCCTCTTCCCATTTTTTTATTGGATTGTTTGTTTGTTTGTTGTTGAGTTTTATGAGTTCTTTGTATATTTTGGATATTAGGCCCTTATCTGAGCTGTTGTTTGAAAATATCATTTCCCATTTAGTTGGCTTTCTGTTTATTTTGTTATCAGTTTCTCTTGCTGAGCAAAAACTTCTTAGTCTGATGTAGTCTCATTCATTAATTTTTCGAGCTGGTTTTTTTAAAGGACTCCTGGCATATGAAACTTGGTACGCCAAATTGTCCTTGGGATGCAGTCTTTGCTTATCACAGCATCATCTTTCACTGGTGCCAGAGTAAGTCAGCTGTCATGGCATGGCATCCTCTCATTTCATTCAGAGGTGGCACCAACAAAGTGCCTCCATAAAGCCACAGGTGTCAGAACAGGATTGGATCTCAAAAACATAACCTAGTGCCTAGAACGCTAAATGTCTTCCCGCAAAAGCCCTGAGGAAAACCCTGTTCCACTCATTTTGAACCCCTGGTGCCTATCACTAGACTTGGGGTGCTTGAGACACAAAATATGTTTGGTGAGTTGAATGCCATAGCTTGACCCATTGCTTAACACACAGTTAAGTGCACAGGACATTTCTGTGGCTGTTGAAATCAAGGCTAAAGAAGTGCAGTGATTTGCCTAAAGTGTCAGTTGCAGTATATTGTTCTAACATACCACTCCTTGATTCTTTTAAAATATGTGCATCTATATGTAATGTGCAGATAAATTTATTTCCTTTGCAATCAATGAAGGAACAAATTGCTGCATGTATGGAAGACACTAAGTGGGAACATGAATTAGATATTTACACATTACTTTTCATGAAATTGACTGACTAAAAAACAAAACGTGCTCTAACATATTAAGTACTTATTATATCCTAGGAACTGTCACACTAGAGATAACAAGGAAGACACAGTTCTAGGAGCAAAAAATAAAATTTGTAGGTTTTGGGGGGTCACGTTTTGTGAAGCACTAGTAGAGACAAACAATACATATTTCTGCAGGCTTAACCTCAACACATGTATCTCAGCAATATTTTGCTTGGCCTTGTGTTCTTCCCCAGCTGACCAGAAGTGAAGAACAGCCATGTTTCTACTTTGTGAGGGACAAGTGAAGTGACAGGTCACATTTCCATTGTGTTCTCTGATCTCACAATGGAATCGCTGAACAGGTAGCAAGAATGTAAAGATCCACCCTGACAAACAAGTCCTGCGTACGTTAAGAAACAAATCTGAGTAGGGAAGCTGAGGCTAAGGAGACTTAACTAGAATTAAAGTCAAGAACACTAAGATTTCACTCAGTATCTATTCTCTTGATAGGGCACATGGACAAGAACCAGAGACGCTAGAATGAGTAAGAGAGAAGATAGAGGGGCTCATTACTGAGAAGCTGACCAGCTACATGAAGAAAATAAACTACTTGGGTATACTGATGGGGGAAACATTTTTCATAGGAATATTTGCAGTCTAGAAGATTGAATGTATAGATGAAAAGACTAGAAATGACAGATTTGTCCTGAAATAAAAAGCAATTTACTTCAATGAATAAGTTTGTATTTCATATTAAAATAAAAACAGTAAATTTCAAAAGACATCATTGAACACTAATCAACTTCAAATACTGAGTTGTATACCAATGCTATTCAAAATATAAGAGGTCTGAAATCAGACTCAGTCTTATAAAAAAAAAGAACTGGCCACAGATCACTAATTTAGAAAGAATTAGAATCCCTAAAGCTGGGCTGTGTCTTACGAAGCTCATGATACTCCCTGTTCTCAGTCTCATGATGATGTTGTTGAAAAGGAAAAGGGAAGAGGGGAAGTTTTGAGAGTGAAGCTGGTAGGATTTAACCTAACGACAAGGCTTCATTTAAAGTTATGCTGAAATACTGATGAAATATTTACGGGTAGGGCTAAATCTTGAACATCATCACTTTGTTATATGAGGTTTTATTATTATTATTATTATTATTATTATTATTTATATTTTATTATTAATTTATTGTGTTTACATAGATTCTAATGTCCCCCTTGTTCCCCAGTACATCCCCCTGTCCTCCTCGTCCCTGTAACGTCCTCCCCCCTTCCCTCCAGTATTTGCTTTTCTGCTCTCTTATCACCCTATCATCCCCTTTCCCTCTGTCTGCTTTCCTTCTGGTCCCTTTGATCCTGCCTCTGTCTCTATTCCGCTCCTCAGTTTGTATTGTTTGTTGGATTCCTCATATGAATGAGGTCATATGATATTTTTCTTTCTCTGCCTGGCTTATTTCACTTAACATAATGGTTTACAGTTCCATCTATGTTGTCACAAAAAATAATATTTCCTTCCTTTTCATGGCCCCATAGTATTCCATTGTGTATATGTACCACTGCTTTTTTTTTCTTTCTTTCTTTCTTTTTTTTGTATTTTTCTGAAGCTGGAAACGGGGAGAGGCAGTCAGACAGACTCCTGCATGCGCCCGACTGGGATCCACCTGGCACGCCCACCAGGGGGCGACGCTCTGCCCACCAGGGGGCGATGTTCTGCCCCTCCGGGGCATCACTCCGTTGCGACCAGAGCCACTCTAGCGCCTGGGGCAGAGGTCAAGGAGCCATCCCCAGCCCCCGGGCCATCTTTGCTCCAATAGAGCCTCGGCTGCGGGAGGGGAAGAGAGAGACAGAGAGGAAGGAGAAGGGGAGGGGTGGAGAAGCAGATGGGCACTTCTCCTGTGTGCCCTGGCCGGGAATTGAACCCGGGACTTCTGCACGCCAGGCCGACGCTCTACCACTGAGCCAACCGGCCAGGGCCTGTACCACTGCTTTTTAATCCACTCATCCACTGACAGACACCGGGGCTGTTTCCAGATCTTGGCTATTGTAAAGAATGCTGCCATAAACATGGGGGTGCATTTCTCCTTTTGAATCGTTGATGTGGTGTTGTTGGTATATAAAAAAAAAGTGGGATGGCTGGGTCAAAAGGCAGTTTGAGTTTTAATTTTTTGAGGAATCTCCATACTGTTTTCCACAGTGGCTGCACCACTCTGCATTTCCACCAGCAGTGCAGGAGGGTTCCCTTTTCTCCACATCCTCGCCAGCACTTATTCTGTGTTGTTTTGTTGATGAGTGCCATTCTTACAGGTGTGAGGTGATATCTCACCTGTTACAGATGAGTTTTTAATTGTGGTTTTAATTTGCATTTCTCTAATGATTAGTGATGTTGAGCATTTTTTCACCTGCCTATCGGCCATCTGTATGTCCTCTTTGAAGAAGTGTCTATTCATTTCTTTTGCTCATTTTTTGATTGGACTGTTTATCTTCCTGGTGTTGAGTTTTACAAGTTCTTTATAAATTTTGGTTATTAACCCCTTATCACATGTATTGTCGAATATGTTCTCCTATTGTGTGGTTTGCCTTTTTATTCTGTTCATATTGTCTTTAGCTGTGCAAAAGCTTTTTAGTTTGATAGAGTCCCATTTGTTTATCCTGTCTTTTATTTCACTTGCCCATGGAGATAAATCGGCAAATATATTGCTGCGAGAGATGTTGGAGAGCTTATTGCCTATGTTTTCTTCTAAGATGCTTTGGTTTCATGGCTTACATTTAAGTCTTCTATCCATTTTGAGTTTATTTTTGTGAATGGTGTGAGTTGGTGGTATAATTTCATTTTTTTGCAGGTAGCTGACGAATTTTCCCAACACCATTTGTTAAAGAGACTGTCTTTACTTCATTGTATGCTATCACCACCCTTGTCAAATATCAATTGTTCATAAAGGTGTGGGTTTATATCTGGGTTCTCTGTTCTATTTTATTGATCTATATGCCAGTACCAAGCTGTTTTGAGTTCAATGGCCTTATACTATAACTTGATGTCTGGAAGTGTGATACCACCCACTTTATTTTTCTTTTTCAAGATTGCTGAGGCTGACCAGGCGGTGGCGCAGTGGATAGAGCATCGGACTGGGATGCGGAAGGACCCAGGTTCGAGACCCGAGGGTTGCCAGCTTGAGCGCGGGCTCATCTGGCTTGAGCAAAAAAAGCTCACTAGCGTGGACCCAAGGTCACTGGCTCGAGCGGGGGGTTACTCAGTCTGCTGAAGGCCCACGGTCATGGCACATGTGAGAAAGCAATCAATGAACAACTATGGTGTTACAACGAAAAACTGATGATTGATGCTTCTCATCTCTCTCTTTGTTCCTGTCTGTCTGTCCCTATCTATCCCTCTATCTGACTCTCTCTCACTGTCCATGTAAAAAAAAAAAAAAAAAAAAGATTGCTGAGGCTATTTGTGTTCTTTTTTGGTTCCATATGATTTTTTGGAATATTTATTCTATATCTTTAAAGTATGTCCTGGCATTTTAATATGAATTTTATTGAATTTATAAATTGCTTTGGGTAATATGGACATTTAATGATGTTTATTCTTCCTAGCCATGAACACAGTATATGCTTCCACTTGTTTGTATCTTCCTTGATTTCTTTCATCAATGCTTTATAATTTTCCGAGTAAAACTACCCTGGTTAAATTTACTCTTAGGTATTTTATTTCTTTTGTTGCAATAGTGAAGGGGATTGTTTTCTTAATTTCTCTTTCAAACAGATCACTGTTGGTATATAAAAATACCTCTGATTTCTGAGTATTAATTTTATATCCTGCCACCTTGCTGAATTCATTTATCACCAGTAGTTTTTTGACTGCGACTTTAGGGTTTTCTAAGTACAGTATCATATCATCAGCAAATAATGATAGTTTTACTTCTTCTTTTCCAATTTGGATGCCTTTTATTTCTTCTTCTTGTCTGATTTCTGTGGCTAGTATTTCCAGAACTATGTTGAATAAGAGTGGTGAAAGGGGGCACCCCTGCCTTGTTCCTGATCTTAAGGGGATTGCTTTTAATTTTTGCCATTGAGTATGATGTTGGCTGTGGGTTTGTCATAGATGGCCTTTATCATGTTGAGGTATGTTCCCTGTATTCCCACTTTGCTGAGACTTTTGATCATAGATGGCTGCTGGATTTTATTGAATGCTTTTTCTGCATCTATTGATATTAGCATGTGGTTTTTCTCCTTCTTTTGTTTATGTGATGAATCACATTGATTGATTTGCAAATATTGTACCATCCTTGCCTCCCCAAAATAAATCCCACTTGATTATGATGTATTTTTTTTTTCATGTATTGCTGGATCCAGTTTGCTAATATTTTGTTGAGAATTTTAGCATCTAAATTCATCAGGGACATTGGCCTATAGTTTTCTTTCTTTGTGTTGTCTTTGCCGGTTTTTGGAATCAGAATTATGCTCGCCTCATAAAAGGAGCTTGGAAGTCTTCCCTCCTCTTGAGTTTTTTTGAAATAGCTTGAGAAGGATAGGAGTTAGTTCTTCTTTGAATGTTTGGTAGAATTCGCCTGTGAAGCCATTTGGCCCAGGACTTTTCTTTGTTAGGAGTTTTTTGATAACTGTTTTGATCTCATTTGTTGTAATTGGTCTATTTAGGTTTTCTAATTCTTCCAGATTGATTTTGGAAAGATTACAATTTTCAAGAAATTTGTCCATTTCACCTTAGGTTGTCTAATTTTTTGGCATACACTTCTTCATAGTATTTTCTTACAATCCTTTGTATTTCTGCTGTGTCAGTTGTTACTTCTCCAATCTCATTTCTAATTTTATTTATTTGAGTAATTTCTCTTTTTCTTGGTGAGTCTGGCTAAGGGTTCATTATTCTTGTTTACTTTTTCAAAGAACCAGCTCTTGGTTTCATTGATCATCTGTATTTTTTTTTTAGTATCTATGTCATTTATTTCTGCTCTGATCTTTATTATTTCCTTCCTTCTACTTCATCTAGGCTTTACTTGCTGTTCTTTTTCTAGTTCTTTTAGTTGCAGGATTAAGCTGTTTATTTGAGCTTTTTCTAGCTTTTTAAGGTATGCCTGTAGTGCTATGAACTTCCCTCTCAGGACTGTTTTTGCTGTGTCCCACAGCTTTTGAATTGTTGTACGCTCATTTTCATTTGTTTTAAGAAAATTATTTATTTATTTATTTATTTATTTATTTATTTATTTACAGAAACAGAGAGAGAGAGAGAGAGAGAGAGAGAGAGGGAGGCAGGAATGAAGAGAGATGAGAAGCATCAATCATTAGTTTTTCGTTGCGACACCTTAGTTGTTCATTAATTGCTTTCTCATATGTGCCTTGACCATGGGGCTACAGTAGACTGAGTAACCCCTTGCTTGAGCCAGCCACCTTAGGTCCAAGTTGGTGAACCTTGTTCAAACCAGATGAGCCCGTGCTCAAGCTGGCGACCTCGGAGTCTCAAACCTGGGTCCTCCACATCCCAGTCCAACAGTCTATCCCTGCACCACTGCATGATCAGGTAGAAATTTTTTATTTCTTCTTTATCTCATTGTTGACCCATTTGTTGTTTAATAACATGCTGTTAGTTCCCAAGTGAGTGTTTTTCAGTTTTCCTATTGCAGTTGATTTCTAGTTTCATGCCATTGTGGTCAGAGAAGATGCTTGATATGGTTTCAATCTTCTTAAATTTGTTGAGACTCATTTTATTCCCTAATGGGTGGTCTATTCTAGAGAATATACCATGAGCACTTGAAAAGAATGTATATTCTGCTGCTTTAGGGTGAAAGGTTCTGAAGATATCTATTAAATCTAGTTGATCTAGTGTATCCCTTAATTCTGTTGTTTCTTTGTTAATTTTTTTTCTTGAGAATCAATCCATTGATGTTAGTGGGGTATTGAAATCCCCTACTATTATAGTATTGCTGTTCATCTCGTCCTTTATGTCCATCAAAATCTGCTTTATATATTTAGGTGCTCCTATATTAGTTGCATAGATATTTATAATGGTTATCTCTTCCTGTTGGTTTGATCCCTTTATCATTATGTAGTGACCTTCTTTATCCCTTACTATAGTCTTTTTTTAAAGTCTATTTTGTTAGATATAAGTATTGCTACCCAGCTTTCTTTTCATTTCCATTTGCATGAAATATTTTTTTCCATCCTTTTACTTTCAGTCTATGTGTATCTTTTGTTTTGAGGTGCATCTCCTGGAAACAGCATGTGTACGGGTCCTGTTTTCTTGTCCATTCAGCTACCTTATGTCTTTTGGATCATTTAATCCATTACATTTAAGGTTATTATTGATATGTAGTTGTTTTATTCTTTAAAGTTATATTCCTCTTTTACTATATTCTTTTTCCCCTTTGTTCTATTTACAACAGGCCCCTTAACATTTCTTGCAGCATTGGTTTGGTTGTATACATTTCTTGGGTTATTTTTTTTTTTTTTTGTCTGGGAAGCTTTATTTCTCCTTCAATTTTAAACAATAGCCTTGCTGGATAAAGAAGTCTTGCTTGTAAGCTCTTGTTCTGCATTACATTGAATATGTCTTGCCATTCTCTTCTGGCCTCAAGTGTTTATGTTGAGAAGTCGGATGTCATCCTTATGGGGTCTCCTTTGTAGGTGATAGCCTTTTTTTCTCTAGCAGCTTTTAATATTTTCTCTTTATCTCTTAGCTTTGGTATTTTAATTATGATGTATCTTGATGTAGATTTTTTTTGGTTTCTCATAATGGAATTCTCTGTGCTTTTGCACTTGTGTGACTTTTTTCTGCATCAATTTGGGGAAGTTTTCACTATGATTTGATTGAACAAGGTCTCTATACCTTGTTCTTTCTCTTCTTCTTCAGAATACCCTATGATGCAGGTTTTGTTTCTCTTTAGATTGTCACAGAGCTCTCTTAGAGTTTCCTCAGATTTTTTTTCCAGTCTCTTTTCTTTTTGCTGCTTCGCTTCCATGCTTTCACTTATCTTGTCCTCTAGGTTGCTGAGTCAATCCTTTGCTTCCTCCAGCTTGCTTTTAATTCCTTACAGTGTAGTCTTTATTTCTGATATTGTGTATGTCATTTCTGTCTGGTTCTTCTTTATGATTTCTGTGTTCTTTTTGATGCTTTCAATTTCTTTATTGAAGTGTTCATTAAGTCCATCCATTGTAGCTTTGAGGTATTTAAGTATCCTAAAAATAATTATTTCATACTCTGCATCTAGTAATTTGATTACTTCTGATTCATCCAAGACTTTATTAGAGGATTTATCTTGTTGAAGCATATGACTTATGCTTCTCTTCCTACCCATTATTCTGTATAACTTGTGGGCTTCTTCCAGCTGTGATCTCCTTACCTAGTAGAGCTGCTTTGAAGTCTTGATTTGTTTGTTTTCTCAGTTTTCTTAACTAGGTGGTAATCTTGTTTACTGATCTCAGCAGGCGGCTTATTTGAAACTGTATTTAGGAATGTGGTGGGTGTAACCTGAGACTCTGAAGGCCTGATCTGCCAGCTTCTCTCTGGGGTTGGGGTGCTTTCTCCCTTTCAGTAGGGAGAGGTGTATCTCAGATCTCCGTGGAAACCTGAGTTACTGCCCCTTCTCCCCACTTCCTGTTTTAAGCTGTGTCTTGTTGCTCTGGTTGGAGCTGGAGAGCTTTCTGGAGGTGGGTCACCTGGAACCACTTTAGACTTTTGCTGTGTTGCAGGATCAACCCCTCCCCCAGCTATAGCCACCTCCGCACTGGATGAGTCAGCTTCTCAGGTCATCCCATGCATTCCTCTGCCCCTGACCATCTGTCTCTCTCTCCCCACTTTCCTTTTGGAAGACAAGCCAGCTCTCTTAGCACACCTCATTCCCAGGTCTCTAGGCACATGGCTGTGAGCGATATTTTCTGCTCTTCTTCTTTTAATGAGAACCCTTCTGGGCTCTCAGCCTCATCCCACCTTTATTCCTGGAAGCAGGGTAGCTCCCCCACCATGGCTTGGAGCTCCCTACCAGGCTTGGTGTGGCTTCTTCTTTGCTCCTTGGTTTTTGAGACCTGTTCTTTTAATCCAAAGTTGGTTTTCCATGTTGATTGTTCCTAAATTAATTTGTAATCCAGTTTGGTGGTGTGAGCTGGGAGTCCTGTGTCTGCCTATTCTGCTGCCATCTTGGTTCTCTCTTATTATTATTTTTTATTCATCCTCCTTCCTTTCTTTTAGCTGGTTTGACATTTACCGGAGATTTTTTCTCAGGGACTGAAAAAGATTAGTCCTCAGAGATGGAAAAGATCATTAAAATGTCAAAATTATTTTGGATATTGAAGTTGAGTGAATAATAGGGCATGTGACAGCCACTCAAAGTCAGCACTTTGTTCTCAGATTCTTAAAACACATCTGACTTTAAGTTCATGAGATGGAGAAGGCTGAGAGGAAAGTACCAACTTTGAGGGTATCATTTGAGGTTGGATATAGATTAAAGAGAGAGCTTTTCTTTTCACTGCACCATGGTGCATTCATGATCTCAACTTGTATTTGTTGAATGAACTGGAGTCAATTTTAGAAGTTCAAATGTCCTCCAAGTAAGTTTAGGTCTGGAGGGTCAATTGAAAGAGATAATCTCCAGCAACACATTCATCAGCAACTGCTGTGAAGTTCTCTTCCTTCCAACATACCTTTGCATTCCCTCTCCTTCTGCCTCTTCCTGACCAGGACTGACCTTCTTCCCTGGTCCCTTGGGTAGTAAACAATACTAACAACAGAGGTATTTCCAGACATCCAGCAAGACTTAGAAACTATGTCGCTTGGTAAATATGTAACTTTAACCATTACAGACACAATAATTATTTCTAAAGAAGTCAATAGTTTAATAGTTTAGGTAGAAGAGGGAGTAGCAATAGGTGGACATTACAAGCAGGCACATTTCAACTTAAAGGAAACAAGAACTTTCTAAGATTAAGATTTATGCAACAACGGAATGATCTCATGAGACAGAGATTAGAATAGTCTCATTCATTCAATAATTCACTCATTCAACACATAATTATTGAGAACCTACATATGCCAGACATTAGGCCACTGATTTTCAACTGGTGTGCCACAAGAATTTTTTTTTTTTTTTCCATTTTTCTGAAGCTGGAAACAGGGAGAGACAGTCAGACAGACTCCCGCATGCGCCCGACCGGGATCCACCCGGCACGCCCACCAGGGGCGATGCTCTGCCCACCAGGGGGCGATGCTCTGCCCATCCTGGGCATCGCTATGTTGCGACCAGAGCCACTCTAGCGCCTGAGGCAGAGGCCACAGAGCCATCCCCAGCGCCCGGGCCATCTTTGCTCCAATGGAGCCTTGGCTGCGGGAGGGGAAGAGAGAGACAGAGAGGAAAGCGCAGCGGAGGGGTGGAGAAGCAAATGGGCGCTTCTCCTGTGTGCCCTGGCCGGGAATCAAACCCGGGTCCTCCGCACGCTAGGCCGACGCTCTACCGCTGAGCCAACCGGCCAGGGCCACCACAAGAATTTTTAAAACATGCAGGCCCTGGCCGGTTGGCTCAGCGGTAGAGTGTCGGCCTGGCGCGCGGGGGACCCAGGTTTGATTCCCGGCCAGGGCACACAGGAGAAGCGCCCATTTGCTTCTCCACCCCCCCTCCTTCCTCTCTGTCTCTCTCTTCCCCTCCCGCAGCAGAGGCTCCACTGGAGCAAAGATGGCCCAGGCGCTGGCCTCTGCCCCAGGCACTAGAGTGGCTCTGGTCGGGGCAGAGCGACGCCCCAGAGGGGCAGAGCATCGCCCCCTGGTGGGCAGAGCGTCGCCCCTGGTGGGCGTGCCGGGTGGATCCCAGTCGGGCGCATGTGGGAGTCTGTCTGACTGTCTCTCCCCGTTTCCAGCTTCAGAAAAATACAAAAAAAAAAAATAATAAAAAAATAAAATAAAATAAAATAAAACATGCAGTACCTGACAATTTAGTCAGGAGCACTGACCTCTTTTCTTTTAGATTGCCAAATAAAAACATGACAACAGCCAGTACAACAATAGCCATCTGAGGTAAATGAATCGAAATTATACCTGTTTTTTGTCAGATTGGCAGAAACTGTAATACAGTTTTTTAGTGTGGTGCAGAATTTTTGTAATTAGTTTATGTGTGCCATGAGATGAAAACGGTTGATAATCACTCTTCTAGGGAGTAGTAAACAAATGAGGCAAAAATCTCTGCCCTTTTGCAGCTTTTCTGGGGGAAGACAGACAACAACAACAAGAAAAAGAGGTAAAATATAATATATCATTGGTTAGATACATTTATATATATGTGAAATTTAGGAGACATTGGCCAGAGAACACCTTATTGAGAAGGTGACATTTGGTTAAAACCTGAAGGAGATAAAGGAGAACATTTTGGGCAGAGGGAAGAGCAAACGCAAAGGCCCTGCGACAGGACTGTTCCTGGTACATTTGAGAAACAACCTTAGAGTCGGTATGACTGGAGCGGAGGAACATCTGAGGAGACATCAGCATGGCAAACATGGAGGCAGATCTGTCTGGTCTTGCAGATGGTGGTAAAGGACTTTGGTGATCCTTCTGAAGAATGGCATGATCTAATTTACCTTAAGATAATGCTGGCTACTCTGCTGAGATCAGAGCGAAAGGGTGTAATGATGGAATGGGTGAAACCATGTACAAGTATCTGACAATGATGACAGTAATGATGGGGGTCAGAAGTGGGAAGACTCAATATACTCTGAAGGTAGAACTCACAAGAGTTCTGAATGGGTTAATTGTGAGTTGTGAGAGAAAGAAAAGAGCCCAGAATGATTCAAGGTTTGGCCTAAGCAGTTCTCCATGCTACTAACTGACTTGGAGAAGACTAAAGGAGGAAGGGGCTTTATGGGAAATCTCAGGAGCTTGGTTTGGGAAATGTTAAATTTGAGATGTTAATTAGATACTAAAAAAAGGGTATCAAGTAGGTATTTGAGTTCATTGGCAAGTTTGGAAGTGGATTAAATTTGGGAGTCATTAGGATATTGATGTTATTTAAAGCTGTGGCACCAGATGAGGTAACGTAGAAAGTGAGTGGAGACAGGAAGAGTATAAAGAGGGAGGACTCAGCAAAGGAGACAGAGCATAAAGAGCCCCAGAGACACAGAAGGAAATCTAGGTAAGGTCAACCACAGAGGTCAACGAAAGAAAGGGTTTCAAGATGGCTCCTCCAATACTCAGCTCTAAAAGGCTGCTGATACAATCTAAGAATTGAAATCAATAATGAAATTTAGCATTATGAGATTGGGGGTGATTTTCACAAGATAGCGTCTATAAAATGCTGGGGGTAGAAACCTGAACGGAGTGAGTTTATGAAAGAGTGGGAGGAGAGTAGTTAGCAGCAGCAAGTACATAAAACACATCTGTGAGGACCTCTAGGGTCTGCTCCACATCTTAGATTAATTTGAGCCCTTCTGATAAAATGCCAGGATATATTCAGTACCTTAGAGACACATTCTGAAATGCTCTGATGACCTCAAGGACTTTGTTCAACACAAACCCCATTGGGAAACAGACAGATCACTATTGCCTTAATAAAGTTTTCATTCAAAGCACTTGAAGATACTTTTGCCTGATCTTTCTGATCTTATCTCACTAGCTTTTTGTTGTTGTTGTTCTTAGTTTTATTGAGATATATTGACATATAACATTATTTTAGTTTCAGGTATACAATATAATTACTTGATGTTTGTATATGTTGCAAAATGATCACCACAATAAGTCTAGTTGATATCTATCACTTCACGTGTTACACTTTCTTTTTCTTATGAAGAGAACTTGTAAAATCTACTCTCTCATCAATTTTCAAGCATACAATACAGTATTATTAACTATTTATTTCATAACTGGAAGTTTGTACCTTTTGACCACCTTCGGCCATTCCCTGGTCCCACCCTGCCCCAAGCTCGTGGCAACCACCAGTCTGTTCTCTAGATTTTACTAGGTTTTTATAAAATTACACAGTCAAGTAAGAGGATCAGTTTTATAGGCTATTCACCATTCTTGAGTGTATTACACTATTGACTAAATAATATTATTTATAAGCTACCAATGGAAAGGAAGACAAAACCCTTCACTTGCTATAGGGCTGTTGGTCAAGTTGGAACCAATAAAATCAGCATCTATTAAGAACTGACTATTACACCATGTTGTGTAATAAAAATAATTTGAAATTTCAAGTAAAAGTTTTGTGTTTGAGGCCTGGATCCATTTTTTATGAGCAATGAACATTTAGACCAAATATTTAACTTTTATGAACCTCAAAAAAACTAGAATAATAACTCACAGGATTATTGCAATGATCAAATAAATATTATATTGAAAAATGATTAATAGTAAGTAAAGCCTATATACATATTCATTACAAATTGCTTCCCAACCCTATGGAAAAGGTACAACTGGGCATTATTATTTTTCCCATTTTAAAGGTGGTGAGGCGAGGCTCTGAGATGCCGAGGGACTTGCTCGAAGTCACGTCACTAACGTGCTGGAGTTGAGATCATAAACAAAGTTTTTATTGCTGATCTGGAGCTCTGTACACTGTCAAGGTATCCACATGGACACCACATAGTGTGAGGACCTAATGAGGCAAGGAGGCTCCTCTGCCGTGGGCCAGAGTTTCTCAGCTTGACTCATTTTACTCCTGGTGTAATGGATTGGCCTGTGACAACATGCTTAGTGGGTAGATGCATGGCTGGGGGGGAAACTTTATCTTTCCCTTCCCCAGTCACCCATGAATTGCTAACAAGTCCCTGGAAAAGCCTTTAGTGTGTTCATGGCTCTGAGGGCAGGAGCTCTTACGCCCTTGGAACATTTTCAAAGCACACCTTTGAAGGTATTCCCAGAATTGGAATATTTTATTGCTGAGAGAAACCTCAGATGCCATTTAGACAAGCCTGCATTTTACAGATGAAGAAGCTTAATTGTGGCACTATGAAGATGTGGATGCAGCCTCCCAGGTCATGCCCGGGAGCACTGGCTCTGGGCCATGCGCTCACTGGGCCACCCCACGATGCAGGCCCACCCCACGCTGCTGCCCACTAGCGGCCAGGGCCAGGCATGGCACCTGAAATCAAAATTCCAAAGCCTTTCTAATTAGTTAAGTAAAATAAATTTATTCTAACTCCCTTTATGATAGCATTATGAAGAGTTTAAGCCATTTAATAAATAAACGGCAGTGAGAGTCACCGCTTGATGGAAAATCATGTTTTCTCATTTGCAGTGTAAGTACTAGAAGTCAAAGTGACTTTAAAACTGCTCATGAGAGGACCCAATTATCCAATAAGCAATTCCAAAGACCATGTACACAAATACAGAGACAGACCTCTTTATGAATGGTGTCTGACAAGGTAAAAGATATTTCTGGCAGAGAAGCTATGGAAAATGTAATTATTTACCCTTTTACAACTAACTGAAAGAATTGAAAAAGAAGCTTTCATTTTAAAACCTTATCATCTGGATGAAACTTTAATTTTACATAATTAAATTGACTTCACAGTTCAGTGTGTTAAAATATGCAATTAAGCAGCATATCAGGGTTAAATGCCTACCGTCTCAGCTCATTTAGAAATCATGCTGCCGACTCCCAAAGAAGAGCGAGCACCTGCCTGTCTGCCAGCGTCCCAGAGCCAGGGCGTCACACAGCCTGCAGGCTGGCTCCCCAAATCAGAGAAGGCAGCTGAGTCTCCTCGCACGTGCCAACTTCTGTGGAAAGTTAGTTGGACATTTAAAGAGTTTTCACTTCTCTTTGTTGTTCAGTGGGGCTTTTTAAAATGAGAAAATATTCTGGGATTTTGTAGGAGGATCACTGATTATTAACTTTATCTCTTACAGAAAAGTTCCTTCTAAAACAGCACTTGCATCATCAGAGTTCTTGCCTTCTGTTTGTTGTATGTACATTAAAACATTTATTCCAATTTTGCCATTTCACAATTTATAATACATTGCAGCTCCTGGGAGAGGGGGAGTTTAAGAAGTGTTGTGGGAAGTGTTGAAGGGAGACAATGAAAGGAGATTGGGGCGAATTCACTGGACATTGATCTTAAGAGGCAGTGGTCTGTTCAGGTGATGTCATTCACTGTGTACCTCCACCTAGTCTTCCCTTTGAATGGCACCTTTGTGATGGGTTAATTTATGGCTCACCAATATCCTATATTCCCTTTCATTTCATGATTGAAATATAGTTCAAGTAGAATTGAGTTCTCTTCCCTTCTTTAATATAGTCTAGAATTCACATAAGTAATTCTTGTTTTGTCCATTGGGGTGATTGTTGGGGAGGACTCATGGGTCTAAGTAATATTCTTGTAATGACACATGGGAAACCAGAACCCATTTGTGGCTTTTCCAGATAAATGGGGAAAGCATGTTGCTAGATTAATTACAAAAAAGCACAAAAAGAATATATGATCATGAGACCACTTAAGGCAGTGGTAGTCAACCTGGTCCCTACCGCCCCTAGTGGGCGTTCCAGCTTTCATGGTGGGCAGTAGCAGAGCAACCAAAGTATAAATAAAAAGATAGATTTAACTATAGTAAGTTGTTTTATAAAGATTTATTCTGCCAAACTTAGCAAAAATCTGACATAAAATACTTGGTAAGTAATTATTATTATATGCTTTAACTTGCTTTAACTCTGCTTTATAAATTTTATAAAGTAAAGTTACTTCCCTACTTTATAAATCACCATTATTGTGGAACTGGTGGGCAGTTAAAAAATTTTATTACTAACAGAGATACAAAAGTGGGCAGTAGGTATAAAAAGGTTGACTACCCCTGACTTAAGACATAAGACTGCTTAAGACAAACTTCTTCAAATTGGGGACATATGCTGTATTTGCAGGTTTATTCTTTCTATAATGCTCCTATTAGTTATTATGGAATGTAGGTTGTTAGGATGATCAACAGACCATAAAACTAGACTATAAAAGATATTAAAGTATGTATAGTGATAAAATGTAAATAGCAATGTACAAATGTTTTACTCTTTGGAGTCAGGCTTGAGATATGGCATTATCTGCTTCCATGAGAGCTCTATGATACCGGATGGCATGATGGGGTTACTAAATTCTTCTAAAATTTTCTGAGCTAGGTTTGCCTCTGTCTCATTGCATTTCCCTGGAACCCCAAAACAGCTTTGACTACCAAGGAAGATCTTGGTAGTTTTATCAGAAAAGAAATGAATAGTGAAAAGGAGTGTTTTAATAAGTGAAAAGTTATATACTCATGCAAATTGTAAATGTACCCATTTAAAAATAAATTTCATAATTACAAATTATTCTTATCTTGTCAGCTATTTCCTCTCTTACAATATATAGATCATTAATGGTATTTAGTTTGGTTATTGCAGGCACTTGAAAGCCATTAAACCACTGTTTAGTGTAACTATGTTCATACACAAACATACAAAATCACTGGTCTTCCCTCAAACAATTTAACTTTGGAAGTTTCAACACTGAACAAGTGTTTAAATAATACCAAATGATAAACACTACTTTGCATAGCATCTGTAAATCTTGTACCATTTCAAAGAAACATGCAGGTTTGATTATCCACAAGGCTTAGGATCCTGGTCTCATTTTATACAGACCCTGTTGTGTGAGCATCAGAACTGTCTGTGGAGTAGAGCTGTTGATACCTTCTCAGTGGTCCAGATAAAGAGATTCCAGTTTGTGACATAAAAATGTGGTACAACTGAAATGTTTTATCAATATGGCCTGATACTCTCTGCTACTGTATTGGATCTGATTTGATACAGATGAACTGCTACTGATTTTAGTCCTTTTGAACAAGATGAAAGAAATTATGAATACATGCAAATGTGACACATGCAAATAGAGAAGATAATGATCACAGAAGAATCATACTCTGTCTCTAAGCCTATATTGGCCTCTTAAATTTCTTTCTCATTAACACTTTTACTAAGGCATTTCCAATATATCACTGAGTGGAAATGATGCTTTCTAAAATGAAAACCCAGACAGAGAGGATCAGACATCAACATTTAACTGAGTCAACTAGAAGAAAAGACCCCTTTCGAAAACTGTTGAGTGTTATTCTATAACTTTCGCTGTTCCTTTCTAAAGCATGAATTCAGAACTGTCACTTATATATGTGGGCAGGAGTCAGAATTCCCAATGACTGAATAAAAATCTTTCTGTTTTTCTTTTTTGAATTTTATTCTCCTTATTTGTGGCCAAAAATTGTCTGGAAAGTTAAAGTTTCTCAATATAACTTTGAATTGTACAGAGAATAAATAGCATTGGTAGTGGTAGAAGTCAAGAGTTTGTGAAACAAAGAGGTGTTTCCTTTAATTAATTCTTTAGGAACATGTAATGTATTCTAATATTAAGCTATCCTTATTATTAACTTTGAAGTGAAGTTACTGGACAGAGACCTGAATATGTCCAAGTCACAAAGACAACAGATGAGGGCACCAAAATAATGAGTGTGTATAAAAGCATTTTAAATCTGTAACATGCTTTATAAAACAGAACAATTGATTTCAGATTATCTTTTTTGTTTAGAAAGAGCAACTCAAAGAAGTGTGGCATGTGTAGAAAGTATCAGTACTAGTTCCCTGTGAAAAGATTATTTTTGTGTTTAGACTATTTCTGATAAAACCAAGTAAGCTAATATGTATTCTGTCTATAAACCAGGGAGGTAAAAGGTTTTTGGATGAACCTTGCTGTTCTCCCAGACTTCTCAATTTCTCTCCTTACAGTTCATAGTTTATAAGCATCAACAGTGATGGTCTAAATATAAAGCTTGCTACACTATCATTGCATGAGACATCATGTAGATACTAATATATGCTTATAGCTTATATATGGGGCTTGTTGAAGCAGTGAAGAATTTCTGAAGTTAGCAACTACTTGAAATAAGCTAAATCTCATAATTCAAGAATAGATTTAGTTCCCAATTAGGAATAAGAGCTAGAAGAAGGAGTCACTCAGTTGAAGGTACTGATATTTTTCAAGTATTAAAGTTAAAAATAATATCAAGATAAAACAGTAAAATGAATCTAAATCTATACAAAACAGTAAATTCTATCCCAAGAAATAGGTTTAGAAATCTGGAAAGAAAATGAAAAGATTCATCTTGAATAATGACTTGCTACCTTAATGGCCTACTGTAATATTTCTGTATCATTCATTGGTCAACATCCTATTTTATACCCTAGTTTCTTTGTGTTTCAGAAGGTATTTCCTTTTTGAAGAAAAATCCGAGGGCTTTTTAATAGCCAGATAACACATTTAAAATTCAGTTAATTAGGTAGTTAGTGAAATCTCTAACTGGAATTATTTGGAGCCAGTATTGCTACTTTTCTCTGTGAGAATGAACTTGAATTCAAATAAAGTGATTGAAAACAGTTTAATAAAGGCAGTTATAATTTCCTGAGATTCCTCTGGCATTTATGCCAACATGGAAAATAGCTGAATCCACTGATAGGATGCTCTCTATGCTTGGACAAATAGACAAAATCGTTGTATTAATAGCCATTAACTTAGAGACGAAGAGGAGAAGAAAGCTGGAAAAAATGTATTTAAAAAGTAATAACGGACTCAGAGAGCCTCGGAAAGGTAAATGTAAAAATGGGATATTTTAATTGTGTAAACTTCTTGAGTTGAGTCTCCGGAAAACTAGGTAGCATTAAAAGATGCAGCAAATTAAACCCATGGGAGAAGCACTGGTATTTGATGGAAGGAATGGAGAGCATTATTTTTTGTGTTTAGGCATCCAGGTAAGAGTTCCCCAGTGCAATCTTACCTTTGTTTTCTGCCTTCAGTTCCTCTGCCATCAAGCTGTCTTGTCGGTTACCAAGCACAAATGCCAGAAACGAGAGGATCAGGGCGTCCAAAATTCCAATAATCGCCAGGATGTACGCCCAGCGGACAGAGCAAGCTCCGAGGGTGTACTTGTCCGTCTTTTCTCCACACATCCGTTTTACTTCATCTGAATCCCAGCCATCAGGGAAAATCATACAGCCAAGCACAAGGCAGGCAGCTGGGAGAGAGGACAGAAGGAAAAGAAAAGGAGTTAACATAAATTTTATTTTAGCAAATAGCAATGATTTGACTGTTTCAAAATCTTGATTTAAAGAGCAGCGAACCTCCTGGTTGTCCTACCTGGAGTAACCCCCACCCCCACCCACACACACACTTAAACTTAAAAGCAGCCCAGTGCTTAGCCAGAACTCGAGGAGTGCACTTCACAGTGAACCAAGCATTCTGGCAGAAGTGAAGGTATGTTGATTATAAGAAAATACTTTTAAAAAAAGGAACAATAAATTTTGGTGTGCATTTGTGGAAAGGCTTCCATAGCAAATAGGAATCATATGCATAAGACATCATACACTGCAAGATAATAGTTCAATGCTTGCTTTGAAGAGCTATGACAGGAGCTAGACAGGGGGTTAGGATAACGAAAGATACCAGAGGGTATGCTGACTTTGAGTCACAGCAAAATATAATTTCATGTTGTGATCTCTTACACACACACACACACACACACACACACACATGCATATGCACGCACGCACACACTGAGAATTTTCTTTTCTTTTTTTATTGTGGCAGAGACAGAGAGAGTCAGAGAGAGGGACAGATAGGAACAGACAGACAGGAAGGGAGAAAGATGAGAAACAACAATTCTTTGTTGAGGTTCCTTAGTTGTTCATTGATTGATTTTTCATATGTGCCTTGACTAGGGGGCTACAGCAGACCGAGTGACCCCTTGCTCGAGCCAGCGACCTTGGGCTCAAGCTGGTGAGCCCTGCTCAAACCCAATATGCCCACGCTCAAGCTGGCGACCTTGGGGTCTCAAATCTGGGTCCTCTGAGTCCCAATCCGACGCTCTATCCACTGCGCCACCACCTGGTCAGGCAAGAAATTTCATGAAACTATACTTTCCTCATACATTTTACTCTGATATTTTCTATTCTATTTCATTTTTAAAAAGGCAGAAAAAGACTGCAACTTGGTGTGGCACAACAGAGCTTTTATGGAAATTCAGAAATTTAAGGAGAATACTTATATTCTTTTTCTTAATTATCATTGTGGGAATCATATGAATGCTTTAAAAAAATAAGAATATGTTACTTTGAAGATTAAAGAAGATATGTGGTAGCCTGACCTGTGGTGGTGCAGTGGATAAAGCGTCGACCTGGAAATGCTGAGGTCACCGGTTCGAAATCCTGGGCTTGTCTGGTCAAGGCACATATGGGAGTGATGCTTCCAGCTCCTCCCCCCCTTATCTCTCTCTGTCTCTCCTCTCTCTCTCTGTCTCTCCCTCTCCTCTCTAAAACGAATAAATAAATTTTTTAAAAAAGATAATAAAACTTAAAAAAAAGAAGATATATGGCTGTTGTTGCCATTCTTTATATTTAGTTGAATTATTTAGGGGTGAATGATGATGGTTTAGGTTATATTAAACTTTCTGAACAGGTGAGTTCATTCATTAATTCTTTAATTCATTTACTCATTAATTCAAGAACTACTTGTTGAGTATCTCCTATGGTGCCATTGACAATTCCCTACCTGAAGCCTCATGATCTCTCAAAGGGAACCTCATTTCCTTCAGCCTTCAGTTTGCCCTCACTCTAATCCAGATCATATGTTACCACTTAGGCCATCGTGCTCAAAGCGTTTTGCTGGTCCCGCTGGTACTGCACAACACCCAGAGGCCTTCATCAGGAATTTGCTGGGAGGTTTCACACCCAGCCTCCCCTTCCTTTTCCAATCCATCCCCCCTTTATATGCTCTACTTCACTGCAGTTGAATTAACATGACTCTCTGTTCACACACCAAGTTTCTGAATCTCTTATTTTCTCTTCTGCCTGGAGTATTTCCTGCTATTAACCTTAAATGTTCACTCTTAAAATCTTATACCGCCCTGGCCGGTTGGCTCAGTGGTAGAGCGTCGGCCTAGCGTGCGGAGGACTCGGGTTCGATTCCCGGCCAGGGCACACAGGAGAAGCGCCCATTTGCTTCTCCACCCCTCCGCCGCACTTTCCTCTCTGTCTCTCTCTTCCCCTCCCGCAGCCAAGGCTCCATTGGAGCAAAGATGGCCCGGGCGCTGGGGATGGCTCTGTGGCCTCTGCCTCAGGCGCTAGAGTGGCTCTGGTCGCAACATGGCGACGCCCAGGATGGGCAGAGCATCGCCCCCTGGGGGGCAGAGCGTCGCCCCATGGTGGGCATGCCGGGTGGATCCCGGTCGGGCGCATGCGGGAGTCTGTCTGACTGTCTCTCCCTGTTTCCAGCTTCAGAAAAATGAAAAAAAAAAAAAAATCTTATACCATTCAAGTCAGATGCAACACCCTCCACAAAGGAAGCCATCCTAAATTGCTAGCCTAGGATATTGCTAAATTGGTTCTGGTACCAATTCTGACGTGTGTGTGAGTTTCCCAACCACCCCAACAAGCAGTCCTTAGACACCAGCTAAATGAACTACAATTCAATTTAATTCAATTCTAGCACTATTTATCTGGAAATAGCAACAGATTCCACAGGTTAAGGGTTCAGTTCCAAAGACTGTCCCTTACATGCCAGTCCCTTACATTGTTACTTGTGCTTCTGACAACTTGCTACAAATTGGAGGTTCCAATGACCCCTTCAACTCAGAATTCCAATTAGAAATCCAGATGGTTACTGTACTTCTGACCCACTGGCTATATGAATCAGAGATTCCCAAGACCCCCTTCTCAAGTTCAGTTAATTTGGCAGAATGGCTCACAGAACTTAGGGAAACACTTTGCTTATTAGATTATTGGTTTATTACAAAAGTATCTGTGTAACTCAGAAACAGCCAGACATAGGGCAGATGCACAGGGCAGGGTAGGGAAAGGAGCCGGACCACCATGTCTTCTCCGGGCACTATTCCTCAAGGGCCTCCACGTGTTCACCAATCCAGAAGCTCTCTCAATGCCATCCTTTGGGATTTTTACTAAGGCTTTATAGGCACGATTGATCAAATCATTTGCCACTGGTGACTGATTCAACCTCCAGCTTCTCCCCACTGCAGAAAGGTCAAGGGGATGGAACTAAAGGCTCCAGCCCTCTAGTCACATGGTTGGCTCTCCTAGCAACCAACCCCAATCCTTAGGTGAGTTCCAAAAGTCATTTACTAAAATATCAAGAGACATTTTTATCGCTGCTGACACACTTAGGGAATCCCAAGAGTTTTAGAAGCTCTGTGCCAGGAGCAGTGGAAGAAGACTAAATACATATTTCTTATTATAAATCACAATATCACAACTCTCTCTCTCTGAATTCCCACAGCTGTTGACTGTACCTTCGAATCCTGTTGCTTTTTTTATTTGTTAGTCATTTCCAAGTATTATCTCAACTATAAACTTTCTGAGGAAAGAGTCTTTGGTTAGTCATCATATCCACAGCACCTAAAACAGTACCTTATACATAGTAGGAACTAAAATACTTCTGAATGGGAGAGTGAATGAATAAATACATGAATTGTTACAATTAAACAGTGTTCTCTAAAACATAGTTTAGGGAAGTCCATATCACAACTACTCTAGGTTAGAAAACCTATGAAAGGTCTAGTTAAAGATAGATTTATATTTAGGTAACAAATAACAGAGACAATTTTGTTATGACTAGACAACAGATTGTAAGTACTTGAGAGAATAACTAGAAAAAAGTGAAGTTAATGATTTGAAAATACGTTCCAATTCCTGTTCCCTTTATATCTCTCAGCACTCAGTACCAACATGCACTGTCTAGCAATAACAATCTATATATTTTAAAAACATGTGGCTTCCATGAACAAAATGTTATTTTATTTGAGAAGATCTTTGAATCCAAACCAGTATCAGAAAAATCACCTCTAAGGATGCTACGTTACTTGCAATATTTAAGAAACACTCTAAATATTCTTTTACATATTAAGTAATTTTTTTGTTTATGAGAAAATTACTTTCTTATAAAGAAAAGATCAAATACTTTTCCTTTATGAATGGGAATCACTTGGAGAATGACTTATAGCTTTAAACGTAATAGAAATCACCATTGACAAGTTTAGGCGTTATTGGACATCACAGGACACCTTTACTGGAAAAGATGTTTGTGGAATGCTGACATCAACAAAAACACCTTTTCTCACAGTCTTCTGCACTGAGGGCAGATTGACTACCGTAAAAGTTTACATTGCTGGAAATGCTGAGAAATTGGGATAAAAAGAGCAGAGGCAGAATTAATGCTCTGAAACTAAAACTACAGGAGGGTAATGGCACTCCCTTGCTCCCTATCTTCAAAGACTATTTTAAGCAAAGAATCTAAAAAAAAAAAAGATAATATAATATGCAATTGTGCTTAATTTTTTACAATGGGCATTTTGCTGAAAATTATAAACACAGAATTTTAGAAATACAATTCTTATTTTCAACAATCTAAGGAAGTTGGCTATTCAGAGAAATCTTTTTTTTTTCTTTTCCCAGTGAGAGCTGGGGAGGCTCCCACAACCAGGGATCCACCTGGCAACCCCCGTCTGGGGCCAATTCTCTGCCCATCTGGGGCCATGATTGCAATGAAGCTATTTTTAGCACCCAAGGCAGAGGCTCCATGGAGCCATCCATCTTTAGCGCCCACGGCCAACGCACTTGAACCCATCAAACCATGGCTGCGAGAGAGAGAGAGAGAGAGAGAGAGAGAGAGAGAGAGGGAGAGAGGGAGAGAGGGAGAGAGAGAAAAGGGAGAGGGGAAGGGGTGGACAAGTGGACAAGCAGATGGTCGCTTTTCCTGTGTGCTCTGATCAGGAATCGAACCCAGGATATTCACATGCCGGGCTGATGTTCTACCATTGAATCAACTGGCCAGGGCCTCAGAGAAATCTTAACATAAAAACTGGGCTAACACAGTCAGGGTTTGGGCTCCTGTGGGAAATGTTTAGGTCCCCCCAGCAGGGTACTCCGGGTGTCCTTTGGGCCACAAGGCACAGAAATATATATTGGATTCTCTACTCCCTTTTTGTTTACCTTCTCTTAACGTAAAAGATATAATCTTTTCCTAATTTATCTCTTTGGAAAAATTGCAATAGTTATATAATAAGATATTGAAAAATAAAACAATTGCTTTTAAAACTTTGTAAGTAAATTCTGTGATTAAAATCCAATGTTTAAATAAGTAAATCCTATCCTTTTGAAAGCTGTGTTTTAGTAGCTGTTGAATAACAAGTTTTATTTTCTGACAATGTATAATCAAAATATACACTTTCTTCTCTACCTATCCATACTTCCTCTACTTGGCTATTTTGTTTTATTTTTGGAAGGTTGAGACTCCCTAAAGTTATAGTGTATTTAAGATTAATTTAAGCCATTAAAATAGTCTAGACTCTGCTGGTTTCTTTAAAAAGGCATTATTATTATGTTCCACATTAATGCTTGAGTGCTATAATGAATTCTGTTCCTGGCATTCTATTAACCAGAACCTTATTAACTTGCACAATTTTTATAGCCCCTGAAAACTAACGGCTGTTCCTAATCCTGACTAAGAAGTACCTGCAAGATCCTCAGCGTATGTCTCAGTCAGTGAAAAATTACATACTATTTCTCTTGCCTTAATAATTAATCATTTCTAATTCTTTACAAATTATTCATCCTGTGAGATGTAATACCACTACGACACTAAACAGAAGAGTATACGAAGCATCAGAACATTTGATTAATTTGGACATGCTATTTTCTGACCCCAAGGGATACTAGAGGATTAGTTCCAATTGGGCTATTATACAAAAATGGGTTTCTTACTAGAATGTCACCTACGAAGTGACTAACTTACACACAGCTATATATTCCTTCATTTGGGCAGCAGGTGTTTTGCAAGTATATCAGAGAACATTCTTGAATTTTAAAGAGGAGTTAGCACTGACAAGTTGGAGGTGAGCAGAGAAGAATGATGAACAAAAACCATGTCCTTATGTATGATGTCATGACATCTTCTCATGTAAATCCATAATAAAGGCATCCTTGCGAGGGCAGAGCTGCTGATTGCAATTTTAAGTATATCTCAAGTTATTAGAAAGTGTTCATGTTCTAAAAGGAACCTCTATGTAGAGACTGATGTCTACAATGGGTTCTCCTGAAACAGGTCACAAATAGCTAGTAGTTCCCCAGAGCCACGAATTGCTCTGGCATTTGCTTGCTTTCTTTTCCTTCCCTCCTTCCCTCCCTCCCTCCCTCCCTTCCTTCCTTCCTTCCTTCCTTCCTCCCTTCCTTCCTCCCTCCCTCCCTCCCTCCCTCCCTCCCCCCCTCCCTCCTTCCCTCCCTTCCTTTTTGCCAAAGAGCTGAATGCACTCTCTATGAAGGAAACATCCTTAGAAAAATCCACAAATGTTTTAATTGGGTCTTTCTCCAAAGAAAAATGCAATAAGATTTTTTTAAAAAAGCAGTAGGGAGGTCTATGGTTTGGCCACTTGGACCTGCTGATACTGCTGGCTCAACAGTCCTAATCAGGATGTGAACCTGGGACTGGAAGAGGAAGTCTACATTTATTCTTTAAAAAGTCCATGAGCTGTTGCACAGAGAGCACAGTACACCACCTCAGTTGCAGTGCACTCAAAGGGGACTTGGAAAAATAAAAAATGAAGCTGCATTCACTTAACTTTATCAATTACTCAGGCATAGGGTAACTGAGGAAACTGATATCATCAAAGCCGCTCCAGACTGCGGAGGGCAATATTCACCTGCGGGCTGCCGCTCTAAACACCTGCTAAAGGGGAGACAAGAATCGTTCTTACAGCTTCTTCGTTAGCACATGGCCAACAAACTTGAGCTATGCTATTTATATGTTTGGAAAAGGCATTATATTTACACCTCAGTTTAACTCTGGAAAACTGAGTCGCTAGACAAGCCAGGACACGACTTACTGTGGTTTAGAGTTCGATGGAAAAAACAAATAGTCTCCGGGTACATTATGATTTTAAACGCAGTATACTTTTCTGGGCATTAAACTTGAGGTCATAACACAAAAGAGGGAAGAGTTAGAAAGTAGTGTGTGATGATAAAAGCTCTGCTCCTCTGCCCAGACGCTCAGCACTAACTAGCTGGGTGAAGGCACGTGCACTGAGTGAGTCAGCTCGGGCACACTCAGCACAGCGGAGAGGGAGTGATCAGGCTTCACTCACACCTGCGCTCAGCAGCTACCGAGCCGGGGACTCACTTTTATAGAACGATACTAGACATGAGGTAAAACCATTCAAATGTACAACATAACTTGCTAATTCGCTCAAATTTTGAGGGTTGTCAACTATAATACAAATCAGAATTTAGAACTTAGAAATACAATGCAGTTCTGTCTCTAGAATGATACTAGCTGGCATTTGACATATATCTTAGATCCAATCAAATTCCTTGACATCTTGATAATGACAGTCAAGAACACACATCATAAGAGACAATATTTCTCGGATGCTCGCCGTGAACGGGGCACATTGCACGTGCATCATCTCATTGATTCTCAAACAAAGCTAAGAGGAACATGAGAACACTTCTTCCTGTTTCCTCTAGTTTCTGCAAAGAGCGATTTTCCCTAAAATATCCTTTGCCCCTTATCCCATTCCTTACTTCTCTCTGTAGCGATGGGGTGAATTCCCTGAGGAAGAACTGGCGGGGAGGAACTGAGCACACTGCCCCGCCCCTTCCTCTCTCACCTCAGCAGCTGTTTGTCCGCGTGAACACCTGCTCCGCTCCCCTGAGCCGCGGGTTTTACACAGGCTGAGCTTCCAGTACTGCCCAGGAACAGGAAGATAAATATGCCAAATTCTGGGGGTGCAGATTAGGAAGTCCTTTCGTCTAAGAAACCCAGAGCCATGTTCTTCAACCTTTCTCATAATAAAGGGAATACTTTGGGCTCCAGCTGCCAACTCTTCTCTCTCCCATTTGGTTCAGAGCGTGGGAGGGGTTCACAGTTTTCTTAGAAAATTAACTTTAACAGGGGGACATTGATCAATAAAAGTACATAGGTTTCAGGTGAACATTTCTATAGCATTTGAATTGTTATGTTGTATACTCATCACCCAAAATCAAATCATTTTTCATCACCTTATATTTGTCCCTCTTTACACCTTCCCCCATACTCTCCCTCTCCCCATCCCCCCACACCCCTTCTCTTCCCCTATGTCCCCTTCCCCCTGATAACCACTTCACTTTTATTTATGTCCATAAGTCTCATTTTTCTACCTCGCCTATGTGTGAAATCATACAGTTCTTAGCTTTTTTCTTATTTACTTATTTCACTCAGTATAATGTTCTCAAGGTCCATCCATGTCATAAATGTCACTGTCATCTTTTCTTATGGCTGAGAAGTATTCCATTTTTTTTAATTCATTTTAGAAAGGAGAGGGAGAGACAGAGAGAGAGAGAGAGGAGAGACAGAGAGAGAGAAGGGGGAGGAGCTGGAAGTATCAACTCCCATATGTGCCTTGACCAGGCAAGCCCAGGGTTTCGAACCGGCGACCTCAGCATTTCCAGGTCGACGCTTTATCCACTGCGCCACCACAGGTCAGGCCGAGAAGTATTACATTGTATATATGTACCACTTCTTCTTTATCCAATCCTCTATTGAGAGACACTTTGGCTGTTTCCATGTCTTGGCCACTGTGAATAATGCTGTGATGAATATGTGGGTGCATATGTCTTTACATACTAATGTTTTTTAGTTTTGGGATGTAAAATTACTTTAGAATATTGGTTTTAGTATAAGAACACTCACAAGAGTTCTGGAAGTGTTTAACATGTTGCTTATAATTAGACATTTATTCTTTGTGTACAAGAGCAACGACTAAAATAATGTTTAGAAACTATTACCTTCTTTTTTTTTTTTTTTTTTTCTGAAGCTGGAAACAGGGAGAGACAGTCAGACAGACTCCCGCATGCGCCCGACCGGGATCCACCCGGCACGCCCACCAGGGTGCGACGCTCTGCCCACCAGGGGGCGATGCTCTGCCCCTCCGGGGCGTCGCTCTGTCACGACCAGAGCCACTCTAGCATCTGGGGCAGAGGCCAAGGAGCCATCCCCAGCGCCTGGGCCATCTTTGCTCCAATGGAGCCTCGCTGCGGGAGGGGAAGAGAGAGACAGAGAGGAAGGAGAGGGGGAGGGGTGGAGAAGCAGATGGGCGCTTCTCCTGTGTGCTCTGGCCGGGAATCGAACCCGGGACTTCTGCACGCCAGGCCGACGCTCTACCACTGAGCCAACCGGCCAGGGCCAAAACTATTACCTTTTGTATGTATAAATATTTCTTTTGTTTACACTAGTATTTCACCTAATCATAATTTCATTTTATATGTAGTGACAAGAATGTTAGAGTGATTAAAAATTCTAAGTGTGTGGAATGGGGATTAGTGAGGTTTTACTCCATAAATATATGTACATTTGGTTTTATATACATTTCATAAGAAAATCATCCTTATCTTTTGGCTTGATATTTTAAGTTGGCTATATGTTAGCCAAACATTTTTATATTCTTAAAAGGTATATATTCCTTTCAAGATTATATGTGTGTGTATATATACAACTATGAATATATATGTACTTAATAATTTATATGTGGTTACTTAAGTGCAGAATGATTTATTTTTTATTTGTTCATTTTAGAGAAGGAAGAGAGTGAGAGAAAGAGGGAGAGAAGGGGGTGGGGAAGAGCTAGAAGCATCAGCTCCCATATGTGCCTTGATCACTGGGGTTTCGAACCGGACACCTCAGTGTTTTAGGTAGATGCTTTATGCACTGCGTCACCATAGGTCACAACAAATACCTCCTTCTTAAGGTAAAAATTTATGTCATTCATGATTCAATTAGGTTCTTTTTAAGTTTTGTTAAGATTTTTTTTTTTTGTATTTTTCTGAAGTTGGAAACAGGAAGGCAGTCAGACAGACTCCCGCATGTGCCCGACCAGGATCCACCCAGCATGCCCACCAGGGGGCGATGCTCTGCCCATCTGGGGCGTCGCTCTGTTGCAACCAGAGCCATTCTAGTGCCTGAGGCAGAGGCCATGGAGCCATCCTCAGCGCTTGCCAACTTTGCTCCAATGGAGCCTCGGCTGCGGGAGGGGAAGAGAGAGACAGAGAGGAAGGAGAGGGGGAGGGGTGGAGAAGCAAATGGGCACTTCTCCTGTGTGCCCTGGCTGGGAATCGAACCCGGGACTCCTGCACGCCAGGCTGATGCTCTACCACTGAGCCAACCGGCCAGGGCCTGTGAAGATATTTTTAAAGTAACTTCTTTGTATGTCAAAGACACAGCATTTTAACAAACATTTCAATAAACACACAACCAAACTGATAGCAGGTCACAAACAGGTCTGAAATTTGCTGATGAGCCCTTGACTTAGGCAACATTTTTATGTGCTAAAATCTATACTGCATTTCAGACACAGGATCATATATATATATATTACACACACACACACACACACACACACACACACACACACACACACACACACACACTTTCAAGTGAGAGGAGAGGAGATAGAAAGACAGACCCTGCATGAACCCTGACCGGGCTCCATCGGACAACCTCCATGTGGAGCCGATGCCGAACCAGCCAAGCCACCAGCTGCCAGAGGGTAAAGAGAGAGAAGGGGAGAGGGGGAAAGAGACGTGGATGGCCACTTCTCCTGTGTTCCCTGAATGGAAATCAAACCCAGGATGTCTCATACCGGGTGGACACTCTATCCATCTATCCACTGATCCAACTGGCCAGAGCCCAGACATAAGATCTTAAGAGAAGAAAAGATGATCTTTTTCCACGGTCATAGGAATAGGACTGGGTAGTAGTACGGCTATCACCATTCTCACAGCAATATCTGCTTCAGCCGAACACCCAAAGCAAGGTAATATAGACCAATGTAAGACCATGGCTACATTATTTTAAAACAGGGAGCTCAGGACTAGGTTATTAACAGGTTACATACTATTTATATTGTATTATTTATATTTAGAAATGAATTTGTACCACTTGATGCTCCATATATACACAGATTATTGGAAATAACTGTGCTCATAGAAATAATTCATGAGCTGAATAAATGTCTTCCTGCTCAGCTGGCAGAGGGTGGCACACATGCTTTCCACCCTGACTCAGCACAGGACTCAGGGAACTCGCCGTTGGCTAGAGTTGGACAAAGGTGGCTGTCTGCATTTCATTTTCTCAGTGGAAGGGGTGACCTTAAGCTGCTGAATTCCTCCTCAGATGCTGAGCTCTCCCAAGCCTGCTAGACCCCTGGATATGGAGTGCCCATTTCTAGACACTTTGCTGAAACAGAATTTGGCACTGATTATGACAGTAAGTTTTTTTACACAGTTCACTCACTTTTAATTTTATTCCTTTGAAATCATATTTTAATGTTTTTAGAAACTTCAAATGAGAAAAACTGTTCAAAGAAAACATATGAGAACAAATAAATATAGTACACAAAATGATGGAGTGAAACCGAGTTCAAGAAAGATGAGTACCTCTCAACCACCCTTCAGAAGGAAGGAACTTACTCTCAAGGGGGCATCAGATGCACATATTTATGCATGACTGATAGGCTCCGAGGTTATTTATACTAATCCACAGGTTAGCTGATTATCTATCATCTATCTATCTATCTATCTATCAATCATCTATCAATTTATCTATCTATCTACCTACCTATCATCTATCTACCTACCTACCTACCTACCTACCTATCATCTATCTATCTATCTATCTATCTATCTATCTATCTATCTATCTATCAACTATCTATCTATCTATCTATCTATCTATCTATCTATCATCTATCAAAATGTCTATCTATCATCTATCAAACATCTATTCATCTTTATATATCTTGAGTCCTGGTCCTTATATAGTTTAAGAGAAGTTTCATGAGCTATAGAGTGCTGACAATCTCCTGAAGGGAGGGCTTACAATGTTTTCCAGGACAGATGTGACCTAGGCTCAGCCCTGAGTCATCTTCCCACCGCACTGCAAAGAGCAGCACAGATTTCAGGACAGATGTGACCGAGGCTCAGCCCTGAGTCATCTTCCCACCGCACTGCAAAGAGCAGCACAGATTTCAGGACAGATGTGACCGAGGCTCAGCCCTGAGTCATCTTCTCACCGCACTGCAAAGAGCAGCACAGATTTCAGGACAGATGTGACCTAGGCTCAGCCCTGAGTCATCTTCCCACCGCACTGCAAAGAGCAGCACAGATTTCAGGACAGATGTGACCGAGGCTCAGCCCTGAGTCATCTTCCCACCGCACTGCAAAGAGCAGCACAGATTTCAGGACAGATGTGACCGAGGCTCGGCCCTGAGTCATCTTCCCACCGCACTGCAAAGAGCAGCACAGATTTCAGGACAGATGTGACCGAGGCTCGGCCCTGAGTCATCTTCCCACCGCACTGCAAAGAGCAGCACAGATTTCAGGACAGATGTGACCGAGGCTCAGCCCTGAGTCATCTTCCCACCGCACTGCAAAGAGCAGCACAGATTTCAGGACAGATGTGACCGAGGCTCAGCCCTGAGTCATCTTCCCACCGCACTGCAAAGAGCAGCACAGATTTCAGGACAGATGTGACCGAGGCTCAGCCCTGAGTCATCTTCCCACCGCACTGCAAAGAGCAGCACAGATTTCAGGACAGATGTGACCTAGGCTCAGCCCTGAGTCATCTTCCCACTGCACTGCAAAGAGCAGCACAGGCTCTGGACAACAAACCTTCAGACTCATTCGTCCTCACGCCTGTCGGCTCCTCCTTATTGTCATTTTCTCCCTCTGGAACCCTCGCCCCTTGGATACTTAAGATCAAGGTAATGTGGACTCCAGGGGGATGATTTATTACATTAAAACAAAAAACTGCTAAAGAAAACAACCATTGTAATAAATTACTTGAGATCTTGTGGGTTTTTTTTTTAATTTCTTGCTTCCTTCCCCATCAGATTTCCCTTAAAAATGCCTTTTTTTAGACTTCCATTCTCTTTTGCTGCTCCTTCAAAAAATTTTATTCAGAATAATTTGAGATATGTTAGGCTATGACCAATTTATGGTAAAATTTTCTATAATTTACATATTTATTGAGAATGTTTCTGCTTTAGAACAAGAAACTCCCCAGAGGAGCCAAATTGGGACTGTTAGTAGGTATCAAAAAAGGTATAGGACAAAAAAACAGGTCAAGAGAGGATGAGAGAAGTCAGCATGTTAAATGTTCTGTCAAAAGATTTTTGCACATCTTTCAACTTCAAATTCTAAAAACAGTAGCCAAAACTTTATAGTAAAACCCTGGTCAATATGACATCTGAAGGATAATGTCTAAAGAACAATGCCTTCCCCTGACTAAAATGGTTTAACACAGTCTTAACCTGCCAGTGAAATGCCCAGAAGATGGTTTACCTTTGAACATGGGCCCTAGAGTAGCTTAGGGAAAGTTCTAGAAACTGAGCAGGGAGTTTGGGCTTATTCTGATCTTTGCCCTTGGGGACCCTCCCTCCCCTCCAGGTTCTGTGCTTTCCTCCTTTGACCATGGCCTCAGGTTCCTTGTTGGCATTAAAAAACATCTACTGTAATTTATTTACCACTCTCATAACTAAGACTGGGGGATGCTATGCAATTACAATACTTTGTTGATCTAAAGCAGTGGTCCCCAACCCCAGGGCCGCGGACTGATACCGGTCCATGGGCCATTTGGTATTGGTCCACAGAGAAAGAATAAATAACTTACATTATTTCCGTTTTATTTATATTTAGGTCTGAGCGATGTTTTATTTTTAAAAAATGACCAGATTCCCTCTGTTACATCCATCTAGACTCACTCTTGACACTTGTCTTGGTCATGTGATACATTTATCTGTCCCACCCTAAAGGCTGGTCTGTGAAAATATTTTCTGACATTAAACCAGTCCGTGGCCCAAAAAAGGTTGGGGACCACTGATCTAAAGCATTTTAAATTCTGAATGATGTTCATGTAAATTACTCATAAACTCTGCTAGTTAGAAACACTCAATACAGTGATAGGATGGTACATTTGTTTAAATGTTTCACTAAAGAATTTCTCTGTGCTTCTTTCATGGTTGTGCTCCCCCCCCAAACCCCCACTCTCTGAATCCAGAATACCAGTTACTTGTTTTCCCAGAGTAGGCGATATTAATTCTTGTTGAAGACCAATATATGATCATGAGAACTTAAAATTTCTGAATGGAAATTAAGAACAGGCTAGAGCAGCCACAATCTGGGCCTTGGTTCTAGATCCCTGTCTTTACTAGGGCCTGGCTCTAGGGAATAAAAAGAATTGTAAGCACACATCGTCCATCCTATAGCACTGCCTGCTCACCTTCAAGGTATTGTTTGTTGTCTTCAAAGAGAAGTTAACTTTTATATACAAAAGAAACGTCATTTGGGACAATTTTGTTGATTCTAGAGTCAACCACAATCTAGATTAGACATTTCCTCATTGTTAATGTATATTTATTTTCTATTGCTGTGATGAATTGCTACAAACTTAGTGACTTAAAACAACATAAACTTATTATCTTATTGTTCTTATAGATCAAAATTCTGACTTGTGCTCACTGGGCTAAAATCAAGGTGTTGGTAGGTTGTATTCCTTTCTGGAGGATCTAGGGGCTAATCCATTTCCTTGCCTTTTCCAGCTACCATAGGCTGCCTACTTTCCTTAGCTAATGGCTTCTTTCCATCTTCAGAGCCTGAAACAACTGTAGTCCGTCTCACATACCATATCACTGACCCTCTCTTTTGCCTCTTCTACTTTGTGTGTGTGTGTATGCATGTGACAGAGACAGAGAGAGGGACAGTTAGGGACAGACAGGAATGGAGCGAGATGAGAAGCATTAATTCTTCGTTGTGGCACTTTAGTTGTTCATTGATTGCTTTCTCATATATGCCTTGACCTGGGGACTCTAGCTGATTCAGTAATGTCTTGCTCAAGCCAGTGACCTTGGGCTTCAAGCCAGCTTCCTCTGGGCTCAAGTCAGCAACCATGGGGTTATGTCTGTGATCCTATGCTCAAGCTGGTGAGCCCATGCTCAAGCTGGATGAGACCACACTCAAGTGGTGACCTCAGGGGTTTGAACCTGGGTCCTCAGCATCCCAGGTCAATGCTCTGTCCACTGTGCCATGACCTCGTTAGGCTCAGCTGGTTTTCTAATTAGCTTTACAATTTCTTGTTGGGACCAACATGTGAACTTATTTTGAGCCTGCTTGTGTGGAGCCCAATATCTTTCCTGGCTCTGGCTGTGTAAAATTTCCCCCCTTTAAATACTTAAAGCCAAACTTGAGTCATATTCTAAGGCTGGATTAGCTTGACCAAAGCAAGCGATGCTCATAAAGATCATGACTTGGGGGTCTTCATCCTGCAGGACCCAATTCACTGCTTGCCTACCTCTCTGACTTGAATATTGACTCCAGCTTGAATCAAGCCTAATTCTGGAATCCTTTGGGACCAAATACTAGTTATTCCCATTAGTGGCTCTGTATAAGGTCAGTCTTGCTAGTATCAACTTTCTCTCACTAAGCATTGTTATTTCTCCCAAACAGCATGATACTTGGCTGAACCCATCTAAACAATAGCAAACAAGGCCATCTTAACAACTCCAGTCCTATAGAGGCTGTGACCAAAAGTTACATTGTCTTCATTCCCACAAAATGAGGGTGATCAACATGAATGTATCTGTTGGCTGCAAAGTGACAGTACTAAAAGTTTCCTGAAACATTTGCCATTTGTCATTTTTGGAAGTTTGAATAAGAGTGCATATGGGTCCTCCCCCCTTACCTCTATGTACTGATGTACTCATCAATCTGTGGGCTCAACTTTCAAACCTATCTTTGAAAAGATTGGCAACATATTTGGGGGGTCCAAGTGTAGTTACATGGAGTTTTTTATGGGTCTAGCATGTAGGATGAGCTCAATACCTCAGTTTTTACCCATTATTCCCATGTTATCAGTGCTGATCCCTGGATACTAATGGTATGATTTTCATAAAATGCCAGAGTCATCACTTAGGTATCTGAGCATCCAGAATCCCTAGTGAGATTAGTTGTTTTAACAAACATCAAAGGAAATAAAACATTTGTCAGAGAAATTGGAGAAAAAACTAGTAGTGCCTTCAACTTTCAAAAACATTTTGATGATGTAAAAATAATAACTAACATTATTGAGCACTTGTGCCAGGTCCTCCCTTATATGAATCAACTCACTAAAAGCTTATTACAACCCTATGGAATAGATACTATTATTACTCCCATTTTATATAAGTTGAAACAAGAATAGAGAACTTAAGAAACTTGAAAAATGTCACAGATAAGAGATGTGCCAGGATTGACACTTTGGGTTGTCTGACTGCTATTACATATCTTAAAACTTAGGTAATTATAGTGTTTATTTTTGTTATTTCAGGAAAATACAGAGCTTTATTCTCACAGTAAAATTAATATACCAGGACAAGATGGCAATGGAGTAGGCAGAAGTACCAACTTCCACCTCCCAGAACCAAAGTGGATTACAACTTAATTTTAAGAACCATCATCTGGAAAAACCAACTTTGGACTAAACTAAAAGGACTCTTCCCCAAGGAATACTGAAGAAGCCACACTGAGACTGGTAGGAAAAGCAGAAACACGGAGAGGGCTGCCCAGCTCCCCGGAGTGAATGGCAGCCCAGAGAGACTCGCATGGCAGAAAGTGAGTTTAGAAGAGAGGGGAGGGTTCTGAGCCCCAGGAACAAAGCCCCAGCATGCAGACCCAGAGCCTAGAAGAGGTGTACGGACAGAACTTAGCTGGAAACAAGTCAGGATACTGTTTGTGAGAAAGAGACAGATTTCTCAGACCCAGGAGTCTTCTTAAAGAGACCACACAGAAAATTCTCTCTCACAACCGCTCACCCGGGGCTCTGGGGGACAGGGAGAGAGGAGAAGACCTGAGTAGCAGGAAGAGAGTGTAATCTAGGAGGCACAAGGAGAAATACTTTGAGAGACAGCCACCCTAACCCCTGGGATGAGTCACTCCCCAAATCTGAAGTGAATATTTCCCCTGGAAATAGCAATACCAGCAAAGAGAAGCAGGACACTAGCCCAGCAAGCTCTCCTGCAGTACTTAGAGCAGAGTTGCTTAGAAAGAGGGAGATTTCGGTACTACAGTAGTGAGTGTTAGGGTCTGAGCTGCAACACTCCCATCCACATAGCTGAGGGCTTGCCCAAGGGCAAGTGGCGGCAGGATGCAGAAGTGTGGTCCTGTTGGAAAGGGCAGAATCTGGCTGGCCACAACTGAGGCCCAGGTGTGAGCTCAGTCTTGCCTGGCTGGGGAGGAGGGGACGCACAAAAGTGGTCAAGCCCAGCTGCTGGCCACCTGCAATCCAGCTTGCGGGGGAAAGGCAGGAGCCCCGGAAGGGGCAGAGACCCACTCTTGAGCAAGGGCACAGGAGCGCACCCTCACCCTGCCCGCGGAACCAAGGCTTGTGGCCTGACATGGGAGCCAGCTCCTCCTGCAGGGGTGGAGTGAAAGCCCAGAACACTCCACATGGAGTCCTGCGACTGAGCATAGGCATGCAGCCCCGCCCGGCCTGTGGAGCCAAGGCTTGCAGCTATCCCATAAGTGGGCTCTTCATGCAGGGGCGGAGGGAAAGCCCGGAATCAGGTAGAGACCCGCAGCTGAGCAAAAGTGCTCACCCCGGCCCTTAGGGCCAAGCATAACCACACCCGCGAGGTTGGGACAAAGTTCAAGGCCACCGAGGCTTGTACACCCTAGTACCTGATCACAGCCCCTCCCATGAAGGAGAGGCGGAAACCACAGCAACAGCCCCAGTGGGCTGGCACCGGCAACGCCCATACCTGAACACCCTAGGCAGCAGCAGCAGAGGGGGTGGCGGGCCTGCAGACAGACCACACCTAGGGAACACAGAGGCCACACCAAGTGGACTCCAGTGGCCAAAACCTTCTTTTCCACAGACAAAATGAGAAGGCAGAGAAATGCAACACAAATGAATCAAGAGAAATCCCCAGAAAGACCTGAATGAGTCAGATATAACCAAATTGCCAGATGCAGAGTTTAAAATAACGATTGTTAGGATGCTCAAAGATCTTAGAACAACAATAGATGGTCATTACAAACACCTAAATAAAGAGATAACAAATATAAAAAAGGACATTAAAATAATAAAAAAGAATCAGCAGAAATGACAAATACAATATCAGAAATGAAGACCACAATGGAAGGAATTAAAAGTAGGATGGATGAAGCTGAGAATTAAATCAGCAAATTAGAGGACAAGATAAATGAAGGCATGGAAGCAGAGCAGAAAAAAGAAAGAGACTCAAAAACTCTGAGGAAACTCTAAGAGAGCTCTGTGACAACATGAAGAGAAATAACATCTGCATCATAGGGTTTCCTGAAAAAGAAGAGAAAGAACAAGGGATAGAGACTTTGTTCATACATATCATAGCTGAAAACTTCCTTAAATTAGGGCATGAAAACATCTCACAAGTTCAAGAAGCACAGAGATCTCTATTAAAGATAAACCCAAAGAAATCTACACCAAGACACATCATAATTAAAATACCAAAGCTAAGTGATAAAGAGAAAAATATTAAAAGTTGCTAGAGAACAAAAGGCTATCACCTACAAAGGAGCCCCCATAAGGATGACTTCCACCTTCTCAACAGAAACACTTGAGGCCAGAAGGGAATGGCAATAAATATTCAAAGTAATGCAGAACAAGAGCCTACAACCAAAACTACTTTATCCAGCAAGGCTATCATTTAAAATTAAAGAAAAAATAAAAAGCTTTCCACACATAAAAAAACTCAAGAAATTCACTACCACCAAACCAATTCTGCAAGAAATGCTAAGGGGCTTGTTGTAAACAGATCAAAGGGGAAAAAGAATATAGCAAAAGAGAAATACAGTTTTAAAGAATAAAATGGCAATAAACAATTACATATCAATAATAAACTTAAATGTAAATGGATTAAATGATCCAATCAAAAGACATAGGGAAGCTGCATGGATAAAAAAATAGGACCCATACATATGCTGTCTACAAGAGACACACCTTAAAACAAAAGATGCACATAGACTGAAGATAAAAGGATGGAAAAAAATATTTCATGCAAATGGAAATGAAAAAAAGCTGGGGTAGCAATTCTAATATCAGACAAAATGGACTTTAAAACAAAAGCTATAGTAAGAGATAAATGAGGTCACTACATAATGATAAAAGAAGCAATCCAACAGGAAGATATAACCATTATAAATATCTATGCACCTAATATAGGAGCACCTAAATATATAAAGCAGACTTTGATGAATATAAAGGGTGAGGTCAACAGCAACACTATAAGAATAGGGGATTTCAATACCCCACTAACATCACTAGATAGATCCTCAAGAAAGAAAATTAACAAAAAACAGCAGACTTAAAGAATACACTAGATCAACTCGATTTAATAGATATCTTCAGAACCTTTCACCCTAAAGCAGCAGAATATACATTCTTTTCAAGTGCTCATGGTACATTCTCTAGGAAAGACAACATGTTAGGGCACAAAAGCGGCCTCAAAAAATTTAAGAAGATTGAAATCATATTGAGCACTTTCTTTGATCACAATGGCATGTAACTAGAAATCAACCACAACAGAAAAACTAAAAAATACTCAAACACTTGGAAACTAAATAACATGTTATTAAATAATGAATGGGTTAACAATGAGAACAAAGGAGAAATAAAATAATTCCTAGAAATGAACTATAATGAGCATACATCAACTCAAAATTTATGGGACACAGCAAAAACAGTCCCGAGAGGGATATTCACAGCATTACAGGCATACCTTAAAAAGCTAGAAAAAGCTCAAATAAACAACTTGACCCTGCATCTAAAAGAACTAGAAAAAGAACACCAAGTAAAACCCAGAGGTAGTAGAAGGAAGGAAATAATAAAGATCAGAGCGGAAATAAATGATATAGAGGTTAAAGAAACAATATAGAGGATCAGTGAAACCAGGAGCTGGTTCTTTGAAAAGGTCAACAAGATCGATGAACCTTTAACGAGACTCACCAAGAAAAAAAGAGAGAGGACTCAAATAAATAAAATTAGAAATGAGAGTGGAGAAATAACAACTCACACAACAGAAATACAAAATATTGTAAGAAAATACTATGAAGAACTGTATGCCAAAAAACTAGACAACCTAGATGAAATGGACAAATTCCTTAAAACATAAAATCTTCCAAAAATTAATCTGGAAGAATCAGAAAACCTAAACAGATCGATTACAGCAAATGAGATCGAAACAGTTATCAAAAAACTCCCAAAAAAGAAAAGTCCAGGGCCTGATGGCTTCACAAGTGAATTCTTCCAAATATTCTAAGAACTAACTCCTATCCTTCTCAAGATATTTCAAAAACTTCAAGAGGAAGGAAGACTTCCAAGCTCCTTTCATGAGGCAAGCATAATTCTGATTCCAAAAACCAGGCAAAGACAACACAAAGAAAGAAAATTATAAGCCAATATCCCTGATGAATTTAGATGCTAAAATCCTCAACAAAATACTAGGAAACTGGATCCAGCAATATATAAGAAAAAAATCATATACTATGATCAAGTGGGATTTATTTTGGGGAGGCAATTCTGGTACCATATTTGCAAATCATTCAATGTGATTTATCACATAAACAAAAGGACAGAGAAAAACCTTATGATAATTTCAATAGATGCAAAAAAAGCATTTGATAAAATCCAGCACCCATTCATGATCAAAACTCTCAGCAACGTGGGAATACAGGGAACATACCTCCACATGATAAAGGCCATCTATGACAAATCCACAACCAACATCATACTCAACGGGCAAAATTTAAAAGCAATACCTTTAAGATCAGAAACAAGGCAGGGGTGCCCCCTTTCACCACTTATTCAACATAGTTTTGGAAGTCTTATCCACAGCAATCAGACAAGAAAAAGAAATAAAAGGCATCCAAATTGGAAAAGAAGAAGTAAAACTATCATTATTTGCAGGTGATATGAAATTGTATATGCAGGAGTCCCCAAACTTTTTACACAGGGGGCCAGTTCACTGTCCTTCAGACCCTTGGAGGGCCACCACATACAGTGCTCCTCTCACTGACCACCAATGAAAGAGGTGCCACTTCTGGAAGTGCAGCGGGGGGCTGGATAAATAGCCTCAGGGGGCTGCATGTGGCCCACGGGCCGTAGTTTGGGGACGCCTGCAATGTCTCTGTCAAAAAACTACTGGACCTGATAAATAAATTCATCAATGTGGCAGGATATATATAAATTAATACTCAGAAATCAGAGGCATTTTTATACACTAACAATGAAATGTCAGAAATAGAAATTAAGGAAGCAATCCCCTTCACCACTGCAACCAAAAAAATAAAGTACGTAGGAATAAATTTAACCAGGGAAATTAAAGACTTGTACTTGGAAAATTATAAAACATTAATAAAAGAAAACAGGGAAGATACAAACAAGTGGAAGCATATACCATGCTCATGGTTAGGAAGAATAAACATCATTAAAATGTCTATATTACCCAAAGCAATTTATAAATTCAATGCAATACCAATTAAAATACCAATGACTTACTTCAAAGATATAAAACACATATTCCAAAAATTTATATGGAACGAAAAGAGAACATGAATAGCCTCAGCAATCTTGAAAAGGAAGAATACAGTGGGAGGTATCACAATTCTGGATATCAAGTTATACTATAAGGCCAGTGTACTCAAAACAGCCTGATACTGGCATAAGAACAGGCATATAGATCAATAAAACAGAACAGAGAACCTAGAAATAAACCAACGCTTTTATGGACAACTGATATTTGACAAAGGAGGTAAGAGCATACAATGGAGTAAAGACAGCCTCTTCAACAAATAGTGTTGGAAAAATTGGACAGTTACCTGCAAAAAAAATGAAAGTAGACCACCAACTCACACCATTCAAAAAAATAAACTCGAAATGGATAAAAGACTTAAATGTAAGCCATAAAACCATAAGCATCTTAGAAGAAAACATAAGCGGTAAGCTCTGCCATCTCTTGCAGCAATATATTTGCCGATTTATCTCCACGGGCAAGTGAAATAAAAGACAAGATAAACAAATGGGACTATAGCAAACTAAAAAGCCTTTGCACAGCTAAAGACAATAAGAACAGAGTAAAAAAACAAACTACACAATGGGAGAACATATTTGACAATTTGTCTGATAAGGGGTTAATAACCAAAATTTATAAAGAACTTGTAAAAGTCAATACCAGAAGACAAACAATCCAATCAAAAATTGGGCAAAAGAAATGAATAGACACTTCTCCAAAGAGGACATACAGATGGCCATTAGGCATATGAAAAAATGCTCAACATCACTAATCATTAGAGAAATGCAAATTAAAACTACAATGAGATATCACCTCACACCAGTCAGAATGGCGCTCATCAACAAAACAACACAGAATAAGTGCTGGCAAGGATGTGGAGAAAAGGGAACCCTTCTACACTGCTGGTGGGAATGCAGACTGGTGCAGCCACTGTGGAAAACAGTATGGAGATTCCTCAAAAAATTAAAACTCAAACTGCCTTTTGACCTAGCTCTTCCACTTTTAGGAATATACCCCAAGAACTCCATAGCACTATTTCAAAACAAAAAAATGCACCCCCATGTTTATTGCAGCATTATTCACAATAGCAAAGATCTGGAAACAGCCCAAGTGTCGGTCAGTGGACGAGTGGGTTAAAAAGCTTTGGTACATATATACTTTGGAATACTACTCAGCCATAAGAAATGATGACATTGGATCATTTACAACAACAACATGGATGGACCTTGATAACATTATACTGAGCGAAATAAGTAAATCAGAAAAAACTAAGTAGTATATGATTCCTTACATAGGTGGGACATAAAAATGAGACTCAGAGACATGGACAAGAGTGTGTTGGTTATGGGGTGGGAGAAGGAGAGAGAGGGGATTGGGGGAGGGGAGGGGCACAAAGAAAAGCAATTAGAAGGTGATAGAAGACAATTTGACTTTGGGTGATGGGAATGCAGCATAATCAAATGTCAAAACAACCTGGAGATGGTCTCTCTGAACAAATGTACCCTGATCTATCAATGTCACCCCATTAAAATTAATTAAAAAATTAAAATACCAATAAATGCATATATTCAACTAACAAGTGGTGAGACTGATATAGATATTCTGACAAAAGACCAGTATTTTTAAAAATTATTTTATTTTTTTAAGTGAAAGAAGAGAAGATAGATTTTCATATGCACCTCAAACAGGATCCACCTGGCAACCCTGTCTGGGGCTGATGCTCAAATCAATCACGCTATCCTCAGTGCCTGAGGTTAACTGTTTGAACTAATCGAGCCACTGGCTGCAGGAGAGGAAAAGGGAGAGAAGGGGGAGAGAGCAGGCAAGAGAAGCAGATGGTTGCTTCTCCTGTGTGCCCTGACCAGGGATTGAACCTGGGATGTCTGCATGCAGGGTCGATGCTCTTTCCACTGAGCAAACTGGCCAAGGCCTCAAAAGAGCAGTATTGACTTAATTAGAGTCATTAATTAAGGTTAAAGAACATTGAACAAAATGTAAAAGTTGAACGCACCAACAAATATTTGTGTTGCAGTACATGGATTAAAGGTCATTATTGAAATATAGCTTCATGGTGAAACAATATAAGGGTTCCCATGAACTTTATAAATAGGCCAACTGATCTCAGAGTATTGGCATTCTGAAATAACTGGTGACAAAATCTCAATAAACTAAAATGAAGAAACTTGATTTTTGTTGTTGAACTTTAGAGTAATATATTCCCAGTTAAGGGAGTTCTTGTCAGTATCTGATAAGTCTTAATAGGTGCCATTTTCTGCATGTTCAGAGATAAAGCCATCTTACATATCCTTGACAAAGAGCCTCTTCATTCAGGCAACTATTACTTATGTCCCAGGTCTGAGGATAGTGGTGATTAAGACAAATCCAATTCCTTCTTCAATGGACTTGTAACCTAAAAAGTACCCAGTTTAGCTGCTGTTTTGAATAACCAAGTGAGAAAAAAAGGAAGGCTACTGAGTGTAATGCTCTGGAATTTCAAACATTTACTGAAAGGGAAATGGAAGATTCTTCGTCCTGGACCATTATTCTTTCAACCAGATTCAGGAGTTGGAAGAGAACTAACGCAGAGAGGGCTGAGAGTTGTAGGAAGGAGATAAAATAGTATGTGTGGGCATGATTTTAAAATTATAGTATATAAATATTAAAATAAAGATATCAATATAACTATTAAGAATAGGAAGGTAACCAGTATCGAAACAGATACACAGAACTTACAATGACCAGGGAGCATAAGAGGGATTTTTAAAAAGGTAATAATTCTAGCACAGGGAGTGTGAACTGGGGTTTTAGTCTCAAACTGAGGGGCTCAGGAGGTGTCTCTTTTGTATTACAGTAAGATTCAAACTAAAGCTCCCTCTGTCATCAATAGTGTGGGATGTTCTTCACCTCTCTACTGGAAATATAATAAATATCAGTACTGGATATTTCCAGAGAGAAAGTTATGTTTCCTCGAAAGAGTCCAAATAATATATTTGCCACTACCATATTTGGACGAAAGTACTTCATATCTTTCTACAGTGTCAGAGGCTAGGATGTTGCCCAGAGACCGGACGTGACTTATGGACTGCAGAGCTGCCAAGAGACTTGCTCCTGGGTCTTTCTCCGTGGTGATGGGTGTTTGGTTGTTTCCAGCAGCCCTCCAAGCTGGCCGTTGGAAGCGAGGGAAGGGTTCTAGGCACTCAGGCTCCTGCTCCTCTCTTACCTTTGATTTATTTCTGACCTATGGGTCTTTAGCCTCTCTGATGTCCACCTGGACTTCTCTCTTACAAGTTTTGGAATTGAGCACCATTTCATGGTTTTTGATCGCTCTTGCTTGGCTTGGCTGATAGTCTCATGGCTGAATATGTCCCTCCAAATCTCACTTTTCTCTTTTATGCATCCTCTTCCCTTTATTGAATAGGGGATCACACTGCATCCTTAAAATCCTGCAGGAAGTGTTTTCCTTCATAGAGATACAATCAGTGGAGACACCAGAATGAAGTCAAATAACAACAACAACAAAAAAAAAAAATCTAAAAAAAGTACTAGAGAAAATGGAAGAGGCAAAGCTCAGTCCCCACCACTCCTCATGGGGCAGAGGAGGAGAAGGAACATCCTCCTGTGGTGCCAGTAGGAGCTCTGTCCTTAAGTTAACTGAGGTTCCCTGAGTTTCCAGGTAACACATGACTATTGCAGACAGGTATTCCCAAGATATTAATTTCTGTAATATTATAGATTATTCTTATCTGGTCTTTGGTCAGTGCATTCTCTCGGTTCCTACAGGGTTCTGGTTTTTCAGGTGAACTTGACCATGAAGTTTCTCACCTGGGGCACAAGGGTTGAGATGTTTATTACACTCATCTCAGGCTGATACAATACTAAATTTGACAGAATGTATTCTCAGTGAACTGGTTAGAAACTCTAAGCTTCTGCCACTTCCCTGACTGAGCACTATGTGCCCAGGGAGAGGTGGTGAGCTCTAGAGGGAACTAAGCCTGCTGGAGCAGGGACTTAGGTCTCCGCTCATCTGTTGTCAGGCACATTTATATATCGGCTTTGACTTGAGATGCTGCTTTAGATGTGGCTGAATGATAATGCGACTGCTCCTCTTGCACACCTGCGATGTTGAATGTTTGGTGTGAGATTCAGAAAAAAGATATAAGGCTTCCAGCAGGGGGAGGGAAAAAGGAGCCATTTTGAAATATGCCAGAGCATCTATTGTTCTTAACCAAGTCAGCCAAGGGAAGTGATTTGAGCAGAGCCTAACTGACTGGGGTTTTATCAGAGCCCATCAACCTGGGAGAAGAGAAACAGCCACCTGCAGCCCCCTTCAGCCATCCTGTCCCGCTTCAGGTGAGGGGAAAACTGAGAAGCACTTATGAAGAAAAGTAAGTAGCGGGAAAAAGAAAACATGAAGTATGTTGAGCAGTAAACATAGAATAAATGGAAGCAAAAACACAGACTATCACATCACAATAAATGGGGAAAGTCTGCATCTTCCTATCAAATTACACAATTATATTCAGTTAGACAAAATTCAACTATGTGCTAAGAAGAATCACAATTAAAATAAAGTGACAAATCAAGACTAAAAATAAAGGTATTTGCAAAGATAAACGTAGTTAACGCAGGCAAAGAAAGCGGGAGTAGCAGAATTCAAAATCAAAAGTATTTAATTGGACAAAGAAGATTATATATTGCCAAAGATGATACTGAGACAAAAATAAGAGAGAGACCTTTATGTACCAGGTTATGTACAAAAAAACATAGCAGACAAATACATAAGGCAAAAGTTGCTAAAATTTTGAGGAGAAAATGATAAGACCACAGTGGAAAATTTTAATAAACTTCTTTTGGAGCTTGACAGATAAATTATTCTAATAATAAAACAAACTAAAGGGTTTGAATAACATACTCAACAAGGTCAAGTTAACTGACATTTATAGAATTTTTACCCTACAAACAGAATAGATCATTTGCGCCTATAGAACTTTTACAAGCATCAATTTGGTGATGAAGAGCCAAAATACATTAATCAAAGTTGGGATTTCAAAGCAAATCTTGATTTGAAAGTCCCAGAAATCAACAATGAAAAGATGACCAGAAAAGCTACTTGGAAATTAAAGAAACTACAAGTTAAAAAAGAAATCTATAAAAAATGGCAAGGAGGGATCTTTATATGAAAATGTCTGGAACAAAGTTTCCTTTCAAGACAGCAGACGGGGGAGGAGTAAATGATCAAACAAGTTGGAAGTGGCCACGGCTTAGAATACAAGATAAAGGGGCAAGGGCTGAGGAGAGACCCTACCTTAGGATACTAGATAAGCCAACTAGAACTGAGGTTGACATATGAAGTAGAAAACAGGGTTTAATTGAAGGGGTCTATATAAACAGTTGGCCCCATTCTATGTAGCTTGCTCAAAAGGATGGCAGAAAATTCATAAGCAAAATATAACAAGAATACCATAGAAACTGTGATAGGACACTGTCCTCGCCAAGAGCCTGCTGAAATGAGGCCTGGCCGGAGTGTGCCGTGCTAGGCGTTTGGGAGTTATACACAAAGGCCCTGTGATGTTGGATGAGAATTTGGAACTTATTGCAGTTAGTTCGTTTTTCCTTCTCTAAAACACGAAAACCATCAACCAGGGAATAAGAAACCCATAATACAAACATGGTGAAGATGGGGATTTAAATCGAAAGCAATAAAAGGCAGAAGAAAATTCCAAAAAGAAGCAGTGTGCTCCGCACCTGCTGCCTCCCCCCAGGTCTCCGGGATGCACATTCATTAAGCGGGCGTGTTCTCTGTCATTGATGCTCCTTGAGCGCGAGTTAGAGAACTGACGAGCTGGCTTTTGTTTCTTTATATTTGAGAACATAAATATTGCTACAGCATTAGGGTGAACTTAGTTATGAAGAGTTAGACGGAAAGCTCAAATAAAAGTTGTGCTCTATAGTTTTGCTGAACTTCTGAAATTGGGTATGGAGAAACTGTTCCAATCTGTACAGTACATCATTTATTACTTTTGAAAAGGCAAATGAATGATTATACTTATATTCTTTGACCTAATATACTGTGAATCTGATTTCTGTTTTATTGGTGCTTCAAAGAAGGCTATAAACCTCTTTTTGGCAGGAAACATGTCTCTATTTTATTGATTAAAAGAAATCATGTGCTATTACTACTCTCAGCAGCATATTTCCTCAGCCTTTGTTTATGGGTTATTGCAACATATAAATTATGTGGCCTTCATCATATATCTGCCAGTTTGAAATAAATTGCAGGTTTTCACATAGATTTTCCATGAACTTGAACTGTGTGCTAAGTTCTTTCTCAGAGTTTATCTCTTCTTGCCTTTATTGCTGTCCTTTAATTTTGGAGACTGTGTTTTCTTATTTCCTACTTCTTTTTGGCTTGACAACTATTTTCTTGTTATAAAGGTCTCTTTGACATAGAAGAGAGAAATCCTACCCAGAATGACTAATTTATTTTCTCCCATGACCTGTTGATGGAAATAGTTTCTAACAATGGGATTTCATTTTACCTTCACTAGCTGATGTGATTTAGACAATACTTATCTTTTCTTGTGTGTCATTTCTGCAAGTTTATTTCTGTGCCATGAATCTCCTTTCCAAGGCGTCTGTTTGCCGCTATGCATTTGTGGTTTTATAAAGCAGCTCAAATGCCAACTTTCAAACACATTCCTGGTTGAGAACTCTGCAGGGAGTTCCAAAAAATCCTCAGAGCCATCAATTTCTTATCTTGTGGTGTGACCTTGAATTGTTCAGTTTTATGGTGATTACTGGTAGTCATCTTTCCTAGTGATGATAAAGCAGGGACTTACACTTATTTATATCTTCCCTTCTATTTAAGATGTTTCCTCCCACCCCTTTAGGTAACATAACCATATTCTCAGTACCCTGATTAAGGTGAATTTTGATGAATTTTACAAACACACACACACAGCTTAGTGATGTTTGATCCTGTTCTGTTTCATCCATCTCTTTATTTAAACTTCCACCTGCTGAGTGCACATTGGACAGTGGTGCTTTGCAGTTCACGTGTTCTCATTTAATCCTCAAAACAATGTTGCAAGCAGGAATTAATCTGGCTTTACAAATGAGAGGTTTGAGGCTCAGAATTGAAATTATCAGGCGAAGGGCACACACATTTAGAAAGTAGGGGAGCAAGGATGTGAGCCCATGTTTTTTTTCTTTCTATTATAGCTGACTGCTTTGTCCCTGGTTTTCTGCACAATTTTCAGGTCTTACTGGAAACTGCTATTGTCTTAGGTACATGCTAGACTTAGTAAATGTGTCGCATTGCTTCTAGTCCCTTGCGTAGGTGCTAACTTTCCTCTGGACACCTCCTTCCATCCCTCTTGTCACCTTTCTTCATCCACATGGGCTTTACCCAACAGAATCAGTGTGTAAATCTTCCAGATATAAAATACCCAGACACAGAGCTCTTGATTTTCCCGGTCTTAGTAGCTTCTTTGGCCTTATTTAGAATTAGGATGTTTGCTTCTGTTCATATGGCATTTTTTGCCAGCTAATTGTTTTTACCACAATACCAAGGATTCAGAAAGCTTGGTGACCCAACAGATCAAGTTATACCCCCTTCTTTTTTTAAAATTTCTTGTCAAGTTCTATTTTAATTCATCATTTTTAGAGCAATCAATACAAATCAAAGAATTTATGGAACAATACAGACATTAATATAGAATTTTACTTAAAATGAAATCACATTTTATTCAAATAGAATCACATTTAAGAGTCAAGATTCTATGGCTTAAAAGCATCTGAGCAGAGTTCTGGACTTAGACCAATGAGAGAAATTGTTGTCAGCAGCCATTAAAATTATACTCTTGGCACTGGCCAGTTAGCTCAGTCGATTAGAGTTTCATTCCAAAACACTGAGATTGTGGGTTTGATCCCTGGTCAGGGCACAATGGGAAGTGACTAATGAGCCCACAGCTAAGTGGAACAATAAATGAATGCTTCCCACCCCTCTCTCTCTTGCTTCTTGTCTCCCTAAAGTCAATCAATTTTATAATATATATATATATTAAATATATATATTTAATTATACTCTTGCTGGTCATGGATTAGGTGAAGAAAAGGGACACAAATGATTTGTTTATGTTGATTTTCTATTATTAACTGTCTTTTATAGAACTCTTCTTTAAATAAAACAAAGTAGATTTTAAAAGGTTGTTGGTATGAGAGTTACTACACAGTCCACCCCGGTCACCATACTGAACATTATTTTTATATCATAAAGTTGAGCTCTAGTTTCATCACAGTGTTGTATTCAAATGCTACTTCTCAGAGAATCAATTTTCCCCACATTACCGTGGCTCAAGGATACTATGCCTTCAGAAGCTTATCTACTATTTAAAGATTTTAGTCACAGAATTCTTTAACCATGCCTTTTCTTAAGGAAGGAAAACCAGTTCTATTGCATGCCAATTATTTAAGGCAACCTTCCCCCACACTGCTTCCTGCCTAGTGAATGTACTAACCTAATCTAAGCAAAGTGAGGGAAGGAAGGACAGAGCTCTTAGTAAGAGCCTTGGACCTGAGGCCCACCACACCTCTACGCTCAACTCCCAGGCCTCTGGGCCATCGCACCTCCACCCGCCTTAAACTCCAGCTGGAATGGCTGACAGACAACTTTCTGAGTCTGGCTCCAGCTTTCCTTCCATCATGTTGTTGCTCACATAAAATACTGCCTTTCTTTCACCCCCATTAAGTCTTTACTTGTTCATACCTTCCTTCCCTTTCAAGACCCAGAGGACAAGCCCAATTCCTCAGTAGCCTTTCCTAACATCCCTCAGCTCCAGGAAGTGAGGTGAGCTCAGGCCCCGCAGGGTCAGCAGCGGCATACTGACATCGCGGCATGAGAGCAAACAGAGGACACAGGCTTAGCTTACTTTTGTCTCCCCTTGTATTGTAGTATAGAAGATTTGTCTGGCTAAGGCTTGTGAGCTCTTCAAAGATTACAGTAATCATGTATTTAAAATATTTATCTGCTTTTAAATTAAATAATTTTAATGCAAACATTCCATAGGCATCTTTCCCATTGCACCCGAGATTGCGTCCCTCCACCGCTGCATGTGTAGGAGGCTGCGCTCCATTCTGTCTTCTCTGCACTATGAGGAAATTCCAGAGTTTCCGGCAGTTTTTGTACTTCAAGATGTAAATGGAATACCTTTCCCTGTCATAGTTATTTTCATCCATGCACCTGGTAGAAGCATCAGATTCCTTAAATATGTAAGATAGGCATCATTTAAGAGATGGAATGGGGATTGACAAGCAAGGAGTAATGTCAGGATCTCTCAGCCTCCATGCTACCAACGGCATCCTAACAGTCTTCTCACTGCAAGTACCCAGGGTGCTGCTCCACCAGGGACCCAGCAGTCCATCTCTAAACACCAGGTTATACCCCTTGACAAGAGTGTCATCTGTCTTGTTTCTTTGTGACTTTGTATCTTTTAGTATAGCACTTTCAGTTCTGGTTAAATAGGGCTAGCTCATCTATGGCCATTATATTGAATTAACATAGTTAATTCATTCATATGTAATTAAAAACGTGACAAATGACTTCCTTTTCATTTCTGGGAAGGGTGGTCGTAATAGGCATTAACAGAACTCTGGACTTTTCACTCTATTGACATCATGTCCACAAACTTGTGTGCAGATTTTGATCACCACTACTTCCCCTTCCAAAAATACTTTCAAAAAGGGATTTTTAGGTTTTTAAGTGAATTAATTATGTAATTCAATGTGATTGTCATAGGGTCTTTAATTAGTGCTGTTGTTTGGATGTACATAGGCTAAGACTATTAAGTCTGGTTTCTAAGGCTTCCATATTACCACAGACCAGTGTTTCCCACCTTTGTTTCTCCATTATTTTCCCCTACAGGGCATATTTAGATCTTTCTTAACTAATTGGCCCCCTTAAGAACTTTTAATACCGAAATGTAATGTATATCTGATTATGTACTTTAGATCTTTGGGAAGGGATCACAAACCACTGTAAATTGATATTGCCTTCATTGAGAATGAATGCATAAATCACCAAGGTAAAGTCTATGACACGTCAGTAAGACGTTAAAAAAATTCTAGAACGCTTTTATGGTCCTTAGTGTTTCTGAATAGGGGAGGAAAGACAATACTCCTTCCATTTCAAGATCATATAAATAGACCCGGCCACATCCTACTTTATGCAGAATATAAACTAATTACTAACTTTGTGTGAGGTTATTCAGGATCTCAATTCACAAATCCAAGTATGCAAGAAACTAACTTTCTGTATTTTTCTTTAATGGAACTTAATGACTGCCTTTCATTCTGCTGTCTGGTAGAAATGTAATATCAGGCAATTCAAGATTCTCTTTTCTCTGGGGTTTAAACTCCCAGAAGGCTTACAGAGCTCCTGAGTTTCTTATCAGTGTTGGTGCCTGGTGACATGCCCTGGCTCCCAGCTGACGGTCCAGCTTGGCACTGTTCTATTCACCTGTATCTATCCACCAACCCTTCAGATCGGCCAGCTCTCTGTGTTCAGCTGTTCCATCTCGGGGTATGGGATTTCACCACTGCTCCCCTACCACTGTGCTATAGGAACGTCTTCTCTCCTTCTATCAGACACCAGGGCTCATCCACCCTGGGGCTGGCGCAGGAAACCCAAGAGGCTGTCTGGGGCCAGTCTGCCTACACAGTATTTTCATATGCTGGTTGTGGGGCTGGGCTCTTGGTGGCTCTGTGTACTTTAAGGGTTCAAGCACAGCCTTTCCGAGACAAGTCCCTGTGGTGGGATGGGGTGGGAACAGGACTTTTCTTCAGGGGCCACCCTGAGGGCATTTGGTTGTTATCACTCATTGTTTTTCCAAATCTTTTGTCTTAGGCCAGGGCTTAGGCTTTTAAACTCAAAAGCCAAGTATTTGACTCTTGCTATCTCTGTCCTGCTGTGTTATCCCTTATCTGGGGAAATAAAGGCAGAATTCTGCCCAGCAGTCCCAAATAAGAAAAAAGCAGGGGTGAAATAAATACTGGAGGGAGGTGAAAACAGAAATTAGCAGTGAAACAGGATCTCACAATCCTTAAGCACTTATTTCTCACGTGCTTCTGTCTGAAGGACCAGTTCTTAACTTTTTGGTCTATGCTATTTCCATGCTTAACACATTTTTATCAGCAAAACTATATTTCAATAGGGCAAGACAGAACCCTCCCTCCCTCCCTCCCTCTCTCCCTCCCTCCCTCCCTCCCTCCCTCCCTCCCTCCCTCCCTTCCCTCCTTCCCTCCCTCCCTCCCTCCCTCCCTCCCTCCCTCCCTCCAGAATCTGCTGTGTTATTTGGACTTTTAACTTACACTTAGAATCTAGGCTAAAAGCAGAGACCTCAGACCAGAGCCTAAGATGCTGGTAAAGGTCTGACTTGATTCCATTTGTACTTGGTCATTCTTAGAAATATTTAGAGATGGTAGCCCAGGAAGAAACAGACCTTTTGTGCATCAAGCAATTGGGGAGCTTGGGCATCAAGACTGAGGCTAAGAACAACATAATGATGGCCATTCATGTTCAGAGCCTGGTTAATTCTGATTGTATCAATTACATGGAGAAATTTATTCTGAACCTGGTCTTGAAGATTACACAGAACTTCATGCACACTTTGCTGAGTGCTTGGAACTTTGCTTTTACAGCTCTTCTCTGAAGAGGAGCAAGGCACTAACTAAGTTTAAAGAATTCACGTAGAAATGTATTCTCTGGACCAGAAATTTCAGAAAGTATCCATCTAATTTTAAATAAAGACAGGATGAGCTTCTATTTTTCTTCCTCTTCCTTTCTCCTTTGGCTAAATGGCATGCTTCAGGCCTCCACCTTCTGCTGAAGCACTATGGTTACTTACACGGTATTCCTATTTATTAAACTAAAATGGAATCAACTGGCTGCAATGTGTCCTCAAGTCCTGCTTGGATTTGCTATCCATTTGCTCAGTTACTCCAAGTCTTCAAAGACATTTAAACAACTTGTCTCAAGCAGCAACTGATCTTGATGTGGGGAACACTTCTGTTACTTCACTGGGCAGGCTGAGAACTGACCATGCATAATGAGTGCACCTGGAATCCATGAGACAATACTATGCAATGTCTTGTTGAAAAGACAGAGTTGATCTTTTGTGGCCACAGGTACCTGCTTACACCTTCTGTAGGCTTTGCATGATGAGCACCTATAGGAATATCTCCTGGGTGGCCTTACCCTCTGACTTTTAAAAATCTAGTTAGTTGAGGCCTTGGCTGGTTGACTCAGTGGTAGACCATTGGCCTGGTATGTGAAAGTCCCAGGTTCAACTCCCAGTCATGGCACATAGTAGAAGCGACCGTCTGCTTCTCCATCCATCCCTCCTCCATGGATCAAGTTGGCCCCGGGCACTGAGGATTGCTCCATGGCCTTGCCTAAAGTGCTAAAATAGCTCAGTTGCTGAGCAACGGAGCAGCAGCCCCAGATGGGCAAAACATCGCCTGGTAGGGGGCTTACTGGGTGGATCCTGGTCTGGGTACATGTGGGAGTTTGTCTCTCTGCCTCTCTGCTTTTCACTTAAAATAAAATCTAGTTAGTTGAGTAAGGCAAGGAAAATGCATGATGGAGGGGTGCTATGGAAGAGGGCAAGAGAGGGGCTGGGTGTTTTTTGTGAGTTACTGCATCTTTCTGGGCTAGGCTTCATTTGAAAAACAAACAGCTGAACTGGAGCTGCGTAGCCCTAAAATCCTCCACCTAATTCTTTACTTAGTGGTCACAATGATAAATACATCAGTTTCTCCTGGAGGACACCTATTTCTCTTCTCAAAGTACGTATGCGGGCAGGATAATGGGAGATAACTAATTCATATATTGTTTTTATGAATGCCAAAGAAACAAGTGAATCTGGCTTTCCCTCTTACCCAAAAGAGGGCAAACAGGGTCCTGAGTGGTGGCGAGCAGGAGTACCTGAAATTCCGATGTTTCAAGAAAGGATAGAAACTGTGATGAAGTAGGAACCAGAGAAGGCCGAGCTGGACACGCCCCCTGGGCAGAGTGGCGTTTCAAGGGCTGCCGGGCAGTGAGTGCCGGGGCTCCAGCCTCCGCAAAGCCTTCCTCTGCGCACGGGTGGGTTCTGCCCCGAGATACCGGTGCCGTCCAGGGTGAACAGAGGACCGGAGTGGGAGTCTCAAAACCATGTGGCCTGCTGCCTAGTTTTGTACTACTGTGGGCAAATTTTACATTCTTAAATGATTGAAAAGGAATTGTAGCTTTTCTGGAAGTTGACGTTTATCAAAGTAAAGGGAACCAAATACTCTTTGACTCAGTTGATTTTAGAAGCAATCAATGCTAAGAAATGATCAACTGTGGACAAAGATTTGTAAAGAATCTTTATAAATTTATAAACAATCATCATAACATGATTTAAATAGTAAACAAAAGCAGAAACTATATATCCTTTCTATTAAGAGGTGGTTAAATTTTGATATAGTCACAAAAGAGAACAACAGAGATCCATCTAATTATCTTCAAATTACATAATGTGGGAAATTATTAGGACAAGTACAAAAATCAGGTCACAAAATTCACCAGTTTGATCCCACGTCTGCTTGGAATGTGACTGCTGAGAAAGACATGTGTTAGCTAGCAGTGGGTTTGTGTTTTCTAACTTGCCTGCAATAAGGATGTGTTGCTTTTACAGTCAGATATTTATAAGTATTACACATAAATTGGAAAAAAATTTCACCCAATATAAGCTTGAATTCTAACTGTTGCATGTTAATATCAATGTCATAGTATGTGATACAATCAAAACCTAATAATGGCTCAGCAGTTGAGAGAACAAAAATACACCTGCACATACGTATTAGAGCCAAGGAAGGGGCATAGTTATGCAAACAATTGTTTCTCCAGTGGGCACAGTCCTGTTCCAGGTCCCTCTAAAGCCAGATCCTCACTGACTCCACAGTGCCGGCAGGATCTGGGCTTCCCCTGGGTGTCAGGGTCACCCTACTGCGTGGGGTTGGGGCAGAAAAGACAAAATCCTGTCGAGCTCTGACAGGCACTGCATGGGGCATTTGAATTCTCACATTCTACCAGCTGAGGTCACTGAGACTTAGAGCTGTGCTTCTCAAAATTCAATGTGTTGATGACTCACCTGGGGATCTGAAAATGCAGATTCTAATTTGGTGGGGCCTGAGATGATGTATTTCTCACAAGTTCTCAGGTGAAGTCTGCTGTGTCCTCAGATGACACTTTGAGGAGCAAGAGTTTGCAGAGGGAGGTCTCTGGTCCAAGTCACACAGCTATAAAACATGGGCGTAGAAGTAGCTTTCTACTTCATTGGATGTTTTTAAATAAAGTAAAATGTTTTGAAATAGGGACATGTGAAACATTATCTTTTTCAGGATGCCTACCTATGAATGTTTTCCATTACTGGTTAGGCTGCTAATCATAATGCCTGGTAATTATGTAGTTTATTATATTTTCAAGGCTTTTTATAACTACTAATTTGCTAATCTACCAACTTACCCCGAGGAGAGGCAGCTTTATCACCTGTGCACTATGACCCATCTCCACGGCCTTCACAGTGGCTGGTGGCAGACTCTGCCGTGTACAAGTCACACAGACGTGTTTGAGAATCTTAGCTAGGATCGTGTGTGTGCGGTCTGGCCTATATGTGCCCTAGTGTTGTCTTTTAAAAGTTAGGAGAATATTATTTGTTGAATGAATACACGTGAGAATTATGTCTATTGTTTGCTGTGTGGTTTAGGTAAGATACTTATCCTCTCTCAGTCCCAATATCTTTATTTGTAAGATAGGGATAACAAGGCCCTGTGGGGGTTAAATGTGATAATGTTTCCTTCCTTCCTTCCTTCCTTCCTTCCTTCCTTCCTTCCTTCCTTCCTTCCTTCCTTCCTTCCTTCCTTCCTTCCTTCCTTCCTTCCTTCCTTCCTTCCTTCCTTCCTTCCCTCCCTCCCTCCCCTCTTCCTTCCTTCCTTCCTTCCTTCCTTCCTTCCTTCCTTCCTTCCTTCCCTCCCTCCCTCCCTCCTTCCTCTTCTTTCTTCCTTCCTTCTTCCTTTTCTCCCTCCCTCCCTCTCTTTATCCATTCCTCTCTTCCTTCCTTTGTCTTTTTTCTAGTTTTTCTAAGATATAATTAACACATGTGTAAGTTTAAAGTGTACAACATGATGATTTGATGCACATTTATAGAGAGAAATGACTATCACAATTAGTTAACACATCTTTCCCCTCACATGTTACAACATTCAAGTATATAATACAGTATGGTAAACTATAGTCACCATGCTGTACATTAGATCCCAAGAACTTATTCATCTTATAACTGGAAGTTTGTACTCTTTGACCTTCTTTCTTGTTTCAATAAGTAATTGTGAATACATACTTTGTGCCAAGAACCTTCTAGATTTTAGGTAGGTATATAGCAGCAAATAAGGCCAACAAAACCCCTGTCCTCATCCTCACGGGCCATACATTTATTAGGAGAGACAGACAACAAAGAGAAGGCACACCAAACTCCCCCAAACCAAACAAAATCAAAAAGATATGTTAAGCATGTAGAACAATGCTTTTCACTTAATAACTGCCTAATAGATTAAAATACTGTTATTAATACATGGGGAAGAGATTGCATCTCATATAACATAACCTGTTCAAATATGTGTTTACCTTTTGATATGAAATAGCAGTATGTTAAAAGCTTAAGCATGGTTTAAGTTTGATAGATATTGTACTTCTATTCATTTAGTGCAGTGGTTTTCAAAGTGTGCGCCAGGGCGCACTGGTGTGCCCTAGAAGATTTCTAGGTGCGCCCTATGGTATTCCAGAGAAATATGTGCCTGTTGGGGACCAAAACAGGGTTTTTGGAGTTCAGATTTTTGGGGGACAGAGGTGTGGGGAATTGGCTGTAAGCTGACAGTCTGCCCAACCCCCCACCTCACTTGCTTGATTAGGTTGCAAAAGGCTGTTAAGCTGTGGTGCTGGATTGCTTACACTACCCTCCATGTTCCCTGGAAAGACAGGAGGCAAGTTTCTTCTATCCTTTGTTTGGTGTAAAGTTAAGATTTGCTAATGGCCTCACTTTGCCCTATAAATAAAGCAAGATGCGGTTTTTGGGTGTGCTTTGTTCTTGCCAGCAGCAATTACAGGGACCTCTCGACCCCATATTTTCTTAATTCTGTGTACTTTCTTAATTCCGCACTGTTCCCACTCAGGACCTGGAATTACTGGCTGCGCTGGTTCACAGCATGTGCCCAGATATAAAAATATTGTTACTCTATATACCATTTCATTATGAAAATAGAGCTCTTTTTGTTAACACATCATTATTATATTTATTATTAACACATCATTATATTATTTTTAGATAAATACACCCAAATAAAATGGATAGATTTCTCAAAAAGAAGCGTGATATTGAAGAATCTGATTCTGGAAGTGAGCAAAAATTAAGTATAAATAAAATAGGACTTGAAGGCCGATGGGCAGAATTTAATTTATAGCATTTTCCATCACTTAACACTGAACAATATGATTGGATTAGAAACCCATTCATGGAAGCTTCAAGTGATTTTGGTTTAACATTAACAGAAGAAGAACTGGCAGCTATATCCACTGATGGTGGATTGATGATTAAACATAAGGAATTATCTCTTGAAGCCTTTTGGATTTCTGTAAAAGAAGAATATGTGGCAATATCTAAAAAAGCTTTGAACCTTCTACTACAATTTTCAACATCCTATTTATGTGAATTAGGATTTTCTACCCTCAACACAATTAAGAGTAAAAAGAGAGGAATTCTTCAATGTATTGAAGAGGAAATGAGAGTTTGCCTTTCAAATATATGCCCAAACATTGAAGAAATCACTAGGACACATCAGGCTCATATTTCTCATAAACACAAAAATGAAAAAACTTAACACATTCCAGTAGCACTGGACCTACCAAATTTACTAAATCTTATTAAGAATGTATCTATCTATATATAGAAAAAGATAACTTTTTGGTCATTTTTTAAATTTTTTAACCCCTCTTTTTTACAAATTCTAAAAAGCATAACAAAAAAATGTAACATGAAAATGGTTTTTAATGTCAGAATAAATTTAATTTTGTCATATTTATTTTGTTTGATTACCATAAAAGCACGCTTGGACTTTATTTTTTTTATTTAATATTTGACTTAATTATTATAATATATTTCTCAGAAATTTGTACATAGTGCACCTACAATTATTTGTAGGATTTTAAATGCGCCCTGACTTCAAAAAGTTTGAGAAACACTGATTTAGTGAGTAACTCATTCATTCAGTGAGTAACTTGTTTGTTGAATAAACATTTAGAACCAAGCTAGCATTTCCTCCTTTTGATGTTACCTTTGCTATGTTTGGCCCTCAAGTAGAATTCACCATCCAGGCATATCCAAGCTTTCCCTGTCTTCTTCTTCTTTCACCTGCATCAAGTTTATCTGTTATTATATTATTTTTTTTTGTCATGGTTTTCTAATGCAGTGATCTCTAAGAGATGACAGTAAGCATCTCATTAAATTGTCCCTGCTAATGTGTAACTTTGTAATATAAACACTCTTTCCTATACATCATGGGAAAACAATTACAGAAGGTCCCTGAGATGGACTTCCCTGGAAGAACTTGAGATGTGTTAGGGCCTGAAAGAAAGTTACTTTCAAAGCCCTTGAAGCATGACTGATACGGTGAGAACCAGAAAATGGTACGGAAAAACTGGGAGATATTTGCGGGCTAAAAAGAAATTCAAGTACCCTGGAATCACACCATCAGAATACTCACTCATGGCACCCACACAATCCTGGGCATAAATGGTTGATGAGTAATCCCATTGCTGACAAATATTCCTGCAATCATAAGGGTGATGTATGCTGTCCCATAAGACGTGCCATGACATCCTAACAGGAAAAATCTGTTTTCAGGTTGAAGCCCTACCAGGAAATCACTTTTGCTGCCAGAGGACTAGGACACATCCTGCCATCCTCAGCATGAGGAGCAGCATGATCTAAGGAGAAAGCAGATTGACTAAGTGGTCACGTCACCACATGGGCGGAAATAGCCCATTTTTCGGGGAAGCAACTAGTGCTCAGTGTTCTACATGCTTATCTCACTGCCCTTTTCTTCCCTGTGGCTCTGAAGGAAATTTTCTTCTTTGGACATGGTAATTTAGAGAAGCCAGTTAATCATCCTTGCAGAGATATTGTGTAGGTAGCTGGATATACAAGTCTGAGGATCCGGGAGAGGTCTGGGCTGGAGATAAAAATTTAAACTCGATGAATTGCATGAGCTCACCAGGGATAGAAAGTAGATAGGGAAAAGCGAAGGGCAAGGAATTACTTCAGTTAGAATGGCTCCTATCCCTGAGAGCAAAGCTGAGGAACACCCACTGTTATATTTCCTGCCCTTCTCCCTCAGAGTTGAGAGCACCCGAGTTTTCTCTGAGTTCTTCTTTCACAATGAGCTTAGCAGAAATCTTGGAAAACAGAGGGTAGCATGCAGTTTTTGACTTCTGATCTCTCAAAGGTACATTCTTAGTGGGACAAATGTATCAGACATAAAATTACAATTACTGCATAACAAAAATCCATGAAACAAAGAGGAGAAAAAGTATATTGCCAATCTGAACCTTGGTTACAATACTCAGCATGTAAGTCCTACTCAGTTTCTCCATATGGCTTTGCCTTCTTCTGATTACAATAAAAGAAAATAAACATACACCAATCAAGGGAGTTAACAGCCTAAAGCTGTCCAGGTATGTTTTGGTTTAAAGGAAATAGGCGCATTCCTGGATACTGCCCTATAGCCTTCAAGAGGGGCCTCATTCCCTGTCTCTGGAATAAGGGTTGGACTTAGTGACTCTCTTCTAATGAACAGAATAAGGCAGAAGAATGGCTCTGTGATTTCAAGATGGGCCATAAAAGACATTGAGGCTTCAGACCTTCTCTTTTGGATTCCTAATTCTGGGAGAAGTCCACTGCCATGAAGTGAGGACAAGCAATCAGCCCTGAGGTGGGTCCCGTGTGTTGAGGCCCCTGTTTCTGCCAACACCCATAAGGACAGAGGCTTCTTTCCAACAGCGGTGGAGCAGAGTTGGAGGTGGACCCTCCACTAGGAGGCTCAGTTCAAGCTTCAGACAACAGCAGCCCTGGCCCACAGCTTGACTGCAATCTCATGAGAGACCTTGAGCCAGAACCACCCGCTAAGCTGCTGCAGACATCCTCACCTTCAGAAATGATGCGACTAATGCATGTTATAAGTTGTAAAGTTTTGGTTTAGTTTGTCACACACACAGAAACAGGGTTTAGTTTGTCACACACACAGAAACAGATAATGAACACACTGTACAATTATGAATGATAATAACTTGAAGTATATTTTCTTTTACTTTTTGCTTACTTTTTTGAAGATTTATTTAGAGTGATTAAATTTTCCAGGAGTCTTCTCAGACCAATGTAAAAAAAAGAAAAAAATTTTCATGTTATTTTTAAAAAGCAAAAAACAAGTGAAACTGATGGCCACACTAATGTTACTGTTCAAATGCAGTGTTAATTGAAATGTAACAAAAGTTGGAATGTTTATTACAACTATATAATTACATCTAAATGCTTCTGCCATAATTTCATTATTTTTAAAACATTATTCTCCCACCAGAATATAGCAGTTACATTACCTTAAATACTTTAAAGTTTAGTAATCCTGGTTAAGAAGAATTAAGGATAATGCCTTTTTCTTCTAGTTAAAAACAGATAGTTGATTTTTTGGAAGCTTTTAAACACATAAAGCAGAAGAAAATAGCTCTTAAAACATTAACCACAAAACATCAGAAAAGATAAGGTTTATGTAAATCTAATGTGTAGCACCTACAGCCAGAAATAGGTCTATTTAGAAAGCAACATTGACAAGCTATGTAAGAATAAGCTTTGAAAATATGCAGAGTTGGAATAACAATTAGAGACAGAGAGATGCCCTAGGGTGAAGGCCCTGAGTGGATGAGAGTCCACGGCTTTCTCTGACCTGTGCTGGAAATAGTGCATTCTGGAAACAGCAAAACAGCAGGATAAACAGAAAATTGTTTGGGCTCTCAGAAGAGAGGTTAAAAGTCAGCGTGTTCCTTGTCTTTACTTCACCCCCTGAAAACTTCTTCTGTTTCCTTGAGTTATTTGTACTGGCTAATAAATACCCGAGTAAGGCTGGAGACGGGGCTTCAGTCCTTCTGTCTGCTGACTGGGGCTGTTGCGTCCCCTCGGCCCCTTGGAGCATGCCATCTGGTCTCTGAGTAGTTCACTGTCGCCATGACAAAGATGTACTGTTTACCTTTCCTAGTCATCAGAATCTTGCCTGTAATATTCGGATTTTCCCTGTCCAGAATTCTAACTTTGCCCGTACATGGAAGAGTTCTTTAATTATAAGTTTTATGATAATAACCAAACACATGAAAAAACCTACACTATGGAGTAAGGATATGGTTTACCCTACAGTTACTTTGCACCTAAATTGCCTGCATCTGTAAATTCTGTACACTGAAGTTGGAAATAAAACTCCAGTTTCTCACAGGAAACTGAAGGGAATCCTGACTCCAGTGGGGCTGCTAGTCTTGGGTCGTGAATAACTCAGAGCTCTTCTCGAACTGAACAGGTCTGCTGACCCTTCCCCTATGCCCCATGCCAGTCTGCCATAGAACTCCACTGTCCAATACACTAGCCATTGTCTCCATGTGGTTCTGCAAATTTAATTAAAATGAAAAATTAGTTTCTCAGTTGAACTAACTACATTTCAAGTGCTCAATAGCCACATCTGGCTACAGCTATTGATCGACTTAAGACCTATGCAACTTATGACCATTAGACTTTACAACCACAATTGCTAGCCTCGACTGCTCTGCATCTAGCAGTGCAAGCGTTGCTCAGCTGGGCGTACTATAATGCGGACCAGCTTCCAGCAGCACTACCATCTCCGCACGTGCCATTTCAACTGTTATCCCAGACTCGGTACAGCAATTTGTGTTTTGTGTCTTGGATATTTTTCATCAAACCCCTCCCAAGATGTCTACCAAGAGGAAATTGTCTTTGTCTTTGACTTAAAGATTTTTATAACATCATTTTACCGTACTGTACATATAGCCGACTCAACTTATGATCAAATCGTGTTATTACCAGTCTGTCGGAACCAATCGTGATTGTAAGTCGAGCAATAGCTGTACTGCATTAGACTGCACAGACAGAAAACATTTTTCTCATTGTAGAAACTTCTAATGAACGTGATACCCTATAATGTTACTTCTGTGTTATTTATGTAAAAATTTTCTAGCCTTGACTGACTGGTAGTGGTACAGTGGATAGTGTCAACCTGGGATGCTGAGGTCTCAGGTTTGAAACCCCAATGTCGTCGTTTGAGTGTGGGCTCATCCAGCTTGAGCGCAGGGTCACCAGCTTGAGCAGGGGATCATAGACATGACCCCATGGTCGCTGACTTGAGCCCAGGGATTCACTGGCTTGAAGTCCAAGTTCACTGGCTTGAGCCCAAGGTCACTAACTTGAGCAAGGAGTCACTGGCTTGGCTGGAGCGCCCCAGTTAAGGACTTATTAGAAAGCATCAATGAACAACTAAAGTGACGCAACTATGAGTTCATGCTTCTCATCTCTCTCCCTTCCTGTCTCTCTCACTAAAAAAAAAGAAAAATTCTTAGCCTTTTCTTCTGTAATTGCTCCAAGTGCCAATGCAATTAATAAATACATGGTAGAAAATTAGAAGCAGGCAAATCTACTAAAATTAAAATCATTTATCTCATACTATCCAAAGATAAACATAACATTTTGGTTTATTTTCTACTAGTCTATTTTCTAGGCATATGTAAACAAACAGAAATAGGTCACACAGTTTCACTCTATAGAAATGTTTTTTTTTTTTATGTCATTACTTCAATGACAACATTTAAAATTGCTGTATAGTAATTTATAATATAGACATTTCTGTACTGTTTACATTGTTTCCAACTTTTCTTTCTTTTCTTTTCTTTTTTATTAAGTGAGAAGCGGGGAGGCAAAGACAGACTCTCACATGTGCCCTGACCCGGGATCCACCCGGCAGCCCCTACCAGGTGATGTTCTGCCTGTCTGAGCTGCAGCTATTTTAGCACCTAAGGCCAAGGCCATAGAGCCACCCTCAGCATCTGCGGCCTACGCTTGAACCAAACAAGCTACTGGTTGTGGGATGGGAAGAGAGAGGGTGGGAAAGGAGTAGAGAAGCTGATGGTTGCTTCTTCTGTGTGCCCTGACCAGGAATCGAACTTGGGACTTCCACGTGCCAGGCCAATGCTCTACCACTGAGCCAACTGACTCAGGCCTGTTCCCAACTTTTCACCAGTTAAATTATGGATACTGTGAACATTCTTGTAGTTAAATCTTCACCCTGATCAATTATTGTTTCCTTTTACTACATAATCTAGAATCAGAACTTCTAAGGCTGGGAAAGTTGAGTCAAAATTTGTGCCAAATTCTCAGGCTTTTGATACAAATCAACACACTGTCCTCCAAAACAGTGGTCCCCAACCCCCATGGCTGCGGACCGGTACCGGTCCGTGGGCCATTTGGTACCAGTCCGCAGAGAAAGAATAAATAACTTACATTATTTCCGTTTTATTTATATTTAAGTCTGAACAATGTTTTATTTTTTTTAAATGACCAGATTCCCTCTGTTACATCCGTCTAAGACTCACTCTTGACGCTTGTCTCGGTCACGTGATACATTTATCCATCCCACCCTAAAGGCCAGTCCACGAAAATATTTTCTGACATTAAACCGATCCGTGGCCCAAAAAAGGTTGGGGACCACTGCTCCCAAAGATGTCTGCCAATTTACAAACTCTCCAGTGCTGTTTCAGAAGAACCATTCCTAACTCATGCTGGAATTTTTTTTCTAATTTGTGTTCTTTGACATTTTGGTAAGGAAAAAATTGTATTTAATTCCTATGTATTTATTTATCTGTAAGGTTAAACATCTCCAAGTCTTTACCAATGATATTGTTAATATGGTTTTCTTTTTCCAATGTGGTTGCAAGACAATTAAAAAAAACCACCAGATATTGATTTTTTTTTAATTTAGACAATTTTAATGGGGTGACATTGATCAATTAGAGTACATAGATTCAGAGAAAACATCTCCAGGTCATTTTGACATTTGATTGTATTGTATACCCATCACCCAAAGTCCAATTGTCTTCCGTCACCTTCTATTTGGTTTTCTTTGTGCCCCTCCCCTCCCCACCCCCCATTATCATCACATTCTTGTCCATGTCTCCGCATCTCATTTTTATGTCCCACCTATGTATGGAATCATACAGTTCTTAGTTTTTTCTGATTTACTTATTTCACTCAGTATAATGTTATCAAAGTCCACCCATGTTGTTGTAAATGATCCTATGTCATCATTTCTTATGGCTAAGTAGTATTCCATAGTATATATGTACCACATAATCTTTATCCAATCAATCTATTGCAGGGCTTTTTGGTTGTTTCCATGTCTTGACCACTGTGAACAATGCTGCAATGAACATGGGGCTGCATGTGTCTTTATGTACCAATGTTTTTGAGTTTTGGGGGTATATACCCAGTAGAGGGATTGCTGAGTCATATGGTATTTCTATTCTTAATTTTTTGAGGAACCACCATACTTTCTTCCATAATGGCTGTACTATTTTACATTCCCACCAACAGTGAATGAGGGTTCCTTTTTCTCCACAGCCTCTCCAGCACTTGTTATTACCTGTCTTGTTAATAATAGCTAATCTAACAGGTGTGAGGTAGTATCTCATTGTAGTTTTGATTTGCATTTCTCAAATAGCTAATGAAGATGAGCATCTTTTCATATATCTGTTGGCCATTTGTATTTCTTCCTGGAAGAAGTGTCTGTTCATGTCCTCTTCACATTTTTTTATTGGATTGTTTGTTTATTGTTGAGTTTTGTTAGTTTTTTGTATATTTGGATATTAGGCCCTTATCTATGCTATTGTTTGAAAATATCATCTCCCATTTAGTTGGCTGTCTGTTTTGTTGTCAGTTTCTTTTGCTGTGCAAAAGCTTCTTAGTCTGACATAGTCCCACTCATTTACCTTTGCCTTCACTTCCCTTGCCTTTGGAGTCAAAGTCATAAAATGCTCTTTATAACCAAGGTCCATGAGTTTAGTGCCTATGTTTTCTTCTATGTAATTTGTTTCAGATCTTATATTTAGGTATTTGATTCATTTTGAATTAATTTTGGTACAAGGGGACAAACTGTAGTTGAGTTTCATCCTTTTGCATGTGATTTTCCAGTTTTCCCAGCACCATTTACTGAAGAACCTTTCTTTTCTCCATTGTGTATTTTTGGCTTCTTTATCAAAGATGATTTGACCATATATCTGTGGTTTTATTTCTGGGCTCTCTATTCTGTTCCATTGGTCTGAGTGTCTATTTTTCTGCCAATACCATGCTATTTTGATAACTGTGCCTCTATAATATCATTTGAAGTCAGGTATTGTAATGCCCCCAGCTTCGTTCTTTTTCCTTAGGATTGCTCTGGCTATTTGGGTTTTTTATAGTTCCATATAAACTTGATGATTTCTTGTTCCATTTCTTTAAAAAATGACATTGAAATTTTGATGGGAATTGCATTAAATTTGTATATCACTTTGGGTAGTATGGTCATTTTGACTATATTTATTCTTTCTATCCAAGAACAAGGAATATTTTTCCACTTCATTGTATCTTTTTGATTTCCCTTAACAATGATTTGTAGTTTTCATTGTATAGGTCCTTTACATTCTTTGTTATGTTTATTCCTAGGTATTTTATATTTTTTGTTGCAACTCTAAAAAGAATTATTTTTTTGAGTTCATTTTCTGATGTTTTATTTTTGGCATACAGGAAGGCAATAGACTTCTGTATATTAATTTTGTATCCTGCGACCTTACTGTATTGGTTTATTGTTTCTTTTTGTGGAGTCTTTCGGATTTTCGATGTACAGGGTCATATCATCTGCAAAAAGTGAAACCTTTACTTCTTCTTTCCCAATCTGAATGCCTTTTATTTCTTTCTCTTGTCTGATTGTTCTGGCTACAGCTTCCAGCACTGTGTTGAATAGGAGTGGAGAGAGTGTGCAGTCTTATCTTGTTCTTGATTTTAGAGGATAAGTTTTCAGTTTTTTGTTATTTAATATAATGTTAGTTAATGGTTTGTCATAAATGGCCTTTATTATGTTGAGATATGTTCCTTCTATACCCATTTTGTTGAGTATTTTAAACATAAAATTGTGTTATATTTTATGAATGCTTTTTCTGCATCTATTGATAAGATCATATGGTTTTTGGTTTTTGTTTTGTTGATATGCTGTATTATGTTAACTGTTTTATGTATGTTGAACCATCCTTATGATTCTGGGATGAATCCCATTTGATCATGATGACTTATGTTTTTAATGTTTTGTTGTATTCGATTTGCTCGTATTTTGTTTATTATTTTAGCATCTATATTTATTAGAGATATTGGTCTGTAGTTCTCTTTTTTTGTGGTGTCCTTGCCAGGTTTTGGTATGAGGGTTATGTTGGCCTCATAAAATGTGTTTGGAAGTATTGCTTCTTCTTCAGTTTTTTGGAAGACTTTGAGTAGGATAGGAACCAAGTCTTTGAATGTTTGATAAAAATCACTAGTATAGCAGTCTGGCCCTGGACTTTTATTTTTTTGGAAGTTTTTTAGCATTGTTTCGATTTCCTCCCTGCTTATGGGTCTGTTTAGGCTATCTACTTCTTCATGACTCAGTCTAGGAAGATTGTATTGTTCTAGGAATTTATCTATTTCTTCTAGATTGTTAAATTTAGTGGCATATTGTTTTTCATAGCATTCTATGATAATTCTTTGTATATCTATGGTATCTGTGATGATTTCTCTTTCATTTTTGATTTTGTTTATATGAGTCCTTTCGCTTTTTTTCTTAGTGAGTCTTGCCAAGGGTTTGCCAATTTTATTGATCTTTTCAGAGAACTAGCTTCTTGTTTTATTGATTTTTTTCTATAGTTTTTCTGTTCTCTATTTCATTTATTTCTGTTCTGATTTTTATTATTTCCTTTCTTCTGCCGGTTTTGGGTTGCCTTTTTTCTTTTTTTCTAGTTCCTTAAGATGTGAAGTAAGTTGTTTATTTGGGCTCTTTCTTGTTTGTTCATATAGGCCTGTAATGATATGAATGTCCTTCCTATTACTGCTTTTGCTGCATCCCAGAGATCCTGATATGTTGTATTGTTATTTTCGTTTGTCTCTATGTATCTTTTGATCTCTGTGCTTATTTCTTCTTTGACTTACTCATTTTTTTAGAAGTATGTTGTTTAGTATCCACATTTTTGTGAGTTTGTTTACTTTTTTTTTGCAGTTGAATTCTAGTTTTAAAGCCTTATGTTCAGAAAATATGCTTGGTGTAATTTCAATCTTTCTGAATTAGTTGATGTTATTTTTGTGGCCCAACATATGGTCAGTTCTTAAGAATGTTCCATGTTCACTAGAGAGAAATGTATACTCTGGCACTTTGGGATAAAATGTCCTGTAGATGTCTATCATATCCAATAGTTCTAGTGTTTCATTTACGGCCCATATTTCTTTATTGATTTTCTGTTTGGAAGAATGATCTAGAGCTGTCAGCATTGTATTGAGGTCTCCAAGTATGATTGTATTTTTGTCGGTTTTTATTTTTAGATCAGTTAGTAGATATCTGATATACTTTGGTGCTCCTTGGTTTGGTGCATATACATTAAGAAGTATTATGTCTTTTGATTCAATGTCCCCTTAATCATTATGAAATGACTATCTTTGTCTCTGATTACCTTTGCTGTCTTGTAGTCAGCAACATTAGATATGAGTATGGCTACACCTGCTTTTCTTTGGATGTTATTTGCTTGGAGAATCGTTTTCCAACCTTTCACTTTAAATTTGTTTTTATCCTTGTAGCTTATATGTGTTTCTTGAAGGCAGCATACAGTTGGATTTTCTTTTTTGATCTATTATGCTACTCTGTATCTTTTTATTGGTGAGTTCAATCCACTTACATTTAGTGTAATTATTGACATTTGAGGTGAGGATTTCCTATTGTCTTTTTATATATTGCTTATTGTTTGGTTCTTCTCTTTTGTTTTTCTGTCATTTGTTTTTGTTTGGTTGTATTTCATACTTCCTTTCTCTGTTTCTTTTTTTCTTAAGCCATGAGTTTCTGTAGTGGTTTTTTCAGCGGTGGTTACCATTGAGTAATAAAAAGGATATATATCATATTCATTGTAGTACATTATCTAATGAGTGCTTCTGCACTCCATCCTTCTTTGCTACTGTTAATCTTTGTCCTCTCCCCTTTTTTGTTTGTCACAGATAAATCTTATTTTTATTGTAATCTTGATGGAGCTTTTACTTGTAATTTTGTTTTGTGGGAGTTTTCTGGTGATAAATTCCCTCATCTTTTCTATACTGTGAATGTTTTTTATTTCTCCTTCATATTTGAAGAATAGCATTGATGGATATATTATTCTTGGCTGGATGTTCCTCTCTTTCAGTACTTTAAATATTGGGGTCCACTCTCTTCTAGCTTGTAGCTTCTGCTGAGAAATCTGATTATAATCTAATGGGCCTTCCTTTATATTTTGTAATCTTCTTTTCCCTGTCTGCCTTGAGGATTTTTTTTCATTGGTTTGTGATAATTTCAATATGATGTGTCTTGAAGTAGGTCTGTTTGGGTTAAGGTAACTCGGTATTCTGTTTGCTTCTTAGATTTAAGGCTCTAATTCTTTCCACAGGCTTGGAAAGCTCTTGTCTATTATTTGTTTGAATATGTTCTGCATTCCACTTTCTCTCTCTTCTCTTTCTGATATACCTATTATTCTTATGTTGCGTTTTCTGATTGAGTCAGACAATTCCTGTAAGGCTTTCTCATCTTTTTTAATTTTTGAGTCTTTCTCCTCTTCTCTCTGTAGTATCTCTAGTTGCCTGTCTTCTATGTCACTAATTCTTTCCTCTATCTGGCCTGTTCTATTAGCTAAGCTTGTTACCTCATTTTTCAGTTCATGTACTGAGTTTTTCATCTCTGCTTGATTCCTTTTTATAGTTTCAATTTCCTTGTTGATGTATTCTTTTTGTTCATTGAATTGTTTTTTGAGCTCTCTAAATTGCCTTTCTGTGCTTTCTTGTATTTCCCTGAGTATTTTTAGGACTTGAAGTTTTAATTCTCTGTCATTTAACTCCAAGGTTTCCAAGCAATTGAATTTTTTTTCTAGAGATTTCTCCTCATCTATCTGAGCTACATTTCTGTCTTTTGTATCTATGATATTTGATTTCTTTCTCCTTAAATGCATTTTACAGTGGTATTGCTAAATAACACTAATAAGTGATGATTAAAAAAGTAATACAATGAATATTTAAAAAATACAGTGAGAAAATGAAAATTCTATTATGATAAGTGGAACAAAAACTACATAGAATGGGGATCCAGAGCTCTGGAAAAATGACAGATAAAAAATGAAGTAAAAAACACAGAAAATGCCACAAAGAAAATATAAATCCAGAATAAAATAATTTGTTTATAAATGATGATCAAATGAGAGAAAAAGTAAAAGAGTAAAAGAAAGAAAACAATAGAAAAGATGAAAAGAAAAGAAAAAAAAGGTTATGGTTTTTGAAATGTAACTCTCATAAAGAAAACAAGAATGGAAATTATAACCCCTATGGATAATGAGGTTCAAAATGAAAAGGAAGGAATAAGAAAGAAAGATGATAAAATGAGCAAAGTGAAAAGAAAGATGAAATAAACAAGAAAAAGTGGGAAAAAGTTATAAAAAATGTAATTTTTTTCCTGGTTTTGAGAGGTAGCTTCTTCTTTATTTTCTTTTTCTTTTTGGTAAGTGGTGCTGTACTACAGGTTTTGCCCCTGTGGCACTCTTAAGTAGAGATTTTCTGATGTGTTGCTATGGCAATGATGTAATCTGGCCTCAGTCCCGTTGGTTGGCAGGGCTTGTTAGGATTTGCAGGCTTGGACAATGGGAGAGTCAGTCAGTTTTCCATGTGCTTCTCCCCACATTTCCCCATCCTGAGCTAGCAACCTGGGGACTTAGCTGTGAAGTTGCCCCAGACATTGCTTGCAGAGCAAGAGGCTCCAAGAGCTGCCAAATTCTTCCTCCAGCACTGCTCAAAGCACAGTTTTGTATAAGCTGTGCCAACCAGAGCTGCCAGCAAAAGCAGGCAGGGGAGGGAGCTTTTTGCTGACCAGGTGCCTTTCTAAGGGCTCCTGGGTATGTCTAGCACACCTCAGCGCTGTGCAGATCTAATCTCCACAGGCTTTTCTCCCTTGTGCCTGCAGCAAGCTATGTGTGCACCCAGCCCCCATGCCTTCTGCAGTGCAATCTGAGGCCTGCTCTGCAGGAATGTGTTTTGTGACCTGTATCACCTGGTGGAAGCATCCCACCTGGACAGGTCCAGGCCTAGGATCCCGGCCCTTGTGCTCCCGTGCTGTTGATCAGGGAGTAGGGACCATACAGAAATACTGGCTACAGCCCACACAGAAGTTCAATGCTGACAATCTCATGCCTAGCCCCTTTGCCCGTGAACGCGCATGCCTATGCCAGAGGCACCAGGTAGAGCCTCTCGTATACCACCCGCAATCGCGGACCTGGAGCAGTCAAAGCCCAAAGTCGTGCCAGCCTCCACAGGAAACCCACTCTGCTCTGTCAACCTCCGTGGCAGTGTTCTGCCCGTACTACCCCCACATCCGTGATCTCAAGCCCAGCCAGCACACTCTCTCCTCTGCTTGATCATCTGCCCTCGCCCAACTTCTTCCCTCAGCCTCAAATCTTCCTTTTCTCTCAGTTCTAGGCAAAAGTGGCCCTTCCTCAGATCAGTGAGGAAAGCAGAATACTCCATTCTCCGTCTTATTTCCTTCAGAGTGGATTATATATTCAGCCAACTTTTTGCCTAATCATACCTTTGTCTGGTGTGTGTATATTTCAGATGCTCCTGAGATTGTTTCTCTGTCTCTAGTTGTTGAAATTTCAGGGGGAGATATCGGGAGCACTTCTCACAGCACCATTTTCTGACATCACTCCCAGATATTCTAATAAAATATTGTCTACCAGCAAAGAATATGTGTACCATAAACACACATAATATGGGAAGTTTCATGATAAAAGTTTTTATTATATTTTTGCCTTTGTATTGGATTATATACTTAAAGTATTACATTTTCACTCCTTTGGAAGACAAAGATGATATTTTCTAAAGTACAAAGATGATAAACATAAGCTGATAACTTCCTGACTTCACTCTTATTCATATGTGTAATCCTTTTCTCCACTGAAGTGTATTTCTCTTAGAGATTTTTGAGTTTTTTATATATCAGGAATATTAATTCTTTGTTCAAAAATTTCCCCCAATATTGTTTTTTGCCTTTATATTTACTGTGCAATGTTCTTAGAAGCAGATAACACTTTATAAGCATAAAACAACAAGGTGAGCATAACATCAGTGGTGCAAATCATGAAACAAAATTTGATATGCTTGACTACATAAAAATTGTCTTCTTCTACACTTCTCAGTCTTCTCTGCAGGCTCCTCCTCACGGCTGGACTCTAAATGCTGGAGTGCCTCAGCCGGGCCTCAGACATCTTTTCTCTTTTCTACCCTTCAGCACCTAATCAACAAGCTGGTGTTGGCAAAGATGTGGAGAAAAGGGAAACCCTCATTCACCCTTGGTTGGATTGTAAATTGGTGCAGCCATTTTAAAGTATGAAGATTTCTCAAAAATTAAAAATAGAACTATTAAGTAATCCAGAAATTACACTTCTGGGTATTTATTTGAAGAAATCTGAAACAGCAATTTGAAAATACACATGCACTCCTATGATATGGAAGCACTCTAAGTGTCCATTGGCAGATAAGTGGAAAAAGATGTAGTACATATATACAATGAAATATTCTTCAGCAGTAAAAAAAAAAAAGAATGAAATTTTGAATTTTCAAAAACATAGATGAGCTTAGAGGTATTATGCTAAGAGAAATAAGTTAGACAGAGAAAGAGAAATACCATATGATTTCATTTATATGTGGAATCTAAAAAACAAAGAAACAAATCCAAACAAATAAAATAGAAACAAACTCATAGACACAGAGGACAAATTAATGATTGCTAGTTGGGAGGGGTGTTGGGGAGGGGTGAAAAAGGGACCTTTACAAATCACCACTTATAAAAATAGTCACAGGGATGTAAAGCACAGCATAGGGAACATAGTCAGTAATATTGTAATAACTACATATGGTGTCAGAGGGGTACTAGACTTACTGGGGTGATAACTTCATAAATTATATAAGTGTCTAATCACTATGTTGTATACCTGAAAATAACATATTAAATGTCAGCTCTAATTGAAAAATAAAAAAATATTTAAAAACCCCCAAAACATCCATTTGCTGAGGACTCCCAATGTCTGTCTCTAGTCCCTTTCTCTCCCCTGAACTCCAGACTCAGACACCCAGCAGCTTTGGAGGGATACCTAAACATAACACGTCCAAAAGGGATGTGAGGTTTTCTCCTAAGCCCACAGTCTTTCCATGCTGCAAATCACCCACCCATCCTTCTAGCTGCTCAGGGAAAAAAAATTAGGTGCCATTTGAGACTCCTCTCTTACACCTCACAATGGATCTTTCAGCAATACCTGTTGTTGACTCTGTTTTCAAAATTAATCCAAAATTTGATTATTTGTCACAACGCTTGTTATTACCCTAGTGCCTAGTCCAAACTACCTTTATTGCAATTGGATTATTGCAATTGCTTCTTCTTTTTCTTTTTTTTTTGGGGGGGGCAATTATTTTTTATGCCTTTTTTCTTGTTTCACTTTTATGGTTAACCATAACATAAAGTTTCCCATTTTAACTATTTTTAAGTGTACAATTCAGTAATATTAAGTAAAATCAATGTGATATTTAATCATCACCACTATATATAAATATTTATAGAACTTTTCATCATCCCAAAAAAGAAACTCTGTGTCCATAAAGCAATAACTCCTCATTCTCCACTCCCCCAGAGCCCCTGGTAACCTCTAGTTTACTTTCTGTTTCAATGAATTTGCCTATTCTAGGTACTGCCTATAAGAGGAATCATACAAATATTTGTTCTTTTGTGACTGGCTTATTTCACTTAGCATATGTCTTCAAGGTTCATCCATATGGTAGCATGTGTCAGAATTTCATTCCTTTTATGGCTGAAAAATACCCCATTGTATGTGCATACCACATTTTCATTCCTCTGTTTATGAATATTTGGGTTGTTTCCACCTTTTGGTTTTTAGGAATACTTCTATGAACAGTGGTGTCCACTTTTGCTTAATATATTCACTCATTTAATTCTTAACGAGCTCCCTGTGTTTAGGCACATTTTTTGGTCTTTAATTTACAGAAAGGTCAGGCAGCTGGGTCAAGGCAAGGCTAACATTCTGACCCACAGGGTCTGATGACAGGGCACTCTAAATTACATACTGTGCTGCCTTCAATAAAAATGGCCTTTTCCTTTGAACTTAATATGTCCTGGGTACATTACATGCATTATTTCTAAATCCTTAAGATAGCCTTATAATGTAGGCTTTTTGTCCTTATAGTAAAGGTGAAGACATTAAGGTTTTGAAAAGGTAAATGGTGGATGCAGGAATGCCCCTTGGTGCGCTTGCTACTCTGTGTGTCTCCTCCTAGAGCCAGACCATAGCGCGACTTGGGATAGGACAACTCCTTTGGCAATTGCTTCTTAAATGCGTTAGCCTTTGTCCTCTCCACCTTTTTCCCACAAAGCAACCTGAATGGTGATTCTTTAAACTTTAAGCCACATTATGTCACCATTTGCTCAAAGCTTTTGAAAGCTTCACATCTCACCCAGAGCAAAGGCAGGGAGTAGCAGGGAGGACCCTTCATAACCTGCTCTTACCTGCTGATTTTCTGACCTCATTGCCCCTTGTTCTCCTTTCTGCCTACTCTTCTCAGCCACACTGGTGGCTCTTACTTTGAAGACACTAAGTACTCTCTACCTCAGGGCATTTGCACCTGCCATTCTCTCATACACAAGTGAAAAAACACAACGGATGTAAAAGATTGCCGACACATAAAGAGAATATGTGTAGATTTTCTTTTTTCCTTCAACATCTTTGGGCAGCCTGTGCAGCATTCCAATCCAAGAAGAGCTGAACGTTTATCTGAAGGGACTCAGCTAAAGAAAACTATAGCCTGACCTGTGGTGGCGCAGTGGATAAAGCGTCGACCTGGAAATGCTGAGGTTGCCGGTTCGAAACCCTGGGCTTGCCTGGTCAAGGCACATATGGGAGTTGATGCTTCCAGCTCCTCCCCACCTTCTCTCTCTGTCTCTCTATCTTCTCTCTCTCCCTTTCTCTCTCCTCTCTAAAATGAATAAATAAAATTAAAAAAAAAAAAAAAAAAAAAGAAAACTATGCACTGGTTCTGCCTGAAATTTCCTGTCTACAAGAGAAGCCGAGACTCACTCAGCCTTCCCTGAGCAGAGATCCAGGCTGCTGATGAAAAACAAAGCATGGCACCCCACCTGGTTAGAGAATCCATACATACCTGCAGAGCAGCCAAGACTTCATTCCCCACCAACAGCCTGACTGTCATGGGCAAACTAAGGACGTCAGAGCATATGACAAAATTTTCAGATTACTGTGTGAGAGAACAAGTTTGGGAAAGTATATATTTTATGCTGAAAGAGAACAACCAAAAAACAGAAAGAACTAGGACTTTATGGTCTATTACAAAGATAAATTTGCATTTACTATCACAGAATCCTTTGATTCTAGAATTGAATCCATGTAAATTCAGTCACTCAGACTGAATTTTGCACCTTGCCTATAAGACCATTAAAATCTTGAAATAGCCAAAAGATATTACTGCATGTCTTTTAGATTTCGGTGGCATACTAGCTAGTATATCTGCCTGGGAATTAAGTGATTGCCTAGAGGTATGCTTCTTTGTCTGAATTGCTATTTACTGTTGATTAGTAGATAGCTAATGACCTCTGGAAAACTAATAGAGATGGAAATGATTCTTGTCTGATTGCGATCCAGTGAATTTGTCCAGTGGCGATAGAAATAATTTGTTCCATAGAAAAGATAACTCAGAAGTTCCATTATTGTACCAATTTAATAATTTTATTCAAACATTCTTTCTTTTTTTATTTTATTTTAATTTATTGGGTGTACATCAGTGGTCCCCAACCCCCGGGCCATGGACCAGTACCGGTCTGTGGGCCATTTGGTACCAGTCCACAGAGAAAGAATAAATAACTTACATAATTTCCGTTTTATTTATATTTAAGTCTGAACAATGTTTTATTTTTAAAAAATGACCAGATTCCCTCTGTTACATCCATCTAAGACTCACTCTTGACACTTGTCTCGGTCACGTGATACATTTATTCGTCCCACCCTAAAGGCCGGTCCGTGAAAATATTTTCTGACATTAAACCGGTCTGTAGCCCAAAAAAGGTTGGGGACCACTGGTGTACATATTCTAGTGTACCCCCACCTAACTTCCCCCCCTTGTTCCCCACAACATCGCCATTGTCCTCCTCCTCACCTTGCCCTTCCTCGGGTTTTGCTTTACTGCTCTCATCCCATTCTGTCTTCCCCTTTCCCTCTGTCCGCTTTCTCTCTGGACCCTTTGATCCGATCTATTCCGTTCCTCAGTTCATAGTTACTCATGCAAGCTTGCTAACACTCAGCTAGTAGGCACAGGCAGAGCTGAACTGGTGGGTCGATGGGTTGGTTTTTTATGTCTGCATCCTTTCTGACTTTCCAGTCCCATGTTAACTGAGATGTTAGATATTCTGAATTTTATCCCAGGATAAATGATCTGGGCTCACAGAGCCCCTCTCTCCTGGTTGCACTAACCATCTTACTATTTTATAGTCTAATAGGTGTGTTACTCCTTTGAGACTGAGCACTTGTTGGGATGGAGTTTATATCCGAATTCATCTTCGTGTTCTTATTCCCAAGCACAGTAGTTAGAACAGTGAATGTGATCAATAAATGTTTAGGTGAATGAATAATTGACATGAAACCAAGGCTCAGCAGGCATCCCCAAACTACGGCCCGGCCCACGGGCCGCATGTGGCCCCCTGAGGCCATTTATCCGCCCCCCCCCGCCCCCCCCCCCCCACCGCACTCCCGGAAGGGGCACCTCTTTCATTGGTGGTCAGTGAAAGGAGCACTGTATGTGGCGGCCCTCCAACGGTCTAAGGGACAGTGAACTGGCCCCCTGTGTAAAAAGTTTGGGGACCTCTGTAAGAGCATAGCAGCACCAGCTCTTCTCCCTTCAACTTCTCCAGTAGGTGGAGGAGTTAGCACCGTAAGATCATGGATGTGCCTAGCACTTAGTGGGAACTCAGGTGTGTTTCTTCCCCTTTTCTACTAAACTGTTGTTAAGTATTTTAGTTCTAAATGTTCATTTATAAATCACAACTTAATTTAGTCTTAGCTTTTGTGGATTCAAGAGAGGATGCCTTTTAGTTCATCCTGAACCCTCATGGAGTTCCTGCAGACTCCCTTCACCTTTCTCCCCCGCCCCCGTCATTTTGGTTGATCCTGGGAATGACCTCACATTGCTCTCCTCCTCTTTACAGTGACTGAGCCCTCAGAGTTCCTACATCTTTTTCTCTACCCAATCAGTAAAGGAAAATATAGTTATTTCTTTGTATGACTCTCTTAAGACTATTTTTATATCTGATCTGAATAAATAATGTTACCTCCTCTCACTTAACCCTAGATGCTTATCCTTTGAGGTAATAGCTCACTTACTGATTAATTTACATTTACATACAAACCCATTACACAGCATCTGACAGACTCTCTGCAAGTTCACCGCCTGTCTTCTGCGTAGGCTTTATATCTTTAAAAGGCTGAGAATGACTCAAAATCTGAACTAAGTCAGAATTTAATTTTTTAACACTAGAGTAAAATATAAAAAGATTTTATGTCTTTTTATTTTTTAGGGAGAAGTTGGCTCCAAGGTGACTTAGCCACACATTGAATTCCTCAAATGAGTGAAGTCATATGGTATTTTTCTTTTCTACCTGGCTTATTTCACTTAACATAATAGTTTCCAGGTCCATCCATTTTGTTGCAAAAGGTAATATTACCTTCTCTTTCATGGCCCCATAGTATTCAATTGTGTATATGTACCACTGCTTTTTAATCCACTCGTCCCCTGACGGACACTTGGGCTGTTTCCAGATCTTGGCTACTGTAAATAATGCTGCCATAAACATGGGGGTGCATTTCTCCTTTTGAATTATTTATGTGGTGTTCTTGGGATATATTCCTAAAAGTGGGATAGCTGGGTCAAAAGGCATTTCCATTTTTAATTTTTTGAAGAATCTACATACTGTTTTCCACAGTGGCTGCACTAGTCTGCAGTGCAGGAGGGTTCCTTTTTCTCCACATCCTCACCAGCACTTATTCTGTGTTGTTTTGTTAAGGAGCGCCATTCTGACTAGTGTGAGGTGATATCTCATTGTGGTTTTAATTTGCATTTCTCTAATGACTAGCGATGTTGGACATTTTTTCATCTGCCTGTTGGCCATCTGTATGTCCTCTTTGGAGAAGTGTCTATTTATTTCTTTTGCCCATTTTTTGATTGGATTCTTTATCTTCCTGGTATTGAGTTTTATAAGTTCTTTATAAATTTTGGTTATTAACCCCTTATCAGACATATTGTTGAATATGTTCTCCCATTGAATGGTTTACCTTTTTATTTTGTTCATATTATCTTTAGCTGCACAAAAGCTTTTTAGTTTGATATAGTCCCATTTGTTTATCCTGTCCTTTATTTCCCTTGCCCATATAGATAAATCCGCAAATACATTGCTGCGAGTGATGTCAGAGAGCTTATTGCCTATGTTTTCCTCTAGGATGCTTATGGTTTCATGACCTTACATTTAAGTCTTTTATCCATTTTGAGTTTATTCTTGTGAATTGTGTAAGTTGGTGGTCTAATTCCATTTTTTTTTCAGGTAGCTGTCCAATTTTCTCAACACCATTTGTTAAATAGACTGTCTTTACTCCATTGTATGCTATTACCACCTTTGTGAAATATCAATTTATTTCTGGGTTCTCTGTTCTGTTCCATTGATTTATATGCCTGTTCTTATGCCAGTACCAAGCTGTTTTGAGTACAATGGCCTTGTAGTATAGCTTGATATCAGGAAGTGTGATACCACCCATTTTATTCTTCTTTTTCAAGATTGCTGAGGCTATTCATGTTCATTTTGGTACCATATGAATTTTTGGAATATTTGTTCTATATTTTTGAAGTATGTCATTGGTATTTTAATAGAAATTTCATTGAATTTATAAATTGCTTTGGATAATATGGACATTTTAATGATGTTTATTCTTCCTAACCATGAACACGGTATATGCTTCCACTTGTTTGTATCTTCTTTGATATCTTTTATCAATGTTTTATAATTTTCCAAGTATAAGTCTTTAACCTCCTTGGTTAAATTTACTACTAGGTACTTTATTTTATTTTGTAGCAATAATCAAGGGAATTATTTTCTTAATTTCTTTTTCAGACAAATCATTGTTGGTGTATAAAAATGCCTCTGATTTCTGAGTATTAATTTTATATCTGGCCACCTTGCTGAATTCATTTATCAGGTCCAGTAGTTTTTTGACTGTGACTATAGGGTTTCCTATGTACAGTATCATATTACCAGCAAATAATGATAGTTTTACTTCTTTTCCAATTTGAATGCCTTTTATTTCTTTTTCTTATCTGATTGCAGTGGCTAGAACTTCCAGAACTATGTTGAATAAGAGTGGTGAGAGGGGGGACCCTGACCTTGTTCCTGATCTTAAGGGGATTGCTTTTAATTTTTGTCCATTGAGTATGATGTTGGCTGTGGGTCTGTCTTAGATGGCCTTTATCTTGTTGAGGTATCTTCCCTGCATTCCCACTTTGCTGAGAGTTTTGATCATAAATGGGTGGTGGGTTTTATCAAATGCTTTTCTGCATCTATTGATATTATCATGTGGTTTTTCTCCTTCCTTTTGTTTATGTGATGAATTACATTGATTGATTTCTAAATATTATACCAGCCTTGCCTCCCCAAAATAAATCCCACTTGATCATGGTGTATGATTTTTTTTTCATGTATTGCTGCATCTGATTTGCTAGTATTTTGTTGAGAATTTTAGCATCTAAATCAGCAAGGATATTGACCTATAGGTTTCTTTTTTTGTGTTGTCTCTGCCTGGTTTTGAAATCAGAATTATGCTTGCCTCATAAAAGGAGTTTGGAAGTTTTTCCTCCTCTTGAATTTTTTGAAATAGCTTGAGAAGGATAAGAGTTAGTTCTTCTTTGAATGATTGGTGGAATTCATCTGTGAAACCATCTGGCCCAGGGCTTTTGTTTGTTTTGAGTGTTTTGATAAGTGTTTCGATTTCATTTGTTGCACTCAGTCTATTTAGGTTTTCTGATTCTTCCAGATTGATTTTTGAAAGATTATATTTTTTGCGAATTTTTTCCATTTCAACTAGGTTGTCTAATTTTTTGGCATACAGTTCTTCATAGTATTTTCTTATATTCCTTTGTATTTCTGCTGTGTCAGTTGTTACTTCTCCACTCTCGTTTCTAATTTTATTTATTTCAGTTCTCCTTTTTTTTTGGTGAGTCTGGCTAAAGGTTCATTGACCTTGTTTACCATTTCAATGAACCAGCTCTTGGTTTCATTGATACTCTGTATTGTCTTTTTAGTGTCTATGTCATTTATTTCTGCTCTGATCTTTATTATTACCTTTCTTCTACTTCCTCTGCACTTTACTTGCTGTTCCTTTTCTACTTCTTTTAGTTGCAGGATTGTCTATTTGAGCTTTAAATCCAGTTGATCTAGTGTGTCTCTTAGTTCTCCTGTTTCTTTGTTAATTTTCTTTCTTAAGGATCTCTCCATTGATGTTACTGCAGTATTGAAATGTCCTACTATTATAATATTGCTGTTGATCTCACCCTTTATGTACATCAAAGTCTGCTTTATGTATTTAGGTGCTCCTATATTAGGTGCATAGATATTTATAATGGTTATCTCTTCCTGTTGGATTGCTCCCTTTATCATTATGTAGTGACCTTCTTTATCCCTTTGTTATCCCTTTGTTTTAAAGTTTATTTTGTCAGATATAAATATTGCTATCCCAGCTATTTTTTTTTCATTTTCATTTATATGAAATATTTTTTTCCATCCTTTTACTTTCAGTCTATATGTATCTTTTGTTCTGTGGTGGGTTTCTTGTAGATAGCATATTTATGGGTCCTGTTTTCTTATCCATTCAGCTACCCTATGTCTTTTGATTGGAGCATTCAATCTATTTACATTTAAGGTTATTATTGATATGTAATTGTTTATTGGCATTTTTTTCTTTCAATCTACAGTCCTCTTTTACCAGAATTCTTTCCCCCCACTTTGTCCAGTCTACAGCAGGCCCCTTAATATTTCTTGCAGCATTAGTTTGGTTGTGATGAATTCCTTGAGGGTTTTTTTTTTTTTTTTTGTCTGGGAAGCTTTTTATTTCTCCTTGAATTTTAAACAGTGGCCTTGATGGATAAAGAAGTCTTGGTTGTAAGTTCTTGTTCTGCATTACTTTAAATATTGCTTGCCATTCCCTTCTGGCTTCAAGTGTTTCTGTTGAGAAGTCGGATGTAATCCTTATGGGGGTTCCTTTGTAGGTGATAGACTATTTTCCTCACAACTTTTAGTATTTTTTCTTTATCTTTTAGCTTTGGTATTTTGATTATGATGTGTCTTGGTGTGGGTCTCTTTGGGTTCTTTTTTATTGGGGTTCTCTCTGCTTCTTGAACTTGTGTGATTCTTTCCTGCATCAATTTAGAGAAATTTTCAGCTATAATTTCTTTGAACAGGTTCTCTATCCCTTGTTCTTTCTCTTCTTCTTCAGGAACCCCTATTATGCAGATATTGTTTCTCTTCATGTTGTCACAGATCTCTTAAAGTTTCCTCAGACTTTTTGATCCACTTTTCTTTTTGCTCTTCTGCTTCCGTGCTTTCACTTATCTTGTCCTCTAAATCACTGATTCAATCCTCTGCTTCATCCAGCCTGCTTTTAATTTCTTCTAGTATAGTCTTCATTTTTGATATTGTGTTTTTCATTTCTGTCTGGTTCTTTTTTATTATTTAAATGTCCTTTTTGATACTTATTATCTCTTTATTTAGGTGTTTACTATGTTCATTCATTGTTGCTCTAAGATCTTTGAGCATCCAAACAATCATTATTTTAAACTCTGCATCCAGTCATTTAGTTATTTCCATCTCACTCAGTTCTTTTTCTGGAGATTTCTCTTGTTGATTCATTTGGATTGCATTTCTTTGTCTTCCCATTTTGTGTATATACTCTTCCTTTGGGTGTGTTGTTCGTGTAGCTAGCTGGGTTTAGGGTTGGTATTGTCTGCCTCCAATTTTCAGTTGTGTTGTTTCTAGGTCTTCTTGGGTTGGCATCAGCTGTTGTTTGTAATCTGCTGTGGACTGCTTATCTGCTATCACTATTCTTTTTGCTTTTGGGGAGGCATTTTCTATGTCTTAGCTGGGTCAGGTGTGAGGAGCCCTTCCTTAAGCTACCTCTCTAACTAAGTTTGTTAGGTCCTGAACTAATGCTCTTCATATCTGGCCTTTGGATGTGCCTGCCCTGAACCTTTCTGACCAGAGCCTGGCACAGATCTTTGGGGTCACTGCCTATGACTGGTTCTTATCTACCTTTTTGGAGCTACAGGTGATCCAGATCTTGTGGCTGTCTCTGTTGGGCCCAGGTGCTGTTGTAAATATCAGCTACACTCCTAGGCTAGCTTTTATCTACTCTTGGCCTGGGAGAAGTTCCTTTGAAAGTTCAAGTTCCCCTGGGGTTTGGTATTTTTTCTGCTGCCTCTTATTGCTGGCTACTTGTTGGGCTCAGTAGTGTAATTCAGTAATTAGGTGTGGTATTGGGTGTGGCTTGCCCCTTAGCCTCAGATGCCTTTCTATCCAGGTGGTCTACAATGAGTCAGCTCAGTGAGGTAGCAATGTTGCCATGGATGTTGTAACTGTTTGGGGTAATGACTCCAGGAAGGGGGTGCATGGCTGGCACGGGTAAAATGCCACCTTCCCACTCCTCAGCCAGTCCAGCAACACTTCCAGAGGCCAAGCGTTTCCATGCATAGGTTACATCTGTTTGTCTAGCTGTAGGCACCAGCTCATGGGAACCTGCATTTCCTCTGATGCCATCTTAATTAAGATCACTGTGCTCTGAGACCAGCAGCCTCACACCCATTACTGTACCATCCTTAAGCCTGCCTGTCATCAGTGCTCACATGATCTCAATACAGAGGCATCCATCTCATTAAGAAAGCAAGTTGTACTACTAACAAAAATTTGATGACTCCATAATCACATTGCCAGCCAGCACCACCACCAGTTTTAAGATTTAAGCACATTTGAATTTATATTCTTATGTATAATATGAGTAAGTATGGCATCTATTTTTACCCCTAAATGTGTCCTGTATTGTAATGAGCAGAACACTAGACACAATGGTGTACAATGGAGCATATAACCTTGGGAAAACCATTTGACTTCTGTGTGTTATTCAAGATGAGATGAATATTGATGTCCAAAGGGCTGTTGTGAAGTCAAATGTGGAAATTTTTGAAAAAGGAAGGAGCTATGCAAATGTGGCTATTAATATAACCTTCAAAACAAAGATGAAAGTCTCCAAGGATGATTTAATTGACATTGACTAGAGAGTAATCTGTTTCCTTATGCCTCCATTACAACAGAAGGTGACTAGGAAGTTCACATTTGGTTGTTTATATAGCAACTTTCTAACACATTCTGACATGCAAATCATGTACCTTCTGCTAAATTTATATTTAGTTGATAGAAATAGACAACTCAGCAAAATACAAATGGGTAGTATGGTATGACTAACATTCTCGCCCACAATGACTGAAGAAAAAAATCCATTTTGTTTTTTTCTGTCCAAGCCACAGTTATTGAAAAGAAATATTGGCCTGGGATTGGAGATGAGCAGACTGGCTGGCTGTGCTGACAGAGCAAATGGCAAACTGAGCACTTGCTGTAGACTAGGTGGGATGAAACAGAAAGGGCTGCTGGGAGAACTTGAGAGCTCCAAAGGAATCAATTTGGAACACCTCATTAATGATTAGGAAGGAAGTGACAATAAGGTCCTTCTCTGGGGGCAGAGGGCCAGCAGGCACACCAGAGGCTACTTCTAAATAATGCTTTTAATATTAGTGCTAGCTGTCTTAGAAATAAGGTTTGTGGCTGAACCATACCCAAAGGAAGACAGCTCCCTGTGGTAGCAGCTCAGCTCTTCCCTGATCTCCCCATCTCAAGTTGTGACAAGCAGCAGGTGATTACAGGCCTTTCACTATCAGTTCAGTTTCTCATTCAGAACATTGTGCCTAAGGTACCAAGTTAATGGTTTCAATTTTTATGTTAAAAAGTAGTCTCTTTTGTCTGTTGAAGGCCCTCAAATCATTCCATTTCTCTAATCCTGTTAAGAACTCACCTTAAGCATTTAGGTTACCAGAGCACCAGGAGAAGCACATGGCTGTCCTGTGTATGACAGGGCATCCCTGGAAGGCTCATGGCCTGTGGGAGCAGAGGAACTTTCCAGGGGAGGAGGAAAGAGCACTGAATGGCTGACAGAAGATGTTCATCCAATTCTAGCTCTACAGTCTGGGTGCCATTTTTAGGAGGTACCTCTTAAGTTCCAGGCACCAGGGGAGGCACTGGGTACTTGAGATGCAGCATGTCATGGAGGAGGTGACAGCCTGTGGGGGCAGAGATAGGTGTAGAATAAGCTATCTTTGATGTGGCAGCAATCCAATGATCAGAGCAAGCTGAGGGACTCCTGCCAAGACAGGAGGTCTCTGTCAGCCCCCCAGAGCTGAATGAGTGGGTTTTCATCAGGCAGAGAGAAGGTAAAGCCGGTTCAAGAAATGGGGAAGTCATGTGCAAAGGCACATAGCATGCTTGGGGAACCAGATGTTGCAGGTAGTAGGACCTCACTAACCCACAGCTTGTCCACTGGTACATTTCTACTGCACAGACCTGTCTTGAGAATTCAATAGATGATGCTATGCTAGCTCCTGTACTTCAAAGTAGGATTTGGTGATCACCTGTGTGATCACCAAATAAAAGGTGCTTATCAAAAATCCAGATTACTGCACCCCAACTCAGACATCCTGAATTTAATCTGAGTGCAGCCCAAGGAGGTGACTTTTCAATAAGCACTTAGACGCTAAAGAGGGAGAACCACTGGGGTCATTTACAGAGATTCTGAACAATTCAGAGATGAACTAAACAGATTTCACTGGTTTGTTGTGCAGCTAAAAGACTAGGTCAGCATGTTTTCAAAGTTGGACTGAAATAAAAAAAAATTACAGAACGATATATGTGGAGAGTAAAGGCAGGCTGAGAGATACTTCTGATCTCTTCCCTTGAATATTTCAACAAATTGAACAAATATAATGCAGCAAAGGAACCCAAACTGGGCTCACAGGTATGCCTGAAAGATCCACACACCAAATGGACTAAAGGTGGGCTGGAGTGAAAAGGGGGCAGAAGGTAAAGAGCATTCACAGTGGGCTTTTGAGAAGAGAGGAGACAAACCTGGAGAGACTGGTTTTGTTTTTTTTTTCTCTGCTGGACTATGGGGAGGAGGGAAGCTTGGGCTCTCTGGATTTTGTATGAGGATTATTAAGAAGGAAACTCAGAGTGACTGGGTCTCCTTCTGTCAGGAGGAGTGCTGAGACAGAGGGGCAGAGGAGGAGATAAACCAAATTGGCCAGAACGCGGGGTCATGGCCAGTGTTCCTATGGTCTACCTGCAGCTTGCACTCAGCAGACAGAGGAAGCTAAAGTGCAGCTCCTCAACCTCTCAGATCCCACCTCCCTCACCTCATGGCATGGAAAACGGCAGAGATAAAACCCTCAGCTAGCTCTCCAGAGTCACTCTCTCCTCTGAAGAACAGAAGTGCTCCATGTCTGGTCCCCAGGTCTGTTGAGAAGTGGGGAGGAGCATCTGGAAGCCTGAGATCACCACTGTTAGAGCCCTAAAGCTGAAAAGCTAAAGCCATAAAGCCAAAGCCATAAACCTGAAGCCACAAAACCCTTACAACACGCCCCAGCCACCAACTGACTGCGGCCCAGCCTACACCATTGCAACAGCAACATCTTAGCAGTGGACAGCCCAGAAACTTCACAGAGCTAAAAGTTGTAATACAGTGACATCTACTGGAAGAAACCTCTCAAAACCAAAATTTATTTTTCCTTTTTTTACTTCTTATTCTTTTTTTCTCCTTTTCTTTTTGAATTTCATCTTCTTTAAATTTTATATTTTTATTCTTATTTTTTGTGGTGTTTTGTGGTTTTTTTGTTTGCTTTCTTTTGATCTGTTTTTCCTGTGCTTTTTCTTGTCATAATTTTTAAAATTTTATACTTTTTATTGTATTTTTAATTTTAATTTTATTTTTTTAGTTCTTTGTTAGGGTTCTTAATGATACCACTTTCAAATGCCATCATGGCTACATAAGACAGAGAAGTAGTTCAGAAAGAAAATAAAAAATCTCCAAGAAAAAAATCTCAATCACATGAAAACCTTAAAGTTAAATGATAGAAAATTCAAAATAGAAGTCTGAAAATACTCAATGAGATGTGAGAAGACACCAATTAGCAAATTAATGAGCTAAGAAAACAAATTAATGATCAAAATGAATACCTCACTAAGGAGATTGAAACTTTAAAAACAGAGATGAAGAATTCAATACATGAATTGAAGACTGAGGTAGCAAGTTCAGCAAGTAGAACAAGCTTGATAGAGGAAAGAGTGACATTGAAGACAGACAACTAGAGAAGAGGAAAGAGACAAATTAAAAAAAAACTGTGAGAGCTCTATAAGAATTGTCTGACACCATCAGAAAGCAATTTAAGAATAATGGATATATCAGAAGAAGAGTAGAGGGAGAAGAGAATGGAAAGCCTATTCAAACAAATAATTGATGAGAACTTTCCAAGCCGATGGAAAGAGTTAGAGCCTCGAATCTAAGAAGCAAACAGAATACTGATTACTGTAACCCAACAGATCTACTGCAAAGCACATCATAATAAAATTGTCAAAAATCAATGACAGCCTCACCAGGTGGTGGCACAGTGGATAGAGCATCAAACTGGGATACAGAGGACCCAGTTTATATTTTGTTGCTGGATTGAGCTTGGGCTCACCAGCTTGAGCGCGGGGTCACTGGCTTAAGCGTGGGATCATAGACATCACCCCATGGTCACTGGCTTAAGCCCAAAGGTTGCTGGCTTGAGCATAAGGCAGCTGGCTTGAGGAAAGGGTCACTCACTCTGCTGTAGACCCCCAGATAAGGCACATATGAGAAAGCAATCAATGAACAACTAAGGAGCAGCAATAAAGAATTGATGCTTCTCACCTCTCTCCCTTTCTGCCTGTCTGTCTCTATCTGTCCCTCTCTCTGTGCCTCTCTGTTTCTGTCTCTCTTGCTTAAAAAAAAATCAGCGACAAAGACAGAATCTTCAAAGCAGCTAGTGAAAAGAAGAACATAACATATAAAAAAAAGCCCATTAGGTTATCATTAGACTTCTCAACAGAAACTCTATAAGCCAGAAGAGAGTGGATCCAAACATTCAAAATACTGAGAGAGGAATTACCATCCAAGAATACTATATCCATCAAAGTTATCCTTCAAATATGAAGGACAATAAACACTTTTAAAGACATACAGAAACTGAGGGAATTTATCACTAGGAAACCTCCACTACAGAAAATACTCAATAAGGTTATTCAACCAGAAACAAAAAACAGAACAAATCAAAACTACAAGTAAGAGCTCCAACAAGGTCACAATAAAAATAAGAATAATCTGCGACAACAATAACATAAAAAAAGAGGATAAAATGTGCAGTAGGAAAAAAAGATGGAGTGCAAAAACACTCATAAGACAAAGGACTCTTGTAAATATGAACATTTTTCTCTTAATAATATAATGGTAACCACCCATAAAAAAGTCACCACTGAAACACATAGCTTAAAAAAAAAGAAACTGGAAAGAAGTATGGACTACCACCAAACAAAAACAACTGACAGAAACAAAAAGAGAGAAACCAAAAAAGACACAGAGCTACCAGAAAACAAAATATAAAATGATTATGGGAGATCATCAAGTGTCAATAACTACCTATATATAAATGGACTGAACTCACCAATAAAGAGGCACAGACTAGCACATTGGATCAAAAAGGAAACCCAATCATATGCTGCCTTCAAGAGACACATCTAAGCTGCAAGGACAAAAGTAGATTCAAAGTGAAAGGTTGGAAAATGATTTGCCAAGCAAATAATATCCAAAGAAAAGCAGGTGTGCCATACTCATCATATCTGACAAAATTGACTTCAAGACAAAAAAGATAACCAAAGACAAAGATGGACATTTCATAATAATAAATTTATCAAAAAGACATACACTTCTTAATATATATGCACCAAACCAGAGAGCACCAAAATATATGACATCTTCTAACTGATCTAAAAATAGAAGCAGGCAAAAACACAAGCATACTTGGATATTTCAACACACCATTGATGACTTTAGAGAAATCATCCAAACAGAAAATCAATAAAGAAATATTGGCCTTAAATGACATTCTGGACCAAATGGACATAATAGACATTTATAGGACATGTCATCCCAAAACATCAGATTATACATTCTTCTCCAGAGTGCACGGTACATTCACAAGGATAGACTATATGTTGGGCCACCAAACTAACATCAACAAATTCAGAAAGATTGAAGTTATACCAAACATATTTTCTGAAATTATTGGTTTTGAAATTAGAATTCAACTGTAAGAAGGAAGTAAAGAAACCCACAAAAAGGTAAAAATTAAACAACATACTTCTAAAAAATGACTAAGTCAAAGAAGAAATAAAAGTAGAGATCAAAAGATGTATACAAACAAATGAAAATGACAACATGACATCCAAAAATCTGGTATGCAGTGAAAGCAGTAATAAGAGGTAAGTTTATATCGTTACAGGTTTAAATCAAGAAATGAGAGTGCTATCAAGTTAACAACCTAACATCACATCTTAAGGAACTAGAAAAAAAAGAACAAAGGCAACCCAAAACCAGCAGAAGAAAAAAAGTAGCAAAAATTAGAGCACAACTAAATAAAATAGAGAACAAAATAACTATAGAAAAAAATTAATACAACAATGATCTGATTCTTTGAAAAGATCAATAATATCAACAAAGTACTTGCTAGATTCACTACGGGGAAAAAAGAGGAAGGACTAATAAAAGAATATCCAAACTGAAAGAGGAGAAATTAACACAGATGTCATAGATATATGAAGGATCATAGTAGAATATTATGAAAGATTATATGCCACCAAATTCAACAAGCTAGAGGACATGGATAAGTTCCCAGAACTATACAATATTCCTAGACTGAGTCATGAAGAAATGGAAAACCTAAATAGATAGACCTATAAGCAGGGAGGAAATAGAAACAACTATCAAAAAACCTCCGCCAAAACAAAAGTCCAGGATGAGATGTCTACACTAGTGAGTCCTACCAAATGTTCAAAGAAGATTTGGTACCTACCCTTTTCTAAGTCTTCCAAAAAATAGAAAAGAAGCAATACTCCCCAAAACATTTTATGAGGCCAACATAACCCTCATACCAAAACCTGGCAAAGACAACACAAGAAAACTACAGACCAATATCTCTAGTGAATATAGATGCAAAAATCCTAGACAAAATACTAGCAAATCGAATACATGAACACATTAAAAAAATAATATACCATGATCAAGTGGGATTCATTCCAGGAGCACAAGGATGGTTTAACATACAGAAATCGATTAACATAATACACCACATCAACAAAACAAAGAGCAAAAATCATATGATTCTATCAATAGATGGAGAAAAGGTATTTGATAACATACAACATCCTTTTATGTTTAAAACACTCAAAAAATCGGAATAGAAGGAAAGTACCTTAACATAATAAAGTCCGTATATGACAAACCAGCAGCTAATATCATATTAAGTGGTGAAAAAATGAAAGTTTTTCCTCTAAAATCAGGAACAAGACAAGGCTGCCCACTCTCTCCACTCTTTTTTTTAATTAAAAAAAAATTTTTTTTTAATTTTAATTTGTTGTGTTTACATAGTTACAAGTGTTCCCCCGAATATATCTCCCTCCCTCCCCCCTGCATTCTCCTTGATACCCCCTTTCCCCTCCCCCCACCACTTTCCCCCCTTCCCTCCATGATTTACTATCCTGCCCTCTATTTCTCTGTGTTATGTGGATATACTTTCACTACTGTCTTTCCTTTCTTTGATCCCCTCCTCTCTTCTCCTTTCCCTCTGAATGCTTTCCCTCTGGACTCTTTGACCCCTTCTCTGCCTCTCTTCCATTCCTCAGTTCACATTGTTCATTGTATTCTTCATATGAGTGAGATCATATATTTTTCTTTCTCTGTCTGGCTTATTTCTCTTAGCATAATAGTTTCCAGGTCCATCCATGTTGTTGCAAAAGGTAAGATTTCCTTCTTTTTCATGGCCACATAGTACTCCATTGTGTATGTACCACTGCTTTTTAATCCACTTGTCCACTGACGAACACTTGGGCTGTTTCCAGATCTTGGGTATTGTAAACAATGCAGCAATAAACATGGGGGTACATTTCTACTTTTGAATCAGTGATTTGGTACTCTTAGGATATATTCTGAAAAGTGGGATGGCTGGGTCAAACGACAGTTCCATTTTTAATATTTGGAGGAATCTCCTTACTGTTTTCCACAGTGGCTGCACCAGTCTGCATTCCCACCAGCAGTGCAGGAGGGTTCCTTTTTCTCCACATCCTTGCCAGCACTTATTATATGTTGTTTTGTTAAGGAGCACCATTCTGACTGGTGTGAGGTGGTATCTCATTTGGTTTTAATTTGCATTTTCTCTAATATTAGTGATGTTGAACATTTTTTCATCTGCCTATTTGCCATCTGTATGTCCTCTTTGGAGAAGTGTCTATTCATTTCTTTTGCCCATTTTTTGTTTAGATTGTTTACTTTCCTGGTGAGTTTTCAAAGTTCTTTAAAAATTTTGGTTATTAACCTCTTATCAGACGTTTTGTCAAATATGTTCTCCTATTGTGTGGTTTGTCTTTTTATTTTGTTCATATTGTCTTTAGCTGTGCAAAAGCTCTTTAGTTTGATCTAGTCCCATTTGTTCATCCTATCCTTTATTTCACTTGCTTGTGAAGATAAATCAGCAAATATATTGCTGCGAGATATGACAGAGAGCTTACTGCCTATGTTTTCTTCTGAGATGATTTTGGTTTCACGACATACATTTAAGTCTTTTATCCACTTTGAGTTTATTCCTGTGAATGGTGTAAGTTGGTGGTCTAGTTTCATTTTTTTTGCAGATAGCTGTCCGATTTTCTGAACATAATTTGTTAAAGAGACTGTTTTTACTTCATTGTATTCTCTTATTGTCAAATATCAATTGACCATAAAGGCGTGGATTTATTTCTGGGTTCTCTATTCTGTTCCATTGATCTATATGCCTGTTTTTATGCCAGTCCCAAGCTGTTTTGAGTAAAATAGCCTTGCAGTATAACTTGATATCAGGAAGTGTGATACCACCCACTTTATTCTTCATTTTCAAGATTGCTGAGGCTATTCTTGTTCTTTTTTGGTTCCATATGAATTTTTGGAATATTTGTTCTATATCTTTGAAGTATGTCCTTGGTATTTTAATAGAAATTTCATTGAATTTATAAATTGCTTTGGGTAATAAAATCCTTTTAATGATGTTTATTCTTCCTATCTATGAGCACGGTATATGCTTCCACTTGTTTGTATCTCTCTTGATTTCTTTTATCAATGTTTTATAATTTTCCAAGTGTAAGTCTTTAACCTCCTTGGTTAAATTTACTACTAGGTACTTTATTATTTGGTTGCAATAGTGAAGGTGTTGTTCTCTTATTTCTCTTTCAGACAGTTCATTGTTGGTCAATAAAAATGTCTCTGATTTCTGAATATTAATTTTATATCCTGCCACCTTGCTGAATTCATTTATCAGTTCCAGTAGGTTTTTGACTGAGACTTTATGATTTTCTATGTACAGTATGAAGTCATCAGCAAATAATGATAGTTTTACTTCTTCTTTTCCAATTTGGATGCCTTTTATTTCTTCTTCTTGTCTGATTGCTGTAGGTAGAACTTCCAGAACTATGTTGAATAAGAGTAGTGAAAGGGGGCACCCTGACTTGTTCCTGTTTTTATGGGAATTGCTTTTAATTTTTGCCCATTGAGTATGATGTTGGCTGTGGGTTTGTCATAGATGGCCTTTACCATGTTGAGGTATGTTCCCTGTATTTCCAATTTGCTGAGAGTTTTGATCATGAATGGGTGCTGGATTTTATCAAATGCTTTTTCTGCATCTATTGATATTAGCATGTGGTTTTTCTCCTTCCTTTTGTTTATTGATGAATCACATTGATTGATTTCTGAATATTGTACCAGCCTTGCCTCCCCAAAATAAATCCCACTTGATCATGATGTATGATTTTTTTTCATGTATTGCTGGATCTGATTTGCTAATATTTTGTTGAAAATTTTAGTATCTACCTTCATCAGGGATATTGGCCTATAGTTTTTGTTTTTTTTCTAGTTTCTTTGCCTGGTTTTGGAATGAGGATTATGTTAGCCTTATAAAATGAGTTTGAAAGTTTTCCTGCCTCTTAAATTTTTTGAAATAGCTTGAGAAGGATAGGAGTTAGTTCATCTTTGAATAGTTGGTAGAATTCACCTGTGAAGTCATCTGGCCCAGAGCTTTTGTTTGTTGAGAGTTTTTTAATAACTGTTTCAATATCTTTTGTTGTAATCGGTTTAGGTTTTCTGATTCTTCCAGATTGATTTTTTTTTTTTTCTTTTTCATTTTTCTGAAGCTGGAAACAGGGAGAGACAGTCAGACAGACTCCCGCATGCGCCCGACCGGGATCCACCTGGCACGCCCACCAGGGGCGAAGCTCTGCCCACCAGGGGGCGATGCTCTGCCCATCCTGGGCGTCGCCATGTTGCGACCAGAGCCACTCTAGCGCCTGAGGCAGAGGCCACAGAGCCATCCCCAGCACCCGGGCCATCTTTGCTCCAATGGAGCCTTGGCTGCGGGAGGGGAAGAGAGAGACAGAGAGGAAAGTGCGGCGGAGGGGTGGAGAAGCAAATGGGCGCTTCTCCTGTGTGCCCTGGCCGGGAATCGAACCCGGGTTCTCCGCACGCTAGGCCGACGCTCTACCGCTGAGCCAACCAGCTAGGGCCCAGATTGATTTTTAAATGATTACATTTTTCAAGGAATTTATCCGTTTCATCTAGGTTGTCCCATTTTTGGCATACATTTCTTCATAGTATTTTCTTACAATCCTTTGAATTTCTGCTGTGTCAGTTGTTACTTCTCCACTCTCATTTCTAATTTTATTTATTTCGGCTCTCTCTCTTTTTTTCTTGATGAGTCTGTTTAAAGGTTCACCAATTTTGTTTACCTTTTTAAAGAACCAGCTCTTGGTTTCATTGATTTTCTGTATTTTTTTTGTCACTATGTCATTTATTTCTGCTCTGATCTTTATTATTTCCTTTCTTGTACTTCCTCTGGGCTTTACTTGCTTGCTGTTCTTTTAGGTGCAGGATTAAGTTGTTAATTTGAGCTTTTTCTTGCTTGCCTGTAATGCTATGAACTTTCCTCCCAGGACTGTTTTTGCTGTGTCCCATAAATTTTGAGTTGTTGTATGTTCATTTTCATTTGTTTCAAGGAAGTTTTTGACTTCTTCCTTGATCTCATTGTTAACCCATTCATTTTTTTTGTATTTTTTTTTGAAATTAGAAGTGGGGAGGCAGACAGACTCCCGCATGCGCCCGACTAGGATCCACACAGCATGCTCACCAGGGGGTGATGCTCTGCCCATCTGGGACATTCCTCCATTGTGGTCAGAGCCACTCTAGCACTTGAGGCAAAGGCAATGGAGCCGTCCTTAGTGCCTGGGCCAATTTTGCTCCAGTAGAGCCTTGGCTGTGGGAGGGAAAGAGAGAGACAAAGAGGGAAGAGGGGAGAAGGGTGGAGAAGCAGATGGGCGCCTCTCCTGTGTGCCCTGACGGGGAATCAAACCCGGAAGTTCCACACAGTGAGCCGACACTCTACCACTGAGGCAACGAGTCAGGGCACATTCATTATTTAATAGAATGCTATTTAGTTTCCGAGTGTTTGAATGTTTTTCAGTTTTTCTATTGTAGTTGATTTTTAGTTTCATGCTGTTGTGATCAGAGAAGGTGCTTGATATGATTTCAATCTTAAATTAATTAAGATTTGTTTTGTGTCCTAACATGTAATCTATCCTAGAGAATGTACTGTGAGCACTTGTAAAGAATGTGTATTCTGCTGCTTTGGGGTGAAAGGTTTTGAAGTTATCTATTAAATCCAGTTGATCTAGTGTGTCAATTAGGCCACTGTTTTTTTGTTCATTTTCTGTCTGGAGGTTCTATCTATTGATGCTGGTGGGGTATTAAAATCCTCTACTATTATAGTATTGCTGTTGATCTTGCCCTTTTTGTCAATCAAAATCTGTTTTATATATTTAGGTGCTCCTAAATTAGATGCATATATATTTATAATAATTATATCTTCCTGTAGTAATGCTCCTTTTATCATATGTACTGACCTTATTTATCGCTTACTATACCCTTTGTTTTAAAGTTTATTTTGTCAGATATTAGTATTGCTACCCCAGCTTTTTTTTTTCCTTTCCATTTGTGTGAAACATTTTTTTCCATCCCTTTACTCTCATTCTATGTGTATCTTTTGTTCTGAGGTGGGTCTCTTGTAGATAGCATATATATGGGTCCTATTTTTTATCCACTCAGTTACCCTATGTCTTTTGATTGGAGCATTTAATCCATTTCCATTTAAAGTTATTATTGATATGTAGGTGTTTATTGCCATTTTATTCTTTAAATCTATAATCCTTTTCTTCTCAGTTTCTTTTTACTTTTGCTCTTTTTACAGGTAACTCCTTAACATCTCCTGCAGTACTGGTTTGGTTGTAATGAATTCCTTGATTTTTTCTTTTGTTTTTTTTTTTTTTTTTTTTTTTGGTCTGGGAAGCTTTTTATTTCTCCTTCAATTTTAAATGATAGCCTTGGTGAATAAAAAGGCCTTGGTTGTAGGCTCTTATTTATCATTATTTTGAATATTTCTTGCCATTCCCTTCTGGCCTCAAGTGTTTCTGTTGAAAAGTCAGATGTCATCCTTATGGGAGCTCCTCTATAGGTAATTGGCTTCTTTTCTCTTGCTGTTTTTAGTATTTTTTCTTTATCTCTTAACTTTGGTATTTTCATTATGATATGTCTTGATGTAGGCCTCATTGGGTTTCTCTTTACCAGAACTCTCTGTGCTTTTTGAACTGTGTGACTTTTTCCTTCATCAATTTAGTGAAGTTTTAAGCTATGATTTCTTCAAACAGGTTCTCTATCCCTTCTTCTTTCTCTTGTCCTTTAGGAGCCCCTATAATGTGGATGTTACTTCTCTTCATATTGTCACAGAATTCTCTTAGATTTTCCTCAGCCTTTTTGAGCCTCTTTTCTTTTTGCTGCTCTGTTTCTGTGTTTTTATTTATATTGTCATCTAATTTGCTGATTCAATCCTCTGCTTCATCCAGCTTGCTGTTGATTCCTTCTAATGTAGTCTTCATATCTGAAATTGTAATTATCATTTCTGATAGATTCTTTTTTATAATTTCAGTTTCCTTTTCTTTTTAATTTTTTTAATTTGTTCATTTTAGAGAGGAGAGAGTTTGAGAGAGAGAGAGAGAGAGAGAGAGAGAGAGAGAAAGAGAAAGAGGGGAGGAGCAGGAAGCATCAACTTCCATATGTGCCTTGACCAGACAAGCCTAGGGTTTTGAATCGGCAACCTCAACATTCCAGGTCAATGCTTTATCCACTGCGCCACCAGAGGTCAGGCCTCAGTGTCCTTTTTGATGCTTGCAATTTCTTTAGTTAGGTGCTCATTAAGTCCATCCATTGTAACTCTAAGATCCTTAAGCATCTTAACAATCATTATTTTAAACTTTGCATCTGGTCATTTGGTTACTACCATCTCATTCAGTTATTTTTCTGGAGATTTCTTTTGTTGATTCATATGGATTACATTTCTCTGTCTTTTCATTTTTTTCTGTGTGTGGTTTGCAAGCTTGTTGGGGTTGTGGGTCTGAGGTTGGTATATGAAATGTGAGGCTCTTCCTCCAGGTCTTTATCCATCAGCCTCTGCTGGTTGCTCAGATTTCAATTCTCCTTAACTAGTAGAGCCTCATGAAAGTATTAATTTCCCCACTGTTTGTTTGCTGAGCCCAGCAGGGAACTGCTGTGTTTAGGATGGGGGTATTGGGTGTATCTTGTTCTTTGGCTCCAGTTGAGACTCTATCCAAGAATGCAGTTGGTGTGACCTCTGAGAACCAGAAGGTGTGCTCTGCTCAGTTACTCTCCAGGGGTGGGGCGCATTCTCTGTATCAGAAGGGGGAAGTGTAGCTCAAGTCTCCCCAGAAACCTGAGTCACTGCCCCTCCCCTTTACTTCCTCCTTTCCAAACAGTCTTTCACACTGATTGGAGCTAGACAGCTTTTTGGAGGTGGGTCAACTGGCTCCATGCTAGGCTTGTGCTGGACAGAGGGAGACACCTTCTATGCAGGTATGGCTGCCTTGGCACTGAAGAAGGACTCAGCCCAGGTATTCTCCCCATCACTGTTTGTGTCCTTGTGCCTTTCCTCATACAAGACCAGTTCTCTCATCCCTCCTCACCCCCAGAACCCCAGGTAGTGGCTGTGAGTGATTATTTTCTGCAATGGCCCTTTAAGGCTAAAATTTCTTCACCAGCTGTTTCCCACAGACAGAAATACCACCTTTTTTCCCCACTCAAAGCTGTTGAGCTGTATCCTCCAATCTCTGAGTTTCTAGACTGGGGCTCTGATCCTGGGATGAGGACCCCTGCTTCTCAGGGTCTCTCTCCCTGCAATGAGAAATTCTCTGGACCCTCAGCCACTCTTTGCTCCTGGGAGCAGGGAGCCCTCATGCATCCCTGCACTTCCTACCAGGCTCAGTGTGGTTTCTTCTGTTCTCCTTGGTTTTTGAGTCCTATTCTTTTAGTCCAAAGTTGGTTTTTCACAATGATTGTTCTTAAATTAATTTGTAATCCAGTTTGGTCCCATGAGGTGGCAGTTTGTATGTCTGCCTACTCTGCTGCCATTTTGGAATCCTCTCTCCACTCTTATCCAACACAGTTCTGAAGGTTTTGGCCAGAGAAATCAAGCAATAGAAAGAAATAAAAGGCATCCATATCAGTAAAGAGGAAGTAAAGTTACTAACCCTTTTTGCAGATGACATGATCCTGTATATAGAAAACCCCAAAGACTCCACAAAAAAACCTATTAAAAACAGTAAACCAATACAGTCAAATCGCAGGATACAAAATCAAGTTACAAAAGTCCATTACTTTCCTATACGCCAACAATGAAACATCAGAAAATGAACTTAAAAAAATTCCTTTTACAATTGCAGCAACAACAACAACAAAAATACCTAGGAATAAACTCAACAAATGATGTGTACTGAAAGCTACAAAGCATTACTGAAAGAAATTGAAAAAGACACAATAAAAAAAAATATTTCATGTTCATGGATTGGAAGAATCAACATAATTAAAATGGCCATATTACACAAAGCAATATACAAATTTAATGCTATCCTTATCAAAATCTCAATGTCATTCTTTAAAGAAATAGAACAAAAAATTACCAGGTTTGTATGGAACCATAAAAACCCCTGAATATCCAAAGCAATCCTAAGGAAAAAGAATGAAGCCAGAGCTATCACACTACCTCACTTCAAATTATACTGTAGAGCCATGAAAATAAAAACAGCCTGGTATTGGCAGAAAAGCAGACATACAAACCAATGGAACAGAATCAAGAGCCCAGAAATAAAACCACATATAGATGGACAAATCATCTTTGACAAGGGAACCAAAAACACACAATGGAGAAAAGAAAGCCTCTTTAATAAATGGTGCTGGGAAAATTGGAAAGCCACATGCAAAAGAATAAACTTGATTACAAGTTGTTCCTCTGCACAAAAATTAATTCAAAATGGATCACAGACCTAAATATAAGATCTGATAAAATAAATTACATAATAAAAGATAGGTACTAAACTCATAGATCTTGAGCATAGAGAACAATTTATGAATTTTACCCCAAAGGCAAGGGAAGTAAAGCCAAAAAGAAATGAATGGAAATGTATCAAACTAAAAAGCTTCTTCACAGTAAAGGAAACTGACAACAAAACAAATAAGCAGACAACTAAATGGTAGATGATATTGCATACAACATGTCTGATAAGGGGTTATAATCAAAATACGATATAAAGAACTCACAAAGCTCAGCAACAAACAGGCAAACAATCCAATTTAAAAATGGGGAGAGGATTTGAACAGACACTTCTCTGAAGAGTACATAAAAATGGCAAAGAGATATATGAAAAGATGCTTATCTTCACTAGCTATTCGAGAAATGCAAATCAAAACTACAATGAGATACCACCTCACATCTGTTAGATTGGCTTTTATCAACAAGACAGGCAATAACAAGTGTTGGAGAGGCTGTGGAGAAAAAGGAACCCTCATTCAATGCTGGTGGGAATGCAAATCAGTACAACCATTATGGAAGTATGATGGTTCCTCAAAAAATTAAGAACAGAATTACCATATGACCCAGCAATTCCTCTACTGGGTATATACCCCCAAAACTTGAAAACATTGATATATAAAAACACATGCACCCCCATGTTCATTGCAGCATTATTCACAGTGGCCAAGACATGAAAACAAACAAAGTGTCCCTTGTTAGAGGATTGGATAAAGAAGATGTGGTACATACATACAATGGAATACTACTCAGACATAAGAAATGATGACATGGTGATATTTATGAAAATATGGATGGACCTTGAGAATGTTATACTGAGTGAAATAAGTAAATCAGAAAAAGCTAAGAACTGTATGATTTGACACCTAGGTGGGGTATAAACTGAGACTCATGGACATAGATAAAAGTGAAGTGATTACCAGGGGGAAGTGGACATGGGAAGGGGACGGACGAGGGGTGGAGGAAGGGTGTAGAGAGACAAATATAAGGTGACAATGATTTGACTTGACTTTGGGTGATGGGTATACAACATAATGAATAGTTCAAATGTTATAGAAATGTTTACCTGAAACCTGTTTACTCGTATTGATCTATGTCACCAGGTTAAAGTTAATTCTAAAAATAAATAAATAAATAAAAAGATATATGCGTACACATAGTGGGAAGAGATATTTCCCCTGAGTCTTTATCTATGTAGAAATGCACTTGATATTTATAAGTAGTCAGAACTGAGAACTTGCATGAATATATATATAGATATTGCATTTAATGATGCATAGTATTTGACCAAGTCAGCATTAAATATCAAGCAATTCTAACTGCAATGCAGCAAGAAATTTGAAAGGTCTTCATAATTTTACTTGAAATCATATATTATTTTCTTCCAATGAGCACTTTATGATTTAATATTATGAGCCGATTTTTTTTTCTGCCAAAAGTCATTTTTTTCAAGGTCTTAGCTCTGAAAATAATTGTACTAGTATCTATGAAAAAATACTTCATTAAATGGGCCAACATATCACTGTAATTGCTTTCAATTGGCAAGTCAGTAGCCAAATAAAATAGGATATTATTTAACTGTCAGGACTTGGAATTTACCATCATTTGTGCAGATCAAGTTGACTGTGATTGTGGAAGTTTTCAATACAGTCAAGAAGAGATTTAAAGCTGTGACCTTTTACCTGGAAGGGGAAGTCCACAACAAGGCAGGTAGGAAGCTGAAGAGAAGCAGATGGCAGGAGGGAGGGCGGGGTGCACATGGCCAGAGCCAGTGGAGCCGGGAAGGGGCGGATCGGGAAACAGACCCGTATTCACAGCTATGCCTCTTTGGGTATTTGGCAAAGTAATTAGTTATATAATCCTCAATTTCTTCAGTGAAGTGGGAATATTATTGTCTATGTTACAGGGCTGCTATGAGGATTCAATCTCAGCAGATAGTGAACATTAAGCAAATGATAACTATTAAAATGAAACAGGTATATCCAACAGCACTTAACAATATCATAAGTTTTATTTTTATCCCCAGAATAAATTTCAACCAATGATTTGGTGTGTGAAGAATTCAGACTTAACTGCTTCTCCCATGCCATTAGGTACACAGGCTTGGAACAGCTGAATTGCTGGCGGGCAGGCTTACCCGAGCATGCCTTCGGGAACAGGGCTCCTTTCTGCAGCACTTCCTGTAGTCTGAATTCTTCACAGATGAGGTTGTACAAACAGCTATTGGTTTTAAATACACAGAGTTGGAGATCATGTTGGTGCTGGAATATTTTGATGCTTACGAACCATTTGGTGAGGATTCATAGCATCAATTAGTAAGTACATAAGAGTACTCAGCATGTTAGAATACATATGGTTAAAAGTATAAAAAGAGAAATGTGGAGAAACTGAGTCAAGCCAGGCTCCTAGTCATACTCTTTAAATAGAAACACGGGGAGCCTGACCTGTGGTGGCACAGTGGATAAAGCTTCGACCTGGAACGCTGAGGTTGCCAGTTCAAAACCCTGGGCTTGCCTGGTCAAGGCACATATGGGAGTTGATGCTTTCTGCTCCTCCCTTCTCTCTCTCTCTCTCTCTCTCTCTCTCTCTCTCTCTCCCTTCTCTCTAAGATGAATAAATAAAGTTTAAAAAAAAAAAAAGAAACACGGGGAGCCAGGGCTTTATGTCAGCCTGGGGCTTTCTCAGGTGTGGACTGGTGAACAACCACAAGTTCAGAAAGTATCACTAACCCAGGCTCCAAAGGCAAGTGGTGGACCCCATGAGCTTCCTTTAATAGGACAAAAGAATGTGAACATTCTCACACGGGGTATTGGTATTTCTACGTAAAGTCTGAAAAGGAAAAAAAGCACATCATTGCAAAGGGTCTTACAACCAGCTGATATTCAGCTAGACAGGCCCACGGCCTCTCTTCCCATGGGCTGGAGGAGTCTGGGGAGAGTGTTTTGAGGATGCTGGTCAGTCATTTGTGGTGCATGCTGTGCATTTCCCCTGGAGAGGCCTGTCTCAGGCTGAGTGTAATGCTGGTGGCTGAGACCAGGCAGGTTCACATTGGATTCAGGCAGATGGTAGAGGAACTGTGGAGCTAGAAAGCATGGGGCCATTCCCGTTTATTGGAGATTCGTAACTGTGGATGAGTGAACGGGCAGGGAAAACCGCTATTCACGGCAGCAGGAGAATGAACAAAAAAACTGGCCCCCTGCAGTGGTGGGCAGACAATCCACAATCTGCCCTGAGGGCAAGCACCCGTGGCCTTACATAGACTATGCACACTATATGCACACACTAATCAGGGCCTTACATAGACTATGCACACTATACGCACACACTAATCAGGCAAAGTACAAGCGAGCAAGCCTAACACAGCTGTTTCCCAACACTGAGCCATGTCCAAAGGGCCACCTTCTTCAGGACACCTGAAAGGGGAGGGTGCCCATGTATGTTATCCCCCACTCAGGATCATCTATCAGCCTCTGCCAGAGGATCTGGTCACTAGGCCCTAGGCAGCGTGGAGGGAAACTGAGAAGCAAGGCTGTGAGCAAAGACGGCAGGGCCACACCTAGACAGCAGCCCTCAGGTTGCATGGACACTCATTTCCCAGTCAGACCCCCTCCAGCTCACGGTTACCTCCCCGACAGCCCTCACCAGACTAATGGATTCGCCTAGGTTAGCGCATTTAAACTCACTGGTACCTAGAACAAATGGTACTTAGTAATCATGCAAAAACTCTTTCATTATTTTGGACAGGTTTTTCACCTGCACTCCCTAATTCCCATCTCACTTGCTTTCCCTTAGAATAATATAAAATACATTTAGCCAATGCAGGGATGTTGGAGGGAATCAAATGAAAAAAGTTAGCAGCAGGAATCTTGTTTAATTTATTTATGTGGAAAAACTCAAATTATTTTTTTATACAACCAGATTGATTAGTTTTAAATCAAATGTCAAAATTCTAAAATCTGTGACGACAGATATAAAATCTCTCAAATAAAGAAAAAATTTTATGAGCCATTTTTGAATCTTTTGTTACTGTAGTAATTTTACTGGAAAAACAAAATACAATGCTTTTCTGGTGACAAATGCACAATCCCTAGTTCTAAAGCTTTGTCGATGTAGCACAAAAGAAGAGAGATATTTTAACATCAGAAACCCACAAATGAAAAACCGAAAGTCATTGGTAACCAAGGAAACTAACAATGAATGGTTGGGAGTTCCTGGGAGTTTTGAAGGAAGATGAGAAGGCAGGAGAGAGATAATGCAGCAGACAGAGGGTAAATCCCACTGCAAGGAAAGAAGCACTATGCCGAAGCTTCCTATACATGCCATCGCGATTTGCATTCTGCTGATTTCTTTTTGTAACAAAATTCCCTGCTACAAACAATTCAGTTCATGGAATACTTATTTTCAGCCTTGTCCACAGAGTTGTGTTTTATAATAAAAGACACTTAATGTTTCATCTGCCTGTGATCCACTGGGTTTTCCCAATTTTGCCCTAAAGGGCTGTCATGACAAAGTGCATACCAGACATTATTTCCTGCAAAAATATTTATTTGCTGTTGTGATTGACAAGTTATCATTCCTGGAATATAACACTGACAGCTGTACCTATTCATGATGCACACCCAGATATCTGTCTGCACAATCAGCTCTGTCCATTTTAAGTCACCAAACACACTCACAGGATGCCAGCCATGCACCCAGAGCAAAGAGAGTAGAACAAGATGTAGAATGTTGGGCCAAGAAATAGACAACCAAAGAGATAGAACAAACATACAGTGTGAAAAAATAAAAGACATTGAGCTGGAAAATTAGCAAGAGAGTTGCTAAAGCTAGCTACATATCACTACACGTGGGAAACAGGGATGAGTGGAACAAGAGTTGCCATCATTCAGGGCTGGCTTTCTGGACCAGCTGGATGAGGAGGCAGAGAGGGAAGGAGCCACAGGAAGCTTTTGAGGTAGGGAACGCAGCAGGTGTGAGTGCCCAAAGGCAGGAGAGAACAATTCTTACCTGGTATAAGCAAGTGAGTATGGGGTGCCTGCGTGTGATGAGGCTTGTTTAGCTCGGACGTGGAGTATAATCTGCAGTTTAAGGGGCTGGTGGGGTAAAGAAGCAAGTGATTTGGAATCTGGAGTTTATAGAAATAGAAATGAAAGAGACTTTGAAAATAATAAAGTTGGCCTGACATGTGGTAGCTCAGTGGATAGAGCGCCAAGCTGGAATGCTGAGGTTGTCACCTCGAAACCCTGGGCTTTTCTGGTCAAGGCACATATGGGAGTTGGTGCTTCCTGCTCCTCCTCCTCTTCTCCCTCCCTCTCTTTCTCTTTCTCTCCCCTCTCTAAAAAGAATAAATAAAAAATTTTTAAAAAAACTTTAAAAAAAGGAAAATCATGCTGCTCAGTCATCTTCAGGCAGATGAATGAATATCCACACCATTGGGCATGTAATGTGGCACCATGTTGATTTCTGTATTTTCTGAAATGAGACTTTATGACCTTACAAACATTGTTATTACAACCATTAACTGAGTGCTTTCTGGGTGCCAGATGCCTCAGTTGGAAGTTTATGAGTATTAAGTCTAATCCTCATGATAACCCTGCAAGGTATGCATGACTACCCTCATTTCACAGGTGAGCAGTCTATGATCTAAAGAAGTTAGGTAACTTGCTCAAGATCACAGTTATTTAATCTGGGATTCAGATCCAAGTCTGATTCCCAAATTAGAGCATTCTCATGATAGCATGCTGCTTTCCCCAGGGGGGCGCTCAGAAGGCACGGGAATTATTTCCGCGTGGCAGCCCACCTAGACCCTCTGGTCCCGGAAATGTGTTTGAATAAAACATACAATTCTCAGACGTTATCATGAGCTGAAAGGACCGAATTCCTTTGGTCGTCATTTGGACATAGCACAGAAGTACCAGCATGATGCCATGGACAGATATCTCATCTGCTTTCCTATTTGTTCTTAGATACTAAGAAGCCTGCAAATTCAATCACATGTACAATTGTAGCCTGAGGGGACCTGAAACTGCCTGCTTGTGGTTTCTCTTTGGAAGCAAGTCAGGAATTTCTTGGCACGGAGTGAATGGGCAGACCTTTCGTACCATCCTAAAATATTTTTGATGTGAGCATTGTCATGCAAGAAGTTGCTCCCAATTAGGCTTAAGCAGTGGGCAAGAAAGTGCTGTCTCCAGGGAGGCCACACCGCCTTGCTCTGTGTGGAGCCTGCTGACACGCAGCTGATGGAATGAATGGAGCCTGAGGATTTGGGGGGATGCCAAGCAGCAAATTAGTTCTGCATCTAGTAGATGGGGTTGTAATTTCTCTCTTCTTGGCTGGGAGGAGGAATAACATTTTTGCAGGTGAATGTTCTGAGGAAGTCCCCAAAGGAAGGTAGAATGTCAAAGCATTCTATGTAAATCTGAAGGGTACAGAGGGAGACCTACATAGGATTAAACCAGAGCTTAGAAAAGGGGTTTGGAAAGTGGTGGCTGGTTAAATCAGGCTTACAACCTGTCTTGGTATGAATAGAACTATTTTCGCATTTTTTAAAGGGTTAAAAAAAAAGAATGTTGGACAGAGATTATATATGGCCTGCACAGACTAAAATATTTACCATTTGGCCTTTTTGTGCTGAGCCCTGGCTGGCACAGTGGTACTGTGGGGCTTCAAGGCCCCTCCGTGCCTCATGGCTCCTCTCTTGGTGTTTGACCACATGTACTGTTTACCCTGACTTCAATTTCTGGTTAAATTTTCTTCTCTCTTGGATCCTCCACTCAGCTTAAAAATAGCTTCATGGCCCTGGCCGGTTGGCTCAGCGGTAGAGTGTCGGCCTGGCGTGCGGGGAACCCGGGTTCGATTCCCGGCCAGGGCACATAGGAGAAGCACCCATTTGCTTCTCCACCCCGCCCCCTCCTTCCTCTCTGTCTCTCTCTTCCCCTCCCGCAGCCAAGGCTCCATTGGAGCAAAGATGGCCCGGGCGCTGGGGATGGCTCCTTGGCCTCTGCTCCAGGCGCTAGAGTGGCTCTGGTCACGGCAGAGCGACGCCCTGGAGGGGCAGAGCATCGCCCCCTGGTGGGCAGAGCGTCGCCCCTGGTGGGCGTGCCGGTGGATCCCGGTCGGGCGCATGCGGGAGTCTGTCTGACTGTCTCTCCCCGTTTCCAGCTTCAGAAAAATACAAAAAAAAATTATTAAAAAAAAAAAATAGCTTCATATTTCCATGATCCTGCCACCTCTGATAAGCACTTCCTCCTTGACCAAATCTAGGCTCCTCTGAGCCCTCTTCTAGACTAAGACTCAACCTTTGCCTGTAAAGACTGCAGATAGTCAGCACAGACACTTTCATCCACTCCTGTGCCCCCACCTCAATCCACTGAGAGACTTGAACAAACTCTAGCCCAGTTTCTAACAGCTCAAGGCTCTGTCCCTGGGTCAAGCCCCCCACTCCATCAAGTTCATGCCTGAGAAAGCTCAAGGCTGCTGAAAGAATTTACTATTAACACCTGAAGATAGGACCCTATCACCAGTCTCTGCAGGAAGGGAGAGCCTAACTCCGACAGAGGCAGCCAGCAAGGCCAGAGAGCCTAATCACACTGACCAGCCCCTCACCCGCATTTGCCACTTCCCTGATGCTGCCTGCCATTTCCCCGCATGATTCTCTCTTTAAAACACCCAGTCACCTCCGCACAGATCAAAATTGGGCTCAGTTTGTGTGGATTCTCTTCCCTATTTTAGAGGTTTTTGACTGAAATCAGCCTTTAACTAGTGTCTCCTTCCTCTCTCTGACACCTCCACAATATGTCCCTTGTTAGAGTGGCCTTCGCTCACCATGTTGGAGCTCTTCTCTCCCCTCCACCCACCTCTCTGTCCTCAGCAGTCCAGGTGTTATCTACCCACAGCCCCCACTGGCCTCCGTGGGGCCTCCTTCTTCCCTCACCATCTGGGGCCTGAGCAGCATCTGACCACGCACCTTCTTTGTGAAACCGCCCCAAAGTCCAGGGCACTACCTTCAGCTGGTCCTATGCCTTCTTCTCTGACTAACCCGGCTCTTTTCTCCAATTTGTCCCGGGGCCTCTCCTTGGCCCTCTGTCCACACTCTACATGCCCTTGTTAATGGCTTCAACCAACATCATCTACTGTCCCAAATAATCATGTTTACAGGTGTTTCTGGACATCTCCTCTCAAACTCAGCGTGTGTCAAACCAAAAATCTCATCCCCATGCCTCCTCTCCTCTTATATTTCCTTACTCACCTAAAAGCAACTCCATTTACCTAGTTGCCAAGCTTAGACATACGGACAGCTTTCCACATCTTATCTCAAAACCAGTACATCCTATGGAAGACATGAATAAGGTAAGTAATATTTACTGAGCATCTATTATGGTTCAGAAACCATGCTATACACACCACATATGTAATATCACTAAACCCTCAGAACCGCCTGAGAGTCTGAATTACTGTCACTGTTTACAAATCAGGAAATTAAAAGTCAGAGAGGTCTCAGGACCAGTGAGACACCGGGTTCCAGAGCGCATGCTCCGATGTGCTACGTGGGCAGGATTAAAGCAGTGGCATACACTGCAGGCAAAGAGGGTGAAATTAGAAAAGTGTCATGCACACGGGCGTGGAGACAGAAGGAAGAACACATGACTCAAGTCACTTATATTTCTTGTACACTGCTATGAAAAAACTCACGATGCTGGATCACCAGTATCCAAATCAGCCCTGCTTGCATGAAAAACAAAGACGGGCACACTGCCTTTGTCCGGTCACAAACTGCCCTGCTGCCCTCCGCAGGTGAGGACGGTCTGCTGCCAGGCATGGAGGCTCCTCGGAGCAGCTGTGGGGCCAGCTCGGGCCACACAGGACCCTGTTTCCCCATAGATCCTTAATCCTTCCCGCACCGCGGGCACGCAGCTCCGTGCATTCTGGCCAGCTCGTCTGGGATTTAAAACCTTCATTTCAGAATAATGGTAACAAGGAGCCCTGATACTCAAACCTTTTGTTCAAATTTCTGCCAGTTTCAGAGCTTGTGGAGGTTGGGAGCTCGTGGAAGAGAAGCTGCTTCGCCAGTGGGAGTGCCCCATGGGTGGCCCCTTAGCCGCGGCTGCTCCAGTCTTCCCAGACACCCTTCCCTAGGCGGTTGGGCCCAAACTCGCCCTGCTGTGTGCCAGGCGGTACTATGCACTGTGATTTGCCACAAATCTTTCTTGTGGCTGCTTCTTCACCCCACTCGACACTCACTGAAGGCAGCTAGTGAGAGTCTGAAAAGTCCTTTCAGAAGAAGACAGTCTCTTATTGAAGAAAGTCACTGTTGAGCCGGATTCTTTTTCCTTTACCAGGCTCTGACAACACACATCATTCATTTTAGAAGTTTCACTGTGATGCCCCACAGAAATTTTGAATCTCCTTAAGTGATTGTGCACTTTCCTTGTACAATCTTGGCCCTTTTTCCTGCCGCTGACTTCTTTTGCATCTCTCCACAATGTCAGGATAGCCCTCCCTCCATGCTGTGCCCCCCCCCCCCAGTTTGTTTGTGTTGAAATGAGAAAGGGCAACAGCGGCTTGTGGCATTAAAGTGCTCATTTTCTTCAAGCTGTAAAAGCTTTCTGAAGAGTACTCAGGTGTGAGGAAAACAATACTTTTAGCAAGAAATTCACCAGTCTGAATAGCATAATTTATTTTCGATTACATACAGCTATGCATTGTCATTATTAGCCTTGTGTGAAATGCTTGTCTAATATTCCAGACTCATTAAGTCTTAAGGACCTTTAACTAGTTATCTCTTGCTGGAAGGGACTGCTTGCTAAGGAGGAAGAAGCAGCAAGGACACTGATTTCTACCCTTTATCCGGGAGTTGTCCGTGGGAAGTGCCTCTCAGTGCTCACTGCATGGGTTCTCTGGCACCTTCTGAGGCCTCTGGGATGTGTGCACAGAGGACACTGCAGACAGTCCCTGGAGAAGCCAGAGCCTCACAGAACTGCAGCCTGAACTACAGCTTCTCCAGTTTCCTGCACCAGAGCACGTGGCATCCAATCTTGGCATTCTGGGCTCTCCATTCCCTCTCACTTGGGCAGCAGATGTTTACTCTTGGTGGCTATCATTCCTCATGTAAAGACCTTCTATTGGGACTCATTTAAAACAGACACCTTGATAAAGATCTCTTTCTCTAGAAAGAGATCTAGAGCTGGGGTCCCCAAACTACGGCCCGCGGGCCACATGCGGCCCCCTGAGGCCATTTATCTGGCCCCCACCGCACTTCCGGAAGGGGCACCTCTTTCATTGGTGGTCAGTGAGAGGAGCATAGTTCCCATTGAAATACTGGTCAGTTTGTTGATTTAAATTTACTTGTTCTTTATTTTAAATATTATATTTGTTCCCGTTTTGTTTTTTTACTTTAAAATAAGATGTGTGTAGTGTGCATAGGGATTTGTTCATAGTTTTTTTATAGGCTGGACCTCCAATGGTCTGAGGGACAGTGAACTGGCCCCCTGTGTAAAAAGTTTGGGGACCCCTGTACTAGAGCTTAGCCCTGCTTCTGAAACTTCAATGGCCATGAGTTACCTGAGTATCTTACTAAAAATGCAGGATCTCAGGTAAGGCCTGAGAGCCTGCATTTTTAACAAACTCCCAGGCACTGTCAATGTGAACCATTGACCACACTTTTGAGTATAAGGTACTAGATTCAGTGACACTGTAATAGTCTTTTTTTTTTATCCCCCTAGATGATCTTCCTTTAACACAAGTCTATCTATCTTCATGCACAGAGATGGGAGAAGCACCCAGCTACTCTGTTTGAATAAACAGTGTCAAGAGCAACGGCAGATCTGCTCTTGTACAAAGAGGAAAACTCTCTGGCTTGGGTGTTTCGCTGTCCCTGCTGCTCCCCACAATACACTCCTCTGCACTTGCTGCATACAAACCATCCTTCCGTCTGAACTTCAGTGCCTTTGGCATTCTCGTGCCCTCGCAACAGGAGCTGGTATTCGGTTTGTTAAAATCCCAAATCTAGCAAACATCATGGTTTGGCCCTTGCCTATCTTTCTGGGCTGGTCTCCTGCCCCTTCCCCTATCCTAATTACCTTCCAAACAACTAATACTGGCTGAGAGGTTACTATGGGCCAGACCCTGCCCCTTGGACCCTACAAATTTGCCATTCTCTTTCCTCTCTCATGGCTCTTGCACATGCTGCCCCTTTACCAGTCCTCCTCTCTCTTTTCTCTGCTATTGAGTGGAAAGAGATCCAGGTCACCTCCTCTGAGATTCCCCCAGGCAGGGCTGCTTGCCCCCTTCTCTGTGCTCCCACAGCTTCCAGAATGGATCTGTTTTACTTCATTCATTTGCCTGTCTCTATCCCCAGATGCACCTTCCAGACTATGAGTTGTCGCTCTCTCTCTCTCTTTTTTTTTTTATGCAGTGAGAAGAGGGGAGGCAGAAAGACAGACTCCTGCATGCACTCAGACTCAGATTCACCCGACAAGCCCACTAGGGGGTGATGTTCTGCCCATCTGGGGTGCTGCTCTGTTGCTCAGCAACTGAGCTCTTCTTAGCACCTGGGGTGGAGGCCATGGAGCCATCTTCAGCACCTGGGGCCAACTTGCTCCAATCAAGCCTTGGCTGCAGGATGGGAAGAGAGAGAAAGAGAAGGGAGAGGGGAAGGGGTGGGTGGAGAAGCAGATGGATATTTCTCCTGTTTGCCCTGACCCAAAATCAAACCTGGGACATTCACACATTGGGCTGATGCTCTACCACTGAGCCAACCAGCCAGGGCCCAGACTATGGGTTCTTTAGGGATATGCAAATTGTGCCATCATTCCTAACATCAATCCCAGTGCCTCTCCCTGCCCTTCAAATTAATGTAATGAGGAAATTCTGCTAGCTAGCATGTTTGCTCTTCAGACAGTCAAACCTTCTCTCAACTCCTAGTCTGAAGTGATTCTGTCCACAGATCACTATACTGAAATGCAGGAGTGAAGAAAAAACAGCAGGAAAGCACTTCTGAAGACTGCAGGTCAGAACATGTCCACAGAGCTCCCTGTAGTCTGGGTTGGAGAGTTGACTGGTCACATCAAATAAAACAGAATTAAACATTCCCATGTACTATTCTGAGAGGTAGTATTCATTGTGGTGAAGAGCATGGCATTTGGTATCAGATTAATTGGGTTTAAACTGAGTAAGCAACTTGACATTTAGAGCCCATTTTCTTGATTGTACTAGTACTCACTAGTACTAGTAGTCACTGAGCAGCTGTTGTGAGGGTAAAATGGGCTGATCCATGACCAGCACTCATCTCACTCTGTACACAGTAGTTACTGTGACCACATTAGTCTGAGGGTGAGTATAATAAAGTGGTGCAGGGCTAGAATTAGATCAACTAGGTCTCCAGATGGGTGACATTGGTGAATTCCCAAAACTTGCCTTACCTTTATAAACTTTTATGTCCTCAAATGGAAAATACTACTACAGTTCCTTGGTTTCATAATATCCATCAAGGGAAAGATACTTTATTGATTTAATGACAGATTTTCTTTTGATAGGGTCTTGGGAAAGAAACTATTAGGTAGATATCACCTGAGAGTTTTGGCTTAGAACTGAGGAAAAGTGGCTGATTGGAGTACTCAGGGAGACCACCCCTGGGAAGCTGACTGCTGAGCACAGTGGTTGACAATGAGTAAGCACTCAGTACACAGAGCTGTTTGTTATCATCACTCTTACAAATAGAAGCAGCCCATGAATTGCAACAGCATATGTTTCAGAACTTGTGTCTCTGACATTGGCTTCCTATATAGAAGAGATCCTTTGGGTATAATTATATTGATGCTTTGACCCATCAGATGGAAATTGTAGCCAATCAGTAAAGAAAGAGGAGAACACACATCTAATAGAAACAGCAGATATTTAATTCTCCAATTTGCTCATTAGAAGTCTTCCTAGAAGTCAGGTGTCATTGTGGATACAAGTAAATTTGTTTTAATCAGAAGGCATGTGAGGCCAATTATCCACTTATATCAATATCATCTCCTGGAACCATGAGAGGAATGAAGAGCAGGCTGCGGTGGTTGGCTGACTCACCCTTCCCAACTCCCTTTCCATTTCTGGTTCAGTCAATTGCAGCAGAGGTCTGCCGCAGGCTTCTTGAGAAACGTTTGCTTGCTTGACCCAGATGCTGCCCTTTCCTCTTCCTCCTTCTGCCTAAAGGAACATAATAAAGATGGCAGGAACTGCAGCAGCCACCCAATGATTGTGAGAAGGACAAGAGAATCAAGGAGATTTCTACACTGGCCTTGTAGATTTGTTGCAACAAACTCCAATAATTATACACAAGAAAAATAACTGTTTAAGCCAGTCTAGTTGAGTGTGCTGCTACTTGCAGCTGAAAGCATTTCTAACAAATATAGGCTGGCACTTTTACTTGTTTTTATTTACCTGTTTGTTTATTTATTTGTTTATTTATTTATTTTTAATTCAGTGAGAGGAGGGGAGGCAGAGACAGACTCCCACATGCGCCCGAACCGGGATCCCATGAGGTAAGCCCACTAGAGGGCTCTGCCCATCTGAGGTATTGCTCCATTGCTCAGGAACCGAGTTCTTCTTAGCACCTGAGGCAGAGGCCATGCAGCCATCCTCAGTGCCTGGGGCCAACTCACTGCAATCGAGCCATGGATGCAGAAGGGGAAAAGAGAGAGAGAGAGAGAAGCGAGAGGGGGAGGGGCGGAGAAGCAGATGGGTGCTTCTCCTCTGTGCCCTGACTAGAAATTGAACCCAGGACATCCACATGCCAGGCTCACCCAACCTTTCAGGGCCTATTTGTTTATTTTTTTAAAATGTGTATTTGATGTGGCAACCCTGAAAATATGTACTAAGAATGCGTGCAACACAGGAAGACAAACTGACAAGTTATTCAAGCCTCTTCCAAGATGTCTGTAGAACTAAAATTCATAATTCCAGCCCCAGCTTATTTTCTTGGAGGTTGAATGAATAATTCCCTTTGGGCAAGAATCACTTGTTCAAGCCAAATTAAGTGACCAGAGCTCTAGAGCTACTTTGATTTAAATGTGTATCAGCCTGACTTAGTTCAGACAATTTTACTTGGGGTGTTGGGTGACACGAGCCTTTATGAACTTAAGAAGGACAGCTTCTAGAGTTGATCCAAAGAGAGGAATTCCCTGTTTCTGAAAAAACTTATATACTTCAGCAACTATTATGAATGGTGAGAAACAGAGAGACTTTTGCTTTCATTAGGCTAAATGAAAAGAAGTTAGTAATTAAGGCTTCCCCTGAAACTTCCAGACTGTTGAGGTATCTTAAAGGTATTCTTGATACCCTTTACTGGGAATGGGATGGAATCTGTGACTATGAGATAATGAACGCCCTTTCTGATGGCTGCCCTAGTACTGAGCAAACTGAATCAAGATGCTCATGTTCACAGCTCCATGGGTACCTGGGAGGGGGCAGGGCAGGCACTGTGTTTATTCACCTTTGTATTCCAGCACTTAGCACAGAATCTGCTACTCAATAGAAATTTGGTAAATACTGAATAAATAAAACAGTTTCTATTATCAGTGAGTTGGTAATTCAAATCTCATTGCTGTACACTATGTGCACTATACTTGCAGAAAATCAGCTTAGTGTGTAATGATTTAGGTTATATAAACACTGAATAATAGCACAGTCTCCTATAATTATGTATGTTTGATTAGGACAACTACAAGTTGTGTCTACCCATATAATTTGTTTTAGTACAACACAGATTAGAAGTAAATTTGGAGAGGCTTCCCAGTTAAAATAACTTTCACTTGATCTTAGCCAAAAGGCTGAGAAGAGATAAAAAAAATACAATTTTCTTATTGAGATTTAGAACAGTGGTCCCCAACCCCCGGGCCGCGGACTGGTACCGGTCCGTGGGCCATTTGGTACAGATTCGCAGAGGAAGAATAAATAACTTGCATTATTTCCGTTTTATTTATATTTAAGTCTGAACGAGTTTTATTTTTTAAAAATGACCAGATTCCCTCTGTTACATTTGTCTAAGACTCACCCTTGATGCTTGTCTTGTAAGTTTGACAATTATATTTAAAAATACCACAGTTTTTATACCAGTCGCATAATTTTATTTTGTGCATTTATCCGTCCCACCCTAAAGGCCAGTCTGTGAAAATATTTTCTGACATTAAACCGGTCCGTGGCCCAAAAAAGGTTGGGGACCACTGATTTAGAATCTATTTTCCCAATGGAAACCAGATAACGCAGTCAGAGCTTTCAGATCTCTTTCTCTTCATTGGCCAGTTTTTACATTCTATTTGACAGAACTAAAACTGTGATCACACTTCCTCATTGCACAAACAGCACCGTTTCTTTACTTACAATGATGCTGATGACCATTTAAAGAATGTAATGGCACACAGCATGTGCTACAGAAAATACAACTTAGAGCTCTTAATGAGCAACCAGCAACCTACGTGCAAGTGAACCATTTCTTTAAACTACACATTTACAAATTGAACAACAAATTTATCGACCACTTCCAACACACCTAGCATTGGAGTTGTTGCTGTACATGATTTACTTAAGCCTTCTATCTGCATTGAGGGTGATAAGGTATGCCATCCCAAAATATGCTCTTTGACATATGGATCATTTTGAACTGAAGGCAATTAAGAATCTTCAGATACAGGAAGAGTTCTCTGTCCTCCCCTTTTCTGCCTAAAAGCAGGGCATAAACTCCCCCTTCTCTTGTACTGGGATGAGGAGAGTGATAAAGGATGAGGCAGCTCTGAGATGAGTCTGCATGACCCAGTCTTACCAAAATACCCTATCTTCCATCAGTTTCCTCCTCTACAGGACTGGGCAAAAGTAGGTTTACAGTTGTGAGTATGCAAAACAGTTTCTTCTTGTATTGTTTATTTATTAACTATTGTTTTATTTATTATTATTACTAACCTACTTTTGCCCACCCCTGTATTTTCTAGTCACTTCACTAAAACTTATCATCTCTTGAAGCTCCAAGCCTCTTAGGAAGAGTATGTAATCTCCTTAGTCTAACAGCTTCTTTGAGTTTCACTTCTTTTCTGTGAACCCCTATGTACATAAAAATATCAATGCATTTACATTCTTTCCTTCCGGTTAATGTGTCTTCTATAGGTTACATACACGACCCCCTATTCACTGAAACGGAGAGGACAGATGAAAAGTTTTTACTACCCAACAGCATTATTACCCTTCTGTTATGGAACCAGGGTAAATGAGACCCAGAGAGATTAAGTACCTTATTTCTGGTGGTCAAGCCCAGGCCTGTTTGAGGGTGAAGTCTCATGTCCTCCTAGGCCATAGTGCCTGTACAGGGTGCGGGGGCCTCTCCATGACTTGCCACTCTGCCTCCTGGCCCTGAGACCCCACCCCAAAGAGCAGCAGCATGGGAAACCTAACCCCACAGGGCAGAAGTGTCAGGAGAGTGCCTCAGGAGTTAGGGGTCTTCAGAAACACTTTGATGTATTTATAAATGATTTCTTTCACAGAATTACTTCACAGTATCCTTTTGTCAGGAACAGAGAACCTTTTTTTTTTTTTTAAGTGAGAGAAGGGGAGAAAGAGAGACAGATTCTTGCATGTACCCTGACCAGGATCCACCCCACAACCCCTTCTGGGTTGAAGCTCTGCTCATCTGGGGCCGATCCTTGTAACCAAGCTGTTTTTAGTGCCTGAGGTGGAGGCTTGATGGAGCCATCCTTAGTGCCTGGGCCCCACACACTTAAATTAATCGAGCCATGGCTGTGGTAGAAAAAAAGAGAGCGAGAGAGAAAGAAGGGGAAGGTGGGAGGAAGAAGCAGATGGTCACTTCTGTGTGCCCTGACCAGGGACTGAACCCAGGACTTCCACATGCCAGGTCGACGCTCTACCGCTGAGCCAACTGGCCAGGGCCAGGAACAAAGAATTTTGAGAAGATTCTTTTCATTGGGCAATTATGTTTCATGTGATAAGGTCAGATAGTATTCAGTCTAATTTGTTTTTTTAATTTCATTATTAATTTTTTTAAATTAAGTGAGAGTAGTGTATGCGGGCAAAGAGACAGATTCCTGCATGTTCTCTGGCCAGGATCCACCCAGCAAGACCCCTATGTGGTGATGTTCTGCCCATCTGGGGCTGTGCTCTGTAGCTTGGCAACCAAGTTATTTTTAGCCCCTGAGGTGGAGGCCACAGAGCCAGGAGCCAATTTCCTGGAGCCAGCTGAGCCATGGCTACAGCAGGGAGGAGAGAGAGAGAAGAAGAGAGAGAGAAGGAAGGGGGGAGGGGTGGAGAAGCAGATGGGCACTTCTCCTGTGTGCCTGACTGGGAATCCAACTTCGGACATCCACAAGCCAATGCTCTGCTACTGAGCCAACCGGCCAGGGCCTCAGTCTAATATCTTATTTCTAAATATGATCAAGTGAAAGATGAACCTATCTGGATAGAGTCCAAGATTGAGGACTGAGGTTGAGGATTTAGACAGTCTAAATGAGTTGAGGCAACTACTAAATTAAAAAAAAAAAGACTCCTTTTTATTTATTTATTTGCAGAGACAGAGAGAGAGAGAGAGTCAGAGAGAGAGGGATAGATAGGGACAGACAGACAGGAACATAGAGAGATAAGAAGCATCAATCATCAGTTTTTCATTGCGCCACCTTAGTTGTTCATTGATTGCTTTCTCATATGTGCCTTGATCGTGGGCCTTCAGCAGACCGAGTAACCCCTTGCTCGAGCCAGCGACCTTGGGTCCAAGCTGGTTAGCTTTGTTCAAACCAGATGAGCCCGCGCTCAAGCTGGCGACCTCAAGGTCTTGAACCTGGGTCCTCCGCATCCCAGTCTGACGCTCTATCCACTGCGCCACCACCTGGTCAGGCGACTCCTTTTTATTTTTAAAACTTAAGCAAATTTTGTATTTTAAGTCAACATGTTTATTTATTTTCTTTAGTTTAAGTTTTGACTAGATAATAATAGTTCACGTGGCTCAGAAATAACAGTCTGAACAGGTTAACATGAACTCTATGTCTCACCTCTCTCCACATCTCTCTGCATCCTCCTGCTAAACAGGTCACAGGGGGTGTGTCACTTGTCTGTCTTTCAGTAATGTTTAGAGCGTACCTAACTGGATATAGTGCATGCTCTCTCACACACATACACTCACACACTTTAAACCCCCTCCACAATATAGTTTATATTTTATTCTGCATCTTGCATTTTTCCCACAGTTGCTTTGTAGTCTATTGTGCAAGGTGGGGCAAAAGTAGGCTTACAGTTGTGTGTACACAAAACACAGAATTTATTCTTGTATTATTATTTATTAATTATATTATTTTCCACATGAACAACTGTAAACGTTCTTTTGCTTCACCCTTTATATATGTACCATAATTTATTTAACTGATCTCTATTTGACGGACATTCAGATTCTAATTTTTTGTTAGAATGAATAACCTTGTGCATACATTTTGTACACTTCTAAGCATCCTGTAAGATAAATTCCCAGCCTTAAGGCTTTATAATGTTAAAATCTAGTGGGGGCTAGTTCCCCATCATTGTTCATTCTCAAAGTTTACCAAAGTATTCTTACTCGTCTGTTTTTAATACTACATAAAACTCTTCCCCACCTCCAATCATCTAGCAAAATTGTGCTTCTCAGGAGAAAATACTACCAATCACATTTCTGAATTGTCCCTGGGGGTATAGAAACCTTCATTAGAGATGTTCTAGTCCTAAGGGATTGTATTTGTTTAAGATGGAATCTATTTTCTCCTCACAGTATAGTTGGTTCTATCACGAATCATCATCATTTATACTACAGATTAGCCGTGTCTCCCAAGTTGCTTACTTGCTCTCCTCAATTCTTCCTCTGTGGCCCTTCACTCCCCCCCCCCCATAGATTGTGGTAGGCTCTCAGTATTCGTTTCATAAAACACTGCTTTGCCCTGGCCTCAGGGATTGGATATGAGAAAATCTGAAATCTGTATCTAGAAATTCAGAGTTGCCATTGAGAGAGAACAATTTTGTTCCTTTGGGTGGCTGGACCCGTTGGCAGTTCTGCTCTATGACAAAGAGGAGGAGAAGACAAAGCTGGCACAGAAGAGAAGAAGGGAGCAGAGGCATGAGATGAGAGCACAGACAGGAATCACGGAGAGGCTCCTGGCTTCAGCCTTCCTGGGCTGCATTCTTATCCATGGATTCTATTAAACATCTTTGTATCTTTGTTGGTCCTGGCCGGTTGGCTCAATGGTAGGGCATAGGCCCTGGTATGTGGATGTCCTAGGTTCCATTCCCAGTCAGGGCACACAGGAGAAGCAACCATTTGCTTCTCCACCCCTCCCCTTCCCTTTCTCTCTCTTCTCCCCCCACTCTCTGTAGCCATGGCTCAGTTGAATCCAGTGAGTTGGCTCCTGGGCTGAGGATGGTTCCATGGCCTCTGCCTCAGGTGCTAAAAATATCTCGGTTGCCTAGCAATGGAGAAAGACCCCAGATGGGCAAAGCATCCCTCCACAGAGGGCTTATCAGGTGGGCCCAGGGTTTGGGCGCATGCGGGAGTCTGTCTCTCTGCCTTCCCTGTTCTCACTTAATTAAAAAGAAAACAAAAAAAACACAAAAATCTTTGTATCCTTATAATAATCCAGTTTACTTAAAAAATCCGGAGTTGATCTTTGTTACTTGCAACCAAAAGTCAGTTAATACAGCTAGTCAAAGCTTCTATATAAAGTGATCTATGTTAATTCCATAGTAATATAGAAAAAAACCCTTAAACCATCACAAACTTTAAAATGCTCTTAAATATCTAACAATAACAATAATGAACATTTATTTCATCTTTAGGAGGTATGGGGTTTGAGCACTTAACTTCCTCTCTCAGTCAGTTCCCACACAAGTCACATTTTATTATGTAGATACTGAGGCACAGGCATGCCAAGTTAACTGTTTGCTGATAGTTAAGGGAAAGTCAAAATTTAAACCCAGAGTCTGAGGCATCACCTGTGGGCTACATGGCTTCAAACCCTGACCTTGCCTCCCAAGAAGCAGTGGGAAAGTTTAAGCATCTGGCTCTCAAAGCTGGCCCTGGCCTTCCTCACCTGGGGCACGCTTAACCTACGGGCAGCCCTCCAGTGAGGAGGTGGGGGCAGGAGGGTTTGCCCGAGTGCAAGAACTTACACGCTCCTCCGGTGAAGCAGTTCTACTTCTTCCCTGAGGCTGGAGAGGAGGGCTCCAGACGAGAAATGTGCTCTCAATCTGGACACCGGGTTCCATGTTCTGTTGGGGAACTGTTTATTGAAATTGGCTCAGGTCTTGAGAAATAGAGCTATGTGAAAAAGGAAATGATTTCAAACTGCTGACCTTTAAACATAGAAGTTATGAATGGGCATAACTTTAATATTTGAAGAGCTATTTGGGGTCCATTTTTTTCAAACAAATATATGATTCTATTTTTCAGGTGTGCACACATTTACTTTGAAATATACTGAGGTTAATTTGCAAAATATGCTGAAAATAAATGTTTGGAAAGTAAGCATTTTGGGAAAGAAACCTTTGCTGTATTTTGGGGCTTCTCACCCCCCGACGCTTCACGTCTGCGGAGCTCTGGCAGGCCCAGGGTTCCTCTGCCGCAGCTCTTGTTTCGAACACCAGTTCCACCCACTGAGGTCTGGGTTATAAGCACACCGTGCTCACTTGTCCCAGTTTTGCTCATAATTCATTTTTTGGGCCCTGCTCTCTTATTTGAAAGAAAGGTGACTGGGCAAGGCAATAAGAAGAATCAAGATAATCTAGGTCCAACTGGAAAGTCTGCTGATTGCCTCTTTGTGATGGTTCAAACAGTTTTATAGAGAGATCAGAGCTGAGACAGGTCTTGTAGAGGGATGGGGGGGGGGGTAAGCAGAGGGTAGGGAGACTGGGTGATGGACCAGAGACCCAGGTCAGTGGTTTGCAACACTCACTATATATCACAACCATGTTGGAGCTTTTAAGAAACACCAATACCCCTTGCCCTGGCTGGGTGGTTCAGTAGATAAAGCATCATCCTGGCGTGCCAAGGTCATGGGTTGGATCTCCCCGGTCAGGGCACGTAAGAGAAGCAATCAATAAATACACAACTCAGTGAAACGGTGGGTTGATGTTTCTCTCCCTCCCCCCCTCAAATAAATGGAAAAAAAGGAAATACCAATACCCAGAGTTTTTTGTTTTGTTTTGTTTTACTGATCTGCCACAAAGCCTGGGCCTCTATAATTTAAAAGCTCCCTCAAGTGTTCCTTAGGCAGCCAGGGCTGAGAAACCACTGTGACTGATGATACACGCGTGGGAGGCAGAAAGGGAGAAAAGGCGTGTCCCAGAGGAGCAGCAGGCACTGACAGGGGAGGGGAGGCTGACCCCAGGTCTCTGTCACAACTCTGAGCAGGGCTCCAATAGCTAAGGAGAAAGGCATTACTCCTTCTGGAGTCAAACACGGTCAGACATCAAGAACTCTTTCTACAAAAAAAAAAAAAAAAAAAAAAAAATTCTGTCTTGGCCATCATAAAGTGCTCAACTGGGCATATTGAAGAAACTGCTATTAACCCAGTTTTATTACGATCGATTCTAGATGTTGCTTCCCCAAGAGTGGGTGCAGATGCCGTGAATTAATCCATGCTTTCTCTTGTGTGTGTCAGCTTTCTTATAAACACCCAATACTATCTTATGCCATTGTTACATGCAGAGAGTGAAAAAGAGGTTTCTTGGAAGCTGGTGGTTAAAGAAAGGTAGTGAGGAACTCTCACAGTGTTGGCAGCTTGAGCTTGGGGTAGCGTTTCCACAGAGTTCTGGATGAGAAGATGTGGAAGGTTCATGAAGTTTGCACCTACAGCCATAGAATTGATCATTCTATAGACACAGGCCTCTGGCCTATTAGAAAGACTCAGAAACTGCAATTGTAATTTACAGCTGTGTCAGTGAAATATTTCTCTGGTGATAAACAAAATACTTGATAATTGGTGTTTTGGCTATTCTATGAAATCAATGTTACTGTCAAGTCAAAAATGGCAAATGTTTTAATAGTGGTGACAGTCTACTAGAACAGGTAATACCCAGCAGAGAACCAGTAGCTGGCATCCATTAATGATGCTTGGATTTGAACTATATTCACTTATAAGGGCTCATTAGTGAACTCAGAACTTCTCATGGAGAAGATTATAGTTCAATAGGCACCCAACAAAATCCCACAATTCTCTCCACAAAGGATTGAGAGATCCTCTGTGAATGAGCTCTGTGCTGGCATTTCATGCAGTGGTATATTGAAAATAGAGCCCTCGGGCTAGATTTTGCTCAGGTGGCTTAAATTTAAACAAACAGTAGCTTTCAGCCTTGGTTGCCCATGAGAACCACCTGGCATGACTCCTGTTTGGTGATGCTCTGCCCATCTAGGGATGTTGCTCTGTTGCTCAGCAACTGAGCTATTTTAGGACCTGAGGCAACACCATGGAGCCATCCTCAGTACCCAGGGTCAACTTGCTTCAACCAAGCAATGGCTGTGGGAGAGGAAGAGAAAGAGAGAAAAGGGAGAGAAGGAGGAGTGGAGAAGCAGATGGTCACTTCTTCTATGTGCCCGGACCCGGAATCAAACCCAGGACGTCCATATGCCAGCTCAAAGCTCTACCACTGAGCCAACCAGCCAGGGCCCTGAGGAGCTTTTAAAAGGCTCATGCTGTGTCCCAGACCAAAGAATTTACTAACTCTGGGATGGAGTGCAGACATCAATAGTTTGTAAAGTTCTTCAGGTGATTCCAAGGTTCAATCAGGATTAAGCACTTCTGACCTACATTTCTCTACCAGGCACTCAATTTCTCCTACTGATCTAGCTTGATCTTGGAGATTATAAGACAAATGTAAGAATTTCTAGGAACTTTTCAAGAAAATCTATACCAAAAAATCATAATGATTATGATACTAATGTTTACCGAATGTATATGATTCTAGACATAACAGACCCTGTAGTAGTGTAGAAGTAGTTAGGAGTATAACAACAATAACTAATACTATCATAAGGAAACCATGTGAGGTAGCTACTATGGTTACATCCATTTTAGAAGTAAGAAAACTGAGGCTTATGGAAGCTGTAGGAGTTTACAGGAAGGCTAATTACTATGTGCTATTTACCATATCCCTTTTTCATTTCCTGCATGGGAACTTGGCAGAGAAGGGGTCAGAAAGAGATGAGGCCAGGGAGCTACCCTCCTGCAGACAGGGTCAGACAAAGAAGTCAAGATTCCACCAGCAGAAGAAATCTGTGCGTAAATAACTCTCTGATGAGCCAATTTTATCTGAAGTTTAGACCTCAGATCCTTGTGGCACATATGCCACCTCTGCAGAATAGTGACCAAGCTGAGGTTTGTATTTTGGGGGGAAAATATCTAAAACAAAAGAGCTAATAAGTAAACTAAAAAACACTTTGGCTAAATACACTGCTCACAGAAATTAGGCATCAGGGAATGTGCAGATGCTCCAGTACTTTCAACCTTTTGTATCGTGCATTTTCACCAATGAAATAAAAGTTGATTTTGCATCTCATTTGCATAATCAAACAACTTTCTTTGACTTGTTTGCTTTTCTGATGTTCTTGTTTAATAAAAAAAATCAAATGCTTCTTTTTTTATTGCTTCATATTCATTTTGAAATACCCCCTAATTTTTGTGAGCAGTATATTACTAAAGTTAAGCTAAAAAGGGGGTAATGCCTGACCTGCAGTGGCACAGTGGGTAAAAGCATTGACCTGGAACACTGAGGTCGCTGGTTCGAAACCCCAAGCTTTCCTGGTCAAGGCACATATGGGAGTTGATGCTTTCTGCTCCTCCCTCCCTTCTCTCTCTGTCTCTCTCTCTGTCTCCTCTAAAATGAATAAAATCTAAAAATAAATAAACATTAAAAAGGGGGTAAGCTTTCAACTTCATAAAATTGGAGAAACCTAAGGAGAAAAACCACTGTGTATTACAAGACTTGAGAAACAACAGGAGCTAAGAGGCAGGTTCTGGGATTTAGTGCGGTGATCCTTTAGCATTCAGAATGCCAGCTGGTAGCGGGGGCCCTTGGAACTCAGACTCCCACCAGACACCTTCTAACCAGGCCTGGCACCGGACGGGGCATGAGGCTCTCCAGTCTTCTCCTGTCGTGCCCTGCGTGGGCGCCTGGCGGCCCGGCTTTTAGGAAAGAATGTGAGAGGAGATAAAAAATGGCTTTTCTTTTCACCTGGAGGGGAGAACCCCCTCTACAGATGACTAACAAGGAGAAAGAAGAGAGGAACATCACAAGTGAGGGGCTTCCCTTTGTGAACATGAGATGTACTGAGATCTGAAAATTAAAGGGGGGGGAATAAAACAAAACTTTATAGTTGGAAACATTCTTAGTTATGTTAGTTCACTACCATGTTCTGTCTACTATATATTCTCTACTATATTTTATACCATCTTCTCTACCCTAGATTACTTTAGGGGAGGAATAGAAAATAAACCAATTTGTGAAACATCAAAGTTATGTGCCAGTAGAAAGTCTCAGTGTTAAGCAGCTTAAATATTGTTTCCAAGAAATATTTAACCAGTCATTTTATTATGTCTGGTTATAAAATTTGGGTGTTTTTCATCATTTATTTATTATAGCAAGTTCCTGAGTTACAAACACCCAATTTACATACAACTTGTACTTACGAATAGTGTGCCATAAGGGCCACTGGTCACCAACTGCAGGTGGACATCAGCAAAAAAGATATCATAGAGTTATTTGACTCCTATAGCAAAGAACTAACCAATGAAGACCTTAGGTAACTAGAGCAGCAGATGATAGTATTTAGGGGAGAAAATAAGGACATAGAAATTCCAGAACCAAAAACATTCTACAAAAGAGTTAGCTGATGCTTTTCATCTCATAGAAGCAGGAGTGGCAAAGTTAGAGGAGCAAGATCCTGATACAGAAAGGTTCACCAAAGTTTACCGTACAGTTACAGCAGGTCTGAGATGCTACAAGGCCATTTATGATGAGAAAAGCAAAGTTCTGTTCAAACTTCCCTTGAAACTGACTCCAGCAGCAGAATCAAAGGGACATGAACACTAGTCCCATCCTCTCCAACAAGTCCATCATCTTCTGCATCATCCAAGATTGTTTAAGATTGTATTTGAAAATGTTTAAATATTTATATGCTCAGAAAGGTAAAAGTAAATACTATGTTAAGACAAACATCTAAGTTGCATTTAATAGGTAAATGTATCTGTTCCAACTTACATACAAATTCAGCTTAAGAACAAACCTACAGAGCCTATCTCATTTGTAACAGCCTGTGCTTCAAAAACACTAGCTAATCTAATGAGGTGCAGATAAACAGATATCCTTCATGTTCATGAGAAAGTCTTTGTAATGTAAACAATAAAAAGCTCTGCTATAACAGTATCTGTCAATTATGTATCTATAAAAAAAGTACACTATTGAAAATAAGAGATAGTTCTTTTAGAATCTAATCCTTAAAAAGTTTTATTTAGAAAATAAAATTTAATAGGGTGACATTGATCAATAAGAGTAACATAGGTTTCAGGTAAATATTCCTATAGCATTTGAACTGTTGATTATATTGCGTGCCCATCACCCAAAATTAAATAATTTTCCATTAATGTATATTTGTCCTTCTTTACACACTCCCCCCAACCCTCCCCTACAACTCCCTCCCCCTGGTAAACACTTCACTTTTATCTATATCTGTAAGTCTCATTTTTGTGTCCTGCCTATGTGTGAAGTCACAAAGTTCTTAGATTTTTCTGATTTACTTATTTCACTTGGTATAATGTTCTCAAGGTCTATCCATGTTGTCATAAATTGCAACATGTCAACATTTCTTATGGCTGAGTAGTGTTGCATTAGAACCTAATCTTATGAGGATATGCATGAGTAGTCGTAAACATTTTAGCATGAGATCTTATAATTTCTCCCATTTATTTCTCCTTTCATACAAAGTTTCCTTGCACTCAATTTAAGAAAGTGTTTGTCACTAAAACCACAGGTACATCAGCAAAAAAGAGTGATTTAGCTACCAAAGAAACCCTATCATATTTTACTTACAGAAAGCTGCTAAGAAAGAGAAGCATCTACTCGGATACTCTATGTTCTGCAGAATAAATTAGTTCCAAATTCTTAAGAGTACCTCATGAAAGAAAAGGAGCAAAATGGAATTGGTAGGGTCGAGAGCAACCTGGCAGGGAGGCAGGAAGCCTCTGAGAGGCTGAGCTTACCCACTCCCTCCACGTGAAACTACAAGTCCCTCCCGATACTGGTCCTGCAACTGGCTCCGCATCACGGAACTCAGTATTTAAAACATTTTCTTTACAGCTAGACATAGAAATAAACAATTAATCATGTACAGCATAGCGTCAGCCTGCTTGCCAGCACTGATCAAACTCTTTGAAAGCAAATTGTGTAATCCCTTTGGAAGCTCCTCATTTTCTGTCTTTGTAAACTCTGTCTCTTTCTTTCCCTCTCAGAGTTGGGTTTTCTAACCAAATTTGTGCATCCAAAATGGCAAGTCCTAAAAGACCCCCAAATAAAGCTTTGTTTGCTTTGCACTTCTCAGTCAAAATTGACAACTTCAAATGAAAACGCAACAAATGAAGTCTACCTACTGAGAGAGAATTATTCTTTAAGTGGTCATCCAGATCCTCTTTCATAATAAAATTAGCTCATTCACATATCCTCTCTACCTAATTTATGGAGCATGTTCTGTTTTCCACGGTGCACGGAGGAGGTAGCATGGTCCCACTCAGGGAAAGCTACTCCTGATTCTAACTTAACTCATTGGTTGATGATCTAAAGTCTGACATTGCCACCTTTCTCTATCATGTGCATTGCGGGTGAACAAAACTAACACTTGGTTTATTTTGACTTTTATACTTTTGATTTCTCTTAAGTTATTTGGCATCCTACTTAGGAATATGATAGACTCTCTCAGAGACAATGTAGCACTGAAACACAGTCCACACACACTTCCTTCTTCCCTGCCCAGCTGTCAGCCTAGCTTGTCTTATTCTTGTTGCCCCGCCACAGGGCATGGTCACTTGGGAAGAACAAACCGGTCTTCGATATGAGCCTGTCTTAGAAAGCATCATGTAAGGGGTAAATAGGTATGCTTATAAAATCATATAATATGGCCCAAACCAAACATAAATATTTTTCTCTCAATGTTTTAGATTATCTGCATGATTGCCCTTTATTAGCAGAATTAATCAAGAGTTAACTGTCTAGTGCCTAAGATAATCGCTCATATTTTCATGATTTAGGGCAGGGGTCCCCAAACTATGGCCCGCGGGCCACATGCGGCCCCCTAAGGCCATTTATCTGGCCCTCGCAGCACTTCCGGAAGGGGCACCTCTTTCATTGGTGGTCAGTGAGAGGAGCATAGTTCCCATTGAAATACTGGTCAGTTTGTTGATTTAAATTTACTTGTTCTTTATTTTAAATATTGTATTTGTTCCTGTTTTGTGTTTTACTTTAAAATAAGATATGTGCAGTGTGCATAGAGATTTGTTCATAGTTTTTTTTTTATAGTCTGGCCCTCCAACGGTCTGAGGGACAGTGAACTGGCCCCCTGTGTAAAAAGTTTGGGGACCCCTGATTTAGGGCATACTTTTCTTTGGACTGCACATATTCTACTCCTAAAAATGCACAATTCTCAAGCACGCTGGTTCTGTAGAAAGCCCTGTGACATTTACGTACAGCAGGTTGCCAGCTGAGCTGGAAAGGAGAGGAGAGGGGAGTCTGCACAGCAGACGCAGTGCTGGGTCCGCGGAGCGGGCTCCTGTGCCCATCAGCCTGTTTATAACACTGGGGAACAAAATTTTTGTTGCATTCACAAAACACTTGTTCTTATCTAATTCGAGTGTGCTGATCTCAAATCTGATATTAGTTTTCTCTGTAAGCTAAAGTTTTTTTGCAATTCAAGATTTTAGGTTTTCATCTTATTGTAAAATTTTCAACATTTAGTTTAACATAATGAAGTAGATGTCTTCTTGGGAATCATCTTTATAAAAATACAACAATTTATATAATTCAGTAAATACACTAATACACTAAAAGATATGATTGCATCAGAATTTGTCTACAATTTCAAAATAGAACATTTTAAAACACTTATTTTAGGGGAGATGACGTCAGAGTAATGGCGGGGTAGGAAGCGATTCCAATAAATCTCCCCCAAAACTCAACAAGATCTTCAACCAGAAACAGAAAAACCTATACTTGGAGCCTCCAGATGCTTCGCAATACACCCAAAGGTATGGTCGAGTGAAAAATTGGCTAAATATATAACCAAACCCCGAAGGAAATAGGGAGTAAGAAATGCTCCGCCTTCCTCACTAACCTAAATAGGGTGGCTTTCTCTGGTAACTGTGAATATAGAAACTGAGGCGGGCAAAGGGGGTGAATAGATCCAGGCCGCGGCACAAACGGCCGAACCAGGCTGTGGCACGGAGATCCAAGCCAAGGAAAAACTGATCCTGTGGCAACCCAGGCAATACAAGCTAACACTCACGCCAAACCCAAACAAAGAAAGACAAGCGGGGCAGCCATTTTACCCTGGTCGGTGCGCAGTTAGTGGGCGAGAGATTTCTTCCTAGGCCCTGAGAGTGGGTGCCCGTGTTACCCCACGGAGAGGCAGAGTCAGAGGCCTTTCTGTGGGCCGAGGGCAGAGTCTCTGGGCAGCCCCAGCGCCCTGGGAAAGCCACGCACGGGAGGGAGTGAGAACTAATTCCAACGGTGGAGATTTTCCGTGCTGGAGGGGCTTTCACTCAGAGGGAAACGCGGCCGGCCTCATATCCTGGTTTGCACGCGCAGATAGTGAATGAGAGATTCCTCCGAGTGCCTCGGCAGTGCGCACCCGTGTTATCGCACAGAGGGGCAGAGTCAGGGGCCTTTGTGTGGGCCAAAGCAGAATCTCGGGCCGCCCCAGCGCCGTGCTAAAGCTGCGCACGGGGATGGAGCGAGACTCAATTCCAATGCTGCAACTTTTCCCTGCGGTTGGGGGTTTCACTCAGAGCGTGAGACTGCTGGCCAGATATCCTGGTCTGCGCGCGCAGCCAGTGAGTGTTTCCTCCAAGCGCCCCGGAAGTGGGCGCCCGCCTGTGTTACCGGACAGAGTGGCAGACAGAGCCAGAGGTCTTTGAGTGGGCGGAAACCCCGCCTGATTATGCTAGCAGCTCTGACTGACTGAGCCTTACCCAGAGCCCTGTGCTGAGTGGAAATAGAGTGGGGAGTTGCCAGCTCTTTCAGCCTCTTACTATCCAGGCAGAGGCAGCAGCAACCCCATAGCTGGATTATCCGGCTACTAATTGAGGAAGGAAAGACTAGGAGAAAAACTCCAGGAACACGGACTCTCTCACTGTCGGAGCCTATAAATGCTAATGAGCCTCGACTGCCAAAGCACAATACATAAGATTGCCATAGAGACTTATCAACTGCAAACCTCTAACTGAGCGTGCCAAAGGGGCAGAACCCAGGGTACAGAGTCACCGACCAGGAAGAGGGAGAGAAAAGAAAAAGCAAGAAGATAACCTCTCAAAATCAAGAATAATCTGCAGACTTTATAACCTATCCCATTTTATTATATTTGTTCATTTGTTTCTCTTATCTTCATTCTTGATACTTTTTTTCCTCCTCCAATTTGGCCGATTAACTCTCTGCCGGTCTTACTCTCTCCTCTCCTTGAACTACACTACCCATAAGTGTTACATCTCCCATTATCTTTTCTCTTCTCTTCCTTTCTCTCTATGAGGGTTGCACTCCAAAACCCTTAACTCTCTCTCTCTCTCTCTCTCTCTCCTTTCTTTTTTCTTCTTTTAGTGGTTCCCTCTTTTTTTCTCTCTCTCTCTTTCTTTTCTCCCTCTATATTAGTTTCTTCCTTTCTCCTTTACATCTCCTCTCATTCAAACCTCAGTAACAAATAAATTATCTTATCTGGGACTCAAACTTATGTTTGTGGCATTTTGGGGGGTTTTTACTTCACGTTTTTAACTCACTAGCAGTGCTCCCATCACAGGCTCTCCATTTTATCTAGTTCTTGTTCCACTAAATACAATAGTAATTTTTTAATTTGTCCCCCCATTTTTCCGTTTTCCTCTTATTCCTCTCATCATAACTCTTAGACAACCAACACCTAAAAGCAAATCATTTTATTCTTGACCCAAATTTTTTCCTTATTTGCTTTTTGTGGGTCCATACGCTCTTTTTTTTTCTTTTTTTTCTTTTTTTTTTTTTGTTTTTCTTTTTTTTTCCTTTTTTTTTTTGCCCCTTTATTACTTTTCCCCAATTCAGGCCCTCCATCACAGGCATTGTTTGTTATAATTAAAAGTTCACCACAAGATTTTCTCAAGAAAGAGGGGATAGGGGAGGAGAGGAAAAAAGGAGGGTGGGAATAATTTTCTTTTTTAAAAATTTTTATTTTATTTTATTTTTCTTTATTTCATTATTAATTTAAAAAAAATAACTTTTCGATTTTTTATTTTTTTTATTTTTTTTAACTTTTTATTCTTTATTAAATCTCATTAATACTATCAACAAAACCACCCTCAGATGCCATTAAGGAAGAGAAAATCGAATATCATGGATACAAAAGAAAGAGAGGTAACACAGCTAGATGAGGAAAAATCTATGGAGAAAAAATTTAATATATTGGAAACCTTGGAGCTAAATGACAGAGAATTCAAGATAGAAATCCTAAAAATCCTCCGAGATATACAAGAAAACACAGAAAGGCAATTTAGGGAGCTCAGAAAACAACTCAATGAACACAAAGAATATATGTCCAAGGAAATTGAAACTATAAGAACAAATCAAACAGAGATGAAAAACTCAATTCACGAGCTGAAAAACGAAGTAACAAGCTTAGCTAATAGAACAGGTCAGATAGAAGAGAGGATTAGTGAAATAGAAGACAAGCAACTTGAGGCACAACAGAGAGAAGAAGAAAGAGACTCAAAAATTAAAAAAAATGAGATAGCCCTACAAGAATTATCTGACTCCATCAAAAAGAATAACATAAGAATAATAGGTATATCAGAGGGAGAAGAGAGAGAAAATGGAATGGAGAACATACTCAAACAAATAATAGATGAGAACTTCCCAAGCCTGTGGAAAGAACTAAAGCCTCAAGTTCAGGAAGCAAACAGAACTCTGAGTTTTCTTAACCCCAATAAACCTACTCCAAGGCATATCATAATGAAATTGACACAAACCAACAGCAAAGAAAAAATTCTCAAGGCAGCCAGGGAAAAGAAGAATACAACATATAAAGGAAGGCCCATTATATTATCATCAGATTTCTCAGCAGAAACTCTACAAGCTAGAAGAGAGTGGACCCCAATATATAAAGTCCTGAAAGAGAGGAACTTTCAGCCACGAATACTATACCCAGCAAAGCTATCCTTCAAATATGAAGGAGAAATAAAAACATTCACAGATACAGAAAAGATGAGGGAATTTATCATCAGAAAACCCCCACTCCAGGAATTACTAAAGGGGGTTCTCCAATCAGATACAAAGAACAAAAAAAAAAACAGAGCCACAAGTAAAAGCTCCAAGAAGAACACAATAAAACCAAATTTAAACTGTGACAACAACAAAAAGAAAGAGGGGGAGAAGATGGAGATTAACAGTAGCAAAGGACGATGGAGTGCAAAAGTACTCACAAAATAGTTCGCTACAATGAACAGGGTAGGGAACCTTTTCATTACTCAAAGGTAACCACCATTGAAAAAACCACCACAGAAGCACATGAGATAAAAAAGATAGCAACAGAGGAAAGATGTATGGAATACAACCAAATAAAAACAAAAGATAGAAAAAAAAACGAAAGAGAAGGATCAAACAAGACACAAAACTAACAGAAAGCAAGATATAAAATGGCAATAGGGAACTCACAAGTATCAATAATTACACTAAATGTAAACGGATTAAACTCACCAATAAAAAGGCACAGAGTAGCAGAATGGATTAAAAAAGAAAATCCAACTGTATGCTGCCTACAGGAAACTCATCTAAGTAACAAGGATAAAAACAAATTCAAAGTGAAAGGCTGGAAAACAATACTCCAAGCAAATAACATCCCAAAAAAAGCAGGTGTAGCAATACTCATATCAGATAATGCTGACTACAAGACAGCAAAAGTACTCAGAGACAAAAATGGCCATTTCATAATGGCTAAGGGGACACTGAATCAAGAAGACATAACAATTCTTAATATATATGCACCAAACCAAGGAGCACCAAAATATATAAGACAGCTACTTATTGATCTTAAAACAAAAACTGACAAAAACACAATCATACTTGGAGACCTCAATACACCGCTGACGGCTCTAGATTGGTCATCCAAACAGAGAATCAACAAAGACATAGTGGCCTTAAACAAAACACTAGAGCACCTGGATATGATAGACATCTACAGGACATTTCATCCCAAAGTGACTGAGTATACATTTTTCTCCAGTGTACATGGATCATTCTCAAGAATTGACCATATGTTGGGACACAAAAACAACATCAGCAAATTCAGAAAAATTGAAGTTGTACCAAGCATATTTTCTGATCATAAAGCCTTGAAACTAGAATTCAACTACAAAAAAGAGGAAAAAAAGCCCACAAAAATGTGGAAACTAAACAACATACTTTTAAAAAATGAATGGGTCAAAGAAGAAATAAGTGCAGAGATCAAAAGATATATACAGACTAATGAAAATGACAATACGACATATCAGAATCTATGGCATGCAGCAAAAGCAGTAATAAGAGGGAAGTTCATATCACTTCAGGCATATATGAACAAACAAGAGAGAGCCCAAGTGAACCACTTAACTTCCCACCTTAAGGAACTAGAAAAAGAAGAACAAAGACAACCCAAAACCAGCCGAAGAAAGGAGATAATAAAAATCAGAGCAGAAATAAATGAATTAGAGAACAGAAAAACTATAGAAAAAATTAATAGAACAAGGAGCTGGTTCTTTGAAAAGATCAACAAAATTGACAAACCCTTGGCAAGACTTACCAAGAAAAAAAGAGAAAGAACTCATATAAACAAAATCCAAAATGAAAGAGGAGAAATCACCACGGACACCATAGATATACAAAGAATTATTGTAGAATACTATGAAAAACTTTATGCCACTAAATTCAACAACCTAGAAGAAATGGATAAATTCCTAGAACAATACAACCTTCCTAGACTGAGTCAAGAAGAAGCAGAAAGCCTAAACAGACCTATCAGTAGAGAACAAATAGAAAAAACCATTAAAAACCTCCCCAAAAATAAAAGTCCAGGCCCTGACGGCTATACCAGCGAATTTTATCAAACATTCAAGGAAGACTTGGTTCCTATTCTACTGAAAGTCTTCCAAAAAATTGAAGAAGAAGCAATACTTCCAAACACATTTTATGAGGCCAACATAACCCTCATACCAAAACCAGGCAAGGATGGCACAAAAAAAGAAAACTACACACCAATATCTCTAATGAATACAGATGCTAAAATACTAAACAAAATACTAGCAAATAGAATACAACAACATATTAAAAAAATAATACATCATGATCAAGTGGGATTCATCCCAGAATCTCAAGGATGGTTCAACATATGTAAAACGGTTAACGTAATACACCATATCAACAAAACAAAGAACAAAAACCACATGATCTTATCAATAGACGCAGAAAAGGCTTTCGATAAAATACAACACAATTTTATGTTTAAGACTCTCAACAAAATGGGTATAGAAGGAAAATATCTCAACATGATAAAGGCCATATATGATAAACCATCAGCTAACATCATATTAAATGGCACTAAACTGAAGGCTTTCCCCCTTAAATCAGGAACAAGACAGGGTTGTCCACTCTCTCCACTCTTATTTAATGTGTACTAGAGCTTCTAGCCAGAGCAATCAGACAAGACAAAGAAATAAAAGGCATCCATATTGGAAAAGAAGAAGTAAAGGTATCACTTTTTGCAGATGATATGATCCTATACATCGAAAACCCCAAAGAATCCACAAAAAGACTACTAGAAACAATAAGCCAATACAATAAGGTCGCAGGATACAAAATTAACATACAGAAGTCAATAGCCTTTCTATATGCCAACAATGAAACAACTGAGAACGAACTCAAAAGAATAATCCCCTTCACGATTGCAACAAAAAAAATAAAATACTTAGGAATAAACATAACAAAGAATGTAAAGGACTTATATAATGAAAACTATAAACCATTGTTAAGGGAAATCGAAAAAGATATAATGAGATGGAAGAATATACCTTGTTCTTGGCTAGGAAGAATAAATATAATCAAGATGGCTATATTACCCAAAGCAATATACAAATTTAATGCAATTCCCATCAAACTTCCAATGACGTTTTTTAAAGAAATAGAGCAAAAAATCATCAGATTTATATGGAACTATAAAAAACCCCGAATAGCCAAAGCAATCCTAAAGAAAAAGAATGAAGCTGGGGGCATTACAATACCTGACTTCAAACTATATTATAGGGCCACGACAATCAAAACAGCATGGTATTGGCAGAAAAATAGACAATCAGACCAATGGAACAGAATAGAAAGTCCAGAAATAAAACCACATATATATAGTCAAATAATTTTTGATAAAGGGGCCAACAACACACAATGGAGAAAAGAAAGCCTCTTCAATAAATGGTGCTGGGAAAACTGGAAAGCCACAGGCAAAAGAATGAAACTGGACTACAGTCTCTCCCCCTGTACAAAAATTAACTCAAAATGGATCAAAGATCTAAACATAAGACCTGAAACATTTAAGTACATAGAAGAAGACATAGGTACTCAACTCATGGACCTGGGTTTTAAAGAGCATTTTATGAATTTGACTCCACAGGCAAGAGAAGTGAAGGCAAAAATTAATGAATGGGACTACATCAGACTAAGAAGTTTTTGCTCAGCAAGAGAAACTGATAACAAAATAAACAGAAAGCCAACTAAATGGGAAATGATATTTTCAAACAACAGCTCAGATAAGGGCCTAATATCCAAAATATACAAAGAACTCATAAAACTCAACAACAAACAAACAAACAATCCAATAAAAAAATGGGAAGAGGATATGAATAGACACTTCTCCCAGTAAGAAATACAAATGGCCAACAGATGCTCATCTTCTTTAGCTATTAGAGAAATGCAAATCAAAACGGCAATGAGATACCACCTCACACCTGTTCGATTAGCTGTTATTAGCAAGACAGGTAATAGCAAATGTTGGAGAGGCTGTGGAGAAAAAGGAACCCTCATACACTGTTGGTGGGAATGTAAAGTAGTACAACCATTATGGAAGAAAGTATGGCGGTTCCTCAAAAAACTGAAAATAGAACTACCTTATGACCCAGCAATCCCTCTACTGGGTATATATCCCAAAAACTCAGAAACATTGATATGTAAAGACACATGCAGCCCCATGTTTATCGCAGCATTGTTCACAGTGGCCAGGACATGGAAACAACCAAAAAGCCCATCAATAGATGACTGGATAAAGAAGATGTGGCACATATACACTATGGAATACTACTCAGCCATAAGAAATGATGACATCGGAACATTTACAGCAAAATGGTGGGATCTTGATAACATGATACAAAGCGAAATAAGTAAATCAGAAAAAACCAGGAACTGTATTATTCCATACATAGGTGGGACATAATAGTGAAACTAAGAGACATTGGTAAGAGTGTGGTGGTTACGGGGGGGAGGGGGGAATGGGAGAGGGAAAGGGGGTGGGGAGGGGCACAAAGAAAACAAGATAGAAGGTGACAGAGGACAATCTGACTTTGGGTGGTGGGTATGCAACATAATTGAACGACAAGATAACCTGGACTTGTTATCTTTGAATATATGTATCCTGATTTATTGATGTCACCCCATTAAAAAAATGAAATTATTAAAAAAAACAAAAACAAAAAAAAACACTTATTTTATCATAAAATTTGCGAAAACTTATTTAAATTCTATTCAGGCAAAAATTTGCGTTTGTAGCTCTTGTGTTTGTGTATTTGTTGAGGACAATCTCATTTGATGCTACAGCAGTAGTCTGTTCATCACTAATAGCTCCAAGATTTTCAGGAAACTTATCAAGGTGACTGTTCAGGAAGTGAATCTTAACGCTCATGTTACATCCAATGTAGTGGAAAGCCAACATCATCCTTTGAACCAGAAGTTCATAGTTTTCTGCTTTTTTGTTGTCAAGGAAGTTCTTTGTAACTGCCACAAAAGACTACCGTGCTGCTTTCTCCTCCTTATTCATCTTCCTGGCAAGTTCTTCGTCACGTATGAGGGTTCAAATTTGAGGTCCATTGAATACACCTGCTTTTATCTCCTTGAAAGACAAGGCAGGAAAAGCAGAAATAATATGTTGAAAGCATTCACTTTCTCTATTCAAAGCCTGAACAAACTGCTTCATTAAGCCAAGTTTGATGTGAAGTGGGAGAAAAATGATCCTGTTTTGATTTACTACAGGTTCATTCACAATATTTTGCATCTCTACTTCCAGAGCTTCACGTTTCAGCTACTCCTTCTGTGTCCAGTGTTTCTCCCAAGCTCAGCTGTCCCACAAACACAGAAAGCAAGGATACTTCATGAATCCTTTCTGTTGTCCTAGCAGGAAATTTACCATTTTAAGATCCACACAAATGATCCATTATGCTCCTCATATTTCAGTAAGTTGAGGACAATTTTATGTCATTATAATCTTCTCACAGTTGAGTTGAATAACCAATTGGAACGGCTGCATATACATTACTATTGTGTAGGAGAACATATTTCAGACTCCATTTAGATCTGTCAAGAAATAGCCGCCATTCTGTTGGACTGTAAGTGGTAATACCTAGCTGGCTGAGAAGACTACTGATATCATGACAGTAAACAAAGTGTTTGTCTTCGGAAAAAAGTCCACAAAAATTTGTTCACGCTTCCTGAAATGGCATGCTTTAGCTGACCGGTGAAGTACATTCTTTTCTTGAAGCCTGGAGGCTAATAACTCAGCTGCTTTCTTTGATAGGCCCAAGTCTCTTACTAAGACATTCAGTTCGGGTTTGCTAAACTGCTGAGGGGTTAATGACTGCTTGGCATCAGAAAAAGACCCTTCAGATTCTACAACCATTTCCTCAAGCATCTTATCAAAATACACTTCATCACCATGTTCACTTTCTTCATTCTTAGAAGAAATAAAACCATTGAAAACCGGAACCGGGAGTGTCTCAGAGTGTGGGATAGGTCGTATTGCTGAAGGAATATTAGGATATGTGATCATATGTCTTTTTTCCTTGCAATGCCCTTTGTATGGATCAGACAGAAATAACAGTCACTGCTGTGGCCCTTAGGTTCACGCCAAACCATGGGAATACCAAAAGGCATTCCTTTGCATTTTCCTTTTGTCCAGTCACGAAGCGTTTCCTCACAATTATGACACACAATATAAGGAGCCCAATTCTTATCTTGATTGCCAAGGAGAACTTGAAAATAGGCAATATATGCACGTGTCACAAATGATGAAAGATTGTGCCTTTGACGTTGAAGTGTGTAACAGCCAAATATATAACAGAAGGTATCAGGACTATTCTTACATTTACGCTTACTCGAAGAAGCCATGATTCAATCTTAAAACAAAATAAGAGGGTGTTTTCATTAGATAATAATTTTTTACATTTAAAAACAACTAAAATTATGTAAAAGTGATGTTCGTAAAACATTAATTGCCTTGTGGTTATGTTCAATCCAAGAGTCGCTGCCCTTTAACTCCAATTTAAAAACCAATGCATGCCATTAAGTGTAACAAAAAGAAATTAAAATTGCATAAAAACTCGAGCATGCACCAAGAAATAGATTTCAGATTTGGAATCAGCGATGCAGAAATATATATAAACAGTTCTAAACATCATGCAACAGAAAATGAAAGAAAATTTGTTCCCCAGTGTAATCTGAAATGTTTTCCCAAACACCTTAAAACTGCAAGTATACCATAGAATAATTAAGGAGTTCTGACATATGGAAAATTTAAGTACATTTCCAAATGTATAGTTTTGAGTAATTATTTGATGTCAGTGGTTTTATATACATTAATTTAAATTATCAACCCCTATGAATCTGGCACATAGTAAGTATATTATATATTTCAATCATCGGGGGTGAAGTTCCTGGTTTCCTTCCAAGAACCAAACAACACTTTCCATTGAATTGCTTGAAAAACATTCCCCCCCATCCCCAAACACTTCCCTGTACATAAAATGAGAATTTTTATCCACTTCTCAAAAAAATAAAATACAATATTACTTTAATAAATATATTACATGTACGAACACTTTAAAAAGTCAAATAGTGCTACAAGTCTTATAACTAAAAAAAAAAGGGTCTTTTGTATCCTGCCTTCTTCTCCTCTTTCAGAGGTCTGAGCTGTTCTTCCAGCATTAATTTCCACATTTCTAAGTAATATACCAATGCATCTGCTTTAGACACCATTAAAAAAAGGCTTAATTTTCTTTACGCTAGCTGAACATTCTTCCCTTCCTCCCAATATAATTATACTTCACTTTGGTTTGGTCCATCCTTATTCAGTGTTTCCATTATAATAACTACACAGGATTGCTCACTGCTGAGCCAGAAAGTTAATATGATGCCATTTCCTTATGAATTACATTTTATTGTTCCTAGAGTTAATAACTGACTTTTTTATTTACTCATTTTGGGGGGGAACATCTGATTCTTTCTCACAACCTCCAACAGCTCTATGAAATGCCTCTCAGTATGATTTTCTACACGGTCACATTTGCCATTGAAATTATTGGTCTGTTCTCCCCTGGAGACATACTCCCAGGGTCCTCTGGTTTTCTGCTCCAATATTGACAGGCTGTGCTTTGTCCTGGGGCAAGGCTGCCGGCCTGGGGTTCACCATGCTCCTCCTGGCTGCTGCCCTCATCTCTTTTCTCTACTGAGCTCCACTGTCCTCTTCTTTTTGGTTGACTCCCTTTGGTTCTGTGGGACACATTCTTCATTAACTTCTTGAGTAATAGTACAGAGATAAATTTTTTGTGTGCTTGCAAGACTAAAAAGGTCTCTCTCTTTTTCTTTTTTTAACCATCCTGTCTGTGTTAGTCTGGCTGGATACAGAATTCTCAGGGAAAGATAATGTTCTTTCAGTATTCTGAAGTCACTGCTCTATTAGCTTCCAGGTTCCGATGTTTCTGTGGAGAAGTCTGATACTCTTATTCCTTTGCCTTTACATGTTGTCCATTTGTTCTCTTCAAGAACTTTTTAAGTATCCTCTCTTTTTCCTCAGGGATCTGAAATTTCATTGTGCTGTACCTTGGACTCTATCTTCCTTTATTCATTATCTGAGTCATTGGTAGCCTTTTAAAACTAGTAACTAATATCACTGCCTTAGGAAATTCTCTTTCATTTCTTTAAACATGTCTTCCTCACTGTCTTTTAAATTAAAAAAATTATTTATTGATTTTAGTGAGAGAAAAAAGGGAGAGAGATAGGAACATCAAGCTGTTCCTGTGTGTGCTCTGACCAGGGAGCAACCTGGCAACCTCTGTGCTTTGGGACAGTGCTCTAACCACCTGAGCTATTTGGCCAGAGACCTCCCTGTTTTTTAAGCTCTCTCTTTTTGTAACTTCTATTAGTTGGATACGGGGCATTCTGGATTGATATTTTATTTTTTTACCTCTCCCAACCCCTATATTATCTGTCTCTTTTTGTTCTATATTCTGGGAGATCCTTCCATTAAAAAGTTTATTTGGCTACATGATTTTAAATCTTTATGTGTTCTTCCTTAGATTTAATACATAATTGTTCCTCTAAAAAAAAACCATGGCATTGCATTCTTGTTTTGTGTTTCTCTTAGCTTTCTGAGTATTTTAATTAGTTTCTTTGACATTTGATTCTGTTCTGTCCTATTTTCTCCTGAGCTCTGTTTTTCTATTTATTTGTTTTCGTTTCTGTATTTCATGGTGGAGATTTTCTTCAAATGTCACATGATCCAGCCCTGGCCGGTTGGCTCAGCGGTAGAATGTCGGCCTGGCGTGCGGGGGACCCGGGTTCGATTCCCGGCCAGGGCACATAGGAGAAGCGCTTATTTGCTTCTCCACCCCCCCCTCCTTCCTCTCTGTCTCTCTCTTCCCCTCCCGCAGCCAAGGCTCCATTGGAGCAAAGATGGCCCGGGCGCTGGGGATGGCTCCTTGGCCTCTGCCCCAGGCGCTAGAGTGGCTCTGGTCACGGCAGAGCAACACGCCAGAGGGGCAGAGCATCCCCCCTGGTGGGCAGAGCGTCGCCCCTGGTGGGCGTGCCAGGTGGATCCTGGTCGGGCGCATGCGGGAGTCTGTCTGACTGTCTCTCCCAGTTTCCAGCTTCAGCTTCAGAAAAATACAAAAAAAATATATATATATGTGGTATTCATGGCTCTCTCAACCAAAAAAAAAAAAAAATGCCACATGATCCTTTTCTATCCATTTAGGTTAAAGAGTGAGGCACCAAAGATTGTTGGAAGTTCTCTGTGCATAGGCGGGATGGTATACTAAAGGGCCTTCTTGTAGGGCAACTGAGTGCCCTGTTGGCATTCGGAAAGAATATCCACTTTTCAGGACTTGTAGTTCTTTGATATCGTTCAGTCTCTTCAGATAAGGGACCTACAAACTTCTGCTTAGGAGACGTGGTTCTGGGTACTAGCATACTAGAGTGGGGAAAGGGAAGAGGACTGCAGAGCTTTACTTCATCTCCCCCCACCCCATCTAAAGCCCAACACTCTTTCCTCCTTGGGGCCCAGTGTTCTGGAGTCATGTTTTTCAGGGCATGAAACTCCATTTTCTATGGAAGTTGGGGAAGATCTGCCTCTTGTTTGCACAAGTGGAGGCAAAATTCTGAGGGGTTTTATCTAGTCCTTACATAGTCTTTCAAATTACTTTCTCTCTTTCTATTATAGCCACAGCCTTCCTCCTCCTGTGGTGCAATGTCTCCAGAGTCTAAGACTCTTTAAGGGTTCCACAAAGGAGAACCCCGGCTTGTTTGTCATTTCCCTTCCTCCCTCGCTTGCTATATATATAACCAACTTCACTCTGCTTGGATAACTCATTTATCCTGTTTGTTCTCTCTTTCCATATATTGTGATTCAAAAAGGTATGTATCTCTTTGTTTAATTCAAGAGGTAGTTGGTGCTTTTGCATTTGTTCTCTCTGTTGTTTTACTTTGTGTGTGTGTGTGTGTGTGTGTGTGTGTGTGTTGAGAGAAGCATCCTGTTATAGCAGGGGTAGTCAACCTTTTTATATCTACCACCCACTTTTGTATCTCTGTTAATAGTAAAATTTTCTAACTGCCTATCGGTTCCACAGTAATGGTGATTTATAAAGTAGGGAAATAACTTTATAAAATTTATAAAGCAGAGTTATAACAAGTTAAAGCATATAATAATAATTACTTACCAAGTACTTTATATCAATTTTCGCTAAGTTTGGCAGAATAAATCTTTATAAAACAACTTACTATAGTTAAATTTATCTTTTTATTTATACTTTGGTTGCTCCGCTACCACCCACCATGAAAGCTGGAATGCCCACTATTGGGCGGTAGGGACCAGGTTGACTATCACTGTGTTATAGAATAAAAAGATAAGAGCATACACTTCCTCAAATAGTCTGTATGCATGTGTCAAAATAAGCTGTCCACTCACTGAATAAAATGTTAGTCTAACAAACTGCTCATGATATATGGACTGACAAAATTACTGATAATGCATTTCCTATGGCAATATGATATAATTGAAAAGAGCACAGCTCTGAGGTTTGAAGAAGTTAGATCTGAGCTGGTTTTCTTAGCTTTCTCATCTTGGAGATTTACTTAATTTCTTTGACCTTAAATTCTCTACATTATCACTAAAGTGAGAGCTGTAATAAGGATTAAATGAATATGTGTAAAGTTGTTAGCACAGCGCCTGGTACTCTTCAGGTAAGAGTTTAGAAATCCCGAAGACATACCATGTTTCCCCATGTATAAGACACACTTTTTTGGAAAAGTTTGGGGTCTAAAAACTGGGTGTATCTTCTACAGTGGTTGTCAAGTCATTTAAGAAGTGTGGCATTTCAAATGCCATAGATGGAACTGAGGACAAGGCAATATATGAAGATAGTGATTCGTCATCAGACACAGATGAGGACAAGCTAATGGATGGGAGTGTTGACACTGATGTGGAGTTGTATGAATTTTATGATGAATAAAACTTGAGTTCAATAACTTTATGTAATACTTTCTTTTCTCAAATTTTGGGTCCCCAAATTAAGGTGTGTCTTATACATGGGGAAATATGGTAGTTCCCATGGACTGAATTGCAGCCCCCCCTTCCCCCACCATCCAAATTCATATGTTGAAGCCCTAGTCCCTAATGTGACTGTATTTAGAAATAGGGCCTGTGAGAAGGTGGTAAATGTTAAATGAGGTCAGAAGGGTGCCCCTAAAAGAAGAGAAAAGACACCAGAACTCCCAATCTCCAATGCATGAAGACACAGAGAGGCTATCTACAAGCCAAGAAAAGAACCCTCATCAGGAGCTAAATCTATCATGCTGGCACGTTGATCTCAGACTTCTAGCCTCCAGAACTGAGACAATAAATATCTGTTGTTTAAGCCATCCAGTCTATGGTATTTGTTATGGCAGCTTGAGCTGACTAATACACATAAGAACAAATACCTTATAAAAAATATACTAGCCATTGGCCTTTATAGTGCAGAAAATGAAGACGACATCAATGAGGAAACAAAGATATTTGTTATATATTCTTGTATAAGTTTAGGACAGTAATGGTCCTTACCCAGTGCTATAATAGAATCACTGAGCTATGTAGGTGAATAGCCAGGGTGGTTAACACTACCAAAGTAGTCTTTATATCCAACACCAGCTGCTGGGTGTCACAAGGGGCTAGACCCACGAGGTTAGTGCCAGAGAAATGGGTAGACGATAGGTAGGGAAAAAAATATGAATACCCATATTGAAATAAATCAGCTTAATAGTGGCATCTTTAGTAATTACTTTTATAAAGATGAATATGTACAGATGGCAAATTCTTCCCAAGGGAGAACTTTTAAATCTAGAACCGATTAAAAAGATAAATAGTCTCTACTAATGTAATTATGTAACATAATAACTAATTGTTCATGTTGAAAAATGATCCGTCATTACCATATTATAATAAACAAGTGGTCATTCTAATATCAAGCTTTAAGAAAAAAGCTCTCAAATATGGTCATCTTATGTGGTTCCTATTCTCATACAAAAAATTATTTCTGGTTCATTATGGCTGTAACATTTAGTCAAACTCATGGGAGACAGAGGCTACTTAAAATCATTTTATGAGAAGGCCACAAGTAGACTCCTATTTTTTTTTAAATAATTCTTTATCTTTCAATTACAGTTGATATATAGAATTATATTAGTTTCAGGTATACAACACCATCTGACACCATATACAGTTATTACAATATTATTGGCTCTATTCCCTATGCTGCACTTTACATCTCCATGACTATTCTGCAACTACCAATTTGTACTTCTTAATTCTTTCACCCTTTTCATCGAAACCCCCTTCCATTTGGCAATTGTCAAAATGTTCTCTGTATTTATGAGTTTGTTTCTGTTTTGTTGGTTCGTTTATTTTATCTTTTAGATTCCACATATAAGAGAAACCATATGGCATTTGTTTTCCCGTCTGACTTATTTCACTCAGCACAGTGCCCTCTAGTCCATCCATGTTGTCGCTGATGGCAAGATTTCACTCTTTTCTTTAATGGCTGAGTCATATTACATTATATATATATATATACACACCTTTTCTTCTTTGTCCATTCATCTATTAATGAAAACTTGGGCTGCCTTCACATCTTGGCTACTGTGAATAATGCTGCATATATCTTTTTAACTCAGGGTTTTGGGTTTCTTTGGGTACATACTCAGAAGGGAAATGGCTATAGCCTTGTCTCTTATTATAACATTTGTTTTAAAGTTTATTTTGTCTGGTATAAGTATTGCTACCACAGTTTTCTTTTTTTTTTTTTTGTCTCTATTTTCATGAAATATGTTTTTCTATCCCTTTTTTTTCAGTCTGTGTTTTTTCACCTAAAGTGAGACTCTTATAGACAGCATATGTAATGGTCTTGTTCTGTTACCCATTCAACCACCATCATGTCTTTTGATTGAAACATTTAATCCATTGGCATTTAAAATAATTGTTGATAGATGTATATTTATTGTTATTTTATTATTATTTTTTAATATTTTTTCTTCTTATTATTCTTAAAGAAGACCCTTTAACATTTCTTGTACTCCTGGCTTGGTGATGATGAACTCCTTTAGCTTTTTCTTGTCTGGAAAGTTCTTTATCTGTCCTATGATCTTAATGATAGTTTTGCTGGGTGGCATAATCTTGATTGTAAGTCTTTGCTTGTCATCATTTTGAATATTTTGTGCCAATTTCTTCTGGCCTGCAAGGTTTCTGTTGAGAAATCAGCTGACAGTCTTATGGGAGCCTCTTTGTACATAATTAACTGCTTTTTCTTGCTGATTTTTAAGAGTCTCTTTTTGTCTTTTACTTTTGCCATTTTGATTATGATGTGTCTTGGTGTGAACCTCTTTGGGTACATATTATTTGAAACTCTCTGTGCTTCCTGGATTCATGTGTCTTTTTCCTTCACTAGGTTAGGGAAGTTTTCAGTCATTATTTCTTTAAATAGATTTTCAATTTCTTGCTCTTTCTCTTCTCCCAGTACCCCCATGATGTGAATGTTGGTACACTTAAAGTTGTCCTAGAGGCTCCTTAAACTATCCTCATTTTTTTTTTTTGGATTACTTTGCTGTTCTGATTTGGTGCTTTAGGCTTTCTCATGTTCCAAATTGCTGATTTGATTCTTGGCTTCATCTACTCTACTGTTGATTTCCTGTAATACATTCTTCATTTCAGTTATTATATTCTTCATTTCTAAAAGGTTCTTTTTATGTTTATCTTTTTTTTATGTTTCTTATCTCTTATTGAAGTTCTCATGAGATCACTGAGCATCCTTATACCAGTGTTTTGAACTCTGCATCTGGTAGACTGCTTGTTTCCATTTTGTTTAGGTCTTCTTCTGGAATTTTGTACTGTTCTTTTATTTGGGATGTGTTTCTTTGTCTCCTCATTTGGTTGCCTCCCTGTGTTTGTTTCTATGTATTGGGTAGAGGCTATATCTACCCAATACATATCTACCAGTCTTGGTAGAGTGCCCTTATGAAGTAGATGTCCTATAGGGTGCAGTGGTGCATCCTCTCTGGTCACTGGAGCTGAGTGCTGCCGGTGTGCCTAGTCCCTCTATGTGGGCTATGTGCCCCCTCCTGTTGTAGTTGAGCCTTAACTGCTGTCAATGGAAGAGACTTACTTCCAGGCTAATTGCTGTGAGGACTGACTGTGAAGGATCTGCTGTGCAGGGGCCAGCCTTCAGTAAGGCTCTGGTACCAACTGAGTCCACCTCTTGAGTGTACTGCTTGGTTGGGTGGTGCTTTGGTGTGGTCTGAAGCTGTTCACCAAGTATGCTGGTTATGGGGCCTACTGGCAGGTGCAGGCCAAGGTCAGCCTCCATTGCAGCCCTTTCCAGGGTCACTCAGCATGAGCTACAAAGTGATCTGCAGATTGCTGCTACTTGTGCTGGGTTTAGAGGTGAAGGGAGAGGCCAAGCTGCAAACCAAGGTTGGCTGCCATTAGTGTTGAGCCTGGGGCCACTTAGCAAGAGATATGGGATACACACAGGCCAAACGCTGCTTGTTTGAGAGATTTTAGGAAAATCTGCAGCATGAGGCAACACAGGTCACTTGCATAGAAAAACTACTAGAAATGGCTTGGGTGTCCCTGAATGTTGAGTAGGGCGGGGTCTCAGGGAATTGCCACGGCAGGGCTAACAGTGTTAGACAGGTTGGTGGAGACTCAGATGTGGCACCAGCCTGCAGGCTCTGTGTCAGGAAGGGCTCATCCAAGGAACAATGGCCTCTGCCAACACGTCTGTCTGAGAGAAAGTTGCCACCCCTCCTCCCACCCTCGTTCTGATGCCAGACTATCCAGTTTTTCCCTGTATGTCCCTGGTGCCTTTTGAGCTGCTGCCCCAGCACTGAAGCTCAGGACAACTGACACTGAGTTTGAGTAAGTCAGTTTGTGGGCCCTTTAAGAGAAACCCTGAGACTCTAGCAGCCCTCTCTCTCACTCAGCCACAATCCCTTCTGGTTTTCACAGCTGGAAGTTATAGGGACTTCTCTTCCTGTCACTGGAACCCGGATTGTGTGTCCTGGTGTGAAACTGAGACTCCTTGCTCATCAGGAGGACCTCCCAGAGTAGATGTACCTTCCAGTTGGGTGTGGGACCAGCTCATTCAGCATCACTGCCCCTCCTACCATCTTTTTTTTTTTTTATGCTGGAAACGGGGAGGCAGTCAGACAGACTCCCGCATGCGCCCGACTGGGATCCACCCGGCATGCCCACCAGGGGGCGATGCTCTGCCCATCTGGGGCGTCGCTCTGTCGCGACCAGAGCCACTCTAGTGCCTGGGGCAGAGGCCAAGGAGCCATCCCCAGCGCCCGGGCCATCTTTTGCTCCAATGGAGCCTCGGTTGTGGGAGGGGAAGAGAGAGACAGAGAGGAAGGAGAGGGGGAGGGGTGGAGAAGCAGATGGGCGCCTCTCCTGTGTGCCCTGGCCGGGAATCGAACCCGGGACTTCCGCACGCCAGGCCGACGCTCTACCACCGAGCCAACCGGCCAGGGGCTCCTACCATCTTAATGTGGCTTCTTCTTTATGTCCTTAGTTATAGGACTTCTGTTTAGTTAGATTTCATGTGGCTCTTAATAATGGTTGTTCTGTAGTTTAGTTGTAATTTTGATGTGGTTGTAGGAAGATGTGAGCAGCATATTTACCTACACTGCCATCTTGACAGGACATCACAAGTGGACTCCTTTAATTCTAAATTATGATTGCTTATAGTTTACGGTGGTTTTTCCAGGCATGTGAATAGAAACAGAAAAACAAAATGCCTGTCACAAGGTAAGTGCTTTTTTTCATTTGTGAACTGGAATGAACGTTCTTGCCTTAGAAAGTTAGATATGTTGAATATAATCTAGGAACTTGGAAAGAAAGACCAATCACTAAATTATGCTTTTAAATGTTTAACTAGCACTTGAGACTGATGTTTTCCAGAGAGTATTTGACATTGAGAAACTGAATAACTTTCACATGACCAAAATAGGAGCCTTAGCCAGGGTTGGGAAGGTTTCAAAAGCCACTCACAGCAGTAAGAATTGTCTCTAGAATACATTATTATTACTGTCATCATCATCATCATCCTTTGTACTTACTGAGAAAACACTTATTGGAGGTGCTCAAAGCATTATTGAAACTATTCAATTAATTGTATAATATTCATAGTTTCTATCTATACCCTTATCATTTAATGTCTATGTGGGTGAATTGTGTATAACCCTGAGGTAATTATAAAGTTTATCTGACATTGATAAAATAGTCATTGTATGCCTTTTTAAAAGCAATCAAGTTACTTCATATTATATATTAGAAATTGCTTCATGTTATAGGACTGTAATAATCTTTATGCTAAGAATTCACCTAACAGTTTAAAATGAAATATCAAATATTTTTCTTTTATTATGATAATAACATCTATACTCTTAAAAGCACATTCAAATAGTGGTATTAGTAATGGTACAATGCAACTTAATTATGTTCAAGAATTTAATTATTTGGGGCCTGACCAGGTGGTGGTGCAGTGGATAGAGCATCAGACTTGAATGCAGAGGACCCAGGTTCGAGACCCCCAAGGTCGCCAGCTTGAGCGCAGGCTCATCTGGCTTGAGCAAAACGCTCACCAGCTTGGACCCAAGGTCGCTGGCTCGAGCAAGGGGTTACTCGGTCTGCTGAAGGCCCACGGTCAAGGCACATATGAGAAAGAAATCAATGAACAACTAAGGTGTTGCATGAAAAACTGATGATTGATGCTTCTCATCTCTCTCCGTTCCTGTCTGTCTGACCCTCTCTCTGACTCTCTCTCTATCCCTGTAAAAAAAAAAAAAAGAATTTAATTATTTGGTCTCTAGGACTGAGATGTTATTCACTGTTTTCTTCCTCCAAGTGATATTACCTTATCAGGCACAAATAAGTCAGGGGAGGGGTTAAATATTACGACTGAGATCGTCTCTTTGAAGGATTATTAGGATAAGCAGGACTACCATTTCCTGTTCATAGAATCTTATAAAGGAACAGAGAAAGCCTGACCAGGTGGTGGCACAGTGGATAGAGCATCAGACTGGGATGCGGAGGTCCCAGCCTCAATACCCCAAGATCACCGGCTTGAGCGTGGGTTTATCCGGCTTGAGCACAGGCTCACCAGCTTAAGCGCGAGGTCGCTGGCTTGAGTGTGGGATCATAGATGTGACCCTATGGTCACTGGCTTGAGCCCAAAGGTCTCTAGTTTGAAGCCCAAGGTCGTGGGCTTGAATCCAAGGTTTCTGGCTTGAGCAAGGGGTCACTCGGTCTGCTGTAGCCCCCTGGTCAAGGCACATGTGAGAAAGCAATCAGTGAACAACTAAGGAGCCACAACAAAGAGTTGATGCTTCTCATCTCTCTCCCATCCTGTCTGTCTGTCCCTATCTGTCCCTCTCTCTGTCACCAAAAATAAATAAATAAATGAAATAAAAAGGAATAGAGAAAGAAGGAAAGTCCTTCTTAGAGTGGATCTCAGGTTCAATCTCATAAATTATTTCTGATAGTGCCTCTTCTGCCCTCTGAGCTGATAACGAATAAGCTAAAATTATCTTCCGATATGAAAGTTTATGAAGGTCGTAACCAGGTCTTGCCTATGCCTTCTTTTCTTAGGCTAACATCCTCAGGTCCTTTCACCATTCCCCGTCTCTTCATCACACTGTTTGGGAAGCACTGTTGTCTTTCTTTAATCGGAGGTGCCTGGAATTGAAAGCAATACAGGGTGGGGCAATAGGAGGTTTACAGTTGTTTGTATGAAAAAGAACACACTGATTAATAAATAATACAAGAATAAACTCTGGCCCTGGCTGGTTGGCTCAGTGGTAGAGCGTCGGCCTGGCGTGCAGAAGTCCCGGGTTCAATTCCTGGCCAGGGCACACAGGAGAGGCGCCCATCTGCTTCTCCACCTCTCCCCCTCTCCTTCCTCTCTGTCTCTCTCTTCCCCTCCCGCAGCCGAGGCTCCATTGGAGCGAAGATGGCCCGGGCACTGGGGATGGCTCCTTGGCCTCTGCCCCAGGCGCTAGAGTGGCTCTGGTCGCAACAGAGTGACACCCTGGAGGGGCAGAGCATCGCCCCCTGGTGGGCAGAGTGTCGCCCCTGGTGGGCGTGCCTGGTGGATCCCAGTCGGGCGCACGCGGGAGTCTGTCTAACTGTCTCTCCCCGTTTCCAGCTTCAGAAAAATACAAAAAAAAAGATAAAAAAAAAAAAAAAAAGAATAAACTCTGTGTTTCCTGTACTCACAACTGTAAACTTACTTTTGCCCCATGCTGTATTTAGGCACAACAAAAGGTGAGCAGACAAAAACCAGGCCAAAACAGCTCTTGCTTTGAACCCCATTAATTAATGTTCGCTACAATTGCATCTGTGTTTTTTAGGAATTATATCAAATTGCAGCCATAGTGTATTTACAGCAAACTACCCCCTTAAACATTTTACAAAAATGATAAATGCCTCCTTTCTCCATCCTTTGTACGTAGACCTGATCGACAGTCTTACGGAGTGTCAGCATGTGGTTCAGGCCACCGATTCTCAATCACGGGTCATGCTCCCTCCAAGGATCAATCAGATCTCTGGAAAAGGTGGAGCGGGTGGGTGGGTAGGACACCAGTGACTAGTTTAAAAAGCATATTAAATATGGTTTGATACTTGAAAAATGAAAGAAGATATTGGTAAACTCTCAAGAAATGAGAAGTCAAGGTGTTCCTGTTATTAATTTATTACCTCAGCGGCAATCATATTTCATCACCTGCTCTACAAAAATTGAGATGAGCCTTTTAAATACGTTCCCTTTCTCAGCTAGTATGATGTTATGCTTTGTCATTTACGGGTGTTGCAGAGATATTGTAGAATATGGGATGCCTCCTTGTAAACAGCTTTTTCTGGCACTGAGGGGAGAATTCCAGCAAGCGGCCCCACAATGACTTTTCTGCCATTCAGTGAGCCACACCTCTTCCCTCTCCAACAAGGTCTGGATCTTAATCCCGAGGTGGGGGTATGGGAGCCTCTTCCTTGGACACTCTAAGCTGTAAGGGTAGACTCCTTATATCTGATTTTCTTATCTTTTTGAGAGCACTTTACTTTTTCATTAGCCAGTCTCTCGTTGTTCCAATCCCCTGTTATAAATAATAGTCCTTTATATTTAACTTTCCCTGTTCAAGTTACTACGTGGTTTACTATCTACAAGGGCCATGAGAAAGAACCGGCTCTAGTGGGTAAAGGTCAGGAGAGTAACTAACCTCACAATGCCTGCCAAAGGTAGATCAGGTCAGTGGCACTATCCCTGCCTCAGATCAGCTGGTGCTGAGGGACTAGATCCAGCTTCTGCACATGGCAGTCCTGGCTTCGCATGGATGGCTCCCAGCGATAGCCTCCATCTCGCTCTACCATCTTAGAAATCTCAGCTTCCAGCTTCCTCCTACCAGCATTCTTTACCCCAGAAAATCTGTGTGCTGCACGTGGCGACCTATATTCTCACAGCCACCCATGTCCTTTCTGCATGTGATTACCTCTTTCCGGAAAGCTTGTCTTCCTCCTCTGAACAAGTCCTACCACCTTAGAAACCTGGCTTAACATTCAGTTCCTCAAAAACAATCCTTCCAGATGAACCAGATCACACATCACATACTATTTGCTCATTTGTCCTGTATCTGCCCTTAGCACTTCTGTGGCTTTGGTGTACATATGCAATATAAAACATGCACTTTAAATATTTGGAGTCTGTCTTATAAGTCTAACGTGACTAAGCATAAATAACCAACTCCTCTAAAGAAAGATCTTGTCTTTCGTTTCTCCTTCATGCCTTCCCTGAGGGACCTGGTACTACTACGCTACCTGGAGGCCTCTCATTTAGCTGGAGCTGACAAAATCACTCAGGACAGATGCACCCTCAGTTCTTTGACAAGTGACGTCCTGACAACTGCTGCATGAGAATGAAAATGCACACAGACGTGCCCATCCCCTGGAGGCATAAGTGACATTAAAAATGCACATAGGCCGCCTGACCAGGCGGTGGCGCAGTGGATAGAGCAATGGACTGGGATGCGGAGGACCCAGGTTCGAGACCCCAAGGTCACCAGCTTGAGCGCAGGCTCATCTGATTTGAGCAGGGCTCACCAGCTTGGACCCAAGGTCGCTGGCTCTAGCAAGGGGTTACTCAGTCTGCTGAAGGCCCACGGTCAAGGCACATATGAGAAAGCAATCAATGAACAACTAAGGTGTCGCAATGAAAAACTGATGATTGATGCTTCTCATCTCTCCCTGTTCCTGTCTGTCTGTCCCTATCTGTCCCCCTCTCTGACTCTCTCTCTGTCTCTGTAAAAAAAAAATGCACATAGGCCAGTTTATGCATTTTCTACTTAAGAGTAGTGGTCAGAGTGAACCCTCCTCAAGGTGGCATCAACACGGAGTCACGCTGAGGATTCAGCTAACGGTTACAAAGTAGAGACCATTGTTAAGTGCCAATGTGGCTGGGATATAAACTGGCTATAGCTACTATAAGTAGCTTCTTAAATAGCTTTCTCAACACTTCTTATGCATCAGTTGGCAAGCCTGAGTCACGAGCAGTGAGCCAGAACACAACATCACATCAGCACTGAAGCCAGGCTTCGCGTGCACTGGCTCTGCAGGGCTGGAGCCGTACACTGACAGATAACAGAAGGCCTGCTAACCAGCCTCCATGTGGAGATGGGGAGGGCAGGCGCAGCAGTGTGGTGAGACATCCTGAGGAAGACCACACATAAATACTATAGAAGCAACAAGCTAATCAACCTGGCTTGTGGCCTTCAGAGACAAAGTAAATCATTTCGACCTGTGGGACCACAAAATTCCGGAGAGTAAAGAAGCAGAAAACTGTGTGCAATGACTAAGCCAGAGCTGTGCAGTGAGTAGGGAGCTTCTGACCCCTCGTCAGTCTTTACACCAAGTGGAAGCTCATGAGCATCAGTGATGTCAACAGTATCCTTCTATGAATACAAAGGGCAGCAAGCAAGACAGGTCTAATATATCAGAAGAAATAAGGAAGAATAATGAGACTGCAAAGGAGAGAAGGACTTTTCTAATCATCAGTTGGTAACATGTATACGATCTATTTGATGGCAGTATTACAATTATACAAGAAGAATAAAACCCAAACAAAATTTATTTGACAGAAGAAAAGATGGCATTTTATTCAGTAACATCCTCAGACACTTAGGCAAAGAACATTTCCAAGATATCTTAAGTTAATGTTGCTATGACTTGATCCGCTAGATTTAGACACTTGCTTCATATCTGATACCAAGAAACAGTCCCACTTAAGATCCCAAAGTTACGGCCTAAATGTCCAAAAGCATCATTATTAATCAATGAGAATAGAGTTGAGTTCAGTTCTTAATGTCTTTAAAAAGAACTAACATTTAGTTAAAATTACATAGAAAAATCCTATAAAAGTGATTCACTTAATTTTAACTGGAAAAGCCTAAATTTAGCTCTAGGAAATCTTAGTAATATCAATCAATAAATCTCTCTCTCTTTCTCTCTCTCTCTCTCTCGCCCCCCCCCCACACACACACTGCCACTTATTTCCAATGGTCAGAAAACTGCTACTGGTTGTTATAATTTAGTGATTCTGCACATGCAGTGAGATCCTTGACAATTTTCACCTGATAGACCACAGGGAAGATTTATTACCAAATTTAGTATTTCAACAACACAAGTAGGTTCAAAGTAAATATTGTTAATGTCATCACTTATATCTCCCCAAGAGATATTTTGTAACTATGAAAGGATCATTGGTAAATTATCAGATTTAAAAATCATTGAGCACTTGATTTTTGTTGCTTGTCAAATTCTACATCTTGTTTTGCCAGTATCTGAGGATTACGTATGCCAGAGAATGCTGTGTTTTCATTTCTGGTGCTTTATCTTAGCTGACTATGGCAGTGCTTCAGGGAAGGCTTAGTCTAAGGAAGTAGCTGCAGCAATAAAGTACTGTTCTAGTTAAGAATTGCTTGGTAATGAACCTAATACATTACCTCCAATGAGATTTCATGCCCATGCCCAGCATTGATGTAAAACAGGAGGGGCCATGTGTGTCTGACTGCCAACAGACAAGGGACAGCCATTACTGCATGCACCTTAGACTTGTGCTTCCTGCTGTCTTCTCCCCAAGCCTTTCCATCCCAAGGTACTCAAGAGTCACCTATGGGCACAGCTTCCCTGACTCCAGAGGATGTTAGAAACCCTGTCTACCCTGATGATTCAGGATGAAAAGGGTCATAAATTTACTACCTTTAGTGAATTACAGACATCTGGTTTGGATAACTCATGGTTACGATTATTTCATATCCTTTACTGCAAGAGCAGCAGTCAACTACAGAGGAGAATGTTAGGTTTTTCAATAACTCTCTCCCTATAATACCACATAATGAGTCAAAAGAGTTTCTTCTGGGTTCTGCCTTAGGGGCAGTATAGTTTGGCAGTTTGATCATGGATCAAATTTTAGATATTCAGAGTTCTAATCTCAGATTCTCAACACAGAGCCATTACAGTTGACGATGAACTGTCTTAGGTGCTGAACTCTTCCTCCTTGTTCAGAAGGTCGTTCAGTACAAACAATGAAAGGACTCAACTTCACGGGGGCTTAGCAAAAGTAGGAGGGTCTTTGCATTGAAAGAACAGTCCAGGAAGAGACCTAATTTTGTGGTTAAGCCTGATCATCTCAAATCTTTCTGATATTGCAATATCTTCTTCTAATTCTTCTTATAGATGTCCCTTCTATCACCAGAACAACCTATACCCCATAATTTGGTTATAAAACCATCATTTGGTTATAATGTGGTTATAAAACCATCAATTAAATTAGTTTCTAAATGTTCTCAATCAAGACATCTGGGTACTTTATAATTTATAAAATTATTTTGTATCCTCACAACGTCCAACATCCATGTCAAAAATCCTAAATCATATAGATTTGTATACTAGTTTTATGACCCCTATATCCCTACAAAGGAGATCATAAAAGTGCTTAGAATTAAGGTGGTATTAAAGTGTTTAAACGAGAGAAAAAAAGAAAGGATATTATGCAAATCAGAGCAATTCAGCTTATTGTAATTCTTATTTGGGAAACTAAAAAAAGAAAAAATGTAAATTTGAAACTGGCTGCCTCTGATATTAACACTTGTAACTGTGAAGAGTTAGACTCTTGAGGCAGGAAGTCTGATGTTCAGAGCCTGAGTGTCCTTGGAGTTCATAATTAGTCACACACACCAACCTCTCTGGAAAACAATCTTGGAAAGAACAGGCACTCATGTTTAAAATGCTAAGCTTTGGAGCTGTGCATATTTTGATTAAAGTAAAAAAATTACATGGGCTTGAAAGTCCTCTCCCCAGTGTTACTCTTACTTATATGAGAGAAATGACTACAGTATGTTGTGTTGTTTATTCTTACTGCATACATACCAAGTGTGATAGTGGAGATCAGTAAGGCCCGTCAGGAAAACTGGCTTTGGCACAGCTATGAGATGGAAGATGACAGCTGGTAGCTGAGTTGTTATTTTGGACACTTTGATGAAGTTTCATAATGTGAGTACCATTAAAACATTTCAAACAGTGCCATCTTTGTGTGTGTGGGTAACCCTCACAAATGATTGGTAATATTAGTCTCAACAAATAAGACCAATGACAAAAAGGATAATATGGTCTCATGTTTCTCTTATGTATAAAATGTAGAGGAAAATAATTAGGAAGGCGTGGTAGACACTCTGAAGATAGACAATGCCACATATTACTTCTTTCTCTGCTGGAATGCCATGCTGTTCCTGCTGCCTCACTTTTGCTCAGAAAGGGGAGAATTTGGGTATCACATACTGTGAAAATGAGATGAGCCATACCTCGCTTATAGAACAAAAAGGCAAATTTGTAGGTTTGCTGTTTAAGCTGGCTGTGTTCTGTGATAGGCTCGAAAATGTCAAATGCAATTACAGTCATTGTTTTCAAATAAATGTTATAATTAGTACAGAATAGTCACCTTCTTTTCACACATTTGCTTGATGAAGGACAACAACATATTCAATTAATTGGTGTATTTTAAATAATTGCAAATACTTGAAACTATCCAGGTGTAGCTTACTGCAAGAACCACAGTTGTGAAGAGTTCATCTGACTATCTATGATTTGCAGAGATTTTTTTAAAGATTAGAAGCAGGAAGAGCCCTCTACATATTACCTACAATTGTGAGAAGAATGCTGGTAAATATTTAATTCTTCATAGTCTTTAAGGAGGTGAAAACATGATGCTTATTATCTATACACCATCTCAATGCTTAACATCCCATATGATCAAAAAGTACGTTTTATACCTGGACCGAGATTATTATTCTTTGCTCTTTAATGAATTCTCTGGAGATAAATATTTCTCCTATATGATAAATCAAAGACACAGCCAGCTTTTCCACTAAAGAAAGAAAGAAGAAAAGTATATTCTTCCTTTTTTTATTTAGAAAATTAAATTTAACAGGGTGACAGTGATCCACAAGAGTACATAGGTTTCAGGTAAACATTTCTATATTATTTGAATAGTTGATTACGTTGTGTACCCATCATTCAAAGTCAAATCATTTTGTGTCTCCGTTTATTTGTCCCTCTTCACTCCCTCCCTCTGATACTCAGCACTGGCTACATGGCTGGTTGTTGAGCACAGTTGCAGCTCCATACTCTGCAGCCTCAATTCCTTTTGAAGGTTGATATTCCACGTTTAGATGTGTGTACAAGTCTCAGGATATTTGGTTTAAATTTGAAGTGATGTAGCAGTTGAGAGGTCACTAGTGCCTATTTGCCTGAAAAATCTTCTAAACAACTCCAGTATTTAAACCTTTGGATGCCAATTATAATACCAAAGAACATAATCTCTATAGTAAGTTTCTCCAGTAAATATAACTTTTATTTCTGAGCTATACACAATAGTCACTTTCCTAGTGTTTCAGTTATCTAATTTTGTAAAGAAAACTACCTAAAAACTTAGTGGCTTAGAGCAATACCATTTACTATCTCAGGATTCTTTGTCAGAAATGTGGTCAGGGTTCACCTATATGACACTTCTGTATGATGGAGCATTGACTGGGTGCTGGAATACCCAAAGGTCCAAAAAGACTCACACGCACAGCTGGCAGCTCATGCCAGCTTTGGCTGGGAGCTCAGCTGGAGCTTCTGGCTGGAGGCCTCAGTTCTCCGTTGTGTGGATCTCGCCACATGGCTGTTTGGGTTTTCTTACAACATGGCAGCTAATTCCAAAAAAAAGTTTTTCTAAATTTGAAGGCATAATCTGAAGATCTCTTCTTCTTCTTCTTCTTTTCTTCTTCTTCTTCTTCTTCTTCTTCTTCTTCTTCTTCTTCTTCTTCTTCTTCTTCTTCTTCTTCTTCTTCTTCTTCTTCTTCTTCTTCTTCTTCTTCTTCTTCTTTCTTCTTCTTCTTCTAAATTTGAAGGCATAATCTGAAGATCTCTTCTTCTTCTTCTTCTTCTTCTTCTTCTTCTTCTTCTTCCTTCTTCTTCTTCTTCTTCTTCTTCTTCTTCTTTCTTCTTCTTCTTCTTCTTCTTCTTCTTCTTCTTCTTCTTCTTCTTTCTTCTTCTTCTTCTTCTTCTTCTTCTTCTTCTTCTTCTTCTTCTTTCTTCTTCTTCTTCTTCTTCTTCTTCTTCTTTTTCTTCTTCTTTCTTCTTCTTCTTCTTCTTCTTTTTCTTCTTCTTTCTTCTTCTTCTTCTTCTTCTTCTTCTTCTTTCTTCTTCTTCTTCTTCTTCTTTCTTCTTCTTCTTCTTCTTTTTCTTCTTCTTCTTCTTCTTCTTCTTCTTCTTCTTCTTCTTCTTCTTCTTCTTCTTTTAGTGAGAGAGACACAGAGAGGAACAGATAAGGACAGATATAAAAGGGAGAGAGATGAGAAGCATCAATTATTCATTGTGGCACTTTTGGGCTCAAGTCAGCGACCTTTGGGCTTAAGCCAGCAACCCTGTGCTCAAGTTGGTGAGCCTGCTTGCAAGCCAGATGGAATTTTTGGCTCAAAGTTGTCATAGAGTTAAAATTTTGTAATATCTACTTATCAGTGGAGGGGTCCTCTCTTCCTGCTCTCCTTCCTTTCAACAATTCTGTGATAAAATGAGAGGAGTGGAGTCCAGGTGTACACGCTGCCAACTCTTATTCTAGTTACAGATACAGTTAAAAAGCCAATTATAACCTCCTTCTGAGAGAGATAACAATCCCCTAGTATGTCATTATCTTCACAGATGGCAACAAAACTAAGTAATCTTCTAGCAGCATGGAAGGAAAGGTGTCAATGTCAGCACCTCTGGAAGTTCTGGGTTCCCCTCTTGCCCAGCTCACTCTTTCATGGTTTTGGTCATTCATTCCCATGGCAGCTGCCTTTTTTCAGTACAAGTCTGCTGGAGTTGGCAGTAATTCAGTTTGCAAGCATGTTAACTCCGGGAAATCACGTTAGCATCATGCTTTAGGAAAGACCATACAGAGGAATATGGACACGCTTGTTTCTGGCGTGGCAAACTGTTCCACAGAATACTGAAGTAAAACTTTAAGAGCCACAAAATTAACTTTCAGCACCAGATCTCATTCAGCTTTTGGATGGGCAGCGAGGTGTCAGAGGACTATGGGTGGGCTGAAAACTGGGAGATCTTGGGATGAGCTCACAGATTTGGGAGGTAAAGAAATGTGAAAATCTGAGCGTTCACTTTGCCCCATGGATTGTCCATGGAAGAGATATTTAGGCCAAATGCAGAATGGAGCCAACTCCTGGGAGCAGAGCGTGGAGGTTTCCTTAAGGGGGAGGATTTATACTGTAAAAGGTTGAGGAAAAAGCTTTCTCTCTGAGGAAGGGAGACAGTTCCCCAACCTCCTGTCATTGAAGGCCAGCCTCAGCTGTGACCTCAGGGCATCTTTATCTGCAGTAGTTCTGTGGCTACCAAAATGTAGCTGTACTTCATCTAGCCTTCTTGTTCATCACAAACCCCATCGCTGATTCCGACGCACAGGAAGTACTGACATCTCTAGGTCTTCAGTGATGACTTAGAGAGCTCTGGGCCATTATGTGCCTGGGTGGGAAATCACTAGAGAAGAAGAGCTGCTCTAAAGATAAAAAGAACTTCTCTCTGGCCAGAGTTGCTGCGTGGCACAAAGGAGCACCCCGAAACTTAGACAAAGTGTCAGCACTGTCAGAGAGCTCCACAGAAATGAAATGAATGTTGATTTATGAAAGTATTCAAAGAATTACAGATTTTGAGGAAGAAAGCAGAGTGTCATGCAGTGATAAATGGTCAAAAGGAAGCCAAACTGTACAATTTGACAATGAAGCAAAGGGAGGAAAAAGAGAAAAAACACATAATACAACCTCTATAGACAAAAGGATTTGTTCATCATTTGTCCACCTAAAATTTGACAAATGTCTTTATAAATCTATAGCAGAATGGTAACTGTTTCCAATAACAAATATAAAGCACTATTAGACCCCTAAGTGTCCTCTGAATTGTCCAAGATCAAATTATACTGAACAAGATTTGCCTGCTTCTCTGATTTCCCAAGGCTGGGTCTCAGGTAAAGGTCTCCTAAGTGCCGTGTTTTAGCATCATCATATGACACTTGTCATATAGTATGGTACTTGTCCAGTGCCCCAAGAGCACCATAAACTCCTTGGGGAGAAAAGTTATGACATTGTTCTCTTTCTCGTATCTAGAACATTGCTGATCCAGATAATAAATATTTTCTGATTTAAAGAATAAATTAATGACCATTCAGTGGTTAAGTATGTTTGAGTTATTTGAAAATTGGTATATCAGATATTGATTTAATAAATATATAGTATTCTACTAGCTATAAAAATATGTTATTCAATTAACAAGAATATATCTCACCCAAATCATTCAGAATTAATATAAACTTTAATTGAATTATGTAAAAGAAGTATGGTGAACACTGGCAAAGAAAATTCTGAAACAAGAAAAAGAAACTATAACTGCAAGCTGATAGGTAATTAAATACCAGTGGCATTATATTACATATTTTAAAAGAAGTCATGCTAAAGGGAATGTGGAAAAAATAAAGAAGTATAGAGAGGGGATGAGAAAAAGCAATGGTGTTAATGATAGGATATTTTCCACACTGTGATCTAAAAACAGTATCAGAAATAAAATGTATAAGAAAACATATGAGAAACTCTATATTATTCTTTCTTTTTTCTTTTTTTTAAGTGAGAGGTGGAGAGGCAGAGACAGACTCCTGCATGTGCCCCTGCTGAGGATCACCCAGCAAGCCCCCACCAGGCGATGCTCTGCCTATCTGGGTAGCTGCTCCGTTGCTAGGCAATCAAGCTATTTTAGTGCCTGAGGCAAGTCCATGGAGTCATCCTTAGTGCTTGGGGCCAACTCTGCTTGAACCATCCAGCCTTGGCTGCAATAGGGAAGAGAGAGAGAGGTGGTGGGGGAGGGGAGGAGAAGCAGATGGCCGCTTCTATTGTGTGCCCTGACCGGGAATCAAACCTGGGACTTCTGCACGCCAGCTAACACTCTACTGCTGAGCCAGCTGGCCAGGGCCTCTATAGTATTATATATATATTTTTAATTTGTATTAATTTTAATTTATTGTGTTAACATGGATTCAAGTGTCCCATTGAATATAATACCCCCACCCCCCACCCCCGTGTCCCTATTTACATCCCTTTGCCTCCCTCCTCCTATCTCCCTCCCGCCTTCCCTCTGGGATTTGCTGTCTTGTTACTGTATCTATGTCAAACTGGATTCTAAATAGAAGATTTTGTTTTTTATTTAGACAATTAAATTTAACAGGGCGACATTGGTCAATCAGGGTACATAGATTTAGAGAAAACATCTCAACATCATTTGGACAATCGATTATGTTGCATACCCTTCACTCAAAGTCAAATCATCTTCTGTCACCCTGTATTTTGTTTCTCTTTAAGCCCCTCCCATTCCCCTCTTCAACATCCCTTTCCACCCCTTCCTTTCCCCCTGGTAACCATAGCACCCCTGTCTATGTCCATGAGTCTCAAATTTGCGTCCCACCTATGTATGGATTCATAGTTAGTTTTTTCTGACTTACTTAGTTCACTCAGTATAATGTTATCAAGGTCCATCTATGTTGTCTTAAATGATCTTATGTCAATATTTCTTATGGCTGAGTAGTATTCCATTGTATATATGTACTACTTCTTCTTTATCTAATCCTCTATTGAAGGGCATTTTGGCTATTTCCATGTCTTGGCCACCATGAACAATGCTGCAATGAACATGGGGGTGCATGTGTTTTTACATACCCATATTTTCAAGTTTTGTGGGTATACACCCAGTAAAGGGATTGCTGGATCATATGGCAGTTCTATTCTTAATTTTTGAGGAACCACCATACTTTCTTCCATAATGGTTGCACTAATTTACATTCCCACCAGCGGTGAATGAGGGTTCCTTTTTCTCCACATCCTCTCCTGCACTTGTTATTACCTGTTTTGTTGATAATAGCTAATCTAACAGGTGTGAGGTGGTATCTCATTGTAGTTTTGATTTGCCTTTCTCTAATAGCTAATGAAGATGAGCATCTTTTCATATATCTGTTGGCCATTTGTATTTCTTCTTGGGAGAAGTGTCTGTTCATGTCCTCTTCCCATTTCTTTTAATTGGATTTGTTTATTTGTTTGTTGCTGAGTCTTTTGAATTCTTTATATATTTTGGATATTAGTCCCTTATCTGATCTGTTGTTTGAAAATATCATCTCCCATTTAGTTGGCTATTTGTTTTGTTGAGTTTCTTTTGCTGTGCAGAAGCTTCTTAGTCTGATGTGGTCCCATTCATTTATCTTTCCCTTTACTTCCCTTGCCTTTGGGGTCAAATTTATAAAATGTTCTTTATGGCCAGGACCATGAGTTTAGTACCTATGTTTTCTTCTATGCAATTTATTGTTTCAGATCTTATATTTAGGTATTTGATCCATTTTGAATTAATTTTTGTGCAAGGAGATAAACTGTAGTCAAGATTCATTCTTTTGCATGTCGCTTTCCAATTTTCCCAGCACCACTTATTGAAAAGGCTTTCTTTTCTCCATTGTGTTTTTCACTCCTTTATCAAAGATGATTTGACCATATGTATGTGGTTTTATTTCGGACTCTCTATTCTGTTCCATTGGTCTGTGTGTCTATTTTTCTGCTAGTATCATGCTGTTTTGATTATCGTAGCTCTGTAGTATAGTTTGAGTCAGGTATTGTAATGCCTCTGGCTTGTTTTTTTTGTTTTGTTTTGTTTTGTTTTGTTTTTTATCCTTAAGATTACTTTGGTTATTTGAGGTTTTTTATGGTTCCATATAAACCTGATAATTTTTTTCCATTTCTTTAAAAAATTACATTGGAATTTTAATGGGTATTGCATTAAATCTGTATATTGCTTTGGGTACTATGGCCATTTTAACTATATTTATTCTTCCTATCCAAGAACAAGAAACATTTTTCCATTTCATTGTGTCTTTTTCAATTTCCTTAGTAATGCTTTGTAGTTTTCAGTATAGAGGTCCTTTACATTCTTTGTTATGTTTATTCCTAGGTATTTTATTTTTTTGGTGTTGCTACTGTAAAAGGGATTTTTTTTTTTAGTTCTTTTTCTGAGATTTCATTGTTGGCATATAAGAAAGCAATAGTCTTCTGTATTTTAATTTTGTATCCTGTGACCTTATTGTATTGGTTTATTGTTTCTAATAGCCTTTCTGTGGAGTCTTTGGGGTTTCCTATATACAGGATCATATCATCAGCAAAAAGTGAAACCTTTACTTCTTCTTTCCCAATATGAATGCATTTATTTCTTTCTCTTGTCTGATTGCTCTGGCTACAGCTTCCATCACTATGTTGAATAGAGGGGAGAGAATGGGAAGCCTTGTCTTGTTCTTGATTTTAGAGGAAAATTTTTCAGTTTTTTAGCATTTAATATGATGTTAGCTGATGATTTGTCGTAAATGGCCTTTATTATGTTGAGGTATTTTCCTTCTATACCCATTTTGTTGAGTGTTTTAAACATAAAATGATGTTGTATTTTATCAAATGCCTTTTCTGCATCTATTGATAGGATCATATGGTTTTTGTTCTTTGTTTGGTTGATATGGTGTATTACGTTAATCGTTTTATGTATGTTGAACCATCCTTGTGTTTCCAGGATGAATCCCACTTGATCATGATGAATTATTTTTTTGATTTGTTGTTGTATTCGATTTGATAGTATTTTGTTTAGGATTTTAGCATCTGTATTCGTTAGAGATATTAGTCTGTAGTTTTCTTTTTTTGTGCCGTCCTTGACAGGTTTTGGTCTGAGGGTTATGTTGGCCTCATAAAGTGTGTTTGAAAATATTGCTTCTTCAATTTTTTGGAAGACTTTGAGAAGGACAGGAACCAATTCTTCTTTGAATGTTTGGTAGAATTCACTAGTATATCCACCTGGCCCTGGACTTTTATTTTTGGGAGGTTTTTGAGAGTTGTTTCTATATCCTCCCTGCTTATCAGTCTATTTAGGCTTTCTACTTTTTCATGATTCAGTCTAGGAAGATTGTATTGTTCTAGGAGTTTATCCATTCCTTCTAGATTGTTGAATTTGGTGGCATATAATTTTTCATAGTATTATGCGATAATCCTTTGTATATCTTTGATATCTGTGGTAATTTCTCCTCTTTCATTTTGAATTTTGTTTATATGAGTCCTTTCTCTTTTTTCCTTAGTGAGTCTTGACAAGGGTTTGTCAATTTTATAGATCTTTTCAAAGAACCAGCTCTTTGTTGTATTAATTTTTTCTATAGATTTTCTGTTTTCTATTTTATTTCTGCTCTAATTTTTATTATTTCCTTTCTTCTGCTGGTTTTGGTTTGCCGTTGTTCTTCTTTTTCTAGTTCCTTAAGATGTAATGTTAGGTTGTTACTTGGGCTCTCTCTTGCTTTTTCATATAAGCATGTAATGATATGAACCTTCCCTCTTATTACTGCTTTTGTTGCATCCCAGAGATTCTGATATGTCATGTTGTCATTTTCATTTGTCTGTATATATCTTTTGATTTCTTTATTTCTTCTTTGACCCATTCAATTTTTAAAAGTATGTTGTTTAGTATCCACATTTTTGTGGGTGTGTTCACTTCTTTTTTGCTGCTGAATTCTAGTTTAAAAGCCTTATGGTTAGAGAATATGAGTGGTATAATTTCAATCCTTCTGAATTTGTTGATGTTGGTTTTGTGGCCCTGCATATGGTCTATTCTTGAGAATGTTCTGTGTACACTGGAGAAAAATGTATACCCTGATGTTCTGGAATGATATGTCCTGTAATATCTTACTATGTCCATTTGTTCTAGTGTTTAATTTAAGGCCTATATTTCTTTATTGATTTTCTATTTGGATGAATGATCTAAAGTCATCAATGGTGCATTGAGGTCTCTAAGTATAATTATATATTTTTTAGTTTGCACTTTTAGATGTTAGTCTTATATATTTTGGTGCTCCTTTGTTTGGCGCATATATATTGAGGAGTGTTATGTTTTCTTGATTCACTGTCCCCTTTATCATTATGAAATGTTCATCCTTGTCTCTGGTTACCTTTGTTGTCTTGTAGTCAGCATTGTCAGATATGAGTATAGCTACTTCTGCTTTTCTTTGGATATTATTTGCTTGGAGAATCATTTTCCTACCTTTCACTTTGAATCTATTTGAATCTTTATCCTTGTAGCTTAGATGTGTCTCTTAAAGGCAGCATACTGTTCCATATTGCTTCTTGATCCAATCTGCTATTCCGTGCCTCTTTATTGGTGAAGTTAATTCATTTACATTTAGTGTAATTATTGACACTTGAGGATTTCCTATTGCCATTTAAATACTGCTTTCTGATAGCTTTGTGCTTTGTTTGGTTCTTCTTTTTTGTTTTTCTGTCATTTGTTTTTCTTTGGTGGTGTTCCATACTTCTATCTTCTGTTTCTTCTTCTTTTTTTTTTTTTGTTTCTTCTTTTTTTAAGCTATGTGTTCAATAGTGGGATTTTTAGGGGTACTTAGCATTAGGTTATTAGAAAAAAAATGATCATATTTATTAGAGACCTTTATCTTCTGCACTTCATTCTCCTTTCTTACTGCTGATCTTTATCCTCTCCCTTTTTGTGTTATTGTTGTCACAGATTATCCTTGTTTTTATTGTGGTTTTGTTAAAAAGTTTTTACTTGTAATTTTGTCTTGTTTTGTTCTTTGTATCTGGTTGGATAACCCCCTTTAGTATTTCCTATAGTGGGCATTTTCTGGTGATAAATTCCCTCAGCTTCTGTATGTCTATAAATGTTTTCATTTTCCTTTCATATTTGAAGGATAACTTTGCTGGATATAGTATTCTTGGTTGGTAGTTCCTCTCTTTCAGTACTTTAAATGTTGGGGTCCACTCTCTTCTGGCTTCTAGAGTTTTTGCTGAGAAATCTGATGATAGCCTAATGGGCCTTCCTTTATATGTTATATCCTTCTTCTCCCTAGCTTCCTTGAGGATTCTTTCTTTGTCATTAATTTGTGATAATTTCATTATGATGTTCCTTGGAGTAGGTTTGTTTGGGTTGAGGTAACTTGGTGTTCTGTTTGCTTCTTGGATTTGAGGCTCTAATTCTTTCTACAGGCTTGGCAAGTTCTCATCGATTATTTGTTTCAATATGTTCTCCATTCCCTTTTCTCTCTCTTCCTCTTCTAATATACCCATTCTTTTTATATTGTTCTTCCTGATGGAGTCAGACAATTCTTGTAGGGCTTTCTCATTTTTTTAAATTCATGAGTCTCTCTCTTATTCTCTCTATAGTAACTCTAGTTGCCTGTCTTCAATGTCACTGATTCTCTCCTCTATCTGGGTTGTTCTATTGGCTAAGCTTGTTACCTCATTTTTCAGTTTGTGTATTGAATTTTTCATCTCTGTTTGGTTCTTTTTTATAATTTCGGTTTCCTTGGTGAAGTACTCTTTTTGTTCATTAAGTTGTGTTTTGAGCTCCCTAAATTGCCTTTCCGTGTTTTCTTATATCTTACTAAGTATTTTTAGAGCTTCAATTTTGAATTCTGTGTCATTAAGCTCCAAGGTTTCCATGTAATTGAGATTTTTTTCCTGGGGATTTTTCAGCATCTACCTGAGTGAACTACATCTCTGTCTTGTATATCTATATTTGATTTTTTTTCCTTGATGGCATTTGTGGGTGATATTGTTAATAACCCCAATAAGAGATAATTATTCCTTTTTCTGGCAGGGGGTGCTACACTATCAGATTTGCCTCTGTGAGATTCTTGGGTGATCTGTTAAGGCCTAGCTATCGCCTTTGTAATGAGGAAGGCAGAGTCATGGCATTGGTAGGAGGGGTTTATTGTTAGGCCTTTGAAAATTTATGATACCAGCACTGGCTAACCAGGAGTCTTCCAGGGCTCCCCCATGCCCCCACAGAGCAGGGGATCTAGTCTGCGGGTGTCCCCGCCTCTCACAGGAGAGAGCAGCCTGGAGCCCTAGTGAAGGGGGGTCCGCCACCACTGCTGTTTTAGCAGCAAAGGGAGCAATGAGGAACCGGAGGCTGTGGTGACAGAGTCTAGTCCCTCCTCCAATACCACTCTAAACTCTCCAGGCACAGCCCTGGGCTGGGCTGGGGGAGCACGCCACAAGCTGGTGTCCCTGAGTTTCAGGAGCAGCTGCAGCAGAGATCTCAGATCAGGGGCTTCATGTCCACACACGTTAAACTCCCTCTGGCAAGCCGGTGCCCAAGCTTGTGGGGCACAGATCTCAGATCAAGAGCAACTGGCACCACAGGCTAAATTGTGCCAGTTGGGTGGGCAAAGTAAGCCCGCCCCAGTGCCCTGTGGGCCGATCTCCACAAGCTATTTTCCTGCAGTTCTTGGGAGCTTGCCACTGGCTTTGTCTGCACTCTGTGCCTGTAATAGCTCAGCCCTGCAATTACGGGTGCAGCAGACGCTGGGAAGCAGCCCTGTTCCTCCATAGTTTCCCCTTGCTCTGCTCCCCCTCCCCAGGCTCTCCTCTTCTCCCAGCTCCAGGTCAGAGATAAAGCCTGTGCGAACAGTGCCTCCTCCCTCAGGCCCATGAGGAAGGAGAAAGACTCAGTCCTCTGGTATTTTTTCTTCTGTCCTTTGGCCTGCCTTCTTGTGCAAACATACCTTTGTCTATCTGGTGTGTGTATATTTCAGGTTCATCTGGGTTTTTTTCTCTGCATATAGTTGTAGAATTTGTTGAAATTTCAAGGGAAGAGATGAAAAGTATCTCTCATGCTGCCATTTCTCTGACGTCACTCCTACATAGAAGCTATAGTATTCTTACTAAAGTCATTTATGTAGAAAGAAATCAATTTGCACTGCTTTAAAAAGCTTTCCCTGCTTTCCACTGCTCAAAATAAATGTGGCACACTGTCTCATTTCTCATGGAGTCTGAAGGGATGGTGTGAAGCCTGAGCAATGCTCCTGATACAATCACAACCAATGGTTTTATTTGGTTGCTGAGTGAAAAATGAGCAGATGGGAGATGAATTGAGAAGCTACCAAGGGGCCCACCTTGCACTGCAGTGATTTACTCTGTTAGTGCAAAGGGCATGACATATCATTTTGAACTTAAGATATTATCTCCAAACCCAGCTAAATAGCTGGCAAGATATATGTGAAAGGCAGGAACCATGACTAACTGAAAAGATGAGGCTAGTGTGTTCCAAAAAGAAAGTTTTTTTTAAGAGCACCTGAACGCAAGTGGGCTGAGACCAGCAAAGGGTGTCAGCACTTAGGGGCAGGAGGGAGCGTTAGATATAGGGGTTGCTGCAGGCATTTGCTGGCATGAGGTTGCCTGCAGCTGGACATACTTAGATTAGCATATCAGGGTTTGTTGCTTTGGTTACAGACTATCCCCCTTTCCCAACCCTCAGGTCCCTCATGATGGCCTTGTCTCAGGACATTTCTCAGAACTTTCCTGGTTGGGGGGAGTTGCTTAAGAGGAGGAGGAGGTTGGGTGACAGAGATGTTTACTGAGAATTTTCCCCCGTGGGAAGTTGGGTGAGGGGAATTTTAGTTTTAGAGGGGCTCTGGATCTAAAGAAGCCAGCTTAAAACTAACACTATATACTGGTTCCAGCTCTACCATTAAGGGACAGTGGACTTTGGCTAAGTTGTTGACCTTTCTGAAACTGATAGTTTCACAGTTCAACCAAATAATCTTAATCTAGTGATTTTACATTACTCTTCCCTTTCAAAATCCTAGTACATAGTTTCTTTCCCACAGGACTAGAACTTTTATTTATTTATTTATTTATTTATTTTTGTGGCAGAGAAATAGAGAGTCAGAGAGAGGGACAGATAGGAACAAACAGACAGGAAGGGAGAGAGATGAGAAACATCAATTCTTCATTGGGTTCCTTAGTTGTTCATTGATTGATTTTTCATATGTGCCTTGACCAGAGGGCTACAGCAGACCAAGTGACCCCTTGCTCAAGCCAGTGACCTTGGGCTCAAACTGGTGAGCCTTTCTCAAACCAGATGAGCCCACACCAAGCTGGCAACCTTGGGATTTTGAACCTGGGTCCTCCGCGTCCCAGTCCTAAGCTCTATCCGCTGTGCCACCACCAGGTAGGCAGGACTAGAACTATTTTTTAAAGAACTATTAAGTCTCTTTAGCCTCAGTAAGGTTTTCATTGAGAGAGGGAAAGACATGTAAAGAAAGCTAAGATGATCAAAGAATATAAAGTAGCCCCCCTCCCCAGCAGTGGACATGTTCCTGGACCTCCAGTGCATGCCTGAAACGACAGCTAATACTGAACCCTACTTACACTGTTTTTCATAAACATATATACCTACAGTGGTACTTGAATTACAATAGTCTCGTCATAGATGTTTTTAGTTTACAACACTCACTATCATAAAAACTTAAAGAACTGAGACATGAGTGTTTGGCTTATACCATTAGCATAGCACTTATGGACTATGTGGGCCAACTAGTTTGGTTGCATATGCAGAAGAATATACAGTAATGCAGAGTATGAGTGAGGGAGTTGGCGTCCCCTAGTATGCTTACCTATGCCATTTTGGGCTGTTAAAAGTGCCAGTGTTCCATCTGTGTTGCTGTTTGGCAACTTTTTGGCCCTTATTATGACTCTTAAATGAAAGTCAGAGTCTTCAGATGGTAGTGCTTTGAAGAAGAGGAAAGTCATCATGATGGATGTCACAGAGCTACTGGCATCACATGGACAGGAGCTGTCTGCTGAGGACCTCATTCAACTAGAGAAGCAGCTGATTGAATAGGAAGAGATAGAAATTCCAGAACCCAAGAGATTTACTAACAATGGTTTGGCAGAAGGTTTTTTCATGGCAGAGGACGGGTTGGAGAAATTTCAGGCTGAGGACCCCATTGGTGACAGATTCAGTGAGGTCTACAGAGCTGTTATGGATGCCTTGCAGTGCTATAGGCAGATTCTGGAAGAGAAGTCATCAACCTTCCAGACTAGCTTGGAACAATTCTTTAAGAAGGTAGAGAAGCCTGCAACAGATCCTGTACCCTCTAATAAGCTGCTTCCTGAGATGAAACACCTGTAGACAGGTAGAATAATCTCCAGTGTCTCCTGCATGTTCCTTAGACAATCCTGATTCACCTGACCCAGTATCTCCAGCACCTTCTGCAGGTTCTCCTGCCTCTCCAGCTTCCTCCTCCCAATAGGTGACTCTCTCCCACCTTGCAATGCCCCTTCTAGTGTGCAAGCCAACCACAGGAATAAAGGTAAGAAATTTTTTTACACTCATCATTTATCATTTTTTCTGTTACTATAGTACAGTGTACAGTATAGTATATTTATGTTCTTTTCTTTTTTCTGTGATTTAGTTGTGTTTTTACTTTCTAGATTATGATTTTACAACTATGTTAGGATAGGTCAGTGACTTAGGCTAGGGTATGTTTTGACTTACACCAAAATTTGTGTTACATCATTGTCACAGGAACAGAACTGTGTTATAACCTGAGGACCCCTTGTAATCACCTAAAAAATGCCTTTACGGCTTCTTTTGGCATATCTGATTTCATTACTCTTCTGTGTTGGGGAATTAAGTAAAATAAGGGCAACTTGAACACAGCACTGTGATAATATGACACTATCTGATGACTGAAATATAGAATGTATGCATTATTTCTGGAATTTTCCATTTAATATTTTTAGACCGCAGTTGCCCATGGATAGATGAAATTGCAGAAAGCAAAACCAGGGATAAGAGGGAACTATTATACAATGAATTTGAAGTGGTAGGGCCTTTAAAATTGAGTAAAAAGAGGCAGCAGAGATTAGCTTTTAAGAACGTGAACTCCAGAGAAAGACTATCTGGGTTTAAATCCTGGCTTGGCACTTACCAGCCATGAATATTGAGGAAAGACACGGCCTTTTATCCTCAATCTTCTCATCTGTGAAACTTGGGCCAAAATTATAGTACCTTCCCACAGGGCTGTGATCAGGGTTGTGTGAGGAGGTGTAGTGAAGTCTGAAGTGAGCACTGTGGAAGTTGGTACTTGGTGTTAATCAAGCATTGTTCATTAAAGCCCCGACGATAATATTTTCTTCATTAAAGAATTTATTTATCCTTACTTTTTTTCATGGTTATACACACTATCAAAGTATAGTAATAAGTATTGTATATTGCAATAAGAAGCCAGGGTGAAAAAAGTCTCTGGCTATATATATGTAAAAAAAAATAGCTGTTTCATGGAGCTAGTGTAGAGAGAAATTTTATGGCAAAACAAGTTAATAACTAAGGACTGAGCATAATCTTTTTTATAGTCACACCTGGGAGTCCTGTTGTGAAATATGCATGTATTCAATCGACAAACATGTTTTGAAATCTGACTGTGCTAGACACTCTTGTAGGTGCTTGGGTACAGTGGTGAATAAATTGATGGTTTTATAAGAAAATAATGACTTTTGGGATTATTCATGATGTTGGCAGAAATGTGTGAGGAAAATGAAACTCCTGTTAAACCATCTACCAACATTACCAAATTAGATGTCCACTTCTATCATTCTACCTAAGGACTCTTCTCCTTGCCAAGGTCACCAACGACCTTCATGTTGCTGAATCCAGTGATCTGTGCAAACCTGCCTTTATTCCTGAGGCTGGTCCCTGGCCCATCTTCCTTGTCTCAGTTACAGGTAAACTGGTTCTCCCGCTGCACAGCCCACAGCTGTCATCCCAGACCTCCCTTCTCACACACCATATCCGCCTTCCTGCAGTGAATCCTGTTTGCTCTTTCTTAGAATCATGGCCAAGACACCACCACTTCTCACCTCCCTCACCAACATCCTGGTCCAGTCCTTCATCATCCCACGCGTGGAACGTGACAAGGGCATTCCTGTGTGCCTGTGGCAGCCCTTGCCCACCTACAGTCTATTTTCTAAAATTATAAGTCAGATCGCATCACTCCTCTGTTCAACCCTCTGGTGTCTTCTCATTTTACTCATGATTACATCCTGACTCTGTTCAAATAATACCTCCTCAGTGAGGTCTTCCCCAAATGCCCATATAATACAGCAACATCCCCACCCCGTGGCCCCCACAGGCACATACACACACTGCCCTCAGGCCCGTAACTCCCTAGCCCCTTAGCCCCCTTCTCATGGCACTTTTATCTCCTTGTCTGTTTGATTTTTCTTTCCATTTTTGTTTTTCATTATTTTCTGCCTCTAGACTTTAGCTTAATGTGGGAGAGCTTAATTTGTTTTGCTCACTGCCTTATCCCTAGGGTCTAAAGTAGGAACTCAGAAGATAGCCGCATATGAATAGATGACTGGATGAGCTCTAGGGATTTCAAAATATCCAAGGTGTGACCTCTCCACAGGCATCCCAGCCTTCCCTGGCTGGTAGAACCTGGCTTCGTTTGGGCATATGATTAGGGAAAATCTGATTATTCTGTCTTTCATGATGGTCTCATTCTTCTTGCAAATGAAGAATGGTTTAGGACGTATGATTAAATAGCGATAGAACAGAGAGACTGCTGGGAAAGGTTCCTTGGCTGATAAAAACGAACTGTAGTAAAGTGTTCCTTCCTTTCAACATGCAATTTCTGGATCTGGGGTAGTTACCTCTTGGAACTAAGGACTAGGAAGACACCTGGAAGACTGCAGCACGGAAACAATGGACAGTGATGATATTGTTAAGCCAGAGATTCAACTAGTCTGGAACTCACATCAGTGAGTTATTGTTCAGCGAGATAATTCAATTTCTTATTGCTGAAGCTAAAGGCCTAAGGTATTTTGAGTTTGTTTCCTGTTACTTGTCAGCTGCAAGCATTGTAACTGATACAGCGGGCACAGATTGCCAATTTCCTCTAGACACACAGACATGGACTCAGATTCTGTGCTCAGCAAACTGTGGAGTTACTATTGTCATGAATAGGTTAAAGAAAGTCCTGTAGCCTGACCTGTGGTGGCGCAGTGGGATAAAGCATCGACCTGGAACACTGAGGTCGCCGGTTCGAAACCTTGGGCTTGCCTGGTCAAGGCACATATGGGAGTTGATGCTTCCTGCTCCTCCCCCTTCTCTCTCTTTCTGTCTCTCTCTCTCACTCCTCTCTCTCTAAAAAATAAATAAATAAAAAATATTAAAAAATAAAAATAAAAAACCTTTAAAAAAAAACAAAAACAAAAGAAAGTCCTATAAATCTAGTCTCAGCTTGAAGTTATCAATGAAGTCACTGAGCAGTAAGCTTTGGGGTTACTTGAAATTAGAACATATGGATGAAGTTAGAACATTCATCTAAAAGTATCTGTTCACAACTCTGTCTCTGTGATCAAGACATCTGGAAATATCTGGACATCGGTTATCATCTAAAAACCCTGAAGTCTAATAATTAGGGTTTTCTCTGTTTCCAGATGGTTTAGTATTATGTAAACATGAATTATATCTAGGAAAAACAAAAGAAATGTAAGATTAAAACAATTCCAACTCCAAATCTTTGGAAGGGACCAATTAGATATATAAAAAATAAATTAGCTTTCATTGTATTCATCCCTAGGTGCAACTACAGGATGGTCCTGGCAGCAGTGAAAGCCATTAATTTTTGTTATATTTTAGAATGCTTCTGTTCATGTCATGCATGAAAAACCCTGAGTGATTCTTGGTGGCTGGAAAAAGCTGTTAAAGTCTTGATTCATTGTTAATAAAGTCTGTTTTATGGAGATTTGCCTTCAGTTAACAATCATCTTTATTTTATTTGAAAGGCAGTGAATCACTGAGGTTAGGAGAACTACCCTATGGAGGAGCTTGTGTTCCAGGTTCTGAAAATACTTTAATTCTTCTCTTAAAGCTCATTCTTCTAGTCCAAGGCTAGACTTGTGTGATGACTTAAAATATTTATAAAACTGCAATGACTGTTTCTGAAAAGCAATGATCAATGGGGCAACTGTAAATACTTTACTTGGTATGGGGAAGTTCTTCTGAGAGAAGAAAAATAACAATAATACAAATGTTTCCAAATACATTTTTAAAGAGACAGTCACCATTTATCTTCTTTAAAGCATCTTTGAAGAGTTGAAGAAGGCATGCAGTTTTTCTCACATTTATTAGAATTAATCTATTAGGTTGAATCAGCTCACATAAGTGAGCTGTGTGTAGACTTTTGGTATATTGCGTTTACCTGACTTATCAATAAGGAAATCCGGTAAAAGACATGTTGTTTGGACAGGACAGTGCTGTGCTCATGGTAATACATATTTATAACTTAATGGATAAAATCCTTCTCCATTTTACCCAACATGCAAAAGATACACACACACACACACACACACACACACACACACACACACACACACACACGTGCGCGCGCACACACATAAAGAAAGAAAGAAAGAAAGAAAGAAAGAAAGAAAGAAAGAAAGAAAGAAAGAAAGAAAGAAAGAAAGAAAGAAAGAAAGAAAGAGTAAGGAAGAATTATGAAGAAATTAGTTCTTTCAGAACTTTCTCCTTTTCCCACAAATATTTAATGAGAGTCTACTGTATGTTAGGCACAGCGTACTAAGGACACAGTCAAACTTTTAGAAACCCAAGCAAATAATTATAATTAGAAAAACTATTAGGAAAGTGCCATGAAAGCGTATTATAGACAGGATGACCTGACCAAGAGGTCCTTAATGTTTCCCTCAACGTGGTTAGATTTGAGATAGGCTGTTTTTGTTTAGCACTAATGCCCCTCCTCTTCTTAGAGCATATTCATTAGACAACTTGGAATTGAACATTCTTTCCTGACCCTCTGAGATGTTGATCTCGCCCCAGCCTTTTGCCAGTTTTTCAACTCAGAAACCTCTTTCTCAAGGACCCGGGAGCCATCCTTTGAAATATAGCACCCCTATCTCCCAGTCTGGGGGGCATTATGGGAGCTTAATTTGAGTGCCAGTTAGCTAACACAGGTGGCCTAATCTCTTTGACCAACCTCCTCTCTGATGTCTTCCAGTACTTTCCCATTAGCTCACTCCCGAGCTTTAAAACTCTCCGCTCTTTTCTCTCAACATAGTTCAATCTTTTCCCCCTATTGTAACAGTCTTGAGTAAAGTTTTCTTTGGGTATTTAACCTTTGGGTAGTGCAATTTTTCTTTCATGATCCTAATCTAGTTTGGGCAGCAGAGTGTCGAGGATACTTCACAGAGGAAGTGATGTTAACCAAAGTCTGAACGTTGGAGTTATCTAGGCAAACGATGACCTGGAATGGGTGAAGGATGGGTGGGTGCGTGTCAGGGGTGGGACAGTGTTCCAGGCAAAAGGGAGATATGGTTGTTTTCACCACCTTTCTTCATCCCACGGGGTTGAAGGGGTCATTTTAAAAGCATGATTATTTTCTAAACCTTTGATTTCTTTTTTTGAGAGTAGCAATTAAAAAGCACTGAGGACTTTTTGTAATTATACAGGAAAGGAATGTAAGGATTCAAGGCAATAGAGTTCTTGTTCTTCTTAAAACTCTCTTTGAACAGCTCAAGTTGCTTTTAAAGCAGATCTACCCTAAGCTGATCCGTGATGTTTCCATCTGGGCACGGAGCTTAGAAATGTTCTGGGGCTCCGGCATCACTTAGTCTTGACTCCCTCCCCACTCCACCCACACACCACACTGTATTGAGGTATGATCAACAGATAAAAAATTGCATATACTATTTGAGATATAAAACATGATCACACATTGTGATATGATTACCACAATCAAGATAATTAACACATCCACCACCTTACATAGTTACTTCTGTGTGTATGTTGTAAGAAACTTGAGATCTATTTCTTCGACAGATTTTAAGTGTACAATAAATTATTATTAACTATAGATGCCATGTTATACACTAAGCCTCCAGAACTTATTCATCTTATAACTACAACTTTGTACCCTTTGACCAACATCTCCCCATTTCCCCAACTCCTAAGCCCCTGGTAACTACCATTCTACTTTGTTATAAGTTTGACATTTTTAGACTCTACATTTAACTGAGGAAACTTCATCACAAGTGCTGTGATTGTTAAATACATTTCTTTGCATATGTATTTCCAAGTGAATTACTCCAATTGCACCTCTTAGTCATAAACATGAGAGCAGAGTATAGCATGGGGGAACACTGATAGGAAAAATCTGGAACAAGGAAGCTATGATTAATGCCACAGGTTAGTTTGTAACATTTGGATTTTCAGACAGCCTGTGGAGGAGGAGGAGGAGAATCGTTTGGAAAGGCAGGAAAATGAAATGGCAATCTCTCTGAGCAAAGCAGTGCCATCACCCTTCAGAGCGCTCCGCCTCCCTGTGTTGGCCCCCAATTGCAGTTAATCAGTTGAGAAGTGTAACGGCTTAGAGTTCGGCATAGGTGCCTCTGAGCTTTTTTGAAGAGCTCTTCTTAAGATTTTTTAATCCATAGTAAAATTTTAGAAGCCCAAACAAATCATGTGGACATTCAAATACTTCTAAAACTACTAGCAGCTATTACAGAGATGGTGGTACCTTCTTAAAATTCATGGAGCTTCTCTATGGCCAACTTTGGGTATTCAGAAGTCCACTCATTGTTTTTGAGGCATTCACTGTTTTGTTTCCATCCATTAACACTACTGAGGCATCAGGATAATACTGGATACATTTTATTAAATCCTCAACAACCTGAGAGATGGCTTTAGTCAGCACAAGTTTATAAATGTGGAAACTGAGGCTTAGCTAAACTAATAACATGTTTAATAGTCCTAGATCTAATAGGTAGAAGAGCTGGAATTGAAAACCGGATTTGATGACAAAGTCTACATTCTTTACATTCTTACTTAATCTCTGGTCTTGAATTTCCAAACATACTTGATGTTCTACATACCATAAAACCCCAAAAGAAGAAAAACAACTAGACTGTTTCCTAATAATGGAAAAGTAGTTATTGTGATAATCATCCAATTCAGTGTTGGAGAACTTACTGTTGGCACACTGTTATCAGCAGCTGGATGTCAGAAGTGGATGGCAAGCTCCCTGAAAGCTTCCACAGCAGCCGGAAAGTACAGGGCAGGCCAGGACTGCACATCTGGTACACACAGCACAGCACCTCTGTACTCTCTTCTTTCTTTCAAATGACCTCGATTAAGATTTAATTGATATACTTGTGACTACTCTTATTCTATTGTTACTCCTACATAGAAACCCATTTGATTTATTTTATATGGACACTTTCTGCATTTTAATAAACTGTCTTATTTTTGGCCCTGTGTTTCTTTTTCTCCTCTATAATTAATTTCAACCTTGGGAATGGGAAGATTGAGCAAAGACGATTCTATTTCTTTTTTGCCTCTGCCTTTTCTTCATTTGCCGCATCAACTACCCTTCCTGCCAACTTCTCTGAGCTGAGCTAAACATCAGAGAACGGTCTCCCTTGTTTGCCCTTTGATTCAGACACTTTCAAGTGTTCTAACAAACACAGCTTTCCTCTAATTAGCTAAGGCAACACTGCAGCCCACGCTGTGTACCATGGAAAATTTTCTGCCTGGATCCCTCCTCATGCAGCCTGTATTGCTTGGTACTTTTATCCTCTCCAGCAGTTTCACATGGTAGGTTGGAATTCCAGCTATAACTCAGCAATGCCCTGTGACTTTGGATTCAACCTCCAGAAGTGTCAGTTTTCTTATTTGTAAACTGGAGACAAAAATAGTACATGCATCATACAGCTGCTTTGTTTTATTTTTATTGAGCTTATTGGGTGACATTGGTTAATAAAATTATATGGGTTGCAAGTGTACAATTCTATAGTACATCACCTGTATATTGTACAGTATGTTCACCACTCCAAATCAAGTGTCCTTCCATCACCATTACCCTCTCTGTGCTCTCTTCGTCCTAACCCCACCCCACTTTGCCGCTGGTAATCACCATACTGTTGTCTGTGTCTGTTTTTTATATTTTGGCTTCGTCCTTTCACCCTTTTCACTCAGCCCCCCCCCCTCAATTACTTGCCCCTCTGACAACTGTCAGTCTGTTCTCTGTATCTAAGAGTCTGTTTCTATTTTGTTTGTTAGTTTATTTTGTTCATTAGATGTTACATACAAGTGAAACCATATGGTGTTTGTCTTTCTCTGACTGGCTTTCTTCACTTAGCGTATTTCTCTCCAGGTCCATCCATGCTGTCACAAAAGATAAGATTTCCTTTTTTTTTAATGGTCAGCAGTATTCCACTGTGTAATGTAGCGCAGATTTTTTAGCCATCTACTGATGGGCACTTGGCCTGCTTCTAAATCTCGGCTATTTTAAGTATTACTGCAATAAACATAGGGGTGCATATATTCTCTCGATTTAGTGTTTTTGGTTTCTTCAGATATATTTGCAGAAGTGGGATCACTGATCATAAGGCAGTCCCATTTTTAATTTTTTGAAGAAATTCCATAATGCCTTCCATAGTGGCTATAACAATCTGCATTCCCACCAACAGTGCATGAAGTTTCCCTTTTCTCCACATCCCTGCCAACATCTGTTTGTTGATTTATTGATGATAGCCATTCTGACAGGTGATATCTCATTGTGGTTTTAATTTGCATTTCCCTGAGGACTAGTGATGTTGAGCATCTTTTCATATGTCTGTTGGTCATCTGTGTGTCCTCTTTGGTGAAGTGTCTATTCAGGTTTTCTGCCCATTTTTTAATTGGACTTTTTTGAGTTGTATAAGTTTTTTATAAAATTTAGGTATTAACCCCTTATCAGATGTATCATTGGTGAATATGTTCTCCCATTCAGTGGGTAGTCTTTTCATTTTGTCGATGGTTTCCTTTGCTGTGCAAAATCTTTTTAGTGTGATGTGATCCCATTTGTTTTTCTTTTGTTTCCCTTGTACTCAGAGATATATCAGAGAAAATGTTGCTATGTAAAATATTCAAGATTTTATTGCCTATGTTTTCTTCTAGAATTTTTATGGTTTTAAGTCTCATATTAAAGTTATTTATTTATTTATTTATTTATTTATTTTTTTTTTTTTGTATTTTTCTGAAGCTGGAAACGGGGAGAGACAGTCAGACAGACTCCCGCATGCGCCCGACCGGGATCCACCCGGCACGCCCACCAGAGGCGATGCTCTGCCCACCAGGGGGCAATGCTCTGCCCCTCCGGGGCGTCGCTCTGCTGCAACCAGAGCCACTCTAGTGCCTGGGGCAGAGGCCAAGGAGCCATCCCCAGTGCCCGGGCCATCTTTGCTCCAATGGAGCCTTGGCTGCGGGAGGGGAAGAGAGAGACAGAGAGGAAGGAGGGGGTGTGGAGAAGCAAATGGGCGCTTCTCCTATGTGCCCTGGCCGGGAATCGAACCCCGGTCCCCCACACGCCAGGCCGACGCTCTACCGCTGAGCCAACCGGCCAGGGCCACATTAAAGTCTTTAACCATTTTAATTTTATTCTTGTGTATAAGTGTAAGAAGTTGGTGTAGTTTCATTCTTTTTATGTATCTGTCCAATTTTTCCAACACCATTTGTTAAATATACTGTCTTTATGCCATTGTATGTTTCTGCCTCTTTTGTCAAATAATAATTGACCATAAAGTGTGGGTTTATTTCTGGGCTCTCTATTCTGTTTCATTGATTTATATGTCTGTTTTTATGCCAGTACCACATTTTTTAAAAATTACTGTGCCCTTGGAGTATAGTCTGATATCAGGTAGCATGATTGCTCCAACTTTGTTCTTCTTTCTCAAGATTCCTGTGCCTATTCGGGGTCTTTAGTGGTTCCATACAGATTTTTGAAATATTTGTTCTAGTTCTGTGAAATATGGTATTGGTGTCTTGGTAGGAATTGAATAGATTGTTTGGGTAGTATGGATATTTTAATGATGTTAATTCTTCCTATCCATGAACACAGTACATACTTCCACTTATTTGTACCTTTTTCAATTTCTTTCTTCAATGTCTTATAATTTTCCAGGTACAAGTCTTACACACCTTTGGTTAAGTTTATTCCTAGGTGTTTTATTTTATTTTTGATTCAACTGTGAATGGAATTGTTTTCTTATTTTCCCTTTCTGGCAGTTCATTATTGGTCTATAAAAATACAGACCAAGATTTAGCCGTGTGAAGGGAAGGCTCTGCACCAGTTGAGTGTGTAAGAAAAAAAACCTCTTCACTCATGCTTGAATTCAGTGTCAACATGACTGGGTCATGTTGGTATAGCAGGGGTCCCCAAACTTTTTACACAGGGAGCCAGTTCACTGTCCCTCAGACGGTTGGAGGGCCAGACTATAAAAAAACTATGAACAAATCCCTATGCACACTGCACATATCTTATTTTAAAGTAAAAAACAAAATGGGAACAAATACAATATTTAAAATAAAGAGCAAGTAAGTTTAAATCTACAAACTGAGTAGTATTTCAATGGGAACTATGCTCCTCTCACTGACCACCAATGAAAGAGGTGCCCCTTCCGGAAGTGCGGCGGGGGCCAGATAAATGGCCTCAGGGGGCCGCATGCGGCCGCGGGCCGTAGTTTGGGGACCCCTGGTATAGGGTATGTGGCAGAACAGCTGAAATCAATAAAAACTACAGGAGATGTCAAGAAGGAAGACCACCCTCACCAGATTTATGGCTTAAAACTGGCAAAGAACAGCCTGATCCAACATGGTAACTAATTACACCTAATGGTAACCCCTAGCCTCATTACACACTTATTGGAATGTTTTAGCATGCTAAAGGACACAGCCCATGTTGCCATCATCAAAAATAGAATGTCCATATAAGAACACAAAATGGCCAGTGAAGCTCCTCTGAGAAATCTCTACCTGTTTCCCAAGAACATTCTGAATATTCTTCTTCTTTATTGAATACTCTACTCCTCATTAAATGAACCTCAATAAAGGAATCAAATTCTGCTAAAGGCGGGAGACTTTGTCTGTGGAGTACCCCATTCTCTAATTGCTTCACTAATAAACTCACTTTCACTGTAAACTATGTTGGCTGGTCTGTGAACTGTTGCTTGGCCACAGCCAACACCCCAGAGTGGGTCGTGTACCCTTGGGCCCAGGTCTCCAGATTGCCTGCCATCAATATGGTGCCCAGACATATAGTTAAACATTATTTCTAGGTGTGTCTGTGAGGGTGCTTCTGGATGAGATTAATATTTGAATTAGTAGACTGAATAAAGCAGATTGTCTTTTTCAATATAACCAGGTTTCATCCAGGCACTGAAAGTCTCTGTAAAATAACAGACTAAGATAGAATACTCTTTTCGTTGATTGATTGAGCTGGAATATCAGCCTTCTCTTTTTCTGGAACTCAGACTTGAACTGGAATGTACATCATTGGCTCTCCTGGTTCTTAGGCTTTTGGCCTGGGACAGAAATTATATCATCAACATTCGGAGTCACCAGCTTGCCAACTGAAGGTCTTGTAATTCTTGGCCTTCATAATCATATGCATACTATCAGTTCTGTTTCTCTGAAGAACCCAGATTACTACAAATTTTCGGTACTGTGTAATTCTAAAGGAACAGACTTTTAAGGACATGTTTTCTAAATTGTTCTTAGGTTTCTGGAAATGGTTCTTTAATCTTTTTAGAGTTAAAGAAGTTAATGACTGATTCTAGTAGTAAAGAGAGCAGTGACAGTCCCTAGTGTGATCTAATAGGTTATCTCTCCATTAGTTACCCTAATCAAACCACTTATGAGGAGTAAGAAGATAAGTGATTCTGTATATACCTCCAAACATTTTGGAACTCTAACAAGTATGAGGCTGGTTAGTTGTTCCTAATGTCTCTTGACAAAGTAGTAAGAGAAAAAGAATGAGCTCAGGAATTAAAATTCCCAGCTGAATTGCCAAATGAATGACTAAAAGCTTCTATGTGTGTTCTGAAGGGACCCTCAAGTCTTATAGCCCCAAGGCAGAGATTGCTGAAATTCAAATGCAGAATCTCATTCTGCAGTTGGCTAAATTACAATGCAAACTGAACTCCCTTACTGTTAACGTGAGGGCAATGATTGGGGAAAAACAGGACCCTGTAAGTTGAAATGGGGACATATGTGAAGACCATGATGAAGCCAGGGACACCGAGCCTCTATATTCTGATGTGTCTTCTTTGGCAGTAAAAGAGGCCTTTATAACTCCAGTTAGACACCCCCCCCCACACACACACACTAGATGTCATGTAAGACCTCCTGTCATTTAAGACTTGCTCACCCACCCTGGGAGGGTTCAGAAGACATATCTTTCACCACTATTGTAAGAAATAAATTTGTGAGGGGAGTCCAGTATCCTTGAAAAGTTTTTGTTAAGCAGAATAGGAAAAGGGGGGCAGGAAAAGGGAAGGGAGAAACAAGGTGAGTTTATATCACTCACTTAATGAGAGAGTCAACAGCCTACTAAATTCTTGATCTGTAAAAGCATAACAAAAGTCAAGTGAACAAAAGTCTGAGCTAAATCATAAAAACAGACTCAAGGCACTCTGATCAGTTTCCAGGCCTGAGTCAATTAATAGACCTAGAATCCCTTGAATGAAGGGGAAGCTGGCCCCCTTGAGGCAAGACCGTGGAACACTGCCATAATATGTATTATTAATCTTTCTCCCAGCCTTCTCCAAAGGGACATATGGCCTTTTATCAGGGTAACTGTGTATTGGAGAAAAATTCAGCTTTTTCATGGACTACTGGACATGGTTCAACACTGACACTAATTCTGAGAGATCCAAAATGTCATTGAGGTCCGTGAGTCAAAGTAGAGGCGTACAGAGGTCAGGCAGCCAATGGATTTTTAGCTCAGGTCTGTCTCACAGTGGAGCCAGTGGGTCCCCAAACCCATCCTGTGGTTATTTCCCCAGTTCCAGAATGCATAATTGGAATATATAGATCCAGCAGCTAGCAGCATGCCCACACTGATTTCCTGACTCATGGAAAGAGGACTGTGATGGCGAAAAAGGCCAAGAAAAAGCCACTATTTTCACTACCTAGGAAAATAGTAAATCAAAAACAATATTGCTTTCTGGAAGTACTGAAGGATTAGTGCCACCATGAAAAACCTGAAAGATGCAGCGGCAGTGCTTCCTATCCCACCCCAGGAAACTCCCCTCCTGGTCTGTGCAGAGGACAGAAGGAGTGGCAGTGCTTCCTATCCCACCCCAGTAAACTCCCTCCTGGTCTGTGCAGAGGACAGAAGGAGTGCTTCCTATCCCACCCCAGTAAACTCCCTCCTGGTCTGTGCAGAGGACAGAAGGAGTGGCAGTGCTTCCTATCCCACCCCAGTAAACTCCCTCCTGGTCTGTGCAGAGGACAGAAGGAGTGGCAGTGCTTCCTATCCCACCCCAGGAAACTCCCTCCTGGTCTGTGCAGAGGACAGATGGAGTGCTTCCTATCCCACCCCAGTACACTCCCCTCCTGGTCTGTGCAGAGGACAGAAGGAGTGGCAGTGCTTCCTATCCCACCCCCAGTAAACTCCCCTCCTGGTCTGTGCAGAGGACAGAAGGAGTGGCAGTGCTTCCTATCCCACCCCCAGTAAACTCCCCTCCTGGTCTGTGCAGAGGACAGATGGAGTGCTTCCTATCCCACCCCCAGTAAACTCCCCTCCTGGTCTGTGCAGAGGACAGATGGAGTGCTTCCTATCCCACCCCCAGGAAACTCCCCTCCTGGTCTGTGCAGAGGACAGATGGAGTGCTTCCTATCCCACCCCAGTAAACTCCCTCCTGGTCTGTGCAGAGGACAGATGGGGCGGTAGTGCTTCCTATCCCACCCCCAGTAAACTCCCCTCCTGGTCTGTGCAGAGGACAGATGGAGTGCTTCCTATCCCACCCCAGTAAACTCCCCTCCTGGTCTGTGCAGAGGACAGAAGGAGTGGCAGTGCTTCCTATCCCACCCCAGTAAACTCCCCTCCTGGTCTGTGCAGAGGACAGATGGAGTGCTTCCTATCCCACCCCAGTAAACTCCCTCCTGGTCTGTGCAGAGGACAGATGGGGCGGCAGTGCTTCCTATCCCACCCCCAGTAAACTCCCTCCTGGTCTGTGCAGAGGACAGATGGGGCGGCAGTGCTTCCTATCCCACCCCCAGTAAACTCCCCTCCTGGTCTGTGCAGAGGACAGATGGAGTGCTTCCTATCCCACCCCAGGAAACTCCCCTCCTGGTCTGTGCAGAGGACAGAAGGAGTGGCAGTGCTTCCTATCCCACCCCAGTAAACTCCCTCCTGGTCTGTGCAGAGGACAGATGGGGTGCTTCCTATCCCACCCCAGTAAACTCCCTCCTGGTCTGTGCAGAGGACAGATGGAGTGCTTCCTATCCCACCCCAGTAAACTCCCCTCCTGGTCTGTGCAGAGGACAGAAGGAGTGGCAGTGCTTCCTATCCCACCCCAGTAAACTCCCTCCTGGTCTGTGCAGAGGACAGATGGGGTGCTTCCTATCCCACCCCAGTAAACTCCCCTCCTGGTCTGTGCAGAGGACAGATGGAGTGCTTCCTATCCCACCCCAGTAAACTCCCCTCCTGGTCTGTGCAGAGGACAGATGGAGTGCTTCCTATCCCACCCCAGGAAACTCCCCTCCTGGTCTGTGCAGAGGACAGATGGAGTGCTTCCTATCCCACCCCAGTAAACTCCCCTCCTGGTCTGTGCAGAGGACAGATGGAGTGCTTCCTATCCCACCCCAGTAAACTCCCCTCCTGGTCTGTGCAGAGGACAGTTGGAGCGTCAGTGCTTCCTATCCCACCCCAGTAAACTCCCCTCCTGGTCTGTGCAGAGGACAGATGGAGTGCTTCCTATCCCACCCTAGTAAACTCCCCTCCTGGTCTGTGCAGAGGACAGATGGAGTGCTTCCTATCCCACCCCAGTAAACTCCCCTCCTGGTCTGTGCAGAGGACAGATGGAGTGCTTCCTATCCCACCCCAGTAAACTCCCCTCCTGGTCTGTGCAGAGGACAGGAGTGGCAGTGCTTCCTATCCCACCCCAGGAAACTCCCCTCCTGGTCTGTGCAGAGGACAGATGGGGCGGCAGTGCTTCCTATCCCACCCCAGTAAACTCCCCTCCTGGTCTGTGCAGAGGACAGATGGAGTGCTTCCTATCCCACCCCAGTAAACTCCCCTCCTGGTCTGTGCAGAGGACAGATGGAGTGCTTCCTATCCCACCCCAGTAAACTCCCCTCCTGGTCTGTGCAGAGGACAGATGGAGTGCTTCCTATCCCACCCCAGTAAACTCCCCTCCTGGTCTGTGCAGAGGACAGATGGAGTGCTTCCTATCCCACCCCAGTAAACTCCCTCCTGGTCTGTGCAGAGGACAGATGGAGTGCTTCCTATCCCACCCCAGTAAACTCCCCTCCTGGTCTGTGCAGAGGACAGAAGGAGTGGCAGTGCTTCCTATCCCACCCCCAGTAAACTCCCCTCCTGGTCTGTGCAGAGGACAGATGCAGCGGCAGTGCTTCCTATCCCACCCCAGGAAACTCCCCTCCTGGTCTGTGCAGAGGACAGATGGAGTGCTTCCTATCCCACCCTAGTAAACTCCCCTCCTGGTCTGTGCAGAGGACAGATGGAGTGCTTCCTATCCCACCCCAGTAAACTCCCCTCCTGGTCTGTGCAGAGGACAGATGGAGTGCTTCCTATCCCACCCCAGGAAACTCCCCTCCTGGTCTGTGCAGAGGACAGATGGAGTGCTTCCTATCCCACCCTAGTAAACTCCCTCCTGGTCTGTGCAGAGGACAGAAGGAGTGCTTCCTATCCCACCCCAGTAAACTCCCCTCCTGGTCTGTGCAGAGGACAGATGGAGTGCTTCCTATCCCACCCTAGTAAACTCCCCTCCTGGTCTGTGCAGAGGACAGATGGAGTGCTTCCTATCCCACCCTAGTAAACTCCCCTCCTGGTCTGTGCAGAGGACAGATGGAGTGCTTCCTATCCCACCCTAGTAAACTCCCCTCCTGGTCTGTGCAGAGGACAGATGGAGTGCTTCCTATCCCACCCCAGTAAACTCCCCTCCTGGTCTGTGCAGAGGACAGATGGAGTGCTTCCTATCCCACCCCCAGTAAACTCCCCTCCTGGTCTGTGCAGAGGACAGATGGAGTGCTTCCTATCCCACCCCAGTAAACTCCCTCCTGGTCTGTGCAGAGGACAGATGGAGTGCTTCCTATCCCACCCCAGTAAACTCCCCTCCTGGTCTGTGCAGAGGACAGATGGAGTGCTTCCTATCCCACCCCAGTAAACTCCCCTCCTGGTCTGTGCAGAGGACAGATGGGGCGGTAGTGCTTCCTATCCCACCCCCAGTAAACTCCCTCCTGGTCTGTGCAGAGGACAGATGGAGTGCTTCCTATCCCACCCCAGGAAACTCCCTCCTGGTCTGTGCAGAGGACAGATGGGGCGGTAGTGCTTCCTATCCCACCCCAGGAAACTCCCCTCCTGGTCTGTGCAGAGGACAGATGGATCTTGGATAACGACACTAGGCTATTGTAAGCTCAACCAGGTGGTGACTCCCAAACACAGTTGCTATTACAGATGTGCATTTGCATTGCTTGAGAAATTAGCGCATCCCCTGAGAATTGGTATGCAGCCATTAACCTGGCAAATTCACTCTCTCTCTCTCTCTCTCTCTCTCTCTCTCTTTTCTTGAGAGCTGCTAGTGAAGACCCACCAAAGCAGTTTGCTTTCAGCTGTCAAAGCCAGCAATATACTTTCATTGCCTTATTTCAGATGTATATCAACTGTCCAGCCCTAAGTTAGTTTGGAGTGTAACTGCCTTTTTCTTCTATAAGATATCACATTGGTCCATTACATTGATAAAATTATGCTGCTTGGATGTCGCGAGCCAGAAGTACAAAGCATTGTAGACTTATTACTAATACCTGTGGGGTGACAGAAGGTGAGAAACAGCTGGCAAAATATTAGTGAGATTTCTTGGGGTCCAGTGACAAGAGGCATGTTGGGTGTCCCCTCACCTTTGACGGTAAAGAATAAGTTGCTGTATCTGACCTCTCCGACAACCACGGCAAGAGATTCCTCATTGGGGTGTGTTACTCTGGCCTGTTTGCTGAGTGACCCAGAAAGCAGAGAGCAAGGGAAGGCTCTGCAGCAGGTCCAGGCGGCTGTGCAAGCCACTGCCCTGCCTGGGCGGTGCGGCCCAGCAGATCCAATGGTGCCTGAAGTGTCTGTGGTAAAAGGGACACTGTCTGGAGCCACTGGCAGGCCTCTGTCAATGAATGACAGCACAGGCCCTTAGAACTTTGGAGTAAAGCCCTGCCATTCTCCACAGATAACTACTTTCCTTGTGAGGACAGCTTTTAGCTGTTACTGGGCTTTGCAGAGGCTGAACCGTGGGCCATCGCATTATCATGTGACCTGAGCTGCTCATCATTAACAGGGTGTTATCTGGCCCACCAGCCACACAGTTGGGCACACACAGCAGCTGCACTCCATCATCAAATACAAGTGGCACATAGGTGACTGGGTTTGAGCAGGCCTGGAAAGTACAAGGGAGTTATGTAAGAAAGTGGTCCAAATATCCATGGTCCCCACACCTGCTACACTACCTGCTCTCTCCCTGCCTGCACCTGTGGTGGCAATGAGGAGTTCCCTAAGATCAGATGACAGAGGGACAGAAGACTTAGACCTGGTTAGAGATGGCTCTTCACTGGTATATGGGCATCATCTGAAAGTTGATAGCTGCAGCACTACAGCCCCTTTCAGGGACGTCCCTGAAGGACAGTGGTGAGTTCCTTATAGTAAATCTCTTTCTATGTATGTATGTGGGTCTATCTCTCTATCTACCTGTCTATAGCTGTCTCTCTGGAGAACCCAAACTAATATACACCTCATAGGATTGAGTTGTGAGTAGAATCCATTGACCTATAGGGAAATTGGCAAGTTGATAAAAATATGAAGTAGAATCTCTAACATTCACTTCCTTCTATCCCCTCAGAATTGCATTATTTAATTACTGTACTTATTAACTAAAATATTTAAAAACTAATTAGACACTGATTTGTTATAACTACTTTTCCAGATGACTTTCTTGTTCACCAGCCAATTTTAGGAAGTGATGCTTTAAATCATTGCACCTAATGTATAGGACCGACCTTGCTTTAATCAATTAAGAAAACCTGACTAATTCAATCAGAGATGCTGGATTTTAGAGTCTCTTAGAAGACTGAAGATATAGGGAGGATTTTTAAAAAAGACTTACAAGTCAGCCTGATCAGGCAGCGGCAGAGTGGATAAAGTGTCGGACTGGGATGTGAAGGACCCAGGTTTGAAACCCCAAGGATGAATGAGGGATCACCAGCTTGAGTGCAGGGTTGCTGGCTTGAGTGTGGGATCGTAGAAATGACCCCATGGCCACTGGCTCCAGCCCAAAGGTTGCTGGCTTGAAGCCCAAGGTCACTGGCTTGAGCCCAAGATCGCTGGTTTGAGCAAGGGGTCACTTGCTCTGCTGTAGTCCCCTGGTCAAGGCACATATGAGAAAGCAATCACTGAACAACTAAGGAGCCGCAACACAGAATTGATGCTTTTCATCTCTCTCCCTTCCTGTATGTCTGTCTCTATCTGTCCCTCTGTCTGACTCTCTCTTTGTCTTTCTCAAAAAAATAATAATAAAAAAATAAAAAACTTACAAGTCAGGCCCTGGCCGGTTGGCTCAGTGGATAGAGCATTTGCACAGTGTGCAGATGATCTGGGTTTGATCCCTGGTCAGGGCATACATGAGAAGCGACCACCTGCTTTTCTTCCCCTCTCTCTTGCTCTTCTCTCTCTGTTCCCCTCCTGTAGCCAGTGGCTTGATTAGTTCTAGCATTGGCCCTAGGCACTGAGGATAGCTCTCAGGTTGATCAGAGCATCGGTCCCAGATGGGAGTTGCCAGATGGATCCCGGTCGGGTGGATGCAGGAGTCTATCTCTGTCTCCCCTCCTCTCACTTAAAAAAAAATTACAGCTCAGAATCCAAAGTTTACTCCTAAGTTTTGATTTACTGTATTATATCTGTAGTCACAGAAAATAGTAATATAGCCAACTGGAATCAATACTAGAATAGGTACCAGCTAACACAATAATTGGATATAATTTTGGTTTTAGCAATAAATACTATGTGAAGGAACTAAGGCAATATGTTGATGTGTATCTAAAATGAGTGGTAAGAAAAAGGTGTCTTCTATTATTTTTAGTACTAGTGCTAGTTTGAATAGTTTCATAATAAAACATTTTAAAAAATCACTGGCAATGTCTAAGAATGCAATTCTGTGTCTTCCCAGAACAGTCGCTTCCTTTTATCCCCTTAGAATTGCATTATTTAATTACTGTACTTTTAAACTAAAATATTTAAAAACTAATTAGACACTGTTTTGTTTTAACTATTTTTCCAGATGTCTTCCTTGTTTACCAGCCAAGTTTAGGAAGTGATGGCACACAAGCTTGGCAGGAACTGCATGTTTAGCTATTTTATGAGCACTGTGTAATACCAATATTGTCATTTTAAATGCACTTTACTATTCTCCTGGGTTTTTATAGACTCTGTGCCATTTTCATTACTGGTGATTCTGTACCTCTTCCTGTTCATTTAAGCTGCGACTCCTTATTATGTCAAAATTCTTCAACCAATAAGAATTTACTTTTGAACATTATTTACTTCAAAATAAAAATGTCTATGTATGTATCTCAAGACTTATCCTGATTATAGAAAAAACATTTTCTACTTCTGTAAGGTGGGTCATTGCTTATATTTGTATTATAAAGGGACAAATAAGAGTTTAAATCTATATTAAGATAATAAAAAAATAAAACTAATTGTAGCTTATTTCTATTGATAGATTACTATGTTGCAGTGTTTTATTACCTAATTTAATCATTTCAACTAGATGTACATTATTACTATCTCCATTGTACAGATGATAAGGCCGAGGCACAGAGAGGGTATGTAACTTGCCCAAGGATGAATCATGTAGAATTCACTTTTTAACTTCTGTAGTGGACTGATTTAATCACCATGGCTATAGATTCGAACCCACTTTATTAAATGTTAGATTTCTGCCAGAGTTGCCCTAACAATGCCAACAGTACTGACACAGTGTCTAGAACAGCATCAGTATCTTTTACTCCTCATTCTCACTTCCAGGACATGAGGATGTGCCCTGAATGCAGGTGTGGTGCCTTTGGTATCAAGCTTGGTGCCCTGTGGGTGCCGACCCCCTGCAGTGAGCCCCAAATGTTCAGTCTCGCTGGACCTCACCATGGGGATGGTTGATACAGTGAACACCACACGGGCATTTTGTGAAGCCTTTGTCAGACACACCAGCGACTCCGATCTGAACACACGGTAGGTAGGGCATGAAGCTGAGCTTTCAGGACTGCTGGGTGCACACCAGGCAGACCGCTCTTCTGAGACCACACACGTCCCTCGTGCAGCGCTTTGTGGTTTTCAAAGCTCCTTCTCAGCGACCTTCCCCCCAGTCCTTTGAGGCAGGCAGGAGTGGTATAATAATTCTCTCTCCTTTTTACATTTTTACAGAAACCTGAGGTTCAAAGAGGATTAGTGATTTTCCAAACTCACAAAAGATGGAGCAGTTTAAATACAGAGTCAAAGCAAATCAGCCTTCGACACCTGTCAGAATGTTCAAAACAACAAAGCTGGTTGTCTGCATATGTGGCCAAATGATGAATTTGAAAAAAAGAAAAATAAATAAAGCAAAAAAAATATATCTCTGTTTTTCTGTTTTCAAATCTCACTCACTACTCTCTGGACAAGAGCCAAGCATACTGAAGTGACACAATCAATAAGGGGCGATGATGATGACGGGGTGTGGTTGACATTGCAAGTGTCCAGTCCTGTCAGCTTTCAAGTTCTGCCATCAAAACACGTCTTCTTGTTTGGCTCTAACCAACACCTTTCTATTTAAAAATAAGAGCCTGTCAGAATCTATGGTCACTTCTCAATATTTTTAAAGCTGCTTCTTTTTTAGAAACTATCATTTTGGTTCTGACCAGCTTCAAATTCTGACTTGAATTTTCTGCCCTATTAATATGAGAGTAAGTCTGGTGTTTTTTCTGCAGTTGTGCCAACAGTGGTCAACACTGCTTTATGTAACAGGGATGTGATTGAAACTTATCTACAAACTGAATCACCAGAGATGTGATTTGACACTCCTAAAGATTGCTTTTCTAAGGAATATGTTTGTGAGTTTATAATCTCACAGTCAGCTTGTTCAAATCAGAGTACATTTTGGAATTTTTATGTGTGCATGAGTATATGTGCATGTTTGTGTGTGTAATTTGTAATTGCATATTGATAAAGTATTTTTCATTCATTAGTCTGTGGGTAGCACTTTTAATGATAAGTTTGTACCATGGCAGCAATTATAAATGAGTGAACATATTTTTTTTTTTTTTTTACAGAGACAGAGAGAGAGAGTCAGAGGGATAGATAGAGACAGACAGATGGGAACAGAGAGAGATGAGACACATCAATCATCAGTTTTTCATTGCGACACCTTAGTTGTTCATTGATTGCTTTCTCATATGTGCCTTGACCACGGGCCTTCAGCAGACTGAGTAACCCCTTGCTCGAGCCAGCGACCTTGGGTCCAAGCTGGTGAGCTTTGCTCGTGCTCAAGCTGGTGACCTCGGGGTCTCGAACCTGGGTCTTCCGCATCTCCAGTCCGATGCTCTATCCACTGCGCCACCGCCTGGTCAGGCGAGTGAACATAATTTTGAAAGACTTAATCAAAGACAGCTAAGGTAGTCATTAGAAAAATTAATATACATGCCTATCAATGTCACTGGAAATCAGAGAAATTTACCATTTTCCTCAAATGCATTGATAGGATAAAACTTTTCATTTCTTTTATTCTATTAGTAAGTAGGTAATTCTTCAAAAAGATAGATTATTATAAAGGAGAGGGAGGTTAAGGGATTGTTCTCATGAAACAAAGCAAAAGCCATTATTTTGGTTAAGAATTATCAGCCAAAGTTTTAAGAACCTCATTTTAAAGTGCAGAATTTTTCTTATGTATTAAGAAAAGATAGCTGTTGTGTTTCCACTACTAAAACCTCAGTTACTGAAAATAAGAACTATGTTTATTTAGAGTCATTTCAGAACCTTAAAGGATGAAGGAGATGGCTGGTCAATTATTGTAGGAAAATAAGTATTTTTCCCCAATAAAGTACATTTAATTCTGATGGTCCTCTCTGGCCATTCTGAAACAACTCCCAGGCACCTGGACACGGACACCCCGACAGCTTTACCCGGCAGGGGCGCGGTTTGGAAATCGGTTCTGCATGGCCCAGCAGCTCTGACAGATGAATAGTCAAGTGGAAAAACCCATTATTGCAAGAATTTGATCTCCCTGCTATTTGCTTTTCTCAAAAGTTAAAAAAATCATATCATAGTGACAGACATGGTTTATTCTATTATCCAGGAAAAGCTCATTTCAGGGTTTTTGCCAACTCAAGTAGATTCAGCTTAGGTATTGGAGCACTTTAAGTTACAGAGATCTCAAAATTAAATCATCAGGACTTATCCAGATCTCAAAAGTGCTAACTGTTATTTTTAAGTATGTATTTTAAAATCTCTGAGAGGTAAACTGATCAATGTAGCACATGTGAACGAATACTTGCTGAAAGGGTGAATAAACTGATTTACAGTCCAGTTCTACTTGACAAGTTGCTCTTAGAAATTCAGAATTTTGACCAAACGCATCAATGCAAAAATTTAGGAAATGTCTAAGGTCTGAATACAAACTTCCTTCAGCATATCTTCAGCATCATTGTACACAGCACTGTGAGACTATAAAGGTGAAGCCATCTGTCTGTCTTCACACTGAGTTGGACAGACAGCACAGATGACGGGTGATGCAGTAGAAGTCAGAGGTGCCACTATAAACCCGGCAGGCATGGTGGAGAGCGGAGTGTGTTAATCCCAACTTGAGGCCATCAGCGAAGCCTGGGCAAATCCTGACCCTGGACTGACAGCTTCTAGAAGTCATAATTTATTTAGAGTTTGGCTTTGTAAAATACCCTCTTCCAGTAGGTTCCATAATTTTCTTTCTCCCAACACAGACCCTGAGTAGCAGAGCTGAGTATAATGACTATTGTCAAAGGAGTCATATATCCAGGGTCTGTGTCATAATGTTTTTCAAGGGGAGAAAAAAATGTTAATTTAAAAAAATCTGCAGGGGTCATGTGCCTCCTTTATTCCCATAACTGATCTTTTAGGTTAGATTTTAAAGTTTATTTATTCACTTGTATACAAGTATAAACTTGGTTTCCATTCAATATAAGTCCCAGAGTGATCTATTTCAGTGGTTGGTTTGTATGAAATGCTTCTACTAACATAATACCACTGATTCTGTGTCCCTGAGGCTTAACTATGGGGACTTCGCCACTCAGCCTCCCTCTGTAATCAATATTGAATAGAAACCCAGCTGCGACAGGTCGTGAGTTGCAGTCAGGTCCAGTAGAGAATCGTGAGCCAAGTTGCTTTCCAGAGTCTCCCAGCAGCCACCTCCTCTGCTAGTTGCCTCGCCTCCTGCTTGTACTCTAAGTTCCCTACCACGCGCAGGGAAAGACAAGAACCTGGATCCTTAACAGAAACGAACTGTTGTATAAAAATAAAGCGCTTATGGAAATGGTTTTCAGTTTTGAAAGGGCTGACATTTGAAAGTCAGCTAGCATGTGAGTCAGGAGTTTTCTCTGTGTAGGTCCCATCCTTGCTGGAGGACGGGTACGTACTTCTAGGACGCGGGGAGTGAGGGGGCAAAGCGGGGGCAGTCCACGATTCCAGGTCACTGGACCAGAGCTGGCTCCAGGCTTTGGCACAGAGAAAGGCTGGTGAAGGCCAGTCCTGGTCAGGGCTTTTGGCATTCTGGCTCAAGTTAGGAGTCCAGTGGGCTGAGTTTGTGCTTGGTGCCTCCGAAAGGGGGAGGGAGAGCGGTGCCAGTGCCCGCTATAGGCACGGAGTGTCTGAGACGCAACTGCAGCTCTTTGCACAGCTGGCTGCTGGTTGCCATTCAGGGCTCGGCCTAAATGCCACCCTCAGAGAAACGGTCCCTGACCACGGTAGCCAGCGGCCACCCTCCCCTGTGTCTGTCTCATCATCCTGTTTCATTCCATCCAGAGAAAGTGTCACTGTTTGGAATACATGCTTCAGCAGTGTAAGAACCTCATTAATCCTGTTCATTGCTGTATCTTCAGCACCTAGATACATTTGGCATATGTAGATACTAAATAAATATTGTTAAAAATAAAACAGAGATAAAGCTGGATTTAAAAAGAAAGACTTCTGTAAGAGTTAAGAGATATAACTTAGTCACTAATCGGGGAGAAGACCGCTCGTTTAAATTCCCCTCTCCTGAGTGGCCCTCTTCTCACCCCAGTAGATCCTGATACTGTATATCTCCCGACCTGAGGGAACAAATCCTTTATGGAAAATCTGTTTTATAAGAAGAGACATAATCAGTGAACATGTGGCTTTGCTTATAAATGGACTGAAGATAGGAAAAGGCTGAGAACCTCTGGCTCAATGGAAAGAACATTAGAAAGGACTTTAAGAACTGACTCCACTAGCAGTAAATGCAGACCTGGGCGATTAATTGGTTTACTGTGTCATCAAATATGGATTAATGGTATCTATCTCACAGATTGTTACACATGACCTAGATGTGAATACACCACCTCTCTGTTCCTCAGTTTCCTTACCTGTAAAAGATAAGGAATTCACAGGGGCACTGAAGACTGAAGTAAATCATCAGCTCATAAGTGGCTGTGTGTTATTTACTTCATTCTTCAGTCACTTATGAGCTGATGAGCGTCATTCAAGCACGGGACTCTGTTGCTTACTTCACCATCAGCTAAGTGACTAAGTCAGTGTTAGATGCCTCTAATTCTTTATTGGTAAAAAGAGGATTTTATCAGCATTATTTACTTCACTGTGAGGATAAAATGAGAGAATAGTTTGGAAAATGTTTTGTAAAAGTGAAAAGCATTATGAATCATAAGATTTTTGTCATCACCATCATCAACATCAAAACGATGGCCCCCATGGCTATGGTCCTCTTAGAACCTGTGTGACAATAACCTCAGTCATAGATCAGCATAGAGATATGCAAAACATATATAAGTAATGCCAGTCCTTTCTGCTTCTAAGTGTTTGTATTCTTCATAGAATAAGGCCTTATTTTTTTTAAAGAAAATTTTATTTATTTATTTGAGAGTGAGGGGAGAGAGAGAGAGAGAGTGAATGAGAGAGAGAAGGGGGAAGGAGCAGGAAGCATCAACTCCCACATGTGCCCTGACCAGGCAAGCCTGGGGTCCTGAATTGGCAACCTCAGCGGTCCAGGTCACCACTCCATCCATGGCGCCACCCCAGGTCAGGCAGGGCCTCATTTTTAAACAAAAAAGAAATGAAGGATTCTCAAAAAGTAGCCAGCTCAGAAAGCATTCACTAGTGAAGTAATATTATGATGATAAAATCTACTTAACAATTCTTTTACTCTGACTGCAGATAGTTTCTCCGTCTCACACTCTTTAATATGTATTACCCGGTGAGGCAGTGGGCCAGCAGTGTCTCAGGTTCTAAGGGTTAACACAAAATAAAAGAGTGGTGACGAAGGCCAGGCGCACCACTGTACACAGACATCTGGCCGAGGCCAAGAGGCCTCAGTCCTCACTTGAGGCTCCTGGCTAGGACTGGAGTCAACAAGCCTGGCTAGGGTGGGGACAAAGCCAATGCCACAGAGCTCTGGGGCCTGCAGCTGTAGAACTGGAGACATCTGGGTGGGGTCTGGGTTTAAGAGTTCCAGGACTTTTACAAGGTTTAAGGTAATGCAGCCTAGAACTGCCTGCCTAGCCAGACCTTGCTTATCAAATGGCCTCATATTAGTGATTGCTGACGTTAGGCTGGTAGAGGCATTCTGGTTGATTGAATGGGAAAACTAGAGAGACCAGGCCTCTGGCCCCTCCTCACCACTGCTGCCATGAAGAGAAGCTTGGTCTAGGCCACTCTGTGAAGTTTCCCTGGTGCATATCTGCATCATGGACCTGTCCCACTGTATTTAAGCACTACATTTCTGAAGACTTCCCATTAGACATTGATATGTGCTTGGCTCATCTTCATGTCATCAATGTGCGCATAGTGCCTGACATACGTAAGGTCCTACATGGGTTGAATGAATGAGGAAAGGAATGGGTGAAAGGTCTGATGGGCTCGTTCACTCTCAAAGCCCTAATGCAGCTCTGTCTATAAAAGGGGGGGGGGGGAACAAAGCATTCATTGACCAATAAAGGACCATCTAACATCATCACTCTGTCCTATTATATCCATCTTCTTATGGTCAGTCCAATAAGCTCAATATGCTTACAGGAAGAGTTTAGTTCCAAAATAGAAGTTGAAAGCTAAGTTTAATGAAACTTAGCTTCCAATGAAAATGTAAATGAATCAATATAAAACACTTCTGGGCTAAAGACAATCAATCAATAGTGAGAATAGTTATTCTCATATATGGGTTTAAAAATCACACGAAATAGTGGAACCTTGACCAGATAGCTTGGTTGGTTAGAGCAGGGGTCCCCAAACTACGGCCCGTGGGCCACATGCAGCCCCCTGAGGCCATTTATCCGGCCCCTGCTGCACTTCCGGAAGGGGCACCTCTTTCATTGGTGGTCAATGAAAAGAGCACATTGACCATCTCATTAGCCAAAAGCAGGCCCATAGTTCCCATTGAAATACTGGTCAGTTTCTTGATTTAAATTTACTTGTTTTTTATTTTAAATATTGTATTTGTTCCTGTTTTGTTTTTTTACTTTAAAATAAGATATGTGCAGTGTGCATAGGGATTTTTTCATAGTTTTTTTTATAGTCTGGCCCTCCAACGGTCTGAGGGACAGTGAACTGGCCCCCTGTGTAAAAAGTTTGGGGACCCCTGGGTTAGAGCATCATCCCAAAGCACAGAGGTTGCCAGTTTGATCCCTGGTCAGGACACATACAGAAAATGATGTTCTTGTCTCTCCCTCTTTCTCCATCCCTCTTTCTCTAAAGTCAATAAAATAAACATTAAAAAAAACTAGTGGAAATCTATAGAAATAGCTCATTTATTGAGTCACTAATTCTCAACTTGTGATCACTCAGATGGGAGCCCTAGTAAAGTTTTCTCCTCTTGTATCTGTAAAAATAATAAGTAGATATACTTGGGAGAATGTTTACCTATTTAAGAGAAGAAGCCAGTATTGTCAATATACAAAGCAATTTTATATGTTGATTGAAAGAGAATAATTCTAATCAAAATTTTGGCAAAGATAATTCTAGTTCCTTAACAAGATAGTTTATTTCAGACTTTAAAATTTATATTTCCTCTGAATTGATGCAAGTAATTAACTATGTTTTTTTTTTTTAATCACATATGTCAACAGGGGCAGTTTCTACTTATGTATTGATATAGTAGAGTACAGAAAACTCTAATAATCTAATGAGAATAATATGCATTTATTTCCTTTTGGTATGACTGTATTATCACAGCCTGCAAACCAGCTTTATTCAAGGGGGACCAATTTACAGATGCATCTGCAAATCTTATCTAAAGTGTTTGATGATTCAGTTGTACTGAAGCTTGATATGTAAGGAGTGGACTGGAAACTTTATTTTGTGTTAGCTCTACAGGCAGCTTGAATGGATAGTCACAGAAAGAATGACTGAATTAAATTAAGTAGTATGCAAAAGATAAAAAGAACAATTATCCAGAAAGAGCTTTAAAAGGAAAGGCATGCCTTAATATGTTACTTATACAAATTAAGGAAAGAATGTTATTCTCATTAGGCAAAGTATTATCATAACATTTTATACATCCATCCATTATCACCCTATACCTATGTGACTTAGAAAGAGATACATATGAGTTTATCTGGAGAGCAGATGACTACAGCTGCTTTCAGCGGGAAAGAACAGAAGAGGTAGTGTTTGTGAGTTCCTGTTGTTCAACAAACACTTATTTAGCACCTAAGTAGGGTCAGACATCGGGACTGATGCTTGGGGATAAAGCAGTTGGGTAAGATAGGGTCAGTCATTTCCTCAGTGAGTTCATGGTCACTTGGGGAGGTTGGACATGTAAAAAGATAATAATTTAGTGCTCATTAGTCACTGCAATAAAGGGTTCAAAGTTCTAGACACTCCTCTTCTGGCCATGAACATGGGATGCTAGTAGGAGGAAAGTTGGCCGAGTGTAGGAGTGTAAGCCTTCACTTGCATTATCAGGCATTCGAATGCAACCCCCACCCTACAACAGCAGATGTCTGATTACTGAGACAGATATAAAGCACAGAGAGGAGTTTTCTGTTGCTACTTGCATTTTGTTATTCAGTGCCATTGATCTATCTTGAAACAAACAGATCTGAACAGAGTGATTTTAATTTTCTAACCTTTGATAAGATCCAAACAGATGCAAAATTACTATTGTTATCTCTACTTCATGTTGGACACAGAGAGCTGAAAAGTGCTCACTTAAACTTATAGCCACCCATCAATCATATTGAGATTTAAATCACAAATGGAGGAAACTACAGTGTGTCCATAAAGTCATGGTGCACTTTTGACCGGTCACAGGAAAGCAACAATAGACGATAGAAATGTGAAATCTGCACCAAATAAAAGGAAAACACTCCCAGTTTCTGTAGGATGATGTGGCAGCATGTGCGCATGCGCAGATGATGACGTAACACCATGTATACAGCGGAGCAGCCCATGGCCATGCCAGTCGAGATGTGGACGGTACAGAGGAAGGTTCAGTGTATTCTGTGACTTGCTAAATTCGAATCCATGACCAAAGTGCAACGTGAATATCGGCGCGTTTATAACGAAGCGCCACCACATAGGAATAACATTACTCAGTGGGATAAGCAGTTGAAGGAAACCGGCAGTTTGGTGGAGAAACTCCGTTCTGGTAGGCCATCAGTCAGTGACGAGTCTGTAGAGGCTATACGGGATAGCTACCTAAGGAGCCCTAAGAAATCTGTGCGTGAGCCCACATCGAACTGCACTGGATAGGTATGAAACTGGGAGAGTTTTCCTTTTATTTGGTGTAGATTTCACATTTCTGTCATCTTTTGTTGCTTTCCTGTAACCAGTCAAAAGTGCTCCATGACTTTACGGACACATTGTACTTCATGAAAATGTTGCTGCTTCTGAGAAAAATTTGTGTAATTTTTTTCAACAAACCAATTCTACATATCATGGGCTCGCCTTGGAACTGGGGTTCACAGTGAAGCTTTTGATTGGCACCTCTTGACTAAACACACCATTATGAGCCTTGAAAAGGCCCTAGAGAGGGAGAATGCATTCATGTGATAAAAAACAAAAGGAATGACTTGAAGTGTGGACATGCCACAGCAGCTGGCGAGGATTCTTGCTGGCAGCGCTGAGGAGCCTAGGCCAGGCTAGCTCCAGACCATCTGTAGAACCATCAACAAACAACAGTCCCTGTGGTGTGATGTACTCTTCATGTGTGCTTGCAAAGCATGCTTGAAGCAGATTCTGCGAGTAGAAGGAGCATCTGGAGAGACCATTCCATTAAAAAACTACTAGAAAATTTCACCCGGCCCTCAGCAACCTTGAATGTTTACATGCTAAAGAGTCCTATGGCATGGCTCTGGACTCTCTGCTACTTATTATAATATTACTAATATTGTAATTACTATATTATAATTACAATATTATAAATATAATTCAAGGACAAAATAAAGTTTCTATTTTTTTTTTTTTTTTTTTTTTTTACAGAGACAGAGAGTCAGAGAGGGATAGATAGGGACAGACAGACAGGAACGGAGAGAGATGAGAAGCATCAATCATCAGTTTTTCGTTGTGACACCTTAGTTGTTCATTGATTGCTTTCTCATATGTGCCTTGACCGCAGGCCTTCAGCAGACTGAATAACCCCTTGCTCGAGTCAGCGACCTTGGGTCCAAGCTGGTGAGCTTTGCTCAAACCAGATGAGCCCGCGCTCAAGCTGGCGACCTCAAGGTCTCGAACCTGGGTCCTCCGCGTCCCAGTCCGACACTCTATCCACTGCACCACTGCCTGGTCAGGCTAAAGTTTCATTTTTATGTCCCAGCCTGTACTAGTAACTGAATAAAAAGAAATTATTTCAACCAGCACAATACTTACAATCTGGTGAGGAATATGTGTTTCCTCCCTCCTTTAAATCACAGAAATAATTACAATTTCTAAATAGTGCCAAATGTTTTTAAGGAGAGTTGTGAAGGGTTATGAGAACCTCTGAGAATTGTTTGTTGGCATGGGGAAGGTTCCATACAGACATTGGAATTGGGTTGGATCTCTGGAATTTTTAGATCCTCACCTGGTAGAGAGGATGGGGAGAAATCTTCCCTGATGCTTGGCCAGAGACCTGCAGAAAGCCTACATGGAAGGAGAGTTGGAGGGTGTGTGTGTGTGTAGCGGGGTTGTACCTGCAGAAAGCCTACATGGAAGGAGAGTTGGAGGGTCTGTGTGTGGGGGGGGAGGCTTGTCAGGCACAGAAAGTAGTACTTGAAACAGTGCCTTTCACATAGTAGGCTCTCAAACATTTGTTTAATTAGTGATGGAACTGTATGTGCCCTTTTCCAAAGTTGACAAGTTACCACGCAGCCTTCAAGGCTCTGATGACAAGTTTTCATTACTGAAAGCTATGTTGTGAGGTCTACAGCACTGTCAAAAGGAAGTTTTGGCCCTGGTCTGTTGGCTCAGTGGTAGAGTGTCAACCTGGCATGTGGATGTTCCGGGCTTGATTCCCAGTAAGGGCACACAGAAGAACACATTTCCCCCTCCCCTTTCTCTCTTTCTTTCTCTTCCCTTCCCACGGTCATGGCTTAATTGGTTTGAGCGAGTTGGCCCGGGGCACTGAGGCTGTGGAGCCTCTGCCTCAGGTGCTGAAAATATCTCAGTTGTGAGCATGGCCCCAGATGTGTACAGCATTGGCCCCAGAAGGGGGTCACCAGGTGGATCCTGATCAGGGTGCATGTGGGTGTCTGTCTCTCTGTCTCCCCTCTTCTCACTTAAAATAAAAAAAAGAAGTGGCAATTTATTATAAGGAACAGTGTGGAAATCTTTCAGAAATTTTTCACACTACTAAGAATCAATTTCTAAGAAATCCATGCCACTAGAACAACTCGACCCCAAAAGTTGGCAAAAGGTTTCTGAAGGTGTTCTCCACACAGTGAGAGTATTCAGGGGAAAACTGCACCACTAAGTGTGAATTTGGTAGCATAGATAACAGGTCTGATAAAACTGTGCTCTGAGATCTGCTTGAGGGGTTGATTTTCTGGCTATGGAAAAATTAATATCCCAGACAAGAATAAACTAAAGAAGTTCATAACCAACAAACTAGTATTATAAAAAATGTTAAAGGGACTTCTTTAAGAAGAAGGAGGAAAAGGAGAATAAGGAGGAGGAGGTGGTGGAGGAGGAGGAGGAGGAGGAGGAAAAGGTGGAAGGTGAGAAGAAGAAGGAGGAAAACAATAAAACAGCAATAACTACACACCTATTGATAATTACTTTAAATGTAAAAGGATTACATGCTCCAATCAAAGGACACAGAGTAGCCAAATGGGTAAGAAGATGATTCCCACATATTTGCTGCCCACAGGAAATTCATTTCAGATCTAAAGCCACCCAGACTGAAAGTGAAGGGATAGAAAAAGACTGTGCAAATAGAGTAGCAGTACTTATACCAGACAAAATAGACTGTAAAACAGAGCCTATAATAAGAAACAAAGAAGGACCCAGCAACTCCACTTCTGAATATTTATCTGAAGAACCCAAGACACTAATTCAAAAAGACATATGCAACCTATGTCCACTGCAGCATTATTTACAATAGCCAAGAAATGAAAGGAACCTAAGTGTCCAGCAATATAAGAATGGATAAAGAAGATATGGTACATATATATAATGGAATATTACTCAACCATAATAAAGAAGGAAATCTTGAGATCTGCAACATGTATGGACCAAGAGGGTACTGTGTTGAAGGAAATAAATCAGACAGAGGTGGACAAATACCATATGGTTTCACTTATATGTGGAATCTAAAAGACAAAGCAAAAGAACAAACAGACAAAACAGAAACTCATTGATACAGAGAACATTTTGATGCTTGCCAGATGGGAGTTGGAAGGATGAGTTTAAAAAGGGAAAGGAATTAATATGTGCAAATTACCAGTTATAAAAACACTCATGGGAATGAAAAGTACAGCATAGGGAATATAGTAAATAATATTGTAATAACTGTGTATGGAGGTACTAGACTTACTGGGGTGATCAAGGTGTAAGTTATATAAATGTCTAATCACTGTTGTGTACCTGAAACTAATGAAATATTGTACGTCAGCTGTAATTGAAAACTAAAAAGAATATTAAAAAATAATATGTTAACCTAAAATTTTATCATGGGATTCTGAAGTTTTGGATTCCTTGAGTGACAGAGTAATATACAGAATTTTTTGCAAGATCATATTATAGTAATCTTGTGTAAAACAGAGGCATCTTGTTAAATGTTTAAATTGGTGAATGAGGCTCTGATTCACCAGGAGACCATTAGTAACCCTCTTACTCAACCCTCCCACCCTTCCCTTCATAGCAGTTCTCAAAATGGAACTGTTGCTATTCCTAGCGCCTCCTCTCACTCTGCAGTTGGCACATGGAGATGGTGAATGTAACAAATGAGTTTGATTTTGGGAAGGGGGAGGAAAGGTCACATGTGGCCACATGAGAAGGAATGGGATTACTTCAAGGGTCTCTGTCTTCAGAGAGACAGTTGGAGAAGGCCCAGTGAGCACTTTGAGGGCAGAGACAATGAGTGACTTTTGTCTCACAGTCTCTGGAGCCCATCATAGGACTTGGCACATAAGCACTCACTGAATAAATGAATACATTTGTTGAGTAAGGTGGTGGAGAAGCAGTACAAATGGAACAGCCTTTGAACCAGCTGGAAGCAAGGCTTCTGTCATCTGCAGTGTTATTAAGACCTGCCCTCTATCTCAGTGGACCCCAACCCTCGGGCTGCGGACTGGTACCGGTCCGTGGGCCATTTGGTACTGGTCCACAGAGAAAGAATAAATAACTTACATTATTTCTGTTTTATTTATATTTAAGTCTGAACGATGTTTTATTTTTAAAAAATAACCAGATTCCCTCTGTTACATCCGTCTAAGACTCACTCTTCACGCTTGTCTCGGTCACGTGATACATTTATCTCTCCCACCCTAAAGGCCGGTCCGTGAAAATATTTTCTGACATTAAACTGGTCCGTGGCTCAAAAAAGGTTGGGGACCACTGCTCTATCTCACCCAGATCACTTATGATACAATTGCTGAAAGTTTAATTTCTGTTACAAATAAAATATCTTAAAACACTTTTCTTTCCTGGTCAGGGTACACAGGAGAAGCACCCATCTGCTTCTCCACCCCTCCCCCTCTCTGTTCTCTCTCTCTCTCTCTCTCTCTCTCTCTCTCACTTCCTCTCCTGAAACCATGGCTCTATTGGAACGAGTTGGCCCTGGGGGCTGAGGATGGCTCCATGGCTTCACCTCGCGCACTAAGAAGAACTCAAATGCTGAGCAACAGAGCAAAGCCCCAGATGGGCGGAGCATCGCCTCCCTAGTGGGCTTGTCGGGTAGATCCTGGTCAGGGCACACGTGGGAATCTGTCTCTGCCTCCTTCTCACTGAATTAAAATAAACATTTTTTCCTTATATGTATTTAAATCCTGCTCTTGCCTGACCAGGTGGTGGCGCAGTGGATAGAGCGTCGGACTGGGATGTAAAGGACCCAGGTTCGAGACCCCGACGTCGCTAGCTTGAGCGCAGGCTCATCTGGTTTGAGCAAAATCCCACCAGCTTGAACCCAAGGTCGCTGGCTCCAGCAAGGGGTTATTCGTTCTGCTGAAGGCCCACGGTCAAGGCACATATGAGAAAGCAATCAATGAACAACTAAGGTGTTGCAACGCGCAGTGAAAAACTAATGATTGATGCTTCTCATCTCTCTCCGTTCCTGTCTGTCCCTGTCTATCCCTCTCTGACTCACTCTCTGTCTCTGTAAAAAAATAAATAAATAAATAAATAAATCCTGCTCTCTATAACCAGAGTAATCTTCGTAACTATTAATCTGATTTTATTACTCCAGCTTAAAACCTTCAGAACTCCCAAATGCCTTGAAAATAATGTCCACATCCTTGATAGAGTAGAAGAGAGTTTTCATAATTTGGAACTTACCTATGTCTTCAACTTGTCATTCCCCAAAGTGATGTGAGTTTTTGGCTAATCTTAGTTACTTGTAATTTCCACAACTGGCTGTTTCATGGTGGCCCAAGCTGCTTTTGTGCCTGTCTGCTTTGCCTATGTCCTTTTGCTGGGCAGTTGGACATTCACTCAGATGGAAGACTGAACTCTGAAAAGGTGTCTGCCCTCATCTCTTTGCATGACCTCATACATCCTTCTATCATGGTTCTCGTGTTGTGTTTGTTGGTTTAGACAGATATCTCTGCATTCCCAACAGCAGCTTCTCTGATGGCAGAGACCACATCTTTATAGTCATTTCTGTATCTCAAGTGCATATTACAGTGTCTGTGACATGAGAAACGTTCAGTAAAAACAGCCGGAATGAATGAATGAAGAACTCAATGACCCTTTTCCTCCTTATTATTTTTGGCATCACAATAGGGATAATTTCTGTCTTTTATTTTTTTTCACACTTATATATATTAACTCCCTAATTTATATCTCAGAACTGGAGGAGAGCATGGATATAATCTTTCAACAAACTACATCTGAACAAAAGGGCCTTTTCAACATTTTACATGTTCCTAGAAATGCTCATGCTCTGCTAGAGGGTTGGTATACACATTTGCCTGACATGTAGCACAGGGGACCCACATCTGCTTATTGTGCCAATCACTTCTTTAAAAGTTACCATCTGTTGTGACTGCCTTTGAGTAGAAAGGATAATTTATCTACTGTATTACTCCTTCTCTTAAAAACACAGAGGGGAAATAAAAGGTGTGTGTACAGATGACACCAGGGATAAGAAACTTGTGGGTAGAAGTAGTAAGGGGGTTATAATAATAGCTGTTTTCAGCACCCTAAAAAATAAAAGAAGAAGGTATAAGAAAAAATAATGTTTTATCTTCTCTTCCTTGCTTTCCTAGCCATATCGAACACCTCTTTTTCTTTCCCTGCTAGAACTGCCTAATCCTTAAAATTCCCCTAGGTTCAAATTCCAGCACACCTTCTTTCAGTTCCTCCTTCCAAGTAACATAAATTAATTTTATTTTCATGGTTCACTGTCTCCACAATTTATGCTTGTTCTCATATACTAATTCAGATTTTCATTCTATTCACTTTCATGTTAATTCTCAATTGACTGACCCTCTTCATCTGTAATTATTACCATGAAGGTTTTGAATAGCATTAAACTTTTCTCACCAACTGCATTAACTTTAAGATAGTTTGATTAATTTGGCAAGTCACTGGTATCAGATGCACATTTAATACCTGGCAGAATTTTGCATTATCAGTATTTTGCAGCAACTTGATCTAAAAGATAAGTGAAATCCTTGGGGACCAGCTTTTTTGGTTGTTTCTCTGCAAGATTTTAAGTCATTTTGTTAAGCTTTAAAAAGTGCACTCTAAATTGTTTTCCCAGAATTAAAAATAGAGCATCCCCTCTGCATTCCCTTGCAGTCTAGGATTAATAACTTTTCATTTATGGGGAGCGTGTATATATCCAGCACTCAGCCAGGGTTCTTCGCTTGGGAAAACACAATGACTTGGAGGCAGCAAAAGTTATCCACTGATAAATTGCAGAACAATGTAGCCTGCCAAAACCCTCGTCACACAAGGCTTCTGCTCTCTTCAACACTCACCCGGGACAAAGCCATGTGAATGTGTGTGTGTGCTTTTCTCCCCAATGTCTTATTCCACTGCCACCATTAGCTGCATCATATTCAAATGAAGTGTCTGTGGATTAAAATGATGAAGGGGCATGATGAAGAATGCTGAAGAGCCCCGTGCAGATCTTGACAAAAGCAAAACTTTTTCATAGTATATATCAGTATCTTCTTTGAGGAACAAAGAGTTAGTTAAAAGGTTTTCTTGGGTAGAATACTAGTAGTCTGCCTTTGGCAGTGGCTCAGGGATAGAGCATTAGCCCAGTGTATGGATGTGCAGGGTTCAATTCTCAGTCTGGGCACACAGGAGAAGCAACCATTTGCTTTTCGCTCACTCTCTCTCCTCCTACATGCCCTTTTCCCCACCCACAACCAGTGTTTCAATTGGTTTGAGTGTGGCCCTGGGCACTGATGATGGCTCAGTTGGACACATCAGCTTCAGGCACTAAAAATAGCTCGATACTCAAGCATCGTCCCCGGATGGGGTTGCCAGGTAGATCCCGGTTGGGGCACATGTGGGAGTCTGCCTCACTATTTTCCCCTCCTCTCATCTGAAAAAAATACTGGTAGTGTTAGGCATCACCCCAGGAAAAGTAGCCCCTGTGGGAATCACTAGGTACTACATGAAGCTGTGGCATGCCCATGTCACAGGGGAGACAGAGGACAGATAGCAGAAAGAGAAAAAGGAGGACAGACAGAAGACTACACAAAACTGTTGGAAGTAGGAAGGAGAGAGAACCCAAGAGGAAATAGTTCCAATCATGGCAGAGACCTGTGAGGCTCAGGTGCCACTGAGGGACCTCAGTGTGATAGAATGGACACCCTTCATGTATGTGCATGAAGCTTTAGTGTAAATATATAAGATATGAAAACATAAAACCAAAAATAATTCTACAGATGCACCCTATATTGGTAAACTTGTTCAACACCTCCTAGTTAATTTAGGTTAGTTGGGTTCACTGAAGTACTAGGCTGACTTATGGGGTTTTTTTTTCTGTATCATAGTGAGCAGTGAGTTTTCCTTACCATTGTTAGTCTTTTAATTTGATATATAACAACTGAACTGTACTACTGAATAATGGCTTACTAGTTGGTTTACATTTAGATAATATTTTAATTAATTGCTAGAGAACAAAATGAAATCATGTCAAAACGTTGTTATGAGATAAAGCATATAATATCTATTTTCTATTTCGATGCTTGACTATGGGGGGAAATGGATGTTTGCAATGTTTTGGAGAAGCTTATTTTGGAAGTATTTTAAAACTTCACCAATCTAGACTCTCTTTGAATGCTACAGAAGTCCAGAGCAGCTTACTCAATGATTTTAAGTTTTTTTATCTGCTTTTATTAAAAAATAATATATGTTAAATCCTTAAAAATAATCAATCATTGTAATTTACTATATTAGGAGACTAGAAAAGAAATATATAATAATCTCAACAAATACAGAAAAAGCACTTGACAAAATTCAACATCCATTCATAATAAATATTAGCAAAATAGGAATAGAAAGGAACTTCACAATCCAGTAAAAAATACCTATGAAAAAGCTATAGCTAACATCATATTCAATGGTAAAATGTTGAATATTTTTTCCTTAATTTCAGGAAAAAAAGCAGGGATGTCTTTATTATTTCTTTTTAATTTTTTTGTGTGTGTGTGAGAGGAGGAGAGGCAGAGACAGATTCCTCCTGCATGCACCCTGACTGGGATCCCAGCAAGCCCATTAGGAGGTGATGTTCTGCCCATTTGGGGCTCTTGCTCCATTGCAACTGAAGCCATTTTTTAGCGCCTGAGGTGGAGACCAAGGAGCCATCCTAAGCGCCTGGGGCCAACTTGTTCCAATTGAGTCATGGCTGCTGCAGGAGGGGAGGAGAAGAGAGAGTAGAGAAAGAAGTGAGAGGGTGAGAGAGGGGTAGAGAAACAGATGGGCACTTATCTTGTGTGCCCTGGCCAGAATCGAACCCAGGACATCCACATGCCAGGCCGATGCTCTACCAGTGAGGCAACCAGGGATGTCTATTCTTACCACTTATATTTAATGGTGTTCTGGAGATCCTAGTCAGTGCAATAAGGTAAGAAAAATTAATAAAAGGCATACAGATTGGAAAAAAGAGAAAAAAATACTGTCTCTATTTACCAATAGCCTACTTAAGTAGAAAATATAAAATAATTAAAAGATAATTATTAGAATTAATAATTAGAACTTAGTAAGTTGACAGGCTACAAGGTCAACACAAAAAACAATAATATTTCCATATATTATAAATGAAAAATGAAATTAAATAACATTTCCATTAATAATGGTATCAAAAACATAAACTAAAATTTAAAAAGAGGAATATATTTTTAAAAGATGCACAGATGTCTCTTCCTTGACCAGGTGGTAGCACAGTAGGTAGAGTGTTGACCTGGGACAGTGCGGAGGACCAAGGTTTTAAACCCTGAGGGCACTGGCTTGAGCACGGGCTCATCTGGCTTGAGCACAGGCTCCACAGCTTGAGCACTGGATCATAGACCACACGGCTGCTAGCTTAACCCAATGTCACTGGCTTGAAGCCCAAGGTTGCTGGCTTGAGCAAGGGGTCATTGGCTTGGCTAGAGCCCTCAGGTCAAGACACATATGAGGAAGCAATTAATGAACAACTAACGTGCTGCAACTACAAGTTGATGCTTCTCATCTCTCTCCCTTCCAGACTGACTTTCTCTCTCTCTACCTAAAAAAAAAAAAAAAGATGTACAGAAGGCTAAATAAATGGGGGAGATATATACCATGTGTTTGGATTATAGTCAAGATATCAATCTTCCTGAAATTAAACACAGATTCAGTGACATTCTCCTAGTAATATCATCAATCATTTCTTTGGATAAAATTAACAAGCTGATTAAAAATTTTAATGGAAATAAAAATTATCTAGAACATCAAAAGCAATGTGAAAAAAAGAAACAAAATTAATAACTTTAATCCTTTACTTCAAAACCTACTAAAAAGCTACATTAATCAAGATACTTTGGTACTGCATGAAAATAGACAAATTGATCAATGCAACAGAATTAAGATCCCAGCTATAGGCCCATACTTATAGGGTTATTTGCTTTTGATAGACATGCCAAGATAATTCAATGAGGAAAGAAAGTCTTTTTAAATGGTGTTGGAGCAATTGGGTAACTATATGGAAAAAGTGAACTTCATCATATACAAAAATTAATTTGAGATAGAGCATAGACCCAAATGTAAATGCTAAAACTATAAAACTTCTAGAAGACAGAGGAGAATATCCTCACAAACTAAATGTAGAAAGGTTTTTTTGATTTTTATTTTTTTGGATAGGACACAGCAAATAGGCATGAAACAAAAAACTGATAAATTAGACTTTATCAAAATTTGAAAGTTCTGTTCATCGATAGACACTATTAAGAAAATGAAGAGGCCACCCACACAATGAGAAAAATATATTTACAAAGTATATATCTGACAAAGCACTTATATCCAGAACATTAAAAATCTGCTACTCAATAACAATGGCAAACAAATCAATAAAAATGGATAATATTTGAACAAACACTTCACACAAGAATATATATGGCTTGATTTGGAGTGGTGAACACACAATGCAATATACAGACAATGTATTATAGAACTGTACCCCTGAAGTTTATATAATTTTATTAACCAAGGTCACACCAATAATTCAATTCAAAAAAGAAAAAGAAAAAAAAAAGAAAACCACCCAAGATATATGAATGTACAATAAATGTTCTGTATCTTTATGGTGTTTGAGTTAGAAGGTGCATGCATTTGCCAAAATTCACTGAATGGTACATTTAAGATTGGTACTTTTCACTATAATGAAATATTAGACTATGATTAATGATATGCAGACTGAAGTGCTTAGCTGTTAAGATCACCAATACCTGCGACTCACTTTGAAATACATAAAAAGTAAGCTGGATTGATGATTGATAGAGGACAGGTATATGATAAAGCACAAACTGGTTAACAATTCTAAAATCGAGGTGGCAGAGACATGGCTGGCTGATCAACGCACAGTTCTTTCAACTTTTCTTACGTTTAAAAATTTTCATAATAAAGTATTTGGGAAAAGGACAGGATAACATGTATTACCGTTGTCATCTTTGACAGACTGTACACCTGGGCCTTCACAAAGTCACCAGTAATTTGCATATATCAGCACTTCAGAGGCAACCTGACTAGTCAGCTGAAAGGACTTTATTAAGCATGAAAACATTCTCAGAGCTTATTGTGACTAAAGATGAGTGAGTGTTTGAATTTCTGTAAATCTCCTGAGGGTCTTCGCAAGTACATCTCTGAGCATCTCACCTTTCCAATTTAGGACTGAATATTGGAAGGTTTTACTCATATTTATAGCACAAAATCTAAAATTAACAATTTACTTCATTACAAAAAGCTGAGTTTTGAGTTGTAAATCTTGCTATCAACAAGTGAAGATACTTATCTCTCACCCCCCCCCCCCCAGGAGCTGTAACATGTCCTGGGGGACACTCTGGCTCTAGATTAGCTACACAGTGAGTCCCAGGAGGAGGGAAACTCCTCACTCACTACCATGTCCCCAGTTCAGTGCACATGGTAGAGATTCTGTAAATATTTATCATATTAAATGGCAGGGTAATATTTTGAGTTGGGCTCACTCTTCCTCACTGGAGTTCTAATCTGGCTTCTGTAGCTAACTTCTGAATAGAGTAAGTTATAGAACTATAAAATACAAAGGAAGGTTTTGATTCTTATGACAATAACAAAGGCAAGTTTGGCTTACTGGCTGACTTATCTGGGTCTTTAGAAATGGGGACAAGATAATCATAAGCTAAGATCAGGCAGTGTTGTTTAGTCCAGCAGACCTCTTAAATGCTTCCAAAATGCATTATTAAGTATCCTTAGTTTGTCAAATAATGGTGATGTTCCAGGAAACTGGAGGGCAGGGCCCTAAAATCAAAACAGGATGAAGTGTGGAGTGCTAGGTGAGTACTGACAAACAGCATCCATCATGCCTAGGGTAGAGGCTCAGTGCTGAGCGCTGGGCACCAGAAAAGCTGCAGCAAGGTTAGTAGCACAAAAAAGGAGATTATAATATCACATTATTTGATATGGCATTATTTGATTTAATACCATATAACATCAAAACAAATAAGGATTTAAAATATTTTCACTTGTTCTATCTGATCCTCAGAATGTTCTTGCCTGGCCGCCTTGAGGCCTAGCATCCACAGCCAATGCGGTGCCCTGGCTAGAGAGGGGGAGTGTGGACATGGCAGCCAAGGGCAGAATCTGCCAACCAGGGAGAGGCAATCCCAGCGTCCAAACGCCTCATGAAATGGAATGGAAAGTGACGAGAACTCTGACCACAGCAGGCCCACCACAGGGCGGCTCCTTGGAGCCTCCTTGGCATGGGGGCTCACTAAAACTTCTCACGCCCAGAGGAAGCACTTCAGAATGAGTATATAATACTGTGAATCCTAAAGCATAAATCACAGTGACTCTTTCTGAAACCTTTTTCCTGAAAGAGCTAACAGCCTATAACTTGTTTCTGACACTTGGGAGACAAACAACCAATATTAAGTGACTTAGGAAAAGGCCTTAAATAATTGTCCTCGACTGCATTTCTTTATCTGAGGTACTATTCTCCCTGACAGTCTATGTATGCCACAATAAAAGGTGATAAACTGACAAAATTTCAGTTCTTCCATGTAGACACAGACCCAAAGGTATTTCTCTCACTTCCCCATGGTTAAAGGAAAAAAGAGTTTGCATTAGTAAAGAAATGCTTTAAGCATTTATTAATGATGTTGGAATGCATTAGGAGACTTTGGGCAGAATGGGCACAATGATGGTTTTCTAGAAAATACTAGGTGATAATGAGAGTGACCACTTGCAGAACCTACAGCTCAATATGCTTCACATTTCGGAGAATAAACTCCACCTCCTGCTTAGCCATTAACATAGAAGGCATGTTTATGAAACCAGAAGAGAGCTTCGGGAAAAACAGTGAATATCAGAGGGCCTCTAGGGGAAAACACCGACAGGTTTAAGAACCTTTATATGAAATAAAAATTCATTCTGCTCAAGGGGAATATATACGTGAACACATACACATTTATAAATATTCTATATATATATTCATACTTCTGTTTATACACTGTTGGAATTTAATCCACTTAGCTCACCTCCCCAAGCTTGGAACATTATGTTTTAAAACAGAATGTGTAATTGACTAGATTTTAAAAATTATCCCAACTTAAATAAAATCTTGAACAATTTAAAGGAAAGTTGGCACAAATCAGATTTACATTGGACTGAAACATTTTGAGTGTGGACCCAAGAGGAAGCATGCAGCAATTTTGCCTGTATCCTACTGTATGCCCCCATGTATAAGACACTCCCATGCATAAGACACACCTTAATTTTGGGGCCCATTTGAAAGTATTACATAAAGTTATTGAACTCAACTTTTATTCATAAAATTCATACAACTCCTCATCACTGTCAAATCTTCCATCCAGTAGCTTGTCTTCATCTGTGTCTGATGATGAATCACTGTCTTCATATATTGCCTCATCCTCAGTTCCATCTATGGCATTTGAAATGCCATAGTTCTAAAATGACTTGACAACAATATCGATATTATTCCAGGATTTTTTCACCCAGGTACAAACTCTCCTATAGTTGCTTTCTTCACTCTTCCTGCTGGTATCAAATTATCTCCAGAAGACTTCATCCATTGGTTCCATTTGCCTCTCATGGCAGCTTTGAAGGGTTTGTTAATGCTGACATCAAGTGGTTGGAGCTGGGATGTCAAACCTTCAGGTTTGATGGCAAGTTTTGTTTTTGCTCTGCAGCAATCTTCTTTGGGTTTTTTTCTTATGTGTGCCATGAATGAATCAAGCATCAATAGGGCAGGTTTGAATAAGAGCCCACCTGGTGTTCTTCAAACTTTCTCAAACCAGATCTTCATCCCATCCTGATCCATCCAACACTTGTCATGAATGTGGACAGTCACTCCTCTAGCAATGTCTTCTTTTGACATTGTTTTGCATTTGAAAATCAGCATAAGAGGCAGCTTGATTCTGTCAGCACAACAAGCTAGAACAACTATATAATGGCTCTTTTCATGTCTACTTGTCTTCACAGTTACAGTTTTCACTCCCTTCTTATCAACAGTTCTGTTACTTGGGACATCAAATTAAAGGGGGACTTCATTAATATTTGCCATTTGTCCCAACTCAAACTGATGTGTCTTCCCACATTGAATGACAAAACGATGAAATTCAAGGACCTTCTGCTCTAGCTTTCAGGCATCTTTTGGGCAAGTCTGATGCATGTACACATGCTTAGTCCATTCTGTTTCATGAACCTGAAGCACCAATTGTGTCCTCCTTTAAAATCAGTAACTTCTTTTTCATCAGCAATTATTATTCCCTCATGTTGAACCATCTTTGTGGACACAGGAATTCCAACTGCCCTTTGCTCTTCAATCCATATCTTCAATTCCCTCTTGACACCAGGCCATTTTGCTGACTTGCCTCTCATGGCCTTCTTCTGCCGTGTTTTCAGTAGGGTTTCTTCTTTCTGTAGCCAGTCTTGGATTGATTTCTCAGTTGGAGGTGGAACAAACTTACGTTCAGCAGCACGATTTCCATTCACTTTTGCAAACTGGATCATTTTTAACTTGAATTCAGCACTGTACAAAAATATTTTCTGAGCCATTTCTGGGCAGAACGTGGCAAAACATAACCTACTATAATATACCAGTAACAAGTGAGAAACAATGAGCACAAAGACAACAAGTGTGAAAAAGCAGGAAATGCAAGTAAAAAAAATCTACAACCACTGTATAAGACGCACCCAATTTTTAGACCCCAATTTTTTTAAAACAGGATATGTCTTATACATGGGAAATATGGTACTTACTTGGAGAATTTTTCCCAGAAGACAGTCAGAAAGACCCTTTAATTATCTTAGAAAATTCCATCTGCCTAGGTTGCAGAATTTTAGTTGCCTCTAGAAATACCTTCTCAGAATTAGAGTTTACTATCACAATTATTAGTACCCCTTCCATAGGCACTTAAATTATTGCCACCTTGGCTCTGCTGTGTCAGTTGTCACTCTGACATCTGCTCTAAGATTATAAAACATTATTCTATGAACCACTAAGAAAGGAAAAAATGCTGACAGTCCATGAAGAAAATGCTAAGATCTGATTTGAAGATGCACACACTGCCCTGGCCAGATAGCTTGACTGGTCGGAACATCGTCCTGATATGTAAAGGTTGCGGGTTTGATCCCCAGTCAGGGCACATACAGAAAAAGATTGATGTTTCTGTCTCTCCCTCCCTTCCTTCCTCTCTCTCTGAAATCAATAAATAACAATTAAAAAAAGATGCACACTAACTTCAGAGAGATAAAAATGAGACAAAGCATGCATTCTTAGAAATGATAAAAATGGTATCTATCTTGTGTTGTCTGCTCTTTGAATCCTGTTTAGTGGCAAGTGGAATGTCTATAATAAGTGAGTGAGTGAGCCCCCTGCCGCTCTGGCTGGGCGAGGTGAGCTACTGCAAGAAGGGCAGGCTGACTACACCTGGCCACAAAGGGAACGACTCACAGACTGACATTCTCTGACACGTATAAAGTAAAAAGTTTTCTTTTTTAATGTCTGTATCTTTTTAATAATGCTTTAAAATTTTCAATTACAGGTGACACACAATATTAAATTAGTTTCAGGTGTACAACATAGTGAGTGATTAGACATTTCTATAACTTATGAAGTGATCATCCCAATAAGTCTAGTACCCACCTGGCACCATGCATAGTTATTACAGTGTTATTGACTATATTCCCTATGCTGTACTTCACATCCTTATGACTATTTTTTACAACTGGCAATTTACATATCTTAATCTTTTCCCCCTTTTCACCCATTCCCCCAACCCCCTCCCTTTCTGCAACCATCAAGATGTTCTCTGTATCTTTGAGCTTGTTTCTGTTTTCTTTATTTTTCTTGTTTTAAAACTCCGTTCTTTGGGTATGCTGCTTGTGGAGCTGATTAAGTGGTGCTATGCTGCGGTCTGAAGCTGGCCATTGGGTGTTTGGTTCTGGGGCCTTTGGGAGAAGCTCCCTACCTGGTAGAAGTGACAAAGAAATCTCAATTGGGGCCCTGGTTGATTGGCTCAGTGATAGAGCACTGGCCCAGCGTATGGAGGTCCTGGGTTTGATTCCCGGTCAGAGCTCACAAGAGAAGTGACTATCTGCTTTTCCACCCTTCCCTCTCTTGCTTCTCTCTCTCCCTTTCTTGCAGCCATTGCTTGATTGGAGTGAGTTGGCCCCAGGCACTGAGGATGGCTCCATAGCCTCTACCTCAGGTGCTAAGAAGAGCTTGGTTGCTGAGCAACAGAGCAATGCCTCAGATGGTCAGAGCATTGCCCCTAGTGGGCTTTCCAGTGGATCCCAGTTTGAGGGGCATGCGGGAGTCTGTCTTTGCCTCCCTTCCTCTCACTGAATAAGAAATCCCAATTGGTAGCTGCCTAGGCTAGGCCTAGGGGTCTGTGGGGGAGACCACGCTGCCATCTGAGGCTGGCTGCCCTTAGGGCTACTCTGCAAAAAGCTCAGGGCACCCAGAGGCCTGCTTCCCCAAAGCCCCAGCCACTGAAAGAGCCTCACGCAGTATGAGAGTTGGGTGAGACAGGATCTCAAGTTATAACCAGGGTACAATGAGTGGTGTTAATTAGGTTATTGCAAATTAAGATTTGGCTGCATTCGGGTAAATACTTGATTCCAGAAAGATGGCAGCCATCCGTTTACCATGTGAGAAGAGGACTCAACACAGGAACAATGATGCTGTTCCTCCAGTTCTCTACCTGAAGCCTCACAATTCTCCCGGTATGTCTCTGGCACCCCCACAAAGCTGCTGTACCTCTGCAGAAACTCACTGTGAGCCAGTGAGTCTGTGTGTGGGCCCTTTAAGAGGACACCTGGGTCTCCAGCAGCCTTCTGGGTGGACAGGACGAATACCTGTTGATTTTCACAGCCAGATGTTGTGGGGCTCCTCCTCTCGACATTATTGCTCTGGACTGGGGAGCCTGGTATGGTGCTGGGACCTCTCACTCCTCATAAGGGAACCTCTGCAGCTGAGATATCCCTATGGATTCTCAACCTCCACACGCGGGTGACAGCCAGCCTGTCTCTCTGCCTGGTTTCTTCATTATATCCTTATAGGACTTCTGTTCAGCTAGTCTTCAGATGGTTCTCCAGTTTGACTGTTCTATAATTTAGATGTAATTTTGATGTGGTCTTATGCAAACATTTATTGGCTACTTTTTAATAAAATGTCAAGTTAAACCATCAGTTAAATTTAAGGCATGTTTTGTTGTTATCTAATAAGAGTAAATAAAGTACTAAACACAATGCCTGCTCCAGAGTAGGTCTTCAGAGAACAATAGCTGAAGAAGTAAACAAAATTAAGTAGATCTTTGTCAACTTATCATGAAACAGAAATTTGAAATGACAAATGGTATAACTAAAATAGATAAAACACCTCACCTAGTTCAGTAAGATGGTGCTATGGTCTTGATTCCTATACCTGTGGTATCACACTGCCACATGGGTGGTTTCCTGTAAGACTAATCAATACAGTATGAAGTCAAGATCAGGTTCTGGTAAAGAAACCTTGTGACCTGGGCAGAGAGCTACAGCTCAGGCTCCTCATCTACAAGGAGGAGGAGCTGAACTAAGAGCTCCTAGGTCCCTTCTAGCTCCTACCGTTGATTCTTTAAGATAAAATCATTTAGTAATGAAATCGTTATTGAGTTGCCATGCAACCCTGTCCCCTCTGCCCTTGGATAAAACCCCAAGGGCAGATCTTCACATCCTCTGAGGATGCCTTTTCTCACCAACATTCATGAGTAAGACTATCATTAAATACTCTTCCCTTGATAATAATTGTAGTATCCTCGAAAATGCATCTATCAAATAAAAAATTAACAGTAACATTTTTTAGGTGAGTAAAAGCTATTTAACTAATGACAAGGACTGGGTTTAAACCAGAAAAACTTAACTTAATTGGTGGTGTTTTATAAATACACCCTTGATCACTGAGTCCCTAATGAAGCCTGCTGTTGTTTCTCTTATATGACAGCTTATTTTTCCACTTTTTAAAGCACTTCACAAGAATACATTCACTTTAAAAATACCTTAATTTCCCACCACTACTCACAATCTACTAAGAGTGGAGAGTAGATGTTCACAAATAAAACAATTCAATTTAGGAATGCAAAAGCAAATTTTCCCAACATAGCCAAAAGGGAACAAAATCCCTTAATTTAAATATTTGATAGTTTATCATCCAAAAGGAGCTAATAACACTCATGAAGTACTAGCTTATAAAGCAGGAGGGACTAGATAATTCAATTTGCAGACACCAAACAGAGAGAAAATCTTTAGGAAAGATTAAAATATTTGATAGCATTGACAGAAAATGTTATATGTAGTACAATAATAAAATGCAATGGCTGAAAATTTAAGACTCTGTAAACACAAAGATTAAAGTACACAGTAGAAAGATTCTAAGATGGCAATGTAGTAGGCAGACATTCCAACTGCCACCTCCCAGGACCAAATTGGATTACAACTTAATTTAAGAACAATCATCCTGAAAAACCAACTTTGGACTAAAGGAAGAGGACTCCATAACCAAGGATCACAGAAGAAGCCACACTGAGACTGGTAGGAAGGGTGGAGACATGGAAAGGGCTGCCCCGCTCCCAGGAACGAGCAGCGGCAGAGGATCTGGAGGGATTGTCACTGCAAGGTGGGTTGCCCTGAGAAGGGAGGGTCCTGAGCCCCAGGCCAGTGCCCAGCCTAGAGCCCCAGAGCCTAGAAGAGGAGCCCAAACAGCATGTGGTGGCAGAAAGAACTGAGATTTCTGTCTGTGAGAAAGAGAAGGAGCTCTCGGACACAGACTCCGTCTTGGAGGGCACAAGCAGAAAACCTCATTCACAGCCACTTACCAGGGGCTCTGGTGGAGGGAGGGCTGAGAGGACTAGAGTTGTGTGAGGAGAGTGTGAAGTTGCTAGCCCAGGGACAGACATTGTGGGGGACAGCTACTGGAACCCCTATGTTGAGTCATTCTCCAATACTGCAGTCATCATCTTTCTTGGGTGGAGCAGTCTACTCCCTGCGGCATCAGCCTGGGGGACAGCAACTGCCCTGCCCTCGGGAATCCCTCTCGCTCCACCCCATGGAGGCTGGGCCATTCTCAGAAGTCAGCCAGGAAGCAGGAGATGTGTCAGTGATTCAGTTTACTGACATTGAAACCAGAACTTTCTTTGTATGCTCCGAAGTATATGGCTGGTGCTTCTGTCTCATAGGAGATTCAGTAGAAACTGTCCAGACTGCAGGCAGACCACATCTCTGGGTCTCAGAATCCACACTCACCAGACTCCTGGGGCCACATCTTCCTGAGGTCTCTCTCTCAGTCTTCCTCCCTAAGACCAGTGTCTCACCAGCTAGAACTGCAGGGGAGACTGTCAGTCCCACCCGATCTGAATCTGCTGTTCATCTCACTGGGGAGAAATAGAATTGGAGTATTCAATAGTGTCAGAGGTATTAGCCTCTGGAGTAGGGGCCACTTTCCCCATATTGAGCTCCTGACCAAGAGACCCCTGAAGTAGGGAGTACCACTAACATTCTATTCTCAACCTCAGCTGCCCTAATCTACCAAGCTTGCAACTTATAGAAGGGTTGGTGGGGTGAGGCCACTCAGTCAACACTACAGTCTTTCTACAGAAGACTTTGTGGGAAGACCAGGCAGCTGCAAGAGGAGGAGGAGAAGCCAAAAAGTGGAGGCAAATCTTACGGAGTTTAGGGCTTTTATGGAGGTGCTGTCATCTCTAAGCAGGAGGAAGCTAATCCTTATACACAGGTTGGCCTTCCCACACTACCCAAGCACAGAAAACACAGACACAAGGAGCAAACAGAGCAGTAGTTCCAGATAGGTAGCCCACGGCAGGTTACAAAGAACAGCTGACACCAATCCAAGAGGATCCAGAACCAACTCAATCAGTAGTGAGTAGCAGACAGCACCAATGCTGGACTCAGCTAGCTACACAGGTAGCATGGCCAAAAGAGAAGTCCAACAGACACCAGACACTGTGGAGAATAAATACGCCCAACAGGACAGAGACTGCACAGTGTCTAATACACATGATCAAGGTTGACCCTGAGAGCCAGCCAGCCTGAAGGGATAGTCGCACCTATGAAAGGGCCAACTGTATTAAATATTCACGTACAAGAAAAGGGTAAATATCACCCTCAATAAACATTCCTAGAGCAAGGAACTCAGGTGACCTGGAAGTCAGTACCACTGAGCCCATTTTCCTCATAAAGACACCACAACAAATTTCAAAGTCAGACAGCACTACCTATACACAGACAATATAAGCAGACAAAGAAATATGACCCAATGAATCAACAAGAGAAATCCCCAGAAAAAGAACTAAATGAAATGGAAGTAACCAAACCAGATGCAGAGTTTAAAATGATTTTCAGGATGCTCAGGATCTTAGAGCAACAATGGATGATCACAATGAGAACTTAAACAAAGAGATAGGACACCAAAATCATAAAAAGAACCAGTCAGAAATGACAAATACAATATCAGAAATGAAGATTGCACTAGAAGGTATCAACAGCAGGCTGGATGAAGCAGAGGACTGAATCAGCAATTTAGAGGACAAGATCCACAAAAGCATAGAAGCAGATCAGCAAAAAGAAAAGAGGTGCAAAAAGACTGAGGAAACTCTAAGAGACCTCTGTGACAACATGAAGAGAAACAACATCCGCATCATAGGGGTTCCTGAAGGAGAAGAGAACAAGCAAGGGATAGAGAACCAGTTTGAAGAAATAGCTGAAAATTTCCTTAAGTTGATGAAGTAAAAAGTCACACAAGTTCAAGAAGTACAGAGAGAACCATTAAAGATGAACGGAAGGAGGCCTACAGCAAGACACATCATAATTACAAATCCAAAGTTAATAGACAAACAAAGACTACTAAAAGTTGCAAGAGAAAAACAGTTAATTACCTACAGAGGAGCCCCCATAAGAATGACATCTGACTTCTCAACAAAAACACTTGAGGCCAGAAGAGTGGCAAGATATATTCAAAGTAATGCAGAACAAGAACCTACAACCAAGACTACTTATTCCAGCAAGGCTATCATTTCAAATTGAAGAAGAAATAAAAAGCTTCCCAGATAAAAAAAAAGACTAAAGGAATTCATTAAAACCAAACTAATACTATAGAAAATGTTAAGGAGCTTGCTGTTAAAAGAGCAAAGAAAAAAATAAATCAAGAGAAAAAGGATTGTAGGTTTAAAGAATAAAATAGCAATAAATAAGTACATGTCAATAATAACTTTAAATGTAAATAGATTAAATAGTCCAATGAAAAGAAATAGGGTAGCTACATGAATAAAAAAACAGGACCTGTATGTATGCTGTCCACAACAGACCCACCTTAGAACAAAAGATACACATAGGCTTGACCAGGTGGTAGTGCAGTGGATAGAGTGTCAAACTGTGATGCGGAGGACCCAGGTTCAAGACTCCGAGGTCACCAGCTTGAGCACAGGCTCATCTGGTTTGAGCAAAAAGCTCACCAGCTTGAACCCAAGGTTGCTGGCTTGAGCAAGGGGTGACTCAGTCTACTGTAGCCCCATGGTCAAGGCACAAATGAGAAAGCAACCAATGAACAACTAAAGTGCCACAACGAAAAACTGATGATTGATGCTTCTCATCTCTCTCTGTTCCTGTCTGTCTGTCCCTATCTATCCTTCTCTCTGACTCTCTGTCTGTCTCTGTAAAAGAAAAAGAAGATACACATAGACTGAAAGTGAAGGAATGGAAAAAAGTTTTTCATGCAAGTGGAAATTTAAAAAAAGCTGGGGTAGCAATACGTATATCTGACAAAATAGTAAGGGATAAAGAAGGTCACTACATAATGATAAAGGGAGCAATGCAACAGGAAAATATAATCATTGTAAATATCTATGCACCTAATATAGGAGCACCTAAATATATAAAGCAGATTTAGATGCACATAAAGGGCAAGATCAATAGTGATAATATAATAGAAGGGATTTTAATATCCCACTCACTGGATCGATCCTCAAGAAAGAAAATTAACAAAAAAAAGTGGCTTTAAATGACACAGTAGATCAACTGGATATAATTGATATCGTTAGAACCTTTCACCTCAACACAGCAAAATATACATTTTTTTCAAGTGCTCATGGTACATTTTCTAAGATAGACTACATGTTTGGATATAAAACAAGTCTGAATAAATTGAAGAACACTGAAATCATATCAAGCATCTTCTCTGATCACAATGTCATGAAACTACAAATCAGCTACAATAGAAAAACTGAAAGACATCCAAACACTTGGAGGCTAAATAGCATGTTATTAAATCAAATGGGTTAACAATAAGATCAACAAAAAAATAAAAAACTTCCTTGAAACAAATGAAAATGAACATACAACAACTCAAAATTTATGGGACACAGCAAAAGCAGTCCTGAGAAGGAAGTTCATAGCATTACAGACATACCTTAAGAAGCAAGAAGAGGCTCAAATAAACAACCTAACCTCGCACCTAAAAGAAGTAGAAAAAGAACTATAAATCAAGCCCAGAGGAAGAAGGAAATGATAAAGAGCAGAACAGAAATGAATGAAATAGAAGCTAAAAAAAAATTACAAAAGATTAATGAAACCAAGAGCTGGTTTTTTGAAAAGGTAAACAAGATTGATGAACCTTTAATTAGACTCATAAAAAAAAAGCTATATATAGAGAGAATACAAAATAGATAAAATTAGAAGTGAAAGTGGAAAACAACTAACACCACAGAAATACAAAGGATTTAAGAAAATACTATGAAGATCTAGATGTCAAAAAATTGGACAACCCAGGCTAAATGGATAAATTCCTAGAAACATACAATCTTCCAAAACTAAATCTGGAGGAATCAGAAAACCTAAACAAACTGATTACAATAAATGAAATTGAAACAGTTATCAAAAAACTCCCAGCAAACAAAAGTCCTAGACTGGATGGCCTCACAGGTGAATTTTACCAAACATTTAAAGAAGAACTAACACCTATCCTTCTCAAGCTATTTCAAAAAATTCAAGAAGAGGGAAGACTTCCAAGCTCATTTTATAAGGCAAGCATTATCCTCATTCCAAAACCAGGTAATGACACTACAAAGAAGGAAAACTAGGGGCCAATATCCCTGATGAACAGAAATGCTAAAATTCTCAACACAATATTAGCAAACTGGATCCAGCAATACATTAAAAAGATCATACATCATGATCAAGTGGGATTTATTCTGGGGAGGCGAGGCTGGTACAATATTCACAAATCAATAAATGTGATTCAGCCCTGGCCGGTTGGCTCAGTGGTAGAGCGTCAGCCTGGTGTGCAGGGGACCCGGGTTTGATTCCCGGCCAGGGCACATAGGAGAAGCGCCCATTTGCTTCTCTACCCTCCCCTTCTTCCTCTCTGTCTCTCTCTTCCCCTCCCGCAGCCGAGGCTCCATTGGAGCAAGGATGGCCCAGGCGCTGGGGATGGCTCCTTGGCCTCTGCCCCAGGCGCTAGAGTGGCTCTGGTCGCGGCAGAGCAATGCCTCAGAGCGGCAGAGCATCGCCCCCTGGTGGGCAGAGCGTAGCCCCTGGTGGGTGGGCTGGGTGGATCCCGGTCGGGTGCATGCGGGAGTCTGTCTGTCTGTCTCTCCCCATTTCCAGCTTCAGAAAAATACAAAAAAAAATAATAATAAATAAATAAATAATAAAAAAATGTGATTCATCACATAAGCAAAATGAAGGATAACTACTTTAGTATATCAATAGATGCAGAAAAAGCATTTGATAAAATCCAGCACCCATTTATGATCAAAACTCTCAGCAAAGTGGGAATACAGGGAAAATACTTCATCTATGACAAACCCACAGCCAACATCATACTCAATGGCAAAAATTAAAAGCAATCCCCTTAAGATCAGGAGCAAGGCAGGGATGCCCCCTTTTACCACTCTTTTTCAACATAGTTCTGGAAGTCCTAGCCACAGCAATTAGACAAGAAGAAGAAATAAAAGGCATCCAAATTGGAAAAGAAGAAGTAAAAGTGTCATTAATTGCTGATGACATGAAAGTCTTAGACAAAAAACTACTAGACCTGATAAATGAATTAGGCAAGGTGGCAGGATATAAAATTAATATTCAGAAATCAGCGAGGCCTGACTAGGTGTTGGCACAGTGGATGGAGCATTGGACTGGGATGCTGAGGACCCAGGTTCGAGACCCCGAGGTCACCAGCTTGAGTGTGGGCTCATCAGGTTTGAGCAAAGCTCACCAGCTTGGACTCAAGGTCACTGGCTTGAGCAAGGGGTTACTCGGTCTGCTGTAGCCCCACAGTTAAGGCACATATGAGAAAGCAATCAATGAACAACAAAGGTGTCGCAACAAAAAACTGATGATTGATGCTTCTTATCTCTCTCCGTTCCTGTTTGTCTGTCCCTATCTATCCCTCTCTCTGACTCTCTCCTATCTCTGTAAAAAAAAAAGAAAGAAATCAATGACATTTTTATATGACAATAAAGAGTAAGAAAGAGAAAATAAGGAAACAATCCTCTACAGTATTGCAAAAAAATTAAAAAGTACCTAGGAGCAAAGTTATCCAAGGAAGTAAAAGACTTGTACTCAGAAAATTATAAGACATTCAACAAAGAAAGCATGGAAGATACAAATATATGGAAGTATAAAACATCATTAAAATTTCTATACTACTCAAAGCAATCTATAGATTCAATGAAATTCCTATTAAAATGCCAATAGCATGTATATGGAACCAAGATAAAAAAACCCCAAGAGTCTCACTAATCTTGAAAATGAAGAACAAAGTGGGTGGTATCACACTTCCTGATATCAAGTTATACTACAAGGCTATTTTACTCAAAACAGGTTGGTACTGGCATAAGAACAGGCATACAGATCAATGGAACAGAACAGAGAACCCAGAAATAAATCCATGCCTTTATGGTCAATTGATATTTGACAAAGTAGGTAAGAGCACACAGTGGAGTAAAGACAGTTTCTTTAGTAAATGGTGTTGGGAAAACTGGACAGGTACATGCAAAAAAATAAAGGAAACTAGACCATCAACTTACATCATTTACAAAAATAAACTAAAAATGGATAAGAGACATAAATGTTAAGTCGTGAAACCATAAAAACCTTGGAAGAAAACACAGGCAGTAAACTCTCTAACATCTCTTGAAGCAATATATTTGCTGATATATCTCCATGGCAAGAGAAATAAAAGACAAAATAAATAAATGGGACTATATCAAACCAAAAAGCTTTTGCAAAGCAAAAGACACCATTAATAAAATAAAAAAACAAACCACACAATGGGAGAACATATTTGCCAATATATCTGACAAGGGGTTAATAACCAAAATTTATAAAGAACTTCTAAAACTCAACATCAGGAAGGTAAACAATCAAATTAAAAAATGGGCAAAGGAACTGAATAGACACTTCTCCAAAGAGGACATATGGATGGCCAATAAGCATATAAAAAATGTTCAAGGTCACTAATCATCAGAGAAATGCAAATTAAAACCACAATGAGATACCACCTCACACACATCTGAATGGGTCTCATTAACAAATCAACACACAACAAGTGCTGGCGAGGGTGTGGAGAAAAGGGAACCCTCCTGCACTGCTGGTGGGAATGCAAACTTGTGCAGCCACTGTGGAAAACAGTATGGAGATTCCTCAAAAAATTAAAAATGTTATTGCCTTTTCACCCAGCTATCCCACTTTTAGAAATATATCCTAAGAATTCCAAAACACTGATTCAGAAGATCTGCACCGTCACGTTTATGGCAGCATTGTTTACAATAGCCAAGATCTGGAAACAGCCCAAGTGTCCATCAGTGGATAAATGGATGAAAACGATGTGTTACATATACACAATGGAATACTATATAGCCACGAAAAAGAAGGGAATCTTACCTTTTGTGATGGCATGGATGGACTTGGAGATTATTATGCTAAGTGAATTAAGCCAGGTAGAGAAAGAAAAATATCAAATAATCTCACTTGTATGTGAAATCCAATGAACGCAGTGAACTGAGGGACAGAATAGAGACAGAGCGTGGTCATGGAGAGCAGAGGGACAGCCGTCAGAGGAAAGGGGGATGAGGGAATGGGATCAGAGGAGGTGGAGGGATTAGTGAAATTATATATACATAGCACATAGATACAGATTATAGGACTGCAAATCCCAGAGGGGAGGGGGCAAATGGTGTATAAGGGGGGCATGTGGTTTGGGGTGGAATGTTATATTGATTGAGACACTTGAATCCATATTAACATAATAAATTTAAAAAACTTAATAAAAAATAAAAAGACAAAGTATACAGTAGAAGAATATGATTATTTCTCTTACATCTCTTACAAGATAACTCAAAATAAAATATGAGTCTGACCAGATGGTGGCGCAGTGGATGGAGCGTCGGACTGGGATGTGGAAGGACCCAGGTTTGAGACCCCAAAGTTGCCAACTTGAGCACGGGCTCATCTGGCTTGAGCAGAAAGCTCACCAGCCTGGACCGAAGGTTGCTGGCTCCAGCAAGGAGTTGCTTGATTTGCTGAGGGCCCACGGTCAAGGCACATATGAGAAAGCAATCAATGAACAACTAAGGTGTCGCAATGAAAAACTGATGATTGATGCTTCTCATCTCTCTCCATTCCTGTCTGTCTGTCACTATCTATACCTCTTTCTGATTCTCTCTCTGTTCCTATAAAAAAAAAAAAAGAAAGAAAGAAAAAAAAAAAGAAAAAGAAATTTTCAGTGTCAAATGAGGTTAAACTTGGGCGTAGATTCAAAGAATTTCAGCAGCAAGTGGTTCACACAAGGTGACTAAATTGTGAGACAAGTTTAAGGGAACTTGTCATGAGTAGCCGGGCCACAGGTAACCTCTTACTATGGAAGGGAAAGGCAGGGAGAGAATTCTATCTAACACTTCCATTGTTGCCTCATGTTTAAATGATAGAGAAACTGAGGAAATTATGTGATTGATCCAAGAGCTTCAATCAGTGGCATGCTTATGATAAAGATTTAGTTCTGATCTTCAGTTCTGTGTGCATCCAGTCAGCTGAGATAATCAGAGAAAGTCTAGTCCATATCAACAGTTCTTGCACTAAACTGTGTGGGAGATTTTAGAATCTTGAATTTTTCCTCATTGCTCTGATTCTGGACTGGAGACCATACTATTGAATAGTTGTTCCTAGATAATATCAGCCAAGTGTTTATGAGTCTTGACTTTGAACTACTTAAGTTCACAAGCAAGAATAAGCTTTCCAAAACAAATTTGATGTCAGCACTGTCACCTTCTTTCTTTACTGGCCCAGTCTGATACAGGTGTTTCCAAGCCTCCTGCAGTCACCACACAATGACAACAATGGGGCGTATCTCTGTCTCCCTGAAGGCACTCTTAGCATCTTGCTTATTTCTGCACCCCCTGCCCCAGCACACAGTCTGGCACATGCTAGATATTCATAAATTTTTTTTTAATTCATTTCAGAGAGGGGGGGGGGGTTAGGAGCAGGAAGCATCAACTCCCATATGTTCCTTGACCAGAGAGTGCAGGGTTTTGAACCAGCAACCTTAGTGTTCCAGGTCAATGCTTTATCCACTGTGCCACCACAGGATAGGATCATAAATTTTGTGAATGATGAAACCAATACAATAGATTTTTCAGAGAGGATGTTTCAGAAGGAGTTTAGCTTATTAACTAAAGAAAATACAGTCTAAATGGGTGGGAAGTTTCTAGAACATGAGTTCCAAAGAAGAAATGCCCTCCCAAGGACTTTGGTGGAGCTCCCACTCTTCTCTTAGCTCCAAAGGTTTTTTAACTATGAGCCAAGCTGGCTGGCAAAATATTTTAACTCTGACTTGAAGAAACCTTCTCAACAGTTTTGGTTATCCTTGACCCTTTTGTACTGTAAACTACAAAAATCAACAAAACTGGTTACTCTGGATTTTTCAAATATTCTTAGAAGGGAGAACAGTTCAAGCAAAACAGTCTTACGATGTTCGTTTTAGGATGGAATCCTACCCACTAAGTAAAAAGTGTGTCTGACATAGTGGACACTGCTCCAAGTCAGCAGACATCTGAAGTCTGGTGCCTGAGTTTTAACTGTCAGAGTTCAAACACTTTCTCTGTCGTCAAATACTTTTCTTTTATATCAGTTAAAATACAGTTGGCGCCTGACCAGGTGGTGGTGCAGTGGATAGAGCATCAGCCTGGGATGCCGAGGACCCAGGTTCGAGACCCCGAGGTCGCCAGTTTGAGCACAGGCTCATCTGGTTTGACCAAAGCTCACCAGCTTGGACCCAAGGTCGCTGGCTTAAGCAAAGGGTTACTTGGTCTGCTGAAGGCCTGCGGTCAAGGCACATATGAGAAAGCAATCAATGAACAACTAAGGTGTCGCAATGTGCAACAAAAAACTAATAATCGATGCTTCTCAACTCTTCGTTCCTGTCTGTCTGTCCTTGTCTATCCCTCTCTCTGACTCTCTCTCTGTCTCTCTAAAAGAAAAAAAAATACAGTTGGCATTAGAACAACAACAACAAAACAGTTTAAGCTCTTATTTTCACACTGCTGGGATTAAGAATCATAGAATACATTTAGATCCAGGAGAGGGGAACTCAGGAGAAGCTGGAGAAAAAAAGTCAGAATAAAGAAAGGGGAAGAAGTCAACTCAACTGTTGGCTATTCATTAACGCTGACATACATATACACACACCACTGATGACTGACCCTGACCACTGAGAGCAGGTCTTTGAAAACATCACCATATGATCTGTCCATGCCAGCTTAAACTGAATTATCCCTCCTGGGGCAGGAGCCCTTGCGGAGAAGAGGGAGAGTGGTTCTCCATCTTTCTCTGCCCCATCACCAGTCCCCACCCCTCACCCCTCACAGCTTTTCTGCTACCACCACCTGCTGCAATGGGTTTGAAACTAGGACAATCCCTGAGGTCCTTTACTTGCTAATTGGACTCAGCTTCAACATACCTGCCTCCCAAGTGCCCAGAAATGTCCCCAAAACATCTCTCACCAACCTCTTCAGGTGTCTTCAGTCAGCTCCTTCCACTTGTTCCTTCATTTGGATTCTCACTCACCCCACAAGGAGCCATTGGGCATAATCTAATGCAACCTCTTGATTCAGACTCTTCTAAACTCCCCACAGATCCAACCCATCCAACCCATCTCTGTATGCACACTCAAGAATTGGAGGAAAAAGTTGGTCAAGCTTAATACTCTATCTGTGCCCTTGACCACGCCTCCTCCAGTAAACTCTAGAACCCTATTTTGTCTGCCACTCCCTATACCTTGCCCATATCTTCAATCATTACTACTCTTTTGGTGCTTTTCTTTCTTTGGTTGTTTCCCTCTAGTTATGACTCACTTTCTCTTCCCTCTCCACCCAGACTTTCAAATGCACCCTGCTTTTCACCCATTCATATATATGTCCATTACAATCTGGCATTCATCACCCCCTCCCTACCCTACTAATAACCCTCTGCATTGGCTGGCAAAATCCTTTTAGTCCTTAAAATATTGAAACTCCCTGTTGAACTTCAAACTGATGTTAATATTTCCTTTTCTGAAATTATCCACTTGGCCTTCCTGAATCCTTGGGCTCCCGGTTCTCCTCATCCTCTTTACCCATTCTTTTTCCTTATCTTCTTTTCTGGATTTTTGCCTCCTTGCTCTTCAAATGTGCATTTCCCCCCAAGTTTTATTCTCCTCTTCCTGTTCTTATAATACTATAAAAATTCCCTGGGTGATCTCATCCACTCAAATGGTTCTAACTGGTACTTACCTTTATATTTCTAGTTGTATGCAACACTTCCATATTTGAGTATCAAACCCACAGGTAAAACCAAACTCAGTTTCCCTCCTCTAAACCAGCTCTCCCTCCTTTATTGTGTCTTCCTCACCCTCAGCCATCTAGTCCTTTCTACAGAAGCTGAAACCTCATATTTCTCCTCGCTCTCATATAGCCCAAGGTTAATTAATCACAAAGTCTTGCTTATTTTGATTCTTGTATGGCTCTGAAATTTGTCTTCTACTTGGTCTAGTTCAGGCCCTTTTAAATTTTGTTTTTTTGAGTGACAGAGACAGAGAGAGGGACAGATAAGGGACAGAAAGACAGGAAAGAAGAGAGATGAGAAGCATCAATTCTTTGTTGCAGCACCTTAGTTGTTCACTGATTGCTTTCTCATATGTGCCTTGGCACGAGGGGGGGAGGACTACAGCAGACCAAGTGACCTCTTGCTCAATCCAGAGACCTTGGGCTCAAGCTGGTGGGATTTGCTGAAACGAGATGAGCCTGCGCTCAAGCTGGTGACCTCGGGGTTTTGAACCTGGGTCCTCCACGTCCCAGCCCAATGCGCTAGCCACCACACCACTGCCTGGTCAGGCCCTTTTAATTAAAAAAATATATATACATATATATATTATAGATACAGCCTCCTCACTTATCTCCCTGTCTCCAGCTTTGCAAATCTCAATTTATTCTCTATTCTTTAGTGAGAGTGATCTTTCTAGACTATAAATTTGATACTTACTCCCATGCCTAAAACTCTCCAGAGCCTGCTAGCCACTCACTTGTTCTTAGCACTCATGTGACCAAATGCTGAACCATTTGAAATTCTCCATATTTTCTGTACTGATTATTACAGCCTTGCTTTTGTTTATGCTGTTCTTTCTTCCTGGATACCTTTTTCTCTCTAATCATTATTTCATGCCTACTTATTCTTTAAGATTTAAATTAGGAGTGGCTTCTTCCAGGAAGCTCTCCCTGATGTCTCCACTCCCCCCTACTTCTCTACATACTCCCACAGCCTGTCCTAGAACACACTGTCTTTGATTATCTATTAAATATTTCTAGACTCCCCCCATCTGTATACGATAATATGCTCCTCTCCTAAGGGCAAGAGCTGAGTGCTTATATCCTTAGAATCACAGTTCCTGATTCATGCTTGATGTTTAGTAAGTTATTTAATAAATAAATCAATAAAATGCTAGATTCTTTTCATGAAATACAGGATAGCTGAGGCTATATAAATTTATTTGATTTTGAAGTGCTTCATAAGGGTAAGAGTCATCAGAAAGCAACTGATTAAACAGAGGATTGTACTAGATAGAGCCCAAGGAAGGTAAGAAGAGAACCTTTGGGGACAGATTCACTGTGAACATGGGCCCACGAGAGACTGTCAGTGAGATTAAACATATACAGAGTAAGGATCCTCAGGAAGTGATGGCAAGTGAGACTGATGACTTTTGGAAATTTGGCACTAATCACTTTCCTGTTTAAACCTAAGCCATGATGTGGTTATAGCTCTAACTTGTTTGCTTCTTGAAGGGCCTGGTGGTGAAGGTATAAGATTGCTAACTGAAGGGCACTGAATGATCCATGAAACCGTGTATGTCATGGCAGAAAGGACAGCAGCTCTCTCAGTAAAACAGAGGATCAGTAGGTCTGTCCTGGGGCAGCAGATGCCTATGTTCCATGTGGGTTAAGCAAATAGCCTTTGTTTAAACAGAGAGGAAGTCTGAAAGGTTAAGGACTAATACCAATACCTCACATGGCTGGTACTTGAGCCCACCTATAATTTCTATCTGTTCCTTTCTGCAAACTACTTGAAACTACAGTCTAAATATAAACAGCATGTTTGCAATCATGGCTACAAGATAAAGTCCTTAGCCACCTGTTCCAAAAAGACTGCCTCCCTAAGCTCCTTCCATGTGGCAGCTCTGGAGCCCTGCTTTCAGAGCATCGGCGGGGCGAGGAAAGCAGGTTCCCGTTTCATTTCTACAGGGTAAAATGAAGGGGCCGACCTCGGGGACTTTTGGGACAGGTTGCTTGCTGCTGTGCTTTAAAGTTCTGAATATTGTCTGCTATTTTATTACTCACTTCCCACAGGTTAAAAATAAGATTATTTGTCAATAACATTAAAATGCACATGACACTTTCAATGAAATTTATGGTCAGAATCATCTAGCTAGCCATACTCAATTTACATTATTATATTCTTTAAACTAATCTCCAAATTTCTTTTGAAGGTTGATTCTTTTCAGCATAATTAGGGACATAGAGACTTCATGAAAACCCTTAAAGAGAATTCTGAAAAGCAAGGGAGCAGGCTAATGATGAGGAGGCAGGGGTCTCGACATCCGGTGTGGACTCGGTGGTTAACTGAGTCAGGCACAGCTTCTCTGGGTTCAAGTTTCTGGTTTTCCAATCTGGAGAAATTGAATTCCCTCTAAAGCTACTTCCAACTCTCAGATTTAAAGAACTAGTATGATGCAAAATATTCTTAGCCACTTTTTTAAAAAGAGGTCTTCTGCAGTATGTGTTCCATTTCCATTCTCTCAGAAACAAAAGTGCAAATAACTCATTTATTACTTCCATTAGATGTTTATAATGAGTTAAGAGTTAATATTTATTCTCAAAAGCAGTGGCCATTTTCTAGTAAGACTCTCCTAGATGATACTGGGTTGAACCGCACCGGCGCCCGTCCTCATCCGCTCCCACGACCCGCACGCACGGAGCGTCATGTTATCCACATGGCACTCCAGGGCTGCTCTTCCTCGGACCCAGTGATACCATCTCTTTCTATAGAGCAGTAACATATACAATAAATAATCTAAGAGAGGCAAGAATGGGGGAAATCACAAATAAACAAAGAATTCTTAAATTAAGCTTCACAAAGTCAAAAAAGATACTGTATCGTATATAACTTCTGAATATGCAGAGTTCTATTTATCAAGAAAACGTGAGATAGATGGATTTTTTTATAATGCCTATGTTTACCACCCTTAGATTTTTATAGCATTTTTTACATGTTATTTTTTAGAGGGTAGCTTGCAATTTTTTCTCCCTAACTTGCTAAAAGACTTTGATAGGATTAGGAATTCTGAAAGCTACTATTTGCTTTTTCTTAAAAAATTTAATTTATTGTGTTTACATAGATTTTAGTGTCCCCCCGAATGCATTCCCCTCCCCCGTGTTCCCCACAACTTCTCCTTTCCCCCCTCCCCTCACCGCACTCCCCACTTCCCTCCAGGATTAGCTTTTCTGCTCTCTATAACGCTGTGCTATGTGTATTTAATTTCACCAATCTCTTTTCCTTTTCTGATCTCTTCCTATCATCCCCTTTCCCTCTCTCTGCTTTCACTCTGGACCCATTGATCCCACCTCTGTCTCTATTCCATTCCTCAGTTCATATTGTTCATTAAATTCCTGAGATAAGTGAGGTCATATGATATTTTTCTTTCTCTGCCTGGCTTATTTCACTTAGCATAATAGTTTCCAGGTTCATCCACGCTATCGCAAAAGGTAAGATTTCCTGTTTGCTTTGAGCAGTTTTTAAGATTCAGCATTTGCCAAACATTTACTTTTTTATTATTATTATTATAGTTTTATTTTTTTAATGGGGTGACATCAATAAATCAGGATACATATATTCAAAGATAACATGTCCAGGTTATCTTGTCATTCAATTATGTTGCATACCCATCACCAAAAGTCAGATTGTCCTCTGTCACCTTCTATCTAGTTTTCTTTGTGCCCCTCCCCCTCCCCCCTTCCCTTTCCCTCTCCCCTCTCCCTCCCCCTCCCTAACCACCACACTCTTATCTCCCTCCCCCTCCCTAACCACCACACTCTTATCAATGTCTCTTAGTCTCACTTTTATGTCCCACCTACGTATGGAATAATGCAGTTCCTGTTTTTTTCTGATTTACTTATTTCACTTCGTATAATGTTATCAAGATCCCACCATTTTGCTGTAAATGATCCAATGTCATCATTTCTTATGGCTGAGTAGTATTCCATAGTGTATATGTGCCACATCTTCTTTATCCAGTCATCTATTGATGGGCTTTTTGGTTGTTTCCATGTCCTGGCCACTGTGAACAATGCTGCAATGAACATGGGGCTGCATGTGTCTTTGCGTATCAATGTTTCAACACAATTTTATGTTTAAGACTCTCAACAAAATGGGTATAGAAGGAAAATATCTCAACATGATAAAGGCCATATATGATAAACCATCAGCTAACATCATATTAAATGGCACTAAACTGAAGGCTTTCCCCCTTAAATCAGGAACAAGACAGGGTTGTCCACTCTCTCCACTCTTATTTAATGTGGTACTAGAGGTTCTAGCCAGAGCAATCAGACAAGACAAAGAAATAAAAGACATCCATATCGGAAAAGAAGAAGTAAAGGTAAACATTTACTTTTAAAAATGTAAAGTCTTTTAAGGGATTTTTCTGAATTCAAAGATAGTTATATTTTCAGTATAATTTTATTTAAGTGTATTTTTTCTCTATTTTAATTCTCTAAAAAGTAGTAATCCATTCATGATATTGCAGGCTTTTATGTTCTCTATCCAGGACCGTTCTTGTCCTGCCCGTAGTGAAACTCAGTGTAAGAGAGTGCATGGTAATGGACTGACATTGCGTTTTTCTTTTCAGTTGAAGCAATGGTGTTCTGAGCAGACAACTAACCTCTCTCTGTTAGTTGAACTTTCTTTGGCTGACAATCTTTAGTGGTAAATAAAATTAGAAAACTCACTTGATACTTAAGTTAATGGGAATTTAAATTAATAGAAACTTCTACAATTTCTTAAATTTGCTAAGATAGTTCATAATTACCTATTTTTTTGAGTCCACTTATATTACTTTGGAGACAAGCAAGAGCTCTGAATAAGCATAAATATTTTCAAGCTGTGATACAATAATCTTTTATCCCAAAGTCAATCATTCTATTCTCTGCCTCTTCCAATTCATGCTCCTTTGTGGATGGTTGTTATTCTCACTGACACCAAAATTAAAGTAGAATTCTATTCCTTTTTAACAAAGATACAGTGGAAGGCTTTGATGGGGACTCTTAGAGGGAGAGGAACTTGGGGCATGCAGCTGTCCAATGCAAAGTGCTATGCAGAGTAAATGATGGCACTGAGACAGAAGGGGAATGTTACCTACTAATCATCTTAAAAAAAAAAAAAACCAAGAAGGCCTACTGAGAAAAGCTTATTTAAGAAAGACTAACACAGTTACAGGCTTCTCTCAGCCTATACCCAGGATTCTTGCAGTTAGGAGGAAGGGCTATGCAGTGACTGATATAATGACTATAGCTGAGAATAGGAGGGACAAAAAAATTCCAAATGGAGCTAATGCCTGCATGGAAAATGATCTCCTACTAGCTGGTATTTCCTTTACATCTCAGTTTCCTATATCCATCCATACACCATTTAATAGATAAAGCACCACCTGAACGTTACTTATTTAATATTTTAAAAAATAATTTCACTTTTCTTCCTTAAATGAATTGATTTAAAGGAAATTTCTGTACAAATTTTTTCATAGAAAACAAACATCAGTTGCCATAATTAAAAGGCAACTGTTAATGTAAATACAATGAAAACTATTCTATTTAATGTAGTTAAATGAGCCAAAAGCTGCACCTGAGAAGACCTGCTCCTTCTATTGAGAAAGAAACTGGTTAATGTTAGTGACCAACATGAAACTTCGTTCTTTCTTTTTTAATTAACAGAAATGAAAGACAATTGAAGAAGAAATACCTTTCTCGTTTATGATTCAGTGTTATTCAATGTGGTCCCTAATGTCTAAAATCACCTGCTGTATTACCAAGGATAAAGTTCCAGACTTAGCCGAACACTGATCTACTTTAATCCCTATACGAGGTTAACCCTTAAAAGCAGAGCACTGTTTAGAAATACTTGCTATTTTGAGGTAGCTATTGTAATTAGTGGAGCAGTAAAACAATTTTTGCTCTTTTGAGAAATTATCAGCAGAAATACAGCACACAGAGCATGTTTTTCAAGATAAGATAGAAAATGCAGTCTTATGACATTGAGTTATCTAAAAATTGTTGAACGCTATTAGGAATATTCTCAGTGTCTGAAGAAAAGGAACTCTTCCCAAAAGGTCCGATTTTCGCACCATAAGTTAAGTTCATGGAGCTATAGAATTCTTCCTCTTCTAAAGTAGAATATTCGTTCTTTTCAACTCAGACTTGACCATTCACCAAACCAACACCCACATTTCCCCTGTACTTCCAAAGTAACCTCCAAAAGGTGGACCATAGATGAGCCTAAATTTATAGTTATATGTTATTTTTTAAACTTTTGTTTTTACAACAAAATACATATAGATTCAAATCTGTGAGGAAAATCCTAAAAATACCACCATACCTTTTGATCTGGTAAACTTGTTTTTTCAAAACTCAGGTGCTTACATCTCTTGAAGAGAACTGAATTACTCTGTTAAAATCTGTAGTTTAAGACAGACTGACAGCCAGACAAATATCCACCAGATGGCTCAGAGTGGTTAGATTTGGGGGAGTTTAAGATTTTAGAAGGTTTTTATATTCTACTTTACATACATATTGTTAGATTTTTTAAAATAAGAAAAAGTATGATACAAAATATTTTTACTAAAATAATATGCATCTAGAATCATCAGCATGATAACTGTGCTGAACAGCACTTTTCTGAAAGCGGAAAGAGAGTGAGAAAATGTTTAACCTGGAGAGACTTGGTTGTCTACAAATACCCACAGGGTTGTGAGAGGGAAAAAGGATGAAATCTATGTGCTGTTTCTTCTAAAGGCAGATTTCAAGTTAAATGGTAAAAATGGGAAGCAGATTTTTGTCTCTGTTCAATGAACACTAAATGTGCTTAAGAAAAGGCTTGGGAACCACTTGCCAGGGGCCTCAGAGCTGAGACAGCTGCAAGGGAAAGAGGCAAAGGAGGGAGAATGGAGGTGCTTCAGGCTTTCTTCAAATGGAAGATTCTCTGGTTTGTGCTGAAACAGTACTTTATTCCATACGTAATCTTTTACTGAAGATTGAAAAACAGAGGAAACAGTTTGGTTTAATGGAGAATCATTTATGGCCTCTTGACAGGATGAAATGACAAATTCCGTGCTTTTTATGATAACTTCTGGCCTTTTTATTATACAGCCCAAAGCAGACACTTCAGAGCATCACGTGAAAAGGAGAAGTATGAATTACTGACGTCAGAAACCATTAAAACCATTAGGTTTTAAGAGGTTTCTTAATATTGAGGCAACAGGAATTTAAGCAGAATGTAAAATATAATCAAATTAACAGTTTAATTCAGATGCTACTCTTAGTCACATTTGCTGGGTTTTCTAAAAGAGCTTTTTTTACCAAGTGAACACTAAAGGCAGGATGTCTGAGTAATGTGAAAATGTCTGATATTTTTTTTTTGTCTGATATTTTTAAAAGATCACAACAGCTAGTATTCCAGAATAGTTATCGAAGGAAAAGCAGAGTTATTTAGGTAGGGTTCATATATAACCGAGATCATAAGAAAGCAGCATCGAGCCTATTAGAAGTTCTGTTGGTAAAAACTGATGACAATAGAGACAATGCAATTGTGTTAGACATCCATTCTAAGATAAACAGGGACAGGTGCTGAAAATAAATTTACTCCTTGCTATCAATGAGACTGAAGTTAAAGGCAATTGCTTTACTTATTTTTTTTTTTGCTTGTGACATAATAAAAAATGAAAATTATACCATCAAGTCCCAGTTCTGATTTTAATCTCAGTTTACCTAACATATTGGTTGAGTAGACTGTGTCTCTAAGGACATAGCCACATGAGCTCCTGAAAGTCCATAGTAAAAAGTCATTCTTTTGGGTGAAACATTCTATTTTTTACTTCTTTTTTCCAAGTGAGAGAAGGGGAGATAAAGGGACAGACTCCTACATGTATCCTGACTGGGACCCACCCACAACCCCCATCTGGGACAATGCTCTGCCCATCTGGTGCCATGCTCACAACTGAGCTATTTTTAGTGCCTGAGGAAGAGGATCCACAGAGCCATCCTCAGTGCCTGGAACCAATGTGTTTGAACCAATTGAGCCATGGCTACAGGAGGGGAAAAGAGAGGGAGAGAGAAAGGAGGGGGAGGGGTGGAGATGCAGTTGGTTACCTCTCTTTTGTGCCCTGATCAGAAATCAAACCCGAGACATCTACATGCTGGGCCAACATTCTACCACTGAGCCAACTGGTCAGGGTCTTGGGTGAAGCATTCTTGTATGCAGAAGTTACTCAAGGGAATGCTAATGTACGCATTGTCTTTAGCCATATTTTGGTGGTGCCACCATGAGGAATATAAGCAATGGTGATGACTGCTGAGCACATGGTAGGACTGACAAAAGCAGATGAAAGGTGAAAATGGGAAGGCTTCAATAAATTAATCAATCAAATTGAAGCCTTCCCATTTTCACCTTTCATCTGCTTTTGTCAGTCCTACCATGTGCTCAGCAATTGGCCCTGGCCAGTTGGCTCAGTGGTAGAGCGTCGGCCTGGCGTGAGGAAGTCCCGGGTTCGATTCCCGGCCAGGGCACACAGGAGAAGCGCCCATCTGCTTCTCCACCCCTCCCCCTCTGCTTCCTCTCTGTCTTTCTCTTCCTCTCCTGTAGCCAAGGCTCCATTGGAGCAAAGATGGCCCGGGCACTGGGGATGGCTCCTTGGCCTCTGCTCCAGGCGCTAGAGTGGTTCTGGTCGCGACAGAGCGACGCCCCGGAGGGGCAGAGCATCGCCCCCTGGTGGGCAGAGCATCGCCCCTGGTGGGCGTGCCGGGTGGATCCCGGTCGGGCACAATCGGGAGTCTGTCTGACTGTGTCTCTCCCCATTTCCAGCTTCATAAAAATACAAAAAAAAAAAAAATTGATTGGGTATTTACTCCATAATGATAAATTTTACCCATCCCACAATTTTTCAATGGCAGTTTTCATAATACAGAAACAGTCTAATGTAATTTCAGTCAGCACTTTAAACATGTTAGTGCAAACATATTTTGGAGAAATTAGAATTTTATATAAGACCCCGATGTTTCAAAACACAATGAGGCCTGTTTCTTTTAAAGCAAGTACTTAAGATTCTCATGAGTTTGTCTTAAGATTGTCCTTCCAGATAATCAGGAAAATTGGGTGGCGGCAGGGGAGGGAGGGCACATTGGTTGAGAAGACAGTTTCTAGGGTCAGAATTGGGTTTGAGTCTTATTTTCATTATTCACAGACCATGTGACTTGGTGCAATTTACTCAACTCTACTAAGCCTGTTTTGTATCATGTACATAGGGAAAAAACTAGCATCCACCTTATAGCGCTTGCTGTCAGAATTAAATAAAGGCCCTGGCCAATGGCTCAGTGGATAGAGCGTTGGCCCAGTGTATGGACATCTGGGTTTGATTCCCAGGCACAAAGGAAAAGCTACCATCTGCTTCTTCTCCCCTTCTCTCCCTCTCCCCCTCCCACAGGTAGTGGCTCAATTGGTTCAAGCATAGCCCTTGGTGCTGAGGATAGGTAGGTTGGTCCTAGTGCATCAGCCTCAGGTGCTAAAAATACTTGAGCATTAGCCCCAGAAAGGGTTGCTGGGTGGATCCTGGTCAGGATGCATGTGGAAGTCTGTCTCACTATCTCCTCTCCTCTCATTTAAAAAGGAATTAAATGATATAATACTTAAAACTAAGCAGGTGTCTGGCACAAAATAAACTCTCAATAAATGTTAGTCATCATTATGAATACTGTATTCACAATTGTTGCTATTAAGAGGTCTTTCAATGAGAAAGTGAGAACATACATGTGTAATTCCTTCTACCTTTTGCCATGAAAGTAAGACTATTTATCTTTGGTTTCCAAGTCAAATGTCATTCACTCATTTAATTGTAATTATTGAGTAACATATAGATGCTGGTCACACAAAAATAAATAAGACATTTCTCTGCCCTTATGGTGCCCAGAGTCTAGTAGAGAACACAGTCATAAAGACAAACACTTGGCCCTGGCCAATTAGCTCAATTGGTTAAGAGCGTCTTCCTGAAACAACAAGGTTGTGGTTTGCTTCCCAGCCAAGGCACACACAGGAAGCAACCAATGAATGCATGACCGAGTGACACCACAAATAATAGTTTCTTTTCCCTTCCCTCCCTCTCCTTTTCTCACTCTCTCTCTAAAAATAAATAAATAAATAAATAAATAAATAAATAAATAAGTCCTGGCCAGATAGCTCAGTTGGTTAGAGCATCGTCCTAGAGAACAGAGGTTGCTGGTTTGATTCCCCAGTCAGGGCACATACAGGAGCAACTCAATGTTCCTGTCTCTTTCTCCTTGCCTCTCTCAAAAAGCAAAACAAAATAAAAAAACAAATTCTTGAAGTACAATACTATAGGTGCTACGCTGGAGGTAGTTATGAGATGTCATGGCCCAAGGGAGGCAAGTGAGAACACAGGCAGCCTTCACCCTCTGACTCTCTGAACTTCAATCACTATAGTATCTATAGTTGGGCATCTATCTAGGGCGCAACACAAAAGAAGACTTATAAACACAATTTAATAAAAACACGGCAGCAGAGCCTTTGAATCTTCTATTGAGGATTAATTACCAAACCTATTAATTCTTAGAGGATTTTTTTGTTACAATATATTTGTTACCATGTCACTTTCACATATGCTCAATATGTTCTCCAATATTCTGTCAATATAAAGCTTCTTTTCCAATTAATTTACATAAATGAAAAAGAGTTCACTAGATTTTTTAGTAACATTCTATTATTTTACATACTAAAAAACAGAGTCATGTAAAATTTAACAACAATTTGAAGAATTGGTTGAAAAGTTTGATTATTAATTTATGTTTTAGGAGATGAATTCTGGTTTATCTGACCTCTGGGAAGGTACCACCAATATATATTTTGGAGATAGAAGAATGTATCATGTTGCAGGTAGTAGGAAGGCAGAGGAAACTGGAAGGGAACAGGAAAGCTGCCAGTGGGCAGTGTGATTTAGGATGTAACACAGGTTGCTGTCAGGCATTAGATCTCATTAGAGAGAGGCTGTGTAGATACTCTTAAGATTAGAGGGTAAACTTTAGATATCAGTATTGGAATAATATATATAATAGTGAGCCAGAGCCCTAGTGTCAACTGTGCAGTAAATTCGTTATGTGTAACCTTGGCTAAGTCATTTAACATTCACCAGCCTTGGCTTTCTCAGCTAAAGAACTTCCTGTTTCTTCTACAAATACCACAAAATAAGATTCAAAGAAGAATAGGACATAGTCCTTGCCTTCAAGGAGCTCACAGTTGGGTGAGAGAGATGAGAAAAACATAAATACCCTTGGCACAGGAGAAAGAGTGCCACGTGGTACTAGATGCTTAACCAGGTCTGCACATCAGAATCCTCTTGGGAGGTCTACCTTGCAATTGCCAAGTCAGTTGCTTTCTATGGAGCTTGAGTCTTAGGTACACACCTGTTAAGGATTCTATTAGAAGCTCTTTGTCTCCAGGGTTCCCTGAAGGCCTATAGAAGGTATATGGGGACTGAGAAGGGGGGTAACTTAAACAAGGGCATTAGACTCAGGCCCCTTCCATCTCTGATATCTTTGAATTTACAGTACCTACATTCCTGGTACCAAAGACCTGACTGAAAGGGCAGCAGACATGCATCTGGTCCAGGGTTCAGAGCTATGGGAAGAAATGCATCTTGGGCTGAAGAGGTGGGAGGGTCCACAAACAATGCAGCTGGCATGGCCAGTAGTTAGTTCAACAACAGGGCTTGTCTGTCTGACTGAAGATATGTCCTCTGAAGGAGCAGTGGAAGTCTGACCTGGGTTCTCACTGGGTCCTCAGAGATATCTTCATGGCACAAACTAAAAAGAAAGCAGCCCCTTCTCCTCACACTAGCCTCAGTTACTTTCTTCATTGTGGGCGATCTCTGGCAAAACAGCTTTCTTATACTATCTAAAATGATTTTAGAACCTTCCAAAAAGGATTGGACATGCTAAAGGAATACTTTTGTGTTAAGTTTAAGGTTAAGAACCTTGTTAAGTTCCTCATATGATGCTGTAGATGGGCCAACATATCAGCTTTGGGAATGTCAGTACAAACACAAGAATATAAAATGCCACGTGTCCTGACACAATGTCCGTATGTTTAACTGATGTGAATGAAAACAGCAGTGACCTCTCTGAAGAAGGCTAATCATCTCCTGAAAATGATGTATTTTGAAGGCTTAACACATTGCTATGACTAACCACTGTTCTATTGCACATGTGTTCATTTGGATATAATTACTGAGGAAAGTTTTCAACATATTGGTAAAGGAAATAAAGTCCTCTAATATGTGCATGGTCCTATCACTAAAAATTACTTTGGAAACTCTGCTTTCACAAAAGTTAAGTGAAGAGCATCGGCCTGGAGTGTGGGGGACCCGGGTTCGATTCCCGGCCAGGACACACAGGAGAAGCGCCCATTTGCTTCTCCACCCCCACCCCCTCCCCTTCCTTCCTCTCTGTCTCTCTCTTTCCCTCCCGCAGCCAAGGCTCCATTGGAGCAAAGATGGCCCGGGCGCTGGGGATGGCTCCTTGGCCTCTGCCCCAGGCGCTAGAGTGGCTCTGGTCGCCACCGTGGCAGAGCGACGCCCTGGAGGGGCAGAGCATCACCCCCTGGTGGGCAGAGCTTTGCCCCTGGTGGGCGTGCCAGGTGGATCCGGTTGGGCGCATGCGGGAGTCTGTCTGACTGTCTCTCCCCGTTTCCAGCTTCAGAAAAATTCAAAAAAAAAAAAAAAAAGTTAAGTGAAAGATTGTGTTACCTAAAAACTTAGTTTGATATAAGGCTGACTTTATTTTGTATACAAAATCTAGAAAATACAGATGGTCCTCACCTTAATGATGGTTCAACTTAATCATTTTTTTTTACTTTATGATAATGTGAAAGCAATCAACAGGAACTGGCTAGGTTAAGCTATGGTGTTCAGTAGTTTAGTTAAATGTATTTTTGACTTAAGATATTTTCACCTGACCAGGCGGTGGTGCAGTGGATAGAGCGTCGGACTGGGATGTGGAGGACCCAGGTTCGAGACCCCGAGGTTGCCAGCTTGAGCGCAGGCTCATCTGGTTTGAGCAAAGGCTCACCAGCTTGGACCCAAGGTCGCTGGCTCGAGCAAAAGGTTACTTGGTCTGCTGAAGGTCCGCGGTGAAGGCACATATGAGAAAGCAGTCAGTGAACAACTAAGGTATCACAACAAAAACTGATGATTGATGCTTCTCATCTCTCTCCCTTCCTGTCTGTCTGTCCCTATCTATCCCTCGCTCTGACTCTCTCTGTTAAAAAAAAAAAGGCATTTTCAACTTACAATGGGTTTGTTGGAATGTATCTCCACTACAATTTGAGGGGCATCTGTATATAACTGTTTGGGAATACGCTATGCAAATAAAACCAAGTTTGCCAAAGATTACACTAGTCATTGGGGAAGACTGGCACAAAAAGGATGAAGGATGAGCCAAAAACACATTACTTGGAGAAGAGAAGAGAAACCCTAACAGAAGGTCAAGAAGAGTTTCTTTTTTATTTGAAAGGTTATAATACTCTCTCTTTTTAAAGTACCTCATGCACACAATTAACAGAGAATTGTATTTACAGAGAAATATAATCTTTTCCCTTGGTGCCTGGATAAAGACATAAATGGCACAGAGGGAAACTGGCTCAATCACATGTAGTATTTCCTCAAAACTTTTCATCTTAAAAAATAGTAATTAATTCCCATTAAAAAGGGTGTACAAGTGCCCTGGTGTCAGCACTGGAGGTGAAAGACAAGACTTTGAAGCCACTGACTAACTAGTGGGAAGATCAGAACAAGGCTCACGTACACATTGTGGCCCTCCACAGCTCTCATATTTAATATGAGCAATTCTTTGGGTCGTGCTCAAAAAAACCCATCATCTTTCCTCCTTAATATGAAATAGAAACCTTGGAAGCCCTTGTATAAATATTTATTATTCACAATTCACTTTCTAGACATGAATAAAATGACTTGTCATGAGATGTCAGGGTATTTGCATTTACAGATGTGGGGGCTGAGGGTAGGTGATAACTCTAGGGAGAAGGTGGGTTCTGAGTAACAAACTGCTTAGAGCTTACCTCTGAGTTCCTTCTTTTGTTTGGCTCTTCAAGCTGAAATGCCTGTTTCCTCTGGTTTTAGATAGGTGTGAGACTTAACTAACTGTACCATGCTTGTTGGCCTTGTCACAAATAGTCACCACTCATTAGTGGTTTCCCCAGAATAGGAGCCTAGAATTTCTGTTGACTCATAATATAAAGGCTACTAAAATGGGAGATTAAAAAAAAAACATACCTGTACACCATACCTGTACGGACCCAGTTTTTTACAAAAGCCACTTATGATCGTATTTTCTGATGAATCAAGATGCAACATGAGATATACTCATGACTACAGTTGCCCCAGAATTGATTCTTTGGAATGACGGGTCACATGGCAAGACTTCTGGGAATAATACACAGGCAGGAAGACAAAGTGTGGTGCCATTGTGTGAGCTTGGGGAAACTTGAGGAGTAAAAAGAGGATAACTGTTATCCAACAAGATGAAGTGCATGCATTTGCTGAATGGCCTTCATTAAAGTTCCAAACTATAAGGGCTCTGTATTTTAAATTAGTACTTCCTAGTTTAAACATTCAAGTAGCTTTTATTTCTCCTCTATTTCCCATGAATTCCTTTTCTTCTCTCACTTAAATTTTATTCTCAGATTTACTGAACAAACCTGTTTGGACAAGTTGAGTCAACTTAACTAATAGGCCAGTTTAGTCCTGATCCTTAAACACAGATTTTTAAAGAGTGCTTAAATAAATAGCAGCATGTCATCTTATATATTAGTCTCTTAAATGTATTATTTAAAGCACAGAGCTTTCTGAATAAGAGGTAGACTTGAAATTATGACTTTCTGGAAGATTTTAGTTTCTTTCAAAATATCTATGAATTATGGCACTACATAGAGTTATCTCCACAGGATTTAATGTTTTATAATAAATCTGTCTTATATGTTTAAATGCTTAGATGATGCCAAAAATTTATTTTTACTTTATTAAAGTCTATTGGTCAACTATAATTTTAACTCAATAACCACATTTTCTGTTGATATTTAAGCTATTTGCAAAATGACTCCAGATCAAAGCAGCCCACACATGGTTAAGATTCCATCAATGAGTTCTTTTAGCTTATATTTCATTATCACTAGTGAAGAGTTGTTGCTAATGGGAGCAATGAGATCAGAACAAGACTCTAGGCACATGTTGTGGCCCTCTCCACATATCTCAGATTTAATAATATGAGCAATATTTGGGTCTTACTTGAATGGCTAATTCACATTCACAAGCCAAGATCAGAGCCTGCACTCCAGCACTGAAAGGAAGGTGGCACTCTCTTCCCCAATCTTCACAGCCCCATGGAAATCTAGGCACACTTTCCTCCTACTCAGAGAAAAGGCAAGCATTATGCATGGTTCTCCTAGGCTTCAGAATCAGAATGCTCAGTAATGATATTTCAAGACCAAACCTCCAGTTCTTAGCTCCTTCCTGCTACCTTCTGAAGCGGAATGGTTACACACACTCACATCTGATTGCCTAGGTCATGAGCCATAACCAATAAGAGAGCTTACAGAAAGGCATTCAGGAGAACACATTACTCTATATCCAATTTTGTCTGTTTAGTTTCTTTATCACACAAAACTTAAGTTTTATATATAATACATGATCAGATTCTATGAGAAATCTAGATGAGTTCATTATTATTCAAATACAGTATCTTTGTATCTTTTGCAATAATCAAATATAGTATCTTTGTATCCTTTGCAATAACCAACAGCATAATACAGTCACTCAATAAATATTTGTTGAATTTAATGAAATAGATTTGAAAGTCATCAGTTCCAACTCCTGGCTGTTTTATCCATCTTAGTGGCATATTTTATGATGCAGGGAAAGATTTTCTAAAAGTGGTACCACTACATCAAGAATTACTGAATCTTGGCCCTGACAAGCAAAGCTGTGACCCTAACTTAGGCCTCTGAACACCAGTAAAAGTAGAGACAATGAAAGCCATAACATAGGAGTAGGGCCACAAGTTTTAAATGAGAAATATGTAAGCATAACTTCTTATTCTATCAGGTGTGTAAATTTGGCTGGGTTACTTAATCTCTCTAGCTACACTGTAGGACTGTTGCGAGGGTTCAATGAGATAATGCATGTAAAATGCTTAGCATAATGTTTGGCATATAATAAGCAATAAATGGTAGCTATTGTTATTGTTATGAGGAATTTTCTATGGCAGAAAGAGCAGTTATTGCACCTCTATTTGTCTAATACTCAATTACTGTCTTTGATTAAATGCTTCTTTTAATATTTCTGCTCAGCCAGATGATTTCTTAATTTACATTTATTGAGTTTTATATATAAGATGCTACATTTGAAGGAGATAAAACATATCCCAAGGATCTACCAATTAGATTGTTGGCTTTTTGCAACCCAGTTAGTTGCTTTGCAAGATGAGGAACTTGATGACAAATAAACTTTTAAAATCAGCTAGAATGTATAATAAGAAAAATAAATATTAATGAAAATAATTATAATAATATTAAAATCTCCCTTTTACATGAAGACAAGAATGTCAAGGCAACTGAGATTCATAAGGACATTCTAAAAACAAATACAAAAAGCATGTTGCCATCAAAAATATTGAAGTGTGAGGTGACGTCAGAGAAATGGCGCTATGAGGAGGGCTCTTGATACTTCTCCCTGAAACATCAACAAATTCAACTAGAGATAGAAAAACAATCTCAGGAGCATCTGAAATACACATACATCAAACAAAGGTACGATTGGGAGAAAAGGTGGCTGAATATATAATCAATTCTGAAGGAAATAAGACGAAGAATGGAGTATTCCGCTCTCCTCACTGATCTGACGAAGGGCTGCTTTCACTTGGAACTGAGAGAAAGCGAGGACTGGGGGCATGGAAAAAGCTGGGCTAGGGCAGAGATGTTCAAGCTGAGAAGAGAGTGTGCCCGTGACTCAGCCCACGCAGAGTTAACGCCAGCAGCAGACCCCAGCAGAGGTGGGCAAGCAGTTGCCTTGTTTACGCTCGGTATCCCAGTCGGTGACTGCGGGCAGTGTGCGAGTGGATCCACCTGGAGCTTTGGGCATGGGTGCCAACATTCCTGAACAGAGAGGCTGGGTTGGAGACTGTCAGTAGTGGCCCTCTGCATGGGCTCTGATCAGAGTTTCTAATTAATCTCGGCTTCCCAAACAACAGCATGCAGGAAGTGCACAAAAACCGGCTTCCCTACACCGGGACCACCAGCCATACAGGCTAACAAAGCACACTTCTGGGGAAGAGAACTGTGGAAGTGGTGGGGGGAAGGGTGAAGAGGCAGCTTGCAGACAGCCTCTGGAGAGCAGACCTGTGGAGCGCTGAGGCATACTAGACATGCCTGGAGGCTCATAGAAAGATACCTGAAAGGCAATCGGCTCCCAGCCTTGCCTGATTATACTGGCAGCTCTGGCTGGCAAAGCCTTACCCAGAACCCTACGTTGAATGGGAATAGAAGGGGGATTTGACAGCTCTTAGAGCCTCTTGCTCTCCAGGCAGTGGATCAGGCAACTTCACAGCTGGGTCCCCAGGCTGTGGTTCAGGAAAGAGAGATTTGTGGAGAGGCTCCAGGAAAATGGACTCTCCCATTGTCAGAGCCTGCAAACACCAACAAGCCCTGCCCACCAATGGGACTGAGGCCTAGTTTATGTCATCACCATAGCAACACAACAGCAAATCTCTGCCTAACAGTGCCAGAGGGACAGAACCTGGGGTACAGCACCACCAGCCAAAAAGAGAAAGAAGAAAAAAAAAGGAAGAAGATAACTTCTCAAAAGCAGAAAAAATCCACAGTCTTTATAACTTTTTTCATTTTTTTCTTGCATTTTTTACATTTTTTTTCCTTCCATTTTGGTCACTTTATTCTCTTTCTGTTTTATTCTTTTCTTTTCATTTTGAAAGTTATTACCCGTAGGTGTTACATTTTCCATTCTTTTCATTTTCTATGAGTGTTACATTCCAATAAACTTAACTCAACTTTCTTTTTCTCTCTCTCTTTTTGTTTCTTCTTTTCTCTTTCACTTTTTCTCTCACTCAAATCTCACCCACAAACAAATTATTTTATTCTGGATTCAAAATTTTCCTTAGTGTCATTTTGTGTGCTTTTTTACTTTGCTTTTCATCTCTTTAGCATTTCCTCCAACTCTGGGTCTCCATTCTATAGGTTGTTTTTTTTTACCACTTAATACAACAAAATTTTCATTTTTCACTGTATTTTCTCTTTTCTTTTCTATTCTCTTACACTATTTCTCTCATTTGACTGTCATTTACAAACAAATTATTTTATTCTTGATCCAAATATTTTCCTTGTGGCATTTTGTGGGTTCATGCCTCGTTTTTTTGCCTCTTTGCCACTTCCCCAGAAACCAGGCCCTCTGTTATACGTATTTTTGTTCCACTTAGCACAATAGAATTTTCAGTTTTTCACTGCATTTTCTCAAAAAAAATTTTTAAATCAACTCTTATTAGTGTTATTAACAATACCACTCTCAAATGTCATTTAAAAAAAAGAAATCGAATATCAGGGATACAAAGACAGAGATGTAGCTCAGATAGATGAGGAAAAAGCTATAGAAAAAAATTTCAATAGCTTAGAAACCTTGGAGTTAAATGACAGAGAATACTCAGGGATATACAAGAAAGCACAGAAAGGCAATTTAGGGAGCCTAAAAAATAATTCAATGAACAGGAAGAATACTTCACCAAGGAAATTGAAACTATAAAAACAAATCAGAGATAAAAAACTCAATTCATGAACTGAAAAACGAGGTAACAACCTTAGTCAATAGAGCAGGAGAGAATTAGTGACATAGAGACAGGCACCTAGAGACACTACAGAGAGAAGAGGAGAGAGACTCACAAGTTAAAAAAAAATGAGATAACCATACAGGAATTATCTGACTCCATCAGAAAGAGCAACATAAGAATAATGGGTATATCAGAAGGAGAAGAGAGAGAAAAAAGAATGGAGAACATATTCAAACAAATAGACGAGAACTTCCCAAGCCTGTGGAAAAAAATAAAGTCTCGAATTCAAGAAGCAAACAGAACACCGAGTTATCTTAACCCTAACAAACCTACTCCAAGGCACATCATAATAAAATTGGCACAAACCAACAACAAAGAAAAGATTCTCAAGGCATCCAGGGAAAAGAAGAATACAACATATTAAGGAAGGCCCATTAGATTATCAACAGATTTCTCAGCAGATACTCTATAAGCTAGAGGAGAGTGGACCCCAATATTTAAAGTTCTGAAAGAGAGGAACTTCCAGCCAAGAATACTATACCCATCAAAGCTATCCTGCAAATACAAAGTGAAATAAAAACATTCACAGATAGAGAAAAGATGAGAGAATTTATCACCAGAAAACCCCCACTTCAGGAAATACTAAAAAGGGTTTTCCAACCAGACACAAAGAACAAAACAAAACAAAACTACAAGTAAAAGCTCCATCAGATCACAATAAAAACAAGATTAATCTGTGACAACAAAAACAAAAAAGGGGAGAGGATAAAGATTAACAGTAGCAAAGGAGGATGGAGTGCAGAAGCATTCATGAGATAATGTACTACAATGAACATGATATGTATACTTTCCATTACTTAATGGTAACCACCCTGAAAAAACCACCACAGATGCACATGGCTTGAAAAAAGAAGGAACAGAGAAAAGAAGTATGAATTACAACCAAAGAAAAACAAATTATAGAAGAAAAGAGAAGAACCAAAGAAAACACAAAACTATCAGATAGCAATATATAAAATGACAATAGGAAACCCTCAAATGTCAATAGTTACACTAAATGTAAATGGATTGAACTAACCAATAAAAAGACACAGAGTAGTAGAATGGATTAAAAAAAGAAAATCCAACTGTACGCTGCTTACAAGAAACACATCTAAGCTTGAGAATAAAAACAAATTCAAAGTGAAAGGTTGGAAAACAATACTCCAAGCAAATATCATCCAAAAAAAATGCAGGTGTAGCAATACTCATATATAACAATGCTGACTACAAGAAGCAAAGATAATCAGAGACAAAAACAGTCATTTCATAATGATAAAGGAGACATTGAATCAAGAAGACATAACACTTCTTAATATATATGCACCAAACCAAAGAACACCAAAATATATAATACAGCTACAGACTGACCTAAAAACAAAAACTGACAAAAATACAATCATACTTGGAGACCTCAATACACCGCAGATGGCTCTAGATCATTCATCCAAACAGAAAATCAATAAAGATATATTGGCCTTAAAAGAAACACTAGACCAACTGGATATGATAGACATCTGCAGGACATTTCATCCCAAAGTGCCAGAGTATACATTTTTCTCTAGTGTACATGGATCATTCTCAGGAATTGACCATATGTTGGGCCACAAAAATCACATCAACAAATTCAGAAAGATTGAAATTATACAAAGCATATTTTGTGATCATAAAGCCTTGAAATTAGAATTCAACTGCAAAAAAAAGGTAAACAACCCAGAAAAATATGGAAACTAAATAACATACTTTTAAAAAATGAGTGGGTCAACATTGATACGTAAAGACACATGCAGCCCCATGTTTATTGCAGCATTGTTCACAGTGGCCAGGACATGGAAACAACCAAAAAGCCCGTCAATAGATGACTGGATAAAGAAGATATGGCACATATACACTATGGAATACTACTCAGCCATAAGAAATGATGACATCGGATCATTTACAGCAAAATGGTGGGATCTTGATAACATTATACAAAGTGAAATAAGTAAATCAGAAAAAAAACAGGAACTGCATTATTCCATTATTCCATACGTAGGTGAGACATAAAAGTGAGACTAAGAGACATTGATAAGAGTGTGGTGGTTACTGGGGGGAGGGGAGAGAGGGAGAGGGAAAGGGTGAGGGGGAGGGGCACAAAGAAAACTAGATAGAAGGTGACAAAGGACAATCTGACTTTGGGTGATGGGTATGAACATAATTGAACGACAAGATAACCTGGACATGTTATCTTTGAATATATGTATCCTGATTTGTTGATGTTGCCCCATTAAAAAAATAAAATTATTAAAAAAAATGAGTGGGTCAAAGAAGAAATAAAAGCAGAGATCAAAAGATATATACAGACAAATGAAAATAAGAATACAACATATCAGAATCTCTGAAATGCAGAAAAGCAGTAATAATAGGGAAGTTGATATCACTATAGGCCTATATGAACAAACAAGAGAGAGCCCAAGTAAACCACTTAACTTCACATCTTAAGGAACTGGACAAAAAAGAACAAAGACAACCCAAAACCAGCAGAAGAAAGGAAATAATAAAAATTAGAGCAGAAATAAATAAAATAGAGAACAGAAAAACTATAGAAAAATTAATAAAACAAAGAAATGGTTCTTTAAAAAGATCAACAAAATTGACAAACCCTTGGCAAGACTCACCAAGGAAAAAAGAGAAAGGACTAATATAAACAAAATCCAAAATGAAAGAAGAGAGATAACCGCAGATATTATTAATATACAAAGAATTATTGTAGAATACTATGAAAAGCTATATGCCACCAAATTTAACAATATAGAAGAAATGGATAAATTCCTAGAACAATACAACCTTCCTAGACTGAGTCATGAAGAAGCAGAAAGCCTAAAGAGACCCATAAGCAGGGTGGAGATAAAAACAACTATTAAAAACCTCCACACAAATAAAAGTCCAGGGCCAGACGGCTATACTAGTGAATTCTATAAAACATTCAAAGAAGACTTAGTTCCTATGCTACTCAAAGTCTTCCAAAAAATTGAAGAAGAAGCAATAATTTCAAACACATTTTATGAGGCCAACATAACTATCATATCAAAACCTGGCAAGGACAACACAAAAATGAAAACTACAGACCAGTATCTCTAATGAACACAGATGCTAAAATACTAAACTAAATACTAGCAAATCGAATACAACAACACATTAAAAAAATAATTTATCATGATCAAGTGGGATTCATCCCAGAATCACAAGGATGGTTCAACATATGTAAAACGGTTAACGTAATACACCATATCAACAAAACAAAGAACAAAAACCATATGATCCTATCAATAAATACAGAAAAGGCATTTGATAAAATAAAACATCATTTTATGTTTAAAACACTTAACAAAATGGGTATAGAAGGACTACTAGAAACAATAAACCAATACAATAAGGTCGCAGGATACAAAATTAACATACAAAAGTCCATTGTTGCCTGACCAGGCAGTGCACAGTAGATAGAGCGGACTAGGATGCGGAGGACCCAGGTTCAAGACCCTGACTTTGACAGCTTGAGCGTAGGCTCATCTGGTTTGAGCAAAGCTCACCAAGCAAGGGGTTACTCGGTCTGCAGAAGGCCCACAGTCAAGGCACATATGAGAAAGCAATCAATGAACAACTAAGGAGCTGCAACGAAAAACTGATGATTGATGCTTCTCATCTCTCTCCATTCCTGTCTGTCTGTCCCTATCTATCACTCTCTCTGACTCTCTCTCTGTCTCTGTAAAAGAAAAAAAAAGTCCATTGCCTTCCTATATGCAAACAATGAAACATCAGAAAATGAGCTAAAAAAAAATCCCCTTCATGGTTGCAACAACAACAAAAATACCTAGAAATAAACATAACAAAGAATGTAAAGGACATATATAATGGAAACTACAAAACATTGTTTAGGGAAATCAAAAAAGATATAATGAAATGGTAAAATATTCCTTGTTCTTGGATAGGAAGTATAAATGTAGTCAAAATGACTATATTACCCAAAGCGATATACAAATTTAATGCAATTCCCATCAAAATTCCAATGCCATTTTTTAAAAAAATGAAACAGAAAATCATCAGATTTATATGGAACTATAAAAAACCCCGAATAGCCAGAGCAATCCTAAGGAAAAAGAACGAAGCTGGGGGCATTACAATACCTGACTTCAAATTATATTATAGAGCCACAATAATCAAAACAGCCTGGTATTGGCAGAAAAATAGACACTCAGACCAATGGAACAGAATAGAAAGCCCAGAAATAAAACCACATGTATATGGTCAAATAATTTTTGATAAAGGGGCCAACAACACACAATGGAGAAAAGAAAGCCTCTTTAACAGATGGTTGTGGGAAAATTGGAAAGCCACATGCAAAAGAATGAAACCCGATTACAGTTTGTCCTCTTATACTAAAATTAATTCAAAATGGATTAAAGACCTAAATATAAGACCTGAAACAATAAATTACATAGAAGAAAAAATAGGTACTAAACTCATGGATCTTGATTACAAAGAGCACTTATGAATTTGACTCCAAAGGCAAAAGAAGTGAAGGCAAAGATAAATGAATGGGACCACATCAGACTAAGAAGCTTTTGCACAGCAAAAGAAACTGACAATAAAACAAAGAGACAGCCAACTAAATGGGAGATGATATTTTCAAACAACAGCACAGATAAGGGCCTAATATCCAAAATATACAAAGAACTCACAAAACTCAACAACAAACAAGCAAACAATTCAGTAAAAAAATGGGAAGAGGACATGAACAGACACTTCTCCCAGGAAGAAATACGAATGGCCAACAGATACATGAAAAGATGCTCATCTTCATTAGTAGAGAAATGCCATTCAAAACTACAATAAGATACCACCTCATACCTGTTAGATTAGCTATTATCAACAAGACAGGTAATAACAAGTGTTGGAGAGGCTGTGGAGAAAATGGAACCCTCATCCACTGTTGGTGGGAATGTAAAGTAGTACAACCATTATGGAAGAAAGTATGGTGGTTCCTCAAAATATTAAAAATAGTACTACCATATGACTCAGCAATCCCTCTACTGGGTATATACCCCCAAAACTCAAAAACACTGGTACGTAAAGACACATGCAGTCCCATGTTCATCACAGCATTGTTCACAGTGGCCAAGACATGGAAACAACCAAAAATCCCTTCAATAGATGACTGGATAAAGAAGATGTGGTACATATATACTATGGAATACTACTCAGCCATAAGAAATGATGACATTGCATCATTTACAACAACATGGATGGACCTTGAAAACATTATACTGAGTGAAATAAGTAAATCAGAAAAAACTAAGAACTGTATGATTCCATTCATAGGTGGAACATAAAAATGAGACACAGGGACATGGACAAGAGTGTGGTAGTTACAGGTGAGGGAGGGGAAGGGAGGGGGTAGGGGGAGAGGAGGGGCACAAAGAAAACCAGATAAACCAGATAGAAGGTGATGGAAGACAATTGGACTTTGGGTGATGGGAATGCAACATAATCAAATGTCAAAATAACCTAGAGATGTTTTCTCTGAATATATGTACCCTGATTTACCAATGTCAACCCATTAAAATTAATAAAATAAAAAGAAAGACTTTGTCTCACGGCTAATTCAGGCAGTTAGAAGAATAGTATAAGGATGCTAATTCTGCTTCTCAGGCCACATCCTGCAAAAGGAGCCCTAAGAAAATTGGTGATATGGCTCCTCTGATTTTGCCAATTGGATTTTAAAAAATAGTTCAGGAATGCCCTGAAATATAACTAACAATACATGGGCATAAATTTAAAGGACTTTTAAATACTGGATCTGATGTATCTGTTATTGCTAAGCTACACTGGCCTCCTTCCTGGCCCACTCATGCAGCAGCCACAGATTTACAAGGTATAGGGCAGAGTAAATCCCCTCAACAAAGTACTAGTTTGTTATATTGGGAAGATTAAGAAGGTCATTCTGGATTTTTTAAGCCTTATGTGCTCCCCGAATGGTCAGTTAATGTGTGGGGTAGAGATGTTTTGAAAAATATGGGAGTGTTGCTTGTCAGTCCTAATGGTCTAGTCAGTACTCAGATGCTTGATCGGGGATTTTTGCCCACTAAGGGACTAGGGAAAGAACAGCGAGGAATTCTCACCCCCATAGAAGTGGCACCCAATACCAGAAGGTGTGGATTAGGATATCAAAATTTAGCATAGGGGCCTTGGTAGCTCCTGCTACCCCAATAATGCATTGTGCAGACCCAATTACTTGGAAATCAGATAATCCTGTATGGGTAGACCAATGGCCCCTTTCTCAGGAGAAACTTAGGGTAGCTGCTCAATTGGTATAAGAGCAGCTACAGCTTGGGCACATTGAACCATCTAATAGCCCATGGAATACACTTCCATATTTTGATCTTGTCACCTCCTGGGTTATGAAGGGCATAGGTGACCCTTATAGCTTATAGGTTTTGGCCTCAAAATTATTCTTGTTCCTTTTTTCAAAGGATCAACAACAATGGCTCTGGGAAACTTCCACTAAATGGCAAATCGCTTTTGCAAATCAGTGGACAACTTTATACTGAAACAGTCAACTTAAAATCAGCTCAAAGACTAGAATTATATGCCATTATCATGGCTTTTCAGCAGTTGCCATATTCCTCCTTTAATCTATATACAGACAGCAAATATTTACTTATGGTTGTTTCCACTATAAAGACTTAGGGACAACTGCTAATGAACTATTTCAGCAGTTCCTCCTTCTTCGAAGACTTGTATGACAACATAGAGCTCCATGTTTTATAGGACATACTCAAGCTCACTCCATGCTCCCTGGAGCTTTAGCACAAGGGAAATGCCCTTGTTGATCAAGCTACCCAAAAGAAAATTATTTGGAGCAACCATGACAGATCGAGCAATTCAGTCTCATACTATTCATCACCAGAACGCTGCAGCCCTGTGTAAACAGTTTCAACTTTCTCGGGAAGCAGCATGGCAGACTGGTAAATCCTGTCCAAGGGATCCTATACTACAATCTGTCCCTTCATTTGGAGTTAACCCTCAAGGACTCCTACCAGGACAACTTTAGCAAATGGATGTTACTCATATACCTTCATTTGGCAAACAGTCCTATGTCCACGTTACAGTGAATACCTATTCTGGATTTATAGTAACCTCTGTCAGAACAGGAGAGGTTGTTAAGCATGTTATAGCTCATTGTCTGTATGCATTTTTCTATTATTGAATTTCCGAAACTGGTTAAACTTACAATTCTCCTGCATATGTAGCAAAAGCATTTACTGTATTTTTTCAAACCTTTCAAATTATGGGTATTTCTTACAATCGTTAAAGTCAAGGTATTATTAAAGTGTACTCAGCAAATATTTTAAGGTCAATTTAAAAAAATTTAAAAGGGGGGAGTCATATCCTGGATCTCCTACGGGTCCACCATATCATGCTTTTTACTTAAAAAATTTTAAATTTCTTTTGAATGCTGATGAACAGGAGACGCCAAATCTTTTTCTCCTGCAAACTTCTACCTTCTTTTATTTGATCCAGCTAATAACACTGTTTTGTCTTTTTCCAAATAGCTCCAGGTATATGAAAAAGGTTTATATAGGCGATGGGGATCCTCAAACCCCTCAGCGAGATCTTCTGAGCATGGCTTTTAAGGTACCAAGAGGCAGAAAAAGCCCAATAGAGATCAGGTGAACTACCAGCTTTTAGGATACACCCTTAAAGGCTCCAATCCCCCAAAGGGGTCTCATAGGATTCCATCTGGGTCCTGCTTCAATAGTGAATAGGAAGGTCATTGAGTTAAAGCCTGCCAGGCTTACATGCCTTTGCTGTGAGGAAAAAGGGACACTGGAAGGTAGGCTTCCCGCTCGCTCCTCTAAGGGAGGGTTCAGTCTCTTCCAGCCCTGCTCCAGCCACCTATGGCCTAACCTTGCCCAGAATGCTGGGGTTTGCCACTGAAGGCTGAAGGTGCCCACAACCGTTGGCCCCATCTACGACACTGTGGACGAGTCTAGGGTATTTCTTCCAAGAAGCAGGTAAACTGATCTCACTTGCACAAAGGCCACTTAACTATGTCTTGCCTGAATAGTCAGGATTTTTATTCTTCCCTCAAAGATCTCTGTTGTGGGTGTTGATAGTCCTATTTTCTGCTGCTTTGTTTAATATATAGTGTTTCTTTATTCCTCCTACCTCAATGCTCCACTCATATTTCAGGCTGGGACTTACTAATTAAGAGCTCTCTTTCCCCCTTTTGCCAACTTCTATTATGAATTTACCTTTGCCACCCACCTTAGTGTATCCCAAGGTTCTCTTTACCACACCACAGTCACAGAGCTGTAGGGAAAAGCAACCTGGTCTCATCTCTCCAGGCAGAGGAGAACAGAAGTTCCATCTCTACACATGCTGCAGATGGCTTTTCCAGTCTACCTGAATCATTACCAGCTAGAAGCAGTGGTCATTGGGACTTGAACGTGAGCTGCAAAGAATAGAATTGTGACAACAATCCCAGTGCCACGTGGACTTTTCCTGGATGTGGACTTTCCTGGACTCCTGCTCCTTGTGACAGCTCCTAACGGACTGAACTGGGGTTGGGTTGCATTTGCAGGGATTTGGAATGGTGTTGGTGCCAACTTGGACTTGGGGAACATGTTAAGGACATTACTCTTTTATGGATTCTTGCTGTATTGGCCAAGAGTTTGCTTAAAGGCCTTAATCACTGTAAAAAAAAAATAGAAGACTGGATAAAGAAGATGTGGCACATATACACTATGGTATACTACTCAGCCATAAGAAATGATGACACTGGATCATTTACAACAAAATGGTGGGATCTTGATAACATTATATGGAGTGAAATAAGTAAATCAGAAAAAACCAAGAACTGCATGATTCCATACATTGGTGGGACATAAAAATGAGACTAAGAGACATGGACAGAGTGTGGTGGTAACAGGGGTGGGGAGGAGGGAGAGGGGGAGAGGGAGGGGAAGGGGCACAAAGAAAACTAGATAGAAGGTGACGGAGGACAATCTGACTTTGGGTGATGGGTATGCAACACAATTGAATGACAAGAAAACCTGGACATGTTTTCTTTGAATATATGTACCCTGATTTACTAATGTCACCCCATTAAAATTAATAAAAATTTATTTATTAAATAAAAGACCTGAATCCTTATTATAGATTAGGATGGAAATAACATGGTAGAAAGCTACATACTGGGCTGGAGGTATGGAGAGGTACCTTAAAATAAAGAAATCTAATAAGTAAATAATCATAATTATAATACAGATTAACATTTAATGAGGCAGAATTCTAAGTGCTTTATGGTTATTAATCCATCCAATCTTCAGAACAGCACATAAAATATGCATTATTCAGAGCCTCCTTTAAGAGGGGAAGCAAAGCTGAGGAGTGTGCCCAGGTCACACAGCTAATAAAGGCAGAACCAGGGTCTGAAATCATAGGTTTAATTCCAACTTTATATTTTCAGACCATAAAAATCTAGATTAAAAAAAGGAAAATTAGGAGATAGCAATTTTCTTCCCTGGGTTCATTACATTACAATCAACAGGCTTAAAAACATACTACAGTTAAAAGTATTTCAATTATAAAATCTACATATATAAAAATTTCATAATATATATTAATTAATTATAAGTAATATATGCATTTTCTTAGAAACAGCAAAGAACTGAATTTGTTTCTTTTAAGGCACCATTCCTGATTCAGACCTCTATTGCTTATTTCAAAAGCGATAATGAGTCCCAAGATAATTTTTCTGAGGAAACAAAGAGATGCCTTCCCATTCCTATTCCATCGCTAGGAAACATAAGTCATCCTCACAGGACCTTCAGGTAGGTTAGAAGATCTCAAACAGCCTGATCATGAACAGGATGACACTCTGATCACCTTTAAAATCCAGTGAGCCTTAATCAACTAGGAGAAAATTGCTACAGTAGTTAAATCAGGAAGCAAAACTGGTCCTTATTGGAAAGGCCTCAACCTGGCTCGCTTAGAGCTGTCCGTGGTGCTGATCTAGTCAAGTTTTTCTAGTGTTTATTCTTTCTCATCTTAATTACTTGGTTCATGTCTTGTTCATTTATTTGGTTACTGCATGGTACCTCTCCAATGTTGCTGTGGACACCTCTAAGCCCTGTGGCCTGTCTGCGAAGCATTTTAAAGGTTATAAAACTGAGACACAAGGAGGTTAAGTAACAACCCAAGGCATACTAGTAAGGAGTGGAGATGGATTCAAAACCAGCCCAGCTGGTAGCAGAGACCACACCCTTGACCTCCACATACAACCAGCTCCCTGAATAAGGGTAGAAAAGACTTAGGTAGGTAGTACTCCACATAAGCAGGCAGGAGGAGCCAAGCTGCAAGATTGAGCATTCTGGAGAGGAGAAGGTAGCTGGTGAGCAGAGAACACCATAAAATAAGCAAATGGCCATCTGGCCAAGTTGCTATGAAGAATTTCTTCATGGAGACTGATGTGTTTCAAAAGTAGTCTTTTTTCCTGTTCTCACCCTCCTCCCTGGGAGAACTGTTCAGTATTTATCCTAGTTTTTGTTTTCCTTTATTTTTATTTCTGATAATTAACTTTACTTTAAATAACATTGTCACAATTAAATGTGACATGGTTGGTGTTCTACTTTGCCATCAACAATATAACTAGTATTACCATTAACATTACAACAGTAAATAATATAGTGAAGCATTTGCAAAGAAACTTGGTTCTGCATTAGATTGTGTTGACAAAATGACAGAGGTCTCCCTGAGCAAAATCAACCCATAAGTGCAGGGACAGCGAAGTGGGGGTGGGGGATAAGGACAGAATGAAGAACACTACACCCTTATAGACATATCCTGCCTGTAAACCAAATCATACCTGAGAAATTAAACCCAAGGGAGAGCTATTACAGTAAGATTTATACCAACTAAAAAATGCCAACATTATTCAAGCAGAAAGAATTTTTAAAAGAAAATAAGAAATGCAGATCTATGTTTTCCTTAAGCTAAAAAATAAATAAATAAACCTTATTTAAACCTATATTGTTTGCAACGTTACAAAACATATGTCTTCCCCTGGATCAACTTAATAGCCATTTTCCAAAAGACTCCAAAACATGAATGAGTTGTGTGTGAGTGAGTGTGCAGACATGGCCTGGGTTGGAGCCACTAACTTGTTCAAACTGAGTAAGAAATGTTTCGATTTGTGCATTGTGTTGTGCAATCTATTGAAAAGGTCAAGGTCTATAGCTGAGCTAAATATAACCTGGTGAGAGAGAGCTTGGAGAGCTCTGGAAAATTTTGAGAGGCTTTCACACAGTTTGGAAGATAAAAACATATTTTGAAGGATCTCATTCTTTTTTATGATAGTGTAATTGAAAACCAGAGATTATCAAGGACAACTATAACTTTATATAAATAGCTTTAAAGAGATATCTAGAATAATTTCTCACTTTTTAAAAATAATTCTATATACTCTATCTTTTTTCTAAGAAACTTAAATCATTCTCTTAGGTTTCAACAGAGCTGGTAATCTTGCTGCTTTTGTGAGAGTATAGGTCAGTGTGACCTTCCTAAGACACACAGCTGACAAAAAAATACTTTGTTGCTTAAAACCCCAATTACCCCTCATGGCCTGTGGGAGAAAATCCAGGACATCACTGCCAGGCAATCAAGGCTTCTGGTTTTCTAGCAAATGATTATGTTACCAGCTTCCTCTCACTCTGCTTTCCTCTCACACCTTCTGTGGTCCTTCAAATGACCCATGATGTAACCATGTGCCTTTGGACAGAATGTCCTTTCCTACATTGCCTGTACACTCTTTCTCACCCTTGAACTGTTAGCTCTCCAATCATACTATCCCTGTCGTACCTCTATTCCTTTTTCCAGGGAAAAATGATTGCCTCTTCCCTTTGGCCTCAACTGTGCCTTTTTATGGCTTATGATATAACACTCAGCATGTCTAGCATATTTATTTGTTAACATCTCTGCCCTTACCTCGGCTGTAAGTTCCTGGAGGGCAGGGCCCACCCAGCATGTAAGTTGACTTACAAATAATCAGTGTCTCTGGATAGATACAGAAATACAAAAGTTAAGCAAAAATTTCCTCATTGTGTAGACATTCTCAAATTATTCAGAGCTATTATCATTTTTCTATTCTCAACCATTTTTTTCTTCCTTATTACCTGCCAATTACAAGAGCAAAATCCTGGCAGCAATGACCCTTGTTGGTTCCCACTACTTCAACCATATTTGGGTAGAGAAAGTGCATACTGCATGTGTGGTATATATGTAAGCATATGTGTGTAGGGGAGGACTGAAAACAGTATACTAGAAAAGTATCTATACTAGATCTTTCACTATAGTGAAAAGATCTAGGTTAGTGACCCCTCTAGCCATAATTTAATTTATTTTCATTATTTGTGCTAAGAAATAATAGTTACTATGTGCCTAGCTGAAGAATGTTAAAACCAATTTCACCTTTATTTTACATCATTTTTACATGGCAGAAGACAGAGCTCCTTTGCACAAGATTACTCTTTATCAATATTCCTCAGTTGTCCTGGACCAATATCCTACTCATTTCCTTGCATTAAACTGAGCTCAGTAACAGGAAAATCACACAGTGTTTCTTTCAAGAGTACCATAGTGGCTGAAAGTACTCTCTGGAATCAACTGCCTGGTTTCAAATCCTAACTCCATCACAAGTTAGCTATGCAATCTAGGAGACTTTCCTTAACCTCTCTGTGCTTGAATGTCTTTATCACTAAAATGGGGTTTAATAATATCTACTTCATAAGATTGCAGTGAGGGTTAAATGTGTGTGTGTGTGTGTGTGTGTGTGTGCGCGCGCTCGTGCACACCCATGCACGTACCCATGTAGAACAGTCTCTGCAACAAGCAAGTACTAAAAAGTATCCTTCCTGATCTACAATTTTCATCAGCCTACCTTGATTATTGCATCAAATGTACTTAAACGTTAATTTTTAAATGTCATTTACTATTTACTTGGTTTTCCATTGATGCACCAGGTTCCCTCATTATTCCCTGTATAGATCTTATAAACTTGCATCTCAGCCTGTAGAAGTCTCTTTTCTCCATAAGTCTAATTACTAGATTCTTGAAATTTGAAATGAAGTCCAGTTCTCCAAAATATTTCTTGACTCTAACACTATGCTTCTTAAGGATTGCACAACACTGTCAAACACTTAAGATAAATTCATTGAGCGGCTTTGTGCAGGTGGCCAGACTGCAGGGTCCTAGAAGGCAAGCACAATGGTGGCGGCCTTACTTCCTCCCAGGCTGGCTCACTGTCTGCTGCTGCTGGTTTTTGTGCTTCAGTTGGCAGAGAATGGCTGCTTTGTGTCTCTTCTACAGGAAGACACAGAAAAGAGGCACGGGCACCTCTTCTCCTACCATGCACCTGGGCTGGCTAACCACCACAAGTCAGACCAGACTGTATGTATCTTTCTCTTGTGGTGATTCCTATTGGAGCACTTATAGAAGGGACTTTTATCCAGTAAACAGTTACAAATAGAATGGTTAATTTTTAAAAATCATCAGTTTTTGCCTTGCCAGTGGCATAGTCTATAAAGTATACTCCCAGAGCACTGAGGTCACCAGTTCAATGCCAGGGTCATTGGCTCCATTCTGAGGTCACTGGCTTACCCCCAAGGTTGCCAGTTTGAGCCCCAATCAGGGCACATATGAGAAGCAATCAAATGCACAACTAAGTGAAATGAATTGATGCCTCCCCCACTCTCTTTCTCTTTCCCTGCCTCTTTCTCAATAAAGTAATCACCAGTTTTTTAAAAAACAGTTGGGAGATATATATAGATTATATATATTTATATTTACTTGAACTCCCCATTTGCTCCTTTCCTTTCAATTTTATTTGCATTGGTTTTGATTGTCCAGATTAGACAATCACACCCTTTACAGAGTGCCCCTCAGTGTTTCCAGCACCCCAACGGGCACCACACATACTTACCACAATGTTATTGACCACAGTCCCTTTGCTTTATTTACTTTCCCGTGACTATTTTGTAACTACCCATGTGTGTTGGGAAAATTGAATAGGTACTTGCAAAAAAATGAAACTAGACCACCTCCTTATACCATATACAAGAATAAACTCAGCCCTGGCCAGTTGGATCAGTGGTGTAATATCAGCTCAGTATGTGGATGTCCCAGGTTCAATTCCTGGTCAGTCAGGGCACACAGGAGAAACAACCACCTGCTTCTCTACCCCTCACCCCCTCTTCACTTCCCACAGCCATGGCTCAATTGGTTTGAAAGCATTAGCCCCAGGTGCTGAGGATAGCTCCATGGAGCCTCAGGCACTGAAAATAGCTCAGTTGCAAGCATGGCCCAGATGGGTGTTGCTGGGTGGATCCTGGTCAGGGCAAATGCAGGAGTCTATCTCACTGTCTCCCCTCCTTTCACTTGGAAAAAAAGAGCATAAACTCAAAATGGATTAAAGACTTAAATGTAAGACTTGAAACCATAAAAATCCTAGAAGAAAACAGGCAATAAAATCTCTGATGTTTTTCTTAGCAACATTTTTTTCTGATGTCTCCTCAGGCAAGGAAAGCAAAAGAAAAAACAAATGGGATCATATCAAACTAAAAGATTTTTGCACTGCAAAGGAAACTATCAACAAAAACAAAGAGACAACTTATTAATGGGAGCTCATATTCACAGATGATAAATCTGGTAAGGGGTTAATATTTGAAATTTATAAAGAACTCATACTACTCAACACTGAAAAACAAACAAATAAAAAATCAAGTTAAAAAATGGAAGAAAACCTGTATAAACACTTCTCCAAAGATGACAGATAGATGGTCAATAGATACCTGAAAAGATGCTCAAGATCACTAATCATTATAGAAATGCAAATTAAAACCACAGAGAAATATCAACTGACACCTCTGTCAGAATGGCTATCATGCATTCTTCTCTTACTTTCATTTTATTTAACACAGCACTATTTATGTGTTCACATACACAAACACAACTGGAGAAGAAATGTTTAAAATGAAACAAGAATCAAGACCGACTGAGAGGAAAACTGCATAATTATTGGACAGACAATTTTATGGTGAAAAGAGTATTGGTTTCAGATATTTTGGTTCTTGTTTAGTTTAAACATAGGTTGAAAATCCCACTCAGGATAAACTATCACGCTAAAGTGCATTAGTGAGCTTTTTGCTCTTTCAGTATTAATTTATTGTGTGTGTTGTTCTAGTTATCTAGATGCATTTCATATTTCTGAACATCATATTATAGTATACCTTTTTTCCAGAATTGGACTACTTTAGTTGGGATTTAACTTGTATTTACTGATATTTACTGAAAGAGCAAATGAAAAGTTTTTTCCTTAAAAGTTTGAAACTTCAGTTGATTGTCAAGTTATTTTTCATTAGATGCATTTGATATAAATGAAAACTGAAGAGTGATGGCCCAAATATTCCTTCCACAAGCCTTCTGGACCCTGGAACTTGGAAGGGTATAAACCTCTATTTAATTCTCCTACTTTCCCTCATATCCTATGCTATGAGAAAAGCCAACAAACTGGCAAGTTAATATGCCACCTGGAAGTTTTATAAGCCTGGGAATAGAATGCAGAAACATGGCCCACTGGACAGCTGGGGAATCCTATCTACTCACACCATCATGACTTATTTATATAGGATGTATGCACACAAATGGCTTTTATATTCAAGGGGCAACCTTGAAGGATCACCGCAGAACCATATTACTATTGACTATTCAAACCCCTAATAATTCTCATGTTCCCAAGCCCAGGTTCCAACCCCTGAATATACTATTGAAAAAGAAGTATTTTATAATAACCAATGCAAGCATCATCACTGACCAGTAAATAAATTAGGTTCACTTGGAAGCAGGTGAATTAACTGACAGAGATGATACTTATTTCAAGCCATAATCTGTTAAGTTCTTGTAAACACACGTTCCAGTAACCTTACATTTTCTCATTTAATCCTCTCAACAACCCTGTGAGAGAGAGTCATTATTCTAATTTTTACAGAAGAGAAATCTGAGGATCAGAGTAATGACTAAGGCCACACAGCTTTCTGAGAGTAGGCCAGGGAGCCAGGATCTGAACCCAGGCCTCCGAATCCAGAGCAAGAACATTCATAACTTAGTTGTATAGACTCTGGAAAACCCGAGAATATATTGTAGGTGATGAGCTCTCTATATGATCCTCTACAGCTACGGTAGATCTTTAATTCAATGTGCTTTTTAAGAACATTAGCAATAGGGACAACTGGTACTTCAATGAAAGAAATCTACATTATGCTTACATTACAGTGAGAGACCCACTCATTAGGAGAGCAGTCAATTAATAGTTGCATTATTTGACTTTCTATGAGTGTCTTTTGTCTTTCGCCCACAAAGTTACATTTGTTTTCTAGTGCCTTATGAACCTTCATTAGAGAATGTTTGGTTGATAAGTAGTTGGCAATGAGTCTTGGCTACATATCAAAATAATTTCAAAGATAAATTACTTATCTGATCCAAAGGTGCTAGATTAAATATTTTAAAATGGATTCATGTATTTCCCCTAGAAACACACAACTAAATACAAACTACAAATGACGTGTTAGATCAGATCCCATGGCTATTTCCCACGGGGCTGCAAACAGATGTAGTCACTGAAGACTCATTCAGTTTGTCTGGTTCAGAGGTTTGTGAAAACATTTATGACCTAATGAAACAAGCCCAATGGTTCAGAAACAGCCTCTGAAACAAAAAATTCAGTTTATTAATACCAGGCCAAAAATATTTTCCTTTGTAATGTTTGTGACAAATATCTTCAGTAAGATTTTTAGCTCACAGTGGGCTCACAGACAGCTGACAACCCTTTACATTCTAGTGTCTAAAGATTTTCACGCAAACTAAGAAAAAGGATGCCTGTTGCATGTGGAGGAGAGGTTCTTGGCTATTGTCCACTTTTCAGTTCGTAATGTCTCATGGGGAAGCAGGCCTGGTGTTGGTAGGAGGCTGACTCAGGAAGACTGGCAGATTCATTTTCTCGCTTTAGACTTTTCAAATAGATTTGCTGAAGCAGAAAGCTCTAACTATGGAAACTTTTAGATTGCGGTAGGAAGGTGCTACAGGCTGGAAGGATGCAAACAGCTAAACTAAGGTCCCTGGGCACAGGAGCATCTCTAGGGGCTGGCCAAGCATTTGGAGGAGAGGTGGTGGCTTACACAGTATCCTACTATAGCCACCAGATCCACTCACCCAGAGGAAAGCTCTTGGAAGACTAGAATTTCTTTTCATACTCTACTGAGAGCAAGCAGGGAAAGCTGCAGATGAGCTGACTGGTAACACGGTCTGGATATCCCCTGGGGACCAGTACCAGACAAGTGTAAGAATCTAGGAAGTGATTCTGTGAGATGGGAATTAGCAGAGGTGGCATCGGAGCGGAGGCCCAGAGCAGACCCTCAGAGGTAAAGAGCCTAGGGCTGAGCAGAGCTGATGGCGTTGGCTGAGACTTCAGTCATAAGTAACAAAGCAGAGAAAGGGAAGGAGAAGAAAGGAGTGACTGTGGACAAGCATGTGTTTGCATAGGAATGATGTAAATGGGAATTTACATTATTCAGTTGTCACTAATCAAACCAAAGAAGGAACTGGACAACTTTCAGAGGTAAAAGTGTTTTTGAGAGCTTACTGGGGGTGAGGGGAGGAGAGGCTTGAATTATAGATGAGGTGAGGCAGTATCCATTTTGTTATAAATCTCAATGGACTATCAGGTGTTCGCTAATGTGCCTAATACAGAAATCCTAAATCTCAGGCTTAAATGAGATTGCCCATTTCAAAAGGCTAAAAAGACACTTCTTCACTTCTCTAGAGCCTGCTCTATAACAACAGCCCCCCTTCTGGGGAGGGGCAGGAAGAGGACCTGTCCTTTCAGAGTTGCACAACTGCACACTTCTTCACCCCAAAGCATTTCCCGCTTACCATAAAAAGCCATATCTCTTTTCTTCAGAAATCATCTTTGTGGATAGAGACGCAATATGAAGGAGAGGAAGAGAACTGACCTACAAGGTGGGCTATTTTTGACTTTGTCAAGAGCCCTCATCACTGACACTGAATGGCTCTCACCAATCATTTTTCGGCTGAAATTCTTGTTTGTCCTAGAAAGCACCAAGAGATAAATGACTTCAGGGCTTGGGGTTAATAGGAAAAGAAAATGTTATATTTCTGAGGGAGCAGACAGCAGATGTCCCATCAAAATGCATCTGACCCTATAATGCTCCAAATTTCTGTCTTTGTGAAGGCAAATTATAACCTTGTGGTTGCTAGCCTAATCACCACTTGTTACACAAAGCAATGGTGAGCTTCTATTCTGAATGACCTTGGAGCCATACAAATTTCCCCCAAAACTTAGACATGTCAGTTCACTAACTGGATCACTTTCAGTCTCTGAAAATGGGATCTTAAAATACATTGGAAAGGGACTGGTATTCCAGTTATTAGTGATGTCTTATAACTATCAGCATTTGAATTACAGTACATTGATTTATTTCCATTTGCACTGAATGTCACTTAGGTTAGCCATTAGAAGAATTAAAATCAAATCACTGTTTTTCCTCATCCATTTTTATTTGCTGAAAACTCCTAATAGCAGGTATTTTTTAAAAAGCTCTTGCACAGAGAAAAGTAGATGAAAAAACGAAGCAATAGCAATTGTCTTCTCACTTCTGCATGTGCTGGGCGGTTCCAGCAGCCTCCCATGGGAATAGTGTGTCTCTGGAGTAGCAAGGGTAATGCCTCATTGAGGACCATGACTTGTCTGGGAAGCATCTCTTGGCCAAAATTCCACTTGGGGGGAGATGGTATAATAGAATTGGGTATCAGAGCATGTTGTATACAGAACTAACTTGAGAAGTCTCAAAGAGCAGCCTGGGTCTGTGATCAGGTCTCAGGTTATTTTCTGGCAGTCCCCACACCTGCTTGTGTTCATCAGAAGATGCGACCACTTCTCACCAGCTCATCCATTCAAGTTATTGAATAAGCCAGTCATTGTTTACTTAAGACCACTCAGATATGTGGACGGCTTTAATCTTCATTAGCAGAATTGCCTGATCTTGCTTAGGGAAACAAAGGCAAGTGAGATAAGGAATGAAAACCATTAAGGCAAAGTCTCATGACCAGGTGCTGAAACTGGGGCCTCCGAGAAGCAAGCTGCCACCACTGCTCCTCATAGTCCGCTAGCACTCCTGGTACGGCTGCTTACCAGGAGAGCTCCGTGCACTGGTCTCTTTCACCCTTACTCGGTCTCCCAGCACCACTGCAGTGAGATGGCCATCTCTTCTTTATTTATTTATTTATTTTTATTTTCTGAAGCTGGAAACGGGGAGAGACAGACTCCCGCATGCGCCCGACCGGGATCCACCCGGCACGCCCACCAGGGGCGACGCTCTGCCCACCAGGGGGCGATGCTCTTCTGCTCCGGGGCGTCGCTCTGTTGCGACCAGAGCCACTCTAGCGCCTGGGGCAGAGGCCAAGGAGCCATCCCCAGCGCCCGGGCTATCTTTGCTCCAATGGAGCTTCGGCTGCGGGAGGGGAAGAGAGAGACAGAGAGGAAGGAGAGGGGGAGGGGTGGAGAAGCAGATGGGCACCTGGCCGGGAATTGAACCCGGGACTTCTGCACGCCAGGCCGACGCTCTACCACTGAGCCAATCAGCCAGGGCCGGCCATCTCTTCTTTAAACACTGTCCCCTTCTGGCTTTCACAGCATGCTCTCACTCTTCCAGTTTCTCTTACATTTCTGCATCTGGTTTTTTTGTCCCTTTCCCTTTAACAACCTATAATTGTTGGTATCCCCTGGGTTATGTCTAAAACTCCTTTCTCCTCCTTGCTAAGCATTCTCCCTGGGGGACTCTATTTATTCCTATGGTTTTAAATACTATCGATATGCTCTATTTAAATGGTTCTCAGATTTAAAGAGAAACCTCCAGGTTTAGTCATTCAACATTTACTGTAATCTCGCTCCATCCTCCCACATTGCCAATCTGTTGACAATTCTTATAAACTTGTTCCTTTTTGTGTATTTCACATCTTCCCTTTCCTTCTCCATGGTCAAAACCTTACTCAAGATCCTCATCACCTTGTGCCTAAAGGGAGAAAAGAGCTTTTCTCTGGCCCTCCTCTGTCTCTAGAATGCTGAACCTGACTCAACATTTATACAGAGTTGGGAGGGGGGTCATTCATACATTTGACACCCACTATATGCCTAATATACATATTAGAATAACACAGTCTTTGCTCTCAAATTGTTTACATTCAGGTGGCAGAGACAGACATGTAAGTGAACCACTAATGCAAAGGTGGCCAAGGCAGTGATGGGATATGCCCACGTGCCTGGGAGCACATGGGAAGGGCACCAACCTCAGTGGGGACCAGAGAAGCTCTCTCTGTGGAAGTGAGTTCCAAAGGAACTACAGCATGAGTTAGCCAGTTTCTCTGTGTGGGGGGTGGAGGGTCGGGAAGTGCACATGAGGAGAACCAGCACAGCACAGTGAAGGAGAGAATCGGCCAGTGTCTCTGCACTGCGGGGTTTTAAACAGGAAGGTGATAAGGTCAGAAGTAATCTTTAGAAAGCTCCCACTGACTACAGTCAGGAGAAGAGATGAGACGAGATGAGAGGAAAGCCAGTGGGAGGATGTCACAAGGAGCAACACGGGCAAAAGAAAACAATGGCTTTGAAGTAAGACAGTAGCAGTGGGAATGCACAGAAGGGAGATAATCAATAACTTATAATTCTTTGTAGTGGGGGAGCTGTCCCATGCAACGTGGGATACTAAATACCAGTAGCACCCAGCCCTAGTGGAGACAATCCAAAGTGTCTGCAGACATTGCCAATGTCCTTGTACCCGGGGAAACCCAGCTGTGGTTCAGAATCACCGCTCTAGGCTCTAGAATTTTCTGTCCTTCTGCCAACCACTCTTTTAATACCAATCCCCAGTTTCAAAAACACAGTTTTTAATTTTTTTCTTCCACAAACTATCACTGTAGCCAAGTAAGGTATGTTACAACCTTTTTCTCATCTCATACCAAATAATTTTCCCACACCTTACACAAGTGGTTCTGAATCTTTTTGAAGTCTGGGTGCATTTAAAATCCTAAAAATATACATAATTGTAGGCACACTATATACAAATTTCTGAGAAATGTTATAATAAGTCAAATATTAAAGAAAAAAATGTAAAGTCCAAGCATGCTTTTATGGTAATTAAACAAAATAAATATGACAAAATTAAATTTATTCTGACATTAAAAAACATTTTTATGTTACATTTTTTGAGTTATGCTTTTTAGTAAGTATACATTCTTAGTAAGATTTAGTAAATTCGGCAAGTCCTGGTGTGAATGTGTTAAGTTTTTTCATTCTTGTGTTTATGAAAAACATGAGCCTGATATGTCCTAGTGATTTCTTCAATGAGCATATATTTGAAAGGCAAACTCTCATTTCCTCATCAATACATTAAAGAATTCCTCTCTTTTTACTCTTAATTGTGTTGAGGGTAGAAAATCCTAATTCACATAAATAGGATGTTGAAATTGTAGTAAAATGTTCAAAGCTTTTTTAGATTTTGCCACATATTCTTCTTTTACAGAAATCCAAAAGGCTTCAAGAGATAATTCCTTATGTTTAATCATCAATCCACGATCAGTAGATATAGCTGCTAATTCTTCTTCTGTTAATGTTAAACCAAAATTTCTTGAAGTTTCCATGAATGGGTTTCTAATCCAATCATATTGTTTAGTATTAAGTGATGGAAAATGCTGTAAGTTAAATTCTGCCTGTCAGCCTTCAAGTCCTATTTTATTTACACTTAAATTTTGCTCAATTCCAGAATCAGATTCTTGAATATTACACTTCTTTTTGAGAAATCTATCCATTTTATTTGGGTGTATTTATCTAAAAATAACATAATGATGTGTTAATAATAAATATAATAATGATGTGTTAACAAAAAGAGCACTATTTCTGTAATGAAATGGTATAATAGAGTAACTATATTTATTTTTATATCTGGGCACATGCCGTGAACCAGCACAGCTAGTAATTCCAGATCCCAAATGGGAACAGTGCGGAATTAAGAAAATATGGGGTTGCGAGGGCCCTGTAATTGCTGCTGGCAAAAACAAAGTGTGCCCCAAAACCACAACTTGCTTTATTTATAGGGCAAAGTGAGGCCATTAGCAAATCTTAACTCTGTACCAAACAAAGGATAGAAGAAACTTGCCTCTAGTCTTTCCGGGGAACATGAGGGGTAGTGTAAACAATCCAGCACCACAGCTTAACAGTCTTTTGCAACCTAATCAGGCAAGTGAGGTGGGGGGTTGGGCAGATTGTCAGTTTACAGCAAATTCCCCACACCTCTGTCCCCCAAAAATCTAAACTCTAAAAACTCTGTTGGTTTTTTGGTCCCCAACAGGCACATATTTCTCTGGAATACCATAGGATGCACCTGGAAATCTAGGGCACACCAGTGCACCCTGGCGCACACTTTGAGAACCACTGCCTTACACAAATACCTAGAACACAGCATTGAATGTTACTGAATGATGCATTCATCAGGTATCTATTGATATATTGAAGGGATTAAAGCCCAAACCTAGTACGGCAGTCAACATTGCATAAATCAATCCCCTAAACTCTCTAGTGAATCTCATTATCACCTATTGTTCCCTTGATTCATGCTTTGTCATAATATTCTGCCTTCTAGATGTCTATATTTCATGGCGGAAACCCCATCTCTACCCCAGCACATCCAAGCAAAGCAAACCAATATAAGTTTGCCAATTTTTCATTTTTCCAGATAAAAACATTTCAACAAAAACAACCGTAACAGCAACAACTACCTCACCATCATTTTGTTAAAGGGAATTTTAATACCAAAAATAGAAAGGAATATCATCTCAAGATAAAAGAAAGGAATTTAAATGAAATGAATTTAGCTTTGTGAAAGGGTTTACTACATTGTTCTTGTTTTCCTCCTTCTTGAGAAAACACTGGTGTTTATTTCATCATGAACCAGCATTTGGGAACCAATGATCCAGGCCCCTCTGACCTGACTAGGTTATTTTCTTCCTTGACCCAAACCTTTTGGTCCATGGGCTGTGTGCCCCCACAGCTATACACTCTTCCCACATAGCCCTGCCTGGAAAACTTCTACTTTTTCTTCAAAGTCAGCATTGTGCCCAAACCAGAGGCCATCTTTCTCCTCACTTAGCTTACTTCTTGGGGTACTTGCCTACTCCACCTACTAGAGATGTCTTTATACAGGTCACAATCAACAGTGTCCCCTTACCTTAGAAGAAAAGGGACTTGCAAATAAACAGAAGGCATCTAATAAAAGTGGGCTGTATTAAGTGTTAAATTGACTCTGGCTTTAAATTTTCCATTCTCTCTGCTGGGAAAACTACTCTACAAATTGCCACAAACTTAGTGGTTTAAAAACAACACCAATTTATAATCTTACAGTTTGGTAGACCAGAAGTCTGACACAGGTCTCACTGGGCTTAAATCAAATTGCTGGAAGGACTGTGTTCCTTTTTGGAAGCTCCAGAGGACATTCTGTTTCATTGTTTTCCAGTTTGTGGAGACTACTGAATTTTGCTGCTCATAGCCCTCTCCTTCCATCTTGAAACGCTGCATCTTGCTGACCGTTCTTCCATAGTCACATCTCTCTCTGACTCTGACCTGTGTCAGAACAGGTTCTATGGTTGTTTTTACACTTGATCTTAGCCAAAAGGCCAAGAAGCGATCTATGGTTGTTTTTAAAAAAAAATTATGTATTGTCTTTTTTAAAGAGAGAGAGGAAGAGAGAGAGAGAGAAAAATATCAATCTGTTGTTTCACCGATTTATGCATCCAGTGGTCAATTCTTTATTTATTAGCCTTGACCTGGGATAGAACCTGCAACCTTGTCATATCGGGATGATGCTCTAAACAACTGAGCTACCTGGCCAGAGTGATTCTCTGATTTTTAAGAACCCACGTGATTAACCAGAGTCCACATGGATAGTCTAGGATAATTTTCCCATCTCAAATTCTCTAAATTAAACACAGCTGCAAGATTACTTTTACCATGTAAAGTAACATACAGTAGTCTTCCTTATCCACAGTTTTGCTTTCTGCAGTTTCAGTTACCCAAGGTCAACTGTGGTCTGAAATATTAAATGGAAAAGTCCAGAAATAAACAATTCATTAGTTTTAAATTCTGCATCGTTCTGAGGAGCATGAAGAAATCTTTCATCATCCCAGTCCATCCCACCCAGGATGTGAATCATCCCTTTGTCCAGCCTCAAGAAAGTCAAGAAGACTAAAATTATACCAAACATATTTTCTGACCACATGGCATAAAATTGTAAATCAACCACAGGAAGAAAACTTGAAAAAACACAAACACATAGAGATTAAACAACATGCTTCTAAACAACCAGTGGGTCAAAGAGGAAATCAAAGACTACCTGGAGACAAATGAAATGAAAACCTTACAAAGCATATCCACTCCGTATCCATTACCTGCCTGTTAATCACTAGTAGCCATCTCTGTTATCAAACTGCCATGGTATCTCAGTGCTTGTGTTCAAGTTACCCTTATTTTACCTAATAGTAGCCCCAAAGCACGAGAGTGACAATTGATGCTGGCATTTCGAATGTGCCAAAGAGAATACGTAAAGTGCTTCCTTTAAGTGAAAAAGTATGTATGTAGAGAAAAAAACAAAAACAGTACAATTAGGGTTCAGTACTATCTGTATGGTGCTGTGTTCAAAGGCAAACGTCTGGGACCACATGAGACATCTGAAAGACAGTCTTCTGAACTGGACTCCAGCTTTTGTACCTCAGTTCTGTGCAGTCAAGTGACACATCACCTGGTGGCAGTGTATTTGTAACATCTCAGAACCTTAAATGGTTAGGCTTCGTGAGCTTTGGTCTGAGAACACATTTTTCACAAGCTGCTCATTAGCTGCACAACATTCAGATTTGCAAAGCCTATATGGAGAATAAAGGGCTATTTTTGTTTAAAATTTAGCACTGATCATGCAATGGTGATGTAAGGCTTGGACACTTCAAGGCCTAATTAATATAATAGTGCATGGTAAGTAAGGTCTCTGTGGGAGAATACATCACATGAACCAAAAGCTGGAGTTCAGAGTTTTATTTACCCTTGCAGGGCTCAGGAGAGATTGTCTTACAGAAGAAACTTGGCCCTGATTTCCATTTGTTATGACATACAGTCTGTTGAAGTGGTCAGACAACGCCTAAAACTGCCCCTGGGTTCACAATAGACTTTACCCACCCAGGGAGGACCCTGGTGGCAAGCAATCTAAAAAAAATAATCTGTTTACAGGCAGGACTGTATATAAATTATTCTGGACAAATCTCTTCAACTTCCCTCATCCATTTGCATTAGAAACCACCAGAAAAAGAGTTCTCTCTGCTTTTCTCCCCACCCTACACACTTTACTGAGGTATAACTGACAAATGAAATTGTATATGTTTAAGGTATACAACTAGATGTTTTTATGTATGCATATATTGCAAAATGATCAGGACAATCAAACTAATTTATATATCCATTACTTCACATAGCTGCCATTTTTCTTCCTTCTCATTTTTTTTCCCCCTGGTGAGAATTCTTAAGATCTACCTTTTTAGAAAATTTCAAGTATGGATAACTATAGTCACTCTATTGTGTATTAGATCTCTAGAACTTACTAATCTTGCATAAATGAAACTTTATTTCATTTCCTCCACCCCTCAGTGCCTAGCAACCACTGTCTACCACCTGCTTCTATGAGACTATTTTAGATACTACGTGTAAGTGAGATAACACAGTATTTATCTTTCTCTGTCTCACTTATTTCACTAGCATAATGTCTTCCAGGTTCATCCATGTTTTTGCAAATGGTAGAATATCGTTTTTTAAGGCTTAATAATATTCCATTGTAAATATGTAGCACATTTTGAGAGTGTTGTCTTGATTTAGGTTAGCAAAAGTGGTATCACTGATGATAATCCTTCATCTATATATGATTACCTTTGTTTCAAATGTTAACATCCTTGAAGTAGGGAATCCAACAATTTTATCCATGTTAAAGCTGACAGATGCATCATATATTTACATGTACAGCCTTTATCCATCATGAAGACAGCTACAACGGCTAGAGAGGTTGGGTGATGGTTCAGATGCAGGCTTAGTGAGATCACCCTGTTTCCTCACACTGCTTCTGATTTGGGCAATGTACCAAAGAGAATCAAACAATGGGTGAAACCCACAACTGAGTAGGAGGGGTAACAATCAGCAAGCCAAAAGCCAGGGTTGCCTGATTGAGGAAATTTAGCATGAGAACATCTTTCTTATAAATAGTCTAAAGAGTCTATTGATAACCTCATTTTCTAAAAGCCCTCCATGGGAAATGGAGGTGTTAGAAGAAGGAGAAATATCACCCCCCCACCTTCAGTTCTCTTTTTAGATTAGCAAGCAGCAGGGACCAGATGGAGGCTGTGTTGAAATGCCTCTGTGAAGTGAGCAAACAGTTTCAGGCGTCAAGCTCTCCTCGAACAGACGACAGACCGGCTGCCCCTTTCCTGGGGTAAAGATCAGCCAGGCTCAGTAAGGAAGCTGCAAGGGTTCAGCAGTTAAAATTTCTCTTTAGTCTCACATCCTGAGTGACAGAAGCATCCTGTGCCACCTAAAAACAGTCACCCAGCATCTGGAGACTAAATAATCCATGACACTGATACCAAGGACTACAGGAAAGAATATAGAAGATGAAATCAATGATCACCTAAGCCTAATGCTATTGCCTATTATGGACATATTTCGGTACTTTTTGGTACATTCTATTATAAATATATTGACTTGAAAAGGATTAGTTAGTTTTACTTGAAAGGGATTAAATAGTTTTTGTGTAAATGCAAACTTAATTTGTCACCATTCTGAAATAAACAGTACAGGCTGTAAAGGGTGAGCGACAGAGGCTTATCCTCAGTGAAAATATTAAACTAAGTACAAACTTGAGGTGGTACTTGAGAGGAGAAATGTGTGGGTCAGAGGTCAAAAGTTATATTTTATGCTTCCTGAGCAAGATCAGATCTCAGAAGATGGATCAATAGCTTCCTCTGACAGAACCTGCATTGATATTGAGAGAGAGCCAATTATTTATTCCCATTTGAGGGGAAGATTTGATATAATGGTCTGTCTGGGAAACTGTACTTGGGGGCAAAATTCAAATGGCTTGGAAATGAAATCACAAAGGTTCTCAGGCACATGGCATGTCCACCATTAAAGATACATGAATTAGCCAAACTTTGGCTTCCTTTCCTGTAGTAGACACCCGCCTCCCACCTGCTCGGGGTTACAGGTGTCAGCACTGGAGTCAGAGATTTGGTGCGTTTCTGTTTTGTGTCCCTTGTTTGAGGATTTATACTAAATATTTCTAAAATTAGAAAATATTTTAAAATGTACTATACATCTGTGCCTTCCTAAACAGAAAACACTAAATACTATTTTATCTTTGAGCCTGGATCCTCTTCGTGATTATATGTAATTTCTATGCCCCCGCCCCCGGAGCTGTGGCTGCGGATGAACGTATAGATGGTAAGGGCCCCAGGAAGATGATGTAGCTTGTTAAGGAGGTCCTGCAGGCACAGTGATGGCCCTCCAGATGGCACACAGCTACACTAACCGTGCTAATGAGCACGCAGCTGGCTGCAGGGGTTGCTAAGGTGTGTTAATGCCACTTGCTTCCCACTCCCACTCCCGACAACATCGCTTTTCTCTTCTCTGTCTTTCCATGGCTTCTGTCCCAACATCAATAGCAAGCTATAAACTTCACAGTGTGGCACCCCTACTGCTTTAAACATTCACCACTGTCGTGTCTATGCAGCCGCTCTTTCTCGTCTCTTTAGCTGTGCATGCTTCTCCTGTGTTCAAAGGCTAGCCCGGTCCCCATGCATTTCTCCACTGGCACAAGGCTTTTGTTTTTCTTTTGAATATGCCCCAAAACAACAAATCACAGTATTCTGTGCCTGAAATTTAGGTGTTCTGTGGCTTTCACTGTTACAAAGCCCAAGGGTTACCACTCTGCTGGTAAAAACCCTTTTCCACTTACAACTGTGTTTAGAACAAAGCTGGATGCTTGAGGAGGCTGTTAGTATGGAAGGTGTCTATGAATTATCAAGGATTTACTGAAGTGGGTCCTGAATGATTTCACTCAGTATTAGAAACTTAATAACTGTTTTCCAGCCACTACATGGCATGCACAGAATCAAGTGAAGGGAACAGTTCTGAACGTCTTGGAAAGAGCACTTTGGTACATTTCATTGGGCTGTAGCCAAATACAACTTCTTGTAATACAGACCCAGCATGACAGTTTATACTGCTTAACAGAAACATCATTTGGATTTTCGGCAAATTCTCAAGTTCCATGATGCAATCAATACTTTTTCAGAGATGTAAAATCAAACGAAGTATTCCATTTGCTCCTGGGTTTTCTTTCTTACCAAAGAATAAGGCATCCTGTCTAAGCTTATTTGAAGTTCAATCAGAAATATCAATAACTTAAAACACCAGGTGGTAGGAAAAATGAGCATCGATACATAGACGAAAAAACAACAGAGCGGGAGTCTTGGTAAATCTGCTCTTCCCCCTCCTTCCCTCCTTTCCCTCCCTCCTCTACAGTTTGTGCCCAGGTCTGGGTCAAGCAGAGGTAACGATGAAGCTGAAGTCATAATTGTAAGTCATACTTGCTATTCTCAGTGGGTTTACAATCTAACTATTCAAAGCACAAAAGTCACAACTTAAGAACTACATAAAGGAATGGAATAATTCAGGAAAAGTTATAACCTAATGGATTTCTAAATTAACAGTGTGGAAGCAAAATGCACACCACTTAATTAAGTGATGACTAAGTGAGGATATAAAAGCAGTCTATAAATACTTTAAAGGTGCAAATGCAAAGTATGGTAAGGAATTATTTTGTTCTGTACAGAAACAGCACTGAACACAGAATTAAGAAAAGGAAAACACTGAACGACAGTGTAAACGATTACAAAGAAATTCTTTTAGCTATAGCTCCAGGATACTTAGTGACCTCAAAAAGAGGCTCTGGCTCTTCGATAATACTTGCTGTCATCCTGTAGTTGTGCAGTTAATGTCAATGAACATCAAAGTTGTAATAGGCCCCAGGATAGAGAAAGCTGTGAGATACCTTCCAGCTCTCCTGGAGGAGGAGCTGAGAGGGAAATGTGGGTCGAGGCACCACAGTGGACTTGGGGTTCATGCTAAGGAGGCTGCGTGCACATCACAGCTCCCAGAGGCCTCTCTCAGCACAATGATGCAATGGCCCTATCTCAGACCCACTGCATTACTGTCTCTGGAGTTGAAGCCAAAATAAATATATTTAAAATGTTTCATGACTTCTTTTCTAATAAGATATCAAGATTGCAAATATTTGCTGAAAATTTTTAAGCAAAGGACTGATTAGCACTGTGTCTTAGAACAATCACATTGGCTCCAATGTGGGGAACAAAATAGGAACCGGGAGACCATGTGGGAGTTGTGTGAACAATCCAGGAAGAGTGGACGGGGGCTTAAGTTAAGGCAGTGTCAGCAGGTGTATAAAGGAGAGTCTAGGACAGGTCTGGTGATGGCTTAGTGGTTAACTCCATGTGAGGAGGTGAAGGAAAGGGAGGAGTCAAGCAGAGTCTGGAAGTCAGGACACTGGCTCATCCTTCACCAGTGGAGGATAGACTAGGAGGTTAACCTGATAGGTTGAGGAAGTTTTCTTCCAAATTTGCAGGGGACAATGCAATTAGAGAGACAAGGTCAAGTATTAAAAGGGAAGTTGAAGTCCAAGAAGCCAAAAGGAAGACCAAAGATTACCAAACTGGGTCAGAAGCAGAGTCCAGTCAAAGCTGGAGTCCCCCAGCTGCAAGAGAGTAATGACAAGGAGTCGGGAGTGAATCTGGAGCAGCTGGAGCGACTGCTCAGCACAGATATGGATGGTGTGCCTGGGTGGGCTGGTCAAGGTTAAGGAGTAAAAGTGTTTCAATGCTGAAAAGGACCATAAAGAGGGACACAATTCAGTGGGATGGAAGTTGAGACATTCTGCTTTGGAAATGTTGAATGTGAGGTGCTACAGAACATTTCAGTGGGGCTGTTTAGCATGAATTTGGATGTGAAGGTACGAAGTTCAGCAGGCTGGACAGCAGTGAGTCATTAGCAGATGGCTGGCGGTTAAAACACCGAGAATGACTGAGATCATCTTGTGAGAAGAACAAAGGACAGCATGAGGCCTAGATTGTATACTGATACGTATTCAGATGTGGATGAAGAAAAATGCCTCATGAAAGATTTCAAGGAGAGAGGAGACAGGTAGGAGAACCATGAAGATACTTCTGTGGAAGCCAAGGGAAAAGATGGTTTTAAAGAAGCCTGGGCACACAAGTCCAGCCCAGACAGAGGTCAGGAGAAGGCCCGCAGTTCTGTCATTTCTGTTCATAAATATGACCTCTTAAAAGACATTTTAATGGAGAGGATTTGGCTAATGCTAATAGATAAAGGATGATTACAAAAATTATTGAATTATATATAATCATAGAGTAAAACAGTGTAATTCAGAAGTGGAAGCCAGACAGTCATAGGGTCTGTGGAAGATTTCTGGGAAGCTGAGCCTCTCTCACGCTCTCCTCCCTGACACATTAAACCTAGTTTCTCCTTTCTCTTAGACACTGTGACAAATTCACACCTTACTCAATGTATGATATTTTCAGGTCCTTTGTCTAGTTATTTTCCCCCAGTGCAAAAATGAATCAATCAGGCATCCACCTTTGAGAATGTATGTATAGGTCTATGCTAGGATAATTTTTTTGTGATAGTCATTTATCATTTTCACCATATATATTATTTCCTATTTTCTCTTCCCCTTCCAGGAAAGAAACAAACATTGCCTAAGAAACTTCCCTTCTTGGCTTTTGTTTCCAGAAGCAAAATCCTGTCAGGAGATGAGGGAACTTACTTGCAAGAGGAAGATACAAAAAGAAAAGGATTTCCCCAAAATAAAAATGGATTCCCCAGGGTTAAAGAGGAGACATCTATATGCATGCTTCTAGTGGAAATAAGGGGGAAAAATAAGGTTCTCCGATGCTAAAATCAGATAACCTACCAGTGGTCGGCAAACCGCGGCTCGTGAGCCACATGCAGCTCTTTGGCCAGCTGAGGAGTACCTTAATTAAGTTAATAACAATGTACCTACCTATATAGTTTAAGATTAAAAAATTTGGCTCACAAAAGAAATTTCAATCGTTGTACTGTTGATATTTGACTCTGTTGACTAATGAGTTTGCCGACCACTGAAAGCTGAAGGAGGAGAGAGATGTGGCTGTGTGGGCATTGGGGTCTATGAGTTAGTTCCTGGCAGGACCAAGAAGTGGCAGAACTTAGGAGAAATCGAGGCCCATGACTCTCATCCTTGACATAGTTTTTTGTTTTTTGTGTGCCCAGTGTTAACCCAAAGTGACCAATCAATGTACTGATGACAGGGGTAGGGACAGATGCTTGATGGCTACAGGGGCCATCCTGACTCCTAGAACCTTAGCAAAACCACAGTGGGTAGAGTCCCATGGACAGCTGAGGTTAGAGCTCAGCCCAAAGTCAGAATTAATCATTAAGTGAAACAAAGACATATGATATTTCCTATACTATTGAGTTTATGTCCCGCTATTTGTACCTACAAAATAAATGATTTCTCATATGGGTGCCTTTGTTACACATCTCGATGGGATCCTTGGGGACATCCTAAAATACATATTTTCAGGTAAAAAGCTATCTCTGCATGGGCCTCAGGTTGCAGGAAAAAGTGAAACAACTGCCTTTGAAGCATTTTGGAAAGTAAGTAAGATTCTCATTTCAAGACCAATGACATAATTATGTAAACACTGCACCACAAACTTAACAGAGATCCCGAGTGTGTTCATCAGCTGAAGTTAACCCTCCCACTGGGAAGATACAGTTCCGACCCAGTGGCCCTTGCCCACTCTTATTTTATCTAGTGGTTAACAGATGTTTTGGTTGTTAGCCGAAACGGCTTACATCTTTATTGGCATCCCACTGCTCCCTGATGTTCTCTGCTGACACAGTGAGCTGACATGTCTGGACATCCCTGGGGAAAAGAAAAGATTACGAGGGAAAGAAAAGAATAGTCAATACCAACAGGCCTGACCTGTGGTGGTGCAGTGGATAGAGCACCAACCTGGGACGCTGAGGTCGCTGGTTCGAAACCCTGGGCTTGCTGGGTCAAGGCACGTATGGAAGTTGATGCTTCCTGTTCCTCCCCCCTTCTCTCTCTCTCTCCCTCTCTTATTCTCTCTCTCTCTCCCCTCTCTAAAATAAATAAATAAAACATTTTTTTAAATTAAAAAAAGAATACTCAATACCAACAAAAATAAAATCAAATGAGAAGAGATGCAGTAATTGTCATAAAGACATCCATAGGCAGTATTTAGCGCGCGAAGCAATGTTAAGTGGGTTTCTTGGTGCTGACTCCAGCTCTGTAACTCAGACCCACTGCAGGCGCTGCCTCAACCTTCAGAACTGTTACTTTTAAAGATTTTTATTTATTGAATTTTAAGAGGTGCGGGGAGGAATGGGAAGCATCCACTCATAGTAGTGTCTTCTCATATGTGCCTTAACCAGGCAGGCCTGGGGTTTCGAACCAGTGACCTCAGCATCCCAGGCCAATGTTTTACCCACTGTGCCACCACAGGTGAGGCAGAACTGTGACTTTTTAAACACAAGCAATATTTTTGTTTCAGACATCAATAATTTGCAAAGCATTCTCCACAGGAACAACACAAGACCATGATGCCACTGCCATGGAGAGAAAGTATAAATGTAAATCAATATCATGTATTATAAATTATGTTTTATTTCCAGACAAGTAAATGACTGCCTATAAAAGTGGACTTGTTTGCATGGTGAAGGATTAAAAGAATGATTATTGTTTCAATATAAAACACAAACCTTAAAAATGAATCCCGTGGGGCTAGAGGCAGACTTTAGTGCTTATATTACTACTCCACAATACACTGCTAAATCAGCCCCATTCTTAAAGCAGCTAGTAATTTATTGCCCAAAGTGTGTGTGGTCATCATCTGTGAATTCAGAGTCATATAACTGTAAATTTAATGAACTGTGGTTAAGAAATGAATAGTTATGAGGTTTGCAAATCAAACTCTCACATCTACACTTTGCTTTTTTGAATTCTAAATGTGTTTACAACAGGCACAGCACCACCCTCACTGGCATGTCACACTCAATTTTACAAGGACAAGAAAACAAGCAGCCGCATTAGCTGTCTGCCAATTACAGCTGTGGCTGCCCTGGGCCCTGGGGTGCTGGCGATGTGGCTACTGGGGAGGGAAGCACGCTCCCGGCCATATGCTCACTGTTCATGGTCATGAAGAGCCACACGGCCGCGAGTGCAGTGATCTGGACTATATTGGAGTCATCGGAAAATAGAACCAGTATCTCCTCTTCTGCAAGTCTATGGGGATTAACTTGTTTTCATTTTTGTGGGATGTTAAATGGCTTAGATCTAGAACTAAGAACCCAAGTCTCAAACTCTGAGTTACAGTCATATTGACAATCAGTTGTATCCTCTTTTCTTTCCAAATGTCTCAGTTCGCTCCTCTTCAGATGTTATACTACTTTAAACATCCCAACGGAAGCTGTACAAACCATTTAGGCTTGGAGGATGAAAACCCAGTACAGGCACATTTTTGGCTGAAAAGTGGCTGAAGCAATACTCTCCCATGGGCCAGCTTTGCCTAGGCCTTGGTACCTACACATCCTTGCTCTTCTTGTCATGTCTGTCTTGCCTTCAGAGCCTGACTCATTCTATCTGAGTCGTATTCAGATCGGCCCTTGTTCATTCAACTCAGCCTGACTTGTTGACACTCAGCTTCCACCCAGAATCTGCACATTCTGTGCTGATTCACTCTTTTCTGGAATGGCTCTCCTAACTACTCTTGTTAATGCATACCATGCCACTCTCTAGGCCAGCTGAAGAACCAGCCTGGTTTTCTCCTGCCATCTCCCCATTGGGTCTGTCCCTCAAACTGTAGGAAAATCTTCCAACATGGTTTCTGCCTTCTGTAGAGAAAGAGTGATGGTCACAGGTGATGGGAACCACTTGAAGCCTACTTTCACTGAAGAGGGTGTTATTCCCAATATTTGATGTATGTTCTGTGTGTGTGTGTGTGTGTGTGTGTGTGTGTGTGTGTGTGTGTGTGTGTATGTGTGTGTGTATATGATAGAGATAGAGAGAGGGACAGATAGGGACAGACAGACAGAAAGGGAGGGAGATGAGAAGCATCAATTCTTCATTGTGACACCTTAGTTGTTCATTGATTGCTTTCTCATACATGCCTTGACCGGGGGGCTACAGCAGAGTGAGTGACCCCTAGCTCAAGCCAGTGACCTTGGGCTTCAAGCCAGAGACCATGGGGTCATGTCTATGATCCCACGCTCAAGCCAGCAACCCCACATTCAAGCTGGTGAGCCTGCACTCAAGCCGGCAACCTTGGGGTTTCGAATCTGAGTCCTCTGTGTTCCAGTCTGATGCTCTATCCACTGTGCCAACACCTGGTCAGGCTAATGGATGTTCTTAATCACACTTCTTAGAGGACACTTTGTCAGCTCAGGTTAGGTAGAAACTGGATCTTGAACTGTGAGATTTTCTAAAAAGAGGAAATGACATCACAGACCAAGCTCGTAATCCTGAAAAGGGCCTGGGGTTCTTAGGAAACAGGAATTAATTCCTTGTGGTTGAAACACTAGGGGCTGAACATGGAATAGTAAGAGATGAAGCTGGGGACACAAAGCCTAAGTGAGGAAGCCTTGTGTTTAAATTATGTTGTTTACTGCCCTAAAGACAGCAAAAGAATATCCTAGGGAAGCCATGTTAATAAGATTGCGCCAATCAGAGAAACACATCCTCTGACTATAGTCATTAATTCAGAAGTAGACATTCAATCCAATCAGAAGTAAGAGATGCAATAAACCTACTCCTGGGCTTCTTGGGCAGAAAGCACATGCTTTTTGTCCATGTGAGCCTGGAGCTGTCAGGAGCTAACCCGAGGCTGGACGCAATGTAGTAGAGGGCTTCATTGAGAGCTTGGGAGAAACTGAGCTCCTAGATCAAACTGTGCATAAACACAGAGCTACCCCTGGACTGTTTACATGAGCTAATGAACTTCCTTTTCTCCCAAAGCCAATTTGAATTGGGTTTCTTATTCTTTCTACCCGAAAACACTCTTTAGCCAACCTGGATGCCACGGTAAGGTGTTTGGACTTAATCCTCTAGAAAATAAGAAAACAAGGTGTGAAGGTATGGAATCTACACAATTATGACTCTCCTTAGTAATATGGAAGTTGCAAGTGACCTTTCATAATCCTGGAAAAGGACTGTGTTCTCAGGGAACAATAAATAATCTCAGGTGACACTGGAGTGTTCTTTACTATGTTCTGCTGCACGTGGTTCAGTCCTTCATTCTACAGCCCTAGTTTGTTTCTCATCATGTGTGGCCTTGTTCACTCCCGTCAGCTCTTCCCCCATGGACGCCAGACAGTAATTCTGCATGCAGCACCCAGTCCTGAGCATACAGTGTGTGTGCTTTTAATTGCTTATCTGCCTGGGCTGAAAAGGATGAAAAAAGAAAGGCAAAATGTTTTTACTGATGTCTGTGAATCCTTCTCTCCAAATTTGGTTTCAATCTTCTTAACAACAACATTGCTTATTCTCCAAGAGGAAGCTAAATGGCTTTATTTACATAACTGCAAAGCCCTCCTGCTCCTGTCTATGTTTCTACCAATCATAGCAACTTGTCCAATTACTTTGAAATATGTTGCTAAATCTGTTAGCTGCTGAAACAAAAACGAAAACATCAATCCATTTGAAAGGATCAAACCAACAGAATTCTTGATGTAAAAGCAATTTATTTCAGTTTCTTTTGTGAAAAATGTTTCACAAGGCCTAAGGAGCTATTAATTTAATTATCAGTATTCTACATGAATCCTCTCCTTTTTTGAGAGTTTAATTAATTTGGAACAGCCATTTCCAAAAGATGGAGAAAAATAGAGATCAATGTCCCAAAGATAACCATGCATAAACTTTGATTTGTGATTTACATTTTATTAAATATGGCCACTCTCTTTGAATATTAACAGTACAGTTTCTGCCCTTGTTATAGTTTGAGTCCCAGGCTATCCTGTATTGGGTGAGGAGGCAGAGGTAAATTGATATTTCTTGAAGAGTTTAAAAGATGAGAAGTGAATTTCTCTCTGTATGCAGACCTATAATTTGGAACAAAGTGAGCTGCATGGTTGCCTGAATTTCTCATCACTCATCCATCCCTCCCTCACTCCTCTGCTGACCAGCTCCCTCCCCAACACTCTACATGTATCTCTCAAAGATCTCTCCTGATATTCTGGGTCTTCCTGCAGCCCTCTCCCCACACACGGGGAAGCCTCCACGCCTGCAGGGTGATGCCGAGGAGAAACAAGTAGAGTCCAGAGAGTTAAAGCCTGAGCTCTGGAGGCAGCTTCTCTGAACTAGTCCCTGAGACCTGGTTCCCTAAACTCGTCTTTCAATCTTGTGAATCACCTCAGTAGTCTTCTCTGTTACTTAAGCCAACACTTTCTCCTTTTGCTTAAGTTAATCAACTTGGGTTTTTGTTACCTCCAAAAGTATCCTCACTACCTTAGTGTAAAATAATGTCCATGAACACCATAGATTCAGAAGGCTCCTTGAATATTTATCATACATGTTTACACTGAGATTGTCAGTCCTCAGACTTCCAATGCCTGACTAAAGTCAGTATGTTTCTCTCTGGGTAGAATAAGTACATATAAAATTGGTGACGTGAGCTGTTTGGAACTGCTTCTCTTGGACGATTTGAATGTAGTGAGTTTTGGAGCTAAAACAGTGAGCAGCATATTGAGATTGAAGATGTGTGATACACATTAAGGAGCTAAACTCTGGAGTGGGAAACAAACACACCCACCACTGCTGGGAGGGAACTGCTCCTCCCACACACGACGAAGGAGCTGTGAGACCAGCAGCCCCTCCTGTTTCTGCAGCAATGCATCTGGCTGCAGCAGACCAGCTCTGGCGGGAAGCCGTCGTCGCAGCAGAAAAATGAGCTGCGTATAATTCACAGTGGTTTGAAGCACTGCAGAAGCCAAACCAGAAAAAACATAAATGAAAACCCATTTTGGTTTTTTTTCTATAGCAAACTGCTGAGAATAAAAAAGAACAATAAGGTCGGGATGACTAGGACTGCAAGAATATTTTACGGGAGGTATAGAACCTACACATTTTGGAAGAAATCTGAAGGACTACGGGCCAAATACAACTCAAAATTAAAGTGGTCTCACTATTCTTTGTCTTTATTCAAAGTAGCATTGTAAATAGTGTTCCAAAATTAAAACACACTTTTTTTTTCTTGTGAATAAGATTTTTAAGTCTCTTGAGCAATAAATACCTTAGGTCCTATCAGGAGTGTTTGATTCAGTTTAATTCTTTCAATGAATACCGACAGGTGCTGGGTCAGGCCTGAGGACACAGGGAGAGATGGAGCTCCACGCTGAGTAGAAGACACAGATTTATAAGTAGATGGTTTCATTGATATTGGGACCAGAAGGGCCACTTGCTGGCTTCCCATAAAATCAGTAAGTAAACTGGCTTCCTATAAGGTGCAGGCGATAAGTCTCAGCTTCTTCAGATCAAGATCTCAATCCTGGGTCTGCTGCCTGGCCTTCCCTAGGCTTCTTCCTGTGGACGTGACTCCATGTGTCAGTGTGGGCCAGGCTCAGCTCCCAGGTCTGTCTGTGGTAGCTATATATCCTGCCCCTTTCTCTGCCACAAATTCTTCTCGGTCTACTATCTTCCTGGCCTTATTTAAATCCTGTCCTCATCCTATCACCTGCCTCTGTTATATTCTGTGACTAAATTCCACATACATATCAATGACTGTTATTAACTGCAACAGAAATATAATAGTTCTGGAGATTAGGGGAAAGTAGATAAGCGGTCCTGTTAAATCCATCAAGGTTTTGTTATAGTAATTGATAACTAAGGTTCCTAACTACTATTTATAAACTAACTGACTGTGTCAGAACCACTTGAAGAAAATTTTTAAGCCATTGATTCCTGAGATGGATCCATGGGACTTAATAAGTTTGGGATAAGGCCCATGACTCTGAATGCTGTCAACTCTCCCCAGCATTGTAGCCAGTTTGGAGGATTACCACTTCAGAGGCTCTGTAACTCTGTTTCCAAACTGGAAGAGAGACAGTAAGGTCCTGAGCTGCCTTGGACTTTTGTGGCTGCAGTTATTCACTGAAGGGTGACAATCTATTTCCACATGGGAGGGTACACCAACATGACTGGTGGAGCTTGAGCATCCATCATGTAGCGAGGTGACTGTGTGTATATTAAACATTCATTATAATGGATTTTTTTTATGGGGAAAACTAAAAATATGCCTAGATTGCAGACTGTGAGACAGCAAGGGGAATAATAAGAGGCAACATCAGCTTTGGATAAGGGGCATAAGGTAACTTGTGCTTTACATATTTGACATTGTTAACATATATGTAAAGAAAAAACTAATTTTTATTATTACTTTTTCTCCCCAGTTTTAGGAAATATCTTATTTCATTATAAAAGGATTAGAAAACACTTTATTTTACAGTTTTATTGAAAAATAATTAATATTCATTAATGCATAAGATTGATGGTTTGATTTACATATATTGTGAAGTGATTACCTCAACAGGTTTAGCTAATGTCCATTATCCCATACAGATACAATAAAAAAAGGAAAAGAATTCTCCCTATGGGAACTCCTGGGCTCCAGTCTCTTAACAACTTTCCAATATATCATAGAGTAGTGTTAACTTTAATCACCATGTACTACAATTCATCCCTAGTATTTATTTTCTTATAATTGAAAGTGTGTCTTGGCCCTGGCCAGTTGGCTCAGTGGTAGAGCGTCGGCCTGGCGTGCGGAAGTCCCGGGTTCGATTCCCAGCCAGGGCACACAGGAGAGGCACCCATCTGCTTCTCCACCCCTCCCCCTCTCCTTCTTCTCTGTCTCTCTCTTCCCCTCCAGCAGCCGAGGCTCCATTGGAGCAAAAGTTGGCCTGGGCACTGAGGATGGCTCCATGGCTTCTGCCTCAGGCGCTAGAGTGGCTCTGGTCTCGACAGAGCGACGCCCTGGATGGGCAGAGCATCGCCCCCTGGTGGGCGTGCCGGGTGGATCCCGGTTGGGCGCATGCAGGAGTCTGTCTGACTGCCTCCCCGTTTCCAGCTTCAGAAAAATACAATAAATAAATAAATAAATAAATAAATAAATAAATAAATAAATAGAAAGTGTGTCTCTTTTGACCGCATTTCCAATTCCCCCTCCCTACACTGCCTGCCTCTGATGACCACAACTCCGATTTCTTTTTCTATGTGTTTGTTGTGTGTATGTGTTTGTATCTTTAAATTAGATTCCACATATAAGTGAAATTATACAGTATTTGTCTTTGTCCGATTTATTTCATTTATCACAATACCTCCAAGGTCCACTCATGTTGTTGCAAATGGTAGAATTTATTTATTGTTTTTTATGGCTGAATACTATTTCATTGTATATATTACTACAAGTTTTTTATACATTCATCCATCAATGGATACTTATGTTGGGATTATTTTTTAGATTCTCCAGTGGATGTGTGTGTTTTTATAGTCCAGAGACAAATTTGCTACATAAGATCATTAGACTTACAAATAATGTATTTATTTAAAGGGTCGACTGTAGTGTCTGGCACATGGTAGGGGTTCAGGTATAGTAGATTGTTATTACTCAGGAAGGTGGCTATTAACCAGGATCAATTTTAGAAGCATACATACTCATATATGTACATATATGTATACATGTGTGTATATTTACTTTGCATATGTATGTGTGTGTATACCAACTTTTCAGATGACCCTGTCCTGCCCCCTGTCCATTACACTCATTGCTCTAAGGAACCTATTTATTATTTACTCCCCAAACTCTCTGTGAGCATTTTCCTGTTGCTTGAGAGGTCCTTTGATTCTCTCCACTTTTACCAGTTTTGCCTGGGTTTAAAGGCCCCAGCTAAGTCCTGCACCTGCCACGAATGTTCCCTGTGGGCCTGGCTCCAAATGAAACCCTTTTCACATGAAATGTAGCACAGGAAAAATGGCAACACAGACTTGTTTGTATTGCCTTTCATTTTTTTATTTTTAAGACCAAATCCTTCTATTTAGCTAGATTTTAGGTTTCTTGAGGCTAGGAACCATATTTTATGTTACATAAAATCCTTTACACTTGGCATTCACTAATTTTGTTTTTCAGTGAGCTGATACCTTAACATTCAGAAAGACCTTGCCAACTGTAGAAGTCCAGGCAAACAGGCAGGAGGAATTCTACTAGTGCCAAGAACAACCACATTTATAATTTATAATTCTTCATTTGTAAAAATGATGCTCCTGCCCATCCCTCGGTGCAACATCTGCAGCTGTTTTCCCAGCAGCACAAGGAGGCCTTGTGCACAGCTGGCTCGTCTCCCCTGGACCAACTATTATCTTTGGCTCCCAGGCAACATAAAATTAATAATCAAGACATCATTAAAGGCATGACTTTGGCCAGCTTTATATAATGGGAGGGAAAAAAAGGTGTTTTCTTGACACAGAGCTCTGTTGGGGGAATACTGATTCAGTGCAGTATAAAAAATAAACAAAGCCAAGAATGTAAATGACCAGCTTCTTTTTAAAGGTGTTTGCTTCCCTCCTTGCCTCCTAAACTAGTTTCAATCACATTGTATATACACATGTATCACAATACTGTACTGGGCAATGTCAGAAATATTGTGAAAATATAAAAAGCAACACCTAGCTAGTGAATTTAACTTTCTCAGTCATGAGTTTAATCTAAAATTTATTTGACCCACAAAGGTGCCAATGCCTGCTCTTTCTGGTTGGGTTCTCCTGACAGCCCTGTATTAACTGCAGTCAGAGAAACCCAGCAGATCTCAAAATACCCATGTGACTTTTAAGAATTTTTCTTCTTAACCTTGGCTGGGTAGGTAAATTGGTTAGAGAGTTGTGTTCCCTGGTCAGGGCACATACAAGAATTTACCAATAAATGCATAAATAAATGGAACAACAAGTTGATGTCTTTCTCTCTTTGTATTTCTCTCTTTCTTCTTCTCTTTCTAAAAGTTAATTTTATTTAAAAAAAAAAGAATTTTTCCTCTTGCATCAAATGCCTTTGTGCATGGCTAAAAATTCTCTAACATCATTCTAATAGATCACATTGACCCTATAAATAGATACAGAAAAGGCATGTGATAAGATACAATATCCAGGCCCTGGCCGGTTGGCTCAGTTGTAGAGCGTTGGCCTGGCGTTTAGGAGTCCCGGGTTCGATTCCCGGCCAGGGCACACAGGAGAAGCATCCATCTGCTTCTCCACCCCTCCCCCTCTCCTTCCTCTCTGTCTCTCTCTTCCCCTCCCGCAGCCAAGGCTCCACTGGAGCAAAGTTGGCCCGGGCGCTGTGGATGGCTCTATGGCCTCTGCCTCAGGCGCTAGAATGGCTCTGGTTGCAACAGAGCAACGCCCCAGATGGGCAGAGCATCGCCCCCTGGTGGGCATGCCGGGTGGATCCCGGTCGGGCGCATGAGGGAGTCTGTATGACTGCCTCCCCATTTCTGGCTTTGGAAAAATACAAAAAAAAAAAAAAAAGATACAATGTCCCTTTATGTTTAAAACACTCAATAAGATCAAAATGGAAGAAATGTACTTCAACATAATAAAGGCCATATATGACAAACCATTACCTAATATATTAATGGTGAAAAAATGAAGGCTTTTCCTCTAAAATTAGAAAGAAGACTAGGCTTTTCACTCTCTCCAATCTTAACTCAACATAGTTCTGGAAGTTTTAGCCAGAGTGGTCAAGCAAGAGAAAAAATTAAAAGGCACCTATATTGGGAAAGAAGAAGTAAAGGTACTACTTTTTGCAGATGACATGATCCTGTTATAGAAAACCCCAAAGACTCCATCAAAAAACTATTAGAGCCAATAAATGAATACAGTAAAGTTGCAGGATACACAATCAACAAACAAAAGTTCACTGCTTTCCTCTACGCCACCAATGAAACATCAGAAAATGAACTAAAAAAATTCCTTTTACAATCGCAACAACAAAAAAAAAGCACTTAGGAATAAACTTAACACAGGGTGTAAAGGATCTGTATACTGAAAACCACAAAACATTATTGAAAGAAATTGAAAAAGATACAATGAAATGGAAAAATATTCCATGTTCATGGATTGGAAGAATCAACATAGTTAAAATGCCCATATTACCCAAAGCAATATACAAATTTAATGCAATCCCAATCAGAATCCCAATGTCATTCTTTAAAGAAATAGAACAAAAAATTACCAGGTTTGTATGGGACTATAAAAAACTCTGTATAGCCAAAGCAATCCTGAGGAAAAAGAATGAAGCCAGAGCTATCACACTACCTCACTTCAAATTATACTGTAGAGCCATGAAAATAAAAACAGCCTGGTATTGGCAGAAAAACAGACATACAGAACAATGGAACAGAATTGAGAGCCCAGAAATAAAACCACATATATATGGACAAATCACCTTTGACAAAGGAGCCAAAAACACACAATGGAGAAAAGAAAGCCTCTTCAATAAATGGTGCTGGGAAAATTGGAAGGCCACATACAAGAGAATGAAACTTGACTACAGTTTGTCCCCCTGCACAAAAATTAATTCAAAATGGATCAAAGACTTTAAATTAAGATCTGAAAAAATAAATTACATAGAAGAAAACATACATACTAAATTCATAGACCTTGCCTATAGAGAACAACTTATAAATTTGACCCCAAAGGCATGAAAAGTAAAGGCAAAAATAAATGAATGAGACTATATTAAACTAAAAAGCTTCTGCACAGCTAAAAAAACTGACAACAAAAAAAATAGGCAAACAACTAAAAGGGAGGTGATATTTGCAAATAACAGCTCTGTTAAGGGGTGAATATCCAAAATACATAAAGGCTCATAAAGCTCAGCCACAAACAAGCAAAAATCCAATCAAAAAATGGGAAGAGGACATGAACAGACACTTCTCCTAGGAAGAAATACAAATGGCCAATAGATATATGAAAAGATGCTCATCTTCATTGGCTACTAGAGAAACGCAAATCAAAACTACAATAAGATACCACACCACACCTGTTAGATTGGCTATTATCAACAAGATAGGTAATAACAAGTGTTGGAGAGGCTGTGGATAAAAAGGAATCCTCATCCACTGCTGGTGGGGAGGCAAATTGGTACAACCATTATAGAAGAAAGTATGGTGGTTCTTCAAAAAATTAAGAACAAAAATACCATATGACCCAGTAATTCTTCTCCTGGGTTATACCCCCAAAATTCAAAAACATTGACACATAAAGACACATGTACCCCCCATGTTCATTGCAGCATTGTTCACAGTGGCCAAGACATGGAAAGAACCAAAGTGTCCCTCAATAGAGGATTGGATAAAGAAGATATGGTACATATATACAATGAAATACTACTCAGCCATAAAAAATGATGATGTAGTGTCATTTACGACAACAAGGATGTACCTTGAGAACATTATACTGTGTAAAATAAGTAAATCAGAAAAACTAAAAACTGTATGATTTCACATAGGTAGGATACAAAACTGAGACTCGTGGACATAGATAAAAGTGAAGTGGTTATAGGAGAAGGGGACCTGCAGGAGGGGGAAGGGAGAGAGATTCGGGGGAAGGGTGTAAAGAGGGACAAATATAAGGTGACAGAAAATGATTAGACTTTGGGTGATGGGTATACAACATAATGAACAGTTCAAATGCTATAGAAATATTTACCTGAAACCTATGTACTCTTATTGATCAATGTCACCCTGTTAAAGTTAATTTTCTAAATAAAATAAAATAAATAATATATCACATTATTTCCAGGGAATCCTTGTACAACACAAATGTCTTTTGGGAAGAGTAAGTGATTAACAGTCACTTATACCAATAGTGAGCATTAGCCTGACCAGCTGGTGGCGCTGTGGATAGAGCGTCAGCCTTGGATGCTGAGGATCCAGGTTTGAAACCCTAAGGTGACTGGCTTGAGCATGGGATCATGGACATGACCCCATTGTCGCTGACTTGAGCCCAGAGGTCAGTGGTTTGAAGCACAAAGTCACTGGCTTGAGCCCACAGTTTCTGGCTTGAGCAAAGGGTCACTGGCTCAGCTGGAGCTCCCCTGGTTAAGGCACATGAGAAAGCAATCAATGAACAACTATGAGGCGTTGCAAGTATGAGCTGATGTTTCTCATTTCTCTCCCTTCATGTCTCTCTTTCTCTCTCTCTAATAACCAAGTGAACATTAGCATGTCTGGTGGGGGAGGAGCAGGTAGGTACTAACGAGGTACTGAGGGGACAGCAGGAGGAGCATTTGCTTGAGAGAGAAAAGAAAGCTCTAAGACAAGGGCCTCTAAAACATTTTTGCTCATATATTCCAGCCCCTCAAATTTTGTAAAATGATGTACTTCTTTGCACTATTTTTAAGTTAACACTTGAAATTCTTTATTATGAAATTTAACAGTTATAAAGAAAGTATATCAATACTCAAAAATAAAACTCTTTCACTCCTTTAAACATAGTCAATGGAATTTTAATACCCTAGAGATTAATGCCTATTATTAAGGTGACCAATTGTCCTCCTTTAGGGAGGACAGTCCTTCTTTTGTAAGTTCTGACCTCCCTCTAAAAGTGTTCTCTGACATGTCCTCCTTTTTGATATTGGACAACTAATCTGTAAATGTCTGTATTTGATCGATGCAGTGTTGATCCATTGCATGTGATGTGACATATTTGTATTTGACATGACGATTCGTCAAGGATCAGTACAGTGCGGCGAGACGCGATTATGAGACGCATGTGCTCTGCACAGGAGACCTTGAGAGAGCGCGATATACCGAGTGTGCAAATGGCTTTGTGTACTTCTTATTGAAACATGTCATGGCACATATGACATTGTAGACTCACGATATTTCTTTCTCAGTGAATATTCAATCATAGACAAGTAAGCACAATTCACATAAAATTCAATATGAAAGATATTTCTCGTTCAGATATTTCCAATATATTGTTACAAGGTGATGCACTGACAAAAAATATTCATTCAATGGAAAATTTTTTCTTATAATTATTATTAAAAATTAATAGGCATGTAAGCATAATATAATATAAAATATTATAAATGTTTTTATTATGCATTTATATTATAGTGTATTATTGTTGCAATAAATAAATGTTTCTTTTATTTATGATATTGTTTTCTTCAATTTATTTTTGTCCTCCTTTTCACTGTAAAAAAGTTGGTCCCCTTACTATTATCATTCATTGAAAAAACCAGGCCAAGGTCTTCTTAGTCAAAATAATTATACCATTCATTTGTTCATTTAACTTGTATTTGCTTTCCACTTCCCTCATTAATTATTATTCAAACAAGATATACTTTCATCCTTGAAAACCTTTTAAGTATCCCAAAATAGTTTTCTGAAAACAAAAGTTATACAAATTAAAATTTTTAAAAATGTCCTGTTAAGGCTGCAAAAAGTTTTAAATTTTTCTTCTGAATAAAAAAAATTATCATTATTACTAGTGACACAAATATTAGTATAGAGATTATAAATTTTGATAAGTGAGCTAAGTAAATGTTACTGGAAATTGAGCTCTAATGGTTTACTGTTTCTCTTATTATTAATTTCATTCATACATCCCTAGATTAATATTTTTAATTAGGATAAACAGGGCTCGTCATCAATTTGATTGCTATTTTTCATATATATAGGCATACACTGTGAAATGTTGCTTAAATAAATGAGTATATAGGATTGTTATAATAATGCCAACAGTTATTTGAACAGATTTTGAGTTATACATCAAAAATCACAGGATGATTTATAGCTAATAATTACTTAATAACTTAATTAATGGAATTTTACTTCATTTAAAACTATTGTATCAAAGAAATTCAGTTAATTAAATCTAACATTAATAATTATTAAAATTATTCTTAATGTTTAGATCTTTTAATTAATTTTATAAAATTGAAATATAATTGACATATAACATTAATTTCAGGTATAAAACATAATGATTTGATATTTGTATTCATACAAATGATCACTACAAAAGGAAGTCTAGTTAACATCCATCACCATACATAATTACATATTTCTTTTCTTCGATGAGAACTTTTAAGTTTTACTCTCAGAAACTTTCAAATACACAATACAATATAATTAACTCTAATCACTTTTATATATCACATCCCAGGCCTTATTTTCTAAATGAAGTTTGCACCTTATGAGCCCCTTCACTCACCTGCCCACCTCCCAACCCCCATCTCTGGCAACTTGTAACTCATTTTGGAAAACAGAAACCAGTCTTGCAAACGCGGTTGATACTCATTAGCAGCATTAACTTTATCAGGTTCTAGGAGTTGTACCAAAAATATTTTACCAAGATTTTTCAAATGACTATTCATTATACCTGTTTCACTTTAACTTAAAAGCATCTTATTTAACTCAATATGCTCGCAAATGTTTGGAGAAATATAAACATTGCTAATTTCAAAATTAATTTGAAAATTAAAGATTTTTTATAACATGACAAATTTTTATCAAACTTCTGGAATTACAGATCCAGCTTATTCAAATTTATGGAAGATGTCATTGGTATCTCTGAAAACTGGCAAAGCTGTCGTTACTGTCAAACAATTGACCTGACAAGCTCACTTTTTTGAAAGAGCAGTTTGGCCTCATGCTTCAGTTCTAATAAATGTGTTAATACACATCTTCATGGCGCACCTCGCTTCAGACGTTTAACCCTCAGATAGAGAGATGGATGGGGTGTGGAGCTCTACCAGGAGCTGCTGCAAGGATTCAATCAAGTGCTGCCATCTTCAACGTTTCTTTTGATGCTTTGTTTTGTTTCATTTTGCTCTTCTTAAAGAACTCTTCCTCAGGAGCAACACATTCTTTAAAAATAGTGGGGGTAGGAAAAATGAGGTCATTAAAGAAAAACTGCCACCACTGTGGGAACTCAGAGCATCTCAACAAGGAGCAGCACCCTGCTTTCTAACACTGGGCTGGCCTAGACCAGAAAGGTGTCTATGACAGGAAGGCACACACCCTGCCGCAGAGCTTTCATTAAGGGAGACTTACCCAATATTAGTATTTCCAGTTGTCCCTTTGTTTGACGTTCTGGAAGCTACCATAGTGAGATTTTGGAAGGGGGAAGGATGCTCTCTCTTGGAGAGCAGGAAAAGATTGACTACGACAGAGGAAGTGGGAAAGAAGAGCCTGTGTGGTCCTTGGCATGTGGATTGCCAGTCCCCTCTCCAGTAATCAGTTTTAGAAAGATGCCGAGGACCTGGAAACAGATGCCCTCTGCTTTCTGCACGCCTACTGCAGGGGCACTCTGAGGGTCCTGGGAGCACAGGCCCCGTGTGGGGTCGTCTGGCTCAGGGAACCCAGGGAGGGGGAATCTGTCTGAGTCTCCAGATAGATTGTGAGGGCAGCTGGCTACACTCTGACCAACTTTACATGTTTTTCTAAGAGTCATGCTTCCTAATTTTTAGTTAAGAGTATCTTATTTGCCTATAGCAATGCAGACCCATTGCAGCAGATATATTTTCATGGCCACATAATTCAATGGCTAAATCTAGGCAAACATACAAGGTAGACAAACCTTAAATGACCTCTAGTCATCCCTGTCTTCAACACTCCTGGACTTCACTCCTGCACTCCGGCATCGGGCGTTGTTGGGCTGCTCTAACCATTTGAAATCCCTACCCTGGATGCCACTCAAACCATCTTTCCTTTCACTCTGAAATTAACCTCACTTGTCCTCTACCTCCCAATCCAGACTCTCAGTCTCTAAGACTGACTTTCTAGAGAAAGAAGGCAACCAGAAATTTTAATTTACATAATTCATACTACAGAGTGAATGGTCAAAGGTTTAATTCTTCCTGAGGACACCTGCATTCTAAGAGTTATTGGTAGATTACGGCCAGAACTGTTTTTGAGGCATGGAAGTAAAGAAAGGGGGATTACTCTCTTTACTCTCCCTTCCCCAGTACAGAAGAGAAAGTCAGTTATTTGCCTACATTCCTCCCCCCCTCCCCCATCACATAAAGGCTTATTTATGCCTAACCCACCGCGAATACATTCAGGTTTAATTAAGCACTCAGCGAGGCACCATATAAGTAACTGTACCACTAAGAAAGGGGCTAAAGAGTGCTCTTCTGTCTGCACGGAATGACCAAGGCCTCTCAGGCATGCACCTGAGTGTCTGCGTGACACAGGCAGAGGGGAAGCGTATTCATCTACATTGCTCAAGAATAAAAAGGGCATGGTGGCACAGTGGATAAAGCGTGGACCTGGAAATGCTGAGGTCACCGGTTCGAAACCCTGGGCTTGCCTGGTCAAGGCACATATGGGAGTTGATGCTTCCAGCTCCTCCCCCCTTCTCTCTCTCTCTCTCCTTACTCTCTCTCTCTCCTCTCTAAAAAAATGAATAAATAAATTTAAAAAAAATAAAAGGGATTTAAAAAAAAAAAAAAAGAATAAAAAGGGCAACTCTTCTTGCACAAGACCTAAAATGCCCTGGTGTTGCCCACACACAGCTCTCATACATGCTAGAAACAGACCACCGCAGAGCTGTGCTTCATCTCTGGCCGCAGAGTGTCAACATTCCTTTCTCCTCATAGTGCTTTGGTTTCTTATGCAAACAAACTTTGTAATATAATGAAATCATACCACTTTGAAGCATGATTTCTTTATAATTCGTTATTCTACTAGTTAGCTGAGGTTCATGTCACAGCCCCAGTGACCAACAACACAAAATAACAGGATGCAGAGGAAGTTGGGGGACCCAGCCTGGCCACTGACTCCTGGAACAGCCCCACTCCCAGCGCCCCTCACGCCGGAACAAGCTCTTTCCTTACTGGCATTTTGTGATCCCTGTTCAAAATATGGCTCTCTTATGGATAACGGTCACAGACCCAATGAGTTCTTTTATATCTTAGAGTCAATTCCAGCTAAAAATTGACAACAAAGGAAATTTGGCATCAGACTTCATTTTTAGAACCAAATATTAAAAACCAAACCAGGAGACTATTAAAGAGTGAAACATCTCAGGAAATTAATCTTCAGTGCAGATTAATCCCCCTGGGCATTTGAATGGAAAAATGTGTTTTTTAAACTGTTATTTTGGAAATCAAAAAGTTAACAACCAAAAGAGCAAATTTTTATTTGCTCTGTTAAGTCTATAATTAATTTCCAATTGACTTGTACTGCACATAGCACCACCCCCACAGTTTCCCTTCACGGGCGCCGACAGGCCGTCTGTGGGCTGGGAGTGTGAACACCATCACTGCTGAGTGGAAAAGCAGCAGCAAACAGCTTTCACTTTGTGTCTGTCCTCAAGCCATCATGGGCTTGGGGTCCTTCGAGTGTAGGCTATCCTAACAGAAAAGGAGGCTCATTCCAAAAGGAGGTGGGTTGCTTTATATGATATTAAAACTCTATAATTGTGCCAGATTTCAGACTTCATTAAGTCCATTCAAGTGGTTCTCAACTTTGACTGCATAAGTCAACCACTTTGGTGCATTTAAAACTGTCTAATACCTGGGTTCCAGCACAAACCAGTTAAATGAGGACATCTGTGTTGGGTTCCAGAAATAGGTATTTTAAAAGTTTTCCCAGTCCTTCTAAGGTACAGCCACGGTTGAGGATCATACTTACTTCACAGATATATACACTGAATCCCAGGGAGACAGAGATATGCCCAAGGTCACATTAACTAGCTTTTAGCCAAACCATTCCTAATCAACTGATTTTATGACATCCTCTTTCTCTGGTGAACACTCCCTGGGTTTCTAAATAGAGACTGACTGGTTCTCTAGGGTAACACATTATATAGAGAGCAACTGTATAATATGTTAGGCATTCGGCTGATGGCAGAAGGTAAAATAGTGAGCAAAAACAGGTGACATTTCTGCCTTCATAGAGTTTATATTCTGGTGTGAGAGACAGACGTTAATGAAATAGTGATAAAATACTTGTAAAATTATAACTGTGACAGAAGTCCTGGGAAAAAGAGGTTCTTGGTGGTGTGAAAGGCTGACCTCTCGAAGTATGAGAAGGCTGATGAGATCTGAAGGAGACTGATGAGGCCAAGAGGGGAGAAGGGGGCTTGTGTGTGAGACACGGGAGACAGAGGGGCGGGTGACTACCGGTCTGTGCAGGAGAATGGCGTACATCAGAAAGCTCTACTGCAAGAAAGCATGGGATATGCAGGAGCTGAAAGAACAGCAGTGAAGCAGGCAGGAAAGTCTGAAGATGTCCCAGTTTGGGGAGGCTTGCAGCCATGTTAATAGATTTCACTTATAAATTTCACCTCTACCTTAAAGCCTGTACTTAACCTCAACACTGCAGGCACTCTGAAATGATTTACATACAACACAACCTTGTCTCTTCACTTTCAATTTGAAACAAACACATGATGTGCACCCACAAATAAGATTCAAACAGGCTGTGGATATCTCACTTGGCTACCAGTTCTCAACCCTGGCTCCACTTTGCAATCCCTTCCAGACCTTTAAAAATGCTAAGGCCCAAGAGATACCTTAGATCAAGGGGATAAGAATCTCTGGGTTGGGGATGGATCCAGGCTATGGTATTTTTTGTAAAAGGCCCCTTGATGATCCCAGTGTGCAGCCAAGATTGAGAACTGTTGTTCTAGGGTAAGGATTTGATCAGGGAGAATACAGGAGAAAAGATAAGCTGGTTTGTATTTATCACTCTCCATCTTTATTACTACCTCCATTCACTGCACTGGGACTCACCATGTAATGAGAAGCTCCTCTGTGTTACGACTTAATAAACAGCAGGACTGGGAGTGAAACTGCGTGAACACCAGGAAGCGCTCCTCAATGAGAAGTGAAACTCCCTGCTCCTGTTTCTCCCTCACATTCTCAATCTTTCTCTTTCTGCTGGTTCTGTGCATTTTGCTTTATAAGATATATTTTTTGAGAGTACTGTAGATTCATATGCAGTTGTAAGAAATAATTCAGAAACCTACTATTCCCTTCACTCAATTTCCCCCAAAGGCAACATTTTGCCAAAATATAGTACAATATTACAACCAGGATACTGACACATTGATACGTTCAGGACATAGACCATTTCCTCACCACAGGATCCCTCATGTTGTTATAGCCACAGCCCCTCCCTTCCACCCTCCCTACTCCTTTACCCATGGCAACCATTCCTCTGTTCTTTATTTCTACATTTTTGTCATTTAAAGAATGACATGTGGCCCTGGCTGGTTGGCTTAGCAGTAGGCTGTCGCCTGGTGTGTGGATGTCCAGAGTTCGATTCCCAGTCAGGGCACACAGGAAAAGTGACCATCTGCTTCTCCACCTCTCCCCTTTTCTCTCTCTCTCTCTCACTCCCCTTCTCCTGCAGCCATGGCTTAATTAGTTTAAGTGAGTTGGCCCTGAGCACTGCAGATGGCCCCATGGCTTGCAGCCTTAGGTGCTAAAAATAGTTCAGTTGCTGAGCAATGAAGCAGTGGTCACAGATGGGCAGAGCATCCCTTGTAGGGAGCTTGTCAAGTGGATCCCAGTCGGGTGTATACGGGAGTGTCTCTCTGCTTCCCCTTCTTTCACTTAATAAAATAAAAAAATTTTAAAAATATCATGTAAATAAAATCTATAGCATAAAACCTTTTGAAATAGGCATTTACACTGAGCATAATTCTCTGGTGATGCCTCCAGGTTGCTGCATTATCAATAGTTTGCTCCTTTTCACTGCTGAGCAGTATTCCCTGGTATAGATGTAACATTAGTTGCTTTAACTATTTGCTTACTAAAATACCTCCGAGTTATTTCTGACTTGGCTATTATGAATAAAGTTGTTATGAATTCTTGTATACAGGCTTTGTGTGAACATATGCCTTTGTTTCTCTGGAATAAATATCCAGAAGTATAAGTGCTGGATATTTATTTATTTATTTATTTATTTATTTATTTATGACAGAGACAGAGAGACAGAGAGGGGGACAGATAGGGACAGACAGACAGGAAGGGAGAGAGATGAGAAGCATCAACTCTTCCTTGAGGCACCTTAGTTGTTCATTGATTGCTTTCTCATATGTCCCTTGACCAGAGGGCTAGAGCAGAGCAAGTAACCCCTTGCTCAAGCCAGCGAACTTGAGTTCAAGCTGATGAGCTGTGCTCAAACCAGATGAACCTGTGCTTAAGCCAGCAACCTTGGCATTTCACCTCGGCATTTCGAACCTGGGTCCTCCGCATCCCAGTCTGACGCTCTATCCACTACACTACCACCTGGTCAGGCAGTGCTGGATCTTAACAGTAGTTAAATGTTTAGTTTTTAAAGAAATTGCCAAACTGTTTTCCAGAGTAGTTGTACCAGTTTACATTCCCATCAACACGAGTGATCAAGTTTTCCCATATCCTGGCCAGAAGTTGGTGGTCAGTATTTTTTTATTTTAGTTCTTTTGATTGATGTCTAGTGATGTCTCATTGTAATTTTAATTTGCATATTAATAATCCTGTTCAATAGCTTTTCTTTTTTTTTTTTTTTTGGCTTGTTCTCTTTTTGAATTATTTTCATTTTTGTTGATTTATTTTTTGGTTGTTGATTTTTTTTGTTTGTTTGTTTGTTTGGTTGTTGATTTTTTAAGTGAGAGGATAGAAACATAGACTCTCTCATGCAGCCTGATCAGGATTCACCCAGCGACCTACGTCTGGGGCCTATGCTCGAATCAACTGAGCTGTTCTCAGTACTTGGGGCCAACACTCGAACCAACTGAGCCACTGGCTGTGAGAGGGAAGAAGGAAGAGAGAATGGGGAGAGGGATGGGAGGAGAAGCAAATGGTTGCTTCTCATGTATTCTCTAACCAGGAATTGAACCCAGGACGTCCGCACATGCGGCCAATGCTCTGTCCACTGAGCAAACCGGCCAGCACCTGCATTTTTATTGTTGGTTTTTAAGGGTTCTTTATATGCTCTAGATGTTAGTTCTTTGTCAAATATCTGGTTTTCAAAATCTACTCTTCCACAGCTGTATTTTCATTCTCTTTACAAGGTCTGTCACAAAGCAAGAGTTTTACATTTTGAATGAAATCCAATCTGGCATTTTTTTCCTTTTATGGAGTTCACTTTGATGTCAAGTCTAATAACTCTTTGCTTAGCCATGGATAACAAAAATTTTCTCCTGTGATATTTTCTAAAGGTTTTACAGTTTTAAATTTAAATCCAAATTTATTTAATACTAATTTTTGTGTAAGGTGTGAGACTTAGGTCAAAAATTATTTTTATACTTATGGGGGTCCAATTGCTCCTGTGTATCATTTGGTGAACAAGTTATCTTTCCTTCATTGAAATGCTTTTATACCTTTATTTGTTTTGGGGTTCTTTATTTTGTTCCATTGATCTATGCATTTATCCCTTCACTAATACCATTCCACCAATCTGCTTATTATTTTTTCTAGTTAAACCATTTACTTTCAAAGTAATTACTGATATGTGAGAGCTGAAGGCTGTCATTTTAATTTTTTGTTTTATTTGTTCTCTCTAGTTTTTGTTTCTCTCTCTACTTTTTCTTGCCATCTTGCGTTACTTGAACATCTTTTTAGGATTCCATTTATTTTACCTATCGTGTTTTTTAACTGTATCTCTCAGAATAGATTTTTAGGGGTTGTTCCAAGTATTCCATTATTTATACATCATTTATAGCAGTCAACCAGTGTCATCACTTGATCAGTTTGATTGAAGTATAGAAACATCTTTTACTCTCCCTTATTTATAAAATCATATTAAACATTTCCTCTAGATTTACTTAAAATTGCATCAGTGTTCTAATTTTTGCTTCAACTGCCTAACATAATTTAGATAACTCAAGAGAAAGAAAACCTATTGTCTTCACCCATATTTTTGCTTATAGTGTTCTTTCTTCCTTTCTAATGTTCTAAACTTCCTTCTCTTAATGTTTCTTTTCTGTTCTGAGACTTTCCTCTAGCCATTAATTTGAGATTGGTCTGTGGTGACAAATTCCCTAGTTTCCCATCTTATTTTAACCAATCTGATTGGTGTCTAGTGATGCCTCATTGTGGTTTTAATTTGCATATTAGTAAAAGCCAGTGATGTGGAATATCTTCTCATGTGTTTGTTTGCCAAATTCTTGCATTCCTAAAGAATATTTCTGCAGTGTATAGGATTTGCGGTTGACAGTTCTTCTATATCAGCATGTGAAAAACAGTATTCCAATCCCTTCTTGCCTCGATGGTTTCAAATGAGAAATCCACTGTCACCTAAGAAGGTGTTATTCTATACCCTGGCTGCTTTAAATATTTTTTCCTTTGTCTATTTTTAGAAGTTTAATTGAAAGGTGTCTTGGTATGGATTTCTTTGGATTTATCTTGTTTATCCTGCTCAGCTTCCTGGATCTGTAGGTTTATGTCTCTTGCCAAATTTGGGACATTTTCAGATAATGTTTCCTCAAGTACTCTCTCCTCTTCTTCTGTGACTCTGAGGATATGAATGTTAGACCTTTTGTTATTACCATAGATCCCGGAGGTTTTTCTTTCTTGCTTTTCTATCTCTTAGACTCAGCAATTTCTATTGTTCTAGCTTTCAGATCCCTGACTCTCCTGACCCCTACATTCTTCTGTTGATTAGATTCACTGAGCTTTTAATTTCACATACTATAAGTATATTTTTAATTTATTCATTTTAGAGAGGAGAGAGAGAAGAGAGAGAGACAGGGGGGAGGAGCTGGAAGCATCAACTCCCATATGTGCCTTGACCAGGTAAGCCCAGGGTTTCGAACCAGCGACCTCAGCATTTCCAGGTCGATGCTTTATCCACTGCGCCACCACAGGTCAGGCCCCATACTATATTTTTTAGCTCTAAAATATCCACTTGGTTTTTCCTTATATTCTCTATTTATTTGCTGGTACTTTCCATGTTTTTTCTGAGGCTTTCTATTTTATTTTTTGTTTGTTTGAAGATTATTTGTACTTACTCTGAAGTATTTTATCAAAGTTGCTTTAAAAATCTTTGCCAGATAATTCTAACATTTCTGTCATCTTTGTGTTAGTATTTATTGATTGACTTTTCTCCTTTAGTTTGAGATCTTCCTAGTTCTTGGTATAAGTGATATTTTAAATTGAAATCTTGACATTTTCCTATTATCTTACAAGACTCTGTTTTAGCTGATTTTCTCTGGCATCACTCTACAGAGGAAGGGTGATGTTCACTGTGCTGTTACTTCTGGGTAGAGGTAAAATTCCAAGTTCCCTACTTTCCTTACTTGGGGTCTACTGACACCTGTGGGTGTGAGCTGTTTGTGACTCCTGGGTAGGACATGGGAGTACTGGTTCCTGTGTGGCTGGCTTCCATGACACTGTAGTGGGAGTAGATGGTATCACTGCTGGGTGAAGGTGGAAGTCCAGGCTTCCCATGTGGTCTCCACTGACACCAAAGCAGGCTGAGGGGGATGGAGGGATTCATTACAGCATGGAGAAGGTGAAAGAGAATGGCAGTCTATGCCCCCCACTTGGCTGTTGCTGGCATGGGTGGTGTGGGCACAGAGTTTCATCTGTTATGTTTCACTGGAGTAGACTGGTTCTAATCTACAAGTTTTCTATCTTGCTAGGCTGCCCCTTCTTTGGTACTTTGGCTAGAGAGAGCAGGCTTTTGTTGGGACTTATTTTCCCCTCTCTTCTCACTGGCATTTCTGTGTTCCTGGTTATTCAGCTCCAAGTGTGGAAAACTCAGGAAACGTGCTTCCATGTTGTTGAGGCCTGAAACTCTCCAGACCACCTGCCTTCTCTACAACATTCAAAGTCTCCTTGTGTTTGTTTTGTCTATGATGTCCATAGTTTTTAGCTGTACTTCACAGGAGAAATAGAGGAAAATATATCTATTCTATCTTCCTGGAGATAGAACTTAGTTCTGTGTTTTAAATGTAAAATAGGTCTTTCTGAAAAAAAATTTTCTTAATATACTTTCTTAGTGACCACATTATTGTGGCCTCCAATCGAAAACTTTGTGAGTGAGTCAGCGATTTCTGTCACTTCCCTTTCATTGCAATTTATTTTCTCTAAATTTCCTGGATTTGCACTGAGACTGCTCTCAAAGGTTACCAGTTCCCATTGTACCCTTCTTTTTAAATTAAATCTAGATGTCTGCTGCATTTAGAATTAGCTAGTTACTCCTGGTAAATTCTCTTTATTTCTATGACCAAATATTTGAATCATAGTTCTTTCCTTGTCTGTATGTCCATGTGCGAATCACAGAAACACTTAGAGGCTCATTTATTTTCATTATAAAATGGGGATTATAATCCCAACCTATACCTTTTAGGGTTGAATTAAAGCCCAAGTAAGTGATATTATATGTATTTAATGAACACCAATTAGTGTTAGACTCTATGGTAGGCCCTGGATATACAAGAGTAAGTATAATATACCCACAAGGACTAGACACAGTCTAGTGTCTAAGACAGGTAAGTGAACAGGTCAAGAAATCAGTGGAAGGGATCATAATATGCACAGCAATGATCATAGGAACACTTAGGAATGTTGAGGCCTTATACAGGCTTCCCAGAGGAGGTATATCTAAACTGAGTGCTGAGGTATGAGTAGGAGTTTAGTATGGGAGGTCCTCTGCATGCTTTGGGAGAAAAAATATTTTCCTTATGAGGCTAGTTTTCATGCCATTCTAGTGAATTAAAAGTAAAGTTTACTTTCAAGAAATATATACAAATTGTGTGTAATCAAGTCCATTTGCAGCTTTAGAGGAAGAGATACATACAAGAAGTCTCTGTACTATATAACTTTTGGTCTATAACTATGATCTTTGAAAACAGAGAAGAGTAACTTTTTAAAGAATTTTAAACTACTTGAGAGAGATTTGCTTGGATATTACAATGACATGCTCTGGTTATTGTAACAGCCACTAATTCCATTACTTGCATTTATTCATACTTGAATACTTGATTTGGTTCCTCTACTATATATAGCTTGTCACCTTGAGCTTATATTTTTTAGATATGTAAATATATTTCATATATAAGATAATTAACCAATTACAGTATTCCCAAATAATTTTATTTTTTCCTCTGAAATGAAACAAGTCAGTCATCCAAGCTCAGTTTTCCCCATGACACTCAACACCATCAAAATTGTTAGCTCTTTTTCACTTGAAACTTACCATTCTCCTGATAGTTCACCGTCTCCATCTTTATCAGCTCCAACCTTTTACCCTCTACTTTCTCATGACTCTGATACGCATACAGGAGAACACAAAATTCTGCTCTTTAATTATCATCATTTGCTTCTAATTTGCTCTTTACATCAGCGATGTGAAACTTTACATTTCCATATCTCATTTCAACGTTATGGTTTAAAAAATAAAATGCAGCCCAAGTAAATGATTTCCTTCTGTTCATGTTTGAATGTAATCATGGAATTAGAAGACAAAATTTACACCGGTTTTGTGATTTATGTTCCATAGGATGGAAAAATAATATATATTTTCTTTAATGTTCATTTTTCTCAATATTGACTTGGGCTTGTGCCACTCTGACACAACTGCAAATTTCAAGGAGCATTTCTTTGATGCACTGCCTCCTACACACATAAGCAGGATGATTTTGCAATCTTTGAAGACTAATAAACTTTCATCAGGCCAATTGTTCCATTGCTGATGATCAGCCAACAAACAACTGCCACAGTTACTCTATGAAGTGCAAAGTATGCTAAATAATTGTATTTTTAATGATATTGTCACCCAGCCAAAACAAACGGATAGTGACTAATGTAATTTATCTTGAACTATGGCTAAGGTTTAAATGCCATTACACACTGATTCATCAACAAAGTAGGAAGTAAGGTGTTTACCACCCTATAGTAATGTGGGCAAATAGATGAATCAAGGTTGGGAATGAGCCATAAGGCCAATGTAATTGTATTAAACATCCATGACCCAGAATCAGGAATGCACTCACTATATTCTGTGGACAATTCTCAATCAGAAGAGTTATTATTGCTCTTAATGCCATATAACCTGACACATCTAAGCTATTTTAGCATCAAAAGAATGCAATTTAGTGCCATAAGGGTAAGTATACAAAAGGGAAAACACCGAAGACAAAATCTAATGGCAGGCATTAAAAATTAAAATAAAGTGTAGTAAGATAAAAATGTAGCCAAAAAATAGAAAACTCTGGGAAATATTTTTTTATGAATGTAAAATGAATACACAATTAATTATAACTATTTTTTATTCATTTTTTTAAAGAGGAGAGAGAGAGAGAGAGAGAGAGAGAGAAAGGGGGGAGGAGCAGGAAGCATCAACTCCCATATGTGCCTTGACCAGACAAGTGCAGGTTTCGAACCGGCGACCTCAGCATTCCAGGTCGACGCTTTATCCACTGCGCCACCACAGGTCAGGCAATTATAACTATTGAAAAAGAACTTACCATGCTCTTGTATAGCTAAGGGTCAAGGTAAACTCTTTCCATTACAGTCTATCCTGGCTAAATCTTTCTGCTATTGTCTCCAGTTTGGTCACTGCATTTTAAATTCTATGTGAAGAAAGTAAAGAAAGTTCAAAGATGAACAACAAATAAAAATTAAAGGAATAAAGAATTGGTTCATGAAGAAAGATGAAAAGAATGGGATCTTCCTAGGTCTGGAGAAAAATATGAGAAACAGGTGACTTATGACTATCTTCAAGCACAGGATGGTTCATGTAAGTGTGCTGAACAGTTATTTCTATTATCAGCCAAATAAAAAACAACACACGTAAAACAAGAGCCTAAAGAAAAAAAATGGGCTTACATGAAGCAAAAGAAGTGCTGGTTGAAATTTTAAAAATTTCTTAGATATGAAAATTATCAAGGCATGAAATAGAATACTGGATAACATTTTTGGAAATTATTGCCTTGAACACATATAAATGCTTTTTTTTATCAAATAAAAATACGTGATTATAGGAAATCTAGAAAAGATAAGTAAGAAAAAATGCATATAAAAGTAATATATAATTTCAGACCAAAGAGAACTTTCAGATTTTCCTTCACATTTGTGTGTATGAATATATGTTTGCTTTTTACAAAAACAAAAAACCATTGTTTATTCTAGATTTTAACCTGATCTTACCACTTAAATTATACAATAGTTTCATAGTAGTCTACTATCCTATAAAACATAATTTATTGAACCAACCCTTTACATGGGGTATTAAATTGTTTTCAGTTTTTCTTTTTACAAACATGTGATGAGCATATATAAAATTAAATATTTGTAAACATGTGTAATAACATTTTTAGCATAAATTTATGAAAAAATCATTGGAGCAAAGATTTGCAGAATTCTAAGGCTCTTAGTAACTATTTCTTAATTCTCATTCAGAAAGTTTGAAATGATTTACATTATCACCAACCATGTGAAAGAATGCCCTTCTCCAACCAGCCAGGGCCAGATTGAGAAACCTTTAACAAGACCATTATGAAAAAGACAAGAGAGGACCCAGGTAAATAAGATCAGAAATACAAAGGATTGTGAGAAAATATTATGAACTATTATATGCCAACAAATTGGACAATCTGGAAGAAATGGATAAATTCCTAGAAGTATATGCTCTTTCAAAACTGACTCAGGAAGAATCAGAAAATTTGAATATACTAATTACAACTAACGAAATTGAAGCAGTAATAAAATACTCCCAACAAACAAAAGCCCTAGACCAGATAGTCTCACAGGCAAATTTTAACAAACATTCAAAGAAGAACTAACTCCTATCCTTCTCAAATTAGTCCAAAAAATTCAAAGGAGAAAAGACTCTGAAGCTCATTTTATAAAGTCAGCATTATCCTAATCCCAAAACCATATAAAGACATTACAAAGACAGAAAATCATACGCCAATATCCCAGATGAACACAGAAGTTAAAATCTCAACAAAATATTAGTAAACCAGATCCAGCAATATATTACAAAGATCACACACCATGATCTAGTGGTATTCATCTGGGATGCAAGGTTGGTACAATATTTGCAAATCAATAAACTTGATACATCATATAAATAAAATAAAGCATAAAAAACCATATATCAGTAGATGCAAAAAAGGGGGGGATTTGATTAAATCCAGCATCTATTTATGATAAAAACTTGCAGCAATGTGGGAATAAAGAAAACATACCTCAACATAATAAAGGCCATATATCACAAGTCACAGCCAACATTATACTCCATGGGCAAAAATTAAAAGTGTTTTGCTTAAGCTCAGGATCAAGATACGGATGTCTGCTTTCACCCTCTTATTCAACATTGTACTAGAATTCTTAGCCACGTCAATCAAAGAAGAAGTAGAAATAAAAAGCATACAAATTGAAAAAGAAGAAGTAAAGCTATCATTATTTGCAGATGACATGATACTATATATAGAAAACCCTAAATATTTCACAGAAAACTACTAGAACTGCTCAGTGAGTTCAGTAAAGTAGGATACAAAATAAATATCCAGTAATCAGTGCACTTTTATACACCAATAAAGAACTATCAAAAAATGAAAATAAGAAAATAATCCCATTTATAACTGCATCAGAAAAATACCTAAAAATAAATTTAACAAAGGATGTAAAAGACCTGAACTCAGAAAATTATAAGACACTGAGCAAAAAAAATTGAAGAAGCTATAATTAAGTGGAAGCATATACTGTGTTCATAGATAGGAAGAATTAAAATCATTGAAATGTCCATATTATCCAAAGCAATCTATAGATTCACCTCAATTCCTATTAAGATATCAATGGTGTATTTCATAAAACTAGAACAAATATTCCAAAAATATATATGGAACCACAAAAAACTCTGAATATCCACAGCAATCTTTAGAAAGGAGTGCAAAGTTGGAGGAATCATGCTACCTAATATCAAACTATACTAAGGCCATAACCTTGACATACAGGCATAAAAGACAGACATATAGATCAATGAAACAGAATAGAGATGCTCAGAAGTAAATTCACACCTTTATGATCAATTAGTACTTGACAAAGGAGGCAAAAAAATACAATAGGATAAAGATAGTCTATTCAATAAATGGCGTTGGGAAAATTAAACATATATGTGTAAAAACAATTAAACTAAACTGCATCCTTACACCATACACAAGAATAAACTCAAAATGGATTAAAGACTTTAATGTTAGACTCAAAACCATAAAAATCCAAGAAGAAACCAGGCAGTAAAATCTTGAACATTTCTCATAGCAATATTTTTTTAGATATATATAACCTCGGGCAAGAGAAACAAATGGGACTATATCAAACTAAAACAGTTATGACAGAAAAGAAAACCATCAACAATGAAAAGACAACACACTGAATGGAAGGACATATTCACCAGTGATACATCTGTTAAGAGGTTAATACCTAAAATTTATAAAAAAACCTATATAACTCAACACCCCACCAAAACAAAAACAAAACAACAACCAAACCCAATTAAAAATGGGCAAAGGACCTGAATAGACACTTCTCTAATGAGGACATACAGATGGCCAATAAAAATATAAAAAAATGCTCAATGTCGCTAATCATCAGAGAAGTGCAAATAATTAAAGCCATAATGAGATATCTTTACATCCCTGTCATAATGGCTATCATCAATAATCAACAAACAACAAGTGTTGGCAAGAATGTGGAGAAATGGAAACCCTTGTGCACGGTTGGTAGGAATGCAGATTGGTATAGCCATTGTAGAAAGTTCTGTGGAGTTACCTCAAAAAGTATAAAGTGGAACTGCCTTATGATTCAGCAATTCCAATACTGGGAATATAGCTGAAGAAACCTAAAATACTGATTCAAAAGAGTATATGCACCCCCTATATTCACTGCAGTGTTATTTAAAATAGCCAAGAATTTGAAGCAGCCCAAGTGCCCATCAGTAGATAAAAGGGTAAAAATGCTGTATGTAGTACATTTCCACAATGGAATACTATTCAGCTATAATAAAGAAAAGTTTACCTTTTATAACAGCATGGATAAACCTGGAAAGTATCACCCCAAGTGAAATGAGCCAGTCAGAGAAATATAAGTACCATATTATTTCACTTATATGTGGAATCTAATGAAGAAAATAAACTAACAAATAAAATAGAAACAGACTCGTAGATACAAAGGACAAACTGACAGCTGTCAGAGGGGAGGGATGTTAGGGGTGCTGGGTGAGAAAGGTGAAGGGATTAAGAAAAGAAATGCATAGACATTGACAACAATATGGTGATTACCAGAGGAAAAAAGGGTTTGGGGAGGTAGGAGAGGCTAAAGGGGCATAAATGATGATGGATGGAGACTTATCTTGCGGTGGAATATATAGATGATATAGAATTGTACACCTGAAACTCATATAATTTTATTAACCAATGTCACTCCAACAAATTCAATAATAAAAGAAGATTAACCCAAAGAGGCATACACCAAGACACATCATAATTAAAATACCAAAGGTTAAAGACATAGAGAGAATCTTGAAAGCAGCAAGAAAAAAGCAGTTACCCACAAGGGAGTTCCCATGAGGCTGTTGGTTCATTTCCTTCTTTTTCTTTTTTTAGAGAGAGAGACAGACAGAAACAGAGACAGGATGGGAGAGAGATGAAAAGCATCAATTCTTCATTGCAGTATCTTAGTTGTTCATCCATTGCTTTCTCATATGTGCCTTGACTGGGGACGCCAGCTGAGCCAGTGACCTATTGCTCAAGCCAGCGACCTTGGGCTCAAGCCAGTGACCTTGGGCTTCAAGCCAACATCTTTGGGCTTAAGTCAGTGACCCCAAGCTCAATCTGGTGAACCCACATTCAAGCCAGCAACCTCGGGGTTTGAACCTGGGTCTGGAGTGTTCCAGACCGATGCTCTATACACTATGTCATCATCTCACCAGGCTGTCAGCTCATTTCTCAACAGAAACTTTGCAGGCCAGAAGGGAGTGGCAAGAAATATTCAAAGTTATGAAAAACAAGGACCTACAACCAAAATTACTCTACTTAGCAAAGCTATCATTTAGAATTGAAGGACAGATAAAGAGCTTCTTCGACAAGAAAAAGCTAAAGTAATTCATCATCACCAAACCAGTATTACTTGAAATGTTAGAAGGTCTTCTTCAGGAAGAAGAAAACAAAATTTAAAAAATGAACACTAAAATGCAATATATATATATATATATATATATATATATATATATATCAACAATTGCTTTACATGGAAATGAATTAAATGCTCCAATCAAAAGACATAGGGTGGCTAAATGGATAGGAAAACAAGACCTTTACATATGCTGTCTACAGGAGACCCACTTCAGATTGAAAGTCACAAGCTGACTGAAAGTAAAATGATGGAAAATGATATTTCAAGCGAATAGAAACAAAACCAAAATACTTGGGTAGAAATACTTATACCAGGCAATACAGACTTTAAAACAAAAGTTCTAACAAGAGACAAAAAAGGACATAGCGTTTCCACTTCTGAGTATTTATTCGAAGAAACCCAGAATACTAAATTGAAAAGGCATATACATCCACACATTCATTGCAGCATTATTTACGATAGCTAACATATAGAAGCAACCTAAGTGTCCCTCAATAGATGAACAGATAAAGAAGTGGTGTATATACATTCAATGGAATATGACTTAATTATAAAAAATAATAAAATCTTGTCATTTATACAACAATATGGATGGACCTAGAAAGTATTGTGCTGAGTGAAATAGGTCAGAGAAAGACAAATGCTAGATGATTTCACTTATCTGTGGAATCTAAAAAACAAAATAAATGAACAAGCAGTACAGAAACAGACATAGATGCAGAGAATACTTTCATAGTTGCCAGATGGGAAGGGGTTTGGGGATGAGTGAAGAAGAAGGGATTAAGAAGTACAGTTGGTTGTTGGTGGGACTGTAAAGTAGTACAACCATTATGGAGGAAAGTATGGTGGTTCCTCAAAAAACTGCAAATAGAACTACCTTATGACCCAGCAATCCCTCTACTGGGTATATACCCCAAAACCTCAGAAACATTGATACGTGAAGACACATGTAGCCCCATGTTCATTGCAGCACTGTTCACAGTGGCCAAGACATGGAAACAACCAAAAAGCCCTTCAATAGAAGACTGGATAAAGAAGATGTGGCACATATACACTATGGAATACTACTCAGCCATAAGAAACGATGACATCAGATCATTTACAGCAAAATGGTGGGATCTTGATAACATTATAAGGAGTGAAATAAGTAAATCAGAAAAAAACAAGAACTACATGATTCCATACATTGGTGGAACATAAAAATGAGACTAAGAGACATGGACAAGAGTGTGGTGGTTACCAGGGGTGGGGGGAGGGAGGACAGGGGGAGAGTTAGGGGGAGGGGGAGGGGCACAGAGAACTAGATAGAGGGTGGCGAAGGACAATCTGACTTTGGGCGAGGGGTATGCAACATAATTTAATGACAAAATAACCTAGACATGTTTTCTTTGAATATATGTACCCTGATTTATTAATGTCATCCCATTACCATTAATAAAAATTTATTTAAAAAAAAAAAAAAAAAGAAGTACAGTTGGTGGCCCTGGTCAGTTAGCTCAGTGAATAGAGCATTGACATGGTGTATGGACATTCTGGGTTTGATTTCTGATCAGGGCACACAGGAGAAGTGGGAATATAGTGCACAGCATTGGGTATGCAGTCAATTATATTATAGTAACTATATATGGTGTCAGATAGATATTAGAGTTATCAGGGTGGTCATTTCGTAAGTTATATAAATGTCTAATCAATGGAATGTGTACCTGAAACTAATGTAATATTGTAGTCAACTGTAATTTTTATTTTTTTTTTTTTTTTAATTTTTTATTAAGTGAGAGGCAGGGAGGCAGAGACAGACTCCAGCTTGCACCCTGACTGGCAAGCCCCTCCCAGGTGATACTCTGCCCTGCTGCGCTGCAGCTTCACTGCTTGGCAACCAAACTATTTCAACACCTGAGGCTGAGGCCATGGAGCCATCCTCAGCACCAGGGGCCAACGTTGCTTGAACCATTTGAGCCATGGCTGTGGAAGGAGGGGGGTGGATAAGCATATGGTGGTTTCTCCTTTGTGGCCTGACCAGTAATCAAACCCAGGACTTCCACACACCAGGCTAACACTCTAGGGCTGAGCCAACTGGCCAGGGCTTTCAACTGTAATTTAAAAATAAAGAATTATTTAAAAACCATAATGTCTGAAAACTTGACCTACTAGAGTTGAAGAAACAATAAGAAATATTATTTATCCCCCAATAATACTGATCAGAAAAATAAATGTTATTAGAAACCCTTTGGGTTGTAAATGTTGTATAAACACTTCAGGCAAGTTATGCTACATAAGTGCATTTCTCCTTCTGGGCAAAGAGGGCAAGGAGCACATCCAAATACCTCCAGAGGTGATGTGTCTGATGGGGGCAGATGGAGCCAAGCATCTTAGATCCACCCTGGACAGCACATATAATCTTCTGCTGTCTTAATATGGAGCAGTAATAACCCATGCCATCAGGGTCAAGAATTCTGCAAGAAATTATTGGTCATGTGGCTTAGCCAATACTTAAGCAGTTTCTGTGGTCTTTTCCTACACATCTTTTTGACATCAATAAGAAGAGTAAAAAACATTTTTCCTAACTTAATGGTAAGTATTATATCCTTTTTTCTCTTTTTTTTTTTTTTTTTTAGGTGAGAGGAGGGGAGATAGTAGGTCAGACTCCTGCATGTGCCCCAGTGGAATCCACCCAGTAACCCCATCATGGGCTGATGCTCAATTACAGAGCTATTTTTTTTTTGTATTTTCCTGAAGTTGGAAACGGGGAGGCAGTCAGACAGACTCCTGCATGCACCCGACCGGGATCCACCCAGCATGCCCACCAGGGGGTGATGCTCTGCCCATCTGGGGCATTGCTCTGTTGCAACCAGAGCCATTCTAGCTCCTGAGGCAGAGGCCATAGAGCCATCCTCAGCACCAGGGCCAACTTTGCTCCAATGGAGCCATGGCTGTGGGAGGAGAAGAGAGAGACAGAGAGGAAAGAGAGGGGGAGGGGTGGAGAAGCAGATGGGCACTTCTCCTGTGTGCCCTGGCTGGGAATCGAACCCAGGACTCCTGCACGCCAGGCCAATGCTCTAACACTGAGCCAACCGGCCAGGGCTTACAGAGCTATTTTTAGTACCCGAGGCTCATGCACTCCAAAAGAGGTATCCTCAGTGCCTGGGGCAACACTCAAATCAATTGAGCCACTGGCTGAGGGGGAGAAGCAGGAGAGGGGAGAGAGAGAAGTAGATGGCCACTTCTCCTGTGTGCCCTGACTGGGAATCAAACCTGGGATGTCCACACTCCAGGCTGATACTCTACCTGCTGAGTCAATGGCCAGGGCCAGCATTATATCTTTTAAGAACTGAGGCATTTAACACTGATTTCTCCCTTATTCTTTAGGTAAAAGTGGATTTTATTTCCAAATTCCAAACTATAGGACAAAGAAAAAAAATTTTAACTAGTTCAAGTATTAGCAAATAGTGTTTTGCATTACTATATTTTATATATAATAGAAAATAAAGTGCTATATATACAGTTAGGATACCATTTTTGTGGACATAAACAATTCTGAATTAATTGTTTCAATATCTATAAAATCTCACTAACAACATGTGAGGATCTGATGATTCATGTCTATTTTCATTAAATCATTTTCCTTCGAATTATCTTTAGAAATCTAATTTCCACTGCCTTGACCAAATGCATTTACAATAAGTGGACCACAATCTGATTATTTTGAAATTCCTTTCAGTTAATTTGATTTCCAATACAGCATAACAGATATAACTTATTGTTCAGAAATCCAGTTATTATAGCCAGGAAAAAAAGAAAAGGGATACCATCAAATCAACTATGCTACAGTTAATTCAATAGCAGAATCTAGACATAGCGGCAGCATACATTTGGTTTTCTTTGAGATATTCCCTGAGTTACAATCTTCCCTTTTCCCTTTATCTCTTTCATTTCTCATAACATACCTGAGCCCCAGGCTGTATCAAGACAACTGGCCCAGAATCTCTGAACTCGGGTTATTTTACGGTGGATGCCAGAGAAGAGCAGGGCCCAGGAAGTACAGCCCCCAAGCCCTGGAAGAGGCCTAAGTGGCTAGTCAGTATGACTCACCATTTGTCTAGGGGAGACATGATCTCTCTTCAATTCTACATTCACAATAAAACCACATGCAAGAGTTTAGATTGATCTCCAAATTTTATTAATATCTTATTTGCTCTTAATTTCAAATCTAAAAGCACTTGCCTTCAGTTTAAATCATATTATCAATCACACAGAGCACTAACTACTCCCAAGTGACTGGAGCAGTTTAACTGACAGGATTTGAAGGCTTCATCTTACTTAATAACTTTTAAATTAGTAGGACAAATGTTGAGAAGCAGCTTGAAAAGTGGTACATGGCACAGGCTTATTTATATTGCAAAGAGTCTGTAAAAAGATACTTGTGATTAACCAAGGAATAATATTTAAAATTCAGAAGGATATGCCAAACCAATTAGTGTATTCCTTTTTTCCTTCCTTCACTCAATAAACATTTATGGAGCACTTTTGCCAGACACTGTGATAAACTCTGGGGACATATTAATGATAAAGATTAGGAGGCAAGAAGTAAATGCAAAGTTGCAATATAAAACAACAAGGTAAGCTAGCAGGCAAAGCTGCCTGGAAGTGTAGAGGAGACGCGGCAGGTTGGAGAGGGCATCTCAGGGACGTGTGACAGGAAGGATGACAAGACACTTGAAAGGGCAGCAGGGATATCCCTGGGAGAGGAGGCTGGGAGACAGGAAGGAGCACGGAGTTTTCAGAGAAGAGCACATGACAGAGAGAGTTAATTCTAAGGGTAGGGATTCGCTCTAGGATTTCAGGCTGGTGAGTGATACTGATAGGTTTAGAAAATCCCATCCTGTGGGGAGGGAAAGGTGTGGAAGCAAGAAAGGTGAGGCAGGGGGACCAAAGGGGTCCATTACAATGGTCCAGGTGAGAGGATGAAAGCCTGAATTAGCCCCGAAGTAGTGAGGAAAGAAGGAAGGTGACTGGATTTAAGAGATAGCATAAAACCACAGGGATCTCATCCACCATCAACACACATATTGCTCAGTAATGAACTTGTGGCTTTATATATGTACATAAATTCACTAGTTATCTCCTTGTTACTTTCATAAAGGTGAAATGCTAACATAGTTTCGGCTTTATAACACAAAATTTAGTGAGCAATACTTTGTAAAAACAAACTAGGCTATAGCAAATTCTTTCCATTTTCTTTTCAAAATATCTGATGTTGATCTCCTCTTGATTGGAAGGGATCACAAAGATACTGATAAAATCAGCAGGCTGCTGAAATAGATTTCCAGAAGCAGCCTAGCCTTCTCAACTGTGGCTGAGAAGAACAAACCTAGGAAGAACTATAGTATGTCACTATTAAAACAAAAGGCTTCTGGTTACCCATGAAACCTGGGAGGCACCGCATTTGTCCATATTCCCATTTCTTCTGGGACTGAAGTCATGGAAACAGCCATCCAAGCAGGCAGGGTGCACAGCCAGTGCAAACATCCACCTGTCCACATGCCTGGTCCTCATCTTTATGAGTCAGTCCTCTGCTAAAGGGATTGTATTCACTAAAATCTATGTAAACACAATAAATAAATTAAATTTTAAAAAAGAAAAAATCCCTTACAATTTTGTTAAGGAACAGAATAATACATTTATCACATTTGTAAAAATAAAAGTTGGCAAAACATCTTTCTAATCCGTTGGTTTGTTTTGTTATTTTCTTTATTTCTGACAATATTTTACTTTTTTTTCCTACTATTAAGAAAGCACCTTTAAAATATAATGGAATCTTCTAGAGCAATTTACCAAGTTCTGTGTCATTTTACGGTTGAATATGAGTAAACTGCATGTGTTTTGTTATCTTGTTCAAAATATGGATGAGATAATTAGTTTAATGATTTAAACCTCCCAATAAAAGAAATTAACATAACAGATCGGGCTAATTTGTCTTATTGCTAGTCACCAGGCGTCTTCAGGGAGGGAGAACACTGTAATTAACCATGTGCTATCTGAGCGCTGAAAGCTGACAGACATGGAATCCCCTCCTTCTCTTGCCAGCCTTTCTCCCAACGCCTGGGAGCCGCCAAGACTGCGGCTGGTGGACCTTTCCCACAGAGCCACACTGGGCAGCACGAAAGCAGTAACTTCACGGGCAGCATCATGTTTCATTGTGACCTTCATGGGTTCTTACCTTAAGAGTAAACACTAACAAAAATGTAAAAAACACAGGTTTGGTACAGCAATAAAAAATTTTTCCAAAACACATTGACATCAAGCACCTCGTTTTACAGTAAGAACTCTGCTGAGATGAGCAGGAAAAGTGCGATTCGTTTTGCAAATAAGGAACCAGGTAAACCAGGACTATGTGCTTTTCCTAAAATCACCCATCAGGTGGATGGCAAAGGGGTCTGGACCCGGTCTCCTCCTCCTATCCTTGCATTCTTCTTCCCTCACAAAGTACTTACAATGGCATCACTTCCCTCAGGAACAAGATTAAGGCAGTAATGTTCGCTGCCATCACTTCTGGAGTAAGAATGACTTTCAATCATCTCTCACTTAATTCAAGCTTCCTGGAAATGCCTGCGCCCGGCCCATTGTGATAATGGAAGAAGATACATTGAGTATTTTTGGAATTGCTCCTCAAAGGAGAAATAGATGAATTTTCCATTCAAAAATTTACTTAAATGTTCTATTTTCAGCTTAGAATTGAACCTAACAGCTGGCACTTCAAGCATTTTTGTTTGCAAAAAAAGAGAAACTTATCAAAAATTGTTTTCATGTGTAAGGAGTGAAGCATAAGTGAATGCAACAAATAAGGATTAAAATCCATTTCAGATTAAAATTTCTTGGACCAATTATCTTCTAGGGCAAAGACAGAACAAAGGGCGGAAGTGTGTGACAAGGGAAGCCCCAGAGTCCCCTGCTCAGAGAGAATGCATGGGAACCTTTTCCCTGGTTGTGGCAGTCACAGCTGATTTTGTCATAATAATAACCATAACCATGGTGCTTATACACTGCATTTTATAATTCTGTGATGTCACAAACTATATCCAATGTGATTATCTTATTTAATCCTCACAATAACTCCATGAGGCAAGTATTATTTTTCCATCCTCATGTTAAAGATTAAGAAATAGTATCAAAGATAAATCTGCCTTAATAAAAGAAATGGCAAAACTCATTCAGGCAGGCCGTGGGCACATCTGTCTGCTCCACCCACATGCCTAGGTTTTCTGACTTCTCTAAAACCCAGGCCATTAATGGATCCTGGCTTCTCATTTGTCATCTGTGCCAGGCAATGACAGGTGAGGACACTGTGACTCAGGTGTGCAGACTCTGATGTCAGAATGCACCAGGCTCTGGCTCTGCCTCTGCGCCCCTCCAGACCTGCTGCCTTCCGTGGTGGTGCTGAGCTGGGGTTAGTGGGCAGCACTGGGCCATCAGTGCCGAGGCCTCCGCCCAGGCAGCGCTGGGCCATCAGTGCCGGGGCCTCCGCCCAGGCAGCGCTGGGCCATCAGTGCCGAGGCCTCCGCCCAGGCAGCGCTGGGCCATCAGTGCCGAGGCCTCCGCCCAGGCAGCGCTGGGCCATCAGTGCCGAGGCCTCCGCCCAGGCAGCGCTGGGCCATCAGTGCCGAGGCCTCCGCCCAGGCTCAGGGCAGGTCCCAGCAGCGGCCCCACTGGACGGAGGGGTGGCCGGCACGGTCCGCACCCCAGCGATTTTAGGGAAGAATTGAAATTTTTGTTTGTGCTCTCCTTTCCTCCTTTTCCACTGGTGCATGCAGGGATTCTGTAGCATGGTAACTATAGTAACAGCAGAACAAGAGAAATGATTTTTCACCCCCCAAAATGCATATCATATAGGCTGTTTACTAAAAGTGGCAGATCTGCCAGCTCTCACAAATGAAGACAAAGCTTCCAGAGTGGTTTCCAGTTGGCTGTATTATTGTTCTACTTTTTAATATACACATATATATGTATGTATTATTTTCACATTAAGTATGTGTATATTTTTATTAATAATATTCAGAAGGAAATTTTACTTTTGGGGTCGAAATTTAAGGATCTCTTCTATCAGATAAATTAGCCATGCTTTTAAAATATAATTTATAGATAAACATAGAGATAGATTAGATATAGATATAGATATAGATAGATATAGATATATAGCCTCACATTATATGTGTATATATTTTAAATTAATAATGTTTAAAAGGAAATTTTACTTTTGGGAATTGAAACCTAAAAATCTTCTTTACCATGTGAATTAGCAATGCTTTGTTCTGACACACAAGTAAATCTTATAAAAGCATAAAACATGCTCTGGGAATAATGCTTTTGGTTTCTGGCAGTTGCATTTAATGACCAAAGCACTGGTAATCAGATCATCTCCTTTATTCCCACACCCCAGCACCTCAGCTACCCAGCAAATTGCCTATAAAACCAGGGTCTCTAACCACAAAATCAGCTATAGAAATGACTTCTCTCATTTCAAGAGAAATGAAGGTCTGTTTAGGGCAGGGTTGATAGAGTAAACAAAAGGGACTTTGTTCTCCATTTATGCTTTTAATTTTATATCATAAGGATGCAGAAATGACATCTGAAAAATAACTTGGGAAAGTCTGTAAGAACTGGAAAGTTTATAAAAGTTTAGACTAAGCATCTTTCAGGCTTTTCCCTCTCCCTTTCCAGAAACACTCTGCAGTCACATCCAGGTTGTCCTGCTCTGTGCTGGACACAGAGAACAAGCAGGCTGGGTTCTCAACAGGTTTGCTATCAGTAGTGAGGAGGAGATACACATTCAAGGGTGTGGGCTCCACTGCATGTCAGCTGAAGTAATGCAGGTTAAAGACTGAACACAGACTTTGGAACCAGCAAGACTTTGGTTCCTCTATTTACTAGCTGTGCAATTTCAGATAATTAGCTTATCTTCTCAACGAGAAGTAATAAGTGAGAATTAAAATAGATAATGTCTGCACAGTGTCTGGTTTGCACTGAGGACAAAATGACATGAAATATGGCTCAAATAAATCCAAAGAAGGTATTGACTCTGGCTACTAGTAGGGGGTGAAAGAGGGGATATTTGAACCACAGAAACGCCACAGGGGAGATAGAAATACAGAGGAAACAGGGTGACTTATCAGGAAACCAACTGTGATCTTGGCTTCAGCCTCTTGCTATGGATTTTGATCAAGCAAGCATGCTCGATCAGAGGATCACGGAGCAATCTGCACATACCACCCAGAGCACTGAAAGAGTTGGGGGGAGAGTTCTCTGGCACGGAAAGGAGCGGGAAGATTTTATTACAAACAGGGAAGGATGGAAGGGCACGTGAAAATGAGAAGGCAGTTCCCAGCAGAGGAAACATTGTAAATGGGGGCTATGTGGCAGACAAGGTTTGGAGGCATGAAAGATATGAAGAAGGACAGAGGAAGATAACGCACAGTTGTTTCACGAGTGAATAAATGAATGAGAAATATAGATTGGGACCAGATGGTTCAGAGCAGGGAATGTTGAACTAAAAGATTTGGATTTGATACTGAAAGAGGCATGATGTAAAATAATATATATGTTCGTTACTGCTTCTCTTCTATTTCATGGCGATAAGAAGCTCTTAGAGTTGTTCAGGAGAAACTGAACTAAGCTTCCTCTGTACAGTAGCAGTGCTGCCTAACAGCAACATAGTTAAAACCACATGTCTAGTTTTAAATTTTCTAGTCACCAAAAGAAAGATGAAATTAATTTTAATATATATCAAATTATCATTTCAAGATGTAACAATATAAAATTATTAATAAGACATTGGACATTATTCACTCAATATGAGGTATGTATTTGACATGTACAGCATGTTTCAGTTGGGACTAGTCACATTTCAAGTTCTCAATGGCGGTCTGTGATCAATGGTTCCTTATTGGATAGAATATGTCTCCAGGATGGTGTAGAGAAGTTAGATAGCAGGAGAGGAGATTGGTCAGGAGGTGACTAATAGCTCAGGAGAGAGATAAAGAGGGCCTAAATTTGTATAGTAGTCTTAGGAACAAAGTAAAAAAGATAATTGCAAAAATCGTTGCAGAAGTAAAATCAGTTACATCTGACAATTAACTTGACAAGGAAGTTAAGGGAGAGGGAAAAGTCAACACTGATCCTAGTGGCTCCAAGACAAGAGTTGGGCGGCATCCGCAGGACTAGGAACAAAGCAGGAGCAGCTGCTGGGAGATAATTTGGTTGGTAGGATCAGTTTTGTTTTGTTTTGTTTTGTTTTGTTTTGTTTAATTGTTAAGTGAGAGGCAGGGAGGCAGAGAGACAGACTCCTGCACGTGCCCAAACCAGGGTCCACTTGGCAAGCCCCTTATGGGGTGATACTCTGGGGCTATTTTAGCACCTGGGCAAGGCCATGGTGCCATCCTCAGAGCCTGGGGCTAACTTGTTTGAATGAGCCATGGATGCTGGAGGGGGGGGGGCAGAAAGGGAGAGAGAATGAGAGAAAGAGAGAGTAGGGAGAGGGGGAAGGGTGAAGAAGCAGACGGTTGCTTCTCCTGTGTGCCCCGACTGGGAATTAAACCCAGGACTTCCACACGCCTGGCTGACACTCTACCACCTGAGTCAAACTGCCTGGGCCAAGGGATCAGTTTTTAAGTTATTTAAAGAACACTGAGGTGAAATAGGCCAACAGGCTCTCTGAAATGCAAAAACTGTAGAGAGAGAGGATAGTATTAACAGGTCAGGAGGTCATTACATAGAGGAGATACTGAAACTGACACTGGGTGACACTTAAGAGACGGGGATCATTAGGAGATAGAAAGCCCTGTGTCCAAGACGGCATTCACCTCAGGAAAGATGGAGGTAAGATGTGGTGGAGAGAATGTGGGTAATGAGAACCAGGACCTGGGAGGGGTTCGAACAAGGTCATTGGTAGCCTCTGAGATTCCAGGGCAGAGTGGGAACAGCTGCTTCCACAGGGTTAAAGAACATGTGGAAACAGAAGTGGCACTATGAAGATATATTACCCTTCTAATACATTGTAAAATAAAGAAAGAGGAATAAAGGAGAACTGCTTGAAGTAGAAAGGGAAGTTGTGATGCCTCGGCTTTTAGGATCAGTGAGACTTGTCCTTTACAGACTCAGGAGGAGGATCTGTGGGAAGGAGGGAGGGAAAGAGGGAGTGGTGATGGGTGACTGAAGGACCTCCAAGAGGCAGGAGGGAATGGGACCAAAGATGCAAACGGATGGAGCAGGGTGAACACCTGCGTCCTCCCCTAAGACAGAAAAGAAGAGCAGGTGGCTTAGACAGAGACATTTAAATTGAAAAAGCAGGAAATCTAAGGATTTTTATAAGTCAAATATCTTTTAAATTAGCATGTAGGGTAGTTACAGGTCAAAGCAGAATAGATTTTCATAGAAGTTATTTGAGAGGCAGACCATGTCTTGCATATTTATCACCCTACAATACTTCCTAGCCTCTCTGCGCTCGCTGCACAAGGCTCCAGATGGAGAACGCGGCCAACAAGACTGTATATGCAGGCAAAGCACGGAGACAGAGCTATCGCCCGATACACTTTGCAAAGTACTGGGTTTTTTTGGTGAATTCCGTATAGTCTACAGTCTGATCCTGGGTTCAGGCATGCTCTGAATGGATCCATTTCAGAGATAACCAGTTTGAAACTCAAACATTCTCCCTAAAATGAGTCAGTACGAAGCAATTTGAGGCAAGTCAGTGTCCTCTGTGTCCTGAAGGTCCAGGGCTTCATAAGTGTTATATTCTAATTCTATTATAGAAATTTGATGTTGTTTCCTATTAACTACTTGTAAATAAGAAAAGAGAAACAAGTATTTAATGGAACATCAAATGCAAAGGCAACATTTTAAAATAAAATCCAATTGATGATAACATTGTTATTCAAACAATCCTGTAGTTCTCATCTCTTGGTTGGTAATTTATGCTAGAACAGAAAAAAAACCTTTGATACTTTTAAAGTCAATTCTTGGTGAATCAGCACATGCTAAAGAAAAGAAACATTCAAACGCAATTACCTTTCTCCACATTAACATTCTATAAGCGTGCACACACACACTTCCTTAAAACACAGTCCTAATTTTTGTGACTTTTGAATGAGAATATTTTTTTTAAATATTAAGAATGTGTTTAAAATGTGATAAGAATAAAATTGAGAATTGTAAATTAATAAGACTAAATATATTTCTAATTTGTATTTGGTGTTGTGTGTTGGTCTTTTTTAATATAAATGGAAAAACTTTTTATTGATTATTTTTGAGATATTACAATGTTTATTTTGGATCACATAAATACAGACTATAATAGAAATCACTTTTACATGTAAAAGGATTATCATTCTATACTTTTGTTGGTTGGCTTTATGCCTCCATCCTCCCAACCCCACATGCTCTGCCCTTTAAAGGGCAGGTGGCAGAAGGCTGAGGGCTGGCATCAGCCCTGGCCCACGGTGATCCGATTTCCCCAGCAGGAATCTGTAGTGCCCTGATATTTCCCGCCTACCTTGAGGCAACGTGCAGGCTGCTGTTCTTATGTTTAGCTCCCCTCCCCCATCTACAATTTCTTCTTTTACATAGAGAAGTTCTTGAAATTTTATTAAGCTTAATAGGGTCATCTCTTTACTTGTAACACTAAATGAAAATACCGAAAGGAATCAGAATTGGAACTTCCGCTGGAATATGTTATGATCTACAAAGGGGTTGAGGAGCCACTGAGCCATTTCACCCGCAGGTGTTGTAAAGTACCAAAAGGCTACAGAATTAATATTAATATTTTAGGAGGCTTGGAGAACATTTTATTAATTTAGGTTAAGGTGTGCAGAGAAATTGTGAGAATAGTCTCTGTACTGTGTGATTGGCATAACCAGGATGGCTCTTGCCATTGTATTGTAAATGAAAAGGGAAGGAAAGCATAGATTCCCTGACATTCCACCACACCTGTGGGGAAAGGAGTGAATGGCTAGCCAGGTGCAGGAAGGGAAAAGCCAAAATAAACCTTTTCTTATAACTATGAGCCATTTGCAGGCATTTGTCCCCACGGAAACTACCTCTCTTATGTAAATGAATGTGGTTAATACGTCTGACTCTGGACAGAGAGATGGCAGATAAACACTAGAAAATATAGAAAGGCCTTTTAATATGTAAAGAGATATCTTTCTACCATTGTGTTGATTTGTTTTCTCCAAAAGGATGTATGGCTTGCAAATTGAACATGGTCCTATCATGTTAAAGGACATATGACTATAACCAATAGTGGTAAAGGGCTCCTAAATACAATTTTTGCTTCTGTACTTCCCACTTTCAAAACTATAAAAACTAGGTAGAACAAAAGGCCAGTGCGCTCTCCGTCAGATTTCTGTCTGAGTTCCCGCCGCTTGGCCAAGCTAGACAATAAAGCTTTGATTTGTAAACGATGGACCTTGTTCCTGTCTTCCATGTTTCGGATTCCTCCGAATTTGGATTAACAGGGTGGGTTGCACCTATGCACACATTAAAAATCCCCTAAAGCTTGGCTGAAAGTGATGATTTTCCACTCCATTTCCCCAGACTGTATGCTCTGTGGGAACATAGAGTATTGTCAGAATTCTTAGTTAAAGGAATGCTGATGCAAAGGTAAGTCTATGGCACCAGGTGACGCTGACACACCAGCGCTGCCCATCTGAGTCCCTGGTCCAGTCGAAATGCCCAGAGCCACAGCTGCAGTGAGGCCGGCAGCTCCCACTCTCTGGGCTCTGCTGTCTGGGATTGCCGAGCCTCACAAGTAATTCCTGGGCCCAGGATCTAGATCACAATCTTTCCAGGAGCTTTCCAAATGAACTCAGCATGTAAATGAGGCTCTATCTAGGGGGAAAAAGGAGTTAAATTAATTTTTTGTTTATTTTTCTGGTCATTATCAGTACGTTTTAAACATATAGTAATTTATTTTTATTTTAGCAGCCTTGGGTTTTAAGGCCCTTCTGTGTTTTCTGTGCACCCAATAGAGAGGGAAGGGCTCATTTTATTTTTAAGGCTGCCTATTGTGACCAGGGGTAATTCTTAGAAATGAGTGCTCAGGGGTTGATGTTCAAATACAGGGGTCCTCAGGTTACAACACAGTTCCATTCCTACGACAGTGACATTACCTGAATTTAGGTGAAAGTTGAAACACACCCTAACCTAACACAAACGGAACATTTGCCCTTTAACATCCCAAAGTGGTGTACGTAAGCATACTGGGGTCACCAACTCCCTCACTCAAAGGCCGTGTTGTGGGGTATTCTTCTGCCGCACGCAACCAAACTATTTTGCCCACGTAGTCCATAAGTACAATGCTAACAGCATAAGCTGAAACATCACGTCTCAGTATTTTTAAGTTTTTATGGGAGTGAGCATCGTAAGTAATCTGAAGACCCCCTGTCTCTGTCTGCCACAGGTCAAGAAGAATTACTGTCCTGTGTGTTTGCTACAGCCTCTGGGATCATTATTTATTTTAAAGCTCTCATTAACTAGAGCTGGGGTGGCCTGGGCTGCTCCCAAGGAAAGGTCACCGGGAAGTACAGGGCCAAAGGGGACACGCCTGGAAGGGTGAGGGAGTGTAGACACTCATTGGGGGATTCTTTTATCTTACTTAGTAAAACAATCAGGAAAAGAGGGTTAGGCACAAATGTCTAGTCGCTAAAGAAAAAGGTGAACTGCTAGAAAGGTTAAAAGTGGGACTGATGATAAAACTATAGAAACTATCTGAAAAGTAGCTATGAATCTGCCTCCCAGGGGCTTGATGACAAGACAGACTCAGTTTTTGGTGCAAGTTTCTCTCCAGCCCCTGCTCTGCACTGGAGGGTTGAGACCTATGAACAGAGCTCCTGAGAGCTCAGTGGGAGCTGCAGCCACGCACAGCGGGAGGGCGAGCTGCAGCCACGCACAGCGGGAGGGCGGCAGCAGCTGGAGAGGGAGGCCTCAGCAGGGAGCTGCAGCCACGCACAGCGGGAGGGGAGGGCGGCAGCAGCTGGAGAGGGAGGCCTCAGCAGCGGGAGCTGCAGCCACGCACAGCGGGAGGGCGGCAGCAGCTGGAGAGGGAGGCCTCAGCAGCGGGAGCTGCAGCCACGCACAGCGGGAGGGCGGCAGCAGCTGGAGAGGGAGCCTCAGCGGGGGGAGCTGCAGCCACGCACAGCGGGAGGGCGGCAGCAGCTGGAGAGGGAGCCTCAGCAGCGGGAGCTGCAGCCACGCACAGCGGGAGGGCGGCAGCAGCTGGAGAGGGAGCCTCAGTGGGGGAGCTGCAGCCACGCACAGCGGGAGGGGAGGGCGGCAGCTGGAGAGGGAGGCCTCAGCAGGGGAGCTGCAGCCACGCACAGCGGGAGGGCGGCAGCAGCTGGAGAGGGAGCCTCAGCACCGGGAGCTGCAGCCACGCACAGCGGGAGGGCGGCAGCAGCTGGAGAGGGAGCCTCAGCAGTGGGAGCTGCAGCCACGCACAGCGGGAGGGCGGCAGCAGCTGGAGAGGGAGCCTCAGCAGCGGGAGCTGCAGCCACGCACAGCGGGAGGGGAGGGCGGCAGCAGCTGGAGAGGGAGCCTCAGCAGTGGGAGCTGCAGCCACGCACAGCGGGAGGGGAGGGCGGCGGCAGCAGCTGGAGCGGGAGCCTCAGCGGGGAGACCGTTTGCACCCAGCTGCACGGCAAATGAGATGGACTGGTTCTCCACAGAAATTCTTCATCTCCAAGCTACTCCAGTGAACTCGACAGCCCCATTATCCTGGATTTGAGAAAGCGTTCGTCACAGGCCAGCTGCCTGTCCTCACACTTCTCAATGCCTAGAGTTGAGAAACCTGTGGTTTTATTCTTAACTCGAGTTCTGAGTTCCAGCATATTCCTGGAAAGCAGGAACTGAAAAAGCCCTAAGTCAATTATTTGGACCCTTGTGCTGCTCTTCTGGTGACCATTACACTTATGTATTAAATAATTAATTATTGAGGCACACTAAATGATGAAGATACAAAGGTAAGCCAGGGCATATATGCAGGTCCTCTCTTGAAATCTAAAGAATAAACAGGAATTCCCTGGGCTCTTCCCTGAGTTACACATAGAAACCGCTATAGAACTTGCAGTGCTCACTGCAAGTTGAAATTCAGGGCCCATGTTTAGAAAGTATTAAGAATTTTAACACATTGACAGTAGAGCAGTAAATCACACAGGGCCCCTTCTGAGCCCTGGACACTGACTGCACAGGTCACACGTCCATGAAGCCAGCACTGGTTACACACCTTGTTCTCTTTGTCTAAAGCCCCAGTCTCACAAGAACTTGACACTTTTCACATTTCTTATTCTTAGTGGCGAAGTCTGGATCCCACTGAGTACAGACAGGCTTTGCTGCCTGCCCAGACTCTACATGTGGTGTCAGTGTGGCTGGGGCTCCTGACACTGCATCCCGACCTGAACTACACCTGCAGTCCGCTGCCATTCACTCAGATGCCCAGAGCTGCCTGGTCAGCGAGGCCTCCTCTCACAGCCAGCTGGACTTCCTCTCACCCCCTGACCATCACACCGCCCTGAGGGGTGAACGCGTTGGTATAATTCAGGACCTGGCCCTCCCACATCCTTGGGCTCTGGCGGTGGGAGCAGTCGTGCAGTCACTCTCCTACAGTGAAAAGAAGTGTCTCAGGAACCCAAAGTCCATTAGACCAGAGGAAAAGCAGTGTGGCTGCCCTGCTGGTCCTTTTAAACCGAAGGTCTTCCCCGTCTCCGAGGAAAAGCCAGCCAATGAAAAGGGCATTGCTCCCTAACGGATTCAGAATTCAACACGGAGTTTGGTATGTCGATGGCTATGTGACTCAGCATTTTATTTCTCCTCTTGAAAATCATCCACAAGCATGCTCAATTTTTGGCAAAACTAGGAGAAGAAATTCTAAAATATTTGCACAGGTTGCCAAAGGGAGTCAAGTTTCTTGGAGCTGGGGCAGGAGCAGGGGGTGGGAGAGAAGCCAAGCAGAGATTTCCATGGCCAGGACTCAGCTGGAGGAGAGCTCAGAAAGGAATGACAAAAACACAGCTTCCGAAGTTATGAAGTGAAGTGAATTCCAGGGGCACCCTCCCCGCAACGTGGGAAGCGGAAAGGACAGGGAGCTGACCTGCTTTAGTGCAGAGAAGCAGAGGAGAATGGACTAATGACGAATCCTGGAGACCAGACATATTTGCAGGAAGCAGCCTGTCTTGGTGGCAGCCATGATGCGGACAGCCTCGTGTCTGTACATCCCAGACAGCCTGCAGTGTTACCCCTGGCCCTCCCTGCCTTCAGTTAAAAAAAAAATAATGACAGAAAATCTAGTGTCTAATTCCATAAATAAAGCAGGAGAAGCTATCAAAGGGGATCTTCCCCATTCCTAAGAAGTGCCAGGACAAGGTGCCTCCACAGGAAAATTCTACTCAAACTTCAAAAGGGATATAATTCAAAACAAACAAAACACCTGTTCCAGAGTAAAACAATAAAAGAAACATTTATAAACTATTTTTATGTGATAAACAAAATATTTATACCAAAAGATAAGGAATGCACAGAAAAATGTCCCAAACTATATGTCAATATTACTTATGAATATTAATGTAAAAATCCTAAATAAAATACTGGTAAATGAACTCCAACAGTATATTAAGAAATAATGACCAAATATTGGACCAAAGGATGGTCCGATGTTTAGAATTAATTACTATAATTCACTATACCAGCAGTTCCAAGAAAACAAAAACATGATCATTATTATTTTAATTCTTTTTAAAAAATGAACACTCCATAAAGTGAGAATTAAAGGATACTGCCTTTGCATGATAAAATATCTTTCTCTTAGTATAAAAGTCAGTATCATGCCTAGGAACAGAGAAGATGAGAATAAGATGTGGAAGACAAGAGTCTTCACTGTATATTTTTATATAGTTCATAATGGTTAATTCACACGAGTGAATTACCTATTAAAAACTGTAGGAATAATATGATTTTTTTTAGAAAAGAAAGCCCTTCTCATGTGGCCTTCATACACCTGTCTGCCACTCCATTTTCATCTCTGGATAACTCTTCCTGTTCTGTATGAGGTACCTTAAATTCTTTGCATCACCTGCCTGGGGAGAGAAGAGAGACTTCACAAGGGTAAGTTCAAAGGGAATGGAGAAGCCAGAGATCAACTAGCGCACATCCATCCCCGTGGCCGCAGAGCCTGTAGCCCTCTCCCTGCCCCTCCCCCACCACGCTCTGCCCCAGCACTTGGGCACAGCGATGTTCTGAAATGGTGTGAAGGAGTGAAGGAGATGGGGGGTTCTATGTGAGGTGGGAGTGCAACCTGGATCCCCTTTGTGTTGGGGTGTCACTAGTACCTGTTTCTCTGGCTCGGAAAGATCAGGGGAAGCAGCCTGAGAGACAGGACCTTTCAGTGCCAGAGACACCAGTCAAAATCGGATGAAGAAGTGGATGCCGTCAGAGTGCAGCTTGAGAAGATTTTTTTCTTAATAAAGAAAGGACAGAAGAAATTAAAGAACCTCAAATCATTGAAGGAGAGGCAGGAAAAAAGAATTGAAAATTCTAATCTCCAAGCCTACGATGATAAATAAGCCTTGAAAATCTCAAGGATACATTTAAAAACCACTTAATTAAAGTTGATATATAAGCCAACTCTGTTCATTTACTTGAATCAATGTCTTACATAAAATGACTACATGTCTAAAATACAAGTTTAAGAATTATTACTAAGTTACTTGGAAGAACTATAAATATTTCAAAATGTGTCGAGTATCTAACCCACATATTTACTTTTACATCTCCTTTATGTGATATACTTTTTCCCCCTTGAGACTAACATTAAAAATAACTGTTTAAAAGGCTGTGTGTCATTAATTTAAAAACCTAGCTCTTCAGCTTGAGCATGGACTCATCAGCTTGAGTGCAGGGTCACCAGCTTGAGCATGGGATCATAGACATGACCTGATGGTCACTGGCTTGAGCCCCAGGATGCTGGCTTGAGCAAGGGGTCACTGACTAGGCTGAAACCCCTCGCCCCCCGGTCAAGGCACATATGAGAAAGCAGTCAATGAACAAGTAAGGTGCTGCAACTCTGGAGTTGATGCTTCTCATCTTTCTCCCTTCCTGTCTTTCCCTCCCTTTCTCTCTGTCTGTCTCTCTTGCTTAAAAAGTAAAAATAAAAATAAAAACCTTGTTCTTTAGTTGAGAAAGAAATAACAACTAACATACCATTTATAAAATGATGAATTAGAATGACAGTCATAATGATTTATACCTTTCCTGTTTAATCTCAGACCTCAAAAACACTTATCAACAATTAATTAAGCATCACCACTTGCTGGAGATTACTCTTCACCCTACTCTGGGACAAGAAGGGCATTTAAGGGAATAGAATCAATCTTGCAAAACAAGTCAGGACTAAGAATAAAAACCAATGAGTGGGTCCTGTCTTTGGATCAGTTGGTGAAATGGTTCCCAAACTTTTGTTTTTATTGCATGGAGTACATTCCACAGAATTTGATGGCTTCCATCTATTTTGGAGTCTATTCCTCAATTCTGTGATCACTTCCAACTTTACAAAACCAAAGTTGAGAGCATCTCCACATGTTTCCATCTGTGTCCACATCAGGGCACAAAGAATATCCAACATATTCCTGTAATCCTGTGTACACTTCCATATGGGAAGAGGATAAACACTGTCCAACAAATTAAAATCCAGATGGAGACTTAGCTTTATGAAGAAATATGCTGAGCGTATCTTCCAAGATCTTCTCTATCTGCTGACTGGAACACAGCCAGCCTGTGAGCTGCCAGTCAAGAGGGAGAACCCCTGGAGTGGGACAAGGGGCATATGGCACACTGGGCAACTTGCCAGATGCCTTTTGGGTTCTAAATCTTTTCAATGTTCACAAGATGTAAGCAATTGCTGTTCCAAGGTTTGAGGAGGTGGCAGGGAGAAGAACAACAAGAAAAGCAAACCCCAGAAAGGCAGTATCTTCTTTTAGCCCCATTTGTGACGAATGATTCACTATGCCTGCTGTGCACATTGAGGCAGGGAGAGAGTCACAAGGGTGTAAACACACGAGAGTCTAAAAGGACAGACTCAACTCAAAGAGGAGCTTCGGTAATTACCCCAGTGATGGACATCCATTCAGGGTGAGAAGAGTGGCTTGAAAGAGGCTCCATCTGGGCAAATATGTGATTGACAGCCATCGGCTGGAATGCCTCAGTCGAGAAGATGTGGCTCCACGAGAGGGCTTCCAGACCACCAGTGGGGCTTAGACTGGGTCCCGAGAAGCAGAGCCCCAGCCAAGTCATTTTGCAAGTGATTTACCAAGGGAGTATTGTCAAGAGACAAACTTGCAAGGGAATGAGGGAAGCGGGAGATGATGAGGAAAGAAGATCAAGCAAGGATGCAATTCAACTGAGATCTAACCTCAGTATTATCCCCAGGAGAGCTCGGGAGTGTGAGTAGAGAGCACAGCAGAATTCTCTCACCTTGCGGAAGAGGAGCTGGGCTTTCAGACTTCTGTATTAGTCAGTCCTCAGCTGCAGACCACCCGAGGGGAGGGAAGCATGTAACTACTCAGGCAGGGCAATCATCCTCCAATAAGGGCACTTTTCCAGTGAAAGGTACAGATGTGAGCCCATAGCAACCAGCACTCTAAGGGTGGGAGGAATAGCTGGGTGCCATATCCTAGATTACAAGCTCAACTGCTTAGTCCTGAGCATATATTCTTTTAAGAGTTATCCCCATAAGAAATGGCTCTTATGAACACTCTAAAATTCTTGAGGTGGGCTGCCATAAATACCGTATTTAAGAGACATTTAAAAATTTCAACTTCCCATTACGCATGGCAATACTCTCTTTCTGAGCACAAGGTGGGGCAATATTAGGTTGACAGTTATGAGTACATGAAATGCAGACCTTATTCCTGTATTATTTATTAATTATTGTATTATTTTCCACATGAACAGATGTAAACCCACGTTTGCCCCACCCTGTGTTATTATGAGCACACTGGACTCGTCCTCAGCTCCCATACCTTCATCCTCTTTCCTGATTCCCAACCTCCAACCATGCTTCCTTTTCCTTCTCCTTCTTACTTATGAGACTTCTCATGCCCTGTCCTCACTGCTCCTCATGATGGCATTTCTAGAAACAGGCGTGACTAGAGAGCTCAGAACTTTCCCCTCAGAAACAAGAACTCTATCCAGGGAGTCTCTTTTCTGTACCCGTGATTGCCACAAAATAAGCTGAGTTTGGCCTCTGGGTTCTGAGTTATCATGTCTTTTACTACAGGCAGAATGAGATTTTTGTGTAAGCAGCCTATGTCTATAATTTAGGGAGCAATGAAAATGAAATACCTTTTTGACTTTCTCATCTGAAATCTGCTCCTCAATAGTCATTCATTCATTCTTTCACTAAAGAGCAGTCTCGGCAGGTCTGTCTGCTCCAGGACTCAGTTTATTATAGGGAGACTCCACAGTAGGGTGAGCACTGCAGGCTGAGAGAGCAGCATAGGCAAAGTCACAAAGGCAGGAAGGTGTGTTGGAGAGTTATAGGTAATTCTGGGTGGCTGCAGCCCAGCAGGAGAGAAAGCGAGAGATGAGGCCGGAGTGACAGCTGGAGAGCCTGATCACTGAGAGCTGTGTACATCACACAAGATCTGTGCTTTCTCCTGAGACTGTGAGCAGACACTGCAGGCTGGAAAAGCAAGATGTGACTTGAGTTGGGTAGTTCAGAAAGACAGTTCTTTCTAAAGCATATGATGGATAGACTGAGGGACTGAGGCTGGAGGCGGGGAACCTGAGCAGGACAGCTGTCATCATCGGGATGAGAAATGGCAGAGCATGAGCGAAGGAGGAGCAGTGGAACAGGCACTGAAACACCAGTGGCCTTTGCTGTTGTTGTGAAGGAGTGCCTTCATTCAAAGGCCTTACTCAGAATGTCTGTATTAGAGTAGTCCAGCATTTAGCAGATGAGGATCGTGTTGCTAAGTGACATGACTGTCCATGTGGCAGAAATGGACTAGAACTCCGCCTCCTTGTTTCATCCCAGCATTCCCCAACAAGTGTTTCCTCAAAGGCCCAGACTAATGCTTTATTTCACAACAAATGAGTCTCACACTTTTCTAAATACATCAGAATTCCCACCACCCCACCCTTAACTACTTTAGTTTAAATGCCAGCTGTGAATATCTCCTAATATAAATTCCTTATTTTGCCCATGGGTTATTCAAGATTTCATTACTGTTAGCTTATTTGCATCCTATTTTATGCATGGCCCTGTTCTGGTTGTACTTTCAGCTCTGGGACACTCCACATGTAGAACAATAGTAGGAAATGTTCCATAATTTATTTTTTTCAGGCACTTAACTTTCTAATGAACTGGTTCAGAACAGCTTACAACAGAGAGCTGTGCAAATAGGCAACTCTCGACTTGGCAACTGGGCATAAATAACTAATGTTCAAGCCTTACAATTATATATCCTTGAAATATTCTGAGAATAATCCACTTCAATTGTCCAAGTCAAGTTGTTTATTCTCTTTTCTATTCCAACTACATTTCCATTTCATGGGAGGGCTTTTTCCCTGTAGTTTTTCATCTGCAGCTGGGTAGAGCTATCTGGGATTGGCTAGTCACAACTGAATGTTAATTTGAGTATTTATGCCTTTTGAAAATGGTGGGAAATTGTTATTTGTTGAACACCAGCTATTACATATGACTTGTATTTGTTATCTCATTTGGTCTCCACAACAATTCTGTGAGGTGGAATCATTACTCTTATTTCACAGTTAAAAAGAGGCTCAGAGAGGTTGAATGATTAATCACAGGTCCCACAGCACCAGGATTCATATTGGGATCTGTCTTCCTCCAAGGCCCTGATTTACTTACTATGCAATGCTTTCTTCTCTTCATACTTGTAACCCTGATAAAATGCATCAAAATGTTGTTTAGTATAAAAGTGTGGTGTGTAAATACCACTTAAACATTATAGCTTTCATCCAAAAGTTTCCATTTTCTGTTCTGTATATAAAGCCAGTAAAACTTATGTTGTCTACCTTACAGATTAATCACAATGAACAAACAAGATGATCAAGAGGAAGTTCTAGAAAATAATAACTGCTACACAAACAGGAAGCATTCATTATTCTATGTGTAGTGTAACGTAGGCTCAACTTGGGGGGTTGGGAACAAAACAGATGCTGAGGCAGCGAAGGCTCAAAAATCTTGCAGGTTTGGCAGACATGAAAGTCTGAGCATGGAACAGCTTTCCCCCTTGAGGCTGTCTGATGTCAGCAGAAGTGGAACAAGCACCCTGTTTGCCCCTCAACATCTTGTGTTAGTCCAGGGCTGGCATACAGCTAGCTTGCCTAAGAGCTCCTAAGGGATCCCTCTGGATGGTCACCAAAGAAGTAAGTGCCTGAGGAAAATAGTAACTCCTGAATGAAAATTATCAGTGCTTATATGTTAGTGCTCACTGTGAAGGACACAGGGTGACAAAATTTGGGCAAACTAAGTCCACTGTTCTCTCTCCTTTCAGATAAGTGTCCTGTGGGCTCCTGAAGATTTCTTTCAGCATGAAGTCCTTTCTCACCATGTGAGTAACAGCCAACAAACCACCCAGCCTCAGCCAATCCCAGCATTAGCAAATGCCGGTCTCAGCCAATCCCAGCGTCAGCAAACACCAATATCAGCCAATCCCAGCACATCATCAAGCTGGGTTTCTTGAGAGAGGTTCTCCTCAATGGTGGAGGGAAACTCTCCCGAGTGTGTGTTTTCACCGGTCACTTTGCACAGCTCTAAAAAAACTATTTTAACCAGACTACTGTTCCCTAGTTTGGTTCTGCTACCACCCCACCCTCAGCTTTAGACCTCTCGGCCATCACAGCAACACACCCCACCCTCAGTCAATGCTCACTTCCTTCACAGGACACTCTTGCTCTACCCAAGGAGTGTTTTATTTGTGCAATGAAGTTAAGACTAGTAGTTAAGAGCTAACTGTGCAGCAGTATTCCAAGGAGTGCTTGAAACATGGGAAGGCTCCTTTATTAGTAGCCATTAAATATATATCTGAGTTTCCCTAAGAGAGAGATTTATGATGCAGGGACAGAAGGCATAGAACACACTTATAAGTAGCACTCTGAGGACACTAAAGTCCTGCTTCTCAGGGTCCTTAGAGCAGGGACATGGGTGACACAAGAACATGTAAAAGGGTAAATCACTGGCGAGTGGTGGATCAAGATGAGCTGAAGTCCCTTTCTGCTCCTCATCCCCACCCCATCACTGTTCCCTCTGGAGGATTCCATGCCTCACTGAGACTCTCTGTGTCCAGTGAGTGGGGCAATGGAGAGAAGAAAAAGGACTAGGAGCAAACACCAAAAGTGTCCCAAGAGCCGCCAAGATCCAAGGCCTTTGCTTGTATTCATTCAGAATCTACAACTTCCAAGAATCCCCAGTGATGAGAGCCCCAGAAACCAGCGAACAGCACCTCTTACTCCAGCTAACTCTGTGAGAGTTAAAATAACTTCTCAACCAAGCAGGAGTTTCATTAAGATAAAAGAGCCTCATATAAAGGTTCCTATAAAACTATAAACCTAAGAAAAGTCCTTTTTAATTTGTAGGGAATTTTATAAATTTTATTTTTTTTATTTTTCCATTGATAGAGAAGGGAGGGGAGAAAGAGGAAGAGAGAGACAGAGAGAGAGAGAGACAGAGACAGAGAGAGAGAAGCATCAACTCGTTGTTGCATTTAGTTGTTCCATTTAGTTGTGCACCATTTAGTACATGCCCTGGCTGAGGATCAAACCCACAACCTTGGTGCATTGGGTCGATGTTTTATCCACTGAGCCACCCAGCCAGAGCTAGGAATTTTATTTAAAATATTATATCTTTATATTGCCTTTATTAATAATTGGTTAAAAACAGAAAAGTAAAAAATATATATATATATATATATATATAAAAACACTCACATTTTAACATTTTAATGATTATTCTTTTAATCTCTCCTTCATTCAAAAAATAGACAGATTTGAAGATTTCAGTAATTATTTGCCACCAAATGAAGTTCAAGGTGGACCAGTCAGTCCTTTTCATCAGCTATCCACTTGTGTGGAACTCTTTCCCTCCCGCTCTGCTGGCTAAGTCCTGGTCATCCTTCAGCTTCCAGTTAAAGCGTCACTTCCGCAGTGAAGCCCCTTGGATGTGTCAGGTCCCTTTGCTAATGCTGTCCTCCTGCCAGGGCAGCTCTCCTTCTTTAAAACACATCACTGGCCTGACCTGTGGTGGCACAGTGGATAAAGCGTCAACCTGGAAATGCTGAGGTCACCGGTTCGAAACGCTGGGCTTGCCTGGACAAGGCACATATGGGAGTTGATGCTTCCAGCTCCTTCCCACCTTCTCTCTTTCTCCATTTCTCTCTCCTCTCTAAAATGAATAAATAAAATTAAAAATTAAAAATAAATAAATAAATAAAAAATAAATAAAACACATCACTGTGTTCCTACTCATCCTCTCATTTGTTTGATTATTTGATTAGTTGTATGCATCCTTCTCTTAATAGCAGGACACATGACAGCAGTGACCGCACTGGCTGTGTGCACCACTTTGTGCCCATTGCCTAGCACGGTGCTTGGCATGTGGCTAACACTTGATAAACACACACTGAAAGAATGAATAACTGAGGGAAATAGCTATAAGGAATTATGTTCTGCACTGACCAGGATCACAATAAAATATTCGACACAGATCAATTGTAATTTATCAGTTTCCTGCTTTAAAGTACTAGTTAATATCGCTCCAGATGTATTCTCCTTTGGGAGATATTTGTTTCTAACTTATCTAATATGAAGATTTTAGTGAAAATAATTCAAAAAACATTTCTTTTCTTGTTCTTTATTTATTTATTTATTTATTTATTTATTTATTTATTTATTTATTTGTATTTTTCTGAAGCTGGAAACGGGGAGAGACAGTCAGACAGACTCCCACATGCGCCTGACCAGGATCCACCCGGCATGCCCACCAGGGGGGCGACGCTCTGCCCACCAGGGGGCGATGCTCTGCCCCTCTGGGGGGGTCGCTCTGTTGTGACCAGAGCCACTCTAGCGCCTAGGACAGAGGCCAAGGAGCCATCCCAGCGCCCGGACCATCCCTGCTCCAGTGGAGCCTCGCTGCGGGAGGGGAAGAGAGAGACAGAGAGGAAGGAGAGGAGGAGGGGTGGAGAAGCAGATGGGCGCTTTTCCTGTGTGCCCTGGCCGGGAATCAAACCCGGGACTTCTGCACGCCAGGTCGATGCTCTACCACTGAGCCAACCGGCCAGGGCCTCTTGTTCTTTATTTTTAAGGTAGTAATAAAAAAAGAACTAAGGAGTCATCCAGGCTTTCAGTGGGTGTCATTTACATACTCCCGTGTCCTCTAACAGTTGGTCCTTAGAATCCTGACGGGTGACAAAAGTCAGAAACAATATCACCATCATCTGAAATCTAGTTTCTCAATACTTTTACATTAGTTTGCTATTTTTCATTTTTTTGTGTGGTATCTTTAAGTTAGAAAATCTCGGATGGGTTTTTGTATATTTTTTTCTATAATTATTGACAAGCTTCTTTGTGCATTCCCATTATAGATGGAAGTAGCTAGACGTCTACCAATGAAAAATGCTTGAGAAAATATCTAATAAGTGTTTCTAATAATAAACAAATGTCACCATTTCATTTTCTCTAAGCTTAATAAGCACAAATTCAAGACATGCTACATTCAGGCAAGACAAAAAATTACCTCTAAAATAGACTAGAGTCAATGACAATGTCTATTAAAAGTTTTTCTCAATATTAAGAGACTAAAAATTGATAGTAAAGACCATTGCTTGATTAATTTCATGTTATTCCAGTCAACAAAGAATAGAAAACAAATCACCATTTTCTAGTCACAGCATCTCATATAGGTTTTCTAAATTGTTTTTAGAAAAACTAGTATGGAAATTTAGCTCTAAACAAAGGTAAGTGGGACTTTTAAAATTTATTTTAACTTTTATTTATTTATTTTTTTAAAGAGAAGGGAAGAGAGAGAGAGAGAGAGAGAGAGAGAGAGATTTTGTTGGTCTTCTTTTTTATGCATTCATTGGTTGAGTCTTTTATGTGCCCTGACCAGAATCAAACCTGCAACCTTTGTGTATCAGCATGACACACTAAGCAACTCAGCTACCCAGTCAGGCAAGTGGGTTTTTTAATTGCAGGACTTCTCAGAGGCTTGTGAATTTTTAAGTCACCAAAATAGAATTATAAACATGCATGTTTCACAAACATTCTTGATCACAGAACTTTTTCTGTAAGATATAATTTTTTAAAACTAAATATATTTACTAAAAATTTTAATTGTCATAAAAATACATAGTAATATTTATCATTTCAAACATTTACAGTTCAGTATTATTTAGTATATTCATATTATTATGCAACAGACCTCCAGCACATTGACATTTTGCAAAACTGAAACTATACCCACTTAACTTCCCATTTTCTCCACCCCCAGCCCCTAGCAGCCACCATTCTATTTTTTGTAAGATACAATTTTTAATATACCAAAGAACAATAGTTATTATGTAACATGCTGAAGAATTCTGTTTTTGTTAAAAAAAAAATTAAAACCACCGTGATAGAGGTAGGGGATGGTTAACAAAAAATAGTGATTTTCTTTGATGATAAGGGGTCACATCTTTCTGAATCTCCATTTGCACTATTACTTCCATAAGTCTCTACTGATTATCGTTTTACTTCTATAACAAAGAATAAAACTAGAAAATAGTGGTTAGGTATCACTAGAAACAATGGTTTGACCATCCGTACTAAGAACTTAATGAGACCAACTGTATAGCTTACAAGCAGTGTATTATGGATAAGGAAGAATTCCCAGAGAACAATATCATTAAACTGATTATATTACACCTCTTTTCATCCCAACAACCTTCAGTGGCTATTGTGGCCTAAAACATGAAGCTCAAGCTTTTCAGCAAGGATACTGTGCTCTTTGTGACTTGGTCCCAGTGTATATCTCTAGTCTTTTTCTCAATGCCCAGTGCTCAGACAGGCCACTACTCCCTAGCAAGGATACTGTGCTCTTTGTGACTTGGTCCCAGTGTATATCTCTAGTCTTTTCTCAATGCCCAGTGCTCAGACAGGCCACTACTCCCTAGCAAGGATACTGTGCTCTTTGTGACTCGGTCCCAGTGCATATCTCTAGTCTTTTTCTCAATGCCCAGTGTTCAGACAGGCCACTACTCCCTAGCAAGGACACTGTGCTCTTTGTGACTCGGTCCCAGTGTATATCTCTAGTCTTTTCTCAATGCCCAGTGCTCAGACAGGCCACTACTCCCTAGCAAGGATACTGTGCTCTTTGTGACTTGGTCCCAGTGCATATCTCTAGTCTTTTCTCAATGCCCAGTGCTCAGACGGGCCACTACTCCCCAGCAAGGATACTGTTCTCTTTGTGACTTGGTCCCAGTGCATATCTCTAGTCTTTTTCTCAATGCCCAGTGCTCAGACAGGCCACTACTCCCTAGCAAGGACACTGTGCTCTTTGTGACTTGGTCCCAGTGTATATCTCTAGTCTTTTCTCAATGCCCAGTGCTCAGACAGGCCACTACTCCCTAGCAAGGACACTGTGCTCTTTGTGACTTGGTCCCAGTGTATATCTCTAGTCTTTTTCTCAATGCCCAGTGCTCAGACAGGCCACTACTCCCTAGCAAGGACACTGTGCTCTTTGTGACTTGGTCCCAGTGTATATCTCTAGTCTTATTCTCAATGCCCAGTGCTTCAGACAGGCCACTACTCCCCAGCACACCATACGCTATTTTTAGACTAGTGCCTTTTTCTCTCTTATAATTTTATCTTGGCATGTACTTCTTCCATTTCTCCACTAAACAGACTCCACCTTCTCTCTCTGCAACAGAAATAAAGGCTCCCCATGATCTCTTGCCATGTCTTTTCAGCATATGTTTTGTTCTGTATTACATCTCTTACTCTGGAACCACCAGGTCTTTGAGGTCAGAGACAATTTCTTGACCTTTTTATCCTCCTTATCCCTAGAATAATGCCTTTTTGTAATAAACACTCAAATAGTTGTCCAACTGAATTGAACTGACTCTCAAAACAGACCTTCAAAGTTCTTTCCAAGCAGATCAAATTCTAATTATTACATCTGCGCCTTCCAGAAGGCAGGGGATGGGCTCAACTGGGATGGAATGATTTTCCTGTACTATGGTAAGTTGGGATGAAAGCAAGAGGTCTTAGGATTCATTGCACATGATTACTTTGCTGAGTAGATCATACGTGCCTTTTGGCTTAGGATGTATGTCTGCTCCCTGGAAAGGTTTGAGGGCAGAGTGGTGAGCTTGTGGGCAAATCATGCACACAGAGTGTATGCATGTGAGTGTGTATGCATGTGTGTCAAGGTGGGAGAATTAGGATATGTGTGTTATACAGCTTATTAATACTGTCCCCCAAGTAAACGTTTTACTTTTTATTGTGGGAGAATGGGGATACATTTGTTATACAGCTTATTAATACTGTCCCCCAAGTAAATGTTTTACTTTTTATTGTGGGAGAATGGGGATATGTTTGTTATACAGCTTATTAATACTGTCCCCCAAGTAAATGTTTTACTTTTTATTTTTCTGTTTCTTTTAGTGAAGAGTGAACAACAAGGAACATTTTTCAGAGCAGTGCCTTCAGATGCCATTTGTCAAATTCAATTTTTAACAAATTTACTGTAAGATTTATTTAGTGCTTACTATGTACCAGGCACTATTCTAAATGGATATCTCACCTAATCCCCACAACAACCCCGGGAGTTAGAGAGTGCTTTATTCTAGTTTTACAATAAAACATAGGCTGGTTATGCATTTTGCCCAAGGTCACGCAGTAGAGAAAGGATTTAAACAAAACAGGCTATTCTGATGCCAGAGTCCAAATTTTTCACCACAAGCATGGATAGATGGGCACAGAATTAGCACTGAATAAAAATACCCGTTTCCTTGGCAAAAAGTAGAAGCAATTGATGAGATAGAAAGATTATAATAATTAAGCCTTTCATATTAAAGCTTTTATGATGCTAGTTGATTTGCCTGCCATTTGTTATTCGTTCTGTAGCAAATAGAGGTGAAAAGTTGTAGAATATATGTTCCACTGAAAATCCAATTATAAAGAATATATGTACAGAAAAGCTTGTCCTAAGAGAAAACTTTAGTAAAGACCAACCATACAGAAAAAGATTTTAACAGAAAACCATAAATTGTACAGAAAAAGATTGTTGTAAACGTATCTTTGATTGTTGTAAATGCATTTATTCCCTCAGGGTCTGGCAGTTGTTCTCACCATGGACAATATATTGGCAGGATTTATATTTCACAAAAGATGTCAGTACAATTCTGAGTCACTGGTTTGAAAACAGTCTCTGTTTAGGGTCTGCCTATAGTTCTGCAAAGAATAAAACCTTAATTTCATTAAAATTACAGCTATTTGAAATTAGAAACCTCTTTTATTAGTATTATTAATATTTGTTATTCTCCTAGAGGATCTAATGAAGAAGGTTCTTCTAATGTCACATAATTTTATTCTATTCATGTTTGAAATACTCAAGAATTGGATTGTGATATTTTACAATGATATTGCATTTTTTAACAGTGTTATAAAAAAGAACTATGTTAAATTAAAAGAGACTTAAGAGATAATAACCAAATAAAATGATACTGGTTTGAGAAAACCAAATATACCAAAAAATACTGGGTCTATTGGAGAAATATGAATTTGGATTTGATTTAGATGACATAAAATTTCACCTAAATGGGCCCTGGCCAGTTGGCTCAGCGGTAGAGCGTCGGCCTGGCGTGCGGGGGACCCGGGTTCGATTCCCGGCCAGGGCACATAGGAGAAGTGCCCATTTGCCTCTCCACCGCCCCCCTCCTTCCTCTCTGTCTCTCTCTTCCCCTCCCGCAGCCAAGGCTCCATTGGAGCAAAGATGGCCCGGGCGCTGGGGATGGCTCCATGGCCTCTGCCCCAGGCGCTAGAGTGGCTCTGGTCGCAAAAGAGCGACCTCCCGGAGGGGCAGAGCATGGCCCCCTGGTGGGCAGAGCATCGCCCCTGGTGGGCGTGCTGGGTGGATCCCGGTCAGGCGCATGCGGGAGTCTGTCTGACTGTCTCTCCCCGTTTCCAGCTTCAGAAAAATAAATAAATAAATAAATAAATTTCACCTAAATGGAAAGAACATCTTTGACTGAAAAATCAGACTGCATAGTAGTGGGTACAATAGAAAAACATTTTGATTATTAAAAAGAAATATTTGTAAACACTCATACACATATGTGCGCACAAAGGGATCTGAAAGATACATCGGAGGGTGCTACAGGGATGATCTCTGACTGAGAGAAGTCTGTTTTATTATACCTTTAATTTGCTTATCTATATTTTCTAATATTCTACAAAGCTAATGTGTTTAAAGGTCATTAAAAATAGAATAAAGTAGCTTCTGAGGACAGTGCCGCATATTCTCCCCTGGGTGAAAGGTGAGGCTGGATTCCTAAGCTGTTGCTTCTATCTACGTCTCACCTTTCTTTCTTAAAAACACACAGAATTCATCGGTGGTGTGAAGCTAATCTCTCTTGCTTTGCTCAATGATAGTGACTAAAGTAGTATAAATTTACTAACCTTGAGTAATGGAAATTTTTCAATAAGCAAAATATTTGATCAAGCACTTTATGATCAATTTCAGTGTAAGATTTCTCATTGTATGTATACGTGTTCATTAAATCATTCAATTTCAAGGTATGACTCCAAATGTAAAGTATTAAACATGAAATTGTATTATACAACTTTTTTATTCTATTAATTACAATAGAATATAGCCAGGAAAAATGAGAGTGGTTATGTAACTTGCCTAAGGTCACAAAATAGAGAAATGTTTTTTTCTTTTAGTTTTTTTTTTTTATTAATTTTTAATGGGGGTGACATTGATCAATCAGGGTACATAGGTTCAGAGAAAACATCTCCAGGTTATTTTGACATTTGATTATGTTGCATACCCATCACACAAAATTAAATTGTCTCCCATCACCTTCTATCTGGTGTTCTTTGTGCTCCTTCCCTCCTCCCTTCCTTTCTCCCCTCTGCCCCCCCCCCATAACCACCACACTCTTGTCCATGTCCCTGAGTTTTATTTTTATGTCCCACTCATGTATGGAATCATATAGTTCTTAGTTTTTTCTGATTTACTTATTTCACTCAGTATAATGTTATCATGGTCCATCCATTTTGTTGTAAATGATCCGATGTCATCATTTCTTATGGCTGAGTAGTATTCCATAGTGTATATGTACCACATCTTCTTTACCCAGTCATCTATTGAAGGGATTTTTGGTTGTTTCCATGTCTTGGCCACTGTGAACAATGATGCAATGAACATGGGGCTGCATGTGTCTTTATGTACCAGTGTTTTTTAGTTTTGGGGGTATATACCCAGTAGAGGGATTGAGAAACTTTTATCTAAAGTTCATTTTACCTAAAGTTCATTTATAAGCCTTAGACAGTAATTGTCGGGGCCACAGATTTTGAAGTATGTCTTAGTTTTAAACCCTAACATTGCCATCCATAGAGCAGGAAAAGTTATCTAAACATGTCTCCTCATGTGTAATATAAGAGTACTGATATCCAACTTATACTGGCGATGAGGATTAAATGAGATAGTGTGTATCAGAACTGTGGCTGGCACACTGCAAACACATGGGTACAATGATGGGGAGACACAGAGAAGAGAAGAAAAGAACAATGAAGTCATCTCACTTCATTTCAACGGCAACAGCTAAATAATATCACATTCTCATTCTGCAAATGAGTACTGTCAGCATTGATAACTATTATCATTATCATCAACAATATTTATCAAGAATATCCCATGGGATGCTTTGAACTGAATTACAAGTACTTTTTTTGACTTCTAGGGTCTAAGAGAACATTAACACAAGCACAGAAAAGATACCAAAAATATGAAAAGAAGTATTTGTTTTATTGCATATGGTGTAGTAATCATGCATCAGGAATATGAAGAATGAGGAAATCATCAAGGTTTATAGAGAAATTGTCTTCATATTGGTCAGAAGTGTCTTTTGGGAGAGCTGAGATTTCTTGGACTTAGTAGAAACTGAGAATACTTCAACAAGGCAAAAAGTGTAAAGGCATCAGCTGGGCTGGAACTGGTAGGAAGGCAGTGTCCTGAATGTGACATTTAGGCTGCACAGGAAATGTGCTACTAGAATACAGATTATGGAATTAAGAGTTGGAATAAAAGGTAAGAGATGGACAAGCGAGAGGAATTGCTATGAAGAGAAATCACTGATAAAAAGACAATCACAGCGTTTGTGCCTGCGGTTGTGTTGGAGAAGCAGGGTAGTTAAGGCCATGGACCCCAGGGCCGGTTGTGTTGGAGAAGCAGGGTAGTTAAGGCCATGGACCCCAGGGCCAGAGTTCCTGGGTTTGTTGGTGGCGAGAGCAGCAAGGGCACCAGGTGTTAGAATGGTGGAGTCAGACCAGACCTGGGTTTCATTATCCTCAGTACTTGAGTTCTGGTTAAGAAATGATTCAGAGTTAAGGCTCAATATTTACTTAGAAAGTCACAGAGGTAGAAAAAGTGAGTTATAAAAGAAATGGGCTCAGGAAACAAGTCATGGAGGCAAAAGAAGGGCCCTTGGAGCTCAGAAGAAAGAGAGGCAAGGAAAATGCGCCTGTGGGGAGGTAGGGAAAGACATGGGCATGCTCCTCAGAGAGAGCACCCTGGGTCCCCGTCTTGAGGGTAGTTATCTAGAGGTTTCAAAAGAAGAGCCCAATAGATAGTAATCAGCTTTCTAGGTGTGTCTTTTCAGGGTCATGGTCTCTACTGATTGGTCAATGCCAGCGTAGGGGGACATGAGTCAGTGCAGCTTGCCCTAATGTTAGCCATGATGTCACTTATCTGGTTCTGCTGCTTTCCTGGATCAGGGGCTGAAACACACCTGAGGGCTCGATGTATTTGATATGGGTCAGAACCTCATTGCACTAGGGCCTTAATACTTAAGAGATATTCTGTGGCCCCTTATTATCCCTGCCTCGAGGGAGTCTAACCTGCATGACTAGCAACACGCCAGGGGAGGAAAGGTCGGAGGCTAGTGAGATGGGTCTGGGGAATCCAAACCACTCGACCAATGGTATGCTGAGAAAGGAAGGGTCACCCTGGAGGAGTTCCTTGTTCCTAGTTCTGCTTGTTGTTCAGTACCCAGGCATTCTGCCTGACGACCTCTGTACATGGCCTGTCGTCCTTGCTCTGAATGGCCTTGTCGTCCAATGTCTGTCTAAACTGCCTGCTACAGGTTCAGATTTCAATCTAGGACTCACTAGTTATGGTCCTTGATCAAGTTTCTTATCCTCCTTGTCCCTCAGTGTCCTCATCAGTACAACAGGAAACAACAGTGCCGTCATCAGAGTTCAGTGAGTTAGTATCAGAATTCAGTGAGTTAATATTGCACACAGTGAACACTGAAGAGTTGCGTGAACGTAACACGCTGGCCCTGTTCCTGAGCCAGACATGGAGGTGGCTGTGAAGACGATCTGCTCTGTATCAGCCGAGTTTAGTAGGAGTTGAGATATTACAAATGCTTTATTTAAAATCCTGTCTTAGGCCTGACCTGTGGTGGTGCAGTGGATAAAGCGTGGACCTGGAAATGCTGAGGTCACCGGTTCGAAATCCCTGGGCTTGCCTGGTCAAGGCACATATGGGAGTTGATGCTTCCAGCTCCTCCCCCCTCTCTCTCTCTGTCCCTCTCTCCTCTCTCTCCCTCTCTGTCTCTCCTCTCTAAAAATAAATAAATACAATAAAATCCTGTCTTACACACAGAATGTTGCATGACTATACGAGGAAACCGAGCTCACAAAGAATGACTAGTTATTAAAAATAGGAGGATGAACATGGATTAACCCTTATTTGTGAAACAGAAGTAGAATAGAATTAGCAATAAAATCCAATTGTGTCTAAGGTCACTGTGATTATTTTTTCCTTTTCTTGCTTTTGAAAATATGAGCCCAGATACTAAGAAAACCAGGGTAGGAGCATAACAAAAGCTATTTTCTTCTCTCAACATCTCCCAACTGATCCATTCTTCAACCTCTCATCATTAATTTTGTTCTTTCTTTTCAGACTGAAGCACAAGGCAGTGACGTTCTAACCTAGCACCTGTGCCCCACACAGCAGCATGCTCACCTGGGACGCGGGCATTCCCAGCGTGCGGCATTTTAAATGCCGTCACTTCCTTTGACTTTTCTGTAATTGTACTACAATTCTGCTCAGAGGAAATGGTAGATTAGAGATAGATATTAATATATGATTTGTTTCACCTCTAAGTTGGTAATTGTACTCTAAGCATATTCTGGAAGTTAAGAAATGTCACCTTTGTCTAACCAACAACAATAAAAAAATGTTACAATAATTCAGGTTGATTTCAGTTTCTCTGATAACCATTTTTCATGGACTTCTAGAAAACAAAATTGAATGTTTACTCTTAGGAAATACAATTCTTGCACTGTTAAAGGTAATTCAGAAGGGGGGGGGGGGGGGGGGGCATCATGAATCTTGGAGATCTCCAAGGGCTAAATTCAAATGAGAGTGAGCAAGGAAATCTAACAGGAAATGCAAATTTAAAGTTAGCTACCTTGGGTACATGTCATTCTTTGGAGAAGAGTTATACCAAGTTATTCCATGAATTAACTAAACCTAGTAAATAATATTAACAATAAGAAACAAAACCCAGTTTGACACCATTCCCAATAAATGCCCACCAGGAAATATTCACAAAATGGATACCACTGCACAGTACTTTACAGCTACATCATTTGCTATGCTGATTTCACAGGTCATGCCACAACATGAAAAAGACCCCGTCCCTTTTCTACCACACAAAACACATTGCTAATAGGAACAGAATGAAGGCCTGCCTGTAGCCCCCTGAGTGACACTGCTTCTCTGTCTTCAGACAGCATTTGTAAAAATCTGTAGCAGCCATTTCAGAAATAAACTATCAGCTCTGAAGCTGTCGGGGCTCCCTTTACTCCAGTGATAAGAGGCTGGACCAAACCATCCGTGTGGCCACAGGGCACAGGTTTGATGTGAGCTGGTTAAATTGGAGTCTTCTATTGAAATGAATAACATGAGAGCAGAGTGAATCAAAGTTATCTTCCCTAGGAAGCACCTCAATGGTAAAAGTAGGAAAATGTTTCCATAAGTCCTTCTCACTTTGGGGAATTTGCTATTCTCCATAGAAACTGCTCCCAGTGGAAACATGCTTGTACTGCTCTCAGCTTGAGAGCAGACGTTCTCATCCATGTGCTCTCTTGCAAGGATGCAAATGATGCAGTCACTTTAATGGTTCTTTATAACCCAAAGTCATTATTTCCTTCCTTTGTTTCTGAAAACTTTCAGATGATCTGGCAATATAAACTGGCCAGCCTCCCAACCGGTTGGCACTAGCTTCCATTTTCACCCCAGTCTTGCAGAGGATGGGAAGTTAAAAACTGTATTTCTAGACTCCCTAGCAGCTAGAACTGTGGATGAAATACACATTCTGCCAAAAAGATGTTCCCCTGTGACTTTCGGCTGGCAAAGTAGGTAGTTATGACCTCAGTTACTGAATTCCACATTCCAATGTAGGTCACCACCTTCAAGGGTGCAAACCAACAGAGGCAGGGACGAAGGGAGCACAAGAGCAAGTTCTTGACGTCTGGGTTGTAGCTGCGCTAGGTTAACCTTGAAATCAATAGTCCAGGTGATTTCTGCTCCTCCAGACCTTTCTATGATTTGATAAACACTTAATTCACTGTATCAAATATTTCTGTTTAAAATATCTCAAGTGTCGCACTGAGATATCGCTCATGTCAACCATGTGAGGCAGGTAGTGTGAGCAATGTCTCGCTCCTACTTTTTCAATGAATCTCATTGACACCACCAGAGAAAAATAAACTCAAAGCACCGCCCTTACCAAGCCTTACAACTAATTTTGCATACCACTGGGCTTCACAGATGCAAGTAAAAAAATAAACATTTTATTCTACAGAATGTTGGGAAAGAGGGACACCAGCATGAACTTGTTGGAGGAAAGACAAAGCACTGAGTGACTTTCTGTTCCTGTCCTGAGAAAGCGAAGGTCGAGACCAAGCATTCATGACTGAAGGCAGTCGTGTCCAGGGAAGGCCCCAAGGATGCGATGCTTAGCCCTGTGGGAGCTTTCTGTAGGTCAGGAATCAGACAGAAGATGATGCGGTTTATGTCTCAGAAAGGCCAAGGGAAATCTAATCAGTTTTGCAAAACTAAATAATAAAATTGTACACTGTATTCTACTTGTTAGTTTCTCACGCATGATGTCATGTTTCTGCTTAATAAATTGGATAGCTGATCTCTCCAAAGCACCTCAATCCTAGAGAGATTGGGGCTCACCACTTGCAGTATTGTTGCTGCCTCATTCCTTTTCAGCTCCTCTTCATGAAACCTTGAATAATAACAACAAAACTAAAGAGGATCTTGATGTTACTAATGGAGTTGACCACTGGAGAATCATGGGGATGAGTTCATTCCTAGCTGTAATGAGCACTTTGGAGAGAAGTAGATAGAATTAAAAGGAAGGATCAGAAATATGGTCCTTGAAAAAGAAAAAAAAATGGAAATAGAAACTAAAACTCAGAGGGTGATTCTGGGCAAACACTATGTTGTTGGAACATATAGAGTCCTACAATGTGGTTTCATCTGATACTCATCAGAAGATTTTAATTCCAGCTAAAATCCCTTTTAATTCATATGCCAGAAGTATAGCTAGGTCAAACACCCAGTCCACTTATCCATAAAGGCTTGGCCCAACTAAAGCCAACAGAAAAGCCAGTTTGCCTCAGTCGGGTAGGACTGATGGAAATACTGGCAGAGCTGTGGCTGAACAGGACTGACACCAACACAGGCGTTTAACTAAACACGGCAGATTTGGAGGAAAAGAAAAACAATGATCTCTTTTTAGTAGTGGAAGACCAGCTTGTTCCCAAATTATTCAGTAGTAGCAATGCTTATAGAACAAATGTGTGTGTGCCCTAAAATTCATATTTTGAAATTCTAACCCTCAATGTGATAGCATTAAGAGGTGGGGCCTTTGGGAGGTGAGTAGGTCATGAGGACAGAGTTGTCATGAATGAGGTTAGTTCCCTTATAAAAGAGTCCTCAGAGAGACCCCTCACCCCTTTTTCCATGTAAGGACACAATGAGAAAATGTCATCTATGAATCAGGAAACCCCAGTGTATGATATTTTGTTATGGTAGCCTGAATGGACTAAGACACACACACAGTTGTCTGAAGCATAGTAACACACTCTACTTACTTCCCCTGTTTCCAAAGTTGACATTTCCCGCTTTCTTGGGGAAGGAAAAAGAGGTAGGACCGTCTATAATGAGCTTCAATAGTTCAATTCAAATGCACCCCTAGGAAGGTTCCCCAAACCAGTTTTAGAAGACTGAAATCAGAAACATATCCATGAGTTCCAATAATGTTGAGGGGGTTTCTGTATACTCTCAACAGCAATAGTTTAAGAAATATAAATTTTCAGATATATAAAGGTGTTACTGATGCAAATTTCTTGTAAGTCTGTTTAAGCAATAAAGATGAACTCTTTTTTTTTTTAAAGCCAAGGTCAACATTTGCCTGGAAAAATCATATGCAAAAAGGAGAATATCATGTTCAAGTATCAGATCCCATTGTTAATCGTGAAAAACAAAACAAAACAAAACAAAAAAACAGTAAATAAGCCTCTAGCTAGTTATTTCCTCCGCAATACCAGTCACTAATGAGACACTTCTGCCAGTTTTCAAGGCTATAGCTTACGGGATGTATGAGGCGACCAGGAACAAGTTGGGAACAGCTAGCCATAAAGGTACTTGGGTCCCTATAAATTCCTGCCTTCACATCCTGCATAGCAAAACATTAAGAAAGTATTCTTTGGATGGTCAATGGTGGCAGCTGAGGCCATGAGTTTATCTTCTCAGACCAGTATTTCTGCCCACTCCATCTCATTATATTGGCTTCTCGGAAGAAAATTCGAAATGAAACTGAATGCCCAAGGCTAAAATCTCATTAAGGGTTTAAAGATGTTACCTCAGGTAAAATTTACAGAGCACATTAACATAAACCCTAAGCTAGGATTTAGACACATTAATATGTAACCATTACCTGCCAAATTTTTATTTCTGATTTTTTTGGTGTATTTTGTTTGAAAATGGAATTAGGTAATGGAATTTAGGGTTCTGTATTGAAAAAACAAATTAGTTGTTTTTTAACATTTTTTTATTTATATCTCTTTGGGGCTCATGGAATGTCCTATCACAAAAATTTTGAAAGAACAGAAAGTCTTACATACACAAGACAAACTCATGTTCTATGCCAAACAGGAAAGCATTCGACATGCAGTCCTACATTACATTTTCTACATTACTTGGGCACATTTGTGCCACATATGGCACATTTCCTTTGTTTTCCCTCACAGGTTCTTCCAATACATGTCCAATTGGACCAAATCTAATACCTTCAGGTACACGGCTTTTCCCTGTCATGCTTGAACTGGGTCTTCCAGTGACTTTAGAATTGGATAATGAGTCTTTTTTCATAAATTTTCTTGCAATATTGCGTCTGAAGTCTAATAATGAGATGTTTTCATTTGAAGCAGTATAAAGAGCATGAGTGTTAACTATAGCAACATCAATGGCATTTGTAAAAAGAGGAAAATACTACTTCTTTCCTCTAAATTTAATGCGATACTTTTGGACATTCCAGTCCAGCTTGTCAACCCCACCCATATATTTCTTATATTGCTCTACAATGGGTGGTCTATCCACTCAACATTCTTTCTTTTCTTTCTCAGAATATCTTTTCACTTTTTCTAAAGGTTGTACTCCTAAATAATTTGACATAATTTTGACACAGTTATTGTCATTCCAAATCAATGCAAAACTGTTATTACTTTCATCATAACAGTAATCGTATGCTCCACGTTCTTCTTTTTTCATAATGCTATCAGATTTCCAGGGACACTTACTCATTCTATTATACCATGCTGTCCCCGTCGCCTTTATATTACATTCTTTCAATCTCAATAATAATTCAAAGTTGGTAAAGAAGTTGTCAAAAAATACTTTATATTCTAATGGATACTGCAGAAAAGAAGTCATCTTCATTATTACAGAGGCTCCTACACCACTCACAACTTGTTCTTCTCCACATTTTCCTTCATAAATATCCATATGAAAGCAATACCTGATTCAGAAGCAGCACATGGCCCACTGTTTGAAACCAACCCTGATTGGCTTTCCTCTTATAAATTATTTCAAAAAGTGGTGTCCATAATATTTTACTATTTTCTTATCAACTATAAGCTTTTGAACAAATATTCCAAACTCTTTAAAATTTGAATTTAATTTGTCAATCATAGGTTGAATTTTAAAAAGTTTATCTTTCTTTTCCATGGCAATTATGGAACTATTGTTGTTCCTGTGGTAAGAAATGGTATCCAGATAACAAAAATATTCCAATAAACTTTCAAAGGCAATTTGTGGAAAGTTCAAAATTATATCTGTTGTTTTGTCTCGCATACCTTATACTTTGGGTTACTATGTAGTTTAACAAATCTTAAACGAAAAATTCTTCAAATATGTCAACAGGTGATTTATTTTTCAAATGTTGAGTCATTTTTTTATTTCAGTTCAGATACACTGTCGTACTGTAATGTACTGTTGAAAAAGTTTATGTCCTGTTTTTTCCGGTCACTCTTTGGCAATACTTCACGTTTTGATTTTTTGCATAGATGATGGATTGTCTTCCAAGGCACTAGAATGTACTTCTAATTGACCGGGAACATCCTGTGGGAGAGTGTCTTCTAACATATTTTCATCAAGGTCTTCACAATCTGATACTGCAACCACATTATTTGGAGGCAGTTCAACTATATCAATGGTTTCTTGTTCTAATTTGTCAAAAAGTTCGTCATTTCCGAGTAGGTCTTCTATATCTCTAACATTAACAAATTCTCTAGCAGCCATATTGCCCCGAAAACTGCGGAAGTAAGAAAAAAACTATGAATTACTAAAGTATCTAAATATTATCAATTTTTAACATAGAATATTCCACCTGACCAGGCAGTGGCGCAGTGGATAGAGCATCCAACTGGGATGCGTAGGACCCAGGTTCGAGACGCAAAGGTCGCCAGCTTGAGTGCAGGCTCATGTGGTTTAAGCAAGGCTCACCAGCTTGAGCCCAAGGTTGCTGGCTCGAGCAAGGGGTCACTCGGTCTGCTGAAGGCCCACGGTCAAGGCACATATGAGAAAGCAATCAATGAACAACTAAGGTGTCACAATGAAAAACTAATGATTAATGCTTCTCATCTATCTCCATTCCTGTCTGTCTGTCCCTATCTATCCCTCTCTCTGTCTCTGTAAAACAAACAAACAAACATAGAATATTCCATGAGCCCCAAATGGGGAACAACATATTTTATAGTATATTTTCTATAATAGGTATTATATGGACTTACATATTATTGTGTTATTAACTAAAGGGATGTGTTAATAGTCTCAAACATGAACCTGCCAGAAAAAGCAAAAAAATAAGAACAAAATGTTTACTAGAAAACAATGTAAACATTAAAACATTTTCCCTCAGAAGTTATACATTTATATGTCAAATACTTTTACAGGTTAGGCAACATTGAAACAAAAAATAATTGTGAAAACTAGAAGGTATGTGTGTTTAAACAAATACACATTTTATTTACTATAACCGTACAGTAAGTGAGAAAAAAATAAAATATTAAAATCCCCACGTGGACCCGCGGCAGTTAAAGAGGTTGAACACAGCACATTAGGAATGATCAGAAAACAGGAACCATTCTATGTATTTCAAAAAGGAGAAATTAAATAGGGTAATTGGTTAGAGAAATATTGGAGTACTTAAGAAGCCAACGTGAACAGGAAATTATTTCAGGATTAGTAACTACAGGAACCACTGTTGCCCTGGGCTAGAGGGGCAGACTCCAAGGCCACGGCTCTGTGCTGCAGATTCCAGCTGGCTGGTCAGCCTGGCTGTGGGCTCAGGAGCACAGGGGCCTATGGCCGAAAGCTCTGCTGCCCAGATGCACTCTTGCCCCCATCCCACCCTGTGGCCAGGCCAACGATGCTGTTGTTACTCGTAGTGCATGTTATAAATCCTCCAGACACCAGGCACCTGCCATCTCCATACCTTCTAACTCTGAACAGTGCCTTTCATTAGCAGAACCTGACGGAAAGCCCATTGGGCCTGACCTGTGGTGGCGCAGTGGATAAAGCGTCGACCTGAAAATGCTGAGGTCGCCGGTTCGAAACCCTGGGCTTGCCTGGCCAAGGCACATATGGGAGTTGATGCTTCCAGCTCCTCCCCCTTTCTCTCTCTCTGTCTCTCTCCTCTCTAAAATGAATAAATAAAATAAAAAATTTTAAAAAAAAAGAAAGAAAGCCCATTGGCAGCAGGGTGTAAGAAATAGAGTGCTGGGATCCAGCCAGTACAGGACAGCTGAGAGCTAATAGGCCAATAATATCCCATGAGATAAAAGAAAAAAAATAATAGGAGAAAAAGATATCCTTTAAAAATGACTTGGGGATAAAACTGAAACTCTCTTAAAGCTATTAAAATTGGCCCTGGCCAGTTGGCTCAGTGGTAGAGTGCCGGCCTGGCGTGCGGAAGTCCCGGGTTTGATTCCCGGCCAGGGCACACAGGAGAAGCGCCCATCTGCTTCTCCACCCCTCCTCCTCTCTTTCCTCTCTGTCTCTCTCTTCCCCTCCCCGAGCAAAAGATGGCCTGGGGGCTGGGGATGGCTCCTTGGCCTCTGCCCCAGGCGCTAGAGTGGCTCTGGTCGCGACAGAGCAACGCCCCAGAGGGGCAGAGCATCGCCCCCTGGTGGGCATGCCGGGTGGATCCCAGTCAGGCACATGCGGGAGTCTGTCTGACTGCCTCCCGGTTTCCAGATTCAGAAAAATAAAAAAAATAAAAAGCTATTAAAATTAAAATGTGAAGCCACTGTATAATTATTATCATATCTTTGGCAATATCTCCTAACTTAATCAGTTTTTATAAATTAGATTTTTAAAAACTATAGTCTGAACACACTTAAGTAATATAATATTGTTCCAATTTCTTAAATACCATTTTTTAAAAAAATGTATACCAATCCGGGTGCCCCCTCCAAAAACAAACAAACAAACAAACAAAAAAAAAAAAAAAGAAAAAAAAATGTATACCATTAGTTCTCATTTATGCATTTCCCCCTTCTATCCTTCAATTGTACAGGAAAACAAAAATAAGAAGTTCTCTTCTGAGAACTTCTTATTAGCTCTATCTTGAGTTAACTATTTCATTATAATTTTTGAGTTTGTAAAGCATAAAACATTACACTACAGAAATATAACTAAAAGTCAAATGTATACGAAAATTTAGATGAATATTTATTCATAGAGTATATAAAATTGCAAAAGGTACTTCTCGTGTATAATGCAAAACTATAATATTCAAGTCACAGAATATTAATTCTTAACTCAATAGTCACACTAACAAACATGGATAACAAGAGTATTCCTGGCACCAAGGTGCTCCCTGCTATGTTGGACAACAGGGGAAAAAAAAGTCATAATCAACAAACTAAATTCCCATTGTGAACACTTAAAATATAAAATAATTACCACTGAATAATTTCATGCAATGGTTTATGAAAATAAAGATTGCTCTGACTTTTCTGGTATTTTTTCTTACAAATAATCTAAATATTTGTACAATCTTAAAAGGTATATACTTTATCATTGCCTTGAACTGCTGATTCTTAGCAGTTTGAAAGAAATAAGTACTAAATATATAGAATTCAAAGTCTAAATCCCTCTTTTTTTATGACTCCCATTTTAGATTCTGTTTTTTAAGGTGTTTACTATATATTGTCCAAATTTTAAGATCAGGAAGTTTTCAATTAGTTGTGAATCAACTAATCTGCATATGATAGACCTGAGATAAGCATTCTGTGACTCAATTAATTTGCCTCATCACCAATAATTCATTAAAAGCAAAATGTTAATTAATGTGCAATTTTAAATCACAAGATCTCTCTTTGGTGAGCAGGGCTGCCAGAAGTCAATACGGATACTGGCGATGAGGTGGAAAGTCACAATCCACACCTAGGTTGTGCATCAAGATTAAATGAGGCTCTAAAGGGAAGATACTGAGGAGGCTCTGAGGCAAAGTGACGGAGGCACAGTGAGGGGCCAGCTAACAACCACAGCTAATGAAACAAGATGGAGGAAGCAGATTTCATAACTCCTCCCTTTCCATTCAGCATTCATAGATTATGGACTAGACCATGAAACCAAAGGAGAAAGTTTCCAAGTAATCTATACATTTATAGATGGGCCACAGGAATTAAATAATTAAACAGTTAGGCAACTATGCCCTTCATATCTTAGAAGAGTGGCACTTATGGGTTAGGGAGTCAACATCGTGGAAAGGAAACAAAAATTAACTGAGCTCATTCTATGTGAGGGACTTGGGCCAGGTATTTTGTATACATGACCTCACTGAGTTATCCAAATAATCTTGAATAGAGTTATTATCCCCATTTCCCAGGTAAGGAAATTGAGCCTCCCAGAAGTTAAATTACTTGTCTACAGGGCACTGATAAATGCTAGAGCTAAAGTGAGAACCAGAGCTGAATGTGGACTCTTACTCTTTCTTAGTTATGGATACTACCTCTAGATACCCTTGACAGCCACAATCAGTGGCAGGTGAGGATGCACTAAGTCAAGCAGAAACAAGCAGGTTCCCAGTTTTGAGTGTTTAATGATAAGAATTCTTATTTATCACAGGTAAGAAACAACCTTACAACATAGTTTGACTGTCTGCTCTATTTATACCTGGACCTTGGTGGAGGGTTTCAGGGAGACAGGCAGTGGGCCTAGCTAGGGTCTGTTCTTCCTCCTTCCCTATGTTCCTTTCACTTCAACCATTTGTTCATACATGACATGAATTCCAGCCCTAGCATCTGTCAGAAGAATACTTCAGCCAGTATATATGATAGTCAGAGCTGTCGATCTTCCCCCATCTGTTTCTTTGATTACTGTCCCTATTCCTTAGAAGTATATTATCATTCACCAAGTGAGCAAGTCAGTCTCAACATTCCCCTAGGCTTGACTAAACATTATAAGGATTTCTTCTTGACTACAGACCCTTAAACCTCCCTTTTCTTAGAGCATTTACTTTAGAAAACTTGCAATTGTAAATTATTTTTGTGCCTCATGGAGATTAAGTCTTCTATGATCCAGGAATGTCTTTCTCAAGGACCTGGGAGCAATCCCTTTGAAATGTAATCCTCAATTAAAAAACCACCCTTACCTTCCACACTCTGAGGGAGGGCAGGAGCTTAACTTCAGTAAGTACCACAAACACAAATGGCCTAAATCACCTTGAGGAATCCACCCCCATCCCACAAGGCCTCAACTACTTTTCTATTGGCTGACTCCAATGCTTCAACACCCCACCTTTTGTTTCATCGGAGTTAGGTCCACTCTCTCTGCCCTATTGCAACAGTCTTGAATAAAGTCTTCCTTGCCTGTTTGCCTGATCCAGTGCAAGCAAGTCTCAGATCAAGAACCAGCCACCTGGAAAGGCACTAATTTTTTTCTTTTTCTTTTTCTTTGTGACAGAGACAGAGAGAGACATTAGAGGGACAGATAGGAATAGATAGACAGGAAAAAGAAGGGAGAAAGATGAGAAGCATCAATTCTTCATTGTGGCACCTTAATTGTTCATTGTGCCTTCTCATATGTGCTTGAACAGGGGGCTACAGCCGACCAAGTGACCCCTTGCTCAAGCCAGCAACCTTGAGCTCAAGCTGGTGTGTCTTGCTCAAACTAGATGACCCCACGCTCAAGCTGGCAACCTTAGGGCCTCAAAACTGGGTCTTCCGCATCCCAGTCCGATGCTCTATCCACTGTGCCACTGCCTGGTCAGGCTGCAAATGCACTATTAAGTAAATTTCAAAATAAATTATAAATTGGCAAAGCATTTGAAATACATATGACAGGCAGAGGGTTAATACCTAATTATAAAGAACTTCCACAAATCAAAAAAAAAATTACAAAACAAGGAATTCACAAAAAAATACAAACAAAAGAATAAAAGATATACCAATAAAAGAAACAGATAAAAATGGCTTATTAACATATGAAAAGGTTAAACCCATCTATTAAACAAAGAAATGTAAACTAAAACTATAAAACAGTCTGTCATAAGGTAAAAATGCCTTTTGAATAGAAATACCCTTTGATCTAGAAACTGCACTTCTAGGAATATATACTAAGGTAATAATTTGAATAAAGGAACAAAAGTTCAAGGTACAAGAATGACTACTGTACTACTCTGAAAACTATAAACAAACGGGAATGTCCATCAATAAAGAATGGTAAAATATAATAAAATTCACCGACAGCTTGAAATACACGGCAGTCATTAAAACTGCTGTCTGAGGGGGAACAACCATATCATTCTTTGAGTAAATAGGAGATCCCACTCATGTAAAAGTCCCATAAATTAATTGGTACCTGTGTATGTATAGATAGATGACTCTGAGGAAAGGACACCAAAATGTTAGCAGTGGCTATTTCTGGGTGATAGCTTTGGGCAAGTTTTTACCCTTTTCTTTGTACTTGTCCCTATTACTTGAAAATTCTAAAGAATAACACAGGTTATTTTTTTAATCAAAATAATAAAGATAATTTAAACAGATATAAACACTACAGACAATTCTTGAATATATATTTAGGCATAGAAAATAGGACTTGGCTGGTTGGCTCAGTGGATAGAGTGTTGTCCAGAATGTGGACATCCAGGATTCGATTTCCAGTCAGGGCACACATGACAAGCAATCATCTGCTTCTCTTCCCCTCCCCTTTCTCTTTCTCTTCCCCTTTCATAACCAGTGGCTCAACTGGTCGGAGCATAGACCCTGAGCCCTCAGGGATAGCTCGATTGATTCAAGCACTGGCCCCAGATGAGGGTTGCTGGATAGATCCCAGTTGAGGCACATGTGAAAGTCTGTCTCTCTATCTTCATTCCTCTCACTTTAAGAAAGGGAGGAAGAGAGGAAAAAAGAAAGGGAGAAAAAGAAAAGAAGGATCTTTTTACTAAAATTTTCAGTTATTATTTATATGTACTAAGATAATAACCAATTTCTGTATTGTTTGACTGTTTTTATATATATTACTACTCTTAAAACCAGAAAAAACCGGTGCGCGGCAAGATGGCGATGGAGTAGGGGGACATACTAACTTCCGCCTCCCAGAACCAAAGTGGATTACAACTTAATTTTAAGAACCATCATCTGGAAAAACCAACTTTGGACTAAACTAAGAGGACTCTTTAACCAAGGAACACTGAAGAAGCCACACTGAGACTAGTAGAAAAAGCGGAAACGTGGAGAGGGCTGCCCAGCTCCTGAGCGCGAAAGGCAGCCAGAAGGGGACTCATGTGGTGGGAAGTGAGTTTAGCAGAGAAGGGAGGGTCCTGGGCCCCAGGACCAAAGCCCCAGCCTGCAGCCCCAGAGACTAGAAGAGGCATATGGACAGTATTTAGCTGCAAAACAACGCAGGCTGCTGTTTCTGAGAAAGAGACAAATTTTTCAGTCCCAAGATTCTTACTAAAGGGACCGTGCAGAAAACCTCTTTTACAACCACTCACCTGGGACTCTGGGAGACGGGGAGAGATGAGAGGACCAGAGTAGCAAGAAGAGAGTGTAATCTAGGAGGTACAGAGAGAAACATTTTGAGGAACAGACACCCTAACACCTGGGTTAAGTCACTCCCCCAATCTGAAATGAGTATTTCCCCTGGAACCAGCAATACCAGCAAAGGGAAGCAAGACACCTGCCAAACAAGCTCTCCTACGGCACTCAGAGCAGAGTCCCTTAGAAAAAGGGAGCCATCAGGGATACAGTATTGAGTGCTAAGGACTGAGCTGCATTGCCACCTCTCCACACTGCTGATGGCTTGCCAGAGGGCAGGCAGCAGTGGGACGTGGAAGCGCAGTCCCCTCAGCAGGGGCAGAAAGGATGCATAAAAGTGGTCTGACCCAGCTCTGGGCCAGGAAAGCAAGAGCGGTCCCGCCTGCAATCCTGCCCACAAGGGAAAGGCAAAAGACTGAGAACCGGTGGAGAGCCATGGCTGAGCAGGGGTGCACAGCCCTGCCCTGGAGGCAGAGCTTGTGGCCTGGTACCCGAGTGCAGCTCCACCTGCAGGGACGGGACAAAAGCTGGGGAACAGGCGAAGACTGGGGCTGAGCATAGGTGTGCAGCCCCACCTGCGGTGCCAAGGCTCACGTGGAGGAGAGGTAGGAACCACAGTGACTGTCGCAGTGGGCTGGCACTGGCAAAGCCCATACCTGAATGCCCAAGGCTGCGGCAGAGGGGGTGGTGGGCATGCAGACAGACCACACCTAGGGAACACAGAGGCCACACCCATTGGACTCCAGTGGCCACACCCTTCTTATACACAGACAGAATGAGAAGGCAGAGAAATGCTATACAAATGAATCAAGAGAAATCCTCAGGAAAGGACTTGAATGAGTCAGATATAACCAAATTACCGGATGCAGAGTTTAAAATAATAATTGTTAGGATGCTCAAAGATCTTAGAACAGCAATAGATGGACATAATGAGCACCTAAATAAAGAGATAGCAAATATAAAAAAAAGGAAATTGAAATAATAAAAAAGAATCAGACAGAAATGACAAATACAATATCAGAAATGAAGACCACAATGGAAGGAATTAAAAGCAAGATGAATGAAGCTGAGGGTCGAATCAGTGAGTTAGAAGACAAGAAAAATGAAGGCATAAAAGCAGAGTAGTTAAAGAAAAAGAGACTCAGAAAATCTGAGGAAACTCTAAGAGAGCTCTATGACAACATGAAGAGAAATAACATCCGCATCATAAGGGTTCCTGAGGAAGGAGAAAGACCAAGGGATAGAAACCAAATTCAATCAAATCATAGCTAAAAACGTCCCTAACTTGATGCAGAAAAAAGTCACACAAGTTCAAGAAGCAAAGAGAATTACATTAAAGAGAAACCCAAAGAAATCCACACCCATACACATTATAATTAAAATACCAAAGCTAAGAGATAAAGAAAAAATATTAAAACCTGCTAAAAAAAAAAGACTATCACCAACAAAGGAGCCCCCATAAGGATGACATTCAACTTTTCAACAGAAACACTTGAGGCCAGAAGGGAATGGCAAGAAATATTCAAAATAATGCAGAACAATAGCCTACAACCAAGACTAGTTTATCCAGCAAGGCTATCATTTAAAATTGAAGGAGAAATGAAAAGCTTCCCAGACCAAAAAAAAACAAAACTCAAGGAATTCATTACAACCGAACCAATGATGCAAGAAATGTAAAGGGGCCTGTTGTAAAGAGATCAAAGGGGGAAAAGAAAATAGCAAAAGAGGAAGATAGCTTTAAAGAATAAAATGGCAATAAACAACTACATATCAATAATAACCTTAAATGTAAATGGATAAAATGATCCAATCAAAAGACAAAGGGTAGCTGCGTGGATAAGAAAACAGAACCCATACAAATGCTGTCTACAAAAGACACACACTCAAAACAAAAAGTTCACATAGACTAAAGTTAAAAGGATAGAAAAAAATATTTCAGGTAAATGGAAATGAAAAAGAAGCTGGGGTAGCAATACTTATATCAGACAAAATGGACTTTAAAGTAAAGGCTATAGTAAGAGATAAAGAAGGTCACTACATAATGATAAAGGGAGCAATCCAACAGGAAGATATAACTGTTATAAATATCTACACACCTAATATGGGAGCACCTAAATATATAAAACAGACTTTGATGGATATAAAGGGTGAGATCAATAGCAATACCATAATTGTTGGGGATATCAATACCCCACTGACATCAATAGATAGATCCTCAAGAAAGAAAATTAACAAAGAAACAGCAGACTTAAAGGACACACTAGATCAACTCGATTTAATAGATATCTTCAGAACCTTTCACCCTAAAGCAGCAGAACATACATCTTTTCAAGTGCTCATGATACATTCTCTAGGATAGACCACATATTAGGGAACAAAAGCAGTCTCAACAAATTTAAGAAGATTGAAATCAAGCATTTTCTCTGATCACAATGGCATGAAACTAGAAATCAACCACAATAGAAAAACTGAAAAATATTCAAGCACATGGAAACTAAATAGCATGTTATTAAATAACAAATGGGTTAACAATGAGATCAAAGAAGAAATAAGAAAATTCCTAGAAACGAATAATAACGAGCATACAACAACTCAAAATTTAAGGGACACAGCAAAAACAACCCTGAGAGGGAAGTTAATAGCACTACAAGCATACCTCAAAAAGCTAAAAAAATGTCAAATAAGCAACCTAACCCTGCATCTAAAAGAACTAGAAAAAGAACAGCAAGTAAAACACAGAGGGCCTGACCAGGCGGTGGCGCAGTGGATAGAGCATCAGACTGGGATGTGGAGGACCCAGGTTCGAGACCTCGAGGTCGCCAGCTTGAGCGCGGGCTCATCTGGTTTGAGCAAAAGCTCACCAGCTTGGACCCAAGGTCGCTGGGTTGAGCAAAGGGTTACTTGGTCTGCTGAAGGCCCGCAGTCAAGGCACATATCAGAAAGTAATCAATGAACAACTAAGGTGTCGCAATGTGCAACGAAAAACTAATGATTGATGCTTCTCATCTCTCCGTTCCTGTCTGTCTGTCCCTGTCTATCCCACTCTCTGACTCTCTGTCTCTGTAAAAAAAAAAAAAAAAAAAAAACAACAAAAAAACACAGGAAGTAGAAGGAAGGAAATAATAAAGATCATAGTGGAAATAAATGACATAGAGGCTAAAGAAACAATACAGAGGATCAATGAAACCAAGAGCTGGCCCTTTGACAGGGTAAACAAGATCGATGAACCTTTAACCAGACACACCAAGAAAAGAAGAGAGAGGACTCAAATAAAATTAGAAATGAGAGTGGAGAAATAACAACTGACACAACGGAAATACAAAGGATCGCAAGAAAATACTATCAAGACGTGTATGCCAAAAAATTAGACAACCTAGATGAAATGGACAAATTCCTTGAAACATTTAATCTTTTAAAAATCAATCTGGAAGAATCAGAAAACCTATACAGACCGATTCCAACAAATGAGATTGAAACAGTTATCAAAAAACTCCCAAGAAACAAAAGCCCTGGCCAGATGGCTTCACTGGTGAATTCTACCAAAGATTCAAAGAGAACTAACTCCTATCCTTCTCAAGCTATTTCAAAAACTTTAAGAGGAAGGAAGACTTCCAAGCTCCTTTTATGAGGCGAGTATAATTCTGATTCCAAAACCAGGCAAAGACAACACAAAGAAAGAAAATTATACACCAATTTCCTTGATGAAATTAGATATTAAAATCCTCAACAAAATATTAGTAAACTGAATCCAGCAATACATCAAAAAAATCGTACATCATGATTAAGTGGGGTTTATTCTGGGGGCAAGGATGGTACAATATTCGTAAATCAATCAATGTGATTCATCACATAGAAAAAGGAAGGAGAAAACCACATGATAATTTCAATAGATGCAGAAAAAGCATTTGATAAAATCCGGCACCCATTCATGATCAAAACTCTCAGCAAAGAGGGAATACAGCCTGACCAGGCAGTGGCACGCTGATAGAGCGTCGGACTGGGATGTGGAAGACCCATGCTCGAAACCCCGAGGTTGCCAGTTTGAGTGCAGGCTCATCTGGTTTGAGCAAAAGCTCACCAGCTTGGACCCAAGGTCTCTGGCTCGAGCAAGGAGTGTACTCGGTCTGCTGCAGCCCCACGGTCAAGGCACATATGAGAAAGCAATCAATGAACAACTAAGATGTCGCAACAAAAAACTAATGATTGATGCTTCTCATCTCTCTCTGTTCCTGTCAGTCTGTCCCTATCTATCCCTCTCTCTGACTCTCTATCTGTCACTGTAAAAAAAAACACAAAAAAAACACAAAAACCCTTCAAAGTGGGAATACAGGGAACATACCTCAACATGGTAAAGGCCATCTATGAAAAACCCACAGCCGACATCATAATTAATGGGCAAAAATTAAAAGCAATCCTCCTAAGATCATGAACAAGACAGGGGTGCCCCTTTCACCACTCTTATTCAACATAGTACTGCTAGTCCTAGCCACAGCAATCAGACAAGAAGAAGAAATAAAAAGCATCCAATTGGAAAAAAAAAGAAGTAAAATTATCATTATTTGCAGATGATGTGATACTGTATATAGAAAACCCTAAAGTCTCAGTCAAAAAACTACTGGACCTGATAAATGAATTCAGCAAGGTGGCAGGATATAAAATTAATACACAGAAATCAGAGGCATTTTTATACACCAACAATGAACTGTCAGAAAGAGAACTGATGGAAACAATCTCTTTCACTATTGCAACAACAAAAAAATAAAGTACCTAGGAGTAAATTTAACCAAGGAGGTTAAAGATTTGTACTCTGAAAAATATAAAACATTGATAAAAGAAATCACGGAAGACACAAACAAGTGGAGGCATATACCGTGCTCATGGTTAGGAAGAATAAACATCAATAAAATGTCTATATTACCCAATGCAATTTATAAATTCAATGCAATAGCAATTAAAATACCAATGACATACTTCAAAGATATAGAACACATATTCCAAAAATTTATGTGGACCTAAAAAAGACGAATAGCCTCAGCAATCTTGAAAAGAAGAATAAAGTGGGAGGTATTACACTTCCTGATATCAAGAGTACTACAAGGCCATTGTACTCAAAACAGCCTAGTACTGGCATAAGAACGGGCATATAGATCAATGAAACAGAACAGAGAACCCAGAAATAAACCCACAGATCTATGGACAACTGATATTTGATAAAGGAGTTAAGAGCATACAATGGTTGGGAAAATTGGACAGCTACCTGCAAAAAAATGAAACTAGACCACCCACTTACATCAGTCACAAAAATGAACTCAAAATGGATAAAGGACTTAAATATAAGCCATGAAACCATAACCATCTTAGAAGAAATCATCGGCAGTAAGCTCTCCGACATCTCTCACAGCAATATATTTGCTCATTTATCTCCACGGGCAAGTGAAATAAAAGACAGGATAAACAAATGGGACTATATCAAACTAAAAAGCTAACGACAATAAGAACAGAATAAAAAGACAAACCACACAATGGGAGAATATATTCGACAGTACATCTGATAAGGGGTTAGTAACCAACATTTATAAAGAACTTGTAAAACTCAATACCAGGAAGACAAATAATCCAATCAAAAATGAGCAAAAGAAATGAATAGACACTTCTCCAAAGAGGACATACAGATGGCCAATAGGCATATGAAAAAATGCTCAACATCACTAGTCATTAGAGAAATCCAAATTAAAACCACAATGATATAGTCCCATTTGTTTATCCTGTCTTTTATTTCACTTCCCTGTGGAGATAAATCATCAAATATATTGCTCCGAGAGATGTCAGAGAGCTTACTGCCTATGTTTTCTTCTAAGATGCTTATGGTTTCATGGCCTACATTTAAGTCTTTTATCCATTTTGAGTTTATTTTTGTGAGTGGTGTAAGCTGGTGATCTAGTTTCATTTTTTTGCAGGTAGCTGTCCAATTTTCCCAACACCATTTGTTGAAGAGGCTGTCTTTACTCTATTGTATTTCCTTACCTCCTTTGTCAAATATCAGTTGTCCATAGAACTGTGGGAGGGGTATACAGCACAATCAAATGTCAAAATAATCTAGAGATGTTTTCTCTCAACATATGTACCCTGATTTATCAATGTCACTGCATTAAATTTAATAAATAAATTAAAAAAAACACCCACAATGAGATATCACCTCACACCAGTGAGAATGGCGCTCATCAACAAAACAACACATGATAGGTGCTAGCGAAGATGTGGAGAAAAGGGAACTCTCCTGCACTGTTGGTGGGAATGCAGACTGGTGCAGACAAGGTGGAAAACAGTATGGAGATTCCTCAAAAAATTAAAAATGAAACTGCCTTTTGTCCCAACCATCCCACTTTTAGGAATATACCCCAAGAACATCGTGTATCACTGATTCAAAAAAGGAAATGCACCCCCATGTTTATGGCAGCATTGTTCACAATAGCCAAGATCTGGAAACAGCCCAAGTGTCCGTCAGTGGATGAGTGGATTAAAAAGCTGTGGTACATGTATACAATGGAATACTATGGATGGGGCCATGAAAAACAAGGTAATATTACCTTTTGCAACAACATGGATGGACCTGGAAATTATTATGTTAATGAAATAAGCCAGGCAGAGAATGAAAAATATCATATGACCTCACTCATTTGAGCAATCCAAGGAACAATGTGAACTGAGGAATGGAATTAAACCTGAAGGGAATGGTGGAAGGAGCTGTTGGGAGAGGGGCAAAGGATATGTTATACAGGCAAGGGGGGATGCAATTGGGGCAACACTGGAATCTATGTAAACATAATAAATTAAATTAAAAAAATAAAATAAAACCAGAAAAAACTATTGCAGTAAAAACAAACAGAACAAAACTTCATCACCAGCCCTGAGGCATTACTCCTTTCCTAAAACCCTAGTATTATATACATTAGACATGCTTAATCAATTTATAATTGATTGGCTTGCCTCACTGACTCCAATTCATGCAGTTGCCTTTGAACAAGGAAGCCAAGTTCAATTTCCAGTCTTCCCATCTTATCATCAGGAAAACATGTTAAAATCGGTAATTTTACAGGTTTTACGAATTTTAAAATTTGTAATTTGCATGAGTGGTATCCTCTCTTTCCTGTCAGGACTCTCCCTGACATTCCATGAAAAAACAAATTAGCCACTACATATATATGATGTACAGAAAAGCAAAATCCGGAATCTTTATTCTCTCTGTCTGTGTCCCACTGAAACTTTAGAAGGAGCTATGGGCACCTTGCTCAGGGTTCTGGTCCACCTATGAGTTTCCCACCTCTGAGGACCCTCCTGCAAGGACAGGTGAAGGGAAGAGGTAAAGTTGGGTTTATAAAAGCCTTGTCCATTTCTACTCTGCTTTTTCTCTCTTTTTTTTTAATATTTGTATTTTTCTGAAGTGTGAAATGGGGAGGTAGAGAGACTCCTGCATGTGCCCAACCAGGATACAACCAGCATGCTTACCAAGGGGCGATGCTCTACCCATCTGGTGTGCTGCTTCATTGCAACTGGAGCCATTCTAGTGCCTGAGATGGAGGCCATGGAGCCATCCTCAGTGCCTGGGACAACTTTGCTCCAATGGAGCCTTGGCTGTGGGAGGGGAAGAAAGAGATAGAAAGGAGAGGGGGAAGGGTGGAGAAGCAGATGGGCACTTTTCCTGTGTGCCTTGCCCAGGAATCAAACCTGGAACTTCCACACGCTGGGCCAACGCTCTACCACTGAGCCAACCAGCCAGTGCTCAGCTTTGTCACTTTAGCGAAGGCGTTTTGGAGAAAGAGTGCCAAAAAGCTCACTGCAGAATGGGGAAAGGACATACATAGGGCAGTCCTGAGGGCAAGCACAGAGCAGACAGCTGTTCTACTTCTTGTTACTACCTAAAAGGGCAACTTCATTTCCTGTAACTACTTTTTAAAGGCATTATTTAAAATTCAGATGTCACAAAGGGTCGTTTAATGCTAAAGATGGTCCTTTTGATGCAAGACCCATACATAAAACAACGCTTTTCTTCCTATTTTTTTCTCTGCCTCAGCCTACTCTCTACATTTCCCGTGTAGGTTCCGGATGCTTTTCCCTGGGAGTCCTCAGAAAACTCAGACGACAACAGATGTTTCTGATGGGGAAAGAAAAGAAATACAAGACAAGCTGCCATATAATATGCTTCATAAGGTTTTCACTTGGTCCTTCTCCGTGAATATTTCCATTCAAATGAGAGGTGAAAATGTAAAAACAGAGCCAGAAAGTTGTATGAGTTGAGGGAGCAGCTGAAGTGTGAGGGAACTGTCCTCCTCTCATGTCACCAAGAGAATCCAGGCAGACACCTCTGATTATGAAACAAGTGGTCACTCAAGGTAGAAAATGTTACTAATATTTCACCATTCTTAGGGAAGACAGCCTACAGTCACTAGCTGGAGAGAGAAGGCAGGGTATGAGGTCACTGTCACCACATGGGATGACAGAAAATTACCCTGGAGAAAAGCACTTTGTTCTCAACTCAGTTTTGCTCTGATTAAGTCACAACACATGGATAAGCAAGATGGATTGGAAAAATTCTCTCAAGAATATAAATGAGCCTGACCAGGCAGTGGTGCGGTAGATAGAGCATCTGACTGGGATGCAGAGGACCCAGGTCCGATACCCCAAAGACACCAACTTGAGCACGGGTTTATCTAGTTTAAGCGTGGGGTTGCTGGCTTGAGCGCAGGATCATAGACATGACCCCATGGTCTCTGGCTTGAGCCCAAAGGTCATTGGCTTGAAGCCCAAAGGTCACTGGCTTGAAGCCCAAGGTCACTGGCTTGAGCAAGGAGTCACTTGCTCTGCTATAACCCACCTGGTCAAGGCACATATGAGAAAGCAATCAATGAACAACTAAGGTGCCACTATGAAGAATTAATGCTTCTCATTTCTCGCTTTCCTGTCTGTCTGTCTGTCCCTATCTGTTCCTCTCTCTCTCTCTCTCTCTTTCTCTCTCTCTCTGTCTCTCTTGCTAAAAAAAAGAATATAAATGAATTAAGGCCATTTCTCACACTGAGGCCTAAAAAGACACAGATATGAACCACTGTTAATTCCTAGGTGAGGAGCAATCAAGATTTTATTCTTTGCCCTGTCCTCTTGGAGTTGCTGAATGCAACAAGGCCTGATGTGGTTCCTTGGATTTCATTTAAAAAGTTCTTAAGTGCGTGATTTCATCCTAAATTTCTATTTCTGTGCCCTGCAGAGAGAGATTTGGTAAATATATTTAGATTGTCACACCTGTGCTCAATATATGTATCATGCTATCAGGGGGAGAGCATGAATCAGTATGACACTTTCCACCAGCCCAGCGCCACAGTGTCCCAAGGCCGCTGTTTTGGGCTATCAGGGAAAACAAAACGAAATCAAGCCATTACAGCAGGTAGGAACTCTGTCTATATCCTAACGCAGTGCTTTGTGAGAAACCCTCATGTGAGGCATCCCCACAGAAACAAGTGAGCAAAGACTTCTTGCCACTGTCTCCTCAGAATCCTCTCTGACTTCCGCGTCTACTTCTGAGTGCTTGACCCTCAAGAGGAAATGCCTAAGCCCCACGTTGTAATTTTATCCTGAAGACAAAGAATCCTTTCAAAAAATAAATTTAGACATCAACTTAATTTTAATCAGAAAGGCATCTTTATGTGTGATACTAACTGTACGTGTTAAAGCTCAGATTTCCCAGTACACACCCGGTTTCTGACAGCAACAACAGATACATCTTCTTAAATGGGTTTTATAATTCTGCCATTAAATTATTCCAGATTCAAATAATCAAGTAAAAATTGTGAAAGGGCCTAGACATTATATGGATTGTCATAATGGAAATAATTTTCCTTCCATTCTTTAAAGACAATCAAGAATTATTTTTTTCTATCAAACAAATTCACATTAATAATCTGGGCATTATGTCAGTATCTCTAATACTGAGATACTGTTAATATTCATAAAGGGTTATAGAGAATTAGCTGAATACTGTGGATTGACAAGCCAGCAATGAAATAACACACATTTTTCATGAAAATGGCTAAATCACTATTTACTTGATGAACTGCAATGTACTGGCGCTGAAGGAGCCATTTTTCTGTATTGGCTAAATAAAGCATGTTTACCAAAACGGGGTAATTATAGAGTCATCATGTAAAGTACCATCTCTGCCTGCCAAAGAAGGAGATGAACTTGCCACATAGTGAGACCTTGAAAGTTGGCTACAGTGATTTCTAACTTCAGCGCTGCACACAGGAATGAATAAACTACCTACTGGAGAGGAGCAAACTTTTATATAACTTACCAAGTTATATAACTCAAAGGAAGGAAAAGAACTTCCCTATCATTTTCACTATTCAGTACTCCTCAGAAGACAACAAAACCTACCAGTTAAATCTATGATTTTAAAAACATTATTTTACTGAAAATAACTCAAGAATACTATTTTCCTTTGCAATATTTGTACATGAATTATAATACAAATTATCCACATGACTTGAGGAGGCAAATATAACATCAAAATAAATCAATTTAGTTGAAAATGAGGTTTCTTTCATTAAAATATATTGGAAAGCCTAAAGGTACATCATATCTCAATTTATACAGCAGAAAATGGATTTCCTACATAGAGATGAAAAAAGCAAATAAAAATACAAGAGAAAAAAAGAAAATTGCCACTATTTGACCATTTTTAACTTACAGAAACAATAATTTCATACAGTTCAACATAATATCGTAGGCGTCCTGAACACCTACTTTCAGATAAGTGGATATTTTCATTTACTTAAATTGACTGATAGAAAAATGTAAAGTCACATTTAAAATTTTTTTTCAATATTTTTACATTTAACTACTATTGACATACAATATATTATTTTCAGGTACACACATAGTGGTTAGACATTTATATAACTTCCCAAGTTATAACTCTAATACCTGACACCTTACATAGTTATTACAATATTGTTGACTATATTTCTTATGCTGTACTTTACATCCCCATGACTATTTTGTAACTACCAATTTGTACCTCTCAATCCCCTCACCCATCCCCCTTAAACCTCCTCCCATATGGCAACCATCAAAATGTGCTTTCTATCTATGAGTCTATTTTTAATGTTTATTTATTTTGAACTTTAGATTCCACATATAAGTGAAATCATCTGGCATTTGCCTTTCTCCATCTGACTTATTTCATTTATCATAATAGCCTTTTAGGTTCAGCCATATTGTTGCAGATGGCAAAGTTTCCGTCTTTTTTATATGCTGAGTTATATGCTATTGTATACATGCACCATCTCTTCTTTATCCATTCATCCATTGATGGACACTTAGGATGCTTCCATATCTTAACTATTGTAAATAATGCTACACTGAAGGTATATCTTTTTCTAATTAGTGTTTTCGGTTTCTTCAGATAAATACCCAGAAGTGTAATTGCTAGATCCTTCTTTGTCTCTTGTTATAGCCATTGCTTTAAAGTCTATTTTGTATGGTATAAGTATTGCTACTCAAGCTTTTTTTCTTTCATTTCCATTTTGATTAAATATCTTTTTCCATCCTTTGTGTGTGTGTTTCAAGCTGAAGTGAGTCCTGTGTAGACAGCACTTGTAAGTGTCTTGTTTTCTTATCCTTTCAGCCACCCTCTGTCTTTTGGTTGGAGTATTTAATCCATTTACATTTAAAGTAATTATAGATAGCTATGTAGTTATTGGCATTTTATTATTCTTGTTTTTTATCTTTCTTTTTAGTATTCTTAAAGAGAAGTCCATGTAACATATCTTGTAATAATGGTTTGATGCTGATGAACTTCTTTAGCTTTTTCTTGTCTGGGAAGCTCTTTATACATCCTTTGATTCTAAATGATAGTTCTGCTGGGTAATCTTCGTTATAGGCCCACTTTCACAACTTTGAATATTTTATACCAATACCTTCTGGCCTGCAAAGTTTCTGTTGAGAAATGAGCTGACAGTCTTAATTTTTTTACTAAGATGCAGGGAGGCAGAGACAGACTCCCTCATGCGCCCTGACTGGGATCCACCTGGCAAGCCCCCTACTAGGGGATGCTCTGCTCATCTGTGGCTGCTGCTCTGTTGCTCAACAATGAGCTATTTTAGCACCTGAGGAGAGACCATGGAGCTGTTCTCAGGGCCTGGGGCCAACTTTGCTCTAATGAACCATTCAAGCCATGGCTGCAGGAGGGGAACAGAGAGAGAGAGACAGACAGAGAGACAGAGAGAGTAGGGGAGAGGGGAGGAGAAGCAGATGGTCGCCCCTCCTGTGTGCCCTGACTGGGAATTGAACTTGGGACTTCCACACACCAGGCCAACACTCTACCACTGAGTGTAGAGCCCACTGGCCAAGGCTGAGAGAAATGAGCTGACAGTCTAATAAGAGCTCCCTTGTAGGAAATTAATTGCTTTTCTCCTGCTGTTTTTATGATTCTCTCTTTGTCTTTAACTTCTGGCATTTAATTATGATGTGTCTTGGTGTGAGTCTCTTTGGGCTCATCTTGTTTGAGATTCTCTGCACTTCCTGGGCTTGTATGTCTATTTTCTTCACTAGGTTAGAAATGTTTTCTGTTATTATTTCTTCAAATAGGTTTTCAATCCTTTTCTCTTTCTCTCTCTCTTTCCCTCTCTCTCTCTCTTCTACTTTTGGTCCCTCTTTGATGCACATGTTGGTACACTTGATGTTGTCTCAAAGGCTGTTTAAAGTATCTTCATTTTATTGGATTCTATTTTCTGTTCTGATTGGGTGATTGTGCTACTTTATCTTCTAAATTGTTAATTCAATTACTCTAATGTATTCTTCATTTCAGTTCTTAAATTCTTCATTTTTGAGTGATTATTTTTAAAGTTTTTTATCTCTATACTTATTTTTCTATCCCTTTTTGAAGTTTTTATTGAGATCATTGAGCATCCTTATATATAAGTAATGTTTTGATGCCACATTTGGTAGCTTGCTTGTCTCTAGTTTTAATTCTTTTTCTGGAATATTGTTCTGTTCTCTCATTTGAGGTACGATTCTTTGTCTCATATTGGCTGCTTCCCTGTGCTTGTTTCTATGTATTATATAGAGCAGCTGCACGTTCCAGCCTTCTTAGAGTGACCTTATGTAGCAGGTGTTCTGTAGGGCCCAGTAGCTCAATCTTCTTGGCCACCTTAACTGGGTGCTGCAGGTGTGCTCCTTATGTGGGTTGTGTGTGTGCTCCTGTTGTAGTTGAGCCTTGACTGCTGTTGATACTTCAAAGGGAGGGACTTCCTCTCTGGTTGAGTGATTGTGAAGATTGGCCATGTCTATAGTGGAAGAGCTGTTGTGCAGAGGATGACCCTATAGAGCAAGATTCCCATGAGCAGGGCTTTGATGATTGCCAAATTTTCCCTACGGGTATGTCACTTGTGGGGGTGGTTGGGTGGTGCTCTGGTGTGGTCTGAAGCTGGCCACTGAGTGTGTTGGTCCTGGGGTCTTCTGGGCAGAGTACTGGTATAATCCAAGGTCAACTACTGCCGATGGCCTGCCAGGGACCACTTAATATGAGCTATAAAGTGATATGCAGATGGTTGCCACTTGTGCTGGACTTGTAGGTGCCTGGGAGAGGCTAAATTGGAAACTGAGGCCATCTTCCACTATTATCAGACTTGGGGCTGCTTAATAAGAGGTGTGATGCACACCAAGGCCAGATGCTACTTGCTTTGGATCTGTGAACCTTTGTGAGATTTTAGTCAAGTCCATGGCATCAGCCAAGACAGGACATTTATATGAAAAAACCATTGGTAGCAGGCTGTGTGGGCCCTCAATTTGGGTGGCTCAAGATCTCAAGCAATCACCAGATTGAGACAAAAAGTGTTAGCTAGATTGATGAAGACTCAAATATAGTGCCAGCAAGCTGGGTCGGGGAGGGCTCAACAAAGAACAATGGCTTCTGTCTAGAAAAAATACCTGTCCCTTCAGCCCTTACCTTGAAGACAGACAATTCAGTTCCTCCCTGTATTTCCCTGGCACCCTGTGACCTGATGTCCCAGCACTGGAGCTCAGAGCCAGTAAATATGTCAGCAAGCCCATGCACGGGCTCTTTAAGAGAAATGCCTGGGACTCCCAACAGCCTCTGTCTCACTCAGCCTCAATCCCTGCTGGTTTTCTCAGCTAGAAGTTATGGGGACTCCTTTTCCACTGGAACCCTGGGCTGGAAGCCTGCTTTGAGACTGGGACACCCCACTCCTCAGGTAGGACCTCCACAGCTGAGATAAGGGTATGGGAGCAGCCTACTTTATATCTCTGCCCTCCTACCTGTCTCAACACGGCTCTTCTTTATACCTTAGTTAGAAGACTTCTGTTTGCCTAGATTTCAGGTTGTTCTGTAATTTAGTTGTAATTTTGATGTGGTTATAGAAAAAGGGAAAAACAGCATTTATCTACTCTGCCATCTTGACTGGAAGTTAAAGTAATATTCAATATATTTTTTTTTCATAGAGACAGAGAGAGGGACAAATAGGGACAGACAGACAGGAAGGGAGATGAAAAGCATCAATTCTGTGTTGTGGCACTTTAGTTGTTCATTGACTGCTCTCTCATATGTGCCATGACGGGGGAGGGGGGGATACGGCAGACTGACTGACCCCTTACTCAAGCCAGCAACTTTGGGCTCAAGCCAGTAACCTTGGGCTCAAGCTGATGAACCCATGCTCAAGCCAGATGAGCCTACACTCAAGCTAGTGACCCCATGCTCAAGCCAGATGAGCCCAAGCTCAAGCCAGTGACCACGGAGTTTTGAACCTGGGTCCTTTATGTCCCAGTCTGAAGGTCTGTCCACTGCGCCACTGTCTGGTCAGGCTAAAGTAATATTTTTAAAGCATTTTTATAAAAGCAATGTTTCAGAGAGAATAGAAATTGCCTAAAATACGAACCTTGAAATCACTATTTAGGGAACACAAAAGTAAAATATGTAAGAGGGGTACCAGCCTATGGTTCCCAGAATAAGGTGCAATCACTGGTGCTGAACACTAGTGAGAGCTAAAGAAAACTGTATTAAGAGAGTGTCATTGTACCTGGGGACGCAATGCACAGTGTGGAGACCAGAGTTAATAATACTGCATTACATATTTGAAAGTTGCTAAGAAAGTAAACCTCAAAAGTTCTCATTACATGAAAAAAACAAAAAATCCTAACAATATATGGTGCTGATTGTTAACTAGATTTAGTGTAGGTGCAATTTTTCAATGTAACAAGTCATTAGGTTGTATGCCTGAAATTATTATAATGTTATTTATCAATTACATCTCAATTTTTTTATTGATTTTAATTTATTGTGTTTACATAGATTCTAGTATTGACCCAAAAGCATTCCCACTCCCCCATATTCCCTCAACATCTCCCATGCCCCCTCTCCATAGCACCCTCCCCCATTCCCTTCAGGTTTATCCCCTCCTATCATCCCCTTTCCCTCTGTCCTCTTTTCCTCTGGTCCCTTTGATCCTTCCTCTGTCTCAATTCTGTTCCTCAGTTCACATTGTTCATTGAATTACTCAAATGAGTGAGGTCATATAATATTTTTCTTTTTCTGCCTGGCATATTTCACTTAACATAATAGTTTCCAGATCATCCATGTTGTTGCAAAAGATAAGATTTCCTTCTTTTTCATGGCCCAATAGTATTCCATAGTATATATGTACCACTGCTTTTTAATCCACTCGTCAACTGACGCACACTTGGGCTATTGCTAGATCTACGCTGTTGTGAAAAATGCTGCCATAAACATAGGGGTGTATTTCTCCTTTGAAACAGTGCTATGGTGTTCTTGGTGTATATTCCTAAAAGTGGGATAGCTGGGTCAAAACGCAGTTCAATTTTTAATTTTTTAGGAATCTCCATACTGTTTTCCACAGTGGCAAAACCAGTCTGCATTCCCACCAGCAGTGCAGGAGGGTTCCCTTTGCTCCACATCCTTGCCAGCACTTATTCTGTGTTGTTTTGTTGATAAGTGCCATTCTCACTGGTGTGAAGTGATATCTCATTGTGGTTTTAATTTGCATTTCCCTAATGATTAGTGATGTTGAGCATTTTTTCATATGCCTATTGGCCATCTGTATGTCCTCTTTGGAGAAGTGTCTATTCATTTCTTTGGCCCATTTTTGATTGGATTATTTATCTTCCTGCTGTTGAGTTTTACAAGTTCTTTTTTTTTCCTTTCATTTTTGCTAAGCTGGAAACGGGGAGGCAGTCAGACAGACTCCCACATGCGCCCGACCAGAATCCACCCGGCATGCCCACCAGGGGGCGATGCTCTGCCCCTCTGGGGTGTAACTCTGTTGCATCCAGAGCCATCCTAGTGCCTGAGGCAGAGGCCACAGAGCCAACCTCAGCGCCCAGGCCATCTTTGCTCCAATGGAGCCTCGGCTGTGGGAGGGGAAGAGAGAGACAGAGAGGAAGGAGAGGGGGAGGAGTGGAGAAGCAGATGGGCGCTTCTCCTGTGTGTCCTGGCCGGGAATCGAACCTGGGACTCCTGCACTCCAGGCCAATACTCTACCACTGAGCCAACCGGCCAGGGCGAGTTTTACAAGTTCTTTCTAAATTTTGGTTATTAACCCCTTATCAGATGTGTTGTCGAGTATATTCTACCATTGTGTATTTTGTCTTTTTATTCTGTTCTTATTGTCTTTAGCTGTACAAAAGCTCTTTACTTTGATATAGTTCCATTTGCTTATTTTGTCTTTTATTTCACTTGCCTGTGGAGATAAATCAGCAAATATATTGCTGCAAGAGATGTCGGAGAGCTTACTGCCTATGTTTTCTTCCAGGATGTTTATGGTTTCACGACTTACATTTAACTCTTTTATCCATTTTGAGTTTATTTTTGTGGATGGTGTAAGTTGGTGGTCTAGTTTCATTTTTTTGCAGGTAGCTGTCCAATTTTCGCAACACCATTTATTGAAGAGGCTGTCTTTTCTCCATTGTATGCTCTTACCTCCATTGTCAAATATCAGTTGTCCATAAAGCTGTAGGTTTATTTCTGGGTTCTCTGTTCTGTTTCATTGATCTATATGCCCGTTCTTATGCCAGTACCAGGCTGTTTTGAGTACAATGGCCTTGTAGGACTCTTGATATCAGGAAGTGTGATACCTCCCACTTTATTCTTCTTTCAAGATTGCTGAGGCTATTCGTCTTCTTTTTTAGGTCCACATAAATTTTTGGAATATGTGTTCTATATCTTTGAAGTATGTCATTGGTATTTTAATTGCAATTGCATTGAATTTATAAATTGCTTTGAGTAATATAAACATTTTAATGATGTTTATTCTTCCTAACCATGAGCATGGTATATGCTTCCACATGTTTGTATCTCCCTTGATTTCTTTTATCAATGTTTTATAATTTTCAGAGTACAAGTCTTTATTCTCCTTGGTTAAATTTACTCCTAGATACTTTATATTATTTTGTTGCAATAGTGAAGGAGATTGTTTCCTTCAGTTCTCTTTCTGACAGTTCATTGTTGGTGTATAAAAATGCCTCTGATTTCTGAGTATTAATTTTATATCTTGCCACTTTGCTAAATTCATTTATCAGGTCCAGTAGTGTTTTGCTGAGACTTTAGGGTTTTCTATATACAATATCATATCATCTGCAAATAATGATAGTTTTACTTCTTCTTTTCCAATTTGGATGCCTTTTATTTATTCTTCTTGTCTGATTGCTGTGGCTAGGACTTCCAGAACTATGTTGAATAAGAGTGGTGAAAGGGGGCGGCCCTGTCTTGTTCCTGATCTTAAGGGTATGCTTTTAATTTTTGCCCATTGAATATGATGTTGGCTGTGGGTTTGTCATAGATGGCCTTTATAATGTTGAGGTATGTTCCCTGTATTACCACTTTACTGAGGGTTTTGATCATGGATTCTATCAAATGCTTTTTCTGCATCTATTGAAATTATCATGTGGTTTTTCTCCTTCCTTTAGTTTATGTGATAAATCACATTGATTGATTTGTGAATATTGATCAGCCTTGCCTCCCTAGTATAAAACCCACTTGATCATGGTGTATGATTTTTTTCATTTACTGCTGGGTCCAGTTTGCTAATATTTTGTTGAGGGTTTTAGCATCTAAATCCATCAGGGATATTGGCTTATAGTTTTCTTTCTTTCTGTTGTCTTTGCCTGGTTTTGGAATCAGAATTATGCTCGCCTCATAAAAGGAGTTTGGATGTATTCCTTCCTCTTGAATTTTTTGAAATAGCTTGAGAAGGACAGAAGTTAGTTCTTCTTTGAATATTTGGTAGAATTATCTTGTGAAGCCATAGGCCCAGGGCTTCTGGTTTTGGGGAGTTTGTTGATAACTGTTTCGATCTCATTTGTTGGAATCGGTCTGTTTAGCTTTTCTGATTCTTCCAAATTAGTTTTTAAAAGATTATATGTTTCAAGAAATTTGTCCATTTCATCTAGGTTGTCTAATATTTTGGCATAAAGTTCTTGATAGTATTTTCTTACAATCCTTTGTATTTCTGTTGTATCAGTTGTTATTTCTCTGCTCTCATTCTTAATTTTATTTATTTGAGTCCTCTCTCTTCTTTTCTTTGTGAGTCTAGTTAAAAGTTCACCGATCTTTACCTTTTCAAAGAACCAGCACCTGGTTTCATTGATCCTCTGTATTGTTCCTTTAGCTTCTATGTCATTTATTTCTGCTCTGATCATTATTATTTCCTTCCTTCCACTACCTCTGGGCTTTACTTGCTGTTCTTTTTCTAGTTCTTTTAGATGCAGGGTTAAGTTGTTTATTTGAGCTTTTTCTAGCTTCTTAAGGTATGCCTGTAATGCTATAAACTTCCCTCTCAGCATTGCTTTTGCTATGTCCCATAAATTTTGAGTTGATGTATGCTCATTATCATTCTTTTCTAGGAATTATTTTATTTCTTCTTTGATCTCATTGTTAACCCATTCGTTATTTAATAACATGCTATTTAGTTTCCATTTGTTTGAGTATTTTTCAGTTTTTATGTTGTGGTTGATTTCTAGTTTCATGCCATTGTGATCAGAGAAAATGCTTGATATGATTTCAATCTTCTTAAATTTATTGAGACCGCTTTTATGCCTTAATATGTGGTCTATCCTAGCGAATGTACCATGAGCACTTGAAAAGAATGTGTATTCTGCTGCTTTAGGGTGAAAGGTTCTGAAGATATCAATTAAATCCAGTTGATCTAGTGTGTCCTTTAAGGCTGCTGTTTCTTTGTTAATTTTCCTTCTTGAGGATCTATCTAGTGATGTTAGTGAGGTATTGAAATCCCCTACTATTATAGTATTGTTATTGATCTTGCCTTTATATACATCAAAGTCTGCTTTATATATTTAGGTGCTCCTATATCAGGTGTGTAGATATTTATAATGGTTATATTTTCCTGTTGGTTTGCTCCCTTTATCATTATGTAGTGACCTTCTTTATCGCTAACTATAGCCTTTGTTTTAAAGTCCATTTTGTCTGATATAAGTATTTCTACCCCAGCTTTTTTTTTTTCATTTTTGATTGCATGAAATTTTTTGAAGGGCAAAAAATTCAAAAATGAAGAACATATCAAACAAGCACTGGTTCAATTTTTCGCATCAAAAGATAAAACACTTTTCAAAAATGGGATATACATATTGCCCTCATGCTGGCAAGAAATCATTAATAATAATGGCAATTATATTATTTAATAAAGTTTGTTGACAGGAAGAAAAATTTGTATTTTGTTTTATTTCAAAAATGGACAAAACTTTCCGGTAGACCATATATTTTTTTCCATCCTTTTACCTTCAGTCTATGAGCATCTTTTGTTTTGAGGTGTGTCTCTTGTAGACAATATATGTATGGGTCCTGTTTTCTTATCCACACAGCTACCCTGTGTCTTAGATTGGATCATGTAACCCATTTACATTTAAATTATTATTGATATGTAGTTGTTTATTGCCACTTTATTCTTTAAAGCTGTATTCCTCATTTGCTATATTCTTTTCCCCCTTTGATCTGTTTACAACAGGCCCCCTAACATTTCTTGCAGCATTGGTTTGGTTGTAATGAATTCCTTAAGTTTTGTTTGTTTGTTTTTTGTCTGGGAAGCTTTTTATTTCTCCTTCAATTTTCAATGATAGCCTTGCTGGATGAAGTAGTCTTGGTTGTATGCTCTTGTTCTGCATTACTTTGAATATTTCTTGCCATTCCCTTCTGGCCTTGTTTCTGTTGAAAAGTTGAATGTCATCCTTATGGGGGTCCTTCATAGGTGACAGTTTTGTTTTTTTTTTTGTAGCAGCTTTTAATATTTTCTCTTTATATCTTTGCTTTGGTATTTTAATTATTATATGTCTTGGTGTAGATTTATTTAGGTTTCTCTTTAATGGAATTCTATGTGCTTCTTGCACTTGTGTGACTTTTTCCTGCATCTATATATTTAGGGAAGTTTTCAGCTATGATTTGATTGAACAAAATCTCTATCCATTGTTCTTCCTCTTCTTCCTCAGGAATCCCTATGATGCGGTTATTTCTCTTCATGTTGTCACAGAGCTCTCTTAGAGTTTCCTCACCTTTTTGACTCTCTTTTCTTTTTGCTGCTCTGCTTCCATGCCTTCGTTTATCTTGTCCTCTAACTCGCTGATTCAATCTTCAGTTTCATCAATCCTGCTTTTAATTCCTTCCATTATGGTCTTTATTTCTAATATTGTATTTGTCATTTCTGACTGATTCTTTTTTATTATATCAATGTCCTTTTTTATACTTGCTATCTGTTTATTTAGTTGTTCTCTGTGACCATCTGTTGTTGTTCTAGGATCTTTGAGCATTTTAACAGTCTTTATTTTAAACTTTGTATCTGATTATTTGGTTATATCTGAGTCATTCAAGTCCTTTCCTGGGGATTTCTCTTGATTCATTTGGGTAGCATTTCTCTGCCTTCCCATTCTGTCTGTGTATAAGAAGGGTGTGGCCACTGGAGTCCAATGGGTGTGGCCTCTGTGTTCCCTAGGTGTGGTCTGTCTGCAGGCCCGCCACCCCCTCTGCCACTGCCTCCGGCGTTGCTTGTGCCAGCCCACTGCTGTTGTCACTGCAGTTTCTGCCTCTTCTCCAAGGAAGGGGCTGTGTTCAGGTGCCTGGTCTATAAGCCTCAGCCAGTCTCGGCCTTCGCCCCGACCCCACAGGTGGGGCTGCACTCTGTGCTGGGGCTGCAAGCCTTGGCACCACGGGCAATGCTGTGCACCTATGCTCAGGCATAGGTCTCTTCCTCTTCGCGGGCTTTCGCCCCACCCCTGCGGGCGGAGCTGTGCTCGTGTTTCGTGCTGCAAGCCCTAGCTCTACAGGTTGAGCGGGACTGCATGCCTGTGCTCAGCAGCAAGTCCCTGCAGTTCTCAGGCTTTTGCTTTTCCCCTGAGGGTGGGATTGCAGGTGGGACCGCTCTTGCTCGCCCAGTCCAGAAGCCGGGCCAGACTGCTTTCATGCATCTCCTCTGCCCCCACCTGGTGAGACTGAGCTCACGAGGGGCCTTAGTTGTAGCCAGCCCTGCTACTGCCCCCTGGTCCCACCACTGCCATCCTCTGGCAAGTCCTCAACAATGTGGGTGGGGGCACTGTAGTTCAGACCCTATCACTCAATACTGTATTCCTTAAGGCTCCCTCCTTCTAAGGGACTCTGCTCTGAGTGTCGTGGGAGAGTGTGTTTGGCTGGTGACCTGCTTCCTTTTACTGGTATTGCTGGTTCCAGGGGAAATATTCACTTCAGATTTGGGGAGTGACTCAGCCTAGGGGTTATGGTGGCTGTCCCTCAAAATGTTTCTCCCTGAGCCTCCTGGATTTCACTCTCTGCCTGCTACTCCAGTCTTCTCATCTCTCCCCATCCCTTTGAGCCCCATGTGAGTGGTGGTGAAAGAGGTTTTCTGCGTGGTCCCTTTAAGAAGTATCCTGGGACTGAGAAATCTGTCTCTTTCTCACAAACAGCATCCTGGCTTGTTTTGCAGCTAAATACTGTCCGTATGCCTCTTCTAGTCTCTGGGGATGCAGGCTGGGGCTTTGGTCCTACAGCTCAGGACCCTCCCCTCTCCGCTAAACTCACTCCCACCACATAAGTCTCTCTGGGCTGCTGTTCGCTCCCGGGAGCTGGGAAGCCCTCTCAGCATTTCCACTTTTCCTACCAGTCTCATTGTGGCTTCTTCAGTGATCCTTGGTTAAAGAATCCTCTTAGTTTAGTCCAAAGTTGGCATTTCCAGATGATTGTTCTTAATATTAAGTTGTAATCCACTTTGGTTCTGGAAGGTAGATGTAGGTACATCCACCTACTCCATCGCCATCTTGCTGACCACCCTCCCTGGACCCTGCAGGCCACCTTCTCTGCTCCAATTACATCTCAATTAAAAAATAAAAGAAAATACCATTGTATTTTAAGATTTAGAGAACATTGTTGGCCTTGCTTTATAAAGAATCAGACTGACTTTTTGACTGTGAGACCAATTAGATGAAAATTTTCTTGAAGGTAAGAAACTTGTAATTTTGTAAATCACTAAGCTAGTTCAATAGTTTGTATTCACAAGTGTTTTGATTGACCAGTTAGAGAAAGTATTGTCTCTTTAAGTTCAGTATTTAGAAAATGAATCCCTAAGACCACTGGGGAGGAGAATTCATAACTTTCTCTCTCTCAGATTAGAGTATGTTATCATCAGTTTTTAGAGAAAGAACCCGGCTTCTTCCTAGTGTCTACCCTAACCGTACGAGCAAGTCCCCACTCTACAGTTTGAGACCCAAGCTCAATGCAATTTGATATTCAATCAATAATACACTAAAAAATAATTATAGAAAAAGGATAAAATATATTAGGGAATTGCAGTGAAGACTCAAATGCAAAATAACAACTATAGATGTCAATATTGCCCTTAATATAACAGTTTTTCTGTGTTTCTGAAAACCAAAAATTTCCTTAAAAATTTACTTATCTATTAGTATGAATTAATCAAAACAAGCATATTATCCTATATTTTTTAGTTTTTTTAAATAATGGTGATAAAAATCTGAAAAAAATGAATAATCAAAAGGTGCTAAAACAGGGGTCTGGAACCTTTTTGGCTGAGAGAGCCATGAACGCCACATATTTTAAAATGTAATTCCATGAGAGCCATACAACAATCTGTGAACATTATGCATTATCCAATAAAAATTTGGTGTTGTCCCGGAGGACAGCTGTGATAGGCTCCAGCCACCTGCAACCATGAACACGAGTGGTAGGAAATGAATGGATTATAATACATGAGAATGTTTTATATTTTTAACTTTTTTTTTTTTAATTAAAGATTTGTCTGCGAGCCAGATGCAGCCATCAAAAGAGCCACAACTGGCTTGCAAGCCATAGGTTCCCGACCCCTGATCTAAGACCTAAATGTGATATCAGTGCCAAATGAAACTGTGTTTTACAAATAAGCTGTTGAGAATCGTAGGACCCAAAGGGCTTATGTATCAAAAAAAGAGTATATAAAAAGGTCTGCATGATCTTCTGGTGGTCACATCTTCAGTGATTTTTTTTATCTTTGTTTTTCCACCTGGCCCTTTTCTCCTGTAATACAAGAGGACATTCCAAATGATAAGAGAGCAGAAAATACAAACAGCTGATTTCCCTTAAGTCAATTTCCACTGAAAATTACTTCTCAAGTCCAAAGAATGTTTTTTCATTATTGTGATAATTCAATTTCTACTGAAAAGTATTTCTTGAGTCCAAAGAATTTTATTTTTCATTTTTGTGATAACTCCCAAGCCTTTTGAGGAAAAATTCATAGAAATTGACCTACAAGGCATTTTATCAAATGAATACCCAGCTTTGTCCAATTACCCTGTGCTCCTCTGTGAAGGCACTGATTAATAAACCTTTCTAGTGATAAGAACAATGTCTTATAACACTTGACTTTCATTAGCACCTCCTGCAGAAGATGATATGTCTTTTTAAGGATCAGGGTAAAAGAGGCTCAGATTAAATCAAAGAACAGACAAATGGTCTTGGTTCTCCTCTTGCTTTGCTGTTATTAAGCTGCAGGAGAGATATTAATAGAGATGAGATTCAAAAAGTTGATTCAGAATTACAATGTGCAAAAATCTCTTTTTAAAAGACTTGCAAAACAATGAAATTAACTCTAAGTTTTATGTTTTCAACTTTGCCTGGATATAAGTTTGATTGTTTTAAATTTTTTAAAAATCTATATAGAAAAGGAAGCTCTAGGTTACAAGTATGGCCATTTTATGTCACCTTCTTAAAATAAATACAGTAACCAGACAAGGGAGAATTAATTCTAGGGACAAGCACCATTTCTCGAGCCTATGAGAATGTCAATAGAGGAAATGATAAAAGTTTATTGAGAATTTACTGTGTGCTAGGCCCTTTTTAACTAAATGATTTCATTTACTCTTCACAACAACCCTGTAAGATAGATACTCTCAATATCCCCATTTAACAATGAGGAAGGCAAAAGTTAGAAAGATTAAGTAGCTTGCCGAAGGGCACACCTAATAAAAGCCAGAGTTGAACTCAAGAACTCTGATTCCCAAACCAATGCTCTTATCCATTATGTTATACCATTTTCTTATCCATGAATCTTGGGAAATTGATTTTTTAATTCTATGAAACACCAACCTGTGTTTTAATAACATAAGTGTTATTAAGTGTTGCTAAGAATGAGTAGATACACACAAGACCACCACATCTTGGCCAGATGACCAATACAGTATTAAAAACAAATACAACTATCACAAAAGAACAAACCAAAAACTGCCTAGGCAACACAAAACTTGAGACCATATAAAGTACATTCAAATTAACAAATTCCCACATCTGTGATAGTCTTTAAAAAATTACCAAGCTACCCAAATCAGGTTACTTGCAGTTACATCCTGCAAGTTCATATTTATGATTCGATAAATGTGGTGACTGCAACAGAAATCATGGTTAAAAAATACTGAAAAAGAACAATGCTAGTTGGACAGAAGGTATTCTATAATCAACACAGTGGAGGTACCCAATAAAATAAAAATTTAATTTTCTTTAAATATAATATAATCCATATACAACAAATCTCTACAAATACTGAGTGACTTCTACCACATGCAAATAGTAGTTGTCAATTAAACTAACACTCAGTTCATAACCTAGCACTTGCTTAACTGACAATCATATTATTGTCCTGGCAACTCAAAAAACTCAATGCTACTGTTTGCTTTCTACAGGGATGTGCACCTGGCCAGAGCCACCATGCATGGATTTCCTTAATGAATGATCAAGTCTGCAGGCACATGATAGCAGCTCTACAGTTAGAAACGGCCCCAGGCTGGCATCTCCACTGTACTGAACCATGCCTGAGTAGGGAACTCACCAAGAAATCCAGTTTCAGACTAAGAATTTATGTGCATGTAAAATGACAGTTTTCCTACCCTCTATAAAATGTCCAAAGATGTGTTAATTTGCAAACAACCCATGTTATGTGATGATAATCAGTGGACTTCTGGGGGGGGGGGGGTAAATACTGTACTAAAATATATTTCAGTTCAGTACGTCATTCCAGATGCTAAATGTTAATAAATTGTCTTTTTTTTATATCACTATAGCTCTCTGTATGCTCCTCTATTACACTTTCGGTTTCCAAAAGAAATGCGCACATTCTGCTTTCTCTGATAACTGAAACCTACCTCTGGGATCACTTTCAGGACGAGCCTGCAGCAGTGTAGGCCCGGAGGAGCATCTGCAGGGTGTGTTAGGACAGCCTCAGGCTGACACAGGGGAGGGGTCCCAGACTCCCCCTCAGACTTGGACCAGGTCGGGAGTCAGAGCTGTTCTGGGACTAAGGAATTTCACAGTTACATGGCCTGGTTGGTTAGAGAAGCACCTGGCTCAACATCCATTCCTTTTGTCTTGAGCAATTCTGAGTTTTCTCCTGGCTGACACAGAGGGTCTTTTTAAATTCTAGGCATTTCTGAGCCATTTGCCTGGTCTATGAGTGGCAGAGCTGGTAAGCAGAAGGGGGGCATGCCAAGATAGGTAATGGTGCTTTCATCCTTCAGTGTTCATGGGCAGTCACAATAATCACAACTCAGGAGAACACAGACCCTGGAGGCCAAACATCCATGTGCTGGAACTAATGGTCATGGACTCCTCTTGTTTCCTATGACAATTCACTTACCCTCACCTGTGCCATCCCGTGTGAGTGTGAGCCTGGGTGCTGGGTGGGGTTGGAGGGTGCTAGTACTGTGTGATGCTGTTCACTTTGGGGAGAAGTTTATGGCTACATCTTACCTGTTTTCCACCCCCTTCAGTGTCTACACAGGACCGTAAAATTGCCCAGGTTTCTCCCAGCCACATTTATCTCTGACTTCTTAAATTACTCTAATCATACTTTCTGAAAATGGGGTCCTGACATAATTATCAACTCTCAAGTATAAATTACTGGTACTCTGCAAGATAACCCAATTCAATGGGGGCTTCAGGATTCAATCAGCAGTCACTAGATCTCATATGGCAATCACTCCCAAAGATAACTACAAATATTACAAAATAAAGAATCAAGTTTAAAAATCAGAAGAAGCTATAGTGAGAGTGCAGTGAGGCTCAAAGGTAAGGAAGCCCTATTCTTTGGCATACTAGAGTGTAGGAGAACAAGCAGCGATCTCTGGCAGCCCCAGTGATATACTTAAAAATACAATCAGCACCCCAAACTCAGCAGTTTGCCAAAGAGACGCTTTAAAAAGGTACAATATGTTGCCAGAAAGCAAGCTTTAATAAACACACAATTAAATAATCTAACTAAACATTGCCTGGTCAGATGGCACCCAGCCTACAGAACCATCTGGCTAAAGAAATACTTAGAGAATCATCAACCTAAAAACCTAGATTCTATCCAGTAAGGCACAAATCAAAGTTTCTAGATATAAACCGTTTCATTAAAAGATAATGGTTCATAGACCTTAGCAATCTACTCTTTTAGACACTTCCTTCTAGATATTGTGTGCTATTTCCTTCAGTCTCCATAAATTTTCTCATTCTGTTCAATTCAACATAAAATGTTATTGTGTTTAGCTGTTAAAAACTAAGAATCCCTGTATCAACTTCATGTCAATATCTATCTATCTATCTATCTATCTATCTATCTATCTATCTATCTATCGACTGACATGGAGAAGAATTACAATGAGCTAAAATTTCCTAGAAGAATCAAAACAGATAAGAGGTAAATATATATCTATAATATATAAGAAACTCCTACAACTCAATAGCAGACATGCAAATAACCCAACCTGAATAGACATTTCTGCAACAGTGACATGCAAATGGTCAAAAGATTTATAAAAGTGTGTTCAATTTCACTAATCATCAGAAAAATGCAAATAAAACCCACAATAACATATTCCCTCACACCTATTAGAATGGCCATTATGCAACAAATAAAAGATAACAAGTGTTATTGAGAAACTGGTACCCTGTATACTCTTGGTAAGAATGGTGAAAAATGGTACAGTCACTGTAGAAAACAGTATGACTGTTTCTCACAAAAATAAAAATAGAGCTACCATATGATCCAGCAATCCTAATTCTGGGTTTGTATACAAGAGAACTGAAACTGGGATCTCAAATGGCTATCTGCACCCTCCTGTTCACTGCAGCATTGTTCACATTAGCCAAGATAAGGAAACAACCTGAGTGTCCGTCAGCAGTTGAATGGATAAAGAAAATGTGGTATACACATACAAAGTAATATTATTTGGCTTTTAAAAAAGAAAATCCTGGCTCTTTCCACCATCTTTCCATGCCAACATAATGGTGCACATGAATGTCCCGGCTGATGCTCTCAACAATATTAACAATGCCAAAAAGAGAGGTGAATGCCAGGTTCTTACGGCTGTGCTCCAAAGTCATCACCTGGTTTCTAACTGTGATGGTGAAGCATGGCTACATTGGCGAATCTGACATCACTGGTGATCACAGAGCTGGGTAAACTGTGTGATCCTCACAACATTAGGGCTTATCACCCTAATAAGGTTAAGTGATCAGCCCCGAATTTGATGTGCAACTCAAAGATCTAGAAGATTGGCAGAACAACCTGCTCCCATCCTGTCAGTTTGGTTTCATCACACTGACAGCCTCAGTAGGTATCATGGACCACAAAGAAGCAAGGCAGAAACTCACAGGAGGGAAATTCTAGCATGTTTTTTCTATGGATGTACTACATACATGCAAATAAAATTCCTCAGCTGACAAAAAAGGAAATCCTGCTGTACATAAAACACGGTTTAACCTGGAGGACATTACGCCAAGTGAAATAAGCCAGGCACAGAAGAGCAAATATTTCATGATTCCACTTAATGTGAAGTATCTAAAATAGTCAAATTCTTAGAAACAAAGAGTGAAATGGTGCTTGCTAGGAGTTGGAGGGAGGAGTAAATGGAAGTGTGCTTTTCAATGGGTATAAAGTTTCAGTTATACAAGATGAATAACTTGTATAGTCAGTTATATTATATAACATAGTATAACACAATACAGTAACAATACTGCATTGTGCACTTAAAAATTTTAAGAGGACAGATCTCATGTTAAGTGTTTTTACCATAACCTCAAGAAAAGAGATACAATAAAACGTTTGGAGGTGATAAATATGTCTATTATCTTGAATGTAGTAATGGGGTTACAGATGTTTAATAATGTCTAAACTCAAATTGTATTCATCAAATATGTGCAGGGTTTTTTTGTTTTGTTTTGTATATCAGCTATACTTCAATAAACCTTAAAAACTAAAAAGAAGGAAAAAATTGAAACAAACCTTTCTCATGACTTGTCACCAGATATTAGTATACATAAATATCCTACAGGTATACATTCAGCCTTCCTTAGAACTGATGGTTAATCTGCATAATCATACAATTCCTTAGAAATAGAATCCCATGGGCCATATGTCTTTAACCAACCAGAAAGTCTCTCCTGATCTGTATACCAATTCTAATTCAGTCCACATGCAATCAAGTTTATGCAGCTAAATAGCTTACCCTCTCTTCCTTTTTCCTTATCCCTCTTCTCCGCTAGCCATTTTGATACAAAGATGACGGCTCAAAGGACAGAGGGAAAATAAGCCAATGAATTGTTCTCTTTAACTTGATGTGTCCCAAAAGAGGATGTGTAAACTGTAAGTTGATTATCATTTGCTCTTATATATTTGTATGTATGCACATATGTATGATTTAAATATATGGGAATTTAAACTTACTCAAAGTTTCCTTCCCCTCATCATTAGGCTGTTTCATATAATTGCTGTTTGAGTAACTCAAAATTTCATATGGCCAAAATAATTATTTGGTTATTTTAAAAGTATACCAGTGCTACGTTTACAATTTTGTATTATATATTGACCTCCTATATTATTTTCTGAAACTTACTTATTAGTTCTAGTGTGTCTTGTTGCAGGGGTTGAGGTAATGGTTGCTTCCTTAGAATTTCCTTTGCAATCATGTTGTTTATAAATAGGGACAGTTGACGTTTTTCTTACCAATTTATGTTTCAGTTATTTTTCTTGACTTATTCATTAGCTAGGTTCTTTTTTTTTTTTTTTTTTTTTTTTTCATTTTTCTGAAGCTGGAAACAGGGAGAGACAGTCAGACAGACTCCCGCATGCGCCCGACCGGGATCCACCTGGCACGCCCACCAGGGGCGGCGCTCTGCCCACCAGGGGGTGATGCTCTGCCCATCCTGGGCGTCGCCATGTTGCGACCAGAGCCACTCTAGCGCCTGGGGCAGAGGCCACAGAGCCATCCCCAGCGCCCGGGCCATCTTTGCTCCAATGGAGCCTTGGCTGCGGGAGGGGAAGAGAGAGACAGAGAGGAAAGCGCGGCGGAGGGGTGGAGAAGCAAATGGGCGCTTCTCCTGTGTGCCCTGGCCGGGAATCGAACCCGGGTCCTCCGCACGCTAGGCCGACGCTCTACCGCTGAGCCAACTGGCCAGGGCATTAGCTAGGTTCTTGATGACTATGTTGAATAAAAACGGGGGAAAATAGGAAGGAACTAAGATCTAAAAATGACCAGTTGTAAATACGGTTACAGAGATATAAGTACAGCATAAAGAATATAAAAAAAAATAAAAAGTAAATTGTGGGCCCTGGCCGGTTGGCTCAGCGGTAGAGCATCGGCCTGGCATGCAGAAGTCCCGGGTTCGATTCCCGGCCAGGGCACATAGGAGAAACACCCATTTGCTTCTCCACCCCTCCCCCTCTCCTTCCTCTCTGTCTCTCTCTTCCCCTCCCGCAGCCGAGGCTCCATTGGAGCAAAAGATGGCCCGAGTGCTGGGGATGGCTCCTTGGCCTCTGCCCCAGGCGCTAGAGTGGCTCTGGTCGCAACAGAGCGACGCCCCAGAGGGGCAAAGCATCGCCCCCTGGTGGGCAGAGCTTCGCCCCTGGTGGGCGTGCCAGGTGGATCCTGGTCGGGTGCATGCAGGAGTCTGTCTGACTGTCTCTCCCCCTTTCCAGCTTCAGAAAAATACCAAAAAAAAAAAAAAAAAAAAAAAAAAAAAAAAGTAAATTGTGGCCATTCGACATCCTTTCTTCGTTCCTGATCTTAGGGAGAAAGTATTCATCTTTCACCATTATTATTTTAGTTATAGGCTTCTTATAAATATTCCTTATCAACTGAGGAAGTTTATTTCTAGTCCTGGTTTAGTGATAGTTTTTTTTTTAAATCATAAATGAATGTGGAATTTTGTCAAATACTCTTTTCACATCATTAAAGCAATCACTTGATATTTAATTTTTAGTCTGTTAATATGGAAAGTTACACTGATTTTGGAATGTTAAACCAACTTTTCATTCCTGGGATAAATCTTAGTCATGATATATATACGTATTGCTGGATTGTAGTGCAGTTACACAATAGAATACTACTCAGCCATAGAAAACAAGGAACACATACACTTTGAGCCAGCATGAAGGGACCTGAGCATTATGCTCAGTGAAATAAGTCAGTTAGAGAAAAGCTAGTACCACATGATTTCAGTCATATGAGGAAAATAATGAGTCTAGCAAACAAAACAGAAATAGACTCATAGAGAATAGACTGACAGCTGTCAGAGGAGAGAGGGTTTGGGGAGCTGGGTGAAAAAGGTGAAGGAATTAAGCAAAAAAACAAACAAAATATTCATAGACACAGACATCAGTATGGTGATTAGCAGAGGAAAAAGAGGGTGCAGGGGGTCAAAGAGGGTAAAGAGAAGATAAATGTGATGGAAGGAGACTTCACTTGGGGTGATAAACACACAATATAATATACAGATAATGTATTATAGAATTGTACCCCTGACACCTATGTAATTTTATTAACCAATGTCACCCCAATAAATCAAAGAAAAAAGAAAAGGATTTTATATCTATGTTTATGAAGAACATTCATTTGTAGTTTTCTGTAGTGTTTTTGCCTGGCTTTGGTATCCAGAGTTATTCTGGCCTCATAAAATTAGCCAGGAAGTATTTCTTCTTCCTCTGTTTTCTTTTTTTTTGTTTGTTTTTTTGTTTTTTTGATTTCTTAATCATGATAAATTCTTTTTTTTTTAAAATAAATTTTTATTAATGGTAATGGGATGACATTAATAAATCAGGGTACATATATTCAAAGAAAACATGTCTAGGTTATTTTGTCATTAAATTATGTTGCATACCCCTTGCCCAAAGTCAGATTGTCCTCCGCCACCCTCTATCTAGTTCTCTGTGCCCCTCCCCCTCCCCCTAACTCTCTCCCTCCCTCCCTCCCATATCCTCCCTCCCCCCACCCCTGGTAACCACCACACTCTTGTCCATGTCTCTTAGTCTCGTTTTTATGTTCCACCAATGTATGGAATCATATAGTTCTTGTTTTTTTCTGATTTACTTATTTCACTCCGTATAATGTTATCAAGTTCCCACCATTTTGCTGTAAATGATCTGATGTCATCATTTCTTATGGCTGAGTAGTATTCCATAGTGTATATGTGCCACATCTTCTTTATCCAGTCTTCTATTGAAGGGCTTTTTGGTTGTTTCCATGTCTTGGCCACTGTGAACAGTGCTACAATGAACATGGGGCTACATGTGTCTTCACGTATCAATGTTTCTGAGGTTTTGGGGTATATACCCAGTAGAGGGATTGCTGGGTCATAAGGTAGTTCTATTTGCAGTTTTTTGAGGAACCACCATACTTTCCTCCATAATGGTTGTACTACTTTACATTCCCACCAACAGTGAATGAGGGTTCCTTTTTCTCCACAGCCTCTCCAACATTTGCTATTACTCGTCTTGTTGACCTCTGTTTTCTAAAAAAGAATTTGTATAAGATTATTATTTCTTCCTTAATTCTTTGATAGAATTCACCAATGGAACTACCTAGATCTAACGCTTGCTTTGTAAGAAAATTTTTGTTAAAAAATATTAATATTGTTCATAGATATCAACCTATTCTTTTTTAAGTTTTTAATTTTCTAATTTATCTTTTATGTCAATTTTGATAAATTGTATTTTTTAAGAAATTGTCCATTTCAACCAAGTTGTTGAGTGTATTGGCATAACACACGGGTTCATACAGTTTATTGTCCCGTTTTGTTCTCAGAATCCGCAGGGATGCTCCTTTTCTTTCCTGATGTTGGTTATTTGCATTTTCTCCTTTTTTCTTCAATAGCCTTGCAAGAAATTTAATCATTTTTGTTCATGTTTTTAAAAACCAACTTTTGGCCTTGTTAATTTTCTGTTGTTTGCATCCCAATTCGCTTATTTCTGCTCTTCATTTATTATTTCCTTTCTTCTACTTAACTTTGGGGTTAATTTGCTCATCTTTTTCTACCTTATTAACAGGAAACTTAAATAATCAATTTTTACTTTTTAAGTGTGGGGGGGGGGACAGACAGGGAGGTACAGACAGGGAGAGAGAGAGATGAGAAGCATCAACTCATAGTCGTGGCACTTTAGTTGTTCATTGATTACTTTCTCATACGCGCCTTGACTAGGGGGCTCCAGATGAGCCAGCAACCTTGGGCTCAAGCCAGCAACCTTTAGACTCAAGCCAGTGACTATGGGGCCATGTCTATGATCCCATGCTCAAGCCAGCAACCTCAGGCTTTTGAATCTGGGTCCTCAGTGTCCCAGGTTGATGCTCTATACACTGTGTCAGCACCTGGTCAGGCTTAAATCATTGATTTTTAAGCCTTTCCTACTTTCTAATATAATCATTTGAAGCTACACATTTCTTAAGCACTGCTTTAAATGCATTCTAAAATTTTGGTATGTTATATTTTCATTATTTAGTTTAAAATATTTTGTTATACACAAATTACACCTCAATAGCAAATTCATGAAGATTTATTTTCATAAGCCTCCAAAGGAAAGATGTACCAGACAATCTATATGCTCACATTACATGAACTATTTGATGAGCACAATGCTTTAGGAGAAACCTGTGCAAATGGAATCAATGGTGTAGTAACTTTTAAAACCAGGATTTATAAAAAAAAATGTATATCCAAGGAAAGATTACAGAAAAAGTACCACATGTAAAATTCATTGCACAGTCAAGTGGAAGCCACAAACAAATGAAGCCAAAAAACACAGTGAAATAGTGTGTACCAATCAGTGTAGTTCATTTTGTATGAACATTTTTTTTAAAGTAGAATCTGGTAGAATTTTTTTTTTTCATTTTTCCAAAGCTAGAAACGGGGAGGCAGTCAGACAGACTCCCGCATGCGCCCGACCAGGATCCACCCGGCATGCCCACCAGGGGGCAATGCTCTGCCCCTCTGGGGCGTCGCTCTGTTGCATCCAGAGCCACTCTAGCGCCTGAGGTAGAGGCCACAGAGCCATCCCCAGTGCCCCGGCCATCTTTGCTCCAATGGAGGCTTGGCTGCGGGAGGGGAAGAGAGAGACAGAGAGGAAGGAGGGGGGGAGGGGGGGAGAAGCAGATGGGCGCTTCTCCTGTGTGCCCTGGCCGGGAATCGAACCCGGGACTCCCGCACGCCAGGCCGACTCTCTACCACTGAGCCAACTGGACAGGGCCGAATCTGGTAGAATTTTTATAATACTTTTTAATAAGATTATTGCTAACTATAACAACTTTTATTTCTGGTATCTTGTGACAAAGTACAGAACTTAAGAAAGTTATCTAATATAAGATGTTGCATGCTTTCTTTATTTTCTGTATTTTTCTGAAGTGAGAAGCAGGGAGGCAGAGAGACAGACAGAGTCCCGCATGCACCTGATTGGGATCCACCCGGCATGCCCACCAGGGGGCGATGCCCTGCTCATCTGGGACATTGCTCTGTTGCAATAGAGCCATTTTAGCAGCCTGAGGCAGAGGCTATGGAGCCATCCTCAGTGCACAGGCCAACTTTGCTCAAATGGAGCCTTGGCTGCAGGAGGGGAAGAGAAAGAGAGAAAGGAGAGGGAGAAGGGTGGAGAAGCAGATGGGCGCTTCTCCTAGGTGCCCTGGCTGGGAATCGAACCTGGGACTTCCACACGCCGGGCCAACACTCTACCACTGAGCCAGCCATCCAGGGCTAGATATTGCATGCTTTTTGATAAAGAACAAATGTTGTAAATTTTCTGAACTTCTTTGTGATGACAAGTGGTTAACAGTATGCTACATAACAGATATTTTGGAAAAAATATAATCACAATTTGTCCCTTCCAAGTAAAGGTGTCACTTTTAGCAATTAGAGCACAAAGATTTAAAAGATAAAGATATGGAAATGTTTAAACACATGGAATTTTAAGGATAAACATAGACATGTTTCCATTTTTTTCTTCATAAAAATCGTGTTACCTCTAAAAAAGTCTCACATCATTTTAAACCTGTTTTAAAAATATTTCAAACAAAGAATTTTAGTAGGAACACTTGATTAAAATGCAATATCATCCAATTAGTTTGCAAGAACAATTTAATGACATGAGGAGAGATAAAAATGCACTAACTGAATTTCAATAAGACCTTTGCATAATTAATGAGTGAATAAAAATAAAGACCTGAGAACCATGATTTAGTAAGTGCAGTCAGTGATACCCTTTCTCATATGATACACATATTTGTATAAGGTATTATTTCAGCTGTCAAATCAATTAAATGCATGTAGTTAAAAATGAATGAGACCTTCAAATTGCTATATCACAAAGTATGAAACCAAAATTTAAAAATATAATGAAGCATATTTAATCACATTGCTGTCACTGGTGGCAAAAAAGAATTGATGGGGGTATACTATCAAAAAGGTTAGAATTACCTACTGGCTAGGAGTACCAATTGAGTTTGAGTATTGAATAAGCCCTGGGGTAGATATTTAATCTGATTATTAATTTCTTTCTCTGAAAAATGTGAATATTAAAAATACATACCACATAGGATTATTATAAGGATTAAATGAGATTAAAATATATATAAAGTACCCAGACCAGTGGCAGCCACTTAAAATAACTTTATATAATAAATAATATTATGTAATAAACTGTATTGTTACTCTTTTATTAATTATTCAACTATATTAATAGTTATTAAACAATATCATATAACTTTATATAATAATATAATGCAAGTCAATTATGTAACTTTAAAATATTCCATTATTAAAAAAGTAAAAAAGGCCCTGGCCGACTGGCTCACTGGTAGAGTGTTTGTCTGGCATATGGATGTCCCAGGTTCAATTCTTGGTCAGAGCACACAGGAGATATGCCGATCTGCTTCTCCACTCCTCCCCTTCTCACTTCTCTCTCTCTCTCTCTTCCTCTCTTTCTCTCTTCCCTTCCTGTAGCCATAGCTTGATTAGAGCAAGTTAGCCCCAGGTGTTGAGGATGGCTCTATGGCCTTCAACTCAGGTGCCAAGAAGAGCTCATTTGCTGAGCAATGGAGCAATGCCTCAAATGGGCAAAGCATCGCCCCCTAGGGGGCTTTCTGGGTGGATCCTTTCTGGGCACATGCAGGAGTCTGTCTCTGTCTCCCTTCCTCTCACTTATAATAAAATAAGTAAATAATAATAATAAAATGTAAAACTAATTTTTTTAAGTGAGAGGAGAGGAGATAGTGAGACAGACTCCCACATGCACCCTGATAGGGATCCACCTGGCAACCCCCATCTGGAGCTGACACTCAGACCAATTAAGCCACTGGCTGTGAGAGGGGAAGAGAAAGAAAAGACAGAGAAGGAGGTGAAGAGAAGCAGATGTTCACTTCTCATGTGTATCCTGATTGGGGATCAAACCCAGGACGTCCATATGCTCTATCCACTGAGCCAACTGGCCAGGGTCAAGGGAAACTAATTTTAATATTATATATTATTTGACCTTATAGCTCCAAACTATTATTCTTTAAATATGTGGCACTGGTCACATTTCAAGTGATCAGTGGCTACATGCAGCTAGGAGCTACCATAATGACTAGCTCAGGTCTAGAATACAATGAATATGCATAATAGGTATTATTTGAAATTTTTTATTACTACTATAATTATCAAAACATCAGACACCCTTGCATTTTAATGCAAACCCAAAACATATTGCAATAGTATTATCATTACAATGTCTCTTCTACAATCTTGGAAATGGCCTTATTATTGTTGTTGGAAAATCATAAGGAATCCAGTTGACCTTATAAGACTGAATTACGGGGCATGGGGTCAGTCTATAAATAATCACTTATTTTATAGTTACCTGAAACATGAAACGAATGCAGGAGGAAATGTACACTTAGATTTAGAAATTAAATAAAAAACAGACTTGGTTGAGGTAAACTTTCAAAATTGAAAAAAAGAAAAAGATATTCAACAATCCATGTAAGGAGCCACTGATTGACAAGACATTTATGTTCTAATGAATCCAGATTATGTCCTACCATAAAGAGTATGTGTGTATGTATCGTGGGTGCAGAGGTGTGATAAAAAGAAAACTATAAATCTAATCTGAATGTAAAATTATCCAAATCTAATGCCTTTTAGTAAATGAATATTAAATAGAATATTATAGAAAACATTTAATCCATTTTTCTCATTCATTTTCATTTTAAAATGTTTATTTTTATTTTACTTTCCTTTCCTTTAACGTTGTTGTGCCACCAAATAAGGGAGCCAGGTCTTTAGCAAAAAGACATTTCCTGGATGTAAGCAAAATACTTAATAAGCATGTAACACACTTAATAAATAATAATAATATATTACATATTAATAATATATTAAGTAATTGGGTAAATTCCTAATAAATCATATTATTCGTGAGCGTGTAATAATATTAATAGGTTTTTAAATATTATTTGTCTACATAGTTGATCAGCAACTAAAATCTAATCTAACAAAATAGCTTTCTGAGCATAAGGGTATTTCAAATATGATTTATTAGCATTCACCTGAAATTTTAGAACTGAATTTGCTGGTAATCACTTTCCAAGTCTACTTGCATAGTAGTCTGATTTACAAAGATTCACATATTCAATTTATATTACATACAGTACATAACTCTACAAGTTCAAGAATTCTCAGTCACAGTAAATATAAATATGGTATCATAAAATGGAAACTAGGACACTGACCGATCTTGCACCTAAGTTCATTCCTTTCCATAAAAAATAAAATATCCCATTGCATACTGAGACCAATTCATTGTAAAGTGGTTCTTATGGTTTTTTGAATCCTCAACCCCTTTCAAAGGTGAAAACTATGCACCCCATCCCCAGAAAAATTCACATAATTAAAAGTGTTTGCATGCAATTGCCATAGTGTAGCAATGGTCCTCTGACCTTAAATTGATATATTGCTGGCATTGAAAGATAGGCCACACGCAAATATTCCATAATTCTAGATGGACAAAAGAAGCAGTCATGCCCACATGGAAGTGCTTCCCCTTTTTATGCCCTAGCCCTCCGTACCGACTTCCTGGTTGGTAGAGTGAAGGTGGACATATCATGAGCAGCCAGTCCTCTGTAACTGTTGAGTAAGTTGGTCCATAGTGCCTACAACTAAGATCTTACTAGAACTTAAATTGGAATTTTTATAACAAAAGGGGTAAATTAATATACATGTTATAGAAAATCATATCTCTAGCCTGACCTGTGGTGGCGCAGTAGATAAAGCGTTGACCTGGAAATGCTGAGGTCACCAGTTCAAAACCCTGAGCTTGCCTGGTCAAGGCACATATGGGAGTTGATGCTTCCAGCTCCTCCCCCCTTCTCTCTCTCTGTCTCTCTCTCTCCCTCTCTCTCTCCTCTCTAAAAATGAATAAATAAGCCTGACCTGTGGTGGCGCAGTGGATAAAGCGTCGACCTGGAATGCTGAGGTTGCCGGTTTGAAACCCTGGGCTTGCCTGGTCAAGGCACATATGGGAGTTGATGCTTCCAGCTCCTTCTCCCTGTCTGTCTGTCTGTCTGTCTCTCTCTCTCTCTCTCCCTCCCTCCCTCTCTCTCTCTTCTCTAAAATGAATAAATAAAATAAAAATTAAAAATGAATAAATTAAAAAAAATTAAAAAAAGAAAATCATCTCCAGTTTACTAAGCATTTAAAGTTAAAAATATATAAATCAGTTTTACATACATATTTTCATCCATAGATTACAGTGCCATTAAATATCTATGTGACTGTCATTGGCTGAAAACCCACAAAGACCCAAGGATCTTATAGTCTAGTGAGGAAAACTCAAGTAAACAAAAGTCACAAAAGACAAGGATATATGCTAAAATGGGCTAAGTTCAAGACAAGCAGAGCAAGGGCTCAGTTTTCAGGGAAGCTTTCAATAAAGCTGACGATAAAGCTGCATCCAGGATGAGAATGGGCACCCCAGGGCAAGAGAAAAGCAGGAAAATGCCTGGAGATGAGAGAGGAAAAGACAAGTGCTGAGGTCAGCAAACGTCTCATCACAGCCCAGGCAGAGTTCAGAGTAGGGCATCACTACTCTGTGGTGAGTCTGGAGAGACGGGCAGAGGCCAGGCCATAAAGGGTCTTACATACCTTGCTGGAGTATTTGGACTTCATTCCGAGAGACCACTGCAAGGCATTAAAGTTATATAAATGAGAAGGAAAGAAATCAGATAAATGAATTAAGCATTAGTCTCCAAAGTGTGGTCCACAGAGCTCTAGGGGGTTCCCAAGACTTTGAGGGGGTCAAATCATTTTTATAATAATAATAAGACATTTATTACCTTTTTCACTCTCATTCTCTTATGAGTATATAGTGGAGTTTTCTGGAGGCTACATAATGAGTGATGACATCACTGGTCTTAGAACATGCCACTGTTATTCTTCTGTTTTAAATTTTTATTAACAAATTGGGGCCATCAACACGTTTTAAGAATGCAAAAGCCACCTGCAACCAAAAAGTATAAATACTTCTGAATTAAAAGTTTCACTCCAACTGTACTGAATGAGACAGGGAGAGAGAAAGGGCAATGTTGAAATAGGAGGATCATTTGCATCACAGATGAGTGCGTGATGACATTGGTGTGGAATAAGGCTTACAGGAGGAATAGAGGAAAGGGGATGAGTCTGAGATATGTTGAGGAGGTAGAGCCAATAGAATTTGATGATTAATTAGGTGTGGGGAATAAAGAAGAGGTCAAGAAGAACACAGATTCTGGCTTTAAAAGTTAAATGGAATCCTCACAGACAGAGGCAACCCAGAGGGGGTGTCAGGAGTAGGATGAGTTCAGCTGAGGAAGTGTTTTGCATCCATTTGATCATGTGCAGTGCTGAGTTAGCTGTAACAGTCTTGAGGACAGCAGTCTGGAGCTGGAAACAGACAGTTAAGTCCCCTCAGCATGTAGGTGGTAACTGAGGTCTTTCAAGGAGATGAGATCATCGCCAGTGAATGTGGAGTGTGAGAAGAGAGGAGGACTCGAAAGAGAGCAGGAGTGGGCAGAGGGGAGGACTCATTGAAGGAGAAGAGAGAGCAGCACCTCACGAACACACTACCAGGAATGTAAAGCCAGGGTGTTTTAGGAAGAAGGCATGAGTCAACTGTGTACAACACTGCTGAGGAAACTGGTCAGTTCCTGACAAGACGGAGAACCAGACCTGGTTGCTGGAATTCCTTCTCCAAAATCAACACTGGAGAAACTGCAGAAGCTAGGGGATGCACAGACAGAAAGTACCAGTAACACAAAAACTCGGGAATGCCTGGGAAAGCCAAAGGCTGTCATGAATCAGCAAGGACAGTGCAGTCTGGTGCAATGGGAAAACAGTCTGAGGGAGAGCTTTTCAGTTCTGCTCTAGTGCCTACCCGCACTGCCACAGAAGATCACAAAACCAGCAGAGTAGCCTGTTGCCAGGGTACAACTATCAGACAGCACACAGCCCAGTGGGGCAGGCAGCTGGACTAGAGCAGTGAGGCTGACTGGCCCCAGGGATGTTGATTCCACCAGCTCCTCTCCCTTTCACAGCCAGCACCAGGAGGCCATAAGCCAAGGAGACTGGCATGGTGGTAAATGTACGCCATGATAAAACTCTAAAGCCTTGCAGAAAGAAAGAGCTCATCTGCAACGGGATAAACACCCGAAATCATATCTCTCAGTAGAAAAATTAGATGCAAAAATATACAATAGTATTTTAAAATATCAAAGGGAAAATTTTAAACCTACAATTTTATGCCCAACAAACGATTATATACATGTGATGGTGAAATAAATATACTATCTCAAGCTTATAATGTTCCAGAAACTTTGTCACATGGTCTGCTTTGGAGAAAGTTTTTAAAAAGAGGCAAGAAATAAATTCAGTAGAATCCTGCAAGAGATACAGGAAATAAGAATGATCAAATAAATTAGAAAATTGTGCCTCCTCTAGAAAAGTAGAAAACAGAAAAAAATATGACTCAAAACAATTTAGTTCTAAACACCAGGACACGTCCAGAGGGTGTGAGGTACAGGGGCTAAAAGGATGCGAAAGTCTCCTTGGGGAAACATGCAGCCTAGTGGTTTTCACCTTTATACACTTGGGGACTGATGACCTAGCTGCCAGAAACAGAAACACACAGCAAGTAAAGTATTATCTCTCCGGGCATAACAGTACAACAGAAACTGGTGCTTGATTTCCAAACTCCACATGTACAATGTATTGAATACTACGTAAGTTTGTCCAGATGCTTTTTGTCTATTGCGTATGGTTTGTAAATGCTCTGCATAGTGCAAAGTTTGTTTGAACAAGTCTACAAGTCCCAAAGGTATCTAAGACAACCTTAGTAGTATCTTCATTGATGATACAGGCTGGTAAGTGGCAATCACCCTGACTATAAGCGAATTCAACTAAGATCATTGGGTCTACAATCTTCATACAGCATCAGGTGGTTAATTCTTTCACAGACTGGCATGAAATTTCTGGCAGAATGGCACTGGTCTATGGCCTGGCAGTTGAAAAAAACACGGATGTAGACAGTGTTAAACTAGGGATTAAATAACAGCAAACAAATTAAAAATGGCACAGTTTGTAGCAAAGAGGCCAAGAGAAAGCCTGAGCAGTGTCTCTGGAAGGAAGATGTTCTTAACTGTTATAATAATCAACTTAAGAAATTAGCCAGAACTAAAGCCAGAAGCAGTAGGGTTAGGAGTGAGTGAGAGATAAACACAGATAGCAAGTATAGAAAACTCTTTTAAAATCGTCTCTAAAGACCTGGGTACATGGAACAGACTGATGGCTGTCAGAGGAGAGGGGTGCTGGGACTGGACGATAGAAGGTGAAGGGAGTAAGTGAGACACACACACACACACACACACACACACACACGGCACATAGACACGGACAGCAGTGTGGTGGCAGGCAAGGGGGGTAATGGGGCAAAAGGAGACTCTGAGGGGGCAGTGGGTGCACAATGCAGTGTAAACAATGTTTTATTGAGTTGTACTTTTCAAACTATACCCCAATAATTTCAATTAAAAAATAAAATAAAAATTGTCTCTAGCCCTGGCCGTTTGGCTCAGCGGTAGAGCGTCGGCCTGGCATGCGGGGGACCCGGGTTCAATTCCCAGCCAGGGCACATAGGAGAAGTGCCCATTTGCTTCTCCACCCCCACCCCCCTCCTTCCTCTCTGTCTCTCTCTTCCCCTCCCGCAGCCAAGGCTCCACTGGAGCAAAGATGGCCCGGGCACTGGGGATGGCTCCTTGGCCTCTGCCTCAGGCTCTAGAGTGGCTCTGGTCATGGCAGAACGACGCCCCGGAGGGGCAGAGCATCACCCCCTGGTGGGCAGAGCGTAGCCCCTGGTGGGCGTGCCGGGTGGATCCCGGTCGGGCGCATGCGGGAGTCTGTCTGACTATCTCTCCCCGTTTCCAGCTTCAGAAAAAAAAAAAAAAAAATTGTCTCTAGAGGAAAAGAAGAAGAAATCAACATAAAATATTGGGGTTGTGGGAGGGCTTCTCAGATGGGAAGGAATTGAGCATTCTTATTTATTTTATCATTACAAAGATTTGAGGTGGTTTTGAAATACATACAATCCAACATCTACTCAGCCATAAGAAATGATGACATCAGACCATTTACAACAACATGGATGGACCCTGAGAACATTATACTGAGTGAAATAAGTAAATCAAAAGAAGCTAAGAACTGTATGATTTCACACACAGGTGGGATACAGAACTTAGATCTACGGACAAAGATAAGAGTGAAGTGATTACCAGGGGGAGGGGAATGTGGGGGAGGGAGAGGGGGTATGAGGATTGGGGAGGGGGGGTGGGGCAAAGGGTGTAAAGAAGGGCAAATATAAGGTGATGGAAAATGAAAATAATCTATATTATGAAATGGGAAACAATTATGACGTACTCCTGTTGCATACCCAAGTATTGTGGCCCTCTCGGAAAAAGCATTTGTTCCGCTGCACTGACAGCTAAACCAGCTACTTCTCCCCAGAATAACAGCTCCCCTGGGGTAACAGCTTTTTAAAGAACTAACAGAAAAACTTTGGTTATTCAAACTTGGGCATTGGGCAGACATTTTCTTGAAAATGAATGAAATGAACCTATTACTTCAAAGATAACAACATAATATTTGTTAGCAAAAAAAAAAAAAAAATTTAAGCTTTAAAGTAAAAATTTGAAGTTTGGGACACCTGTATCCAGCATCTTGAGCTTGCCAGCTTTCCAGTACTTACTGACGTTTGGATAAGATCTGTGGGGATAATGAATATGACACTCTGCTACGGCATAATGAAACATCAATGTTTGGAAGACCCGAAAAACTCATTGAACCAGTTATCTCCCAAATGACAATGCATTATGGTACAAAATTATACGTAAAAATTTATTCAAAATGGACATTGGGCCAATAGATTTTAATGCAACAGACTACAAAATGTTTGATGTGTTTCAGTTTCCACGATAAAAATAAGAAAGTAAGATATTCAACTACTGGTTAATTATGGCATAATATTAAAATAAAATATCTTCAATGATCTGAAAAGGCTATTAAAACACTCTTTCCTTCTCCAACTACATATCCATGTGATTTGGATTGTCTTTATATGCTTTGGTAAAACAACACATTGCAACAGGTTGAATGCAGGATCTGACATGAAAATGAAGCTTTTTCTTATTAAGCTACACATTCGATTTGTAAAAATATAAAACCAAGCTAATCTCACTATTTTTTTTTTGTTTTTAGAAATGTAGTGATTGTTCACAAAATATGTGACTTGGCCCTGGCCGACTGGCTCAGTGGTAGAGTGTTGGCCTGGCATGAGGAAGTCCCAGGTTCGATTCCCAGCCAGGGCACACAGGAGAGGCGCCCATCTGCTTCTCCACCCCTCCCCCTGTCCTTCCTCTCTGTCTCTCTCTTCCCCTCCCGCAGCCGAGGCTCCATCGGAGCAAAAGATGGCCCGGGCGCTGGGGATGGCTCCTTGGCCTCTGCCCCAGGCGCTAGAGTGGCTCTGGTTGCGACAGAGCGATGCCCCAGATGGGCAGAGCATCGCCCCCTGGTGGGTGTGCCGGGTGGATCCCGGTCGGGCGCATGCGGGTGTCTGTCTGACTGCCTCCCCATTTCCAGCTTCAGAAAAAAAAAATGTGACTTATATGAACATGTAATGGTTTTTAATATTAAAGTTTTTATATTAACATGTAATGATTACATTAACATGTTATTTTAAAATAAATTAGCTGTGTGGCATAGCTAAGCCTGTAAAGCATGTTAGCGCACTGAATGCTACAGGTAACTGTAAGACAATGGTCAGTACTTAGGTTTCTAAACAGAGAAAAGGTACAGTAACAATACGGTATGAAAATAAAAAATGGTACACTTGTACAGGGCACGTGCCGTGACTGGAGCTTGCAGAACTGAAGTTGTCGAGTGAGTCCGTGTGAGTGGTGATGACTGTGAAGGCCTGGACGTCGCTGCTCACTCTGCAGACTTCAGAAGCACTGCACACTTAGCTACGCCAAACTTACTGTAAAACATTTTCCTTTCCTCAGTAACAAATTAAGCTTATCTTACTATAACATTTTACTATATAAATTTTTATTTTTCTAGCTTTCCAACTCTTTTCTAAGGACAGTTAGCTTAAAACGCAAGCATACTATATGGCTGTACAAAATATTTTACTTCTTTATATCCTTATTTTATAAGCTTTTTTCTAGTTAAGAAATTTTTTTTACTGTTTAAACATTTTCATTAAAAATTAAAACACAAAACACACACTAGCCTCGGCCTGCACGGGCCAGGAGCAACAATATCACTGTCTTCCACTTCTACTCTTGTCACTGAAGGCCTCCTGGGTCAGTAATGCACAGAAAGCTGTCATCTCCTACGACAACAATGCCTTCCTCGGGATGCCTTCCTGGGAACACCTCCCAGACGACCTGCCCTGCCCGAGGCTCTTCCTGAGGGTGTCGCTCTTCAGGAATTGTCCATGACAGTCTGCTTGGTTTGTTTCTTTTTTTCATCATAAATTTGCTTGTGAGCAGATAACGCACCATGAATTGTCTTCTCTATTAATGAAAACCTTCTGGTATCAATATCCATGTTTTCAAAAAAATTTATTTAAGGAGCTTGTTGAGGTCTATAAAAGTTCTGCTAAACCCTTCACTGTGATTTTTTTTTTTCGGTCAAATTCTGACCCTAGTCCTGAGGCCAGTGTTTAATTCCTGAGGCTCACATGTGTACAAAAGAAAAGCTTCCAAAGATATATGTCAACTGAGTTATTTACTAAAATAATCTATTAGTCTGACAGAGAAAAACATATTGATATCATATTAAAGCTAGGCATTTGGATGGAGAGACATACTGTCATTCATTTATAAACAATGAAAAAACAGAAATACAAAAATAATTAAAAATTAAAAATGTCTAGAGTTGCAACGTTATTTTATAAATCTTAAATGGTTATTTTTTTTTTTTTTTGTATTTTTCTGAAGCTGGAAACGGGGAGAGACAGTCAGACAGACTCCCGCATGCGCCCTACCAGGATCCACCCAGCACGCCCACCAGGGGCGACGCTCTGCCCACCAGGGGGCGATGCTCTGCCCCTCCGGGGCGTCGCTCTGCCGCGACCAGAGCCACTCCTGCGCCTGGGGCAGAGGCCAAGGAGCCATCCCCAGCGCCTGGGCCATCTTTGCTCCAATGGAGCCTTGGCTGCGGGAGGGGAAGAGAGAGACAGAGAGGAAGGAGGGGGGGGGGGTGGAGAAGCAAATGGGCGCTTCTCCTATGTGCCCTGGCTGGGAATCGAACCCGGGTCCCCCACACGCCAGGCCGACGCTCTACCGCTGAGCCAACCGGCCAGGGCCCTTAAATGGTTAATTTTAATAGTTCCACAAAGGCAGGTCATAACTGACAAGCCAGAAGCCATGACTTGGGCTTGAGGTAGATATTTTAGTACTATCTGAAGTTTTGTGAAGGTTTGATTAAGTACAAATTCTAGATTCAACATTAATCAGACAATATAATCAGAAGAGCAATTGTTACTACATCAACTACACGAAGGTAGATTGAATGTACTAACTTGTCAAACCTGAAACCAAGTGCTTACTTTTGTTACCTCCTAAGTCATCAAGAACATTCCATTGTTTGCATCTCTGAAAAACAAGATATTAACTATTAATTACCAGAAATTTTACTTAGACAATAGCATGCATTCTAGGATATGGTGAAACTATTTAATTAGTGATTACTTTATAATCCTGCTTTCATGTATCAATTGTTCTATAGTTTTTCCTATGTGAGGAAAACTTGGGAGTATGGGACCCCACTACCAGGTTACATATGCAGATTTTAACATAATTGTGGACAGACGCTGCCAAAATGGCCATCATTTAGGATGCCATTGGGCAAAGGTGATATATGACTGCAGTTCTAAGTGGCTAAGTAACTATTTAAAAACTAAGTGAGAAAGGAGGACTGTTACCATTACCTACACAATGCATTATGACACTGAGTTATTACCTACTTCACTGGGTAGTACTTTCCATCCACTTTAATTAGACAAGGTCTAGCCTGGCATATGTTGTATAATCTCAGCTTTCATATTTTCAAGAAGCAACTGGGGCTACTGCTGCTGACAGTTCTCATTCCTGATGCTCATCAGAGGAAAAACTGATGCATGAGGGCTTTCAAATTGTGACTGCTTGAACTGAACAATCCAAGCTACTTTGTTCACGACCCTGAGTATAAAAATGTCAAGTACCTGAAGAAATAGACAATTTGAATTTGAAATAGGGTTCAGAACTTCAGATTCCACATAAACCATCAGGCTGCTTATAACTCTAGGTGAAGACAGCAAAAATATTTTAATCTCCAACAAAGAAAAGAACTAATGTGGACTGAATCAGCCAGTGAGTACGAAGCCTAATTATAGGATGTTTTTTTAGATATGTGGTTTGCTTCTTTCAAATTTACGCAGTAATTTAAACTATATGTTGACAAAGTATTTGCAAGCAAAGACCCTGCCAGGTGTGCTTTAAAGAATGATCTGACACTAGCACCATCCATTTTATGTAAGTAATTAACAAATTACAAAGATGAATTGGCTTCCTTTAGGAAGCAGAAGGGAAGCTCTGTGATTGCTTCACTTGTCAGTCTCTTTGCCGACCCTTCTGTTTAGTTCATTTAGAGTCGGCTGGAGTAGGCTTTAGAATAGTAACATTTCACCCATCCACAAAGCCAGCTTTTCAGGTTCACAGAGGTTTCATTTAAGAACTAGACTCATCTCCTTGAATATATTTAAGGACACTGCATGTTTTTCTCCTCCCTTCCTCCTTCTTCCCCCTTGCCTTCCATCCCTCTGTAAACATTCGTGAGTGTTGACAATCAACAAGTCTCGCTGGATTTGACTAAACTCTGAACACCTTGAGTGACAATGTCTTTGAAGCCCTAGAAGTTAGCACAGTACACAGAACACATTAGATACTCTATAAACGTTTGCTAATTATTCACTAACTCAATTTCATTCAGTAAATATTTTGAGTGTTTATTATGTGTTACGTATTGGGCTGGGGAGGCTAAGAGTAATGACTACTGTACAACTGCTCTTCCCTCAGGAACCACAGCTAGTAAAGGAGAAAGACGACAGCAGGTAATTATGAAGCAGTGTGGAAGTTCAATGAGATGACATTCATCAAAAAGTACTTTTTGACCCACAAATGTAAATGAAAGCATGAGGTTGGTCTAAAAAATAAAGTATGTTTTAATGAAAGAAAATTCTTAATAAAACAATTGTTTTATTACAATCCAAATGTCTCCAGATCTGGCTTGTTGACCTTTTAGATTAAGCAATATTTGAATTTGTTGTTAGGGGTGGGGGGCTACAATGTATTTATTCAGCTAGTCCATCCTTTTATTATCTGCGTTTCTTTGGTCTTACAGTCTCACTGCAAGGTAATAAACTGTCGGGACAAAGTTACACCTGGTGCACACATTTTAAACCCTGATCTGCTCTTAATTTGGTCCCTTTTGTAAATACTGACTTCATTTTTTAAGAACTTCGCTATGTTTTAGAACATAGTGTAGAACACTAGAATAAAAATTTCACATATAAGTCAACCTAAGATATTTCAATTCTTAACAAGCAAGAAAAATTAAAAATAAAATCCCACCATACACTAAAAGAAAATGCTTAAACGGACACTGGAAAACACCATGCCCATAAACCAGAAGATACCCCGGTGCTACTTACATGGGGGGTCACACCACTTCACACGACTCTGTGGTGTTAAGCTACAATTTTGCCATTATGAACAGAATAGGTAGTGTTGATATAACAACAGTTCAAATGACACAGAAGCTCCCCTGAAATTTATCTTCTACATATAACATTTTATTTTAAGAGAATTCAGCCCAAGCTGGGAAACAATAAAAACTTATCTATTTGGTAAGTAAAGGTTAAAAATAAGAAGATGAAAGAAATATTTTATTTAGTCCCCACTATCGAAAAGCTTCATAGGCCCTGGCCGGTTGGCTCAGTGGTAGAGCATCAGCCTGGTGTGTGGAAGTCCCGGGTTTGATTCCTGGCCAAGGTACACAGGAGAGGCGCCCATCTGCTTCTCTACTCTTCCCCCTCTTCTTTCTTTCTATCTCTCTCTTTCTCTCCTGCAGCAAAGGCTTCATTGGAGCAAAAAGTTGGCCCGGGCACTGAGGATGGCTCCATGGCCTCCACCTCAGGTGCTAGAATGGCTCCAGTTGCCACAGAGCAACGTCCCAGATGGGCAGAGCATCGCCCCCTGGTGGGCATGCCGGGTGGATCCTGATCAGGCACATGTGGGAGTCTGTCTCTGTCTTCCCACATCTCACTTCAGAAATATACCAAAAAAAAAAAAAAAAAGAAAAGAAAAAGAAAAGCTTCTAAAAACTTTCTAGTAAATAATTTCACAAAATATCCCTTCTCAGAGTTAAGAGAATCCCTCAGGTATTCCCAGTTGTAAAAACATAAATACAATTTCATCACTAAAAATGAAAATTAGCAATATAATTAATCACTTACAGATGTGAAAGCAGAACTAAGAGGAAATGTGTATTTCAGCTGAACTCTTTCTTTTTCATTTTTCTTTTGTTTCTTGGCCTTTCTTTCCTCTTAGGTGACAAGAGCAAATAACCACAGTCATTTGTCTACTCATCATCATAATAATGGTAATAAGATCTAACATTTATTGAAAACCTAGTATGTGCCAGGCAGTACTGTAGTAAGACCTTGCTCAGAAAAATTAAAGCTTACAAAGCTACTACATTTTGGAATAACCACTTAAGTTCACATTGGCTCGGGTCCTTTGTGACATATAAGCACCCTTTGTCAATATGACAGTCCTCCCTTTATCCACAGTTTTACTTTCCATGGTTTTAGTTACCAGCAGTTAATTGCAGTCTGAAAATATTAAATACAAAATTCCATAAGTAAACAATTCATAAGTTTTACATTGTATGCTGTTCCGAGTAGCGGATGAAACCTCACAGTGTTCAGCTCCCTCCCGCCGGCGCAGGAATCATCCCTGTGTCCACGTCCTCCACGCTGTAGCTGTAGACGCTGCCTGCTGGTTAGTCACTTTATCGCTGGCACAGTTATCAGATTGACTGTCAATGGTATCACAGCTCTTGTATTAAAAAAACCCTTATTTTACTTAAACGCCATGCGTATAACTTTTATTACAGTATACTGCTGTCACTTTTCTGTTATCAGTTACTGTTAATCTCTTATTAATTTATAACTTAAGCCTTATAATGGGTATGTATAATACATGTAGGGAAAAACCATGTACACCTAGTGTTCAGTACTAACCATGGTTTCAGGCTGGGGGTTTTGGAACACATCCCCTATGAATAAGGGGAAGACTGCTCTATCAATATCTGAACACCCTTCTAAAATCCCAGTCCCAAGCATCCCCCATCCAGTCCCACTCTGCTCCCTATCCCACCCCTCCACCATCTGACCCCTAAATGCCTCTCCCTTTGCTGGAACCCACAGTCTGTTGACTGTACCCTTTCCTTGCCCTTTGTCTACTTCACATCTTCATTCCCACTTCCCAGCTTAAATTCTATGCTGTATCACAGGCTTTCCCAACCTCAGCACAACTGACAGTTGGGGCTGGATAATGCCTTGTGGTCCAGCTGTCCTGCGCACGACAGGCTGCTCAGCAACATCCCTCACCTCCATGCACTTGGGTAGCTTCTACCCACCAGATGTCAAGAACTTCTCCCCCAAGCAGTTGTGACAATCAAGAATGTCTCCAGATCTGGCCTGTTGACCTTTTAGATTAAGCAATGTTTGAATTTGTTATTGGGAGGGGTGGGAGGGGGTGGGGCTACAATCTATTTCTTCAGTTAGTCCCTCCTTTTATTATCTGTCTTTCTTTGGTCTTACACAGCCTCTCTGTAATGGAAAGCTGTGAGCCTGTGGAAATGAATAGAAAGGCTGTCTAGTTCCACTGTGGATCTCACAAGAGCTCCTCTGTGCCTCAGTGGAAGGCCTTTCTCCTTTCTGCACCTCCATTCAGCAGCACTTCTGTGAGTTACAGACAGCTCTCATTCCCCAGCAAAGGCCCTGAGCCAAGTGAGGCTCTGCCGCCCTCCGCACGACAGTGAGTGCCTATCAGGAGACAGCTAAATCAGAAAACCAATTTCACTGTAATAATAGCAGCAAGTCACATACTTGGTAAAGTAGTTACCGTTTTAAGAAACTTAATATGAAAAACACTGCAAACCACTCTCTGCCCCCCACCTTTTTTAAGAGAGAGAAGCACTTAAGAGATAATTTCTTGTCTAAAGCACTAGTTGAGTGATTTTTCTTTACTTTGTACTATTTTAGGAGGTGACATCAGGTGGCTCATATTGCCTCCTTTAATAACAAAGCTAAAGCCCCGCCCAGGCTGTTCGCTGCTTTCTACAGGCCAGGTCTCTGCCAGGCTTTTCTCTCCCCCATCCACACCCAGCTTTACTGAGATACAATTGATCCACAACAGTGAGTTTAAGGTAGGGACTGTAGTGATTGTATGTATATACTGCAAAATGACTATCACGATAAGGTTAACATATCCATCACCTCCAAGAGTTACAATTTGTGTGTGTGTGTGTGGTCAGAACTTTTAAAAACTATTCTTTTAGCAGCTTTCAAACATACACTACATTACTGTTAAATAGTCACCATGCTGAACAATACATCCCTAGAACTTAATCATCTTATAACTGGAAGTTTGTACCCTTTGATCTTCCTCTCCCAATCCACCACCCCACTCCATCTCTGACAAACACCAGTTTATTCTCTGTTTCCACGAATCTGTTTTTTTTTAGATTCCACATATCAGTGAGATCATACAGTCTTTTTCTCCTTGTGTCTGACTTACTTCACTTAGCATAACACCGTCAAAGTTTATCCATGATGCTGCCAGTGAGTCAGTTTTCTTCTGTTTATGGCTGAATGGTATCCCATTGCATAGAGATGGACTCACTTCCACCCTTTCTTTTCTCTACCTGCACCCAAATCCAGCCTATATCTTATCTTTCATATATGCAATGGAGTATTATTCAGCCATAAAAAGAAGAAAATAATATTGTATATATCATTCTCTTTATCCATGAAGCTATCAATGGACACTTAGGTTGTTTCCATACTTTGGCTCTTGTGAATAATCTGCACTGAACATGGGAGTGCCCATGTCTCTTGGAGAGGGTGATTTTATTTGGTATATACCCAGAAGTAGAATCTCTGGACCTTGTGGTGGTTCTATTTTTAATTTTGGGGGGAGTTTCCATACTATCTTCCACAGGTCTGCCAGTCTTTCTGACTGCTGCTGGCCCTTTCCAGTTCAAACGTCCCCTGGACTGGGAAACTCTTCCTCTCTCCACGGCCAGGTCAGGTTTGAGGGCCCAGCTCTGTACTTAAGAACTTTTGCTTAACCATTCTTCAATAAAAGTTAGTTGAAGAAAGTGGATTTCTATAATCCACTTAGCCCAATCTAATTTATTTGGGAGGAGGAGGAAATTCGGGAGACCATCATTAGGAGGACTGTGGTAATCTTTGTTTTCCATGTCTGAACAATCTCCAAATTCATTTCTTGCCCCTCTAAGTCTTAGCAGCTCACCTTATTCGTCCCCTTTATTTTCCTCTTCCGTAACTCCAGGTAATGTGTATGATGCTGACAGCCTCACCTCTCTGGCTTCCCTGGCCAAGCCTCTCCAACATTCAGGAAGTCTTTGTGTCTTCTAGTTCCAGACACCACAGGAAAAAAATCATCTTCGTGGCCTCTTCCCAACAAGAGTTTTAAGTGGGTCTTTTCTTTCTGACCCCAGCTCTATAACAGCATTCAATAAAATTCAGCTGCTAACAGGTGGTCGTCTGCAATATGTCACATTTTCTCCTGTCAAGGTGCCTTTTATCTGATGAGGACTGCCTTCCACCTTTCCTCCTCCCTACCCTTACCCAAATCTGGCCTATATCTTATTCTCTTCCTTAAATCTACAGGAACAAAGCTATCCTTGCTCACCAGTTTTTCTAGACTACCATTATAATATTTAAAACTCAGAGCATTTTCCTGTTTTGAAAACTTTCAATGAGAAGTCCTTTTCTAATTCTGTCCTTTTTCATGTCCTTCCGAATCATATTTCATTAGTTATATATTTCTCTTTTGCTTAAACTTACTATGGTGACTGTTTCCTCTCTGCCAGTCTCCCTTTTATTTTAAACAATACACAATAACAAGTGTCTCAGTCTGCCTCCGCCCTTGAGTTGTTGGCCCAGCTCTCTCATTCTTTTCAACTCAAATTACCCCAAAGTGTCATCCACATGAATTCTTTTCTGTGCTTCCCACCTGCTTAATTTTCAGCCCTGTCAGTTTGGTTTAAATCTACTCTTCTACTAAATCCACCCTTTGGAAGGCCACCAGAAACCATCTGAAACTGAAACACAACTTCCTCCATCCCTACGTGGAACTTTAGCACTTACTACCACCTCTCCATCTCTCGGCTCCTCTTTCCTTTTTTGACAAGTCTCTTTCTTGCCCCCCTGTTTACCTGTCTTGTCCTTTTGTTAAATATAAGGCATAAGATAGTCCTAGCTGTTGTATATCCCTGCTCCTCCACTCCCTCTACAAAGGAGGGAAGCCTGCCACGGGTATGTTGTTGATCCCTGTGCTGGTAGGTTGGCCCCACAACTAGTGTCACCCATTGGTTCTCTCTCCCTTCTGTGTAGCAGAAGCAATAAGAAGGTCCAGCTATAACTCCTGGAATAAAGCCCATAAAAGTGCTTTCCATCCTGCTTTGCTTCTGGGCTCCCAAGGCTTATCAGGCCTCAGCAGATGGGGTCCTCTGCAGATGAGTCTGGGCCCCTGGAATTCTTCCTCCAGCAAGCACAGCTCTGCCTTGCTTTGCCTTCCCTACACTGTGTTTTTCACCTGGAGTCTGAGGATGAGCATAAACTTGTCAAGGGCTTGACTGGGGTACTTCTGCGTCCAGTCAGATCATATTTGCTTTCCATCACAACACAGATAGGACTGTCACTTCTGTGTGTCCCTCCCTCCCCTCTTTTCTTCCTCCCTCCCCTTCATTGTGACATACCTGAGCTCCCAGCCTGGATCTCAGCCTCCTGTGCTGTTCCTTCAGCCAATGCATATGGCTACCGCCTTCAGCTACCCTCTCCCAGATCTATGGCTTCAGCTTCATCCTTCACCCAAGTTCTAGTTCTGAATTCTTGAACTTTTTGATGAAGTCAAAAATTCCCCCTAAAATCCACTCTCTTTCTAATGTCTATGTATGTGTTTTTAGTGACCAAAACCTCCAGTCGTCCAGATCTGAAACATGGTAATTTGACTTCTTCCTTTCCCACATATTATATGAGCCACTAAATTCTCTTCACTCATCTTAGTAATGTTTTTCAAATTCACAAGTGTTCTATATCAATCTCTCAACTATGTTTCACGCTTCTGTTACCTTACCAATGATAATTTATCTCTTTAACTGACTCCTAAACGCCAGTATCCCTCTTTCCAAGGAGTCCTATCCACTGTCACTAGACAAAGTGACACTGAACCTACTCTCTACTGCTCAGAACACCAGAGGTGCTCTAGTTCCTACTCAGTTCAAATCAACTCACCTGACATTTAAGCAATTTTTCATCAATATATCTCTTCTGGTTTATTCTTCATCAATATCCAAATTGAATTCTAAATTGCAACCAAGTTGGCTCTGCTAGCTTTACTGTGTGAGACGATTTCCTCACACACGGTAAAGATTCTGGGATCCAGAGCCAGACGAGCAAGGACTCAGGCTGTGAATTCTACTTCTTGTAGCTGTGTAACCTCGGGTAAGTTACACACCTCCCTGAGCTATATTGTTCTCACAGATAAAATAAAAACAATGATGGATTTAAACAGATAACCCATGTACAGTGTAGAGTTAACCCATGGTCTGTTTTGCAGAAAAGCAACGTGCAAAACTCCATGTGGAAAATACTTATTCTTTCTGAAGATGAAATAATGCAAACCAAATGAACCTTAAGGTACCATTTTATATCTTTTTTATCAATTATATACAAAGAAATTTTAATAAGGCACATACTATACTAAGATTACGATTAAATAGGGACATGTGTGTATTATCTATGATGTTGTAAACTGACAAAATGCTTTTCTTCAAAATCTGTAAATATGTAGTTGAAATCATAAAGGCAGTCCAAGTCCACTCAAAACGTGGCTTAGCAGAAGCAAAACTTACAGGCACACATATGTCACCACGCAAAATAATAGCAAAGTGGAAGTTATTCTAATTGCCCAATAAAAACAGAAGGAGCATTTTAGTAATGGTATCAACATAACAATATTATGCAGCCCTTAACATTCACGATTATAAAGTAAATTATATGGGACGCAGGACACTTTTTGGTTGCTTGGCATCTGATCCCTTTCCTATGCTGGGGGAATCCCAATCCTTGTGGGTTTCAGTGAAAGGCTACAGAAGCAGAAAATGTGAGATCTTCGTTTCCCCAGCCTTCCCTGAAGCTAGGCCATGGGCATGTGCCCTAGGAATCACTGCTCAGATGCCCCTGCCATGATTTAAAGGGGAGCTAGTGATCCAGAAAGAGGGGTCAAAGGTTTCCCTTTGCGGTAGTGGTAGACGGGGGGAGGGGCAGTGAGGAGGTGATCTGATGATTGGACGGTGTGTTAGAACGCTCGGGCTATTGTAACAAAGTGCCACAAACTAGGGGCTTAAACAAGATAAATTTATTGTCTCATGGTTCTGGAGGCTTAGCGTCCAAACTCAAAGTGTCAGAGGGCCAGCTCCCTCTGAGAGCTGCAGGGAGAATCGTTCCCTGCCTCTTCTAGCTCCTGATGTTTGCGGTCAGCCCCCTGGCATTCCTTTGCTTGTAGCTGCAATGCTCTACTGCCTTTGTCGCCACAGGACCCTCTCCTCCTGTGTGTCCCTCTTCTCCGAAAAGGAGATTAGTCACATCAGATTAAGGGCCCATCCCACCCCAGTATGACCTTATCGTAAATAATTACATCAGCAACTATTTCCAAATGAGGCCACATTCTGAGGTACTGGGGTTAGGACTTTCACTGTATCTTTTTGGGGGAACATGATGCAACCCACAACAGGTGGTATTTACCACCTTGACTGTGTCCCCAGTGCAAGCTGCAGTGTCTGCTGCTTGGTGGCAGTGGTGCAGTGTCCTTACTCTTCATGCGCATGATTGACTGGGACCTTGTTTGGGGTGGGGGTGGGGGTCTCTAGAAGCTATCTAATGTCCTTTAATAATTCCTTTTCTACTTAAATTGGCTATAGTTCTATTGCTTTCCACCTATAACACTGTATAACTATTTAAAAATATTTATGTATTTTGACAAATGTGTAATGACATATACCCACACTTACAGAATTACACAGACGAGTTTCACTGCCTTAAAAATCCCTGTGCTCCACCTCTTCATATCTCCCTCCTCCCTAAACCCAGATTAACTTCTTTCCCTTAGCAATAAGCATTTAAGTTTCCTCCATGTTTTTTCCTGGCTTGAGAGCTCATTTCTTTTTATCGTTGAATAATATTCTATTGTCTGGTGGTACCACAATTTATCCATTCACCTACTGAAGAACAAATATACACCACAAATAATAAACCCCAATGTATACTGTGGACTTTAATTAATAATGATGTACCAATATTAGATCATCAAATATCATAAATGTACCACACTAATTCAAGACGTTAACAGAAGAAATTGTATGAAGGGCAGGTGGTGGGGGGTAATATAGGAATTCACTATACTTTCTGCCCGATTCTTCTATAAACCTAAAACTGTTCCCAAAACAACCTATTAATATAAAAATATATTTAAGTGAAAAATAACATTTAAAAATATATATTTATGTGTCACATTAAATGAAAAGATAGACTAAAAATGGAAGGTGTTTTATGACAGTAGGCATGTGGAAATATATACACTTAGGGAACCAAGAACCGGACAGTAGCACCAGGAAAATACTGTATAGTCTTAGGTGTCATCTCTGTAACCCTGCCAGCATGAGTTTCGTTTCAAGGCTTGCGGCAGGTGACCAACCACAAAGGAATGTCCGATGAAACTGCTGATGATTGAAAATGCACCAACATCCGTAATTAGTGGAAAAGCACCCCTGTGCCCAGCGATAGCGGCAGCCAATCAGCAAATGCCCCGCTACCCTTCCTACTTCCCTAACCTAGCCCTTAAAACATGGCCTAAGTCTGTAGGCGGGGCTGCTCTCCCTTACCAGACAGCCCGGCAGGGTTCCTTTCATGAAAGCCTGTTACACTGGTCTTTGGGACTCCGACTGATTCTTCTATCATTTGTTGCCAAAACCTGGGACAGGGTACTAACTGCCTGGATGATCCCTCTTTGCTGTCCAAACTTACAACCAGGGAAGCAGTGGGCAGTGGCAGCTCATCCTGGGCTTACTCCCTGATTCTATATATTTGGACATGTAATTGTAGGTTGATTGTCCGGCGGTCTAACCCTGTCCTGAACCCCTGCCGGTCCAGAGGTAGGAGATTTTTTTGAGGTCTTACTATTCCCAGTAGGTCCTTGTGCCTCCCATTCGTCCCGGCCCGGCCCAGGGTTGTGCTTCGGAACGACTCTCATTTAAATGGCCTGTCTCAGTTTCATTTTCTCAACAATCTAGGCGCCTAGTCAGGTCGCTCTCATTCTCATTAGAACTGAGGTCTCCAGCAACGACTGGTTGCCTCACGTTCTACTCATTCTCCAGGAATAATTGAGGGAGTCTGAGGACGCTCTTCTCCCTCGTTATTCTCAGCCCATCATGGGAACCTCCCAATCACAACCCTCAGAGGCTACACCCCAGGCTGTCTCTTAAAACTCGCATCAAACTCAGTCTCCTGGACCTCAAGCCAAAAAAAACTCATCTTGTCTGCAATACAGCCTGGCCCCAATACAAGTTCGACAATGATTCCCATCGGCCTGAAAAGGCACATTTGACATAAACATTCCTCGGGACCTAGACAATTTCTGCCACCGGACTGGGAAGGCCTCAGAAATTCCCTATGTACAGGCTTTCTTCTTTCTCCAATCTCTACTCTCCTCTATTCCTCTTGCTCAACCTACCAAATACTTTTAGCAAAAAAACCCTCTCCTCCGTCCTCCTCCAACTCTCCTCTAAGCTCTAATCTTTTTGACTCCTCTGACCATGTGGTGCCACCACCAGCACCTCAACCTCCTCCTCCTCCTCCTCCTCCTCCTCCTGCAGATTCTGACCCTCCTTTCCATCCAGCTGTTCACACTGCCCGTCCGTCTGCTTCCTCTCTTCTCCCCTCTATGCTGACAACTCCCTGCCATCTCAAAAAGCTTAAAAAAGCAGAGTTGTCTATTGAGCAGTGTAAGTAATCTGTTTTGTCTCTTTGTTTTTCAGAAAATATCTCTAGTAAGTCTTTCTTTAATGTATAATTGTGTCTGTTTCTAAGGCCTTAAAGCAATAATTATCCACCTCTTAAATCAAGGCTTACTTATCCCCATGGACTCTCCCTGCAATACCCCCATCCTTCCTGTTCAAAAACCTTCAGGGGCTTATCGCTTCATACAAGATTTACAAGATTTATGCCTAATCAATGAGGTGGTAGTTCCCCTCCATCCAGTAATCCCTAATCCCTACACATTACTGTCACACATTCCCTCAGACACCACTCACTTCACGGTCCTAGACCTCAAGGATGACTTCTTTACCATTTGTTGGTCAAATAAGTTTTTAAATATGATATATATGTTTGCTTGTTTATAGTTTGTATTGGGTGTGGGGGACAGGCTATAAGCAGGTCGGGTAATTATAGCCTAAGACTTAGTTTTAAGACTAAGCTTTTCCCCACACCCTTGACTGATGGCATTATGTAGAATGGTGCACTCTCATGAGGAATCTCATTATGCCTCAGATAAGTGACTTTGTATCAGAGACTTCCTTGTTTGTATATTGGATTAAAGGTTTTAATTTCTACTATAAAATGAGGGCAGACCTGGAGCTTGCTCTCTCTCGATTTCTGAGATTAGCACTAGAGAGGAGAGCAGAAAAAGGCCACGTGGAGGAGGCCAGGAGAAGCAGCCAAAATGATGGAGTGCTGAGGGAGAAGCCAGTTTGTGCAGAGTTTGTGAAGGGAGAAGAAAGGAGATGGGGAAGAGAGGTGAATAAGGCTGGTGGGTTAGAAACCTTTGTTTCTAGGAAACTCGGATAAGACAGTAGCTTTGTGAGCACTGAATGAGTGGGTTTTGGAGCCCAGTGTGTGTTTTTACTTGCCCATTGGGTGCAAGCTAGGATTAAAGCTAATGGCCCACCAGTTCTTGGCTCCGTTGTTTCATTACCGTCTGTCTGAATCTAATGCGAACCTGCATGGGTCAGGATGCTGTGATGGTGGCCGTGGCTACTGGCTTTACACTATTCCTCTACACCCTGACTCTTACTTTCTGTTTGCCTTTACTTGTACTGACCCAGATACTAATGCAGCCCAGCAACTTACATGGACTGTCTTACCCCAGGGGTTCAGAGACAGCCCACACTTATTTAGGCAGGCACTAGCTCAGGATTTAGCAGCGTGCAATCTCGAAACTAGTACTCTCTTACAATATATAGATAACCTACTTCTCTGCAGCCCCTCCCTGCCTGCCTCAAGGAGCTACACCGCCACCCTTCTTAACTTCCTCACCATAAAGAGATATCATGTCTCCTCCACTAAGGCTCAACTTCACTCTCAGTCCTTAGTCTATCTGGGCATCGCCTTAACCCTCACCACTTCAGTTTATCTGAGGTCTCACCCTAGATAAACTCAGACCCTCTCAGTCTCCAACCACTTACCACCGCTGATCAAATCCTTTCTTTCCTTGGTCTAATAGGCTTCTTTAGACAGTGGATTCCCAATTTTGCTCTCTTAGCCAAAATCCTCAATGAGATCTCCTGAGCATGGCTTTTAACAGGAAAAGTCAGATCCAAAGGAGATCAGGCAAAATACCAGCTCTTGGTGGCTGCCCTTAAAGTCTCCAATGCCCTTAAGGGCCTCATAAAATTCCACCAGGGTCCGGCTTCAAGTGTGGAAAGAAAAGTCATTGGGCAAAAGCCTGTCCGGCTTCTTAGCCCCTGTAAAGCCAGTAATCAGGGCCAGGGCCACTATCACAGCAGCCCAGCCCTTGCAGGTTCGCATTGGATTCGGACAGTCGGTAAAGAAACCATGGAGCCAAAAACTGGTGGGCCATAGTCTTTAATCTAGCTTGCACCCGGCGGGCAAGTAAAAATACACACTGGGCTCCAAAACCCAGTCACATTCAGTGCTCACAAAGCCACTGACTTATCCGAGTTTCCTAGAATCAAAGGTTTCTAGCTCACCAACCTTATTCTCCTCAGTTCCCCATCTCCTTCCTTATCCCAGATACAAACTCTACACAGACTGGCATCTCACTCAGTACTCCGCCATCTTGGCTGCTTCTCCTGGCCTACTCCACGTGGCCTCCTTCTGCTCTCCTCTGCTCTCTCTTGCTAATCTCAGGAACCAAGCGCCAAGTCCCGTTCTGCCCCCATTTTATAGTGTAGCTTCACAACCTTTAATCCAATATACAAAATAGGGTAGTCTCTAATACAAAGTCACTTCTCTGAGGCATGATTGGATTGTACCGCCCTACAGCAAAAAGGGTGGGAAAGGCTTAATCCCAAAACCAAGCCCCAGGTTACAACGATCTCCAACACACATTAATATCACCTGGGCGATGGCCTCTTTAACAAAGTGAGCATAATACATTTTATCTGCCCAACAGCCCCTGACAAGGCCTTGTCCTCACTATGGGAAAAAGGGACATTGGAAGGTAGACTGCCCCCTTGCTCCTCTAATGGAGGGTTCAGTATCTTCTAGCCCTACCCCAGCCATCTGTGACCTAACCTTGCCTAGCCTGCTGGCACTTGACACTGATAACTGAAGGTGCCCAGGGCTAATGGCCCCATCTCATATCACCATCAAAGAACCTAGGATAGCAATCCAAGTAGCAGATAAGCCGATCTAATTTCTTACAGACACGGGGGCCACTTACTCTGCCTTGCCCAAATATTCGGGTCCTGCTCATCCCTTAATGATCTCTGTTGTGGGTGTTGATGGTCTTATTTCCTCCCTATTGGCCACAGATCCACAGCCTTGTCTAATACATGGTTTCTTTTCTCCTCCTATCTCAGTGCCCTATACCTATTTTAGGCCAGAACCTACTCCCCAAATTCAGAGCCTTTCTCTCCTTTCACTTCCTGTTCTCAGAGTCAGCCCTGTTACTGCTTCTCAGCTAGCCAGATTTGCCCAATTCTGTTATAAATTTACCTCAACCATCCAGCATAGTGTATCCCAAGGTTCTCCTCACCACCCCCATGGCAGCAAAACTCCAGGGAAATGCCCCCTAGTTTCATGTCTCCAGGTTAAAGAAAACAGAAACTCTATCTCCACACATGCCTATGGATGACCCTTCTAGTCAACCTGAATCACTGCCCAAATATGCCTGCTCCCCCTTAGGGCCCACCAAGGTCAGACTAATTAAAATACCAGAAGAAGAATAACAGCATGAGCCATGAGTAACTATGATTACCCCCTGACAACAGAGAGGATGGAGATTCCAGCTTGCTCTATTCTTATCTCCTTACCCTTAAAGGCATACTCTGCCCCCATACCCTCCCTCTTGGAATCCTCTCATCTAGAAAGCTCTTCTAATCTTAGTTAAAATCTCGTAATCAAGACTAACTCTTCTTATGCAGCCAACTGCTGGATATGTCTGTCCATGTCATCTTCAGCTTACTCAGCTCTCCCTATTCCTCTTAATAATACTCATCTCCTTCATACCACTCTTATGTACAAGATTCAGAAAGGGGCCACCTGCTGTGAGAGAGCCAGCACTCTCATAGGAGATTACCCTACCTCAGCTGCAAACCAAGCAAACAAGCTATACTAAACCTACTATTCCCAGCTTGACAAGCTCCTTCCACAGCCCTTTCCAACCATGGAGTCACACCTATCAATCCTCCCTGGGGACCAGGTCTACAAGAAAACACGGGGAAAAACCCCTCTCCAGCCTACCTGGACAGGGCCCCATACTGTTATCCTGTCCACCCCTACCGCCATCAAAGTGGAAGAAGACTCACACTGAACTCATCTCTCCCACATTAAGCCTTATCCCACCAGTACCCCTAAAACCCACATCTCCACCCCCACACATCCTCTGTCTCTCAAAATCTCCACATGTTCCCCTATCCAAGAAGAACCAGACCAGTCCATCTCATAATGCTCCTCCAAGAGGCCATATCCCACCATAGTGCCCAGTGCAGCAGGCACTCACAACAGGCAACTTCCAATTACCACCTTGCAAGATTCTTCTTCTTCCTTCTTCAGGCCTCTGAGGACCTCTCCTGGTTTAGGCCTCACTCCAGTGAAATTGACGGATGGCTCAATTGGATGCAGGACTTGGTCTGGCAAGGTTCTCTACTTGAATTTTCTCCAGAAGAAACAGCGCCTTCTCAATTTCTTCTTCTCTTCCTCTAAATCACCCCTAAGCCCAACCACCATGCCCCCAGTTCTTGATCTCCTAATGCCAGTTCTACTTTCTCTCTTATTGGGCACCACATATGCCACCCCCATCTCCTCTCTCCTAGAGGACACGTATATAGAATGCTCTCAACCTCACTCAAAGACTTTTAATTAAAGCTACAGGTATTGATTGACTTATGACCTATGCAACTTACGACCATTCAACTTTATGACCACAATAGCTAGCCACGACTTCACCGCATCTGGCAGCACAAGCATTGCCCAGCTGGGCGTACGACACTGCGGACCAGCTTCTGGCAGCACTGTTTTGTACATGTTTATATATTTTGATATGTTTTGCAATTGGGAAAATGTTTCCTATGTTATTGTTTTACACCTGTATTTTGTATTTTTGTATGCACCTGTATTTTGTAATTTTGTATGTTTTGAAAATATTAAATCAGTTGTACTGGTAATGCAGTATTTTACTTAAACCTGACGAATGTAAAAATAAGAAACAAAATGTTGTAGAAATGATACAAATGGCCTGACCTGTGGTGGCGCAGTGGATAAAGCGTCGACCTGGAAATGCTGAGGTCGCCAGTTTGAAACCCTGGGCTTGCCTGGTCAAGGCACATATGGGAGTTGATGCTTCCAGCTCCTCCCCCCCATCTCTCTCTTCTCTCTCTGTCTCTCTCTCTCCCTCTCTCTCCTCTCTAAAATAAATAAAAAATAAAAAAATAAAAAAATAATTAAAAAAAAGAAATGATACAAATGGCATAAAATGAACAAAGAAAATTATGATATATAATAATGAAATAAAATTATGATAAAATATGACTTAAAGATTTTTATAACATCATTTCACAGTACTGTACATATAGCCTACTCAACTTACGACCATATTGTGTTACGGCTGGTCTGTCGAAACCAATCATGGTTGTAAGTCGAGCACTAGCTGTAATTCTTCCTATGCAGTTATATGCTGGATGTGTATGTCTATGTCCTCCTCAGCTTACTCTGCCCTTCCTATCCCAAACAACAACACCCACCTTCTATGAACAATTCTCATATACCAAACCCAAAAAGGGGCTTCCTTCTTTAAGAGAGCCGACACTCTTGTAGGGAATTATTCCACTTCAGCCGCCAACTGAGAAAATAAGCTATATTTCCAGTTCAAAAGAATTAAAACCCCCAATTCCCCCTGCTCAGGGACCAGTCACCCTGAACACCCCCCTGCTTTCACCTGCCCCTTTATGCTTCACTGCTCAAGGTACTTTCCCAGTGGGTCACCTCCCCTCTAACCTCTGCAACACCACAATAACTATCCAATTTCCCAAAGACCATCAGAACCATCGAGTTAACTAGCAAGTCTCTCCAGAAGCAAACGGATTATTTTCTAACCCCAGTTGATTCACAGGACCCCCTACCCTTACGGTTCAATCTCATAAATACTCCTATCCCACGAACCAACTCTATCCCTGGCTTTCCTCAACAGCTTAGACTACCTTAAAATGCTCAAAACAATCCTCTACTCATATCTCCCCACTTATTGGGGCGGCTCTTTCCTCCACCCTGACCATCTGGAGCTCAGAAACAGAGAAACGACAATGACCCCTTGTCCATCTATTCTCTATTCACCTCTCAGCCTGCCTCACCCAATCAGGGGCTTTCAACTTGTGTGGGACCAACACCTATGTAAAGCCAGAAGGCACGGCCAGGGCTACCATCACAGCAGCCAGGCCCATGCAGGTTCACATTGGATTCGGACAGTCGGTAAAGAAACCATGGAGCCAAAAACTGGTGGGCCATAACCTTTAATCCTACCTTGCACCCGGCGGGCAAGTAAAAATACACACTGGGCTCCAAAACCCAGTCACACTCAGTGCTCACAAAGCCACTGACTTATCCGAGTTTCCTAGAATCAAAGGTTTCTAGCTCACCAACCTTATTCTCCTCAGTTCCCCATCTCCTTCCTTATCCCAGATACAAACTCTGTACAAACTGGCATCTCACTCAGCACTCCACCATCTTGGCTGCTTTTCCTGGCCTTCTCCACGTGGCCTCCTCCCGCTGCTGGCTCTATTCTCTCTGCTCTCTCATGCTAACCTCAGGAACCAAGCGGCAAGTTCCCGTTCTACCCCTATTTTATAGTGTAGCTTCACAACCTTTAATCCAATATACAAAATGGGGTAGTCTCTAATACAAAGTCACTTCTCTGAGGCATGATTGGATTGTACCGCCCTACAGCAAAAAAGGTAGGAAAGGCTTAATCCCAAAACCAAGCCTCAGGCTACAAGGATTCTACCTGCCTTTAGCCCACCCCAACACACATTAATATCACCTGGGCGACGGCCTCCTCGTGTTATCTTTAACAAAGTGAGCATAATACATTTTATCTGCCCAACAACCTATATATGTCTCCCTACTAATTGGACAGGAATCTGTACCCTAATCTATCTCACTCCAAATATCAACCTAATCCACCCCATGAGCCTCTTCCAGTTCCTAGCACACTACCCGTCAATCTAAGGACCAAACGAGCTGTACAGGTAATCCTTCTTGTTGCTTTAGGAATCTCTACAGGAGTAGGTCTAGGGGCAGGGGGACTGGCCACTGCCCTGTCTTATTCCCACTCTCTCTCTGAAGACCTCCAGAGCTCCCTGGAAGAAATTGCCTCCACCCTGGTAATATAAAGTACTGCACCCCACATTCTGAAAGGCACTGTACCTCACTTCATTAAATCCACATAGAGACACCCAGTCCAGATAAATTTTGAAGAGTTTTATTAAAGGAGGAGATCTGTTAATATGCCAGCCACATATGACTGACACAGGGTATCAGGCCCAAATTGTGCAGTTCCAAAAATAGTTCAGGGGTTGCTTATATACCCTTGATTACATGTGGGTGGGGGAGAGCATGACATTATGGCACAATTATTAACAAGATTATAACATTTGTCTAGGGGATACACAGAAACATTAAGACTCTCAAGGTAACACAATCAAAGACATTTACAAATCTTTCAGGGTTCCTCTTCCCTCACTAGCCTAGAGGTATTTTACTCTCAAGAGTGCAGGAAAGGGAGGAACCACAGTCAATGCAAGGTGGTATGTAAATTCTGCCTCCTATTGAAAGAGATGAAGTTTCTCAGTTAACCTTAATCCTTTCAGAGAACTTAAAACAAATGACCCTAGTCATCCTTGTAAGTCAGGAGACTTCTACATTCCTTTTCCTCCATTTTAAGGACAAGAAAGCCTGACCTTTTCCTTCTAGAGTATCAATTTTAATTTGCAGCGTTTTGGTACCTTACAACACTAGTAAAACTGTAGGATCAAATTGATTCCCTAGCCGCCGTCATGCTACAAAACCGCCAAGAACTTAATCTCTTAATGGCAGAAAAAAAGAGGTATTTGTGTCTTTCTAGGAGAACAGTGTTACTTTTAGCTTAATCAGTCAGAACTAGTTAGAGATGCAGCAACCAAATTCAAGGAACGAGCCCAGCGAATCCGTGAAAAACAAACCGAATCGTGGAATCAGTGGTTTTGCACAAACTGGGTGTCTTGGCTATTGCCTTTCATTGGTCCACTCACTTTCCTATTTATTATTCTAGCTTTTGGACCCTGCCTCTTACATCTGTTCACTAGTTTCTTACAGAACCGTATGCAGGCCTTCACCAATCAGAAAATTGGAGAAATCTTCCTAACCCTACACACCAACTCTGAAACCTGCCCTCACGAAACAGAAAAATCTGGACCCCTGTTAATACACCCCTACCTGGTAGGAAACCATCACTGCACCCTCTACCCCTCACTGAGAGTGGTCCTGAGAGAGGCCATCACCCTTCACCGCCACTACTCAGCAGGAAGAAGTTACAGAAGATGATGACCTCTGTCCCCTTTCCCTTGAGCCTCTCTGGGAATCATTCCCTTTCCTTTTTATATAAATATATCAAATAGTCGGGAATCTTAGGTGTCATCTCTGTAACCCTGCCAGCATGAGTTTCGTTTCAGGACTCACGGCAGGTGACCAACCACAAAGGAATGTCCGATGAAGTCATGGACGGTTGAAACTGCTGACGATTGAAAATGCACCAACATCCGTAATTAGTGGACAAGCACCCCTGCGCCCAGCCATAGCGACAGCCAACCAGCACATGCCCGCTACCCTTCCTACTCCCCTAACCTAGCCCTTAAAACATGGCCTAAGTCTGTAGCCGGGCTGCTCTCCCTCACAAGTCAGCCTGGCAGGGTTCCTCTCTTCCTTTCAATAAAGCCTGTTACACTGGTCTTTCAGACTCCGATGGATTCTATCAGATAGGAGTTGGGATGAGGGAATAGTTCTGGTTTGTTCATTTTTCACAATTGTGTTTCACATAATTATAAAATTTTCTTAATTTTCAAAAATTCTATAAAAGGTGGGAAAGAAACAATGATATAATCCATTATTTTCCTAGTAGGAATTTCAAAATAATGTCTAGGGATAGAGAATCCATCTAACACTTCTATATTGAGAAAGAGTGTATATGAAGCACCATTCACAGAATCACAAGGAGTAACAGCGGTTCAACCAAGCTTTCAGTGAGAAATTGTATCTGAACTTTTTTGTTGTTAGCACGGAGCACAGATACCACAAGCAAAACATGCTCAACAAATATGCGTACTTAAATGGTTAAATTACACTGCTCACAAAAATTAGGGGATATTTTATCGCTTCATATTCACTTTGAAATATCCCCTAATTTCTGTGAGCAGTATATTAATTACTGCATCCGTAAACAATGTCCTTGATGTAGGATTAAGAGTTTATCCTCTCACTTTCCTGTTTCTATTTCAAATTTCTTGGCTCTGCTCTAATTGACACCAGTTGATGATAAAAAAAGTTACACTCTTAAATCAATTTCCGTATTCACTGTTTTTCAGCATGATCTCAATTACATGCTAATCGGAGTTAACCTTGACTGGTAGCAGAACTCCATGGGGCAATTGTTTTCCTCTCCAGCTGACCCATGAATGAAGGCTAGCTACCATTAAATCCAAACACACCCTAAGCATGCCATCATTAAATACTGAAAACACACTCATTTGAAATGGTGGATAAAATTTATTAATGGCAATATTATGAATTTGTCAGAGTTCTTTTAAAATCAATTTTTAAGAGAATTTCACCCTCAGAACCGAAATGTTAAGACTGCTGGTTGGCAGCATGAAATTGAATGCAATGAGCCTGTTTTGGCTCAGTGCTTAGCAGCTAAGGTCAATAAGACCTTGTTTGTGCCATCTACAGTTTATGCATAAATCTAACAGCATAAACAGATACTCCAGCCAATTTACATTCTCAACAGCAACTCGGCATTTACAAATTGTTTCTGTCTTCTGAAAGGGGGAAAAAGAACAATTTAATTGATTGCACATAGTGTTTCCCTTACAATTTTCTTAAAAATATCAGAGTTCCCTAGATCTGGGCACAATCTCATGCTGTTCAGAATACAGAGGCTTCTAAGAAATTCTGTGAAATGCCTAACAATGTTCTCCTTCTGCAGGGTCCTTTCAAAAATCCACACAGAAATCCTCTGCTAGGGATCAAAAAAACTCACCAGCTGCAATTTCTTCTTCTGATTCCTGGCACTCTGTGTGTTTCTTAAAAAGCAAAAGGGACTTCTATTTAAGAGCATATTTTTTACATGGATAAAATATGAAAGCCAATGTCACTGATGGTTAATCATTTTCAGTATAACTTTAATTCAACTTTAATTCTCCATCTACTATTCCTACTAAATGCCAATGAACAAATTGATAGATATGTGTATTCCAAACTGCCCTCTTGATGTTCCGCTTATCTGTCAGACCTCACCCTTACTGGATTATCGCCCCTGAGACAGAGGAATTCCAAAAAGCTGACAAGCTGCCCCAAGGAGGGGCTCCGGACATACCAGGACTTTTGATTCAACACCCATATGCTCGAAGCCCCAAGGAGGAGCATTCTGGACATACCAGGACTTTTGCCTCAGTATCCCCTCAGGCTCTCCCAAACACTACATAACTCGCCCCTAGTCAGTAAGGGGCGCTCTTCTCCCCAAGAGAAGTGCTCAGCAGGGTTCCTTTCTTCCTTTCAATAAAGCCTATTACTCTGGTTTTTCGGACTCCCATGGATGCCAATACAAATTTCAAAGGAAAAACAAACTTGTGTGGTACAGTTTTCTTTTGCTAAAATAATAAAGGAATAGAGTGCTGTATCTAGAAGAAATGAAGTAATTTATTTAAATATTCCATCTCTACTGTAACAGTATACTTTTTAAAAGTTTTTTTTTTTAATGAACAAGAGATTTTTATATTTTTAAATCAGTTTTGTACAGTAAAGAAATTAATTTAGCCAGTGGGTTAAATGGAAAGTGTTGGGCAGATAAAATATATTATGCTCACTTTGTTAAAGATGGCACTGCCCACATGGAAGCCCATTGCCCAGGTGATATTAATGAGTGTTGGGGGCAGGCTGGGGGCAGGCAGAATCCTTGTAGCCTGGGGCTTGGTTTTAGGACTAAGCCTTTCCCACCCTTTTTGATGTGGTGTGGATTTTGTATCAGAGACTACCCTATTTTGTATATTGGATAAAAGGTTTTGATTTCTACACTATAAAGTGGGGCAGACCGGGAGCTTGCTCTCTCTCAGTTCCTGTGATTAGCATTAGAGGAGAGAGCAGAGAGGAGAGCAGAGAGAGGCCACGTGGAGGAGGCCAGGAGAAGCAGCCAAGATGGTGGAGTGTTGGAGGAGAAGCCAGTTTGTGCAGAGTTTGTGCAGAGAGAAGGAAGGAGATGGGGAAGAGAGGTGAATAAGACTGGTGAACTAGAAACCTTTGATTCTAGGAAACTCAGATAAGTCAGTAGCTTTGTGAGCACTGAATGAGTGGGTTTTGGAGCCCAGTGTGTGTTTTTACTTGCCTGCCAGGTGCAAGCTAGGATTAAAGATGATGGCCCCCAGTTCTTGGCTCCGTTGTTTCTTTACCGACTGTCCGAATCCAATGGGAACCTGCATGGGCCAGGCTGCTGTGATGATGGCAGTGGATACTGGCTTCACAGAAAATAGAAAAGGGGGGGGTCCTGTCAAAAATGAGGTGATTCCATATACTGGAAGGTTTGCCTGATGTTTCATTCTGACAGGATAGAGAGGAGCCTGTTGGGCAGATAAAATATATTATGCTCACTTTGTTAAAGATGGCACTGCCCACGTGGAAGCCCTTCGCCCAGGTGATATGTTAATATGTGCTGGGGGAGGGCCTTCGTGCCAAAAAGTTTTAAAAGGAAGAGAGATCACTGTTGTTCCGTTGTTCCAGGGGAAGAGTGATTATGTTTTAGGAGGAGCCCATGCTGTAGGAGAGCAGAGAAAGGCCACGTGGAGGAGAGGAGAAGCAGCCAAGATGGCAGAGTGCTGAAGGAGAAGCCAGTTTGTGCAGAGTTTGTGCAGAGAGAAGGAGATGGGAACAGAGGTGAATAAGGCTGGTGAGCTAGAAACCTTTGATTCTAGGAAACTCGGATAAGTCAGTGGCTTTGTGAGCACTGAAAGAGTGGGTTTTGGAGCCCAGAATGTGGTTTTACTTGCCCACTGGGTGCAAGCTAGGATTAAAGCTAATGGCCTACCAGTTCTTTGCTCCGTTGTTACCATCTGTTCAAATCAAATGCGAACCTGCATGGGCCAGGCAGCTATGATGGTGTCCATGGCTACTGGCTTTACAGAGCCATAAACAATGATCACAGGATACAGATCAATATGAGATGGTGTTTCTACTTAATCACACAGCCAGGAAGGGTTCAGTGGAGGAGAAAGGAGCGCAGCGTTCCAGAGCATGGATTCTGCAGCCGAACCACCTGGGTTCCAGTTCCCACACTACTTCTGACAGACTGTGTGACTTTGCGCAAGTTATCCTACTACTCTGTGCCTCAGTTTCCTCACCCACAAAACAGGTATAAAGGGTTTTCCTTGGGATTAAATGAGCTATATAATATAAAAAGAATTTGGAAGATCTGATAAATAAGCGCTTTCTCAGTGTTAGCCAGTATAGCCATTTGAGGATGGTGAGGATTCGGAAGCAGAACCAGAGGGTGAGGGCCCATGGGACAACAGGCACATCCTAGGCGAGGACAAACAAGGTGGGAATGTGGTCCCTGCACGGCAGCCTCTCTGTCGATTCTGGCTTCACAATATCAAAGTCATGTGAGGGAACAAGCAGGTCCGTGCCCCCGGTGTCTCATTCTGTTGGCTGATGCTGGCCAACAGAATTCTGTCTGTCTGCTCTGATGGGAAAGAAATGTGCAGGTGGCAGTAAGCTCGAGCCTACCATTTTCCCTCCCTTTGCCTGATATATTTCTAAGCCAGTAGCTGATTTTAAAAAGAGACCAGCAGCTACCATTTCTTCCCCTAAGTTTGGAGAAAGTAAATAAGCCAAGAGCAGGTTTGCATTCATTTTCTTCTTTATTGTGTATGAGTCACGAGGTGGATGGACTAGGAGGGAAGGAAAAACTTGAAAAGAAAGAAGGCAAGAAGACCCATTTTAATCTCTTTGTAAAAATGCTAATAACACACGCCTGGCAAACAGTTAATGGATTTAGTAGTGGAAGAGTCCTTGTCTATAAAATGCTTTTAGTAGCATATATCTGGTCTATTGCTTATGGTTAACATACCTGGAATCTATAAATTTATGAGACATTGAAATAGAGAATTCCAGGTAAGCTATGGAACTCTCTAGTATAAATGGAGATTCTCCTGTGTAAGCAGTGCCAGCTGCACACAGTACTCACACGTCTCCTGTGCAGTGCAAGTCCTAGACCTCTCCCTGGTTTGCCTGTTCTCTGCAGTTCTCTGCGCTCTTAAAACTTAGTGAAGCTTGACATTGGATCACATCTTTACAATGTGTGAGTATACTTTCATTATCTGGTGTTTCGTGTTATCTAGGCTTATTCTGAATACTTGGTGAACAATTCTAGTTTCCTTTGCTCCTTCTGTGTGATTATCAGGGAAGCAGGACAGTGGATTGGTAAAGAGCAGGGACTTTTTACCAGTGGTGTGGGTGTGACTCTCCCACTCTCTGTTTGCAAAGCTGGGGGCAAGTTATTTAACCCATCTTCAGTTCAACCTCCGCATCTCTCAACTGGCCAAGCGCCATGCCCCCTCGGGGATTGCTGAGAGGATTAAATGAATAATATAGCATATATAAAGGGCTTAACACAGTGCTTAAAACTACAGTACACACTTCCTAAATCACAGCTCTTGATAGAATTAAGGAGAGATCTCACTGATTGGTAGAGCAGTGCCTTTTGCTGGTAGATGGGAGGGAAAAGAGTAAAATTAGATTTTGTTCTTTCACCTTAATTCTATACAAATGTTCTTTTTATTTGCACAGAGAAGTTTAACCACATATTCTGAAATAAATTTTTTAAAAACCACTTAAAATATTGCTTCTTGTTCTGTATATGTTTTCTAAAATTAGCAAATTGAGTTCTACAAATTGCCACCAATTCAAATAAATGTTTTTGTTTTACTTGTTAACAGCTGAATTGCAGTATTGCAGTATTACGTCTAAAAAGAAAATATTTCTTTGGCTTATTTTCAATTCTGCCTTTGTCTGGACTTTTTTCCACGTGTGTGCTATTTATCCTACTGATATTCTGGTAGCCAGAAATGAAATTAGAAAAAAGCCTATAACCATTAAAAGAGTTGAAAAGAACAAATTTTGTTTTTTGAGGACTTCTTCTAGGTAGCCTATTTCTTCTGTTATTCTAAAAATTGTTATTCTAAGGCTCAATTAGATCTATGATGGGTCATTTTAGGAGGGAAGTGGGGAGCATCCTCGAAGGATATATATGCTAGCTACGTGTTTCAAAGAATTGAGACTATTGAATTCCCAAAATAGCAAAAACTGCATAAACTATCTCTTCCCTCCTACCATCTTTGGCCCTCAAGTTATACTAATAAGCCTTTCTGGTTTTTTCTACTGATATATATAACTGCCATTAAATTCTGAGGAATGACTTCAAGATAATCATAATATAGTCAATGGCACTGTAGCTGACATCTTGTTAATCTATTCACATATAAAGATAAATAATCAACATTAGCAATTTAAAAAACCACTAGAACCAACAACTAAACTTGTAAGTCAAAAATCAAGAGGCTAACACATTCAAAACTAACTGATAGCCAGCAAGCATGAGAATAATTATAACATGTTCCACACAACTAACTCTCTATTACCTTTTAATCAAAATATCCTCACTAAAATTAATCCAATTAGAAAAAATATGCTTTTATGAAGACATAGTCAATATACCTTCTCTATTTTGCAGTGTTTATATAACAGGGGGAGGAGTTTTCTATTAAAATAATATCTGGTTGGGTCCTCGTTTTTCCTGCACAATTGAGGAAATGAATCATGTTTCTGAAAATCACTCAGAACCACACGGAAACACTTAAAATAGATCAGCATGAGATGTTTTGCTTTGCGAATCCATCCTTCTGTCTTAATTTACATGTTTACTAATGTTCTTCTTAGGTGTTTCCTTGATGGGTTATTAAGATTGTTTGGTGATTATCTTTATATGATCCATATTAATCAACACAGTATTAAGTACATTATTACACATATTTTCCTTACAGTAGCAAAGTAATGCATTATTTATGTCCTTTGCATTAACTTGCTTTAATCTTTAGTAAGATGTATTATAACTCATGAATGACTTAGTGGGTCAGTTTAATGGTAAAATATTTCAATTTGTGGATTATTAATCCCTTTAGTCACTAACAGACCAATAGTTATGTTAACTTGTTTTACATTGATTTTATATTACTTAGTAAATTCTTATAGCAACTCTATAAACAGGCAAGATAGGCTCTGCAATGGATAATACAGACACACAAAGAGGTTAAATAATTTATTCAAGTCAAATTATCTTGTTAGTGAAGAAATCTGGACCAGGTCTCCCGGTTTTGGATTAAGTGCTCTTCCTAAAAAAAAAGGAGATATCACCTTACTCTTGATAGAATGGCTATTATCAAAAAGACAAGAAATAATGAGCACTGATGAGGATGTAGAGAAAAGGGGACCCTGGGACAGTGTCGGTCGAAATGTAAATTGGTACAGCCACTATGGGAAATAGTACTGGGGTTTCCCATAAAATTAAAAATATAAAAATATAACCCAGCAATTCCACTTCTGGATATATGTCTGAAAGAAATGAAATCACCATCTCATGGCGCTGGCCAGGTAGTTCAGTTTTTTGGAGTGTTGTCCAATCATACCAAGGTTGTGGGTTCGATCCCCAGTCAGAGCACACACAAGAAGCAACCAATGAATGAATAAATCAATGGAATAACAAATTAATATCTCTCTCTGTCTCTCCCTCTTTCTCTTTCCTCCTTTCTCTCCCTCTCTGAAATCAATAAATTTAAAAAAATTTTAGAAATCACTATCTCACCCTGGCCAGTGGCTCAGTGGTAGAGTGTTGGCCTGGCATGTGGATGTCCTGGGTTTGATTCCTGGTCAGGGCACACAGGAGAAGCAACCATCTGCTTCTCCATCCCCTCCCCCTCTCCCTTTTATCTCTTTCTTCTCCTCCCACAGCCATAGCTCAGGAAGAGCAAGTTGGCCCCAGGCACTGAGGATGACTCCATGGCCTCACCTCAGTTGCTAAAATAGCTCAGTTGCCAAGCAATGGACCAACTGCCCCAGATGGGCAGAGCATCGCCCTGTAGAGGGCTTGCCAGGTGGATCCCAGTCACGGTGCATGCGGGAGTCTATCTGTCTGCCTCCCTGCTTCTAACTTAAGAAAAAAAATCACTATCTCAAAGAGATCTGTACCTCCATGTTCATTGTAGCATTTTTCACAATAGCTAAGACATGGAAACAACCTAAGTGTCCATCAAGAGATTAATGGATAAAGAAGTCATGATACACACACACACACACACACACACACACACACACAATGGAATTCAGCCAGTTAAAGAAGGAAACCCTGCCTTTTGTGACAAAATGAATGGACCTGAGGGCATTATGCTAATAAGTGAAATAAGTCAGACAGAGAAAGACAAATATGGCATGATGTTACTTATATGTGAAATCTGAAAAAGGCAACTCATAGAAACAAAAGTAGAATGATAGCTGCCTGACGCTGGGGGTGGGGGTGGGGGAAATGGAGAGAGGTTGGCCGAAGGGTACAAACTTCCAGTTATAAGATGAATAAGTTCTAGTATCTGATATATGGCATAGTGAGTATAGTTAACAATACTTTATACATATTTGGAATTTGCTAAAAGAGCAGATCTTATATGATCTCACCACACACACATACAAAGTTAATTATGTGACATACTGAATGGGTTAACTAAATTTATTGTGGTAATCAGTTCACAATATAAAGTCCAAAGTCTTTCTAACTCATGACCAGAGAAATATACATTACCAAGCACCAGTTTCCAGAAAGATGGAATGTCCCCTAAATTATGAATTCCCTGAAAGCAGGGTGTGTATCATACATCTTTTTTAATCCCACTGGTTTTGACCAAAGGAAGCGATCAGAGAGTACACATACTATCTCCATGCATTCCGCAGTCAGTCACGGGAGCCAACCGACACGAGTTGACTGCTGTGCAGCAATGGCGTTCCATTTTCGTCCTGAATACCTACCCATGTCTTTCTCTTAGTTCAGCAGAAAGATTACTGGCTCTGAAGTCAGACAACCTAGGTTTGAATTCTGTTACACAAGTATGAGCAGGTTACTCACTTTTTGACTTTAATTCATGTATGAATTAAAATGGAAATAGTTAATAACAACATCCTAGGGTGATTTTGAGGAATTAATGATGGAAAATATGTTAATTTCCTAGAACATAGTAAATAGGCAATTGACTTAGTCTGTTCAGGCTGCTATAAAAAAGATCATAAACTGGATGACTAATTATGGCAGAAATTTATTTCTTACAGTTTTGGAGGCTGGAAAGTTCAAGATCAAAGCACTAGAAGATTTGGTATCTGGTAAGTTTCTGATTCCTGGGTCATACATGGGTCCTCACATGATTGAAGGAGTGAACAGGCCTTCTGGGGACTCTTCTGTAAAGTTGCTTATCCCATTCATGAGGGCTCTGCCCTCATGACCTAATCACTCCCCGAAGATCCTACCTCCTCCATCACACTGGAGATCAGAGGAGGGACACAAGACATAAACATTCAGTCTACAGCAGCAAAACATACTGGATATGTCTTTGATGCTTTCTTGCACAGCCATTACTAGTGTTGGCTCTGAAACTGTTCTCTCTCTCTCTCTCTCTCTCTCTCTCTTTAGAAAAGAAGTGACAGGAAGGGAGAGAGATTAGGGAAGGAGAAGGATAAGAAGCATCAACTCATAGTTGCTTCACTTTACTTGTTTAGTAATTGCTTCTCATACATGCCTTGACTGGGGGCTCAAGCCAAACCTATGACCCCTTGCTCAAGCCAGAAACCTTGGGATCATGTCAACGATCCTGTACTCAAGTCAGCAACCCTGTGCTCAACCTGGCAAACCCATGCTCAAGACAACAAGCCTATGTGCTAGCCAGGAACCTTGGGGTTTCAAACCAGGCCCTCAGCATTCCTAAATGATGCTCAATCCACTGCACCACCACCATTCAGGCTGAAACTGTTCTCTTAACATGTCCAACTTGACCTGCATCCCATAGGTAATGTACTACTTCTATCTACTGCCTGGAAAGATAATTTGCTGGTCCAAGTCTACGATCTTTGGACTTACAGTATTATCCAGACAAGTAAAAACATATCTGCACCATAATTACACCTCCATTCATTTGGATCCCAGTTTACTAGGACACTCTCAATTGGCAAGGATCTATGGAGAATGGCTGCACTATAAATAAAAAACTTTATATTTGTAGGTGACTATGACTTGAGAGCATACTTGTGAAAAGTTATCAATCCTCATTTAAAGGACAGTAAGAAAAAGAGACTCCCACCCAGATCCATGGAGAAATGAGCTACTCTGTTAGTATTCTAGCAGTCACTTTACTTGTTTAACTCAGGGAAACTTTATGCTTCCATTTCCTATTTTGTAAAACAAGAATAATGAATCCTACACCTCAACACTCTTGTGGCGATTAAAGATTATAGGAAGTAAATGCCAATGGACTCAGGCCTAACATACAACAAGCTCAGTTACTACATGCTGAATCCAAATCTTCTCAAACATATCCACACTTTAAATGTTCTGTTTTGTCCCAAAGTTCCAAAAACAAAATTTTTAATTAAAATGTTGCCAGAAAGATAATGATTGGGAGGCAGTATAGTGTAGTGGTTAAAATCAGTCTTTTGATTTAAAATCTAAATTTGAATTCTGAATCCATTGTTACTGTGTGACTTTAGACAACTTATCCTCTCTTTGCTCAGTTTATATAATAAGGGTGATCCTAGTACCTATGACATTAGACTGTTGACAGAATAAAGACAGAAATATTATGTAAAACATTAAGGAGAATGCCAGGCATGTAATAATTTCCTAGTAAATGTCAGCTGTCATTATTTGGGAACATCTGGATTTTATTTTTATTTTGCTGGTCCTCTGATAAATTAAATATTAAATGTACTACTGAAGTCAGCAATAAAAAAACATTTTATCTTCAGTCAGTTCTGCATTATTAATATGTAAAAGTGCAGGAAGGAGAAATAATAGTTTTTATAGCATAAAATATTAATTAAGAGAAAATAATAACACAAATGTCATGTTTTACTTCACTCTGTAATTCTGTAGTATTGACATTGTTTTTGCTAAGCTCAAAAATCTAATCATTAGAAAAACAGACTAATAAATCCCATCAATATTCTACCTTAGTTAAAAAGTAATAGTACTGAAACAGAATCAATGGTATTGAAAACTTCCCTGATTTTATTAAAAACAAATCTCTTTCTCTCTTATACACACACATACACACACACGTCTCTCCTTAAAAATCCAACTAAAGTAGATGTAACAACTTGTTGAGTAGGTTTTATGGACCTGATCAGTTAATTGTCAGACATCAACAGTAGACCAGGGTGAAAGAACACATTTGAGAACTTCCTAATTGTTACCTCCTTTTATAGGTGATTTCATAGAAGTTGACAGTATTTGTTTTTGTTTAAACTACTTGGATAATAAGCTGTCAATTCAAGGCATGTACAGTTCCTCTAAGGCAGTATAGGATGAAAACACAAGATGGTTCAATAAAATCTAGCTAAGTTCATAGGTAGCTGGTTACCGGCAAGAAAAGTAACACCCACTCACTTGAGTTTTTCAGGTCAGAAAGCTGGGGCTCAGCAACTGTGTTGCCTAAAAAGGCTCTTCTCTGATACAGGCAGAGGCGGAAAACCAAGGAGACAGAACTACTGGTCTGAACTGGAGCGTTTACCTTACACTTTTATGGCTCATTTCTGATTCATTTTATGACCAGAGAAGTGACTACCATGATTTACTGTTACTAACCAGAGTCAAAAATTAATAACTTTGATTTTCAAGCCAGACTCTACCTCTCAAAATACTCTCTCTAAAATATAGCATGTATTTCTCAAACAATTTTACTAAAGTAAAAATTGTACTATATATAAATCATTATTGATCTCTAATGAATCATATAAGCATTAAAGAAATCTTTCATTTGACTAAGAGTCTAACTCTGAAGATGTTTAATTAAACATAATTATATTTTGAAAATGTTTAGTTTCAAGTATTTAAACAATGGCTATTTCACCAATACCTAATATAGAAAATAGACAAACCAAAAAACAATGAACAAAGTGATCTCATTAAAATAACCGTTTAAAGATTTAGCTTATTGATCAAGATACAAGAAACCATTCTTTTCAACAGTATGATAGAGCATTATTATTTCTCTAGAGCAGGGGTTAGGAACCTATGGCTCGCAAGCCAGATGTGGCTCTTTTCATGGCTGCATCTGGCTCGCAGACAAATCTTTAATAAAAAATAATAATAACGTTAAAAATATAAACCATTCTCATGTATTACAATCCATTCATTTTCTACCGCTCATGTTCATGGTTGTACGTGGCTGGACCAATCACAGCTGTCCTCCGGGACAACACCAAATTTTTATCGGATAATGTGTAATGTACACGGGTTGTTGTGAGGTCAGGAACTGAACTTCCCTCCTTTTAATCAAGTAGTCAGCTATCTAATTGCAGAAACCCTTTTGACGAAGATGATGGATAAAAGAAAAACAGATGAGTATCGTACTTTTCAGCAGAAACGGACAGAAGAATTTGCCTTTGTGGAGAGAGCAGGTTCTGCAGTGTGTCTAATATGAATGATAAAATTGCATCAATGAAATGGTCAAATATAAAGTGGCACTTCGACACATGCCATACTATATTTGCATAAAAATATCCAGCGGGGGACAGCAGGAAGAAAGCATGTCAAGAGCTACTGTGCAGAGTGCAAGCTAGTCAGCAGCAACTTCATGTTTGGACCCAACAAGATGACTGGAATTCAGCTAGCTTTGCTGGTGCTTTAGCAATTGTGAGAAACAGAAAGCCATTCACAGATGGAGAGTATGCCAAAACATTCATGCTTGATGTTGCCATGAACTTTTCGATGACTTATCAGATAAAGACAAGATAATCAATCGAATAAAAGATATGCCTCTGTTGGCAAGAACTGTTCACAATCGTACCATCATGATGGCAAATCAAATTGAGGCAACACAAGTGAAGGACATAAATGCAGCACCATTCTTTTCTCTCGCTTTGGATGAGTCAACAGACATAGCCATTTATCCCAGTTCAGCGTGATTGCAAGGTATGCTGTCGGTGACACACTACGTGAGGAAAGTCTTGCTGTTTTGCCTATGAAAGAGACAACAAGAGGGGAGGATTTATTCAAGTCTTTCACTGAATTTGCTAAAGAAAAAAATCTACCAATGGGTAAACTTATTTCGGTGTGTACTGATGGTGCTCCGTGCATGGTGGGGAAAAACAGAGGATTCGTAGCACTTCTTTGTGAACATGAAAAGAGATCCATCCTAAGTTTTCACTGCATCCTACATCAGGAGGCGCTTTGTGCTCAGATGTGTGGTGAACAGCTTGGTGAGGTGATGTCGCTGGTCATTCCGGTAGTCAACATTATTGTTGCCCAAGCTTTAAATGATCGCCAGTTTAAAACACTGCTGGATGAAGTTGGGAATAATTATCCTGTTGGCTTCTGCACAGCAATGTGCATTGGTTGTCAAGAGGGAAGGTGCTCAGCCATTTTGCGGCTTGTCTGAGCAAAATCTGGACTTTTCTTGAAATGAAAAATGTCGAGCATCCTGAGTTAGCTAACACTGAGTGGCTCCTGAAGTTCTACTATCTCATGGACATGACTGGTCATCTGAACCAGCTCAATGTAAAAATGCAAAGTGTTGGAAATACAATCTTATCCCTTCAACAAGCAGTGTTTCCATTTAAAAACAAGCTGGAACTCTTCAATGAGGACATTGAAACAGGTCGTTTACTACACTTTTAAAAAACTGGGAGAGTTTAAAGATGCATGCACAGCAAGTGACCCTGCTCAACATCTTGATCTCCAGCAGCTAGCAGGCTTCACATCTAATCTCCTGCAGTCATTCAAAGTGCGCTTTGGAGAATTTCATGAGCACATTCATCTTTTTAACTTCATCACCCATCCACATGAGTGTGCAGTCAACAGCGCCAACCTGAGTTATATCCTTGGTGTCTCCATCAGAGATTCTGAGCTACAAGCTGCTGACCTGAGGCCTCAGACATGTGGGTGAATAAGTTCAAGTCACTGAATGAAGGTTTGGAAAGACTTGCACGACAGCAAGCAGAGTTGACGAGCAAACACAAGTGGGGAGAAATGAAAAAACTTCAACCTGTGGACCAGCTGATTGTCAAAACTTGGAACGCGCTTCCCGTCACATACCACACACTGCAGCATGTGAGTATTGCTGTACTGACAATGTTTGGCTCTACCTATGCATGTGAGCAGTCTTTCTCACATCTAAAGAACGTTAAGACCAACCTATGATCACGTTTATCGGATGGAAGTCTCAATGCCTGCATGAAGCTTAACCTCACCACATATCAACCAGACTACAAAGCCATCAGCAAAACCGTGCAGCACCAGAAGTCTCATTAATGGTAAGAAGTACTTTATTGATCATTGGTTAGCAACAGCATAACAATGTTATTAAAATAATTCAGACACTTATTGTACTTTAAAAGTGTTGGTCTTACATAAAATGCACACATTTACTTGTTTTAGTGTTAAACATATTGTATGGCTCTCACGGAATTAGATTTTAAAATATGTGGCATTCATGGCTCTATCAGCCAAAAAGGTTCCCTACCCCTGCTCTAGAGCAAGGTCAGCAAATTTCTTCTTCATTTTTAAAAAAGATTTTACTTATTCATTTTAGAAAGGAGAGAGAGAGAGAGAGAGAGATAAAGAGAGAGAGAGAAGTGGGGGGAGAGCAGGAAGCATTAACTCCCATATGTGCCTTGACCAGGGAAGTCAGGATTTTGAACCAGCGACCTCAGTGTTCCAGGTCGACACTTTATCCACTGTGCCACCACAGATAGACACTCAAAGCTTACAGGCCCCATGACTCTCAGCTCCCCAAATTATGCTGTTGTAGCACCAAAATGGCCATAGCAGTTTGGAAAAAAAAATGAACATGGCTCTGTTCCAATAAAACTTTATTTACGGACCCTCAAATTAGAATTTCATAAAATTTTCACAAATAATAAAATATTATTCTTCTTTTCATTTTTTCTACCATTTATATATGTAAAAATCATTGTTAGATAACGAGCCATATAAAGCCCAGTGGCAGGCCCGCTTTGACCTGGTAACTGTGGTTTGCCCACCTCGGAGCTAGCCAAAGCTCGGGAGTGGCACCTGCTCACAGGCCTCTGTCCTGTAAAGAGTAGGAGCACCCATGCTCACGGAAGATAAGCTTTGACCCCCAGTGCCACAAAACCACAAGTCATTCTAGCAGGATACTGAAGGTTCACTTAGAGCCTCTCTCTCCATTCCTTTTCCTTCAAAGATATTTCAACACATTTTTAAAAATGGTATAAAGAATCTGAGAGTTTCAAACTTATTAAAAAAACAAACCAATGCATTCATAAAGAAAGACTTGAATAGCTCCATCACTAATCGTATCTTTTCCCAGTCAGTCAGTCATGTAACAGAATTTTACAAAACACCTACTCTGCACAGTGCCTATTGAGGACTGGGGTCACAAAGGTGAAGAAGACATAGTCCTTGTCCCAAAGGAGCCCAGGGTCTGCCTTGGGAGACAGAGAAGTAAACTTGGGATTTTATCACCCTACGGGTACAGGCGCCCTCATCCCACCTCAGGAGTACCCAGGTCCGATGCCCAACCCTCGTCTGTGTGGCAAAGGTTTCTCCAGGATGATACTTGAGTCTTTAAGGACTAGAGTTTGCCAGATAAGGTAAACTGAACAGCATGAGTGAACTCTATTGGCAGATGCCCTTTGCTAAGTAAGCCAGACACAATTTCCTAATTTAAACTTTAATATAAATTTACTTTAATTAGGTTGTGGGATTTCCCCACCTCCCTAGAATACGGATCTGAGGATGTTAATGAATTAACTGAGGAGACGAATAAGTAATAACAAAGAGGACCTTTTATGTTTTATTTGCTCAGAAAGTTCAGTGTTTAAAACCTGCAGCACTTCCCTGGGAGTAACTATTCAGCAAACCAAAGTATTCACAGTTGGAAGCTTTTTTGGTAACCTTTTTGAGTTTATCCTGTTATCTCTGGTTATACCCACATGGAATCATGCTAAATAATTCCTTTTTCTTCTCGGTGTTTCACACCTTTTAAATGTTTGCAGACCATTATTATCACTCCCTTGAGTCACTTCAAAGTAAAGCGAGGCATTCTTGCTACTTTAATCTTTCCTAGTAAATTAATTCCATTGTCCCCTTAATAATTTGTATTATTTGTTTTCTTTTCACTGGATTCTTTAATTTTCTGAGTCTTTGTCTTAATGAAAGTCCACAGCAAGCCACTCCGATACCAATAGCAAAAACAGAGAATGTGTATATTTATTTATAGGAGTTTTTTAATATAAATCTACTTGGTCTTGACTTATATTTTTTAAATATTCTCTTTCCCAATTGAATTTCTGAAAAATCTCTGACACCAGTATCTTCTTTTTCTTTAAATAAAATAAATAAAATTTATTTGACTTTGGAATTTCTGCTTTTGTTTTACAAGTCCTAAGTCATCCAAAAGGCTGCGCCCATTTGTTTTTCTTCTCAGTTGGTCTCTGTTCTCTTCTGTTTGGTAAATACAAATTATTTTCTGGTCTTCTGAACACTGCTGAAATTGACTTGGCTCTTTTTACTTAATGAAAATTTTAGCTTAAATATTATGCCAAATATATTTTTAAAATACCATTCTACAGCCTTTGAACAATGCACAAAACTATTTTCTCTCAGATTTTCTTTCCCTCCCTAATCTAAAGTATGTGGAATAAATGCGAGAAATGGACCTAGAAGAGCTGTGCTCTGTTGTGCATAGAGTTTGCAGCTGAGACTCTTGATTTTGTCCACACACAATTCATTACTTGTGCTGCCTCAGATCACTACATAGGGAGGGAGAGCCCTGGACACTGACAGAGGAGAGAGGAAGTGACCAACTAGAACCGGATTGAAATTAGCACGTGTCCTCCTCACTACCAATCAAGACAACTACATGCATATTGCTACTTGTAGAGAACTCCAGTATAAATGTCAATATAAAATTAATAGCTCTAAATTACAACCATGTAAGGAGGCACACTGGGAGTTCCATAAAACTTTCCACATGGTGGCTGTCCTCACAAATTGTGGGTATTTATAAAAAAAATTCTGAATGACTCTAACGCAAAAATTATAAACAGTTCTTAGGAAAGTTTTGGAGAAAAAGATTAAATTTTTTGAGGTGGAAATATTGAGGAAAATTTTGAAATGTCTTTGGTTTTCACAGAAATTATGGAGACGGGGCCAGTTTACAAAGTGATAAAGAAAATCTGAATTTGTTAGTTGGCCGAATAAAAAGAACACTGTTTTGGGGTCAAATTTTTAGATTTTTTTCACTTGCCACTTATGAAATCTAATAAAAATCGAATGACAGGTAATAGAAAACTGGAATTGTTAGGCAAGTATTACTCATAAACTAAAGAACCCCAGTATGGTCTATGTAAAATATTTTATTTTCTTTAGCAAAATGGCAACCACATGGCTTATCATTATAAATATCCTTAAAAATATGCCTCTGGATAGCTGAGAATTGACATATGAGATAGGGTTAATAATATTCTCCCATTAATTGAAATCTGCCAGATATAATTTTAGTTGCAATATAATTCATGCCAAAGTGTTGTAGCAGTAATTAATTGGCAGGTTCAGACACTTGTGTCCATCATCACACAATCTGTCTTCTTTGAACTTCAGTAAGCAACTTGACCCTGGATGACTGCTCAAATATATTAAGCCATAAAAATGCATGGTAGGTATAGTTCCAGTTACATATCATATAGTCTTTATAGTCTTCAATACGCTTGGGTATCTTGGGGGGCCTCTCCACGGTAACATAATTGCCTTCAGAACAGAAGAACGTGACGGAATTGGCAGACAACTGACTGATCTCTCCCAGGTAAAGACTAGATGCGAAAAAATCATCAGAGCAACACTTGAATAATAAACAAAAATCTTAAATTGCCCAGCAAATTTAAAATTGCATAATATACCAACACTCTCTAATTTCAAACAATTAAGTACACAGAGGCTTACTCCAGCATCCTAGAGCTACATCAGAGCCTTGTCTCCTGATGACCCCTGGTGTCCTCTTGCTTCCTGGACATCAGGGCCTGTTTATTGAAAACTCTCTAGAAAACTCTACAGTCAGTGACATCTCCCCCCTCAAATCTTGCCACCTTTCAGCAGCACACAAAAGCTCCCAGAAACCGGAGATTTCATTCCAACTGTGGCCCCAGACATTAGAAAGGGAATAGACTATTTTTAAGCACCTACTAATGGCAGACACTGGGGATACCAAACAAAGAAGACTGATCCAGGCTTGACGATGCTCAGACAGCAAGGGAGAGACCAGGCAAACAAACCAGTGTGACAGAAGCTGTGACACAGGAAGCGCACCCAGGGGACAATCTTTTCGTCAGGGGGAGTTTCCTGAAGGAGAGACAATAGAAATTTGCCAGTGACTAACAGGAAGTTAAGAGTGAGGAATGGGATATGGCAGTTGTCCAGGCAGCTCAGCACTGCAGGACCGTAATCAAGTGTGAAGGACAGGAAGACTTCAGCTTGAACTCTCTGCTAACGGCTGGAAGAGACTAGTTGGTTACCTTATTTCTTATCTCAAAAGACACTGAGAAATTGATTACCTTATTTCTCTGAGCCTCTATGTTCTCTTCTGTATAATGGCATAATAAACACAGGATGGATTTGAGAATTAAATGAGGCAAAACATGGAAATGCTTTGTAAACTGAAAAGCATTAAAAATGTTTGTTATACCTTCACCAGGACAATGTTTCACCCGCCTCCTCCCTCACTTTGTCCTAGTTTTGCCATAAAATGAGAAAAAGAAAACACACACACACACACACACACACACACACAACAAAAAAAAAAAAACAAACAAACAAGGAAAACGACCCAGAGAGAACAGCAATAGATTACTACTCTGACCAGGATTATATTTGTATTCACGGTATCTGTTCAGGAAATGATATTTGAAATCAGGGAATGACCCTCGGAGCTAATACAGAATTGCTTCCATGGGAAAGGACCTAACTCAAAACACGTGGAAAGAGAACTGTGAACTTTTTATAAACTGACAAAGACTTATTTACTTCTGTAGTTCATCCTAGACTTCAGGACTGGTAAAACCTTCATAGGGAGGTTTTATATAGCTGTCATATTTATGTTAAAAAAGAGTTGAGAAACTGAAATGACAAAAAACACAGAACAAAATAAAATAGTTAAATATTATAGGAAATAATACTCATGTTAAAAAATTTTTAAAGTTAGTTTCTCATCCTGAAAGAAATAAATTTAAAATAAGGGTTCACCCTATCCATCTATCATGAGAAACTGCACGCTTAAGTAGTTCTGTATTTTGGTATCTCCACAGAGCTCAAGATAAACTTTTTACCCACAAGAGCCCATAATGTGCTATTTATCATGAACTGCCTTTTCCCTGTTCACTATCAAATTCCCACTCTCCCTTCAAGGTTCAAGCTTGTCATCACCTCCTTTTTGAACTAAACCCCTTGGATTATTCCCATTGTGCACTGCTTTTTTTCTGGTGGTTCAAATCCCTCTTTTCTGCCTTTTAAGTAGTAGATATTCATTAAGTGTTTGCTAAATAAGTAGGTTATTAAAGCATAATAAATACACCACTTATACTGCCAATCTGCTTGTTCATTTATTTTGTATTTTAGATTCAATTGTTGATAGGAATGTATCATTGTCATTTTATTGTTTATATTTTTTATCTTTTTTTTCCTTCTTCTTAAAGAAGACCCTTTAACATTTCATGTAATACTGGTTTGGTGGTGATGAACTCCTTTAGCTTCTCCTTGTCTGGGAAGCTCTTCATATGTCCTTCATTTCTAAATGATAGCTCTGCTGGGTAGAGTAATAATCTTGGTTGTAGGTCTTTGCTTTTCATCACCTTGAATACTTCTTGCCACTCCCTTCTGGCCTGTAAAGTTCCTGTAGAGAAATGAGCTGATAGTCTGATGAGAGCTTCTGGGTAGGTAACCTACTGCTTTTCTCTTGTTCTTTTAAGATTCTCTCTTTGTCTTTGAACTTTGGCATTTTGATCATAATGTGTCTTGGTGTGGGCCTCTTTGAGTTCATTTTGTTTGAGACTCTGCACTTATTGGACTTGACTGTCTTGTTCCTTCACCAAATTAGGGAAGTGTTCTGTCAATATTTTTTCAAATAGGTTTTCAATATTTTTATTCTCTCTTCTCTTTCCAGTACCCACATGATGTAAATGTTGGTACACTTAAAGTTGTCCCCTTACACTGTCTTTTTTTTTAAATTCTTTTTTCTTTCTGCTGTTCTGCTGGGTGTTCTTTGATTCCCTGTATTCCAAATCACTGATTTGATTCTCAGCTTCATCTACTCCACTGTTGATGCCCTGTAAACTATTCTTTTTTTTTTTTAACATTCATTTTTTTTAAATGCCTTTCTTCCTTCCTTCCTCCCTTCCTTCCTTCCTTCCTTCCTTCCTTCCTTCCTTCCTTCCTTCCTTCCTTCTTTCTTTCTTTCTTTCTTTCTTTCTTTCCAGAGACAGAGAGAGTCAGAGAGAGGGATAGACAGGGATAGACAGACAGGAATGGAGAGATGAGAAGCATCAATCATTAGTTTTTTGATGCACATTGCAACACCTTAGTTGTTCATTGATTGCTTTCTCATATGTGCCTTGACCGTGGGTCTTCAGCAGACTGAGTAACCCCTTGCTCAAGCCAGCGACCTTGGGTTGAAGCTGGTGAGCTTTTGCTCAAACCAGATGAGCCCGTGCTCAAGCTGGCTACATTGGGGTCTCGAACCTGGGTCCTCTGCATCCCAGTCGGACGCTCTATCCACTGCGCCACCACCTGGTCAGGCTGTAAACTATTCTTCATTTCAGTTTTAATGCATCCTTTATTTCTGATTGGTTCTTTTTAATGGTTCTATGTCCTTTTTCATGATGCGGAAGTTCTCACTAAGTTCCATGAGCATACTTATTATCATTGTTTTGAATTTTGTATCTAGTCATTTGCTTGCCTCCATTTCATTTAGTTCTTTTTCTGGAGATTCTCCTGTTCTTTCAATGGGACCTGTTCTTTTGACTCCACATTTTGGCTGCTTCCCTATATTCATTTCTATGTATTAAGTAGAGCTGCCTTGTGTAGCAGGCCTGTGGGGCCCAGTGGCGCAGCCTCCCCAGTCACCCACGCTGGTGCTACAGTGCGCCCTGTGTGGTCTGCACACACTGTACTGTTGTAGTTGGGCCTTGACTGCTATTGGTGTCAGTGGGAGGGACTGAACCCCAGGTGGACTGGCTGCAAGGACTGGCTGGGAACTACAGTGCAGGAGCTGCTGTGCAGGAGTCAACCTTATGAAGCAGGACCTGCTTCAGTGGGCTTTGGTGCTCACCAAATTTGCACCTTCATCTGGCATGGTCTGAAGCTGTCCACTGGGTGCACTGGCTCTGGGGCCTCCCAGGAAGTGCAAAGTCAGCCACCACCTGTATCCTGGCTGGAGCCACCTGGCACGAGCTACAGAGCAACATGCAGATGGCTACTACTTGTGCTGGGCTTGGAGGTGCCCAAGAGAGGCCAAACTGTGAAGCAAAGCCAGCTGCTGCTAGTGCCAGGCCTGGGGCCACTTAGCAAGAGGTACAGGGTCTGCAGAGGCTAGATGTTGCTTGTTTGAGAGATTTTAGGAAAGTCTAAAACATGAGACAAGAGAGGTTCTTTGAATTGAAAATCCATTGTAAATAGCTTGGGTGTGCCTATAAGCTGGGTAGGGTGGGGTCTCAGAGAGTCACCAGAATAGGGCAAACATTGTGAGCCAGGTTGGTAGAGACTCAGATATGGTGCTTGCCTGACATCTTTGTGAGCCTGGGGGGGGGGGGTCTCAAAAAAAGAACAACGGTTTCTGTCAGGACTTTTGTCTGGCAAGAAGTTGTACCCCCTGTTCTCATCTTGATGTCAGACAATTCAGTTCCTCCCTGCAGGTATGTCCTTGGTTCTTCTCAAGCTGCTGATCCAGTGCTGGAGCTCAGAGGGAGTGATACCAAGGCAGTCCTTGTGCGGGCCATTGAAGAGGAGCCGCCTGGGACTCCGGCAGCCCTCTGTCACCCTTAGCTTCAATCCTCGTTGGCTTTTAAAGCCAGGAGTTACAGGGACTTTTCTTCCTGGCTCTGAAAACCTGGGCTGGGATGCCTGTTCAGGGTCTGGGACCCCCCAGTCCTCAGGGAGGGCCTCTGCAGCCAAGATACCCCTCCAGATTTTAAACAGCACACATGTGTAGGACCAGCCTGTTCCACATCTCTGCCCCTCCTACCAGTCTGGACGTGGCTTCCTCTTTAAATCCCTAGTTGTAGGACTTCCATTCTGGCGGTTCTGGATGATGGTTGTTCTGTAGTTTGGTTGTGATTTTGATGTGCTTGTGGGAGGATTCAAGCACTGCGCATTACTTACACTGCTATTATGACCGGAAGCCCCAGCACACTACTTCTGATATCATGATGTGTGTGCAGCAGGAGGAGAGACTGCTCCCCGAGAAAGAGAACAGGAAAGTACTGTCCCTTGGGAAACACTAGGGGAAATGGAATGACATGGCTGAAGACTTCTTGACCAACAGTTATATTTTTTCTTCCTGTGCGGCCACTGTGAGCATGGTCATAAACTCCTGGGAATTCCCAGGAATGTCACAAAGGCCTCATGTTTTCTCAGATGGTACAGTAAGAAGGTCAAAATTAAGTTCAACTCAATCTCAATTCATATAATTTTTAAGTGAAATACAGTAGTCTCTCATCCATTGCGGGGGTTAAGTTCCAGAACCCCCCACGGTAGGCGAAAATATCAAAGTAGGGACCTGTAAAGCCAGCAGGCAGGGCCGGGGCCACCATCAGAGCAGCCCAGCCCATGCAGGTTCGCATTGGATTCGGACAGTCGGTAAAGAAACCATGGAGCCAAAAACTGATGGGCCATAGCCTTTAATCCTACCTTGCACCCGGCGGGCAAGTAAAAATACACACTGGGCTCCAAAACCCAGTCACACTCAGTGCTCACAAAGCTACTGATTTATCCAAGTTTCCTAGAATCAAAGGTTTCTAGCTCACCAGCCTTATTTCCCTCAGTTCCCCATCTTCTTCCTTATCCCAGATACAAACTCTGTACAAACTGGCATCTCACTCAGCACTCCGCCATCTTGGCTGCTTCTCCTGGCCTCCTCCACGTGGCCTCCTTTAACTGCTGGCTCTACTCTCTCCGCTCTCTCATGCTAACCTCAGGAACCAAGCGCCAAACTCCCGCTCCGTTCCCATTTTATAGTGTAGAAATCCAAACCCTTAATCCAATATACATAATAGGGAAGTCTCTTAATACAAAGTCACTTCTCTGAGGCATGATAGGATTGTACCACCTTACACCGAAAAGGGTGGGAAAGGCTTAATCCCAAAACCAAGCCCCAGGTTACAACGATCTCCAACACACATTAATATCACCTGGGCGATGGCCTCTTTAACAAAGTGAGCATAATACATTTTATCTGCCCAACAGGACCTTATATTATTTTATTATTTATATAAATTTTAAGGCTTTATAAATGCTCTTCATACTCTTATAAACACTTCCTGTGCTCTTAAACACTTTCTACACCCTTAAACACTTTCTACACTCTTAAACCTACATAATTTTAACAATATATAAAAATATCTATATACCGCAAAATCCCACAATATAGCAAAAAATCCACGATACAAAATTAGATATATACAATTTAAAAACCTGTGATACAGTGAGACCATAAAAAGTGAGCTGCGACATGGCGAGAGGTGACTGTAACTATGGGAGTTAAGAAGGACGTGGTAAAATGATTTGTTGGGCAATGAAACCCATAAAACACTAAGATTCTCTGCTCTTGGTGTTATAGCTATAGAATATTTCTTAAAATAAGAATGCTACCTGATATAACATTATAGCCTATAATTTTTACTTTGATAAAATTTGTGTAATTTTTTTGGAAAACTTACTTGGTACTAATTACTTTAAATTGAATGTGTCCCAAGGTCTATTAGACTGTTCTTTATGCTCTAATATATTTTTTCACATTTGATTTTATTTACAGCCTTCTCTGATTTCCAGATTTTATTGGGACTCCTTGGGTATATTAATCTGCTGTTTTTAACCCAACCAAGCAAAACATGACAACAAAAACAGAAGAAAATCTCTGCAAACTTTTCAACTGTCCCCCTATAACTCTTAATTATTGGGCTTTTGAACAATATTACATGGTAAAAATAGGGATCTAATGAAGGAGAAAAGAGAATGCCTCTGATTTACCCAGACTGAGCTTTGATAAGCCTTTGCTGTACAGCACTGTCATTCTGTCCCCGAGGAACTTACTTAGAGCAGCATAACTGCCCTTGCTGGCTGTGCCCTCCACTTTCAGCCCGTTGACTGACCTCTTACCAACTTTCTCTGGTATCTTATCATAACCGTTGCTCTGGATTTCTGGCTATTATTTCTTGTGTGTGTGTGTGTGTGTGTGTGTGTGTGTGTGTATTTTTTCTGAAGCTGGAAACGGGGAGAGACAGTCAGACAGACTCCCACATGCACCCGACCAGGATCCACCCGGCACACCCACCAGGGGGCGAAGCTCTGCCCCTCCGGGGCATCGCTCTGTTGCTACCAGAGCCACTCTAGCGCCTGGGGCAGAGGCCAAGGAGCCATCCCCAGCGCCCGGGCCATCTTTGCTCCAATGGAGCCTCGGCTGCGGGAGGGGAAGAGAGAGACAGAGAGGAAGGAGAGGGGGAGGGGTGGAGAAGCAGATGGGCACTTCTCCTGTGTGCCCTGGCCGGGAATCGAACCCGGGACTTCTGCCCGCCAGGCCAACGCTCTACCACTGAGCCAACTGGCCAGGGCCTCTGGCTATTAATTCTTGTGTCATTGCTATTGTGTGTCATTTTGTGCTATCTTTGTTTGCCTGCATTTGACCTAATCCATGTCCCTCTGTAACAGTGGGTCTTTGGAAGCCATTTTGTACAATGTGACCCTAATATAAGGTGGGCAACTGAAGAAAACTGGGCCAATTCCCCTTCCTGGGAATCTGGAATAAGTCCAAGAAAGTTGGTCCTTGTAAGTGTAGATGAACTTATAGGCTTATGGACACATAAATTCAGAGGCAGCAGAGTTGCCATGTTTCCACCATGTGGATCCAAGGTGGGGAAGGTGCTCGACAGGGAGAGAAGAAGGGCAGGGGTCTTGCAGGTTTTCCAATGCTCCTTCCTTCAGGCCCACCCACCTTCTTGTTCTTGAGGCCAGCAAGACCACCCTGAATTTCTCCATTGGGGTTTAGGTTTATTTGCCTATTTCTATCACTTTTAGCCAGTAAAAGCCTTTACTAATAAATGCATATTTATAAAAAGCTAAGTTTTATTTTGGAGGGTGTTGTAAAATCTAAAGCTAGCTGAACACCACAAACATTAGGATATAAAGAATGAATGTCATTATGACTGAACCCAGCATGTGAAATCACCTGCTTACCTAGGAAAGTCCAGGCCGGGGACATTTATCCTCATGAAATATGTTTGGGGCAGAGTAGAAATCGAGACAGAAAAATTGGAGAAGGAAGCATCTCCGTGGCAGACTGTTTTATTTCTTCCACCTGTTGCACAATTACTCCCACCTCTTGTAACTACTGCTTCTCCTGTCAGTCAGCAGGTCTTTGATAGCTAAGTAGATAAAAACTATAGAAACTGTCTCCAGTAGGAGTGGTAGAGAAAGTCTGAGAGTAGGTGGCAAAGAAACTAGCTTCCAGTGTCAGAGAAAAAGCACTGCCTGTAATGACATGGGTGACACTCCATGGCAGACAGGCCAGAGCATGCAGGTAAGTCACTGCACGTACAGGGGGCCTTGGGTTATGACAGTCTTGACATATGACGTTCAGAGTTTACAATGCTCACTCCCATAAAAACTTTAAAAAAATGAGATGTGAGTGTTTTGGCTTATGTCATTAGTGTCATATTTACGGACCACAAGAGTGAACTAGTTTGGTTGTGCGCAGTGGAAGAATACACAGTAACATGACATGTGAGTGAGGGAGTTGGCGTTCCACAGTACACTTACCTACGCCAGTTTGAACTGTTAAAAGCACAAGTGTTCTGTTCGTGCTAGGCTAGGGTGTGTTTCAACTTACACCAAAATCCAGGTTGCCTCACTGCCCTAGGAACAGAAAACTGTGCTGTAACCCAAGACCCCTGTACTCAGAATGTGAAAAGCCTGTGAGCAGACAGAGGAATCCAACTATTTCAATGACAATTAAACTGCTCTGAAATGACAAACCACAAGTTAACTTTGTAAACTATGGACACAAATTTAGAAAAAATTAGATTTAATTAAAAACCTTCCCTTTGTTAATCATATTAAAAGGGCTTTGTTATTCAGTAAGATATCCAGCACTTAATTCAATAACTACAAGCTATTGTAGATGAGAGATCTAGATCTCCCTTCACAGTGCCTCTCAGTCTGTGAGGCGTACAGTAAATGTCGGTTAACTGTGATGCTAAAATTAGCTCTCTAATCAAGAGCCGCCACAGCATACAGAAGTGTCGATCTTCAGAAAATGATGACTAGCAACTACAACTAATTAATCTCAATTGTCTCATTAATGCTAACCAGAAAGTTTAAAAAAGAAATGTAATATCAATAGTAATATAAATGTATATATTTAGATTTCATCCATAATTTTGTTACAAGATTAATTCTCCTGACAGTAGGGTAGTAAACTAAAACAAATAGAACATGCTTGAAGAGGATTTCTTTTCCTTTTTTTATAAATGACTATTTACTTCTTTCTGATAATTAAAAAAAGAACTTTCAAAGAGTCAGAAAGCTTAGAAGGGTATAAAAAAGAAAATCTAAATGATCTAAATTATATCCCCAGGCCCATTAATTGATAATATTTCTAAAGTTATCTTTTCACATTTTTTTTTTTTTTGCAATTTTGTTAGTTTGAAGCCCAGAAGCATCAACATCACCTGAGAGCCTTGAGGAACGTATCTCAGCCCCCTCCCCACAATCATCACACTGTTGTCTGTATCCATGAGTTGGGGGGTTTTTGGTCCTTTTTTGCTCTATCCCTACACCTCCCTCACCCACCAATGCCCCCAAGAATAATTTTTAAATAATTAGCAATCTGTCATTCCACAAGGCAAGACATACCATATAAACTTGTTTTAGGCCCTGGCCGGTTGGCTCAGCAGTAGAGCGTTGGCCTGGCGTGCGGGGGACCCAGGTTCGATTCCCGGCCAGGGCACATAGGAGAAGCACCCATTTGCTTCTCCACACCCCCCCTCCTTCCTCTCTGTCTCTCTCTTCCCCTCCTGCAGCCAAGGCTCCATTGGAGCAAAGATGGCCCGGGCGCTGGGGATGGCTCCTTGGCCTCTGCCCCAGGTGCTAGAGTGGCTCTGGTCGCGGCAGAGCGACGCCACGGAGGGGCAGAGCATCGCCCCCTGGTGGACAGAGCGTCGCCCCTGGTGGGCGTGCCGGGTGGATCCCGGTCGGGCGCATGCGGGAGTCTGTCTGACTGTCTCTCCCCGTTTCCAGCTTCAGAAAATAAAAAAAAATAAAAAACAAAAAAAACTTGTTTTAAATTGCTATGATTATCTTTAAAAGAAAAACAAACTTGAAATAGTTGTGATGAGGCATTAATTAGCACATATAGGAATTATAAGATAAAATGTGAAATTAACAAGGGCAAGAAAATTTTTAAATTATCTTTTCCATTAGAAATTGGTCTTTAGAGTGTTTAATTTTTATCTACCACCATCATTGTTATATAGTCCTTGTAATTAACAGAATTCAATTCTGGATCAATTGCTGGAGACATTTCTTCCACTTCTTCCTGAGAAAAAGGCTCGCCTTCTTCAGACATATACTTGATCAGTTCTTCCTTAGAATGAAACCCACATTTAGCTAGATCTAATACCGCAAAAGCTCAGAGAAGGATATCTTCTGGAAGTGGTTAGTATCTTCCTTCCAGTACTGTCCTGGTCGTTACTGGAAGAAAGGTTTCCAGTCTAACGTATCTAGGGGCTGCTTCTCCCTCCACCTCTGCAGTCAGACCACGTCGCTCTCTAGGGGCTGCTTCTCCCTCCACCTCTGCAGTCAGACCACGTCGCTCTCTAGGGGCTGCTTCTCCCTCCACCTCTGCAGTCAGACCACGTCGCTCTCCTTCACTAGAGGCTGCTTCTCCCTCCACCTCTGCAGTCAGACCACGTCGCTCTCCTTCACTAGGGCAGTGGCCTCACGACCCGATGGCTGTTCTGATCTCTATCCACTGTATAAGTCACCTCACGCTCAAACACTTCAAAAGCCTCTGAATACTCTGTAAAATTCTGCTACTACCATCTCTGTGCCTTTCTTTTCTTTACCGTCTGCTATCTTGTGCAGAGCCTGTCACCAGGGAGATGCCCACCACTAACCTAGGTCACAAGGCCCTTGCCCTCTTCATGCCCTGCAAATCAGGCCTACAGGACCCACGACTCAGAATCCTAAAGGGAGAAGCCCCTGGATTCAGTTCTTTATAATCATTATCTTTATTGATAATCTCTATTTGACAAGACATCATATATTTTCCTTTACTTCTTTTAATTTTTTAATCTATTCATAATGCTGATTTCAAGTCTTTGTCTAATAAGTCCAACATGTGAGCTTCTTTGTGGATAGTTTCCACTGACTACTTTTTCTCATGTTTGGGCCATACTTAACATAGAATTCTTTGTTGCAAAGTAGACATTTTAAGTAATATAGTGTGGCGCCCCTGGAAATCAGATCCTCCCTCCCATGCAAGGTTTATTATTGCTCTTTTTTGTTTGTTGTTGCTTATTTATTTGTTTAATGACTTTCCTGAACTGATTCTAAAGTCTGCATTCTGGGGTATATGTAGTCAGAGAAGTCTTGGCTCAGGTAGCTTAATGGTCAGCTAATTACTGGGCATAGATTTTTTCTTTTTTTTACAGAGACAGAGATAGAGTCAGAGAGAGGGATAGACAGGGACAGACAGACAGGAACAGAGAGAGATGAGAAGCATCAATCATTAGTTTTTCATTGCGGCACTTAGTTGTTCATTGATTGCTTTCTCATATGTGCCTTGACCGTGGGCCTTCAGTCGACCGAGTAACCCCTTGCTCGAGCCAGCGACCTTGGGTCCAAGCTGGTGAGCTTTTTTTTTTTTTGCTCAAGCCAGATGATCCCACTCTTAAGCTGGCAACCTCGGGGTCTCAAACCTGGGTCCTCTGCACCCCAGCCCGATGTTCTATCCATTGCACCACCACCTGGTCAGGCCATAGATTTTCTTAATTGCCTTGAACCAACAGTTTCCCTGCCTTTGCTGGGGATTCTATGTGTGTTCTGGGCCACACTGGCAATGCTCTGGACGCTTCTAACTGCCTTAGTGCCTTCACTTCCAGCCTGTACAGAGCGTCAACACCAGCCACTCATGGGTAATTTGGACTTTCTCTGGTCTTTCCTGACATGACCATAGCCTTCCACATTCATGTGGCCTCCTAGATCTCCAAGACTATGATGGCAGATCTCTCCTATGAACATCTTGTTTCTCACAACTACCTTTTAAGTTTTGGGGCAGGCTCTTGTTTGCCCTAATTGGCATTGCAGCCTCAGGCATGTGTGATATTAAATAATTTCCAGTAAGTGTTTTTTACACATGCTTCAAAGATAGTTTTCCTGCAGAATGAGTTCTGAATCAGATCAAATAATAACATGCCCCGTGAACAGAGCTTTTCCATGAAACTATGAGACCAGCCAAAGAATGATAATGACCTGGACTTTCTGAAGTATTCCTAACCTGTTACGCCCACTCCAGGGGCTGCTAGGCTGCTGGCTTTCACAACCACCATGGTTGTGAGGTTGCTAGTGATCAAGGCTACTAAAGAGCTGGGAGAGGAAGGTGGGTGTTGGACAAATAAAAATGCCATCGAGCTTATTATTCTTATTGAGATTCAGCTGTTTTTCTTGAGTAGCTACTTCTCAGATTCTGCAAGCCTTTGGTTGATTTTCAGAGCTCAAAAAGTTGGTTTTAATAATTTTTTGCTAGTGTTCTTATTGCTTTTTTATGGAGGTTCAAGTTTTGGAAGTCCATTACATTAGAGCTTCCTTTTAAATTTTTTAAAAGAAGTATTTTAAAACTACTAAAAGAACAAAAGAACAGAATGTGACAGTTGATGTATTAATCTCCAATTTAGAACCACTTACACAGTTCACAGCATTATAACATAGTTAAAAGATGCAGTTAACTTAGCTCACTCTAGGATTGAAATAAAACCCTATTTCTTGAAAGAATGAATGAGGGGTGAATGAATGAGTGTGTGAATGCATGCATAAATGATGAAAATCCATCCTTTCAAGGAGCTCAAGTGTCACCAGGAGAGGCAGGCTGGCTGCCTACCAAGATACCGTCCAAAGAGGTAATCATTATCTTGGTGATTTTACCCTGGTGCCAAGTCTCCCTTCAGTTTTGCAGACTCAGCTTAGAGCCATTCTGCCAGCACATAAGTGGGGCCATATCTCTTGGACAGCTTCTCATTAACCCAGCTTATAGAGATCAGAATGCCAAGTTATTAATTTACAATAAGAACTATAAATACCATGAGAACCACAATAATTATATCAGTAGGTCTAATACATTTTCTCTCTGTAGGTAGATCTACGTGGGCAGACAAATCCTTTTGAGAAACTCACTAGGTGAGCACAAAAATAAGAACAAGGAGAACTGTTATAAAATCCAAATGTTTAATGCCATTGGGCTACTGAGGCTGGAGAATCTATTAAACTCAACTTCTGCCTTATTCCTGTTGCTTTAGGAATAATGTGAAGATAGTAATAATTTAGAAATAATGTGAAGGTAATCTTACCACGTAAGATCTAAGGCTCTTCTCGCCTGCAGGAGTGGGTTGTGGCGTGAGAGGTGAGAGGACAGGGAGGGAATGAGCACCTTCTCTGTGTGTCTTGGGGGCCACCCCAGCTTTTTTGGGATGTTGAGCCAAGCAAGAAGTTGAGGTTGTAGTGCCCAGCTGTGATAGAGAGGGAAGCTGATGCTTAAGCCAGAAGAGGGAGTGCCCTGACCTGCGTAGTACGGGGCTTCCCTGAGCTTGAGAAAGGGGAGAAAGGTGAGGATTGGGAAAGTGGTTCCACAGTGGTAGAGGCATACAGTGGAGGCATACAGCCCCTCGTTCAGAAAGTCCCTGGACATTTGGTATCTATCTGCTCAGAAGGCATAGGTTTTCTTTTTCTTTTTTTTTTAAGTGAGAGTAGGAGAAATACAGAGACGGATGCCCTGTATGTGCGCCGACAGGGATCCACCTGATGACCCCATCTGGGGCCATGCTCGCAACTGAGCTATTTTTAGCACCTGAGGCAGAGGTTCAAGGGAGCGATCCTCAGTGCTGGGGACCAACATGCTCAAATCAATTGAGCCATGGCTGCAGGAAGGGAAGAGAGAGAGAGAAGGGAGGGGAGAGGGGTGGAGAAGCAGATGGTTACCTCTCCTGTGTGCCCTGACCAGGAATCGAACCTAGGACTTCCACACTCCAGGTAGACACTCTACCACTGAGCTAACCAGCCAGGGCTGGCCTAGGTTTTCAAATGGACCATTCCAACTACGAGTTCCTCATCGCAAAACTAAGACTTCCCAAAGGCTGCTTACACTCTGGTGTGAAAGAGCTCCCTCTCCTGGGCAAGTTTGAATGGTTCTCAGCAAGATCATCTTTGCCGATTCCCCTTTTAATTAGTGCCATTTCTGAAAAAGTTCTTGATATGTTCATTTTTTAGTCTTACTTTGGCTTCATTCAAGTCCCTCAAATTGACTTCACGGACACCTGCTCTGACCCAAGATCTGGGAGGCATCTCGGTTCTGCTGCCACCTCCTGCCTCTGCCACTCAGTTTTATATTTATTGTGACAGCATTGAAAGCGTTACTGTAGCGTCTGGCTTCCAAAGAACTGTCTCAAAAGACTCCTGATCCTTCTCTTTTCTCCTTTGCCCTCTGTCTAGTCTTCAATCTCCTTTCCTTTAGTCTCCCTCAGTTTCTGTAGTTGAAACCACTCTCGGACATGTTTGTATTTCGTCCATCCTCAAACCCACAGTGCTTGGTCTCATTTGCCATCATTAATATCCACCTATGTAACTTACTATACCACATACTCTGCTCTTATAACTCAAAATTTCTCTTTTCCGTTCTTTCACCAGTCTAGGTTACAGGTGGAAAAGGAGAAGCCAGGTGTGTAAGATTCATGCCAGCACTGTGAGGTATTTTCCCCGCCGAGGAAGCCAGATGGGCATAGCCACCAAGTGTGGAACAGCACAGCTTCACTTAGTAGAGTGCTTCCCGGACAAGGTTCTCTGGTCCGGGAGATGGGGGCCAGAGAAGTGGCGCCGCCTCCCCCGCCCAGGGGTAATTTATAGCCTCGGTAGGGTGGTTGGGTTGATACAATGTGGTGAAATTTCATTGGTTGACAGACAGTTGTTCTTTTTCAAAGGGCTTCTGGGAAGTTTCTTTTGGCGCGCATGGGTGTGGGCTTTTCCAGCCAAAGTTCCCGGGCCTGGTTCCTCACGTGACCTTCCCCCATTGCCAACTGACCTCACATTCCGACCTTTTATGTTAGATGGGGGCGCCTCTTCGTCTGGCTAATTCCTGCTGGTTAGGGGCGTCGTGGAAAAGGGAGGTTGGAAGGTGGTGGCTCTGAGGGGAGTCGTGTATATGGGTGTAGGAGCATATGCACGTGTTTGACCGTGACTCGAGAAACCTCACGGATGCGGTCCATATGGGGTCCCGTCCACCTGGGCTGTAGGGAGCTGGGCTGGAGCTCACTCAGAAGAACCCTGTCTCCTGGTTGGAGGGGGACCATCGGGTGTGTTTCATCTGGACCCCCTATGGGAGGAAGGGTCCAGTCCGCATATTCCCTGAGAAGATGGTGGAGTCAAGACAGAAAAGGGAGGTATGTGGCAAGAGGAGGGGAGTTTGGCTAAGAGAGCAAAATTGGGAATTCAGTGTCAAAAGAAGCCTATTAGATCGAGGAAAGAAAAAACCTGAAGGAGTGAAAAAAGGGAATTCCGCCCAAACTGCATGTCAGGAGTGGTGTGCAAAGGGAAAAAGAAGGGGTCCCATCCACTCCCATAAGTGAGACCTCTGAGAGAACCAGAAGTCCAGAGTGTGATGGCAAAACAGAGAAGGTAGCCCCCATGTCCACAGGAAATGAGATGGACTTACCCACTCCTGCAGCATCACCCTGGGCTTGGTGAGGACGATGGGGGTCTCCGAGTCCAGGCCGTGTCAGTCGTCCATGAGGCCTAGGAGTTCGGGCAGTGGGCCCGCCTGGCTGGCTTGGCCTCCACATAGAAGCACTGAGGAAAAGCCTGTTGCCCAAAAGGGGCAAACGCTCTGCCAGTGACCGGGCTGCTTGCAGTCAGGGCAGGGCTCAGTGGGCAGCCGCGGGCAGGGGCCCTGCCCTCCCAGTGACCCTCTGCCACATTTAAAGCAAGCTCCTGGTGGGGTTCCTCTTTGCAGCCCGGACTTGGGTCCGGCACCTCCTGTGCCTTGCCCCTGTTGCTCTGCCGGCCTCAGTGCTGCCACAAGAGCCTGGGATTGGAGTGTTACTTTCTGCTGCAAGCGGACCTGGTAAAACAGTCTTGGCCTTTTTCTACTAGCCACAATCATTAAAAACCTCAAATGCCATATTCATCAGGTCTCGGATAGGGGTTTGGGGTTGAGAATAAGAGGAGGGCTCCTGGGGAGCCCAGCACCCAGATCCGGCTGGAATTGCTGGAGCCAGAGGCAGGACAGGGCCAGGCCTTTCTGCAAGAAGATCAGGGTTGGACTGTGGGGTCAGGATCCCTGCAAACCTGCGTGAGGGTCAATGGCCGGTGGAGGAGTGCCTGATGGGGGAGGGGCTTAAGAACGCAGCAGAGAAGGGAGGGGCTCCTGGCCAGCAGGGGAGGGGGCTCCCTGGAGGGAAGAGCCCTGAGTGAAAGAGGTCCTCAGAGGGACCAGAGAGGGGTCCCGAGAGAGGGGTGCCCCTGGGGGTCGGGCAGGAGGGGGAGAGAATGGGGGATCAGCAAAAGAGGAAAGATCAGGAGTGGAGGTTTTAGCTGAGGTTTCTCTGGCCAATAAGGGCCTGCACCATAGAACAGGCGGCACAGAGATTAGGACAGGAGCACAAATACTAGAAGCCCTGAATGTAAGGGATCTCCAACCATTTCCCAGTTCATTGGCAATAATTAACTTGGTGAGGGTGTTAAAATCGAAAGTCCCGTCAGGAGGCCACCTGGTTTGATTATCCCAGGGGTCCCTAAACTTCAGCCCACAGGCTACATGCGGCCCCCTGAGGCCATTTATCCGGCCCCCACTGCACTTTCAGAAAGGGCACCTCTTTCATTGGTGGTCAGTGAGAGGAGCACAGGATGCATGTGGTGGCGCCGCAAAGTGTGGTGTCGCTCACGTACAGTACTACTTCCGGTGACATGGGACGCACGCATCATAGCTCCGGAAGCACATCATATCACTTGTTACGGCTAGCAGTGACAAATATGGAACCAGACATTGACCATCTCATTAGCCAAAAGCAGGCCCATAGTTCCCACTGAAATACTGGTCAGTTTGATTTAAATTTACTTGTTCTTTATTTTAAATATTGTATTTGTTCCCGTTTTGTTTTTTTACTTTAAAATAAGATATGTGCAGTGTGCATAGGGATTTGTTCATAGTTTTTTTTTATAGTCCGGCCCTCCAACAGTCTGAGGGACAGTGAACTGGCCCCCTGTGTAAAAAGTTTGGAGACCCCTGGATTATCCAGAGGGTCTGTGGCCTGGCCACATCGGAGAAGATCAGTTTCTTCCTCTTTAAGGAGGGAGAGATTTCAGATAAGGCACTCCAGGAGTGTTTTTAAATCAAGTTTAGATTCCTGTGCCTCTATGGCCATCCTCAGCCCTCAGAGTGATCAGAGATGAGAATTGTCATCCTGCAACTCAAGCTCTGGTCACCAGATGGGTAGGTAGAGTGGGAGTGTCCGGGATGTCTCCACGGGCACAGATGCACTCAGAACGGATAAGAGGTCCCTGATGCAGCTGAGATTACGAACAGGAAGTCTTGGTGGAAAGAACTGAGGGGAGGATGGCGGCAGGGGACTTTCTGCACCGTGTGTGGAAGTGGACGGGAAGTCGGAGATCCTGGTTCTTCCTTGGAAGGGAAGGGGAGAGGAGTGGCCCCAGCGGGCTTCAAACTCCTCCCAGGTTTCAGCACCAATGTAAGGTATTTTCCCCACCGAGGAAGAAAGAAGGGAATAGCCACCAAGTGTGGAACAGCAAAAGCTTTATTTAGCAGAGCGCTTCCCAGATGGGGTACTCTGGTCTGGGAGATGGGGGCCAGAGAAGTCGCGCTTCCTCCCCTATTTGGGGGTAATTTATAGTGTCAGTAGGGTGGTTGGGTTGATATGACGTGGTGAAATTTCATTGGTTGATGGACAGTTGTTCTTTTTCAAAGGGCTCCTGGGAAGTTTCTTTTGGCAGGCATGGGTGTGGACGGTTCCAGCCAAAGTTCTCAGGCCTGGTTCCTCACATGACCCTCCTCCATTGCCCACCAACCTCACAAGCACAGCTCCCAGGACTCACAGACACTCTCCTGACTGCTGACAGAAGGCTGGTGCTATGATCAGAAGACAGGAGACACTCTTAAGAATTCCACAAGGCACCCAGAAATGAGCTCCACTGACATTCAAGATTCAAAACTAACCTTTAATATGGGCCCATAAGACTTTCTCCACTTCCTCTAACAACATGAACAAAGAAAGAGAAAAGAACCACTGTTTTCTTGCCTTAAGACTTAAAGTCCTATCAAAAAGAGAAGAAATAAGGTCCAGGCTGACCGAGAGCAACATTTTTCCCATCCAGAAAGCAAATGAATTTAAAATGTTGCTCCTTAGGAGAAAATATCGTTTCCTTTGTAGAACAGTTTGAAAGAGAAGCCAGGTGCTGTGTATTCAATCAGCAAATGCTAATGAAATCCTAAACTCAGGGCAAAAACAATTAGGAAGTCTTGAAATGCTGGTTCATCCGAATACTTGGTTAAAGGTACACTTACAGGGCCAATTAGCAGGTACATTTTTAAAAATTAACTTTAATGATGATTGACAACGCCATCCTATGTCTAAGCAGATAAGAAGCCACTAATTTGTGAGAGGTACTGACAGTCCTGTGGCCCAAAACCCACCCCTAACTCGTCCTGGCCCATGGAACCTGCACATCAGTTACTGTTAGAAGCTTCTATGAGAACTGACACAGGACACGCACAGTTACAGCAGGAAAGGCACAGACAGTAGAGCACTACTCGGGGTTTTTATGTTGGTACTACAGGTGATAGTCAGAAAGGTTTCCTGAGGTCCACCGTGGCTGTCACTATGACAAAGCATCACGGCACGGTGGTCCCGTGCCCAGACTGGAAGTCTGGCTCTGTGAGGTGCCAGTGCTTCAGGCACCACAGTTTTTTCATCTGTGAAAGGGAAAATTAGTATACATACTTACTTCATAGAACTATTGTGAACAGTACAGTGGCTGGCACATGGTAAGTATATAACAGGCATTTTGATTAATACCTTTAAAATCAGAAAACTGAGCCAGAAGGAAGTGAGACAACCTGGTGACAACCACACAGCAGGTAAGTGCCAGCGTCCTGAACAGCCCTGCCCACCAGCCCAGCAAGCACTCTGCACACCATCTCACCACAATATGTGGGCTAGTTTTTCAGGCTTCTTTGTGGAGATAGAACACAGGATATGTAAAGAGTGATCAGAAAGGAGCTTTAAAGAGAGTGACAGTCTGTAAAGATCTAGACCAGTGGGACACAAACTTTGCTGCACAAGTTCAGATCTCCTGATGCTTGGGCCATCTCAGAGTACAATTAAATCCAGCAACACGGAAGGTGGGACCCTGGCATAAGTAGTTAGCAAAGCTCCCAGGTGACGCCAGTGTGCAGCAAAGTCAGGAGCAGAATCAGCTGGAGAACTTGTTAACCACAGACTGCTGGGCCCACCCCAGAATCTTCATTCCGTAGATATGGGACAGGGCCCACCCCAGAATCTTCATGCAGTAGATATGGGACAGGCCCCACCCCAGAATCTTCATGCAGTAGATATGGGACAGGGCCCACCCCAGAATCTTCATGCAGTAGATATGGGATAGGGCCCACCCCAGAATCTTCATTCCGTAGATATGGGACAGGGCTCAAGAATTTACATTTCTAACAAAATTCCCTGGTGACGTCATGCTGCTGGCCCAGGGAAGACATTGAGAACTACAGCCCTCCGCTAGGCTAGGGCCTAGACAATCAAGAATTCTCTCTGCATCTGCGGGCCTGAATGAATCTGAGGAGCCAAAATCTAGTAGGAGAGTGAATGTATAATGAGGTAAGGGGGATCCAAGCACCCAAGAATGAGGCCTCGGGACCCACAGCTGAAGTGGGGAACAAACACGCTTTGTCCACCCCACAATTTCTTCCCAAAGGCGAATTCAAATAATGAATGAAGGTGTGCTTTTTTATGCTAATCTTTGGCAGTTTTAATCAAACTAGGTTTTGTCTTTCCAATGCATCTGTTCCAATAGAAGCAATAACACCAAGCTTTCGATGAAAGAGACTGGATTTTTCAAATCAAAATCAACTTACCATTATTCATTTACAAAAATGTTTTCCAGGAAATGAATGAGCAGATATTTATCAGACAATGAAAACAGGAATCACAATTTTAATTGCCATTAATTTTCAAGTTCCATGAGAGTAAGAACCATGTCTGTTTGATTTAGAACTTTATGTCCGGAGCAAGTACAGTGCCTGTCACAGAGTAAACACAGTCAATAACTGCACGTTGGTCAAAGAAAAAAAGGGAGGAGGGAGGGAGGATGCATTGAGCTCAGGATGCAAGGAAGGCAAAAAACAGTAAATGAGGAAAGGGGGATGATTTACCTTGATAATGGATATAGTCCACAATAAAAAGATAATAGTTATGGATATTTATGTATTGAATAGCATAACATAGAAGCATTAAAAAGAACTTTCAAGCATAGATGAGGGACATACTAGAAGCTCAATGGTAGTAGACCTTTCTGAGTCACTGAATTTAACATCTGCTCTTACATACTGCATTTTATTGAACTCTCTTGTTAATTGACTTGATCTGTAAATCTTGGTCAGTGCATAGAGAACCAGCACTCACTTTAACTCACAGTCATAACCCGAATAATAAGTGAATGTTGGGTTTTAATCTCATCATCACTGTTGGGCAGATAAAATATATTATGCTCACTTTATTAAAGATGGCACTGCCCACGTGGAAGCCCGTCGCCCAGGTGATATTAGTTGCCCTTCTTGCTTGAGATGGGCGTGATTATATTAATGTGTGTTGGGGGAGGGCTTTCGCGCCAAAAGGTTTTAAAAAGGAGAGAACACGTTGTTCCGGGGGAAGAGAAATTACATTCCAGGAGGAGTGCAGAGAAAGGCCACGTGGAGGAGAGGAGAAGCAGCCAAGATGGTGGAGTGCTGAAGGAGAAGCCAGTTTGTGCAGAGTTTATGCAGAGAGAAGGAGATGGAAAACAGAGGTGAAGAAGGCTGGTGAGGTACAAACCTTTGATTCTAGGAAACTCGGATAAGTTAGTGGCTTTGGGAGCCCTGAATGGAAAGGGAATTGTTTTGCCACTGTGTGTATTTCTTGCCTGCCAGGTACAAGCTAGGATTAAAGCTAATGGCCCACCAGTTCTCGGCTCCATTGTTTCATTGCCGTCTGTCCTAATCTAATGCGAACCTGCATGGGCCAGGCGGCTGTGATGGTGGCCATGGCTACTGGCTTTACAATCAAGCTTCAGATTTTTGTTTTGTATAGTACCTTGCTCTTTCCTTTGTAGTCTATCTTTTGCAACATGGATTATACTTTATTTCTGTACTTTTTAAAAACACTTTTATTGATGTTTAATTTATATGCCTTAAAATTCACACATCATACATGCTAATTTGCAGTTTCTAGGCTTTTAGGAAGGTATAGCTTTATTTCTAATTTGACTTATAAATACCTTTCAGCTTTAAAATACACACTGGGCCTATGACACTATCAGCAGGAGAATAAAACATTACTTATTAACTCTCACTCTCACTCTTCAGGTTAAAAACTTAAGGTATTTACTATTTTTCACCTTTTTACTCCTCACACTTGCTATTTAAAAAAATAATTTAGGATTTCCTACCAAGTTTACAAATACTAAACTAGTCCTTATCTTCTCTTCTAAGATGTATTTATTGCAACTACATTCTATTCAGTAAACAAACTTTCAACAGTTAAGAATTAAATCTATATAACTGACTTCATTATTCACAATGATTCTTTTTAAATTCTCCTTTCTTGTTTTTTGTTTGTTTGTTTTTATAGAGAATACTTGTAAATTTTTCAGGATATAAATGACACATTTTCTAAGCCCTTCCAAATTTGAGAATGTCTTTCTGATTTCTTCAAATATATAAGGTTTACCAGAAAGTTCTGTCCTGTTTTGGAATAAAACAAAATACAAATTTTTCTTACCGTCAATAAACTTTATTAAATAATATAATTGCCATTATTATTAATGATTTCTTGCCAGCGTGAGGGCAATTTGTATATCCCATTTTTGAAAAATTTTTATCTTTTGATGTGAAAAATTAAACCAGTGCTTGTTTGATATCTTCTTCATTTTTGAATTTTTTGCCCTTCAAAAAATTTTGTAAGGACAAAAACAAATGATAGTTGGAGGATGCTAAGTCCGGGGAATATGGTGGATGCGACAGACATGCTTCTGTAGCATTTCTTCCTTGTTGAAATTTGTAAAAATTACAGTGGCGTAAATGAACTTAATCAGTAGCTGTGGGTACACTATCGCTTCACACATAAGACTAACGTGAATCAACTTTGTTTTAGTTAATTTGCTACGTCAGTATATATACATTAAGTGATAAAAATAGAGAGGCACACATGCGCCAAATAAACATGTGCTTACATGTCGAAACTTGTTGTGATAGAAACGGACAGAACTTTCCGGTAGACCATTATATATGGCTTACAGTTTCTCAGTTACAACATTTCTCCTAAAAATCTGTTGACACATGGTCTTCAACTTATGACAATGTCTGTGACTAACTTTATTTTTTATTCCTTTGTAAAAAAATTTTTTTTTCCTTACTGAATGCTTGCCAGAATTTTTCCTTACTCTTGAAATTCAAATAATATCACACAGAATGTTTAGATTACAGCTATTTTTATTAATTTTTCCTGAACATAGTAAACCCTTTCAATCTGCAGATTCAGGTCCTTCTTGAGCCGTGGCATGTTTTCTTCTATTTATATCTACAAGTACTGTTTACAGTCTATTTGCTCTTAAACCTTCTGTAGAAATGCCAGTTATTGATACTATGTGCTGGATTATTCTTTCCCATTTCCATATTTAACATATCTTAATTTTCATCTCTCTCTATATATATTATTTTAAATAAAATAATAGCTAATATTTATTAAGGACTCATCATGTACCAGGTACATGGGTTATTAGAATGAATCTTCATAAAAAAAACTCTTTGAGATGGGTTACATTATATCCCCATTTTGCAGTTGGGAAATTTGAGGCTCAAAGAAAATACAATTAGGGCTGTGGTGGTTGGCTTACTGGTAGAGCATTGGCCCAGCATGTGGATATACCAGGTTTGATTCCCAGTCAGGACACGCAGAAGCAACCACCTGCTTCTCCACCCCTCCCCCTTCTCTCTCGCTGTCTTCCCACAGCCATGTCTTGATTGGTTTGAGTGCATCAGCCCCAGGCACTGAAGACGGCTCCTTGGAGCCTCCACCTCAGATGCTAAAAATAGCTTGGTTGTGAGCATGGCACCAGATGGACACAGCACTGGCCTCAGATGAGAGTTGCCAGGTGGATTCTGGTTAGAGCACATGTAGCAGTCTGTTTCTCTATCACCCCTTCTCTCACTTTGAAAAGAAGAAAAAAAGAAAATATTGTACAATTATATATTCAAGGTCATACAGCTGGTAAGTGATGAAGTTATGACAGGAAAAGAATCAGTCTGATTTAGATCCTATGCTCTTAACTATGCTTACTAAGAAGAATATATGTATCATAAAGAAAAGGATAAGACTTCATGATATTGACAAAAGAAGTCATATTTTCCCCATTAAATCTATGCTAGTAGCAGAATTCAATGTTTCTGTTCTAATCAGAGGATTTGTTATATATAACCAGCCCAATAAAGACTCACCTATGGCATTTCCCATCATGATAAGCAAGAGATTTGGTAAAGCCTGGGATTGCACTGTGACTGAAGGTCCCTGATGGAGGCTCCACCCATACCCATTGTTTCTGTTACCCAGCAGAGCAGTGACTGTGCTGAGAAGCCCTTTTCCATTATCTCTATCTTCCCCAAGGTTCAGATTGGATCTACACATTTACATGAAGCTTTATGACTTCTTCCCAGAAAGTTTAGTGGTTTTCTGCTCTATTACATCTTGTCCCAAGTATTAACTAGCACACCGACAGGAAAGTTCATTAGCTGATGCATCTATTATGCCCCCCTCCTCCTTGCAAGTCCTGCTTTCTTACTGCCAGTTTGGACAAATAAAATAGTTGACTATCCAATATTTAAAAGAAAATAAGCAGAGTTGGTACTAGCCTCTTAGAATAAGGGAGTGATACCATTTTCACGTTCAAGAAAACATCAAAAATGCACAGGCAAACTTGCAGACTCACAAGGGAAATTCCCTATGTTGGCAGTTGCTCTGGTTCAGACCAATCTGCACTGAGGAAGGCCCTGGAAGTGTGGACTATTCCCCCAAATTACATTGAATTCCCTGAGAGACCAATTTGGAGACCTGGCTCTATCCTGGAGTGGCACCAGGGATACGCCAATCAATCTAGATTTCCAAGCTTGCCCTTGAAGTGGATCTGGTTGGACTGAAGTTGGCAGGGAACAGCAAGGTCTGTATCTCCAAGCCAGCTGGCACTATTTCTTTCCAAACTTCTGTGCTAAGTTAACAAAATTATAGTCAGCAGTCTTACCTGATCTGATTGGTTTCTGGTTTCAGGATTTAGGAGCATACACTGAAGTATGTGTTGGAAGACTTAAGAATAAATTGAACCCAAAGGATAAAAGAAAAACATTAACTGAACTCTTTGAGAAACTCCATTAAGAAAAAAACAAAAAGACAAATCACAGACTGGGAGAAAATATTCAAAGTCTACACATACATCACCAGACTGGTATAACAGATATATGAAGAACTCTCACACCAAACTCGTACCAAAGATTAGAAAAGACTTCACTGACAAAGATATACTGGTGGCCAATAAGCAAATTAAAAAGTGCAAATTAATGGAAGTTACAAAATGGTGATGGGGATGTAAAGTACAGTATACGGAATATAGTCAATAATATTGCAGTAACTATGTATGGTGTGAGGTTGTTGCAGGAAGGGACAGCCGATGGAGGATGGGACACTCAGACAAGTGAACGGAGGAAGAAGAATTTATTAGTAGCTGGTGGAGCACGTGAGGATAGTAGCACCAAAGCACAAGCTCCCCAAATTAGATTTTCTTACAGTATCCAAGCAATGGGCATGTGATCCCTTTGTTTAACTTTCCCAGGACTCAAGAAGAGGGGAGGGGAGTTACAGTGTGTCAGCAAGGGGGGAGGGGTTTTCAGATCACTGGCTGTAGCTACATACAGATCCTGCTTTTCTGGCTTTGTGTTTCAAGCAGCTCCAGGCAACCATTTAGAGAAATATGGGGCCCTGGCCGGTTGGCTCAGCGGTAGAGCGTCGGCCTGGCGTGCGGGGGACCCAGGTTCGATTCCCAGCCAGGGCACGTAGGAGAGGCGCCCATCTGCTTCTCCACCCCCCCTCCTTCCTCTCTGTCTCTCTCTTCCTCTCCCGCAGCCAAGGCTCCATTGGAGCAAAGATGGCCCGGGCGCTGGGGATGGCTCCTTGGCCTCTGCCCCAGGCGCTAGAGTGGCTCTGGTCGCGGCAGAGCGATGCCCCAGAGAGGCAGAGCATCGCCCCTGGTGGAAGTGCCAGGTGGATCCCGGTCAGGCGCATGCGGGAGTCTGTCTGTCTCTCCCCGTTTCCAGCTTCAGAAAAATACAAAAAAAAAAAAGAGAAATATGGGATATAGTTAATTTATAACTGGCTGATTCAGTTATCCCTGCTGGCTCCTTTTCCTTGTATTCTTCTGGTTTCTCTCCTCTCAAGGGAGAAGGGAGGCTTGCTCCCTCCTCAAGGTGAGTACTTAAAATATTGGGGAGAACACTTTGTAAAGTGTGTGACTGTCTAACCACTATGCTGTACAGTTAAAACCATACAAAATAATATTGAAAGTAAACTGTAACTGAAAAATTAAAAAACAATAATTTAATGCAAATTAAAACAAGATACCACAATGTATCCATTAAATGGCTATAATGAAAGGCAATGCAAGTGTGAATGAAGATATAGAGAAAGTAGAACTTGCATACATTGCTGGTAGTAATGTAAAAAGATACAGTCGTTTTGGAAAACACCTTAGCAATTTCTAAGAAACTAAATATGCACTTACCCTAAGTCCAAGAAATTCCATTCCTAAATATTTACTCAAGAAAAGTGAAAATGTGTCAACACAAAGACTAATACATAAATGCCTGTAGCAGCTTCATGCATAAGAGCTAAAACCTGGAGACCACATAAACACTCAAGTGGTAGCAAATGTAGTACATTCATACAATGGAAGACTATTCAGCAATGAAAAGAAATGAACTACCAATAAACACAATAATTTTGATAAATCTGAAAAGCATGTTCCGCAAAAGAGGCATAAGGCAATATACTGTATAGTCCAATTCTCTGAATTCAAGAAAATGTCAACTGCTCTATAACGACAGAAAGAAGGACAGTGGCTGCCTGGGCCAAGAGCAAGGGGAACAGCTGCAGAGGGGCAGGGGAAAAGTTTAGGGGGGTAGAAATATTGTATCTCTTAATTTTGAGTATTATTTAGGTCAGTGGTCCCCAACCTTTTTTGAGCCACGGACCAGTTTAATGTCATAAAATATTTTCACGGACCGGCCTTTAAGGTGGGACGGATAAATGTATCACGTGACCGAGACAAGCGTCAAGAGTGAGTCTTAGATGGATGTAACAGAGGTAATCTTGTCATTTTTAAAAAATAAAACATCGTTCAAACTTAAATATAAATAAAATGGAAATAATGTAAGTTATTTATTCTTTCTCTGCGGACCGCTACCGGTCCGTGGCCCAGGGGTTGGGGACCACTGATTTAGGTGTATAGTTTGTCAAAATACTGCACACTTGAAATGATTGAACTTTATTATCCAAAAGTTATACCCCAAAAGAGTTGATAGTTTTAAAAGACTAGGCTGAAAGGAAATTTCATTTGGATAAGTTCATAATTCTAGGGCAGTGCTGTATCCATTTTATTTTCACAAGACGGAAGTTTTACAAGAATTGAAGATGCCACAGGCAAGTGAACTCTAGGTTTCTAAGTTAAAGGTAAATAAAATCTTGGCTATTTTTTATTGAGAAGACACAGGAAGTTTAAGAAGCATTATTAGTTTTTTTAATATGCAGATCTGTCCTTCCCAGGGGTTATGTAATACTTAGACACTACTGACAATTTGGGGTGGGAGTGAAATGTGGAGCAGTCAGTTTTGCCAACTGTCACAGAAAATGGTGAGAGTCAACTTATGTTAATTGACCCAGATCCTCACAAGTATAAGTTGATTCTTCAGAAACACTAGTAGATGGTGTTTAATATTCCAAAGAATGAGTCTTTTGTCATTACTTTAAAAATTGCCTCCCCCAAAAGAGAATATAATGAAAAGATGCTTTTGCACACATTCGATTTAAAATGCTCCTTCTCCTACCTGTGTGTCCCTTGGTGAGACATCACAACCTGATTTCTCTCCTTTTCCTGTGAAGAATAGAGCTATGTCTCCCTCCAAGTGACAAAGAAGCAGGGAAATAAAGACATTTTGACTATTAACTGTGTTTTGCAAGAGGTATTCAGCATCTTATAACGCCCCATGATCCCCATCAGTCACCTTCCCAGTGGTGGTTTAAACCAGGCACCTGAGAGGATGGCTGGTGAGTCAGCAAATCATTGCCTCCTGCCCTGTGATTAAACATGGCATGGAACTTTACAGGACATCACAACGCATTCAGTCCCGTCACCCACAGCAGTTAGGAATATTTCTGACCTTCCTGGCAGTCCTAATGGAGTTAGTTGGGAACTGAAAACCATCCAGATATTTAGGAAAATGTAACCAATTTGTCGTTTTCTGTGTGTCCTCACCAATAAAATATCTTGGCCCTGGCTGATTGGCTCAGTGGATAGAGCGTTGGCCAGCATGCAGACATCCCAGGTTCGATCCCAGTCAGAGCACACATGAGAAGTGACCATCTGCTTCTCTAACCCTCTCCCCCTTCTCTCTTCTCCCTTCTCACACCCAGTGGCTTGACTGGTTCGAGCGTCGGCCCTGGAGACTGAGGATAGCTCAGTTGATTTGAGTGTCCGCCCCAGATGGGGGTTGCCAGGTGGATCCTGGTTGGGGCGCAATGCAGGAATCTGTCTTCCTATCTCCCCTCTCATTAAATAAAAAAGAAACAAAAGTTAAGCTTTATACAATATCATATCATATTCTAAAGTCATCATCCAGGTATACTGCATACTAACAACAATGCTAATTTGCTTTGCAGGACTCCTAGCACTTTCAAGGAAAAAACTATATATTCTCAATTGTAGATTATAAATATTATTTGTAAATAAAATAACCTACTTCACCATATATTGGAGGAATGTAGCCGTGGCCTCCCTGCCAGCCCAGAGTAATAGAGGCTGGCCTGTAGACACTTGGCCATCTTTATTCCCTTCTTGATGTCCAATCAGGAAGTATACTTTGACAAAAGCTTTTATAGAACAAAAATTCCTTATCATGATGCAACTTTTCACAACCTCCAGCCAGTTCAGCCCCATGACAACCTGCATTCCAAGACAAGTAGCAGGGATCGTATCAGGAGAAGGGAAAGAAGACAACTCCAGTGCTATCCCTGCCCCACTGGGAAGATGACTGACCTCAGAGACCTCACCTAGCATCACCCTTCCTGGGGGCTCCGGGCAGTCAATGATACCCTGAAAAGTTCTATATGAAAACTTCCTTACCTTTATTCATTGCCATTATCTAACTGAAAATATATACCATACTTTTTTACCTGTGTATAGTTAATGCTTCACACTGAAATGTAAACTTAGTAAGAGCAGGATCTCCATCTTGTTGAATTCCTCCCATATCCGTCACCCCACCACCACCACCAAACTTAGGACAGAGCCTGACACATAAAAGTGCCCACAAACTATGTGATGAATGATTGGATTAACCAATGACTGGATGACTCGTGCTGTCCTAACATCCTGCCACCAACAGTACTGTTTACATCCTTTCCCACATCCAATATCATGAATCTGACCTATTAACCAGTAATTCTAAAACTTGAATCTGCATAAGGATCGCCCAATATGCTGTGAACATGCAGATTCCTGGCCAAGCCCTGTAGATTCAGATCCAGTAGTCTAGAATCTGCGTTTTTAGCAAGTATTCCAGATGACATTGATGCCCTTGGGGGAACAGTGAGCTAGGGAAAAGATGATGGCAAACAGTTAATGAAGAAAATGAAGGAGGCAGCTACGACTAGATGCTGGAGAACAGTAACAATACGCGCTCCGGAACATAAAGTGACAGAAACCCCGCTGTGAAGGCTGGCCTCTAGAGACCACTGGTGAAGAGGAAGGTCCAGGCACTGTCTGTGAGGTTTTCTTTACACTCATCGTTTCCACCAAATTATTTTTCTGGGATCAGATTTTGCAAATCTAAATGTTGTCAAGATTTTACTCTTCTGTGAACTCTTAGACAATAAAAAATTTAAGCATGTGTAATATTGAGTCTTGTTAGTTTCCTATTCAAATACTTTTTACATTTGTTCCCAAGCCAATTTTTACAGATTTCAATTTTACTAAACAGATTTGGTTTAGCAACTAGTTTGCCAAACATACCGATTTTTACAATGTGCAGTGTTTATCATTTTCATTTTTACTTTGCATTTCTAAAGCTGAAATTCATTATGAATTGAATTGAAAATAAACTGAGAGTGTGGGTTTATTGCCTGAAGCCAACAGCATTAGTAAAGCAAAGAAATATGATCTGAATGACAGGTAGAGTCAAAACATTCTGCTTCTAATTCTACTAGTTCATTGGAGACTCAAAACAAACAGTTTCCTGTTTGCCATGTGCTTAGCACTGTGCTAGGACCTCGGGACACAAAAACACACAAAGTCTACCGGAAGAAGCTCACGGTCTGGTGAAGGAACCCATACTTCCAGTGGGCTCCAACATTATTTGCAGTAACAGTAGTCCCTTTGACGCCCTTTACATGAGATTGTTACCAAAACCACCCTATTAGATCAAGACAGGGCTCTGTGTGTTTCTAGCAGCCTAGGCAACAGCCACATAGGACTTCCTGTGCTGTGTCTTAATTTTCATTTTTCACATGTGTCTCCCCCCCCCCCATCCCTAGTCTGCAAAGAAACTTTAATGTCCACGCATAGACAAAAGAGCTACCCTCCAAACCAGCAAATATTCAAGACACATTTCTTCCCAGCTTGGGAACTGATAAGTGCTTTAATACACTATCAATAAACAGAAAGCAAAAATAGTTTCAGAAATATTAAAAACATATAGAATACTTTTGAATCAAGTGTTTCCTAGTTTTATCCAACTAAAAATTCATTTATTTCAGTTTTTTTCCTGAAAAATGTGACTGCTACTCTGCAAGTAAGAAAGACTTTTTTCTCTGTTATTTCCAAGGAAAATTCAATATCCTGTAGCCTTGAAAAATTTGCTCAGAGAAGACTATACCAAATGAATATACTACTCCATTAGATATTTGGGAGAAAAGAGCTAATAGTCAAATAAGTAGAACATGCTGGGTTAACAAAGTTCACTGGCACTATTTATTGGGGACTTCCCGGGATCTTTAACATAGTCACATGCTTCATGAATCTTTGGTAGAGAACTAGACCATGCAGCATTTCAAAAACTTATTTGCCTATGGAACTATTTTCTTTTTTAAGTATGTCTCAGGAAAACTGTGGGAAATGCATGTTTAAGCCATAGACATTTTCCTTTACTCAGAAGGATGGTCAATGACAGGTACCAAGTGTTTTTTTGGGGTTTTTTTTTTGTATTTTTCTGAAGCTAGAAATGAGGAGAGACAGTCAGACAGACTCCCGCATGCGCCCGACCGGGATCCACCCGGCATGCCCACCAGGGGGCGACACTCTGCCCACCAAGGGGCAATGCTCTGCCCCTCCTGGCCGTCGCTCTGTCGCGACCAGAGCCACTCTAGCGCCTGGGGCAGAGGCCAAGGAGCCATCCCCAGCGCCCGGGCCATCTTTGCTCCAATGGAGCCTTGGCTGCGGGAGGGGAAGAGAGAGACAGAGAGGAAGGAGGGGGTGGGGGTGGAGAAGCAGATGGGCGCTTCTCCTGTGTGCCCTGGCCGGGAATCGAACCCGGGACCTCCGCACACCAGGCCGACGCTCTACCACTGAGCCAACCAGCCAGGACCCAAGTGTTTTATTTTAATTAATTCATTATTCCACCATTCACTGCCAACTGATCCTAAATATAATAGAATGTGAACAGCATACCAGAAACATCACTCACAGATGAATCAAGAATGATGCTAATACTTAGATGCAAGTAGTATCAGATTTTCTGCTTCTGCTGGTCCCACATCAACGTCATATATTCTGAACTGCATCCTTGAATTTCCGTTTCATAGGTTCCCTGATCAGAAAAGGACAAGAGCCTAAAAGTCTAAGTATATATGAGAAAGTAGCTTCCTCATCAGCACTCAGGCTGTCAGCGGCTGGGCGATATCGTGGGTGGACATGTACCTCCAGCCACAAGACGGAAATCATGTTTCGGTCCTGACCAGTCAGGATGAATTTGTACTGCTTTTGATGGCTGCTTGGAATAGTAACAAACTATCACCAAAGAAGGAACAGTTTTAAAAGGGCTAGGTTATTCTTAAATGGACTGTAACTTTCACTGAAAAGAAAAATGAAAAATGAAAAAAAAACTTATCCTGAGGTTTTCCATGTGAAGGTCCAGACTTTTGGTCTGGATAAACCTGTCCTAGAAAATGTGTATCTCCTACATGTGTATTCATACGGTAGGGGAACATCTACATGTTATGTGCAGATCCCAGACAGCTCATTTTGTTGTTGCAACACTATTTGACTATGTGAAATTATGTACTGTAAAGCCAGTAACCACGCCACCATCACAGCCACCTGGCCCATGCAGGTTCGCATTAGATTCAGACAGATGGTAATGAAACAATGGAGCCAAGAACTGGTGGGCCATCATCTTTAATCCTAGCTTGCACCCAGTGGGCAAGTAAAAACACACACTGGGCTCCAAAACCCACTCATCCAGTGCTCACAAAGCTACTGACTTATCCGAGTTTCCTAGAATCAAAGGTTTCTAGTTCACTAGCCTTATTCACTTCTGTTCCCCATCTCCTTCTCTTTGCACAAACTGGCTTCTTCAGCATTCCTCCATCTTGGCTGCCTCTCCTCTCCTCCACGTGGCCTTTCTCTGCTCTCCTACAGCATGGGCTCCTCCTAGAATGTAATCCCTCTTCTCCAGGAACAATGTGATCTCTCTTTTTTTAAAAACCTTTTTGCACAAAAGCCCTCCCCCAACACATATTAACATAATCACACCCATTCCAAGCAATCACCTGGGTGTCGAGCTTTCACGTGGGCAGCACCATCTTTAACAAAGTGAGCATAATATATTTTATCTGCCCAACAATCCACCCCTATGCTCACTTTACTACCCACAATCTACACCACCGGCATCCCTGTGCAAAGAAATTAGGCAGATTACACAAATTACAACAATATGACAAATCATACAATTTCAACAATTACAAAGATACACTTCACCAGTCTCTGAGCACTTTGTCAAAAGCACAAAATGTCCTCAGCCTCCCTTCTAGCCATGAGAAAACTTCCTGGGGCAGGAGGAGGGCCTCCATCAAAGCCCCCCCCCCGCCCCATCAGGATATTTCATTGTCCAAAATCCGTAAATCCATCCAGCAAAGGAGCCAGTGCCCACTCTGGTCATAGTCCAGGAATCAGTCCACACACATGGGGCCTCAGCCACCCCTCTCATCCCTGCCATCCTGGCAGGTCTTACACTGTCCCAAGGAGGAGCACGTGGCAATGGCAGTCAGCATTTCCATCTCTGCTCCAGAGAGCATGATGGCATTCACCCCTATGTCCCAAAATTGCAGACCTACCAGGGGCGTAGGAAGTACTCCTTGCTGCTGGGCTCTCATCTTCTGGAGACTGCGGATTGCAACTCCAGCCCAATTCTCCTCATCCTCCAAAGAGGAACTGAAAACACCAGCTCCTGCTGACGGGTTTGAGCCCCTGGCCTCCTGCCGCTGCTGGCTCTCCACAACATCCAGCGCAATCTGCAACTCATAAACCTATGATTCCTTCTCCAGTGGCTGCTCTATTTCCAGGTGAATCTTGCAAACCTGATCGGCCTCCTCCTCCAGCGCTTCCTCCAGCTCCAGGGTCAGCATCTCTTTCTCCCACGTTTGCTCCAGCTCCTTCCACTGCTCAGTTTGCAGGTCCCAGGCAGCCTCTTCCACAGAGCTCTCAGTTACCTCACGCATGGCTGTAAAAGTCAGCTAGCCTATGGTCCCCCAAAAAACAGCTATGGGGAACCATAACAGCAGCCAGTCCTCTACTTCACCGCTCAGGTGGTGGTGACTCCATACCAATCTGCCACAGACTACGCCAAATGTAAAGCCAGTAGCCATGGCCACTATCACAGCCGCCTGGCCCATGCAGGTTTGCATTAGATTCAGACAGACGTTAATGAAACAATGGAGCCAATAACTGGTGGGCCATAGTCTTTAATCCTAGCTTGCACCTGGCGGGCAAGTAAAACACACACTGGGCTCCAAAACCCACTCATTCAGCACTCAAAAAGCTACGAACTTATCTGAGTTTCCTAGAAGCAAAGGTTTCTACCTCACCAGTCTTATTAACCTCTGTTCCCCATCTCCTCTCTGCACAAACTAACTTCTCCTTTAGCATTCTGCCATTTTGGCTGCTTCTCCTCTCCTCCATGTGGCCTTTCTCTGCTCTCCTCTCTAATGCTAATCTCAGGAACTGAGACAGCAAGCTCCCAGTCTGCCCCCATTTTATAGTGTAGAAATCAAAGCCTTTAATCCAATATACAAATAAGGAAGTCTTTGATACAAAGTCACTTATCTGAGGCATAATGGGATTCCTCATGAGAGTGCACCACCCCACATCATGCAATCAATCAGGGGTGTGGGGAAAAGCTTAGTCTTAAATCTAAGCCTTAGGCTATAACCACCCTGCCTGCTTACAGCCTGTCCCCCACACCCAATGCAAACTATAAGCGAGCAAACATATATCATATTTAAAAACTAATTTGACTAATAGGTGGGATCAGAGAGGCAGACTCACATAGCAGTTAAGAAAATGGGCTCTGGAGCCAGACGTGTGAGTTCAGATCCAAGCATTGTTACTTCTCAGCTTGAATATCTTGGGGAAATAGTGTAACTTCTCTATTCCTCAGTTTCCTCATCTGTAATGAGAATAATGCCACCTACCCATGCTAGTTTTTAAGCTATTGTCTATCAACTTCAAATGCACACTTCTACACTCTATTCTTTGATGCTGGGGTTGGGACTCTTCCAACCATATTTCTGCTTCGTCATCTTGCTCCTTGTTAGGCTCTGCTAATGGGGCAAGCGGTGTTGGGGGAGAGGACAGAGAGAGCTGGAAGGTTGGAGGAGGAAAAGGGACTTCTTGATCTTCCTGTCAGTTACCCTAACCTCTTGGCCTCTTCTCATCAGTGGCACTTTGTTCCAGGAGCAGCAGCTGATTCCATTTGAAGTTCATCCAACATGCCAAAAAACAGCCTCACTGGACCGCCTCACTCATCTTAACCTCTTCCCTTCGTGCCCCCATCCTCAGCTGCTGCTGGCGGCAGCTGCCTCCACTGAGCTTTGTGTTCCTTTTGTTGTCTGTTCAGTTCTTCAGGACAGAGGTAACCACTACCTTAACATGGTTAACAACTCTTCATATTAAAGTCTCTCTATTAAAAGAACTGATGTGTGAAAAAACCAGCTACAGCTTGGGAGAAAACATTTGTAATTTATATATCTAATAAAGAATTTGTATCCAAAATACCAAGAAGGCTTACAACTCAAAGATGAGAAAGCAAACTTTACGAAAAAGACTTGAATAGGCAATTTCAAATGAGACATGTGAAGGGTTAACAGGCACACAAAAAGTGCCCCAAATCAATATTCATTTAAGTAATGCAAATTAAAACCACAATGAGATACCAGAACACACCTGCCAGTATGGTTATAATCAAAAGGACAGACAATACCAAGTATGGGCAAGAACATGGAGAAACTGGCACTCTCAACATTGCTTGCAAGAGTGTAAAATGGTACATCTACTCTGGAAAATAGTTTGGCAGTTTCTTAAAAAGTTATACATGGGCCCTGGCCAATTGGATCAGTGGTAAAGCGTCGGCCTGGCGTGCAGGAGTCCTGGGTTCGATTCCCAGCCAGGGCACACAGGATAAGCACCCATCTGCTTCTCCACCCCTCCCCCTCTCCTTCCTCTCTGTCTCTTTCTTCCCCTCCCACAGCCAAGGCTCCATTGGAGCAAAGTTGGCCCGGGCACTGAGGATGGCTGTATGGCCTCTGCCTCAGGCACTAGAATGGCTCTGGTTGCAACAGAGCAATGCCCCAGATGGGCAGAGCATTGCCCCTGGTGGGCATGCCAGGTGGATCCCGGTCGGGTGCATGCAGGAGTCTGTCTGACTGCCTCCCTGTTTCTAACTTCAGAAAAATACAAAAAAAAAAGTTATACATAAATAAAGCATATGAAGAAATAATTCCAGTCCTGGGAGTCTAGCCAAAAGAAATGAAAATATGTGCCCACACATTATAATATTAATAGTCAAAACTGGAAAAAATATAAATGTCCATCAACTGAGGAATTCATAAACTAAACATGGTGTATATATACAATAAAATATTACTCAGCAGTTAAACAGAACAAACTTTTGATACATGAAACAATACATACAATGTTCAAAAGTACTACGCTAGTGAAAAATACCAGACACAGAATACCACCTGTTGTATGACTGCATCTACCGGGAGTGTCCAGAAAAGGCAAGTATACGGAGATAGAAAGCAGACCAGCGGCTGCCCGAGGCTGGAAACGGGAGCAGGTGTGGGCTGTGGACGGGCTTAACAGAATTCTGGAGATTACAGAAATCCTCTACACTGGATTGCAGTGATAACTGCACAACTCTATAAATTTACTAAAAATCATTGAAATGTATACTTATAATAGATAAATTTTATGGTCTGTAAATTACACCCATTAATACTATTTTTTAAAGGTTGTGGTCACTGTCTCCTAGATAGGCCCTGACTGATATAATCCTCATAAAATTGCTATAAATATAAAGCAAGTTAATACTATATAGAAAATGTATAGACCAGTGCCTATCACATAGCAAAGGCCATGTAAATGTTAACATTTACATTATTATTTTGTCCTACCACAAATTAAATATATGTATGTAGCACTTGGCACATAGCAGGCACTTTATAAAAATTAGTAACAGTGCAGACTGAGCTACCCATGCCCAGAAGGAGGCCAGTAAGGAGGTATCCCAAATGAGGCATCCTATGGGACCACAGAGCTGTTGGTCTATGGGAATGCTACGCAAAGAAAAACAAAACACACATATGTACATATACACATGGAGCACACTCACACCACGTCTGGAAACAGGACAAGGATTCTGGGGCGGGAAGTGGGTGGGAGTAGGAGTAGGGGGCTACAGCAGAGGCAGGAACCAAAAATTAAATTAGAGTCAGGAAGTGCTGGTAAGCGTAAAGGAACTGGCTGCAAGCCAGAGAAGTGGGTCCCCACCTCCTGCACCCCATCCAGGAGCTGGGTGTCTACAAGCCTCTTGCCTTGGGAAGGTTCTACAGCTCCTTGCTGAGCTAAAAGCAGAGTCTCAAAGTCCTAAACTGAATCATTCCTTCCTTTCTTCCTCACACCTTTCAAAATAAGCTGGACAGAGATTTTAACCAAAAGGAAAATGTTATTCACGCCAAAATTGTCCTCCTGGGGAAAATAAAGGGCAAGACACACAGCAAAAGCTTCCCGTAAGGCTTCCTAATTCAGGGCTCCTGAATCCCAGGGGCACCTAAATCCCACGCCACACTGCTAATGAGCTGACAGCTTCCCCCCAGGGCGTTCCCTCTGGATAAACAGCCTAGCCAGAGCACTAACTGCCCAGGGGGAGGACAGCTGGGTTCACAGGCAAGAAATGATAGCCAAAGAATAACAATGACAGATTTCTCGGTGCTTCTGGGTGAAAGTCTTCAAGTTCAGACGCAAGATGGCAAAGTAAGCCTGGTGGATGATATAGCGACTTCTAGTAAAAGGACCATTACAGATGAGCAGTTTTTACCTTGGGTCTTTAGATAAAATAATTTTAAAACTTCACCGTGAGGTACTCCTCCCTCCTTAAGTCCTAGCAATTCCTCACCAACAGCCACTTTCATCTGTAAGCCACAAACAAAAACAACCCAAAATACAGACACTTTCTTTTATAATACTATATGAAGAGTTCTAGAATTTCCAAGTTGGAAAACACGCATACATTATGCCGATGCTTCCAAATCCACTAATTGTAGCTGTGTTCATCAATAAAACGCAGTCTCCCTCTTCTGCCTGCTTAAAATCTGATCATCTATGTCCCAAAGCCATCAACAGCCCATTTTATCTGACCCAACATTAGCACCAAATAGGAGTTAAACTAAATCCCATCTTAAGACACAGAAGCTTGAGTGTAACAACATACTAATTCTGAAATTTAAAAATAGGAGAGTAAGAAAGTTATGCACTCAGGGTATGAGTTAAACACAAAGCATCTATTCCTAAACTGGAAATAAAAGGGCTGCCCTGTCATTTATAGCCCATGAGATAAATCCCTCAGATTATAATTCTGAAACAGTTCTCTCTAATGATAAAATGCATTAATTGTATACTGTAAAAGTAGAGCCCTTATAGAATCTCTCAAAAATAAGAATGTCTCTCTGATATTTTAGTTTGATCATGAGAACCCAGCTAAATCACCCCAATATAATTAATCTATCAACTCCTTACCAAACTTAAACCACCTCCAGATAAAGTTTAACAGCAATATAATGGAGCGAGAGGGCCCCATGCAGTCCAGATTTCATTACGTGTAGAAAACATGCTTCAGGACATTCATAATTAAGCTATGAAGTACTGTCACAAATATATATATAATTAACAATCATCCACACTTAGCAAAATAAATGGGGAAAAACCTATGTTTGGCAGTGCTGGCTGTTTGATTTATTTGTTTTCTCTTTGCTGGCTATTTTTCAAAATTCATTAGTTCACTAAGGAACTCACCCATCTCTAATACAAATTAGCTGGCTTCTCACATCTGTTTCATTTTCTCTGTATTATATTTACTGAGTCTCTAGGAATGATTCTATATCAAGAATGTAGTAAAAGCCATGACCATAAAATGTATTCAAACAGGCAAGCAGGATATAATTGTATATTAAAATGATAGCAGAAACTCTTCCTATGGAAGTGGGAGGCACAACTGGCATAGTTGGGGAAACTGCCCCTTATTTGTGGAGCCAGTCGTGAAGAGAAGAAAGGAAAGCCTCACTGGAGCGTGTCAGAAGAAGCTAGGTCAGCTCTCTGACTGAGACAGGGCCTGCACATGTCCGCCTGGTCTATGGCCCAGTCACTGTAGGATTTTTCCCTGATTTCATCTTTTGCCATTATCCTGGATAGCATTTGGCTGAATCTACTTCTATAAAGATTGATTGAGCATCCTCTATTTGCCCAACAGCATGCTAAGAGTAGGATATCAAAATAGAGAGACCTCTGGTCCAGGCCTCACCGGCTCAGTCTAGCACTGTGTCCCTCTCTTCTTCAACCTTCTCCAAAGACAATGTAATCCCCACACCATTTCAACCACTCACAAGTTCTAGTACATCTTTGCTGGGTATTGTTTTCCCTCCAGTGTTCCTGCGTGTCCAAAGCATCCTTTCCTTCCAGTTTTTCCACACTCATGTGCCTACTAGACTTTCTCTACCTCCTCAGAGACCACAGGACCCCTCACAGAGTCCACAGGGAACTTCAGACTGTTCTTCCAAGCCAAGCTGCCAATGGCAACAATTCCAAAGTGGCCCGTCTTATATTGTGACTCCCTCATCCCTCTTCCTGGTGTGAAATTATGAAAAATACAGCGACTGAGTCCAGCACAATTCCTGTTGTTCAACTTCATGAGTCTGTTAGCATCGGTAGCTAGATATTAATAAGGGAAGGAGCAAAGGGAATCAGATGTTAAAACATCTACTTACGCCCTGGCCGGTTGGCTCAGCGGTAGAGCGTCGGCCTAGCGTGCGGAGGACCCGGGTTCGATTCCCGGCCAGGGCACACAGGAGAAGCGCCCATTTGCTTCTCCACCCCTCCGCCGCGCTTTCCTCTCTGTCTCTCTCTTCCCCTCCCGCAGCCAAGGCTCCATTGGAGCAAAGATGGCCCGGGCGCTGGGGATGGCTCTGTGGCCTCTGCCTCAGGCGCTAGAGTGGCTCTGGTCGCAACATGGCGACGCCCAGGATGGGCAGAGCATCGCCCCCTGGTGGGCAGAGCGTCGCCCCTGGTGGGCGTGCCGGGTGGATCCCGGTCGGGCGCATGCGGGAGTCTGTCTGACTGTCTCTCCCTGTTTCCAGCTTCAGAAAAATGAAAGAAAAAAAAAAAATACGCACCCATAAAAAAAACAAAACATCTACTTACTTCGCTAGTAAATTTGTTTCTGATAACCCAGGAGATCACAGTCTTGCTCCACTAAAGGGATTAACGCTGCCTCATCCTCTGTGTAGGGAGCAAAGACCAGCTTTTCTATCTCCCCAGGCCAGGACTGGTCCATCCCCAGACTTTGGGGGGAGGTGCTTCTATTTTGAGGCATGCAGAGTAGAAGCCAAGATGGCAGCCATAGAGATCTGTCAGTCTAGCCTGAAAGAGGGATCTGATTGGTTAGGAGACCAATCCGCTGCAAGCATGCAAAATATTAAAAAGCTATCTTATTAGTTTAAAGAACATAACCCAAGCCTAACAAAGAAGTTTTCTCTTCTCTTGCTTGGAAACACGAGCTTGTCCCATTTGTTCCACATTCTCCAAGCATCAGTGCAACCCTGGGAGCGGGCTGGGAGCCTGCAGCCACGCAGACTCCCACATTCAGGCTCCAAGTAGGTGCCTGGACACAGCACCAAGCAGAGCGTGCAGCCAGAAACACAAAACTGTGCTAAAGGACAAAGACAACTGCATTGGGCTAAGCTTTGATATAGGCTGAACCGTGGCACAGAATATCTGGACTTTGGTTTTTGTATTGGGCTTAATGAAGACAAGATGGGGCTTTTTCCTTGGTGTGATGGACGGAGATGAGACACTGGGAACCTGTGGACAGCCTTCCATTTCAGCCCCAAATAAATCTTAACATGAAAGCCTCACCCTATCCCCCCTTCCATGGGTCTTTGGGATGCTTTCCTTACGACTCCATGGAAGAACACCACGTCCTCCAGCATCAAGTCCTTTACTATGTTCCAAAATGTTTCTGTTCTCTTGCTAACTCTCTTGATCATTCTCCACACAGTTGTTCCAAATTTTCTCTACTGCTATGTCCATCCCCCTTCCCTGCCCACACAGTCAATGCAGATGACCAACCTGGCACAAGACTTTTTATCTTCTTGATGCTACCACATTCTCCTCGCATCCCCATCTCTCACGACCGAATCTTCTTCCTGATGTCACTCTCTCCCACCCCCTTCACCACCTTGCTACGACAGAACTGTTCTTTCTCCTGAACCTGCAGTAACTCTCTCAAGAACTCCTTCTCTCAGTCTAAGTACAAACATTCTAAAGTCTCTTCTAACCGGAAAATTAAATTCTCAGTTGTGCTACCCCTCTGCACTAACGTCTCCCTTTATTGTCATCACCAAATGTTAGAGCTACAACCTTCTCCAGTCTCATCCTACAAGTGAAAAAGCAGAGAGCAATGACTGCCTGTGGTTGCACAATCTGTCTGCTAGAGTGCACACAGATGCAAGGATGCAACTGTTCCGTACTGTTACCTTATCCCCCCCCAAAACCCCGCCCTCTCCCTCAACACCTCAATTCTAACCCTGGCTGAGCCACACCATGTTTGACCCCTAGAACTTGCCCCCAAGACGTGGAGAATTTTAGTAGAAGATCTAGGTTCTTTGGACTTCTGAACAGGGCTAAATAGATATTTGGTTTTTGGGTTTGTTTGTTTTTTGGTGGGGGTGGTTAATGTTCTTTTCATTTTTACTCTGTTTGGTTTCTTTCCAGCTCACAGAGAAAATGCAGCCCACAAAAAAAAAAAAAAAAAAAAAAAAAAAAAGTGGCTGGACCACATACTGGAAAGCAGAACCACTGGTAAACAAGCTCCCCAGCATCACGCTGTATTATTATCAAACTGTGCCTTTCGCCAGAGGCTCCTCTTGCATGTTCCAGACAAAATTTTGGGGTACCAATTGTCTCTCCATCTCCCATGCCATTATAGGAAATGACTAAATCCCAAACTTAGCATTGGGTTGCTGACTAGAGGTAGGAACTTTTACAGAACATCCTCATTACTCAACTTCTAATGCTCAAATACAGGAACTCTCAGCTACAGCCCTTGGTTACTCTGAATTTTCATGAGACCACATAGGAAAATCAGCATCTGAATTAAATATATTTCAAGCCATGATGCTTATTAGCGTAAACTTGTTAACCTATTAACAAGAAAAGTAAATTCTTTTACTTTCACTTATAAAAGTGAATTAAATGAAAGCTACTCTGGAAGACTGTTATCATACACCAATATCTGGTGACTTGTCCCACTTTTCTCAATAAAGTGTAAACAGAAACAGCATCTCACCCTGGGTGAAAGCTTTAAGAAGCTATATGTGCTTCACCAATAGCTCTTCCCTCTGCTATTCGGACTGGGCTAAGGTATAGGAAGCAAGGTGCCTACTGTCAACTGATGGTTGTGGGTGCTAGTTCAATGCCAACAGGAAGCCCCAGTTTGGGGTGTAGTAAAGAAGAAAACTTTATTCAGTGTAAAACAGCTCAACTGTGATGCATACTGCATATCTGTGAAACAGCAAAGCCGTGAGGCAACCATGGGGCCAGGCCCCACTCTGGCGACAGATCTGCTCTACTCCTCACTGGTCTGCTTTGCCGGGCGCTGGTCTGCTCCACTCTGTGCTGATCTGCTCTGCTCAGGGGAAATGGAGTCTTCAGTGGTAAGGGAAAGTGGCTGTCAAAGCCAGAGAGGAGCTGAGTTATATAAACATAAGTCCCCACTCCTGGTCCCTGATTGATTCATCCTTGTGCAGAGAAGGACTCCAAATCCTCATAGTTTGATTGGTCCAAAAGGCACTGTCCTGATTGGTCAGAATGGAGCTGCTCTGTTTGGCTGATGAAGAAGCTGATGGGGAATATATCTGCACAGCTCCAATTGGATGGGCAAAGCCTAAGTCCTATTGGTTGAAATAGGATTCCCGGAACTCCTTTATAAGGGCTGGCTGGGAGAGCAGGAACAGTGCAGGCAGGGAGTTCAGTGCAGAGGCAGAGTCCAGTACAGGCTGTTCCCTGCAGTGCAGTTTGCATGCAAGTTCCCTGTGTAGAAATAGCTTCTGGGCTTTGTTTTTTCGTTGTTGTTTGTTTTGTTTTGTTTTTAATTTGAGCCCAGTTAGCTACTGGAAGCCCTTTTCAGTAGATACGTTCTTTCGCAGGGTCCACTTATAGTACTTGTAAGGTCGGTGGGCGTTGGGGGAAGGTCACGTGAGGAACCAGGCCCAGGAAATTCAGCTGGAACTGCCCACACCCATGCCCACCAAAAGAAACTTCCCAGAAGTCCTCTGAAAAAGAGCAACTGTCCACCAGCCAGTGAGATTTCACCACATCATATCAACTTGCCTCCACCCTACAGACCCTTTATTTATTTATTTATTTATTTATTTATTTATATTTTCCCGAAGCTGGAAACGGGGAGAGACAGTCAGACAGACTGCAGCATGTGCCCGACCGGGATCCACCCGGCACGCCCACCAGGGGGCGACGCTCTGCCCACCAGGGGGCGATGCTGTACCCCTCCGGGGCGTTGTTCTGTTGCAACCAGAGCCACTCTAGTGCCTGGGGCAGAGGCCAAGGAGCCATCCCCAGTGCCCAGGCCATCTTTGCTCCAATGGAGCCTCGACTGCGGGAGGGGAATAGAGAGACAGAGAGGAAGGAGAGGGGGAGGGGCGGAGAAGCAGATGAGCGCGTCTCCTGTGTGTCTTGGCCGGGAATCCAACCCGGGACTTCTGCACGCCAGGCCGACGCTCTACCACTGAGCCAACCGGCCAGGGCCTACAGACCCTTTAAATATCCCCCATGCAGTTTCATCCATGCGACTTCTCTGGCCTCTGTCCCCCGGGACCAGAGAACATCATCTGGGAAGCGCTGTACTAAATAAAGCTTTTATTATTCCACACTTCGTGGCTACACCCTTCCTTCTTCCTTGGTGGGGAAAAATACTTTACATTTGGTGCTGAAACCTGGGAGGAGTTGAAGCCTGCTGAGGCCATTCCTCTCCCCTTCCTTTCTGAGGAAGAACCAGGATCTCCGACTTCCCACCCACTTCGGCACACGGTGTGGTAAGTCCCCTGCCTCCAGCCTCCCCTCAGTTCTTTCCGCCGAGACTCCCTGTCCAAAACTGCAGCTGCGTCAGGGAACTCTTTTCTGTTCCAAGTGCGTGTGTGCCCATGGAGATGTCCTGGACACTCCCACTCTACCTAACTGTCCGGTGGCCAGAGCTTGAGTTGCAGGACACCAATTCTCGTCACTGACCACTCCGAGGACTGAGGGCGGCCATAGAGGCACAGGAATCTAAACCTGATCCAAAAACACTCCTGGAGTGTCTTATCCAAAATCTCTCCCTCCCTAAAGAAGAAGAAACTGATCTTCTTCTCTGATGTGGCCAGGCCACAGAACCCACTGGATAACTGAACCAGGTGACCTCCTGAAGGGACTTTTGATTTTAACATCCTCACCAATTTAACTATCACCAAAAAACTGGGAAATGGTTGGAGACCCCTTACATTCAGGGCTTCTAGTATTTGTGCTCCCGTCCTAATCTCCGTGCCGCCTGTTCTACGGTGCAGGCCCTTTTTGGCCAGAGAAACCTCAGCTAAACCCTCCACTCCTGATCTTTCCTCCTTTCCCTGACCCTCAGCTCTCTCCCCCTCCTGCCTGACCCCCGGGGCGCCCCTCTCTCGGGACCCCTCTCTGGTCCCTCTGTGGACCTCTTTCACTTGGGTCTCTTCCCTCCAGGAGCCCCCTGCCCTCCTTTCACAGAATCCTGTTTCTCATTCACCTGCAAATACCAGTCTCTCTTTCTTCTCCTCCCCTGCTGGCCAGGGGCCCCTCCCTTCTCCACTGTGTTCTTAAACCCCTCCTCCGCCAGCCATTGGCTCTCATGCGTGTTTTCAGGGCTCCTGACCCCACGGCCCAACCCCGATCTTCTTTCAGGAAGGCCTGGCCCTGTCCTACCTCTGGCTCTTGTGTTTCTGCCCAGATCTGGGTTCTGGGCTCCCTAGGAGCCCCCTCCTCTTATTCTCAGTCCCTGAACCCCTCTCTGGGACCTGTGAACATGGCATTTAAAGTTTTTAACGGTCACGACTAGTATAAAAAGGCCGAGGCTACTTGCCAGGCTCACATGCAGCAGAAGGTAACTCTCCAAACCCAGGCTCTTGTGGCAGCCCTGAGGCTGGCAGAGCAACAGGGGCAAGGCACAAAAGGTGCCCGGCCCAAGTCCGGACCACAAAGAGGAACCCCACCAGGAGCTTGCTTTAAATGTGGCAAGGAGGGTCACTGGTCCCAACAGTGCCCCTGCCCTAACTGCAGGCAGCCCAGTCACTGGCAGAGTGATTGCCCCTTTTGGGCAACAGGCTTTTCCTCACGCCTCTATGTGGAGGACAAACCACCCAAATGGGAGGCCAAGCCAGCCAGGTGGGCCCACTGCTCGAACTCCTAGGCTTCATGGACGACTGATGTGGCCCAGACTTGGAGACCCCATCACCATCAGCAAACCCAGGGTAATGCTGCAAATAGCAGGTAAGTCCATCTCATTTCTTGTGGACATGGGGGCTGCCTTCTCTGTTTTGCCATCACACTCTGGACCTCTAGTTCCCTCACAGGCTGAGGTTATGGGAGTTGATGAGATCCCTTCTTTTCCTCTTTGCATGCCACCCCTGACATGTAGTTTGGACGGAATTCCCTTTTCACATTCCTTCTTAGTCATGCCATCGTGCCCTGTACCCCTCCTGGGTCAGAACATTCTACAATGTCTTGAAACCACTATCCAGCTGACAACATCTTCCTCACTACCAAGGGCTCCCCCATAATCAATACTACTCTCATTTCTAACCATGTCTCTCGCCTCAAGCTTGCCCCATGCAGGACCACTGGCAGTCGGAACCACTGGGCCCTACCCATCTTCGGTTCACCAAAAGGCTGGACCCTGCAAATTCTCCTATTGCTCCTCTTTTTTTTTTTTAAATCCTTACAGGACCGCATTCGCGAAGTTTCTCAAGTCACTGTCAAACAGATGTTCCTCCCGACTCCCCTCAGAGCCACCACCTTCCGATCTCCCCTCCCCATGACACCCCTAACCAGCAGGAAGTAGCCAGACGAATAGCGGTGCCCCTATTTACCACAAAGGTAGGAATGTGAGGTCGGTGGGCGTTGGGGGAAGGTCACGTGAGGAACCAGGACCAGGAACTTCAGCTGGAACCGCCCACACCCATGCGTGCCAAAAGAAACTTCCCAGAAATCCTTTGGAAAAGAGCGACTACCCGTCAGCCAGTGAGATTTCGCCACCTCATAGCAACTCACCGCCACCCTAGAGACCCTTTAAATATCCCTCACACGGTTTCATCCATGGGACTTCTCTGGCTTCTGTCCCCCGGGACCAGAGAACATCATCCGGGAAGCGCTGCACTAAATAAAGCTTTTATTACTCCACACTTCGTGGCTATGCCCTTCCTTCTTCCTCGGTGGGGAAAATACCTTGCAGTACCCAGTTCAGGAGCCACTCACTCTCAGAGTAAATGCACGCTGGCACTTTCATGAGCCTGAGGGTGAGTGTCAGAGGCGCCCCGCTTGTCTCATCCTACAGCCAGCACTGCCAGGTCGCACTGCCCATCAGCCTGGATCCCCAAGTGAGGATGGCATCAACAGGAAGCCACCCTGCCACCTGCATGGATACACAGTGAGAGAAGTAAGCTGTGGTTAAATCACTGAGATTCTGGGGTTATTTGTTACTGCAGCACAACCTCCCAACATCCACCCATCCTCCCAACATTGCAAGTTAGAAACAACTTAAACCTGAATAGGAGGCAAGTATTTCTTACACAGCACAGGGGAGAGAACACGAGCTCCCCTTCTGTCAGGCAGACTGGGTCTGTGCTCTCGGCCTAACACTTACTATGTGGTTGTATGTAATTTATACTGACTCCCCAGTTTCTCATTGTTAAGTATTACTAACTATACCCTTCCAGATTTTTTTTCAGAATTAAACAAAACTATATACTTAGGCAAAGCTCCTGGCACAGTGTATGACCACAAAATGTGGCAATGGTCATTTTTATCATATAATGAGTCCACTGATTCCAACCTCCTTAGGAAGGACTATCTGAGCCTGGATTCCACAGAGTGCCTGAGGGGGTCTCCAGCAGATGGCGCCCAGTGCTCCAGGGCAACCACCCCAGAGGTACATCCACCCTTGGCTTTTCTTCGTTTTCCTACTCTCCCTGCTTCCTCACTTTTATTTCTCAGAAGCTTCGGCCCAAAGTCATGTTTTTTAAAAATCAGAACAGATTTATATATCTTGAAATCACAAGTGTCTCTTTCATTGCTCGAAGATTTTCTTGCTACTTTGGCCCCATTAAAAACATGCACTTAATAACATCAAATCTAAATTGTTTTAGTAGAAAGCTATTATTCTGTGAGTCAGAGATGAAGATCATTACCTCAAGGCCCTCCATGTCTTATTCATAATGGCTTCAACTTTTGTGGCATCTTTCCTTGAGAAGCACAAAGTGCTGCCTATACATTAGTTTATTAATCCTCGCAGCAGCCCATGAGGTAGCTAGCATAAGACCAAAGGCTGCTTGCTATTACCCACCTCACTCTTTCCCCTTAGTGTTCTCTCTCAGATGGAAAAGTTCAAAAGCAATTTAAAAATTAAAGCCTCTTTACCAAAATCAATCATGAAAGATTTTCCAGATGCTATTTAGAATGCACCTTCACAATGTACAACAATTATTCCAGGGCCTTCATGACAACACTGATTTAAGTAACAACAAAAAGCAATAGAAATCTATAAATAAAATCAATATGCCCTGCAAGAGGGCTCCTGAAACAATGAATATAATGCTATGCTGTTTTCTCACCAGACTTAAAAGAGAGCAACACAACACTACTATGGCTTAGAGCAGAGGCTGGCAAACTTATTCTGCAAAGAAACAGTAAATATTTGAGGCTTTGTGGGCCACATGGTCACTGTTGCAATTACACAAACATGTAGCACAAAAGCAGCCACAGATAATATGTAAATAAATTGGCGTGGATGGGTTCCAATAAAACTTCAATTCTCGGCACTGACACGTTAATGTCATATGATTTTCATAAGTTATAAAATAGTCTTTTTCTTTTTCAACCACTAACAAAATGTGTAACTCATTCTTAGTTTGTTTTTTGTTGAATGTACAAAAACAAAGGGCAAGACAGATTTGGCCTGCAGGCCATCACTATCTGATCCGTAGCTTAGAGGTCAAAATGGCGATATTTGAATCAGAGCAGATAATCTCCACATTTTCACTCTTTCTGAAAATTCTTTCTTTGTTTATGTCTTGAGCAAAAATGCATGTGAATGTATAAACACACACACATACACACACACACACAAAAGCACTTTTAAGAAATCCACTGTGGAAATCAATCTCGTCTGAAGCTAAAAATACAATGACTAGAAAGAGTGGATTTTATCAAGTCTGTCACTGCATTTATATTTCACTTGCCAGCAAACCCAGAAATTTGTGGCTCATCTTTAAGTCCGGTCAGCTCCTCCCCGGTCTCCTACTTTACCTGCCCAGTCTCCCTCTGGTCCTCCCAGGCTCCTGGATGGTTCTGGGTACCTTTACCTGAGTAAATCAGTAAAAATTCATAGGGTCTCACTCTCTGCCAGGCTTCGTGCCAGGTACAAATAAAGTATGACAAGTGTGCCCACAGACATATGGGGAGTGGACAACAAGCACACAGGAAGGCGTGGCTGGCTGTGGAACGCGACACGTGGGAGGCAAGGCTCCGAAGCAGAGGTCATGCTTTACTGTGTTTTCTAAGACAACAGAGATGTTCTAAGTGAATTACTTGCCATCTCTAGGTTATATTATCAGAAAACTTCCCTGGATCACCCTGTGTTCTTTAAAACTGTAGGTGCTCTAGGCCCCGTTTTCCAGTGATCAGCTGCTATGGTCTGTATGTTTGTGTTCCCTCAAAATTCACATGTTGAAATCCTAACTTCCAAGGTTATGTTATTTGGAGGTGAGGCCTCTGGGAGGCGCTGAACTCATGAGGGTGGAACCCTCAGAAATAGGACAAGTTCACTTAAAAATGACCCCAGAGAACTTTCTGATCCCTTCCACCATGTAAGAACCCAAGGAGAGGTCTGTGACCCTGAAGACAGCTTCACCCAACCATGCTGGCGCTCGGATCTCAGACATCCAGACTCCAGGGCTGTAAGAAATAAACGTCTGTTGCTTATAAGCCATCCAGTCTGCAGTATGTTGTTATAGGGGCTCAAACAGGGAACTAGACATTAGCTCTGTGGCTAAAACTCCTGCCGTCCTTGTTAGCATGGTGCAATGGAAAGTGACAGGGTTTGAGAGTAAGCCTGTTCATGGTTCAAAATCAACCCTGTCACTTACTATCTGTGTAACCTTGGGCAAGTCACTCACCTGTCTGAGTGTCAGTTTACGATGTGACATACACTTCACAAAATTGTTAGAAAAAATGAAATCATATCTATGGAGTGCCCAGCACAACCCAGACATCTAACATACTATATCACACTCATAAATATTGCCTTTCAACAGGCGTCCCCTAAATATCAGCCAGCCTGAAACGTGGATGCCAATGGCGGCCTTTTGAACATTGTGCTAAGCCATCGGTAGGTACATCTGAGCAGAAATCTTCTTCTCATCACTATCAAGTTGCTCCTGTGTTCCCATGTGCAGGACTCAGGGACCTAAATAAGTCAAAGGATACCTTATATGTATAAGTTGAATGAGTCAATCTTTTGGAAAGAACCACATCAAATTATACTTAGCTTTTTAATATATTTATTGAGCCATTAAGGATGGAAACATTCATACCTCAAAAGTTAATTCTGTCTAAAATGTTTTTAAAAGCTAAAATGTATTAAATCAGCATATATGATGGTTGTTAATAGTAACTTAAATTTTCTCTTTAACTTGTAAAAGTGACATAAATGAAGCCCAACATAGGACCCCCTCCAAAGGTTCTTCCAGTTGTCTGAAGTTCCACTAATGCCAATAATTAGATCCCTAACGCTGCTTCTAAAAGAGATGAAAATGTTTCTTACAGAGAAATCTCTGTATTGAGGGCAGTCGCCACGCCACGCCGCGTTTCCAGGCGAGAAGGAAGCGTGGACACACACACGCGGCACTTTGAGCGGCCCCCTCACCGTGCAGCTCTGCACATCAGCTCTGCACCGATGCTCCACGTAGCGTCTGCCAGGGAACGTCCATTTCACTGCCCGGCTCCAGGGCACTGTCAGAGCCCATTCTCTTGGTGATCTATAACTCTAGTTGGGAATTCATCTATGTCTGTCAGTAGCCACAAATTTGAAAAACATTTCTCTGAACTGTCACCACTGTAAAAGGATCATTATGCTGACATCCACCGTAAGCTGAGTGAGAGCTCACGCTATGCACAGAGGAAAGGCCCACACATCACAGTTCCTAATAAAGAGCAAGTCTGAACAGCATTTACAGAGAAAAAAAGAGCCATGGCAATGAAATATTCCCAGGAACCCAAATACAACAGCCAAGCTAAATCTCAGTTTTCTTTCTGACAGGCCAGAGATTCATGACCATCTTCCCAACAGGCACACTCGAAACAAAAGCTCCCATTTGGAGGTCTCCAAGGCAAGCTCTGGAAAGCCACCAATCCTGTGTTATCTTTATGGTGCAATACACTTTCAAATTGTCTAAACAAAGCCTGGGGATTGAGAACAAAAGATATGAACACTGTCCTTCTCAAGTCTGTAAGTACTTTTTAAATATGAGGCTGCTACTTGTCAAGGACCTCCAGGCCCTGGCTGGTTAGCACAGTCAGTTAAGAGCATCATCCTGAAATGACAAGGTTGCAGGTTCCATCCCCAGTCAGGGCACACATGGGAAGCAACTAATGAATGCACAACTGAGTGCAACAACAAATGAAAATGAATGTTTCCCTTCCCCGCCCCCCCCCCCGTCTCTCTAAAAATCAATGAAAATTAAGCTCTGGCTGGATAGCTCGGTTGGAGCATCGTCCCAGAGCACGGAAGTTGCTGGTTTGATTTCCTGGTAAGGGCCAATAGAGGAATAGCTCAATTTCCTGTCTCTCTCTCTCTCTCTCTCTCTCTCTCTCTCTCTTTCTCTCTCTCCCCCTGCCTCTCTCTCTCAAAAAAAAGGACCTGAATCCCCAAAGGTAAACACACTGGCACCTTTAAATTACACCCTACCAACCCATATTGAGAGGTGTGTTCTGATCTTGAGCCCATAGCAGTCAGCTTTTCAGAGTACTGTTTAATCACATTATTTATTTTTTCATTATGGTAAAAATGCACAAGACATAAAATTTACCATTTTAAAGTGTACAATTCAATGGCGTTAGTGCAGTCACAATATTATGTAGCCATCGCTACTACCCAGTCCCAGAACATTTACATCCTCCCGAAGCGGAAACTCAGTCCTCGTGAAGCAGTCTCTCCCCATTCCCTGCTGCCCCCAGCCCTTGGCAACCACGAATCTGCTTTCTGTCTCTCTGAATTTAGCTATTCTGGATATTCATATATGTAAATAGATTCATATAATATGTGGTATTTTGTATCTTTAATTGGGTCCCCTCTGCCATTGCTGTTAAGTTATGTTATCCCATCATTAATATTACCTGCCCTCAGCCTAATGCCAGGTCTGGTCTATGATAGGTGTGATGGGCCATTTTATGTCAACATGGCTAAACTATAGGCCCGTTATTCAGTCAAACACTACATAGGTATTACCATTCAGGTACTTTGTAGATGTGATTCAAGTTCACGATTAGTTGGAAGACCTTAAGAGCAAAACTGAAGCTTCTCTGGAGAGGAAGAAGAAATGTCACCTATGTTCAGCAGTGAGCTCATGCCCAAAGGATCAGCCTGCCCCTCCCGACAGCCTGCCCCACAGATTTCACACTTGACCAGCCAATCTCCACAACTGTGTAAGGCAATCTCTTGGAATAAATCTCTTAATACAGCCTGGCCTGTGGTGGCACAGTGGAAAAAGCGTCAACCTGGAATGCTGAGGTCGCCGGTTCGAAGCCCTGGGCTTGCCTGGTCAAGGCACATATGGGAGTTGATGCTTCTGCTCCTCCCCCCTTCTCTCTCTCCTCTCTAAAAAAAAAAAAATTAATAAAGACTTAAAAAAGTACTTTAAAAAAATCTCTTAATACATATCTCCTGTTGGTTTTGTTTCTCTGGTTGAACCCTAACACAGGAAGGGCAAAAGTCTTAAATACATAGTATTCTTTTTTCTAGTCCACTGAAGTTGGCTACCTAAAAGTTAGTGCTTACAGAGCTCTAAAGATGTCCTATCTTAAATGGTGTTTTTTGTTTGTTTGTTTGAATTTACTTACTGATTTTACAGAAAGGGAAAGGGAGAGAGTGAGCAAGAGAGAGAGAAAGACAGAAACACCTATATGTTTCTGTATGTACCCTGACTAGGAATCAAACCAGCAACCTCTGCTTATGGAGACAATGCTCTGACCAACGGAGCCATCCAGCCAGGGTTTAAATGGTGGTTTTAGATCGTCATTTGTTCACTTGCCCTAGTCAACAACTATTACTTGCCATTAAGAGGAGGAAAAAGGCCTGACTCCATCTGCATCCTGGGTTCAGATTAAATACCTGCTGCCCAGGTATCTGGCCAATACTGTACACGACTTGTTAAGGAGGCACTTGTCTCCAGCTCTGAGAGACTGTGGGTTGTGTTCATGACACTGTGAGACCTGAAGAACAAGGGCATAGAAGCCTTGACTGCTTAGCTCTTTAAGTAGAGTTTGCAATATATTCTGCCTACATAATACCACTTGGGACTTGCTTCTGAAGCAATAACCTAGAACACTTTCTCCAGCTCGTCTCTGTCTGTGGAAATTCTGCTCATCCTTTAAAGCTCACCTCAAAGGCTATCTGCTTGACAGTTCATCCCAAGTCCCCATACTAAATTAAATGTGAAGGCCTGCCTTTGAACTCTTACAAACATTGTGTCTCTTTTATGCCACTTAGCACAAACTGCCCTTGACTTTTGGTATCTGTAAGCTTGGGCCATTCCCTCCCATCAGATTGTGCTACATCACTCATCTTTGGGGTCCTACAAATACCAACAGTATCTATTAGGAGATTGTTTGCTAAAGTGAACTAAATCCTAGGATGCTAGGGAGTAATGGGAGCCAGAGAGTCCATCTTTAATTCTTTTGGGTCCAAACTGGGTTTTTCTTTTCTTCATTCTTTGTCTAATCCCCCATCCTGGACCCACCCCCTCTCCCTGTCACCATGTTCTACCAAAACTAAGAAGAACACTTAAAATCCATAGCAGCCATGGTCCAAATGAAACGCTTTCTGGAAATGATATAATATGGGAGGGTTCAGAAGGGTCAGGTAAGGATAATTCCAGGTCCACGTATCTTCCCATTCCATTGGTTCTTTCCGTGTGTTTCTCAAACTGGTCCTCACCTAATTTAAGGGCTAAAGGTATTACCTCTTTCTCTGGATACATGGTCAGCAGGAGTCCGTGGTCAACACTAAGGGGTAGAGAAAACAAGGAGGATTCTTTTATCTTCTATATTCTTGCCTGGAGTTTGGATTTTGTCCCTTTCTCTCCACCTGCCCTGGGCTGAGCAGTGACCAAGTCTGAATATGGAAATTGCAAGCAACCACATTTTTTCGTTCTTCTTTTTATAGTATGTTTCTTTCTGTTATAAAAGCTATATCTTAATATGATCATTTTACTGATACTACATTTGTCCTACAATCTTTCACACTCTCTATTATTAATGCCTACCATACTGTATGTCATTATCTCTTAATTTGGTACATCTATGTAATGAACTATATCAATAATATTAAGATAAAAATTTAGACCCTGGCCAGTTGGCTCAGTGGTAGAGCGTCGGCCTGGCATGCAGGAGTCCTGGGTTTGATTCCTGGCCAGGGCACACAGGAGAAGCGCCCATCTGCTTCTCCACCCCTCCCCCTCTCCTTCCTCTCTGTCTCTCTCTTCCCCTCCCGCAGCTGAGGCTCCATTGGAGCAAAAGATGGCCCGGGCACTGGGGATGGCTCCATGGCCTCTGCCCCAGGCGCTAGAGTGGCTCTGGTCACAACAGAGCGATGCCCGGATGGGCAGAGCATTGCCCCCTGGTGGGCATGCCGGGTGGACCCCAGTCGGGCGCATGCGGGAGTCTGTCTGACTGCCTCCCCGTTTCCAGCTTCAGAAAAATAAAAAATAAATAAAAAAATACACACACACACACAAAAATTACCTTTCTATATCTTATTTTTCTTATTAAAATGAGATTGTGTGCTAGCTTTGCCTTTGCAGTAAACACACTAACTAATCCTTAGGTCTGATCAACAACACATTCAAGGATTGTTCTACTAATTCATTCTGGGTGGATGCTAATGGAAGAAGAGGCTTTCTACTAATTTTATGTCAAAAAAAATTTCTCCAGTCACTTAAGACAGTGGTCCCCAACCTTTTTTGGGCCACAGACCGGTTTAATGTCAGAAAATATTTTCACGAACCGGCCTATAAGGTGGGACGGATAAATGTATCACGTGACCGAGACAAGCGTCAAGAGTGAGTCTTAGACGGATGTAACAGAGGGAATCTGGTCATTTTTTAAAAATAAAACATTGTTTAGACTTAAATACAAATAAAATGGAAATAATGTAAGTTATTTATTCTTTCTCTGTGGACCAGTACCAAATGGTCCACAGACCAATACTGGTCTGTGGCGCTTGGGGGTTGGGGACCAGACTTAAGACATGCTACAGTTATTTATGAGGATGAGTCTTCAGAATGCTTTTCTTGTGGGGGGCGGGGGTAGAAGAGTTTCAATGGAGGAGAATTTACTATTTTATTTAAACAAATTTTATTTTTATAAGCTTGATACTCTTTGCTTAGAAATTATTGTGAGTAGGAGGTCACATCTGATTTATACTTTTATAGATATGTTAACATACAGTGGGTGATTAAAAATCATCAACAAATTGACAGATAATAAGCAATTGTTAATCAAGTTAAGCAAGTCCAAATGTGATTGCTAACAACTAATGTAGTTTCACGTTACTCTGGTTGGCGGTGGCAGAGTGTCCGGGTCAGAGAAAGCTGGAATTCTTCTGGACACTGCCCCATCCATAGACTACACTTAAAGAAACTGCTGCTTCTAGTGGCCCATCCTAGGAAAGACATGGCAGTCAGGAATGCAGTCAGCCCAGGGGCCCGGTGTGATCAGGTGAAGGAACATGTCAGGTGAGGCACAACTTGGAGAAACGGAGATGTTGAGAACCAAGAAGAGAAAACACTGTGAGGAAGAAGAAACTCAAGATCTGTAATACAATGCTTATCAGGGTTATATACTCAAAGACAGATTACACATTCTGTGTGGCTATCGAAAGCAATGTTATAATGAATGACTAGAAATTAAAGAGAAGACGATGTTAATTCAATATTACAAGGGCTTTCTAATAATTGGGCATATCTAAAATTTTATAAACAATGTATTTTTCTGTTAAAACTTTTAATCGTATAAAGTGACACTTCAATCATTAAAAATTTAGCATCCAAATTGCTTTCATTGTTAAATCCATATGGAATTTTGAAAACTTGGTATGGAAAAATATACAAAACATCATATTAATAATTGCTTTATTAATTACATATAGAAATGGTAATAATTTATATCTACTGAGTTAGCAAGATATATTATTCAAATAAATTTCACCTCTTTTTACCTTTTAAATGTGGCTACTAAAATAATTCAAACTGCCTATGTGGCTGCATTCTACTGTGAATAGACAATGCTGGTCTAGAGAAATGGGCAGGACTCTGACCTCCATCTCCTGAACCACAGTGTAGCAGTAGAAAATGTTCAGCTAACAAGCATATGATGAGATAAAGAGATAATTTTTTAATTAAAAAAAATTTCCTTTGAGCCTGATCAGGCGGTGGTGCAGTGGATAGAGCCAGACTGGAATGCAAAGGACCCAGGTTCGAAACCCTAAGGTCGCCAGCTTGAGCGCAGGTTGATCTGGGTTGAGAAGGGCTCACCAGCTGAAGCCCAAGGTCACTGGCTTGAGCAAGGGGTCACTTGCTCTGCTGTAGCCCCCCTGTCAAGGCACATATGTGAAAGCAATCAATGAAGAACTAAGGTGCTACAGTGAAGAATTGATGCTTCTTGGCCCTGGCCGGTTGGCTCAGCAGTAGAGCATTGGCCCAGTGTGTGGAAGTCCCGGGTTCGGTTTCCGGCCAGGGCACATAGGAGAAGCACCCATCTGTTTCTCCACCCCTCCCCCTCTCCTTTCTCTCTGTCTCTCTCTTCCCCTTCCACAGCCAAGGCTCCATGGGAGCAAAGTTGGCCCGGGAACTGAGCATGGCTCCCTGGCCTCCGCCTCAGGTGCTAGAATGGCTCTGGTTGCAGCGGAACAATGTCCCAGAGGGGCCGAGCATCGCCCCTTGGTGGGCATGCCGGTGGATCCTGGTCAGGTGCATGCAGGAGTTTGTCTGACTGCCACACCCACACCTCACTTCTCACTTCGGACAATATAAAAAAGAAAAAAGAATTTATGCCTCTCATCTCTTTCCCTGTCTGTCCCTATCTGTCCCTCTCTCTGTCTGTCTCTGCCTCTGTCACACACACACACAAAAATTCCATTGATTTGAGATGGGGGGGTGAAAAGGGGAAGAGAGAGAGAAGCATCAACTTGCTGTTTCACCTGTTGTTGCACTTAGTTGTCCCACTTAGTTGGGCACTCAGTGATTGCTTTTCCTATGTGTTCCGACCAGAAATCGAACCTAGGACCTCCATGCGCAGGAATGGCGCTTTACCTCTGAGCCACCAGGTCAGGGCCAAGATAATTTTAAAAACATTAACAATTCAGAGAAATGCAAACTAAAACAATGAGATATCACTTTTCACATACAGACTGATAAAATTAGAAAAATGAGAAAACTAGAAGAGCCGGTGGAGATAAGAGGATGTGGAGGGCTCTGGCACTGCTGGTGGACACTAGGGCTGAGCCACCAGCCCGGACAGCAAGCTGACCCAGTGCAGTCAACGGGAGCATATGTGTGCCCAGTCCGCAATTCTCAAACAGTACCACATAGGTTCATCAAGGGACATGAGCAAGATATCTCCTGCAGGACCACCAGCATGGTGTGACCTACTGTTAATCTGGGTGCCCCTAACCAGCTGGACCGTGGTGGGTGCTGATCTGACAGCTGTGCAGCCATCAGCAACAATGGACCAGAAGTCCATGCAGCCATAGGGATGTGTCTTCAAAACCTAGTGCTATATGGAAAAAATGTTTTAGGTAAATAAACATAACTAAAAGAGAAAGAAATTTATAGCAGAATACCATTTATTAAAATTAAAAATACAGGAACACAAATGAGAAAGACTTTTTTTACAAGAATCCACACAAACGAAAGGATACACATTAGACTTGTTATAATGGTTTGTCAATGGGTGAGGAAGGCAATGGGAGTGGGAAATGAGGAAAAAGGGACTAACTAGAAAAAATATACTGCTCACAAAAATTAGAGGATATATTATAGCTTCACGTTCATTTGGAAATACCCCCTAACTTTTGTGAGCGGTATATATTAGAGAGACAGAATCGAGCCTTGCTCTTGCACTGGACGGGGCTCCGGACAAGTCACACAACCTCTCTGAGTTTCAGTTACATTGTCAGCAAATAACCAAGTCCACCTTGACAGAGGCTTAAGGAAACTAAAGTGCTGTGTCTCAAGTTCCCAGTATGGCACTGTAGGTCCCAGCAGTGCTGTGTCTCAAGCACACAGTATGGCACTGTAGGTCCCAGCAGTGCTGTGTCTCAAGTACCCAGTATGGCACTGTAGTCCCAGCAGTGCTGTGTCTCAAGTTCCCAGTATGGCACTGTAGTCCCAGCAGTGCTGTGTCTCAAGTACCCAGTATGGCACTGTAGGTCCCAGCAGTGCTGTGTCTCAAGCACCCAGTATGGCACTGTAGGTCCCAGCAGTGCTGTGTCTCAAGTTCCCAGTATGGCACTGTAGGTCCCAGCGCCCCTTCAATGGAACCAGCATTACCACCTGCAGTTTACGCAGTGCACCCTTTGATGCACAGGCTTGCTGCTCTACTGGGCATGGGAGCTCAGAGGTTATTTAATGCCTGGCTAATTGGACATCAATGAAGAAAATGAGGCACCATAATGCAAATTCTAGTAGTTATAAAAGATCATCCTTTATCTTACAGGAAATTCTCTCACTCTGCAAATACTTCTTCCACCCAGCATCTGCTATCTTTGTTTACATACAAATGAATAATTTATCACTGTATCTCTCAGGAACATAGACGCACACTAAGGCCTGAGGAAACTCTAATAGAAAGGACTAATGTGATTCAATGACAGAATACTAAGAAGTTTGGAACAAGCGTGCTCCCTCCAAGCACTGCCTTCTGATCCAGTCTCCAATATGTAGCACGGTACACCCTCTCTCACTCTTCCTCAGTGCTGTCACCAGTAAGACAGGGAGCTTCCACCCGGGAATCCCTCCAACACTGGTCGCTGCTAAATGTCTCACATTTCCTCACAGAGTGGACTCCAGTGACACATATACACACCTCACAGATACAGAGATGTAGAGAGAGATATAATACGAACAAAACACCTACTTTCACGAACATGTCAGAGTTTTTAGAGCTTTCTCACAAATACACTGCAAACAGGTGTCAGTGCATTCAACCCTCTCCAAGCCGCTGTGAGGCACCCGGAACTGCAGGGAGAACACCGACCAGCACAGCCCTCACAGGCTCCCCGCTGAAGCAGGGCACCTCCCTGTGCGGGGCCGACCCCTCCCGCTCGGCTGCTTTTCTAGGTGGCTGTTTTTATTGAACTTATTGGGGTGATGTTGGTTAATAACTACACAGATTTCAGGTGCACGATTCTATAACACATCATCTGTCTATTGCACTGTGTGCTCCCCACCCCAAGTCAAGTCTCCTCCATCACCATCTCCCCCTACCCTCCTCTACCTTCCCCGTCCCCTTTCCCTCCTGCAGTCCCCACACTGCTCTTCGTGTCTATAAATTTTTCTTTGCTTAATCCCTTCACCTTTTTCTTCCAGCCCCCAACCCCCATCGCTTCTGACATCTGTCAGCCTAGACTTCTTTAAAATGGGGTTGGGGAGCCCCAACTGTTACTGGAAGATTAGCCAGGGGCAAGCAGCTGGTTCTACCTGGATCCCGTCCACACCCGCTGGACCCAGAGTCCTGGCTGGAAACCTGGAGGTGTGCTCACATGGTCCACCCTGCACTGAGGGAAAAGGAGAGAAAGCTGCACCCCTGGACAATCAGCCTCACTAGCCTCTGCCTTGAGGCCCTTCTCTTAGACTATAAAATGCTGTGTTGAATAGGCGACATCTCAACAGTGCATTATACAGGACTGTAAAGGGTTTACAAGGTACAGCAACTCCAATTTTAAGGGCAGATTAGGAGGCTCGGGAGGGGAAAGGGTGTTCACCAAAGAAGGCATGCACTGTGTCTAAACTGCCTGGGATACACGTGGACCGCAACAGGAATGACGGATGCTTGGGGGCAAAACCTACTTAAATCAAGCAAAGGAAAGGGTTAGAGTGCTGGGGATAAAAATCTTAACAGCTAACATGGAATTATTATCAGGTACTTGGTCCTCCTATTCTAAGAACTTTCCATGTAAAAGTATTGTATATGTAATGTGATTAGAATATAAGTATAAAAGTAATAATTTACACCTAGAAATTCATTTTTCTTCACAAGTATGAGGAGAAGGGAATAGTAGTTGAGTTGTACTAGATTTTTCACAGAGAGAAGGAAAGCATGGGCTCGCACTGACAGGGTGTAGGGAGAAACAATGCCATAGTCAGGCTGGGAGAGTGCAAGCGGGCTCGTAGCTATTGCCTGTGAAGCAGCTCTTTCCTGGTGCTTGGCGACCAAAAGGCTGGACACCCTCACAGGGTGTCAGTGCAGTTGCTATCCTTAAATTCTAAAATTTACTCTAAAACTTGGGATTCATTTTCTATGCTTGGTCAAACTATTGACAATTAAAAATTAAATTCGTAACACTGTTTCTTAAGCCTGGAAGTAAAATTTTAGACAATAAGTTAGTTTTTTTTTTTTTCATCTTAATTTCCTTCTATAAATGATTTTATCAGCCTGGCTTTACATCTGGTAGGCTAGTCTGTTCATTGAGGGAAAGAGCCCATGAAAAGCAGAAAAACATGATTTGAGACAATCATGGAAGGGTGCTAAGATTTCTCTGTGTTCCAAAGTCTGAAAACAACAAAATTAATAATATTTGTAAGAGAAATGCAATCAGCTCTAATGACTCAAACAAAGATGTACAGGAACTGGGAAAGAAAGGGGACATCACACCATAGTTAAGAAAAGCTAAAAGGATGAGATATGACCATTGAAAAGAGAAGAAATTTCTGCAGATGCCTGCCCTTTTGTATGGCACTGCACGTGTGAACTGAGCCCACAGGTCTCTGCCTTAGGGCCTTTCCACTGCTGCTCCCACTGCCTGGCTTCCCTCTCACTTCTCTGTGGGTCCTTCCTCTCACAGGTTTCTTCTGAAACGGAGTCCTATCAGCAGACTTTGTCAGCACTCCCTGTCACTGTCCTGACCCTGCTGTGCTCTCTCCACAGCACGGATCATCCCCTGGTGGAGTATGCATTTCATTATCTGTGTGCGTTTGCCTGCCCAGCAGAACATGAGTTCTGTGAAGTCAGAGAATCCATGTTTGGCTCACTGCTGGGTCAGCACATCTACAAGTGCTCAATAAAGATTTGTGAAATGAATGAATGACTCTCCCGCTCAGGCTTTTAGTCTTGAGTCTTGGTCCTTATCCTTCAAGTTTACATCAACTCCTAAACTCTCGGTACCAGTCCCTTTATAGTTAACAGGGGGACAAGACAGTACAATGTAGTAGGAAGCAGGAACCACATCACCTGCTTGATTGCTTCCTCGACAGCACTGTCTGACAGAACTTCCCACAGTGACAGAGATGTTCCATTCTGCTCTGTCCCTTATAGTAGTCACCAGCCACATGGACCTACTGAACACTTGAATTGTGGCTAGAGTGACTGAGCAACTAAATTTTTAATGTTATTTAACTTAAATTTAAATTTTAGTAGTCGCATGTGACTAGCGGTACTGGACAGCACAGTTCTAGCTGTATGCTCCTGGCAGCATTTCTTAATCAATCTGTGCCTCCATTTCCTCACCAATGAAAGGCTAACAGCAGCAACAACAAAAATAAATAGCACCCACAGCTTTTGTGAGGATTACATGAGGTGACACATAGCACACTAGAACAGTGCCTGGTACATAGTGAGTTCTCAGTACAGTAAATGCTACTATTGTGGGCAAAAGGAGCTGGCTTTGTAACAACTCTGAATGTGTAGGCAGACAGAACAACAATAGGAATGCACTGTGCAAACAAACTTAGGAAAATACAGGCATCTCCAAGTAGCAAGATCATATCAAATATGTGCTAAGTCAGAAAGTAGAATAAATATAAAGGAAATCTAAAATAGAATGCCAACAAGTTCACAATTTTAGCTGACTTTAAATGTTACTCTTTAATAAAATAGCAGTTGCCATAGCAGTCAGACATCTCAAAGTCACTTCACAATCAAACACAAGGAGCATCTTCCTAAAGAACTCCTGTGAACAATGAACGGAGCATCTCATGAAAGGGCTCCCTTGTATGTGGGGCGTTTACCATGGAGAAGAATTCATTTCCCAACACTGTCTCCAGCTTTCAATAGCTGCTTTACAACTGCACCTTAAAGTCTACCTACTTTTCTTATCTCTGAGTTTATTTGTTTTTTTAAAAACTCACAACAGTGAAAAAGGTAAAACAATTATTTTATAAGAAAAGATGATTATAAAATATACTTTATGACACTTTATTATTGCCTGTGGAAGCAGCAAACTGACGGTGATGTACAATATTTTAAAGGAGGTTTGAATTAATTTTTTGTATTGCCTTTTTGTTAGCCTCCAAATAAAATGTCCTTTCTCTACATACATAGTTTTTTTCACTGATAAGCTCCATGTTTTTTCTCCTTTCCAGAGAATTTGAATGTCAAGCTAAATTTTCAAAAAGGAAGTAGAAGGGGACTGAGGAGGAGGAGAAACAAAAAGGGTTTGGGCTCCTTGATTAGACGTGGTACCTGTTCAGTTCTCCTCTCGCACACAGTATATAAATGTCCATAAATGGAGAAGGGATCGTGGAAGCTGCACAAGATTCTTGCCACTGTCACATGACAGTCCCATCTGTTCAGCTCCTTGAATTAAACCACTCTCTTTTTGTCTTTTCCTTGTCCCCTAGATCAGTGGTCCCCAACCTTTTTTTGGCCACGGACCAGTTTAATGTCAGAAAATATTTTCAGGCCTGACCTGTGGTGGCGCAGTGGAAAAAGTGTCGACCTGGACTGTTGAGGTCGCCGGCTCGAAACCCTGGGCTTGCCTGGTCAAGGCACATATGGGAGTTGATGCTTCCTGCTCCTCCCCCCTTCTCTCTCTATCTCTCTCTTTCTCTCTCTCCTCTAAAATGAATAAATAAATAAAAATAATTTTAGAAAATATTTTCACAGACCGGCCTTTAGGGTGGGACGATTAAATGTATCATGTGACTGAGACAAGCATCAAGAGTGAGTCTTAGACAGATGTAACAGAGGGAATCTGGTCATTTTTAAAAAATAAAACATCGTTCAGACTTAAATATAAATAAAATGGAAATAATGTAAGTTATTTATTCTTTCTCTGTGGATCGGTACCAAATGGCCCATGAACCGGTACCGGTCCACGGCCCAGGGGTTGGGGACCACTGCCCTAGATCTTTCTACCTTGCTCTACTCTCAGATTTTATGGTTGTTACTTTAAAGGCTGAGAACTAAACTTCTTTTTAAAAATAATCCATCTGGCCTGACCAGGTGGTGGCGCAGTGGATGGAGTGTCGAACTGGGATGCGGAAGACCCGGGTTCGAGACCCCGAGGTTGCCAGCTTCAGCGCGGGCTCATCTGGTTTGAGCAAGGCTCACCAGTTTGGAACCAAGGTCGCGCGCTGGCTTGAGCAAGGGGTTACTCAGTCTGCTGAAGGCCCGCGGTCAAGGCACCTATGAGAAAGCAATCAATGAACTAAAATAATCTGTCTGAAAACAAGGTTTATATTCAAACATGTTAGTGTTTATTGGTTCTATAACATTTTTATACTTTGTGTTAAGGTAAAAAATCACAAACCATAAAAATAAGAACTGTTTTCTTAAGCAGAGCTTAAATCATACAGAAATAAGATATCTAGTACTGACTCTATGGGAAAATCACTATGTTGATCCTTCTCTAAACAGAGCAGAGAAAGTGTCTTTGTACCAGTTCCTAGAATAGAGCTTTGAGGTGTGACATCAGTTAGCGCAGTGGAAGATGAAGCAAACTTACAACAAGCATCATAGGCACTAAATGTATAATAGTGACTAAAACAGCCATGATCCTTGTCCTCAAAAAGCTTTCAGTAAGAAGGCCACCAGGAGCTGCAATTGCTAAGGACTATACTTCCTGTGTGAGCCTTAATGATATCATCCTACAGATCCTGATCTCCAACCCAGAAAGAGGGCCCAAAGGGCACCCACTCCAGAGAAGTTTCACAAATTCCTCTGTTCTCTTCTCACTATCATCAATCTCCACACAAACCAAGACTGGAAAGAGCTTCATTCAACAAAAAATGGAGTAGCAATGAATTTACACCTCCAAAATGTACTTAATTTCTTTTCTAGATTAAAAGAGAAATAAAATGATAAGCTCGTATGGTATTTATAAAGAACAGCAACCTACTAGGTCCTTTAGTTACTTTTTTTTTTTTTTTTCTGAAGTGAGAAGCAGGGAGGCAGAGAGACAGACTCTTGAATGCGCCCCACTGGGATAAAACAGGCATGCCCACCAGGGGGCGATGCTCTGCCCATCTGGGGCATTGCTCCGCCAGACCAGAGCCAGTGTAGCACCTGAGTGGAGGCCTTGGAGCCATCCTCAGCACCTAGGCCAACCTTGTTCCAATGGAGCCTTGATTGTGGGAGGGGAAGAGAGAGACAGAGACAGAAAGAAAGTAGAGGGGGAGGGGTGGAGAAGCAAATAGGTGCTTCTCCTGTGTGCCCTGGCTGGGAATCGAACCCGGGACTTCCACACACCAGGCCAACACTCTACCACTGAGCTAGCCGGCCAGGGCCTTTTACTTACGTTTGTTCCTTCTGGGAGTCCCTTTCTACAGTGATGACTACGATGATGCTAAAACCTACCATATTTCCCCATGCATAAGGCACACCCTTTTTCAAAAAATTTGGAGTCTAAAAACTGGGTGCATCTTATACAGTGGTTGTCAAGTCATTTAAGAAGTGTGGTATTCCAAATGCCATAGATCAGTGGTCCCCAACCCCCGGGCCACGGACCAGTACCGGTCCATGGGTCATTTGGTACCAGTCCGCAGAGAAAGAATAAATAACTTACATTATTTCCATTTTATTTATATTTAAGTCTGAACGATGTTTTATTTATTTATTTATTTATTTTTTTTTTTTTTTCCATTTTTCTGAAGCTGGAAACAGGGAGAGACAGTCAGACAGACTCCCACATGCGCCCGACCGGGATCCACCCGGCACGCCCACCATGGGGCGGCACTCTGCCCACCAGGGGGCGATGCTCTGCCCATCCTGGGCGTCGCCATATTGCGACCAGAGCCACTCTAGCGCCTGGGGCAGAGGCCGAGGAGCCATCCCCAGCGCCCGGGCCATCTTTGCTCCAATGGAGCCTTGGCTGCGGGAGGGGAAGAGAGAGACAGAGAGGAAAGCGCGGCGGAGGGGTGGAGAAGCAAATAGGCGCTTCTCCTGTGTGCCCTGGCCGGGAATCGAACCCGGGTCCTCCGCACGCTAGGCCAACGCTCTACCGCTGAGCCAACCGGCCAGGGCGATGTTTTATTTTTTAAAAATGGCCAGATTCCCTCTGTTACATCCATCTAAGAGTCACTCTTGACGCTTGTCTCGGTCACATGATACATTTAATCGTCCACCCTAAAGGCCGTCTGTGAAAATATTTTCTGACATTAAACCGGTCCGTGGCCCAAAAAAGGTTGGGGACCACTGCCATAGATGGAACTGAGGGCAAGACAATATATGAAAACTGATTCGTCATCAGACACAGATGAGGACAATCTAATGGATGGGAGTTTTGACAGTGATGATGAGTAGTATGAAAATTATGATGAATAAAACTTGAGCTCAATAATTTTATGTAATACTTTTTTTTTTTTCAAATTTTAGGTCCCAAAATTAAGGTGTGTCTTATACATGGAAGCGTCTTATACATGGGAGCATCTTATACATGGGGAAATACAGTAATATTTATGAGTATTTTCTCTGTTCCAAACATGAAATAAGTACTATATTTATCCTCATTTTACAGATAAAAAACTAAGGCACAGGTTGGCTGTAAAACTAACCCAAGGTCATACAATGACCTTGTAAATGAAGTAACCAATACACAAACCCAGAGCTTATACATTTATCTAGTATGGTATATTTGCCTCCACATGTTTCTTATAAGTAGTACAAAGTTCTTTCCAAACCTAAAAAGAAAATCAATCATGAAGAGATCCTAAATATTAGAAAGTGTTTTAGCCTGACCAGGTGGTGGAGCAGTGGATAGAGTATCAACCTGGGATGCTGAGGATACAAGTTCAAAACCCCAAGGTCGCCAGCTTAAGTGTGGGCTCATCCAGCTTGAGTTCAGGCTCACCTGTTTGAGCATGGGGTTGCCATCTTGTGCGTGGAATCATAGACATGACCCCATGGTCACTGGCTTGAGCCCAAAGGTCACTGCCTTAAGCCCAAGGTTGCTGGCTTGAACAAGGGATTGCTGACTCAGCTGGAGCCCCTCCCCTTCCACCCCAGTCGAGACACATATGAGAATATCAATGAACTAGTGCCACAACTATGAGTTGATGCTTCTCATCTCTCTCCCTTCCTGTCTGTCCCTGTTTGTCCTTCTCTCTAAAAAAAAAAAAAAAGTGTTTTTGCCCTGGCCAGGTGGCTCAGTGGATAGATTCATCCTGGCATGTAGGGGTCACAGGTTCCATTCCCAGTCAGAGCACCTATGAAAAGCAATCAATGAGTGCACATCTAAATGATGCTTTTCTCTCTCTCTCTTTCTCTCTCCCCCGCTCTTCCTTTCTCTCTCAAATTGATGGGAAAAATTTTTTTAAATACTTCTTTAAAAAAAGTGCTCTCATCTTTAGTCTTCCTATCATCTCTGGTACACATAATAGGCACACAATAAGAAAGAATAAATGAATGAAAGAATAAAAGAAGGACTGAGAACTCAATTACAGTATTTATGTGATTTCATTTGGTATTTTTATATTAAAACTAAAGGAAATCTACTGCGTTACACACATATGCCATTGGAAGTGTAGACCTTCAATTCTTTGCTCTTAATACTGTATATAGATCATCTTAATATTTGACAGTAATTTACAGTAGGACATTCATGAGTTCTATGTAGTAGGTTCAAAAATTATAATTAGTGTGCATATATCCATCCACATTTTTCTGATCCTTGTCCCTCTTTTAGCAATGACATAAATTGGTGACTTGGCACTTTGAAGTTTGGAGTTTATGTGGCATAAAACTAAGCAAAGTCTACTGAGTATTATCTACAGGATTTACATTTTCGGTAATACAGCAGATCAGATGACCCAAAAACCCTCTCAACTAGAACACCTCAAAATGCTGCATAAAAATCCAGAACATCTTTTAACATGCATGGCTGAGCTGATAGCAGCAGAAACCCTTAGAGAGAAGAAAAAAGACAAAGCAGAAACCCAAACAAGCAACTGAACCACAAAGCTGACACTAACCTTGGTGGCACCAACTCGCTGTTAGAGGGTTAGAGCTTTGACACATCTTTTTTGTATAATACACATTAAAAAATATTATTAAAACAGCAAATGGAAGGGTACTTGGGAACATCTATATGTAAACTCTGCAAAAACATTTATTATATTTCCTATAAGAAAAACAGAATATTGCCTTGGTTGGGTAGTTCAGATGGTTAGTGTGTCCCCTTACACAAAGGATGTGGGTTTGATCCCCAGTCAGGGCACATACAAAAATCAACCAATGAATGCATACATAAGTGGAACAACAAATCAATATTTATCTCTCTCTACCTCTCTCTCTAAAATCAATAAATTAAAAATGAAAAAACAGAATATATATATATATATATATATTTGTATTTTTCTGAAGCTAGAAACGGGGAGAGACAGTCAGACAGACTCCCGCATGAGCCCGACCGGGATCCACCCGGCACGCCCACCAGGGGCGATGCTCTGCCCACCAGAGGGCGATGCTCTGCCCCTCCGGGAAGTCGCTCTGGCGACCAGAGCCACTCCAGCACCTGGGGCAGAGGCCAAGGAGCCATCCCCAGCGCCCGGACCATCTCTGCTCCAATGGAGCCTCGGCTGTGGGAGGGGAAGATAGAGACAGAGAGGAAGGAGGGGGAGGATGGAGAAGCAAATGGGCGCTTCTCCTGTGTGCCCTGGCCGGGAATCGAACCCAGGTCCCCCGCACGCCAGGCGGACGCTGTACCGCTGAGCCAACCCGCCAGGGCCGAAAAAACAGAATATTAAATATGCTGAATAAACATTCACTATTAAATACACTGAATTTATATAAACCATACCATCATAATATTTGTAAATATTTTAACATGTGCTTTCTTTCATGAACATCTCTTTTTCTTTTAGGTGATGCTTGAGATGGTTACATGCAATTCCTGATCAAAACTTTTAATGATGGCCCTGGCCAGTTGGCTCAGTGGTAGAGCATCATCCCAGCATGTGGCTGTTCTGGGTTTGATTCCTGGTCAGGGAACACAGGAGAAGTGACCATATGCTTCTCCACTCCTCCCCCTCCCCTTGCTCCCCCCCCCTGCAGCCATGGCTTAATTGGTCTGAGTGCATGGCTGGGGCACTGAGAATGGCTCTGTGGAACCTACAGCTCAGGCACTAAAAATAGCTCAGTTGTGAGCATGGCCACAGATGGGGAGGTCACTGGCCCCAGCCGCAGTTGCTGGTAGATCCCAGTCAGGGTGCATACCGGAATCTGTCTCTCTACCTCCTCTCCTCTCACTTAGAAAAGAAGAAAAAAATAATGTTTTAATGATGATGGTTTCAAAAGTCTCAGTCTAAATGAGCAGTTTTTCATAAGTTTGTAGCAGCTAAACTTAATAAGTTTGGTGATCAAATTAAGAAGTTAGAAAAATAACAAGAGAATAAACCCAAGCAAGTAGAAAAAAGGAAATGAAAAATAAAAGTAGAAATTAATGCTATAAAACAGAAAAGGATGCCACGGCTAGATAGCTTGGTCGGTTAGAGCACTGCCCTGAAGTGCGGAGGTTGCCGGTTCGGTCCCTGGTCAGGACACATACAGGAATAGATCGATGTTCCTCTCTTTCTTTCTCTCCCTTCCTCTCTCTCTAAAATCAATTTAAAAAAGAAAAAGAAACAGAAAAGGATAATGGAAAAGGAACAAAGAAGATAAAGTTGGCACATTTAAAAAGACTAATAAATCTGATAAACTTTTGGCTAAACTGATCTAAAGAAAACAGAGAAGACATCAACGAACAACCTTTATGTGATTGTAAGAGTATGAATAGTTATACGACAATAAATTTGAAAATGTAAATGAAATGGACAAATTCTTAGAAAAATATATTCTTACAAACTGACCAAAGAAATAAAAAATTGAAATGATTCTATAACCCTTAAACAAATGTAGTCAGTAGTTTAAATCTTTCTACAAAGAAATACGAGGCTCAGGCAGTTTTATAAGATAATGCTACTAAACACTCAAGGAACAGATTGTTCCAATAGCACACAAATTCTTTCAAAAACTGAAAAAGAGAGACTTCTCAACTACTTTTATGAATCTTATATAATCCTGATAGCTGAACTAGGTACAGAAAGTATGACAGAGGAAAAGAAATATAATAAAAGGCCAACCTTCCTCAGGAAAATACTACTTTTAAAATATTAGACACCAAAACTCACAATATATATCAAAGTGATATTGTTTTTAAAATACATGATTATTTCCATATTAGAAAATCTATCTTGTCTCCCTCTCTTCTCTCACTAAAAAAAAAGTCTAGTATTATAATTTATCTCATCAATATAATTTAATTCAGAAGTCATTTTTATCATCTCAACAGATGAAGAAAATGCATTCCATAAAATTCAACATATATTCACAATATAAAAACTTCTTATCAATGTAGAAATATTCAAGCCAATGACCCAAAGTGACTACGTCTGGATGGATATAAGGAAAGTGGGTGGCAGACACACATATGGTCATTTTATTATTATTCTTTAAACTGTACACACCAATACACACACACAGGCTCACACACACAAATATAAAATATATTATGCATAATATGTTTGAAGATAAACTGAAAAAATAATTCATTTTGCAAATATTAAACAAAGCCAGAATGATGGCTAGGCTAAGCAACATTATGACTACACAGAAATTTAAATCCCCTTCCCCATTGTACAAGTTAAAGCTTGTCTTCATATAACTCATACATCTACACTACACAGATTGTACTTTAACACATTTGGGAATAAATTCTCATGTCACCATGAAACTTGGAGAGGAAGAATTATATGTGTGATTCATTCTATTACTCGAATAAATCTGTCACAATTACAATTTAGTGTTAGGGACCATTTCTCAAGCATTAGGTTGGTTTTCTAGAAACCTTTTACATATACACATATAAATCAATTCTGTAACAGTACACACAGGAAGGGAAAGCCCTTGTCGATGAACTCACACTGACTGTAGAACATTTCCCCTTTGTTCCATGAACATTAAATCAGCCCCCAGACCCTAGGAGGTCCCACAGCAATGCTAGGCTGCAGTGCTGAACTGCACATTCGGCAGTTTCAGAAATATCTGCTTGGCCTGTTCAGGCACAGACACCTCAGTGGGCACTGGGCCAGAGTTGGGCATTAGGGGTAATGAGGGCATAGTCTGGTGAGGATTAAAAATAATGCATTTTGGCCCTGGCTGGTTGCTTAGTGCGTAGAGCATCAGCCTGGCATATGGACATCCTGGGTTAGATCCCGGGTCAGGGCACACATGAGAAGCGACCATCTGGTTCTCACTCCTTCCCTCTCCCCCTTCACCTCCTGCAGCTGGTGGCTTGGTTGGTCCGAGCCTCAGCCCAGGTGCTGAGGATAGCTCTGTTGGCGTGAGTACATCAGCCTCAGGTGGTAAAAATAGCTCAGTTGATTCCAGTATCAGCCCAAGACACTGGTTGACAGGTGGATCCCAGTTGGAGCTTATGTGGGAGTCTGTCTATCTCCCCTCCCCTCACATTAAAAAAGAAGTAGAAGAAGAATAATAGGTTGTTGGTTTGTTTGTTTGAGTGTGAGATAGAAATAAAGGCTCGATGTTGAGCAGGAAAGTGTGCTCTTTGGAAGTTTTCCTCTAATGAACTTTCTGTACTTCAGGATATCAAAGAAATAAAATAGAAGATCTAGTCCCACTTTTTAAAAAGAATAGAATTTGTGTGTTAAAATTTTGAGTGGCTTCTAGTGACAAAACCCATGGGACAGTGTACTGTTGGGTACACTCGCAGTAGCTAGGAAAAAGCAGGCACTCATTCCTCTTTTTGTTGTTATTGCTGCTGTTATTAAGGAAATGGAGACTGGGATACGGTAGGTAGGAGCTAATAATGAAATTAGATGCCCAGTTTTTCATTCTGATCCTGTGAAGCATTATTTGTGACTGGGATCTATGCTCTGAGTTATTGTAAATATTATATATTTTTAATTCTGAAAAGTCCCTAATGTATACCAAGAAATGGAATTTCTAACTCTACCTTTTTCATTTGCAAAACACCCTCATGATGCCAGGGAGCCGCCACCACAATGCATAGCTCCAGGCCACCAAGACCCAATGGCTGCTTAGAGTCCTAGAGTTCTGAATCCCTCAACTTCTTAATTCCCCAGTGACTTGCTAATTCTCCAGTGATGTCCAATGTATTCCAAAGTGGCCATCTCCAGGCTAAGAAACAAGTCAAAGTGTTCTGATGAAGACCATGCCAACGAGTCCTCTAAAACAGGAGACCACTCAAGAATCACAAACACTTCTTAGAAGGAAAAATAAGTTATAGAGACTAATTTAAAAGATTTTTTATTAAGGCAAAGAGCTGCAGGGAAGCCCCGGAGGAGTTGGTCTTTGCCTTGTAGGTAAGGAGCTTTCCTGCCACTGCATGTGGTCTGGGTGAATCCCTTTCTTCATTCTTTTCCGATCTTCATGTTACCCTCTATCCTCCGTGCTTGAAGATGTTATCTTACAAGTAGTGTCAGGGTGAAATGACTCTGGACCTGATCCTATAAAAGGCGAAGTTCTGAGAAGCACAAGATGACAGGGCTAGAGCTCCCTCTAGAGACCGTCCTGCAGGCAATGGGGGGGGGGGCCCTCAGTAAAGTGAACTGGTTCTGGGTGGATCCTGGCCCAGTTTCCAGGCCTAGCTCATCTTGCTGGAAAGCCTTTCCAGGAGACCAAAGGTCTGGAGGAGCAGAGCTATTCACTGTGACCTACAGGACACGATGGGACACCAGCCAACAGTGCTCACCGCAGCTCTTCACCAGCATCTTTCAAGATGCTTAGTTTGTAAGTTCCCTTGTCAACATCAACTTTGGATATCCACCATAAGGAGACCACTGTACAGCAGAGAATGCACGTTTGTTCATTTTTCAACCCAGTGGTGTAGGTCTTTGGCATAGATGTAGTAATAACAAACTGATACTCTCATTTTATAATAAGCTGATGTTTTTAAACCTGAAATGAAAATACTAAAAAAAAGCAATGTTGGGCATTTTTTAAAGCTTCCTTAGAAAAGCTAAAGAAATACAAGTAATTGACATGTTAATGAAAAACAGCAATAGATTCGTTATTTGAGCATAAATTAGAGAATCTTAAATCACTACATTCTATGCTTAGAGATAAAAATAAAGATTCACAGGTATAATATTTAGAAATAATTTTCAAAACATTACAGCTACATTTAAAATAGAAGAAAATGCTGCTTCGGATTTGTTCCCATTGTTTTATGATGTTATTACAGATTGAGATTCTTCCATTTTGCTTTTGATAACTGTGAAGAAGAAAAAATTTGGGTATTTCTTTACTACTTGGGAGGACTTAAGTATGCTTAAGTGCTTAAGTCTTAACCAAAATATTGTCTTACAATGCCTTTGAAACGAGCTTTTTTTTTCCAAATTGATTCAGTTGAAATTATTAAACTATTTAAATTATTTCTAAAATACATTCTTGTTACTTTAAATCATTACTCTAGTAAATAAAGTAAAATAGCTGGACTCTATTAACACAAAAATAAATGCTTAACTACATATGGCATTTATTAGTAATGTAAAATGTCCATTATAGGAATTATTAATGACATTTATGTAACACTATGCAGTTTCTAAAAGGATTTCATACCCATTATCTTTCTTGATCATCAGAACAAGGTAGGTCTGGCATATAAAAGTTGTGAAACAACATTGTCCTTTAAATTTTGCATTGTATACGAATGATGTATATATTATAGAATTGTACAATTTTATTAACCAATGTCACCTCAATAAATTAAGAAGTTTTTTTAAATGTGCATTGTGAATTTAATCTTTATGTCTGCTAAATTTTCTGGATACTAATTTCTCCTCCAGCCCTGCTCTCTTCAATGGTTGCAGCAGTAATAACAATGGTAATCACAGCTAACATGTATTGAGCGCTTACTACATGCAAAGTCCATTTTTAAGTGTTTTACATGGATTAATTCAATAAACCTACACAGAAGATAGGTCATTATATTGAGGAAATCTAACTCAAGATAACCTGTTTGTCTAGAACTACACCCTATTTGTCTCTGCTTTAATTTCACCCTATTTTTGATAATTTTCCAAACATTTATTTTGTTGGTAAATGCTCAGCAACACTTGGTTAACAGATGGTATATTTTTAATATCTATAACTTGTAAGTTCTTTGTATGTATCTGGAATATAATTACATAAAACTTAGAAATATAATGTCAGAAAAATGAAATGTCAAGAGCAGTTAGATATCTTGCCAAAATTCATCCAGGCAATAAATGGCCAAGATGTAAATCTTACAACCACTTCCCAGCTCTGACACTTTCAGAAGCTGCCAAGTCTATTATTGCCCTCTCTGGAACTGTGTCTGTGATGTGGTGAACCTATCCACCATCACCACTTTCACTATCACCAACAATAAACAAATTTATTAAGAATGTTTCAGCTCCCTGGCCAGTTGGCTCAGTGGTACAGTGTCAGCCCTGGTATGTGGATGTCCCAGATTTGATTACAGGTTAGTGTACACAGAAGTGACAACCTACTTCTCCACTCCTCCCTTATCCCCCTTCTCTCTGTCTCTCTCTGTCTCTCTCTGTCTCTCTCCCTACCGCAGCCATGGCTCTATTGCTTCGAGTCATTGACCCGGGTGCTGAGAATGGCTCTGTGCAGTCTCCACCTCAGGTGCTAAAAATAGCTCAGTTGCAAGCATGGCCCCAGATGTGCAGAGTATCAGCCCCAGACAGGGGTCCCAGGCTGGATCCCGATTGGGGTGCATGTGGGAGTCTGTCTCTCTATTTCCCCTCCTCTCACTTGGAAAAGAAAAAAAAATGTTTCTGCATTTGATTCAGGGCAAGAACAGATGATACAGAGCCAGTAATGCTGACACTTGCCCTCGTCCTATAGGATTCACAGCCAAAGACTGATAGCAATGAAGTCAGAGATATAACCAAGGAGACAGTGTGGGCAAAGAACCACCCAGGCTCTAGGTTCAGGAAATAAAAAGGATTGGATGAGGTGGACCTAATCATGCCTAAGCAGGCTTGCAAAGGGAAATCTGGAACACATATGAACAATTATTTTCCCTGTAAATAATTCTTCCCTTCATATTGATACAGAATGGTAAAAATGCATACTGAAGACTTATACTAAACAAAAGTACATTAAGTTGGGAGGCAAAAGAAATAGCATGGCACTGGGAATCAGATAGATGTGTGTTAGTGTCAGTTTTCCCACGGTGTAATTTTGGCAAGACTTAATTTCTCTCAGACTCCGAGGTATGATGTTATACAGCAGGGGGAGTCTGATTTTAGCTCAAACAACTTCCTGGCTCTGCGACTGGGAACAATTTTTAAGCTTCAATTTTTCATCTGCAAAAATAGGTGTTATAGTATTAAACCTATAGAATGGATTGTTGTGAAGGTTAAATATACTGAACCAAATAAAGGTTTCTGCAAATAGTGGTTGCTCTATAGTTAGTATTTACCATTATTTTTTATAAGTAAGTTTTAATATTGATCCAACTTCTAAGCCATATGAGTCTATATCCATTCGACACTGGTTATGTACACTTATTTAAATGTTTGCTTACCTAACTTGTTGCTCAAAGGTGGACTATGTCACTTTTTATAGCATGAATGGCCAATAAAATCACATCCAGAAGAATAATTCTTATTTTCAATCAACCTATAATCTAACTGGATTACATTAGTAGTAGAAGTTATTACTGGAAGCAAGAAAACAAAACAATGAAAAATGTCTTAAATTGCTTAGGTGAAGTATATTTTACCTACTCTACCCTCTAATATAAAATTACTTATAGGTGTAAAACTTTCACAATTTTACAGCAGAAATAAAATTATATTTCCAAATTCATATAATATCATCATTTCTCTGGAATAGTGTCATTCAAATGTTTTGGCTGCAGCCCATAGTAACTTCTACATTATATATTGCAATCTAATCCATACACACATACATAAATATTTTAGGGTATTAAAGATTTCATAAGAGCCTTATTACTTGTATTGCTTTCATATTTTCTATTCTGTTTTAATCCAAGTTTTAATGTTGATGATTACATATTAAATTGATATCATGACCCATCAAAGTGTCACCAACCACATTTGTAAAACCCTGCAGTATACCCTTCCTTTCCCTATGAAGGTTCTCAAAAAATGCTTTGAAGTCAGTATTACACTTTGTCCAGGTAACTGGATAAATGTGACTATTCAATTAACTAGTATTTAGTATTACACAAATACACAATATTTTTGGTTATTAGTCATCTGAATCTTAAATAAATTCAATTAACCTAGTTTATATTATATGTGTTCTTAAAATGTTCTGTAAATATATTTATCCTAGATACTCACAGTAGGTCCCTTACCCTGTTAAAGGCACTATAGAAATCAATTTAGCTTCACAATCTATAATAGATTGTCTTTCTTTTTTTTTAATTTTCAAATTTTATTTAGACAACTTTAACATGGTGACATTGATCAATAAAAGTACACAGGTTTCAGGTAAACATTTCTATAGCATTTAAAACTGTTCATTATGATGTATACCCATCACTCAAAGTCAAATCATTTTCTGTCACCTTATACTTGTCCCTTTTTACACCCTTCCCCGCATCCCACTCTCTTATCACCCCCCACGTCCCCTTCACCCTGGTAACCACTTCACTTTTTTCTATGTCCACGAGTCTCAGTTTTATATAACACATATGTGTGAAATCATACAGTTCTTAGCTTTTTCCAATTTACTTATTTCACTCTGTATAATGTTATCAAGGTGCATCCATTTTGTTATAAATGTCACTATGTCATCATTTCTTATAGCTGAGTAGTATTCTATTGTATATACCATGTTTCCCCATGTATAAGATGCACCCTTTTTCAAAAAACTTGGGGTCTAAAACCTGGGTGCATCTTGTACAGTGCTTGTGGCATTTCAAATGCTAAAGATAGAACTGAGGACAAGACAATATATGAAGACAGTGATTCGTCATAAGACACAGATGAGGACAAGCTAATGGATGGGAGTTTTGATAGTGATGAGCAGTTGTATGAATATTATGATGAATAAAACTTGAGTTCAATAACTTCATGTAATACATTTTTTTTTTCAAATTTCGGGCCCCAAATTAAGGTGCGTCTTATACATGGAGAAATACAGTATGTACCACATCTTCTTTATCCAATCCTCTATCAAGGGATACTTGGGTTGTTTCCATGTCTTAGCCACTGTAAATAACACTGCGATGAACATGGGGGTGCATGTGTCTTTACATATCAATGTTTTTGAGTTTTGGGGGAAGATGCCCAGTAGACAGACTGCTGGGTCACATGGTAATTCTATTCTTAATTTTTTGAGGAACCACCATACTTTCTTCCATAATAGTTGTACTAATTGGCATTCCCACCAGCAGTGAATGAGGTTTCCTTTTTCTCCACAGCCTCTCCAACACTTATTACCTGTCTTGTTGATAATAGCCAATCTAACAGATGTGAGGTGGTATCTCATTGTAGTTTTGATTTTCCTATTTGCCTTTCTCGAACAGCTAGTGAAGATAAGCATCTTTTCACATATCTGTTGGCCATTTGATTGCCGTTTTGGAAGAAGTGTCTGTTCAAGTCCTCTTCCCATTTTTTTTTTTTTTTTTGTATTTTTCTGAAGCTGGAAACGGGGGAGACAGTCAGACAGACTCCCGCATGCGCCCGACCAGGATCCACCCGGCACACCCACCAGGGGCGACGCTCTGCACACCAGGGGGCGATGCTCTGCCCCTCCGGGGCGTCGCTCTGCAGCAACCAGAGCCACTCTAGCGCCTGGGGCAGAGGCCAAGGAGCCATCCCCAGCGCCCGGGCCATCTTTGCTCCAATGGAGCCTTGGCTGCGCGAGGGGAAGAGAGAGACAGAGAGGAAGGAGGGGGGGCGTGGAGAAGCAAATGGGCACTTCTCCTATGTGCCCTGGCTGGGAATCGAACCCGGGCCCCCCGCACGCCAGGCCGACGCTCTACCACTGAGCCAACTGGCCAGGGCCTCTCTTCCCATTTTTTAATGGGATTGTTTCCTTGTTTGTTGCTAAGCTTTGTATGAGTTCTTCATATATTTTAAATATTAACCACTTATCAGAGCTGTTATCTACAAATATCATCTCCCATTTAGTTGGTTGCCTATTTGTTTTGTCAGTTTCTTCTGCTGTGCAGAAGATTTTTAGTTTGATATAGTCCCATTCATTTATCTTTGCCTTTACTTCCCTTGCCTTGGGGTCAAATTCATAAATTGTTCTCTATGGCCAAGGTCCGTGAGCTTAGTACCTATGTTCTCTTTTCTATTTTTTTATTTTATTTTTTTAGTGAGAGGAGGGGAGGCAGAGACAGACTCCTATATGTGCCCCAACCAGTATCTACCTGGCAAGCCCAGCAGGGGATGATGCTCTATCCATCTGGAGCCATTTCTTAGCACCTGAGGTGGAGGCCATGGAACCATCCTCAGCGCCCTGGGCCAAATTGCTCTAATGAAGACATGGCTTCAGGAGAAAAGGAGAAAAGAGAGAGAGAGAGAGAGAGAGAGAGAGAAGTGAGAGGGAGAGGGGTGGAGAAGCAGATGGGTGCCTCTCCTGTGTGACCTGACCAGGAATCCAATCTGGGACCTCCACACGCCATTCCGACGCTCTACCATTAAGCCAACCACCAGGGTCTTAGTACCTATGTTTTCTTTTATGTAATTTATTGTTTCAGATCTTATATTTAGGTCTTTGATCCATTTTGAATTAATTTTTGTGCAGAGGGACAAACTGTAGTCAAGTTTCATTCTTTTGCATGTGGCTTTCCAATTTTCCCAGCACCATTAATTGAAGAGGCTTTTTTTTCTCCATTGTGTGTTTTTGGCTCCTTTGTCAAAGGTGATTTGTCCATATATATGTGGTTTTATTTCTGGGCTCTCAATTCTGTTCCATTGGTCTGTATGTCTGTTTTTCTGCCAATACCAGGCTGTTTTTATTTTCATGGCTCTACAGTATAATTTGAAGTGAGGTAGTGTGATACCTCTGGCTTCATTCTTTTTCCTCAGGATTGCTTTGGCTATTTGGGTTTTTTATGGCTCTATACAAACCTGGTATTATTTTGTTCTATTTCTTTAAAGAATGATATTTGAATTTTGGTGATGATTGCATTAAATTTGCATACTGCTTTGTGTAATATGGCCATTTTAAATATGTTGATTCTTCCAATCTATGAACATGGAATATTTTTCCATTTCATTCTATCTTTTTCAATGTCTTTTAATAAGGTTTTGTAGTTTTCAGTATACAAGGTCCTTCACATCCTTCATTAAGTTTATTCCTAGGTATTTTTTGTTGTTGCAACCATAAAAGAATTTTTAAATTCATTTTCCCATGTTTCAGCCTTGGCATATAGAAAAGCAGTGGACTTTTGTATATTGACTTTGTATCCTGTCACTTTACTATATTGGTTTATTGTTTCTAATAGTTTTTAGTGGAGTCTTTGGGGTTTTCTATATACAGGATCATGTCATCTGCAAAAAGTGGTAACTTTACTTCTTTCCCGATACAGATGCCTTTTCTTTCTCTTGCCTAATTGCTCAGCTAAGACTTCCAGAACCACGCTGAATAAGAGTGGAGAAAGTGGGGAGCTTTACCTTCTTCCTGATTTCAGAGAAAAAAACCTTCATTTTTTTCACCATTTAGTATGATACTAGATGATATTCGCTGATGATCTGTCATATATGACTTTTATTATGTTGACATACTGTCCTTCTATTCTGATTTTATTGAGTGTTTTAAACATAAAGCAATGTTGAATCTTATCAGATAGCTTTTCTTCATCTATTGATAGAATCATATGGTTTTTGTTCTTTGCCTTATTGATGTGGTGTATTATGTTGATTGATTTCTGTATGCTGAACCATCCTTGTGCTCCTGGAATGAATCTCACTTGATTGTGGTGCATTATTTTCTTTTAATGTGTTGTTATATCCGATTTCCTAATATTTGTTTAGGAAGTTTGCATCTGGATTCACTAGAGAGATTGGTCTGTAGTTTTCTATTTTTGTGTTGTCCTTGCCAGGTTTTGGTATGAAGGTTATGTTGGCCTCCTAAAATGTGTTGGGGAGTATTGCTTCCTCTTCTGTTGTTTGTAAGACTTAGAGAGGATAGGTACCAAATCTTCTTTGAATGTTTGGTAGAATTCACCAGTGTAGCCATCTAGTCTTTTGTTTTGGGGGAGGTTTTTGATAGGTGTTTCTATTTTCTACCTGCTTATAGGTCTATTTAGGTTTTCCACCTCTTTGTGACTCATGAAGTCACAAAGAGTCTATGAAGATTATATAGTTCTAGGAATTTATCCATTTTTTCTAGCTTCTTGAATTTGGTGGCATATAATCTTTCATAATATTCTACTATGATCCTTTGTATATCTATGACATCTGTGGTAATTTCTCCTCTTTCATTTCAGATTTTGTTTATATTAGTTCTTCCTCTTTTTTCCTTAATGAGTCTAGCAAGTGGTTTGTCAAATTTTTTATCTTTTCAAAGAACCAAATCTTTGTTTTATTAATTTTTTCCTATACTTTTTTTGCTATTTCATTTAGTTCTGCTCTAATATTTACTATTTCCTCTCTTATGCTGACTTTGGGTTGCCTTTGTTCTTCTTTTTCTAGTTCCTTAAGATGTGATGTTAGGTTGTTTACTTGGGATTTCTCTTGTTTCTTGATATAAGCCAGTAATGATATAAACTTTCCTCTTATAACTGCTTTTGCTACATCCCAGGAATTTTGACATGTCGTGTTGTCATTTTCATTTGTCTGTATATATCTTTTGATCTCTGCTTTTATGTCTCAATCATATTTTAGAAGTATGTTGTTAATTTCCACATTTTTTGTGGTTTTCTCTACTTCCTTTTTACAGTTGAATTCTAATTTCAAAGCCTTATGATCAGAAAATATGCTTGATATAATTTTAATCTCCCTGAATTGTTGATGTTAGTTTTGTGGCCCAACACATGGTCTATCCTTAAGAATGTTCCATGCATACTGGAGAACAATGTATAATCTGACATTTTATGATGAAATGTCCTATAAATGTCTATTATGTCCATTTAGTCCAGAGGGTCATTTAAGACTGATATTTCTTTACTGATATTCTGTTTGGATGATCTACCTAAAGCCGTCAATGATGTGTTGAAATCTCCAAGTATGATTGTGTTTTTGCTTTTATTTTTTATTTTAGACCAGTTAGTATATGTCTTATATATTTTGGTGCTCCCTGGTTTGGTGCATATATATTAAAAAGGTTATGTCTTCTTGATATAATGCCCCCTTTAACATTATGAAATGTCCATCATTGTATCTGCTTACCTTTGTTGTCTTGAAGTCAGTATTGTCAGATATGAGTATGGCTATACCTGCTTTTCTTTGGCTATTATTTGGAGAATCATTTTCCAACCTTTCACTTTGATTCTACCTTGTCCTTACAGCTTAGATGTGTCTCTAGAAGGACGCATATGGTTGGGTTTTGCTTTTTGATCCAATGTGCTACTCTGTGCTTCTTTATTGGTGAATTCAGTCCGTTTACATTTAGGGTAATTACTGACACTTGATTTTCTATAGCCATTTTATGTTTTGTTTTCTGATAGCTGTGTCTTGTTTGGTTCCTCTCTTTTTATTTTTGTCAGTTGTTTTTGTTTGGTGGTATTTCATACTTCTTTCCCCTATTTCTTCTTTTTTTTTTAAGCTATGTGTTTCAGTGGTGGCTTTTTCATGAGTGGTTATCATTAGATTATTAAGAGAAAAAATGTTCATATGTATAAGAGTCCTTTGTTTTATGATACTTCTGTACTCCATCCTCCTTTACTATTGCAGATCTTAACCTTTCCCCTTTTATGTTATTGTTGTCACAGATTATCTTTGTTTTTATTGTGAAAATGCTTGTTGGAGCTTTTACTTGTAGTTTTGATTTGTTTTGTTCTTTGTTGAATAACAAAGGTTGAATAACCTTATTGAGTATTTCCTATAGTGGAAGTTTTCTGGTGATAAATTCCCTCAACTTCCTTATGTCTGTAAAAAATTTTATTTCTCCTTCATATTTGAAGGATAACTTTGATGGATATAGTATTCTTCACTGGTAATTCCTCTCTTTCAGTATTTTGAAATGTTTGAATCCATTCTCTTCTGGTTTGTAGAGTTTCTGCTGAGAAGTCTGATGATAACTTAATAGGCTTTCCTTTACAAGTTATGTTTTTTTCTTTCCCTAGCTGCCTTGAGGATTCTTTCTTTGTCATTGAATTTTGACAATTTTATCACAATGTGCCTTGTAGTAGGTCTCTTTGGGTTGTGGTAACACAGTGTTCTGTTTGCTTCCTGGATCCGAGGCTCTAACTCTTTCCATAGGCTTGGGAAAGTCTCACCAATTATTTGTTTGAATAGGTTCTCCATTCCCTTTTTCCTCTCTTCTTTTTCTGACATACTCATTATTCTTATATTGCTCTTTCTGATTGAATCAGATAATTCTTGTAGAGCTCTTTCAGTTTTTTTTAATTCATGAGTCTCTCTCCTCTTCTCTCTGTCGCATCTCTAGTTGCCTCTGTTCAATGTCACTGATTCTTTCCTTATCAGACTTGTTCTGTTAGCTAAACTTGTTACCTCAGTCTTCAATTCATGTATTGAATTCTTCATCTCTGTTTTTAAAGTATTAATCTCCTTGGTGACGTATGCATTTTGTTCATTAATTTGTTTTTCTGAGTTCATTATGTTGCCTATTGGTGTCCTCTTGCATCTCGTTGAGTATTTTCAGAACTTCAATCTTGAATTCTCTATCATTTAACTCCAAGGTTTTCATGTGATTGAGATTTTTTTCTGGAGAGTTTTCATTTTCTTTCTGAACTATGTCTCTGTCTTGTGTAACCATGGTATTTGATTTATTCTACCTTGATGGTATTTGAGAGTGGTATTGTTAATAACCCTAACAAAAAAACAACTAAAAAATTAAAAATTAAAATAAAAATTCAATAAAAATATAAAAATTTAAAAAATTATGACAAGAAAAACCACAGGAAAAAAGATCAAAAGCAAACCAAAAAATCAAAAACAAAACACCACAAAAATAAGAATAACAAATATAAAATTTAAAGCAGATGAAATGCAAGAGAAAAAAAGAATAAGAAAAAAGGAAAAAAGGGGAAAGAAGGAAAAATAAATTACAGTTTTGCAAGGTTTCTTCCAATAGGTGTCACTGTATTACAAGTTTTAGCTCTGTGAAGTTCCTGGGCTGTCCACCACTGAGATGCTACTGTTGCCGTGATGTAAGTAGGGACACAGTCACGTTGGTGAATAAGGTGTGTTGTGAGGGTTTTACAGCTTCAGCTTTCCGGCTTTACGGCTCTAGTAATGGTGATCTCAGGCTTCTTTGCATTTCTTCCCAGTCTCAACAGACCTGGGGACTGGACGTGGAGCACCTCTGTTCTTCAAAGGAAAAAGTGGCTCTGGGTTAGTCTCTGACACTCTCTGTATGGCGAGATGAGGGAGGTGGGATCTAGGAGGTAGGGTACAGCTTTCTCTGTCTCTGCCAAGTGCAGGCTGCAGGCAGACCATGGGAACACTGGCCGTGAACCCGCATTCTGGCCACTTTGGTTTATCTCCCCCAACGCCCCTCTATCTCACCGCTTCTCCTGGCAGAAGGATACCCAGTCACTCTGAGTTTCTCTCTCTGTACCCCTCAGATGAAATCCAGAGCCTGAGCTTCCCTCCTCCCCACAGTCCAGCAGACAAAAGAAAACCCAGTCATTCCAGGTTTGTCTCCTCTCCTTTCCAAAGCCCACCACAAGTGTGTTTTATCTACCACTACCCTTTTCACCCCATCCCACCTTTAGTCTATTTGGTGTGTGGATCTTTCAGGTGTTCCTGAGAGCCCAGCTAGGGTTCCTTCACCGATTATAGTTGTTCAACTTATTGAAATTTCAAGGGGAGAGATCAGGAGTATCTCTCATGCCACCATTACTCTGATGTTATCCTGGTATGCATACTAGATTTTCAAAGAGAAACTATAGAATATTTTCTATCAGATTTTACAATGACCTTTTCTTTCCTTGGATGACTTGTTTTAATCTTTCTCCATATCTCCCCCCCCCCCATATATAAGAAGTTTGATCATCTCTCCCTTTGAATATCTTGATCTTAAGTCTACTATAACTCCCTGTATGGGCAAAGGTGGTGGAGCCTTAATTTTTGTCTTGGTAATTGAAATTTGCACACAGTTTTGCACTGTGATGCATATTCTAGCTTGCTGCTTGTCCCATGTAACTACATTTTTAAGCCATTGATTATATCAAATTGAACAGGCTTTTGATGTTATCAAATTCCACAGTATTCGGCCTAGCATGCGGAGGACCCGGGTTCGATTCCCGGCCAGGGCACATAGGAGAAGCGCCCATTTGCTTCTCCACCCCTCCGCCACGCTTTCCTCTCTGTCTCTCTCTTCCCCTCCCGCAGCCAAGGCTCCATTGGAGCAAAGATGGCCCGGGCGCTGGGGATGGCTCCTTGGCCTCTGCCCCAGGCGCTAGAGTGGCTCTGGTCGCAATATGGCGACGCCCAGGATGGGCAGAGCATCGCCCCCTGGTGGGCAGAGCGTCGCCCCATGGTGGGCGTGCCGGGTGGATCCCGGTCGGGCGCATGCGGGAGTCTGTCTGACTGTCTCTCCCTGTTTCCAGCTTCAGAAAAATGAAAAAAAAAAAAAAAAAAAAAAATTCCACAGTATTTTCAACCTTGAATTTCTTCGTCTTTTTTATTCATACTTCATTTATTTTTGATGTCACTCTTCTAATCCCTGTCATTCTTCACAGCTACATATAGTTGCCTATATTTCAAATACTGAGACTTCTAACAATGATAATACACATTTCCCATTTTGATTTCACAGTATCACTTTTGATTTTCATTGAAACCAAAAAAAAAGGGAGGGGTGCAGAGCACAGTCCTCATGAACTACTTCCACAGTCTCCAGACACTTAAGTAAATGGGCCTATGATACATTCTGTACTAAAGCTAAAGTTGAGTTCTTTTCAAACTCTTGTCTGCCACCATTTTCTACTAGGGCAAAAATATGGAGAACACTCTTGATTGGTTAAATTGTAAATGTCTGATTCTGAGTTAAGGCCTCTTTTCTGATCAACACTTATTTATCATTCATTGTATATATTACCTTTCACTACTCTTCCACTAGCTCTTTTATTGATAAACCATAATCTCAAAATTTCATGCAATTAGATTAATTACTCAGCCTATCATTTAGGATCTGTTCTCCTGTAAAACACACACCTACAGTACTTACCCTGCCACACACCTGGTTTCATTAGGTTGAAGAAGATGTCAGAATTCAGGTATGTGACACACATTTGGCAATTCCATGCCAGCAACTTTATTTCAGAAAGGTTTGCTTTCTTCTCTTATTCTTCTCAATAGAAACTCGATAAGGTTCATGTTTAGATTGATCAAAAAATTATTTATCTTCCTCTTCCAAGCCACGCATTTTTCTGTTTTACTTTAGGAAAACTGACGAGTGTGCTCAAGGTTACAGTTAGAACAATTTAACTGTGAATGGTATAATGACCCTGTGTGGCAGGAACATCATGGAACTGTGGCCATAATTTGAAAGCTGCATGATATTATGTGAACATTTAGGATTCTGGAACAGGTTGTTTTTATTTCTTTTTTAAAGTGCCTCAGTGACTTTTCAAAACAGCTTTATGTTTAAGTGATCAAATAAGTTACCTACTATTTGCTAAATGAACCAGCCTCTTATTTTCCATCATTATTATCTTCTTGCTATCATTAAGAATGAAGGGTCCACTCCTTGGTCTTTCCTCATATCCAATAAAAATTCCAGTTGACTCATTATAAGGAAAAATTCCATTAATTAAAGCCAGTACTGCCTGGCCAGGCAGTGGCTTAGTGGATAGAGCATCAGACTGGGACGCGGAGGACCCAGGTTTGAAACCCTAAGGTCACCAGCTTGAGCGCAGGCTCATCCAACTTGAGCACTGGCTCACCAGCTTGAGCACGGGGTCACTGGCTTGAGCATGGAATCATAAACATGACCCCATGGTCGCTGGCTTGAGCCCAAAGGTTGCTGGCTTGAAGCCCAAGCTTGCTGGCTTGAGCAAGGGGTCTCTCACTCTACTGTAGCTCCCCGGTCAAGGCACATAGGAGAAAGCAATCAATGAATAAGCAATCAATGAACAACTAAGATGCCGCAACAAAGAACTGATGCTTCTCATCTTTCTCCCTTCCTATCTGTCTGTCCCTATTTGTCCCTCTCTCTGACTCTCTCTGTCTCTGTCAAAAAAAAAAAAAAAAAGTTGGTACTGACTCCCAAAGTTCAAATATATTATGGAAATTACACTTTAAAATTCTCCTAGTTATCATGCTATTAAGCCCCAAAATTAGAATTTTCCTGAGGTAGTCTTTGCTTCATACCAGTGTGATCTGAAGTTCTTCCTACCCCTCTTCACAGAGTTTATCTCCTCACACCACACACAGAACTAAACTGAACCACATACTGCAACTATAGTTACATGCTCTGTTGTTGTTTCTTTTTCTTCTCCTCCTCCTCTTCCTCCTCCTCCTCCTCCTCCTTCTTCTTCTTAATTAATGAGAGCAAGGGAAGCACAGAGACAGACTCCTGCATATGCCCTGACCAGGATCCACCCAGCAAGAACTCTATGGGCCAATGCTCTGCCCATCTGGGGCGCTACTCCATTGCTCCACAACCAACTATTATATTTTTAGCCTGAGGCAGAGGCCACAGGAATCATCCCCAGCACCCCAGGGGCCAACCTGCTCAATGGACCCATGACTGGGGGGGTTGGGGGGGAAGATGGGGGTAGGGAAGGGGAAAAGTGGAAAAGCAGATGACTGCTTTTCATGTGTGCCCTGAACAGGGATCAAATCCAGGGACAGCCACACGCCAGGCCAACACTCTGCCACTGAGCCAACCAGCCAGGGCTTATTTTTATTTTTTAAAAATTTTGCTCACTTGGGGCCCTGGCTGGTTGGCTCGGTGGTAGAGCATCAGCCTGACGTGCAGAAATCCCGGGTTAGATTCCTGGCCAGGGCACACAGGAGAAGCGCTCATCTGCTTCTCCACCCCTCCCCCTCTCCTTCCTCTTTGTCTCTCTCTTCCCCTCCCGCAGCCGAGGCTCCATTGGAGCAAAGATGGCCCGGGCACTGGGGATGGCTCCTTGGCCTCTGCCTCAGGCGCTAGAGTGGCTCTGGTCACAACAGAGCGACGCCCCAGAGGGGCAGAGCTTCGCCCCCTGGTGGGCATGCCGGGTGGGTCCCAGTCGGGCACATGCGGGAGTCTGTCTGTCTCTCCCCGTTTCCAGCTTCAGAAAAATACAAAAAAAAAATTTTTTTTTTGCTCACTTGGAAAGATTCCTAAGGTATATTACACAAAAAGTGTAGTATACTGTCCTGGCCAACTGGATTCTCTTCACTAGGTCAGAACCTCATACCAAACATAAGCACCAATCATTAAAGAAATGTTTCATCTTAGGCATCTGATACCGCATTCTGGTGAGGTGTGTATGTATTTATTTATAGAAGTATATAAGCACCTTGTTAACATTTTTACAATGGATAAAAGCTGTTAAATGTAAAGTCTTGCACTAAGGAAAAAAATCACCTAACCATATATCTTAAGGGTTCTCTGAAACCAGTCATTTTTCATAGATATTCACTCAAAATCTCACTGTTATAAAAATCATTTGTTTTTACATTCACATTAATATATTTTCCAACTTCTCTTCAACTGTCTAATTCCTTTTCATACTAATAAAAACAAACAAACAAATAAACCCTACCAGTTTCCAAATTCTCATTGCAAATCACTCCCTTATAAGTTTGGCTTGGTAAATAGAAAATTCTTAAAAGTGGAATGTGTTGTTAGAAAATGAATACTGGGTCTCTCTCTCTCTCTCTCTCTCTCTCTCTCTCTCCGCAATGATTATTAACTTTGGTGATTCTCATCTCACCTAAATGACAGTTATAAAATTTAAGACACATGCTGGCTAAAAAGAGTTGGGGAAAACTTAAGTGGGAGGCCAGGGAAACTGACTAGCAATTAAGCTCTTAAATCCTACCCTACTGCCTTGCTATCTTGGTGGCTCTTCCTGTTGGTACACTCAGAATGACAAAGTATAGGGGATTTGGCGAATGTAACCCCATCTCCTATCCTTCTACCCCCTGAACAAGGAAATGCAACCTGGATCAGCTGCTCCTTCCTCACATATCAAAACAGGTAGCTCCTTATCTGTTGCCTTCAACCAAGAAGTCCATGGTGAACTTCTAAAAAAAAAAAGCCCTTAATTTATGCTTTAATGCTTTAACTTACTTTTCTACAAAAAGATTTCTTTGGGCTATAATGGCTAACACTTAGACTTCTGGAAACAATTCAAGATATGGCTTATAGTCAGTAAGACAAACAACACACCTTTATGAGACTTGGAAACAGACTAAAATACTATGTAAAGACCAAACCAGGGAAGCAAAAAATCAAGTTCCTAGAATGAAAAAATTCCCTTTGATCCTGAGTTGCTGTTTTTGTTTTTTTTTTTAATCTGGGCTTTATTACCCTTCACCTGACCAGTGAAGAGAATCCAGTTGTCAGGACAGTATAGCTACCTCTTTTAGTGTTAGAGAAGTCATACAGAAAGAAGAAAAGTCTCTCTTCTCAAAAAGTTGTCACTCTGTAGATTTTGAAATTTCACATCTCTGATTACTGGTATTCATTTTAAGTATTATTTTTATGTCTTCAGTCTTTATATCAGGTATGGCCCATAAATATAGGATTATATCCAACAGTAATGTGATTATTAGCTTCTAATTTTGTAGTTCCACTACACTGAGGTTAATAATGATTTAAGGGGGAAGAGAGAGAGAAAGAGGGCAGGTGTTCATAATAACACTGTTAATTATATGTGCTTCACACATCTAGATAGAAGAGTAACATCATTTTCAGGTCCAATAAACTAAGTAATTTTTCTAGTCCATTGTTCAGAATCATAAAAAGGATAATTCCTGATGTTGTATTGCCACAAGAAAATTTCCTGCCTCATCACTACAGTGTATCACCATAATGTATCATTATAAGGGATTTCATATTCTACCTGGCTTTAATTAATGATATTACTATATTAAAATGCCTAGATAACTAAACATACAAGTTAATCATCTGACTTTCAAAGAGGGTTAAACAGTCTCTAATAAACAAATGGTACATTAAGTCTCATCTTTCATAGCACATTACACTTGAGATTAGCCTTGGTACAGTTAAAAGTATGAATTGTCTTCTTAACATCAAAAAGGAATAGTCCAAACATTAGAAACTAAACTTTGAAAGTAATATTATGTTAAATTTCTTGTTAGTGTCATAAGACTTAAACAAACCCCCCCAAAAACCACATTAAATGGAATTCTTCAGAAATATCTTCTATCTCCCATTCCTTAAAAAAAACCTGTGTATATAATTGACTTTGATTCTTAATTGCTCCATTGTCATTACCCATTCTTTTTAATTAATCCACTTCATTAATAAAGTTATGTGTTTCTGTGGTTTATCTAGAAATAAAATACCAAATAAATTGCAAATAATAGCTTGAAAAATTATGCCTAGAACTTAAGGACCTAAACCACTCCAAAAATGAAGTAAACGTCCTTGTATCTTCTTTAGTAAAAAGACTATCACTACATTTTACATTGACATATAAGAAACCGGGTAGTATATTTATGTAAAATTTCTGAAAACAAGACATCATATCACTATCCCAGAATAAATTATTTTTGTGTACTCTATTCCAGGGAAAGGAAAGAAAAAATATTGTAATAGTTGCAGTTTGCATTAACTTCAAAGCTGGCCATTCTTTTCCAAAGATAGTTTTCTTTACTTTTAAAAGAAACAAAAATAGCTTGAGTTTAGGGTACAAAAGTGTCATTAAAATAAAATATTTAGAAATATGTTGTTGAGAAATCACCTGCAAATTACTTTCAGACCTTTGAAAAACAATCTAATTTAACTCACCAGTCTAAATAGGTCATTTACCTTAGAAAAATTAAAATAAGTTGTTCAGGGTCAACTCTTTTTCTAAAACATCTGCATCTTCAATGTCCTATTGTCTTCAAAGTCAAGTAAGAGTTAAGTGTCAAGAGCAATTATAATACATTAATTTATTCCAAACATCAAAGTTAGTCTTCATCTAAAATGGCCATTAAGTTTTACATTACATATAAAAACATTATGTGTGTGGGTTGGGGACTAGGTGCTTCAAGAAGTTAGGAGTGGAAAGAGAAGGAAAAGCAAAGGACTCTACATTTCAGGGGGTAACAGGGGGTCTCCTCTACTGGTGCTCTTTTCTTGCCTCTCACATGGGGCACATTCACAGTTTATGGCAAATCAAAATCAGCTCAGAGACACTTAATACAAAGCAGATACTTCCATACTAGTGTAGTCTTCGCAGCTTCTCATATCAAACTATCAATATAAGATCATGAACCTTCTCTCTTCTGTCCAGCACCTTTAAGGACTCAATCATCTGAGGATGATTAACTAAACTCAAGGATCAAATCCCTGCTCCTCAGAAAACCTTCCAGAGTATAAGAGTAACTACAAAATCTTGAGGGTAACATCTTTGAAGTATGAAAACAATCAAATAAAACAAAACATAAATGAGAAAAGTTGTCTGCCTGAGACATCCTCTGTTCCTTCACCCCAGACCATCCATAAAATCAAAAGGACCCCGACGATGCTGGAAAAAGAGGGCGTCAGGTGTCAGAGAATGCAGTCTGCCTTTAGAAGGAAGGGCGCCCAGGGTGGCTGGCAGAGAGTGAAACAGCTTCATAGCAGATAAAGGAACCCGTTTCAGAACCCGTTTCAGGACTCTCCAAAGCCACCAGGAAATACACCCCATCCTTTATAGTTTAAAAGTATCTTCGATGCACAGAAAACAACAACAACAAAAAACTACCTTCATATTCCCCAGTTAGCAACAATCTATCACCAATAGGCGAAGAGTGGTCCGATAGGCTAATAAAACAGTCCTCCTCCCTGGCCATCTTACTAAAACCACTTCCCAAACATGAAATCTTGACTCCTTCAAACCTCTCTCTGCAGACGGCATGAAAACATTTCTGCTCCGACAAGGAAGCAAACTGAAGGCTTGACATCGGGAATTGCCAGGGAACATACTAAGCTAATTTTTTCTTAAAAGGGTCAAACCCCAAATAATTAGGGCTTATTCATTTCCAGATGCATGATAAATTTTACAACTGCCGGAACAGAAAGAAACAATTCCACTCCAACTCCCACATGGACCAATGACAGAAACCGTCCCAAAGACGGACAGAATAGGGGGACTCTCTTTCCACTACAACCTCTCCAAATCTGTTTTTCCCCTCACTGTGTCCATCACTCCTTAGTCTCTCAAAACGCGCCCTAAGTGGCAGCTTCTCCCCGTCTTTAGTTCGGAGTGGACTTGGCCCAGCAAACGCCCTGCCTCCGGCGGGTCCCTCTAAGTGTCCTTCCTCGCACTTGGGAGGTCCTCAAAACCCCCTGGACAAGAGACTCGTGCCGGGTTCGGGGAACCCCGGGATTTCCGGCTCCCGCCACCCACACTCCCTTGCCTGAGCGGATTAAGTTGCTCGGCACCAGCGGCGCGCACAGCCCGGTCCCTCCCACTCCCACCCGTCCGGCTCGGGAGCTCCGGGGTCCCTCGCCTGCGCCGAGGTGAGCGCGCACTCACCGGAGGTGAGCTGCATCCAGGCACAGATCTTGTACACGGTCGCCGTGTTGCAGAAAAAGAAGAGGGTAAAGCATATGATGCAGGCGATGATGAGCATCATGGACAGGCCGATGAAGAAGGAGGCGGCTTTGAAGGCGCCCGAGGGCAGCGTGGAGAAGTCGGTGAAGCTGCCCCTGCAGGTCAGCTCCCGGGAGAAGCCGTTGCCGACGCAGTAGTGGAAGAGCCCGAAATAGCCGGCTTGCGGGGTGTCCACGCCGTCGCCGATCCAGTAGGGCTGGATGAAGCAGACCACGTTCACGATGGCAAAGCAGATGGTGAAGATGGCCCACAGCACGCCGATGGCCCGCGAGTTCCGCACATAGTTGGTGTGGTAGAGCTTCGCAGCCTCCTGAGCCGGGAGCATCGCGGCGGCGGCGGCCCCGGGCATCTCCTCCGCCGCCTCCTCCGCCGCCTCCTCGCGGTCCTCCGCGCCCCCCGCCTCTCCGCACCCCGGAGACACACTCGCCGGCCGCGCGCTGCAACTCCGCCGCCTCCGCTCAGCCCGGCAGCGCCAGTTTCAGAGTCCGCACCCTCGCTCCGGAAGAAGGGCGGGGAGCGCCCGGCGCCCGGGGGCCCGGCTCAGCCTCGCGGCCCCTCCCTCCCTCCTGGCCGCGGCCCCAGCCGCTCGCCGCCCTCCACCCCTTCCCGCCGCCGCTGCAGCTGCTGCAGCTGAAGGCGACAGCACCCGCGCGGGCCAGTGTGGCGCGCGAGCCCGGAGCCCCCCACCCGCCCCGCCCCCCGCGCGCTGCCTCGGGCCGTGCAGCGACCCTGGGACGCCCCTCAAGTGGCCGGCGGGCCTGGAGCTGGCGGAGGGGAGCCTAAGGAAGGGACGGGGACACCCTCAGGGATCCTAGAGGCGATCCCGGCCGGGCGCCGGGCGGGATCTGGGAGCGTTTGGGCTCTGCACAGCAACGTGCTCCGACCTCCACGTCTTTGCAGAGGCGCGTGGAGCAGCGCGGCAGGTGCAGCGCGAGGCCGAGAGGAGCGGGGGGCTGCCCGAGACACTTCCCTCTCACAACCACAGAGCCTCCCGGGCTGGCTCCTCGGCTGCCTCTGGCCGCAGAGGTGGAGGCGGAGAAGTTGGGCAGGAGCTGGCAGATAATAATGTACAAGGCATACTTCAAGGGTGTCTCAGGTCTGCTCAGCTGAGCTGCTCGCCTCTTCATGTTTCCCCCTCTCTGCAGCCAGGTGAGCTGGAGCCAGTGATGCCCTGGCCTATACGCTCCTTCAACCAGGGCACTTTCCCCACAGATCTTGCCAAGGACTGGGGTTCTGGGCATGGAAGTGACTCTGTCACAGAAGTAGTTTGTCTGAAAACATTGGGGAGTTTGGTCAGTGTTACATTTCTTACAGAAATACGCACTGTGCTGGGTGCTAATGATACAATAAGGAAGACAGGTGATTGTTTTTATTTTCCAGGTATTACTCCCACAACCCAAAGCTCCAGTAACCAGAATTGCTTTCAGAGTAATTTCCCCTTAATTATACATACACAACTCCTTGTATTTGCATGTGGCTTTGTTGTTTTATACTTGCACTTTTTTCATTTCCCTAGCTTGATGCTTTCTCTTTCCAGTCTTTCTATTGCTCTGTTAACAGTCCCTGCCTTTCAAACTCCATTTCTTTATATTCATCAGTTACTTGCTTGGTTCCTTATGATTCTGATTAAAAACATACAAACAAACAAGAAAAAACCCACCTATTATCCCCACTCGAAACAGTGGAACCAAAAGACTAGATAACAGCAGCAGAATTTTTAACACTTAATTGCACACTTTATTATAAAGCAAAAACACACATCAACTCCGTGACAGCCTCTTGCCATGATGATGCCCTATCTGCCGACCTTCTTATGGAGGCAGTGAGACCTTCTTATGGAGCAGTGAGATACCAGAAGTATGGAAGTACCAGGAGTGAGTAAGAAAGCTCAGAATGGTTCAATGTTGGGGGGGGGGGTTCTGAAAGAAATTCAGCTACATAAATGACTATTATTCGGGCGAGGGACCTACACTAAGTGATGAAGACTATCCAGACCCCTCATCTGATGACCTGAAGATTTGAGGTTGTATGGGGAGAGGGAGGGAGACAGTAGAAAGAGGCATACGGGACACACAAGATAATGAACGGGCTAAAATTTGGAAAGAATTTAAAATGGTGCGTGTTGGGATCTTACATTCAGTTTTTCCTGTAGGTATGAAATGAAGGCATCACAGTTCAAGGTCCATTAGGCAGGACTTTGGAAATCAAGAGGACAGTAGCATAAGACGTGTAAGTGTTGGTGACTAAGAATTCTTGCAAGTATGGTTATAGAGACTCAGAAGCTCTTTTAAAAATCAAGGCATTTGGGGGAGGTGGGGAGGATGACCTAAATATGAGCTGACTCAATATAACACTAGCAAGTCTCTAAAAACATAATTCGTGATGATGCATCATTAATGCATTGGTGGCAATGCAAGGTCAGAACTTTCGTTAGTTTCATTTGCCTCAACTCCACTGAAGTTGCTAATAAATCTGAAAACCAGAAGAGTTTTAACATGAAAAGAGGAAGAGGACAGGTGAGAGTAATCGGATTTATGGGGCCATCTGGCAGGCCATGTGTCTCAGATGCAGAGACAGCTTTACAGCACAAACTGACAGTAATTTCTAGTGACTCCCCCAAGCCCTCAAATCTCCAAACCTGCTTGTATGAAGTGGTCTTTCTTTAAAATCAATGCTTAAAAGATATCTTAATATGCCCACGGGGTGGTTGAGATGGGAGTTTGCTAAGAAGGGAAAGGCTGAGAATCAGAAAGCCTACTTTAGACCTTAGTGCTTAAATTGACTTTATAGGACAAAGACTGGCCAGTGACTCAGATTCAAATGTTGTGATTCAAAGAGCTCTTCTATTTGAGTCATGCCCGAGGAGAGCCTTATTCTTATTCCAGGTTTGGAATTGCCTCTGGGTTCATGCTCAGAATCACTATGCCAAGGGGTACACTCAAGCTGTCCCCTCTTTTCAAGAGCAACTATCAACAAACCAGTGTGGGGGTATTCCTGATCTAAAGCAATCCCATGGATTTCCCCTTGAGTTGAGGTATCAGTCACAGATAAACTGAACCATGTCAATGGCCTTCTTCCTACCTTTATTCTGCCCTGCACCACAGCAGAGTTCCAGAATGAAGCAAGGTCTCCCAAGACTTGGAGTTAGGAATGAGCTAGAACACCTGTAAGCTTTTTAGTTGTCATCAATGAAAGCAGATTGTCCTACATCTTCCCAAACAAATCCTCTGTTGCACATCTCCAACCTTGTCCTTGGCAACTAAAAAAAGGTAAAACTGTCCCTGCCTTTACTCTAAAGTTTTGTCTGGCACCAGGCAGACTTTAGGAGTTCAGACAGCTAAACATCTGGACAATTAATTCCAATCATCAAATGTGTGACCAGGAAAGCTGTTTTGGGGAGGAGGAAATAATAAAACTAGCCTGATTCATGCTAAGAAGTTACTATTGATAGAAAACTATATTGAAACGACAACATGATTCATATGTGCTAATCAACTAGTAGAAGTTGGTGTCATTGACAGCATCAAATTAGAAACACTGAACACTCAAATCTCATACTTCACTGTTAAAAATTATTTTTTCTCTTACTGCCACAAAGACTCAGTAGTGAGACCCACTCTTTTCCCCGTGACATTTTTTTTAAGTGGGAGGGAGAGAGACAGACAGGAAGGAAGAGAAATGAGAAGAATCAACTCATAATAAATGTTAGGTCTATAAAAGAGAAAAACAGCAGAAAGTTGGACTGTGTGATGCTACGAAAAAGATTCTGGATGAGTGAAATGACCAAATGTTTTGATCCCAAACTAATTCGTGATGGCTTGGGAGAGTGTGAAAGCCATGGAGGGCAAGAGACTTGGGATTCAGGCCCAGCACTATCTCGCCCTAACTGTGAGAGCCTATAGCTCCTGGGGCTCCGTTTTCTCATCTCTACAACTACATGAGAGAGAGGGCACATCAGGCAAAGTCTAAGATCTCTTTCTGCAGTAAAATTGTATTCTCTTCTACAAAGACTATTCCAGAGTGACTTTGCAAAAAATGACAAAACCCAGTACTTGAAAGGGGGGGAAAAAAAAGGCAAAACCTAACAAGAGATATCAGACTCTGGTGATGCAGACATTTATTTAAAATTGAAAATCCCTACTGAAATCCAATTGTTATAATCTTTCAGGCAATGAGTACTTAGTGTTCTCAGGTGAGTCATTGCTATGACCTTGGGAAATGGAGAAAGAGGTAATTTCTATCATCTGTTAGGTGTAACTAATTTCTGGGGCTATCACTAAGGTCAGTATCAGATCCCATTTCAGAATATAAAGATTCTAATAATGAAGCTCTTTTCACTTCCCAGAGTTTCCTTCTGTCCCTCCCCCTGCCTTAGTTTTCTTTTAGGGCTTTTCAGAAACATCTTAATCAGTCACTAGGTTAGCAGTGGCAGTCAGATGGATTGTTTCAGGGCCCCTTGCAAGTCAAGATTAAATACATTACAAGGGTCTGATTTCATTGTATCTTAGTCTATACCACTTTGCAAAGAGATGTAAGTGCCACACGTGAAAAGAAATGGGAAATAGGGATATCAGTCATTCGTTCTTCTTCTTTCTCTTTTTCCTTTATTTTGAATTAGATTCTGTATAAGGGTCTCCCCTTTTATAAATTCTTTTCACTTTTTCCAGACCTAGCTAAGAGCATAAGTTGCTTTCTCATAAGGCTGAACACCTCCACAGCCTGTGCTAGAAGAACTGTCTTTGTTAACCTTGTAAGTCCTTGATGATTTCAGAACAATTCTGTCTGAAGGTAAGTAGTGACTTCTATTGAATAAAATACAATGGAAACATGATCATCACTTGAGTATGATTTTTTAAGTCTATAATGGAGCAATATTATATTAAAGTTTTAACTTCAGTATATAGGTTCTGTTCTCTTTTAATCTATTACTAGATGATCTTTAAAAAAAATTCTATCTACTGTTCATCTGAACCTGCTTCATGAAGTTTCCCACTCAAAATACATCTTTTTTTTTTTATTCATTTTAGAGAGGAGAGAGAGAGAGAGAGAAGGGGGGAGGAGCTGGAAGCATCAACTCCCATATGTGCCTTGACCAGGCAAGCCCAGGGTTTCGAACCGGCGACCTCAGCATTTCCAGGTCGACGCTTTATCCACTGCGCCACCACAGGTCAGGCCTCAAAATACATCTTGATTAAAAAGTAAAGCCTTCATTTGTAACATCTACCCTAGTACCGCCCACTTGGGGCTCATATTTGAAAGCACTGCCTGAGTATCTGCTAAGACATCTTCACCCACAAAGCTTGTTTTTCCTGCAGTCACTTGAGGCTCCCAAACCTCAGGTTCAGCTTTTTTTAGGTTCTCCTCAAGCCACACAGCATATATTTTGAGTCTTATAATCCCCTAGACCTCTCTAAATGTGAAGGAACCCATCTAGATGCTTTATTTTACTGCTATTGTGACCCAAAAATATTAATCTTGATAGTTCAGTGCTTTTGTGAAGAAGCACACTTGTATGCCTATATTAATCAGTGTTTGCTGCAGAAGCAACACAAACTCTCGGTTATGACCACACACATTTACTTCTAACCCACACCACATAGTGGTGCTGGTTGGAGGTCCCACTGCAGATAGTGAACCTGACTGTGGGTCTGCTGGTATTTTCATTCTGAAGTCTAAGTTAAAGGAGCAGCCCCTATCTGGGACATGCTGCTGGCATAGGACAGGAGTATAAGAGGCTGAGGAAAATTATAAAAATTTATCTAAAACATCTTCTCAAATATAGCATGCAGCATGTCATTCCATGGGCCAAAACATATCATGTGAAAAAGCCAAAAGTCAATGTACTAGGATATAAAAGTCCCTTGACAGGAAATAAATGAAAAACCATGACACGCATTTTCTGATAAAACTTTAACACCAATGAACCTTTCAAATGTTTCCTGGAAAGAACATTTGATTTTTGCTTAAAGAAAATTTCACTTTGAATAAATATTTAATCCTATCCACTCTTTTATTGAAGATTCTGCCTCCTCATGGAAAAAAATAATAAACCAAAAAAATGTCCCATGAGAAGCTAAATTCATAATGAATTTCTTTACTTACACTATTCATACATATGTGATTCTGCTTAACAAGATGTGTTTGATCAGAAACAGCATTAGTTTCAAAGTGGAGGAAATTTATGTTACAAGCCTACAGTATTTTCCAAAATTGAGTAAACATCTTAAAAAAAATCCTAGTATACCCCACACTTTCATAAGTAATGACTTATAAAATTGCTATTGTAATATTACCTAAAATGTACAGAGTAAACATTAAAGGCATAAAACTTAATTTTATTTACTTTCAGTCATGACAGCATGAAGTCATTGCATCCTTTCCCTCAAAACAAATATAAAACTGAATGAAATCATCAAAACAGCCATTTTAAGGCCCTGAAGGTTGACCAAAAGCAAACAACCTATTGAGAGGTATTTATTTATGAAGAACTTCTGGGATTTGAATAAGAAAAAAGGAAATCTGCCTGACCTGTGGTGGCACAGTGGATAAAGCATCAACTTGGAATGCTGAGGTCACCAGTTCGAAACCCCAGGCTTGCCTGGTTGAGGCACATATGGGAGTTGATGCTTCCTGCTCCTCCACTTTTCTCTCGCTCTCTTTCTTTCTCTCCTCTCTCTCTCTAAAAATGAGTAAATAAATAAATAAAAAGAAAATGAAAGTCTGTGACTTCTTGCCTGGAGAAGACTCCTGCACACTGATCCCCTGCTCAGTCAGCACGTTGTTTTAGCGAAGCAGGACTAGCTGTGAACAGCACCAGCTTCTGCCAGAAAGGGAAGACTTCGTTCTGAGTGCAGGACAAAAGTCCAGGCCAAACAGCACTGCTGCTGAAATTAGCAAACATGATGGGAAATAAGTGTGGGAACACCGTGACATTCCTAGCCACAGGCCCCACTTGGGCAAGCAATGGAACAGTCAGAAGTTGAATGGAAATGAGAGAGCCATAGAAAAACTAGACAAACCCTCCACACATTCCTGACCAACTGAAGAATGACATGCTCGCTCAGGGGAGACAAAATATTTGGTGGGAAGTAAAACCTGAGGAGGACTTGAGAAATACCCTGGACCCAAAGTCAGAGGAAATAGACTCTACAGGTTTGACGTATTTGAGCACAACCACTGCACAAATCATTGCCTCCATGCTAAGCTATGCAGACGAAACCTTTAGGAAACCAGACTGAAAAATTGATATAAGAACAATAATTTTTTAAAAAAAATTAAGTAGAAATGTCAGCAGCCATACACCATGAGGAAGACAGATTCTATAAATTAAGTCCAAGCAAGTTAGTGGCGGAAAAAAATAGCTCAGGAAAGAAAATTCAGGATCTGGAATAGCTATAATTTAACATCTTAAAATGTTCACTATTGACAAAAAAATCACCAATCTTGGTAGGTCAACAGTGCTCAAGTAGGATAAACACAAAGAGACCCATATCTAGATATAGATAAACTACTAAAACACTGAAAACAGCAAGAAAAAAATTCATAGAACACTGGAATGACAATACAATTTATGGCTAATTTCCCATTAGAAACAATGGAGACCAGTTGCATTGAGATGACATATTTGAAATTCCAAGAAGAAAAATAACTGTAAACCAAGAGTTTTATATTCAGAAAAACTGTCCATCAAAATTATATATCACTCAGCAGTTTTAAAAAAGAAACAAACTATTGATACATGCAATAACCTTGGTGACTCTCCAGTGAATTATGCTGAGTGAGAAAAAGTCAATCCCAGATTATACACTATATGATTCTATTTATACAACATTGTTAAAATAACAAAATGATAGAACTGGAGAATGGAGTAACAGCTGTTAAGGGTTAAGGAGGGAGTGAGTATGGAAGGGAAGTGGGTTTGGCCATAAAAAGGCAACTGTAGGAGAGGAAGGACCCTTTTACTGATGAAAATGACCTGTATCTTGACTGTATCAATGTCAATATCCTAGTTGTGCTATTGTACTATAGATTTGTTTTGTTTTGTTTTGTTATGTTTTGCAAAATGTTACCAATTGAGAGAAATTGGGTAACAGGTACAGAAGAACCTCTCTATATTATTTCTTATAACTGCATTTAAATCTACAATTATGTCAAAATAAAAACTTTAATTTTAAAAATTATATGTAAAAATAAACATATACATATTTTAAACATAAAAAAGTAGTAAATGGGCCAAACACTCCAATGAAAAGATAGTGATTGTCAGACTGGCTAGAAAACAATCCATAAACTGAAACTAGATAAACAAAACTTACTTTATCTATATAACAGAATGTATTCAGCCACAGATATGAAAAAAACTGATATATGCTATAAGATAGATAAATCTCAAAAGCAATATGCTGAATAAAAGAAGTCAGACACAAAAGAGTCCACTTAAAAGAAATTTCCAGCACAGGAGAATATTGAAAGATAGACTAATGATTACCTGGAGCTGAAGATAGAAGCAAGGAATTGACTTCAAATGGGCACAAGAGAAATTTCAGGGAAAATTAAACTGTTCTAAAACTGGTTTATGGTGATTGTTGCACAGCTGTGGAAATTTACTAAAAACTTATTGAACCATACACTGACAATGGTTGCATTTTATGGCATATAAGTTATACTTCAATAAAATTGCTCACAAATTAAATTTAAATTCCTAATACTTACACTTCTTCAAAAACCTGCTCATGCAAGGATCAAACCAAAAGAAATTTACAAGTTTAATATGTCAAACCCTGAAACTAATCAAATTCAAATTAACATTTCCAGAATATATTGCAATAACTGAGAAATTTAAAGATACCACCTAATACAACTATTTTTCTTAAATAGTATTTGTTCACTTATAGTAACCAATTTTACACACGTTGACATACATAGAAACAAGATAAACTAATACAAGTTCTCTCTCACTGCGAATTTGGCCCCGGTTGATACAGTACTTACTGGTTTTGGAGAGGCAGCAACAGTATGGCAATCAGTTCTCCGTGTTTTCCCCTCCAAATTACCGTGTTGCTTTCCTTTGCACAGCTGTACCATAACAGGCTTTGGCTTTACTTGGTGCCTTCATGTCATTCACAAGAATGTAAGCTTAGCAGGCCCAGGAACTTCTTTTGAATTGCTGCTTTGACACCAAAGCACAGAACAATACATGGTATATTGCAAGTATTAAAAGAATGAATGATTAAATTTACACATAAAGACACTTCGATTATGCATTACTACTTCATAATATTACTCTGATGCACTCTATCATTTAGAAATTAACATATTATTCTATGAATTTAATTTTCTTTTTTTTTTCTTTTTTTATTTTATTTTATTTTATTTTTATAATGGGGCGACATCAATAAATCAGTATACATATATTCAAAGATAACAAGTCCAGGTTATCTTGTCTTTCAATTTGTTGCATAAGCATCACCCAAAGTCAGATTATCCTCTGTCACCTTCTATCTAGTTTTCTTTGAGCCCCTCCCCCTCCCCCTTTCCCTTTACCTTTCCCCCCTCCCCCCCGTAACCACCACACTCTTATCAATGTCTCTTAGTTTCACTTTTATGTCCCACCTACGTATGGAATAATGCAGTTCCTGGTTTTTTCTAATTTACTTATTTCACTTCGTATAATGTTATCAAGATCCCACCATTTTGCTGTAAATGATCCGATGTCATCATTTCTTATGGCTGAGTAGTATTCCATAGTGTATATGTGCCACATCTTCTTTATCCAGTCATCTATTGAAGGGCTTTTTCGTTGTTTCCATGTCCTGGCCACTGTGAACAATGCTGCAATGAACATGGGGCTGCATGTGTCTTTACGTATCAATGTTTCTGAGTTTTTGGGGTATATACCCAGTAGAGGGATTGCTGGGTCATAAGGTAGTTCTATTTTCAGTTTTTGAGGAACCACCATACTTTCTTCCATAATGGTTGTACTACTTTACATTCCCACCAACAGTGGATGAGGGTTCCTTTTTCTCCACAGCCTCTCCAACATTTGCTATTACCTGTCTTGCTAATAATAGCTAATCGAACAGGTGTGAGGTGGTATCTCATTGCAGTTTTGATTTGCATTTCTCTAATAACTAAAGAAGAAAAGCATCTTTTCATATATCTGTTGGCCATTTGTACTTCCTCCTGGGAGAAGTGTCTGTTCATGTCCTCTTCCCATTTTTTTATTGGATTGTTTGTTTGTTTGTTGTTGAGTTTTATGAGTTCTTTGTATATTTTGGATATTAGGCCCTTATCTGAGCTGTTGTTTGAAAATATCATTTCCCATTTAGTTGGCTGTCTGTTTATTTTGTTATCAGTTTCTCTTGCTGAGCAAAAACTTCTTAGTCTGATGTAGTCCCATTCATTAATTTTTGCCTTCACTTCTCTTGCCTGTGGAGTCAAATTCATAAAATGCTCTTTAAAACCCAGGTCCATGAGTTGAGTACCTATGTCTTCTTCTATGTACTTAATTGTTTCAGGTCTTATGTTTAGATCTTTGATCCATTTTGAGTTAATTTTAGTACAGAGGGACAAACTGTAGTCCAGTTTCATTCTTTTGCATGTGACTTTCCAGTTTTCCCAGCACCATTTATTGAAGAGGCTTTCTTTTCTCCATTGTGTGTTCCTGGCCCCTTTATCAAAAATTATTTGACTATATATATGTGGTTTTATTTCTGGGTTTTCTATTCTGTTCCATTGGTCTGAGTGTCTATTTTTCTGCCAATACCATGCTGTTTTGATTGTCGTGGCCCTATAATAGAGTTTGAAGTCAGGTATTGTAATGCCCCCAGCTTCCTTCTTTTTCTTTAGGATTGCTTTGGCTATTCAGGGTTTTTTATAGTTTCATATAAATCTGATGACCTTTTGCTCTATTTCTTTAAAAAATGTCATTGGAAGTTTGATGGGAATTGCATTAAATTTGTATATTGCTTTGGGTAATATAGCCATCTTGATTATATTTATTCTTCCTAGCCAAGAACAAGGTATATTCTTCCGTCTCACTACATCTTTTTCGATTTCCCTTAACAATGGTTTATAGTTTTCATTATATAAGTCCTTTACATTCTTTGTTATGTTTATTCCTAAGTATTTTATTTTTTTTGTTGCAATCGTGAAGGGGATTATTCTTTTGAGTTCGTTCTCAATTGTTTCATTGTTGGCATATAGAAAGGCTATTGACTTCTGTATGTTAATTTTGTATCCTGCGACCTTACTGTATTGGCTTATTGTTTCTAGTAGTCTTTTTGTGGATTCTTTGGGGTTTTCGATGTATAGGATCATATCATCTGCAAAAAGTGATACCTTTACTTCTTCTTTTCCGATATGGATGCCTTTTATTTCTTTGTCTTGTCTGATTGCTCTGGCTAGAACCTCTAGTACCACATTAAATAAGAGTGGAGAGAGTGGACAACCCTGTCTTGTTCCTGATTTAAGGGGGAAAGCCTTCAGTTTAGTGCCATTTAATATGATGTTAGCTGATGGTTTATCATATATGGCCTTTATCATGTTGAGATATTTTCCTTCTATACCCATTTTGTTGAGAGTCTTAAACATAAAATTGTGTTGTATTTTATCGAAAGCCTTTTCTGTGTCTATTGATAAGATCATGTGGTTTTTGTTCTTTGTTTTGTTGATATGGTGTATTACGTTAACTGTTTTACGTATGTTGAACCATCCTTGAGATTCTGGGATGAATCCCACTTGATCATGATGTATTATTTTTTTAATATGTTGTTGTATTTGATTTGCTAGTATTTTGTTTAGTATTTTAGCATCTGTATTCATTAGAGATATTGGTCTGTAGTTTTCTTTTTTTGTGCCATCCTTGCCTGGTTTTGGTATAAGGGTTATGTTGGCCTCATAAAATGTGTTTGGAAGTATTGCTTCTTCTTCAATTTTTTGGAAGACTTTGAGTAGAATAGGAACCAAGTCTTCTTTGAATGTTTGATAAAATTCGCTGGTATAGCCGTCAGGGCCTGGACTTTTATTTTTGGGGAGGTTTTTAATGTTTTTTTCTATTTCTTCTCTACTAATAGGTCTGTTTAGGCTTTCTGCTTCTTCTTGACTCAGTCTAGGAAGGTTGTATTGTTCTAGGAATTTATCCATTTCTTCTACATTGTTGAATTTAGTAGCATATAGTTTTTCATAGTATTCTACAATAATTCTTTGTATTTCTACGGTGTCCATGGTGATTTCTCCTCTTTCATTTTGGATTTTGTTTATATGAGTTCTTTCTCTTTTTTCCTTGGTAAGTCTTGCCAAGGGTTTGTCAATTTTGTTGATCTTTTCAAAGAACCAGCTCTTTGTTCTATTAATTTTTTCTATAGTTTTACTGTTCTCTATTTCATTTATTTCTGCTCTGATTTTTATTATCTCCTTTCTTCGGCTGGTTTTGGGTTGTCTTTGTTCTTCTTTTTCTAGTTCCTTAAGGTGGGAAGTTAAGGGGTTCAATTGGGCTCTTTCTTGTTTGTTCATATATGCCTGAAGTGATATGAACTTTCCTCTTATCCCTGCTTTTGCTGCATCCCATAGATTCTGATATGTCGTATTGTCATTTTCATTAGTCTGTATATATCTTTGATCTCTGCACTTATTTCTTCTTTGACCCATTCATTTTTTAAAAGTCTGTTGTTTAGTTTCCACATTTTTGTGGGTTTTTTTCCCTCTTTTTTGCAGTTGAATTCTAGTTTCAAGGCTTTATGATCAGAAAATATGCTTGGTACAACTTCGATTTTTCTGAATTTGCTGATGTTGTTTTTGTGGCCCAACATATGGTCAATTCTTTTTTTTTTTTTTCTTTTTCATTTTTCTGAAGCTGGAAACGGGGAGAGACAGTCAGACAGACTCCCGCATGCGCCCGACCGGGATCCACCCGGCACGCCCACCATGGGGCGACGCTCTGCCCACCAGGGGGCGATGCTCTGCCCATCCTGGGCGTCGCCATATTGCGACCAGAGCCACTCTAGCGCCTGGGGCAGAGGCCACAGAGCCATCCCCAGCGCCCGGGCCATCTTTGCTCCAATGGAGCCTTGGCTGCGGGAGGGGAAGAGAGAGACAGAGAGGAAAGTGCGGCGGAGGGGTGGAGAAGCAAATGGGCGCTTCTCCTGTGTGCCCTGGCCGGGAATCGAACCCGGGTCCTCCGCACGCTAGGCCGACGCTCTACTGCTGAGCCAACCGGCCAGGGCATATGGTCAATTCTTGAGAATGATCCATGTACACTGGAGAAAAATGTATACTCAGTCACTTTGGGATGAAATGTCCTATAGATGTCTATCATATCCAGGTGCTCTAGGGTTTTGTTTAAGGCCACTATATCTTTGTTGATTCTCTGTTTGGATGACCGATCTAGAGCCATCAGCGGTGTATTGAGGTCTCCAAGTATGATTGTATTTTTGTCAGTTTTTGTTTTAAGGTCAATAAGTAGCTGTCTTGTATATTTTGGTGCTCCTTGGTTTGGTGCATATATATTAAGAATTGTTATATCTTCTTGATTCAGTGTCCCCTTAGCCATTATGAAATGGCCATTTTTGTCTCTGAGTACTTTTGCTGTCTTGTAGTCAGCATTATCAGATATGAGTATTGCTACGCCTGCTTTTTTTTGGATGCTATTTGCTTGGAGTATTGTTTTCCAGCCTTTTACTTTGAATTTGTTTTGATCCTTGTTACTTAGATGAGTTTCCTGTAGGCAGCATACAGTTGGATTTTCTTTTTTAATCCATTCTGTTACTCTGTGTCTTTTTATTGGTGAGTTTAATCTGTTTACATTTAGTGTAATTATTGACACTTGTGAGTTCCCTATTGCCATTTTATAGATTGCTTTCTGTTAGTTTTGTGTCTTGTTTGATCCTTCTCTTTTGTTTTTCTATCTTTTGTTTTTATTTGGTTGTATTCCATACATCTTTCCTCTGTTGCTATCTTTTTTATCTCATGTGCTTCTGTGGTGGGTTTTTCAATGGTGGTTACCTTTAAGTAATGAAAAGGGTTCTTACCCTGTTCATTGTAGCGCACTATTTTGTGAGTACTTTTGCACTCCATCGTCCTTTGCTACTGTTAATCTCCATCTTCTTCCCCCTTTCTTTTTGTTGTTGTTACAGTTTAAATTTGGTTTTATTGTGTTCTTCTTGGAGCTTTTACTTGTGGCTTTGATTTTTTTTGTTCTTTGTATCTGATTGGAGAACCCCCTTTAGTAATTCCTGGAGTGGGGGTTTTCTGATGATAAATTCCCTCATCTTTTCTGTATCTGTGAATGTTTTTATTTCTCCTTCATATTTGAAGGATAGCTTTGATGGGTATAGTATTCATGGCTGAAACTTCCTCTCTTTCAGGACTTTAAATATTGCGGTCCACTCTCTTCTAGCTTGTAGAGTTTCTGCTGAGAAATCTGATGATAATCTAATGGGCCTTCCTTTATATGTTGTAATCTTCTTTTCCCTGGCTGCCTTGAGAATTTTTTCTTTGCCATTGGTTTGTGCCAATATCATTATGATGTGCCTTGGAGTAGGTTTGTTGGGGTTAAGAAAACTCGGAGTTCTGTTTGCTTCATGAATTTGAGGCTTTAGTTCTTTCCACAGGCTTGGGAAGTTCTCATCTATTATTTGTTTTCATATGTTTTCCATTCCATTTTCTCTCTCTTCTCCCTCTGATATACCTATTATTCTTATGTTATTCTTTCTGATGGAGTCAGATAATTCTTGTAGGGCTATGTCATTTTTTTAAATTTTTGAGTCTCTTTTTTCTTCTCTCTGTTGTGCCTCAAGTTGCTTGTCTTCTATTTCACTAATCCTCTCTTCTATCTGGCCTGTTCTATTAGCTAAGCTTGTTACCTCATTTTTCAGCTTGTGAATTGAGTTTTTCATCTGTTTGATTTGTTTTTATAGTTTCAATTTCCTTGGACATATATTTTTGTGTTCATTGAGTTGTTTTCTGAGCTCCCTAAATTGCCTTTCTGTGTTTTCTTGTATATCTCTGAGTATTTTTAGGATATCTATCTTGAATTCTCTGTCATTTAGCTCCAAGGTTTCCAATATATTAAATTTTTTCTCCATAGATTTTTCCTCATCTATCTGTGTTACCTCTCTTTCTTTTGTATCCATGATATTCAATTTTCTCTTCCTTAATGGCATTTGAGGGTGGTTTTGTTGATAGTGTTAATGAGATTTAATAAAGAATAAAAAGTTAAAAAAATAAAAAATTGAAAAAATTTGATTTTTTAAATTAATAATGAAATAAAGAAAAATAAAATAATAAAAAATTTTTTAAAAAATTTAAAAAAAAAGGAAATTATTCCCCCCCTCCTTTTTTACTCTCTTCTCCTCTCCCCTCTTTCTTGAGAAAATCTTGTGGTGAACTGTGAATTATATTGTATTTAATAGAACAAACAATGCCCGTAATGGAGGGCCTGAATTGGGGAAAAGTAATAAAGGGGCAAAAAAATGAAATAAAATAAAATAAAAATAAAAAAGGGGGGGTATGGACCCACAAAAAAGCAAATAATGAAAAAATTTGGATCAAGAATAAAATGATTTGCGTTTAGGTGTTGGTTGACTAAGAGTTATGATGAGAGGAATAAGAGGGAAACAGGAAAATGGGGGGACAAATTAAAAATTACTATTGTGTTTAGTGGAACAAGAGCTTGATAAAATGGAGAGCCAGGGATGGGAGCACTGCTAGTGAGTTAAAAAGGTGAAGTAAAAACCCCCCAAAATGCCACAAACATAAGTTTGAGTCCCAGATAAGATAATTTGTTTGTTATTGAGGTTTGAATGAGAGGAGACGTAAAGGAGAAAGGAAGAAACTAATATAGAGGGAGAAAAGAAAGAGAGAGAGAGAGAAAAAAGAGGGAACCACTACAAGAAGAAAAAAGAAAAAAGAGGAGACAGAGAGAGAGAGAGTTAAGGGTTTTGGAGTGCAACCCTCATAGAGAGAAAGGAAGAGGAAAGAAAAGGTAATGGGAGATGTAACACTTATGGGTAGTGTAGTTCAAGGAGAGGAGAGAGTAAGACTGGTAGAGAGTTAAACGACCAAATTGGAGGAGGAAAAAAAAAATCAAGGATGAAGATAAGAGAAACAAACGAACAAATATAATTAAATGGAATAGGTTATAAAGTCTGCGGATTATTCTGATTTTGAGAGGTTATCTTCTTGCTTTCTCTTTTCTCTCCCTCTTCCTGGTCGGTGACTCTGTACCCCAAGTTCTGCCCCTTTGGCACGCTCAGGTAGAGGTTTGCAGTTGATAAGTCTCTATGGCGATGTCATGTATTGTGCTTTAATCACGTTGGCAGTTGAGTCTCATTAGCATTTATAGGCTCCGACAGTGAGAGAGTCCATGTTCCTGGAGCCTCTCTCCTAGTCTTTCCTTCCTCAATTAGTAGCCTGATAATCCAGCTATGGGGTTTCTGCTGCCTCTGCCTGGATAGTAAGAGGCTCAAAGAGCTGGCCACTCCCCACTCTATTCCCACTCAGCACAGGGCTCTGGGTAAGGCTCAGTCAATCAGAGCTGCTAGCATAATCAGCCAGGGCTTCCGCCCACTCAAAGACCTCTGGCTCTGCCACTCTCTCCAGTAACACGGGCAGGCATCCACTCCCGGGGCGCTTGGAGGAAACTCTCATTCACTATCTGCGCACGCAGACCAGGATGTCAGACCGGAAGTCTTGCCCTCTCAGTGAAACCCCCCCACCCGCACTGAAAAGTTCCAGCGTTGGAATTGGCTCTCGCTCCGTCCCCGTGTGCGGCTTTTTCAAGGCGCTGGGGTATCCTGAGATTCCGCTTTAGGCCCACACAAAGGCCCCTGACTCTGCCCCTCTGTGGGATAACACGGGCAGGCACTGCCGAGGCACTCAGAGGAATCTCTCACTCACTATCTGCGTGCGCCGATCAGGAGATCGGGTAAAATGGCTGCCCCACTTGTCTTTCTTTGTCTGGGTTTGGCGCGAGTGTTAGCTGTATTGCCCGGGTTGTTACAGGAACAGTTTTTCCTCGGCTTGGATCTCTGTGCCACAGCCTGGTTCAGCCGTTTGTGCCGCAGCCTGGATCTATCCACCCCCTTTGCCTGCCTTAGTTTCTATATTCTCAGTTTCCAGTGAAAGCCGCCCTGTTTAGGTTAGTGAGGAAGGCGGAGCATTTCTTACTCCCTATTTCCTTCGGGGTTTGGTTATATATTTAGCCAATTTTTCGCTCAATCATACCTTTGGGTGTATTGCCAAACATCTGGAGGCTCCAAGGATAGGTTTTTCTGTTTCTGATTGAAGATCTTGTTGAGTTTTGGGGGAGATTTATCGGTATCGCTTCCTACCCCGCCATTACTCTGATGTCATCTGATGAACCCTAATTCAACTGAGAGAAATCTGTCTCATACTGAGCACTTATTATGTGCTTAGCTCTATCACAGGGATCAGGAATGTGTTTTGAATTTAATTTTCAATTGCAAATTACCACTGTCAAAAAGAAGACATATGGGCCCTGGCCGGTTGGCTCAGTGGTAGAGTGTCGGCCTGGTGTGCAAGAGTCCCAGGTTCAATTCCTGGCCAGGGCACACAAGAGAAGCGCCCATCTGCTTCTCCACCCCTCCCCCTCTCCTTCCTCTCTTTCTCTCTCTTCCCCTCCCACAGCCAAGTCTCCATTGGAGCAAAGTTGGCCCGGGCGCTGAGGACACCTCCATGGCCTCTGCCTCAGGTGCTAGAATGGCTCTGGTCACAACAGAGCAACGCCCTAGATGGGCAGAGCATCGCCCCTTGGTGGGCATGCCGGGTGGATCCCTGTCGGGCACATGCAGGAGTCTGTCTGACTGCCTCCCCGTTTCCAACTTCAGAAAAATACAAAAAAAAAAAAAAAAAAAAAGACGTGTGCATAATAGTAGTTGTGAGATGAGTGTTATCATCTTGACACTAGCAGCCGGACATGCTTACCAAATACATATAAAATGACCTTTTGGCGGATTACTCAGCATGCATGAACTCAAATGCAGACCCTTCCTCTGTTCTAAAGCTGTTTATCAGCACTGTTTTTCAGGCTCTTCTGCCACCAGACAGAAAGTGTATCAGATAATTTGAAATGTGCTTACACTAATTTTTAAAATTAGCACCTAATTGAAAACTAAAATTAAAAATTCTCTTCGAGAACTCACAAATGCTGGAGAATGTGTCATGTGGATTTCAGTTTGAGAAGCATGGGCCTAATCATCATGCATTTCACCTGGCAGTGTTTCCTGGTTCCAGGAGTATTTGTTCATTAGTGTCCACACTGAAAGCATGAAATAGTCCTTCAACTAATTATTCTGTTGAGAAGGGGATTCTGCTTATTAAATTTTTAATTGAAAACACCTGCTTTTAAATATTGTGCAGGCTCAATTCATTCCTACTGTATTTTCTGGTGGAGAATTCTGAAATCACAGCTGAGTATTTCTTCAAATGCAAAGGCAGGTTCTTGGCCGCACTCTGGGGAGGGAGGGGAGGAAGGAAGTGAAGATGCTCACCAGCAGCCTTCTAACCCACCCCCAGGCATGGGCCCCTGCAACCCTTTCAGAGAGAAGGCTAGTTGCACCCCTGATTTCCCCCACAGAACATTAGCTCTGATACCTTTGCATTTGAGGGTCTTACAATCATAGAATTCATTTCCTTCCTTTATTGATATAAACAAATATTAGCTAGTGCCTACTAGGGTGTACACTGTGTTAGTTGCTGTGTGTATGTATGTGAACAAGACACAGACTTTCTCTGAGGGAGCTCACACAATCAAGTAAGAGAGAAACAAATTGAGTATTGCAACGCAGTGTGGCCATTCTAACATCTGACTGAGATACCCTCAGAGACACAGAGGGGAACCCTAGTCTGAGGTTTAAGAAAGCTCCCTGGTTGAGAGTTGGATTAATGAGGGGATGGATAAAAGTAGGAACAAGCAGAAAGGATGTAATAAGAAGTGAGGGCAGTAGAATAAGGGCACAGAGGTAGGAGAACTTGGAATTGAAGAGGAGAGGTGTGCCTATTTTCTTATTCAGTCTTCTGTCCATCCATCCATCCATCCACCCATCCATCCAACAAACATTCATGAATTGTCTCTTAAATTCCAGATGCAGGGGTAAGTGGCGTGGACCCAAAAGCAGTGGTGGGATTCAGCCAGTTCGCACCAGTTCGGGGGAAACAATACCTAATTTTTTGTTGTTGAGTTTGGTGAAGTAGGTGTTAAAATGGCCCTTGTAATCAGGGTTCTCTCTAAGGGGGTCACCTGGGTAGCTGCCCAATGTGGAAATCACAAATTTACTTTCTTTAATCTTTTTTTATTATTAATTTTAATTTATTGTGTTGACATGGATTCAAGTGTCCCACTCAATATAACAACCTCACCCCCAACCACTTGCCCCCATTACACCCTCTTGGCCCTGCTCCCCCTAACTCCCTCCACCCTTCCCTCTGGGATTGACTGTTGTGTTATCTGTATCTATGTGTTATGTATACAGTATATAATTTCACTAATCCCTTTACCTTTCTGATCCCATCCCCTCAGCCCCCTTCCCTCTGACAGCTGTTCTTCTGCTCCCTGTGACTCTGCCTCTGCCTCTATTCCATTTTAATGTTCATCTGCGCAAGAGCGTATTCTAAGCGCCCACAGTAATACTTATTCCATCCATGGGTGAAAAAATTGCAAGTGAGAACGCCAATTAAGAAGCAATATAGAAATATTTTAAATAACAGTTTTATTGTTTTTTGTCAGGTATTATTTAATCTTTTTTCATTAATATTTTAAAACTCTTTCTTATAACATGATCTAGTCTTGAGTACCTCTTTTATTGTTCTTATTTAAGTATTAAATGCATGAAACAATAAACTACCTTTCAGTATATCATTTTTTCATACTTAAAATGGTCATTAGAGCAGAGAACCAGTTGTTAAATTACTTGAATCCCACCACTGCCCAAAAGTAATTAGGATTTGCCCCTTATGATTCCAGAAAACTGGAGTCCAGCAGGTCAGTAGAGACCTAGGGCAATGCAGACCTCCCTATCTGTTTCTTGCATGTATTCCATTCTCTCCATCTGAGTCCAGCAGGTCAGTAGAGACCTAGGGTAACGCAGACCCTATCTGTTTCTTGCATGTATTCCATTCTCTCCATCTCTAAAACTGGGCTGGTTTAAATTATTAATTACCTTGCATCTGAACAACTAAAATAGGCACATCATTTTCCTTCTTGCTTTTGTCCCTCCTATTTATTCTTCGTATGAGGACAGTTTATTATTAATATGATTATGCCATTGCCTCTGCTTAAAGCACTTCGATGCTTTCTCACTTCTTGAGACTGAAGGCGAAACCCCTTAGCATGCTCCTGCCTGGACATGTCTATCAGCTTCTCTAGCTTCAACTTATTCTATTCTCTCTTCCTCATTTATTTCTCCAACAACACAAGCCTTCTTGGTGATCTTACCATGTTCTGTCCTTCTACCACAGGACCTTTTCACATGTTGTTCCCTGTGCATGAAATGCTCCCTGAGAAATGTATTTTTCTTCATACTTAAGATCTAAGTTTAACTCATTTATTTCCCCAGAAAGAAGCCTTTGCTGTCCTCCTCCTTCTCCCTGTGACCTCTGATTTGCACCATTTGTCACAATTATACTTATGTACCTATTTATGTAACTCTTTGAATAATGTGTATTTCCATCACCAGACAGTATAAGTATATTTTTCCTTCACCATTGCAAACATAACTACTAATTTAGTGCTCACTAAATATTTATTGACTGACAAAAATACATATGGTGGCCCTGGTTGGTTGGCTTAGTGGCAGAGCTTTGGCCAGGTGTGTGGAAGTCCTGGGTTTAATTCCTAGCCAGGGCACACAGGAGAAGCACCCATCTGCTTCTCCACTCTTCCCCCTCTCCTTTCTCTCTATCTCTCTCTTCCCCTCCTGCAGTCAAGGCTTCACTGGAGCAAAGTTGGCCCGGGCTCTGAGGACAGCTCCCTGGCCTCTGCCTCAGGCACTAGAATGGCTCTGGCCACAATGGAGCAGTGCCCCAGATGGGCCAAGCATCGCCCCCTAGTGGGAATGCTGGGTGGATGCTAGTCAGGCTCATGCGGGAGTCTGACTGCCTCCTGGTTCTAACCAGAAAAATACAAAAAATAAATAAATACATATAGTATGGCAGGTTGCATTTCCTTAAAATGGTCCCACAGAAGAATAAAGTGGGTGGTATCATACTTCCTGATATCAAGTTATGCTACAAGGCTATCGTACTCAAAACAGCTTGGCACTGGCATAAGAACAGGCATATAGATCAAAGGAACAGAATAGAAAACCCAGAAATAAACCATCACCTATATGGACAATTGATATTTGATAAAGGAGGTAAAAGCATACAATGGAATAAATACAGTCTCTTTAACAAATGATGTTGGGAAAATTGGACAGGTACTTGCCAGAAAATGAAACTAGACCACTAACTTACACCATACACAAAAATAAACTCAAAATAGATAAAAGATTTAGATGTAAGTCATGAAACCATAATCATCTTGAAAGAAAACATAGGCAGTAAACTCTCCGATATCTGTTGCAGCAATGTATTTGCTAATTTACCTCTATGGGCAAGTGAAATAAAGGACAGGATGAACAAATGAGACTATATCAAGCTAAAAACCTTTTGCACAGCTAAAGACAATATGAATAAAATAAAAATACAAACTACACAATGGGAGAGCATATTCAACAATGCATCTGATAAAGGGTTAATAACCAAAATTTATAAAAAACTTGCAAAACTCAACACCAGAAAAGTTGACTTAAAACAACCCAACTAAAACAACCCAATTAAAAAGTGGGCAAGCCCTGGCCGGTTGGCTCAGCAGTAGGGCGTTGGCCTGGCGTGTGGGGGACCCGGGTTTGATTCCCGGCCAGGGCACATAGGAGAAGCGCCCATTTGCTTCTCCACCCCCACCCCCTCCTTCCTCTCTGTCTCTCTCTTCCCCTCCTGCAGCCAAGGCTCCATTGGAGCAAGGATGGCCCGGGCGCTGGGGATGGCTCCTTGGCCTCTGCCCCAGGCACTAGAGTGGCTCTGGTCGCCGCAGAGCGACGCCCCGGAGGGGCAGAGCATCGCCCCCTGGTGGGAAGAGCATCGCCCCTGGTGGGCGTGCCGGATGGATCCCGGTCGGGCGCATGCGGGAGTCTGTCTGACTGTCTCTCCCTGTTTCCAGCTTCAGAAAAATACAAAAAATACCAAAAAATAAAAAATAAAAAAAATAAAAAGTGGGCAAAAGAACTGAATAGACACTTTTCCAAAGAGGACATACAGATGGCCAACAGGTATATGAAAAAATGTTCAACATCACTACTCATTAGAGAAATACAAATTAAAACCACAATGAAATACCACCTCGCACCTGTCAGAATGGCACTCATCAACAAAACAAACATAATAAGTGTTAGCGAGGGTGTAGAGAAAAGGGAACCCTCCTGCACTGCTGGTGGGAGTGCAGACTGGTGCAGCCACTGTGGAAAACTGCATGAAGATTCCTCAAAAAATTAAAAATGGAACTGCCTTTTGACTCAGCTATCCCACTTTTAGGAATATACCCTAAGAATACCAACTCACTGATTAAAAAGAGGAAATGCACCCCCATGTTTATGGCAGCATTGTTTATAATAGCCAAGACCTGGAAACAGCCCAAGTGTCTGTCAGTAGACGAGTGGATTAAAAAGCAGTGAGTGGTACATATATATAATGAAATACTACATGGCTGTGAAAAAGAAGGAAATCTTACCTTTTGTGACAACATAGATGGATTTGTGAACTATTATGCTAAGTGAAATAGCCAGGCAGAGAAAGAAAAATATCATGTGACCTCACTCATATGAGGAATTTCATGAACAATGTGAACTGAGGAATAGAATAGAGGCAGAGGAGGGATCAAAGAGACCAGAGGGAAAGTGGTCAGAGAGAAAGGGGATGAGAGGATGAGATCAGAGAAGCGAAAGGGATTGGTGAAATTATATGTATATAACACAGAGTTATAGAGAGCAGGACAGCAAATCCTGGAGGGCAGGGAGGAGGGTGTTGGGGGAGGGGACAAAGCGGGTATCAAGGGGATCATGGGTGTGGAGGGAGGTAGATATATTTGGTGGGACACTTGAATCTATGTAAGCACAATAAATTAAAATCAATAAAAAATTTTAAAAAATGGTCCCACAGGCTCTTCATAGTGTGTGGTTTTATTATAATTGTACTCCTGTTGAGAGGCAGAAACTGTCCCCTCCTTTTAAGTCTAGGCCAGCTGTGATTCCATCCAATATGATGCTATGTGACACCTTCGGCTAGGCCTCACTTGATCTTCACAGCAAGCAGTCCACGTGGGACATGAGGTTACTATTGCCATTTTATAGATGAGGAAACTCAAACTTAGAGAGCTAAAACAATTTGCCCAAGTCCCACAGAGTTAATAAGGTCAGAACTGAGATTTTTAACACGTCTTCCCAATTCCATATCCTACTTTTTAAAGCACTGTGCTATTGGTAAGTTGGACTGCATTAAAATGAGAACTGCTATTATTCAAAGACTGTCAAGGGTGAAAAAGAAAATAATGAAAAAAAATTTGAAAGAAGTTATTTACTTATCTGTATCCGACAAAAGAATCATATCCAGAATAATTTTCATATATTATTCAAATCAAAAGAAAATAGAGACCAGCCTTGAAGGTCCCCTGAGCAGATGGCCAGTTTAGTCATACGAGCAAAACTTAATTTTGCTTATATTGCAGGACTAATGATGGGATTCAGGGCAGGCCGCCCCCAAATCTGCCACTTTGGCATATTGATTATTTTGAGTTAAAGTTACTTAATAAAATAGCTGATGCAAGAAGGACACGCTGACCCTCTGCTGCATTCCCCCTAAAGAAGGAAATACATTTCCCAGGTGACAGGTCCATTCCCTGGACCGAGTGAAGGAGTAGGCCCTTATTGCCAGGGTGAGGGCATTCAGGTCAAGAGGTTGTCTAAACAAGCTTTGTTACTTCTTCAGTAATTTGATACTCCAAGACCAAACCTTGCTGTCAATTCATCACAAATAATTGTTTCTTTATTTAAAAGAAAATAAAATATGCCTGCTTTGGTCACTTCTTTGAACCATATTTCATGTTCTGGTTTGAGTGCTCCTGGTTTATAAACTATCTTTTTGGTGTGAGCACTATACATTTTTGCTAATTACTGCTTTAGTGATTTATTGGTTTTACTCTGGCTATTTATGAACCTGTGTATGTGTATATATCTCTATGTATATCTGTATCTATATCTATCTATCTATCTATATACTTGCCAACCAATAAGACAAACAATACAATAAAAAAGTGTGCAAAAGGTTTTATAAGCACTTCACAAAGAGGATAACCAAATGGTCAGTAAACATAGAAAAATATGCTCAAAGTTATTATTCACTAAGAAAATGAAAATCAAAACCAAAGTCAAGTTTGACTGCAAACCCACCAGTAAGGCTAAAATTATGACAAACAGATATACCAAACAAGAATGAGAAGCATCTGGAAGTTTCATATACTGCAAGTGAGAGTACAATTTGGCAAAACCACTTTGGCAAAGTAGACATACTGGTTTGGCAGTATAGTATGTACTAAAGCTAAATATTTGCATTCTCTGTGTTCTAGCATTCTCACTTTTAGGTATATACATCCTAACAAAAGTGCAGGGAATTCTGTATAAGTGTCTCCCAAAGACAGGCAAAAGAATGTTTATTGTACCACCATTTGTAAAACTCCTCAAATGGAAATAATTCAATGTCCATCAATAGAAAATGGATTGCCCAACCAGGTGGTGGCACACTGGATAGAGTGTTGGCCTGGGACACTGAGGACCCAGGTCCAAAACCCCGAGGTCATTGGCATGAGCATGGGCTTTACCAGCTTGAGTGCCAGGTCGCTGGCTTGAGCATGGGATCATAAACATGACCCCCTGGTCAGTGGCTTGAACCCAAGGTCATTGGCTTGAAGAAGTCCCTGGCTCAGCTAGAATCCCCTGGTCAAGGCACATATGAGAAAGCAATGAACAACTAAGGTGCCACACCTATGAGTTGATGCTTCTCATCTCTCCCCTCTTTTCTGTCTGTCTGTCTCTGTCTCACTCTCACTAAAAAAAAAAAGTAAATGGATTGAAAATATCATAATTTCATACAATGGAGCATTGTATGAATAGCAATGAGACTACACAAACCAAAACTGTACACAACATGGGTGAGTTTCTCAAGGTTCTAGTACCAGTTTCTATGTGTATACAGGGATGTTTCCCCATAACAACAAGCAAGTCTTTCACACCAACTGGGGGCCCTATAATTCAATGCAACTGTGATACTATCTACCCAGGGGTAGTGTCAGATCCCACAGGTTAGGGGGTCAGTCCTAAAAATCTGCCCCTCTTCAGATGCCAGTCACAAATCTAGGCCATCACCTCTGCTTCGGACTGACTGCCCGTAGATTAGCTATTTCGATGATCCCGTTCTTGAGTTTAGTTAATTTGCTAAAGCTGATCACAGAACCAGGGAAACATATTACTAGGTCACTGGTTTATTATAAAAATATATCACTCAGGAACAGCCAGATGGAAGAGATGCACAGGACAAGGGGGCGGGGCCGGGGTTGGGGGCGGAACTTCCATGACCTCCCTGGGTAACCATTCTCCAGCACCTCCCCGGTTCACCAACCTGAAATGCTCTGAACACATTCTTTTGAGTTTTTATGGAGGCTTCATTATGTCATCATGACTGATTAAATCATTGGCCATTAGTGATTGATTCAACCTCCAGCCCCTCTCTTTTCCTTCCACCCCACCGCAGTTGGGGGTTTGGAACTGAAAGTTCCAATTTCAACTCTCTACCCACTAGAGTTGGTTCCCCTGGCAACCAGCCACAACCTTAGGTTACCTCAGGGCTTTCCAAAAATCACCTGATTAACAAAAGACATCTTTATCATGCTCATCATTTAGGAAATCCCAAGGGTTTTAGGAGCTTTGTGCCAGGAACAAGGTCAAGGAACAAATATATACTTCTTATTATAAAGCATGGTCTCACAAGAATATTATTGATGAAAAGAAACCAAAGACAGGAGAATATATTGCATCTTTGTTTGAAGATCTTTAAACTATTTATAAAGTTAAAAGGTAGACAAAACTAATTGACAATAATAGGAAAGTTTGCCTTTGAAAGCAGTCGTGACTGGTAAGGGGCCAGGAAGGGCTTTGCTGGGCTGATAATGGTCTATTTCTTTATCTGGCTGAGTAGTAGGTAAATGAATGTGTTCACTTTGTGAAAACTCGTCAAGCTGTACACAAAAGGCCTGTGCTTATGTATATCATACTACAATTTAAAAAATAAAAATAAAAAGGGCGAGCAGCCTGGCTCACGTCTATGCTCCTAATCCATACCTGCTAGCTAACCGGAAAGGCTGTATTTTGGGATCAAGAAAGTCACTTTGTTCTCCAAATCCAGTTAGAGGACACTACCAGAAGTCCTCGGACCAAATGAATGGGCCCTCAGTTGTCTGGTTACCACCTTTCTTTGCCTCTAGAATGAGTGGACACAATAAGCCTTACCATAATCATCTTCTATGTATTAGACCTTACCAAGCTATTTATGCACAATTTTTACTTATTCTTTTAAAATCTTATTTTTCACTTATAGTTGACATATAATATTAGATTAGTTTTAGGTGTACAATGTAGTGATTGGACATTTAAATACCTTACAAAGTGATCATCCCAATAAATCTATCACCCACATGACACCATACATAGTTATTACAACATTATTAACTATAGTATATTCCCTGTGCTGTACTTTACACCCTTGTGACTATTTTTATAACTAGGAATTTGTACTCTTAATCCCTTTCGCCTTTTTCACCCATCCCCCCCCACCCCTCCCAGCTGGCAAACATCAATTTGTTCTCTGTATCTATGACTTTGTTTTTGTTTTGTTTGTTTATTTATTTTGTTTTCCAGATTTCACAGATAAGTGAAATTATGATATTTACCTTTGACATTTCACCTAGCTTAATACCCTCTAGATCCATCCATGCTTTCACAAATGGCAAGATTTCATTCCTCTTTATGTCTGAGGGGTATTCCCTTGTATATATGTACCACATTTTCTCTTTATCCATTTGGACACTAGATTGCTTCCATATCTTGGCTATTATAAATAATGCTGCAATGCTGCAATGAACATTGGAGTGCATAGATCTTTTTGAATTAGTGTTTTAATTCTTGCCATGGGATTGTCCTTTTACATTATTCTTATTGATTTAAGCTTTTTTCCTGCTGTTGCCCAATCTTCTATTTTATTTTTATATTCACAGACATGACATATTTATTTTCTATATTTATCTCACTTACTAAACTATAGATAAATAGAAATGAAACTGCGCCTTGTCTGTCAGAAGTTGCCACTCTTAAATGTGATTGAGATCGGGGTCCGAGTGAAAGCATAATAAGGCAGCCAGAGCTACAGGGGAAGGCTGGCCAAAGTGCCTGTGAATCGTGCTTCCAAGTAACAACTGAGAAATAAAACGGATGAAATCAGGATTAGGAACAGAAGTAGAATGAAGTGGCTGAGAATTACAATTCCAGAACTCTAATTTTTCAGTGATTTTCAGGGACAGACACACAGGAAGGGCGAGAGATGAGAAGCATCAATTCTTTATTGAGGCACCTTAGTTGTTCATTGATTGCTTTGTCATATGTGCCTTGACCCAGGTGCTCCAGATGAGCTAGTAACCCCTTGCTCAAGCCTCCAACCTTTGGGCTCAAGCCAGTGACCATAGGGTCATGTCTATGATCCCACACTCAAGCCAGAAACCATTTGCTCAAGCTCGTGAGCTCACACTCAAGCCAGATGAGTCCACACTCAAGCTGGTGACCTTGAGGTTTCCAACCTGGGTCTTCTGCATCCCAGGCTGACACTCTATCCGCTGCGTACTGCCTGTTCAGGCTTTCAGTGATTTTTTTCTTTTTTAAGTGAGAGGAGGGGAGCCAGAGAGACAGAATCCCACATACGCCCCAACTGGGATCCACCCAGCAATCACAATAAGGGCCAATGCTCTGCTCATCTGGGACCATTGCTCCAATGCTCAGCAACTAAGCCATTTTTTTTAGCACCTGAGGTGGAGGCCATGGAGCCATCCTCAGTGCCCAGGGCCAACTCACTCTAATTGAGCCATGACTACAGAAGAGGAGGAGAAGAAAGAAGTGACAAGAGGGGGAGGGGTGGGGAAGCAGATGGGCACTTATCCTGTGTGTCCTGACCAGGAATTGAAAGAACATGGACATCCACATGATGGGCGGACGCTCAACCACTGAGCCAACTGGCCAAGGCCCAGTGATTTTTTTTTAATTTACTTAAAATATCTATGACTATAAGCCTTGAGTAGTATTTTATGTATAATAATAAAAAGTAATAATTAGAGTCCTTAATATGTATATGCTAAGTTCTGTGTTTTTATACACGTTAGTTCATTTAATCCTCACAACTATCTTATAAGAGGAATTATAATTATAGCTATCTCCACTTGACAGATGAGAAATTTTATTTTATTTTATTTATTTGTTTTTAGTGAGGGGTGGAGACAGACAGGGACAGATAAACAGGAAGGGAGAGAGATGAGAAGCATCAACTTGTTGCAGCAGTTTAGTTGCTCATTGATTGCTTTCTCATATGTGCCTTGATGGGGGGGCTTCAGCTGAACCAGTGACTCTGCTCAAACCAGCAACCTTTGGGCTCAAGCCAGTAACCATGAGGTCATGTCTATGATCCTACGCTAAAACCAGCAACCCCATGCTCAAGCTGTTGAGCCTGCGCTCAAGCTGACAACCTCAGGGTTTCAAACCTGGGTTCTCAGTATCCCAGGTCAACGCGTCATCCACTGCAGCACTACCTGGTCAGACTAATTTTAAATTTGGAAATATTAAGTAAGTCACCAAAGATTGCACAGCAAATGAGAGGCATTTATGAAATTTGAACTTAGGTCTATCTAGTCCCAAACTTCGCTATCTTAATCAGTATTTTCTACTATTTATGAAGTTTATGCTTATTGGAGACCAAGGATATGAAGGCTGAAATGAGATGTATTACAGTAAAATGTCATAAAGAGGTAGCAAAATTCAGAACTTGAAACCACACATGATGCTAATCAGGTTTGATATGGAGAGACTCTCAATAAACCCAACCATATGCCATATTATTTCATTTTATGAGACCTGGATGCATTGTGCATTCATCAGAGAGGTCTCTACTTTCTTACCATTCATTAGCATATTATTTGTTTAGAAACTTGAAGTTGTAGTACGAGTTAACTGAGATTAATTTATAAACATTATGGGTTTTACACATCATCTGGGGCCATTCTTTACTACTTAGTGCCAGCACTAGGCAAGAGAAAGGAGACTTGGAGGCTAGAGACTCACTCTCTTATATAACTGTTGCCATGAAAACTCCTAGGCTTTTCTTTGATGAGCTGTTGTTGCTATCATTAAAAAAAAAATACTATACTAAGTTGTCTTTTTATTTTCTGTCATTGACTTTTTTCAGTATGTTTTATTTTTTATTTCTTATGACCCATGACTAGTCAAACTACAGAACATGAATAATCATTTTAGGTGCTTTAGAATCATGTTCATTGGTTTGTATAAATTAAAAATTTTAAAAGACATGAAGGAGGAAGAGAGATGGTGACGGAGTAGACAGATGCTCCAACTGCCACCTCCCAGGACCAAATTAGATTACAACTTAATTTAAGAACACTCATCTTGAAAAACCAACTTTGGACTAAACTAAGAGCAGTCTATAACCAAGGATCACTGGAAAAGTCACACTAAGACTGGTAGGAAGGTCAGAGATGCAGAAAGGGCTGCACCACTCCCAGGAGCTAGTGGTGGCCGGAGGGACTCTCACAACGGATGGGTTGCCCTGAGAGGTGTGGGTCCTCAGCCCCAGTCCTGGAGCCAGAGCCTAGAGCCCCAGAGCCTAGAAGAGTTGCCCAGACAGCATTTAGCTGTGAAGAGCCGGGTTTCTGTCAGCAAGAAAGAGACAGAGCTCTCAGACGCAGACTCTGTTTTAAATGGCCCACGCAGAAAACCTCATTGACGGCCTCTTACCTGGTGCTCTGGTAGAGGAGAGCTGAAAGGACTGGAGCTACAGGAGGAGAGTGTAAAGTTGGAGGCCCGGGGAGAGACACTGCGGGGGACGGCCACTGGAACCCCTGTGCTGAGTCATTCTCCAGTTCTGCAGTCCCCATCTTTCTTGGGTGGAGCATCCCCTCTGAGTGGCATCGCCTGGGGAAAAGCAGCTGCTCTGCGGGAGTCTCTCCTATCCCAGTCATGGCGATGGGTCATTCTGAGAGGCCAGGAAGGAGGGGGCAAGGCAGTGACTCAGTTTTCTGGGGTTGAGACCAGACCTCCCCCGACACTGTCCTGAGTCTATGACTGGTGCTTCCACCTCACCAGAGACTCAGCTGAAACTGTCCAGAGAGAAGGCAGACCACACACCTCTGAGTCTCAGAGGCCACACCCAACAGACTCCTGGAGCCACACCCTACAGAAGTCTGTGAAAAGTCTGGCCAGACTGACACCTGGGGCCAAGGGGCGGAGCCATACCCACCACCCTTCCTAATCGCTGAATTACCACAGGCACTAGACTCTAGCAGAGGTTCTTTTCAGCAGCTGAGCCCAACAAGCAGCCAGCAGACAGAGGCTGCAGGAGGCGGGACTCAAAACCTTGGGTGTTTGAGTAGACTTTCCCTCAGGACCAGAGTGAATAAAAACCAGACTAGGAGTGCAGCTTGGTATTTCCATGTAAATCTGGGCTCAGCAGCAGCAGTCACAAACTCTGAATAGCTTGTACTACAAAATGGTTGCTGAGGGTCAGTGATGAGCAGTGTCCCCAATGGTCTGTGCTGGGTTCCTGCTTGGGAGGCCCAGGGCTGGCATATCCAGGGGTCAGCTGCAGAAAGCATTGGTTCAGGACCTAACAAACCTTGCTAGAGTAGTATCCTAAAGAAAAGGTCCTCACACCTGGCCCAGCTGAGGTGAGTTCCACTCTCTGTGATCAGCACTGGCACAGCGGCTCATGTGCATTGGATAGGGTGGAGCTTAACAGTCAGCCAGCCTGGGTGCAGGATATTCTGTCCAGCTAGGCTAGATTCCACAGGGGGAAGGGAGAGAGGCTTGGAGCATGGACATTTAACATGTGAGTCCCTGTGAGTCTATTGTTGGATCTGGTCAAGGGGCTTAGCAACATTTGGGAGGAGCACAGTCATCCCCAGGGGAGGACTCCCTCAGTCTTCTTCCCTGGGTCACAATAGCTAAAAGAACTTCTGCAGAGGGAACTGTTGACCACACTCAGTCTAACCATACTGCTTACCTTGTTGAGGAGAAATACAATTTGAGTATCCAGCAGTGGCTGAGGGATCAAGCTCTGGAGTAGGGGCCACATTCCCTGTACTGATCTCCTGACGAAGAGACCCCTGAAGTAGGGGGTCCCATAAACGTTGTATTCACAACTTCAGCTGCCCTAACCCACCAAGCATGCAACCTGTGGAGGGGTTGATTGGGTGAGGCCAATCTGAGCCCACACTAGTCTTACTACAGAAGACTCTGTGGGAAGACCAGGCAGCTGCAAGAGAAAGAGGAGAAGCTGAAAAGTGGAGACAAATCTTACAGAACTATTGTCATATATAAGCAGGAGGAAGCTGATCCTTATACAAAGGATGGCTACTGCCATAGTACCCAGACACAGAAAACGTAGATACAAACAGTGAGAAGTGCAGTAGCTGCAGACAGGTAGCCTATAGCGGATTACAACCACAGCTGATGCCAACCCAAGAAGAACTACAGCCAATACTACTGGTAATGGGTGGCAGACAGCACCAACCCTAGACTCAACTGCCTACACAAGTAGCACATGCAAAGATGGAGTCTAGCAGGCACCAGACATTGTGGAGAATAAATACACCCAACAGGAGAAGACAATGCACTGTATGTAACACACATAATCAAGGAGCCAGCCAGTGTGAAGTGATAACCATACCCACGAAAGGACCAACTGCATCTAATACTCACATACAACAAGAGAGAAAATAGTACCCTCAAGAAGCATTCCTAGACAAGGAAAACAAGTGGCCTGGAGGAGAGTACCACTGAGCCCATCTTCTTCATAAAGACCACACAAATATTTCAGTCAGACAGCACTACCTAATACAGACAAAATGGGCAGACAGAGAATGCAACCCAAATAAATCAACAAGAGAAATACTCAGAAAAAGATCTGAATGACATGTAAGTAACCAAAATACCAGATGCAGAATTTAAAACAATAATTTTTAGGATGCTCAAAAATCTTAGAGCAAAAATGGAGGGACATAATGAGAACCTAAATAAGGAGATAGCGGCCCTGGCCAGTTGGCTCAGTGGTAGAGCGTCGGCCTGGCGTGCGGAAGTCCTGGGTTCGATTCCTGGCCAGGCCACACAGGAGAAGTGCCCATCTGCTTCTCCACCCCTCCCCCTCTCCTTCTTCTCTGTCTCTCTCTTCCCCTCCCGCAGCCAAGGCTCCATTGGAGCAAAAGATGGCCTGGGTACTGGGGATGGCTCCTTGGCCTCTGCCCCAGGAGCTAGAGTGGCTCTGGTCACAACAGAGCAACACCCCGGATGGGCAGAGCATCGCCCCCTGGTGGGCGTGCGGGGTGGATCCCGGTCAGGCGCATGCAGGAGTCTGTCTGACTGCCTCCCCATTTCCAGCTTTGGAAAAATACAAAAAAAAAAGAGAAGGAGATAGCAAGCATAAAAAAGGACATTTAAATCATAAAAAAGAACCAGTCAGAAATGAAATACAATATCAGAAATGAAGACTGCACTAGAAGGAACTAACAGCAGGCTGGATGAAGCAAAGGATTGAATCAGTGATTTAGAAGACAAGATAAACAAAAGCATGAAGCAGAGTAGCAAAAACAAAAGAGGCTCAAAAATTTTGAGGAAACTCTAAGAGAGCTCTGTGACAACATGAATAAAACAACATCCGCATCATAGAGGTTCCTGAAGGAGAAGAGAATGAACAAGGAAAAGAAAACCTGTTAGAAGAAATAATAGCCGAAAATTTCCCTAGATTGATGAAGAAAAATGTCACACAAGTTCAAGAAGCACAGAGAGTTCCATTAAAGAGGAACCCAAGGAGGCCTATAGCAAGACACATCATAATTAAATTGTCAAAGTTAAGAGACAAAGAAAGAATACTAAAAGCTGCAAGAGAAAAGCAGTTAGTTACCTATGAAGGAGCCACCTTAAGGATGGCATCCAACTTCTCAACAGAAACTCTTGAGTTCAGAAGGGATTGGCAAGAAATATTTAAAGTGACGAAAAGCAAGACTTCTTTATCCAGCAAGGCTATAGTTTAAAATTTAAGGAGAATTAAAAAACTTCTCAGACAAAAGAACGTCACAGAATTCATTACAACCAAACCAGTGCTGCAAGATATATTAAGGAGCCTACTATAAAAAGAGCAAAGGAAAAAAATTTTGAGAAAAAAGAGAAATGTAGATTTAAAGAATAAAATGGCAATAAACAACTACATATCAATAATAACCTTAAAAGCAAATGGATTAAATGCTCCAATCAAAAGATATAAGATAGCAGCATGGATAAGAAAATAGGACCCATACATATGCTGTCTACAAGAGACACACCTCAGAACAAAAGATGCACATAAACTAAAAGTGAAGGGATGCAAAAAGTATTTCACGTAAATGGAAATGGAAAAAAAAAAGCTACAGTAGCAATACTTATATCTGACAAAATAGACTTTAAAACAAAGGCTATGGTAAGGAATAAAGAAGGTCACTACATAATAATAAAGGGATATAACCATTGTAAATATCTATGTGCTTAATATAGGAGCACCTAAACATATAAAGCAGATTTTGATGGACATAAAGAGTGAAATCAACATCAATAATTTAATAGTAGAGGATTTGAATACCCCACAAACATCAATAGATAGATTCTCTAGACAGAAAATTAACAAAGAAACAGCAGCCTTAAATGACACACTAGATCAACTGGATTTAATAGATATCTTCAGAACCTTTCACCTTAAAGCAGCAGAATATATATCCTTTTTATGTGCTCATAGTACATTAACACATAGGATAGACCACATGTTAGGACAAAAAAACAAATCTTAATAAATTTAAAAAGATTGAAATCATATCAAGTATCTTCTCTCATCACAATGGCATGAAACTAGAAATCAACTACAATAGAAAACTGAAAAATATTCAAACACTTGGAGACTAAACAGTGTGTTATTAAATAACAAATGGGTTAACAATGAGATCAAGGAAGAAATAAAAAATTTCCTTGAAACAAATGAAAATGAACATGCAACAACTCTAAATTTATGAGACACAGCAAAAGCTGTCCTGAGAGGGAAGTTCATAAGATTACAGGCATACCCTGAGAAGTAAGAAAAAAACCTCAAATAAACAACTTAACCTTGCATCTAAAAGAACTAGAAAAAAAAAAAAAAAAAAACAGCAAGCAAAGCCCAGAGTAAGTAAAAGAAAGGAAATAATAAAGATCAGAGCAGAAATAAGTGACATAGAGGAAAAAAAAAAAAAAAAAAAAAAACCAATACAGAAGATCACAGAAATGAACAGCTAGTTTTACAAAAAAGTAAACAAGATTGATGAACCTTTAACCAGACTTATCAAGAAAAAAAGAGAGAGGATTTAAATAAATAAAATTAGAAATGAAAGTGGAGAAGTAACAACTGACACCACAGAAATACAAAAGATTGTAAGAAAATACTACGAAGATCTGTATGCCAAAAAATTAGACAACCTAGGCAAAATTAATAAATTCCTAGAAACATATAATCTTCCAAAACTCAATCTGGAAAAATCAGAAAATCTAAACAGATTGATTACAACAAATGAAATTGAAACAGTTATCAACAAACTCCCAGCAAACAAAAGTCCTGGACCAGAATGGCTTCACAGGCGAATTTTACCAAATATTCAAAGAAGAACTAACAACTATCCTTCTCAAGCTATTTCAAAAAATTCAAGAGGAGGAACGACTTCCAAGCTCCTGTTATGAGGTGAGCATAATTCTGATTCCAGAACCAGGTAAAGACACTACAAAGAAAAAATGCTATAGGTCAATATCCCTGATAACTTAGATGCTAAAATTCTCAACAAAATATTAGCAAATCACATTCAGCAATACATGAAAAAAATCATACATCATGATCAAGTTGGATTTATTCTGGAGAGGCAAGGCTGGTACAATATTCACAAATTAATAAATGCGATTCATCACATAAACAAAAGGAAGAAAAATCAGATGATAATATCAATAGATGCAGAAAAAGCATTTGATAAAATCCAGCACCCATTTATGATCAAAACTCTCAGCAAAGTGGAAATGCAGGGAACATCCCTCAACATGATAAAGGCCATCTATGACAGACCCATAGCCAACATCATACTCAATGAGCAAAAATTAAAAGCAATTCCCTTAAGATCAGGAACAAGGCAGGGGTGCCCCCTTTCACCACTCTTATTCAACATAGTCACAGCAATCAGACAAGGAAAAGAAATAAAAGGCATCCAAGTCGGAAAAGAAGAAGTAAAGCTATCATTATTTGCAGATGATATGATATTGTATATAGAAAACCCTAAAGTCCCAGTAAAAAAACTACTGGACCTGATAAATGAATTCAGCAATGTGGCAGGATATAAAATTAACATTCAGAAATTAGTAGCATTTTTATACACCAACAATAAACTGTCTAAAAGAGAAATTAATGAAACAATCACCTTCACTATTGCAACCAAAAAAATAAAGCACCTAGGAGTAATTTTAACCAAGGAGGTAAAGGACTTGTACTCAGAAAATTATAAAACATTGATGAAAGAAATCAAGGAAGATACAAACAAGTGGAAGCATATACCGTGCTCATGGTTAGGAAGAATAAACATCATTAAAATGTCTATATTACCCAAAGCAATCTATAAATTCAATGCAATTCCTATTAAAATACCAATGGCATACTTCAAAGATATAGAATAAATATTCCAAAAATTTATATGGAACCAAAAAAGAACACAAATAACCTCAGCCATCTTAAAAATAATCAATAAAGTGGGAGGTATCATACTTCCTGATATCAAATCATACTACGAGGTCATTGTACTCAAAACAGCTTGGTACTGGCATAAGAACAGGCATACAGATCAATGGAACAAAACAGAGAACCCAGAAATAAACCCATGCTAATATGGTCAATTGATATTTGACAAAGGAGGTAAGAGCAAACCATGGAGTAAAGACAATCTCTTTAATAAATAATGTTGGGAAAATTGGACAGGTACCTGCAAAAAAATGAAACTAGACCACCAACTTACACCATTCACAAAAATAAACTCAAAATTGATAAAAGACTTAAATGTAAGTCGTAAAACCATAAACATCCTGAAAGAAAACATAGGCAGTAAATTGCTCCGATATCTCTCATAGTAATATTTTTGCCGACTTATCTCCATAGGCAAGTGAAATTAAGGACAGGATGAACAAATGGGACTATATTAAACTAAACAGCTTTTGCACAGCAAAAGACACCATGAACAAAATAAAAAGACAATCCACACAACGGAAGAACATATTCACCAATACATCTGATAAGGAGTTAATAATTAAAATTTATAAAGAACTTCTAAAACTCAACACCAGAAAGATATACAATCCAATTAAAAAATGGGCAAAAGAACTGAATAGACACTTATCCCAAGAGGACATACAGATGGCCAATAGGCAGATGAAAAAATATTCAACATCACTAGTCATCAGAGAAATGCAAATTAAAACTACAATGAGTTACCACCTTACACCTGTCAGAATCACGCTCATCAACAAAACAACACACAATAGGTGTTGGCGAGGGTGTAGAGAAAAGGGAACCCTGCTTATGAGAATGCAGACTTGTGCAGCCATTGTGGAGAACTGTATGGGGTTTCCTCAAATAATTAAAAATAGAATTGCCTTTTGACCCAGCTATCCCACCTTTAGGAATATAACCTAAAAATACCAAATCACTGATTCAAAAGGAGAAATGAATCCCCATGTTTATTGCAGCATTGTTTACAATAGCCAAGATCTGGAAATAGCCCATGTGTCTGTCAGTGGATGAGTGGATTAAAAAAGGCTGGTACATATACACAATGGAGTACTATGTGGCTGTGGAAAAAAAAGGAAATCTTACTTTTTGTGACAGCATGGACAGACCTGGAGATTATTACGCTAAGTGAAATAAGCCATGCAGAGAAAGAAAAATACCATGTGATTTCACATATATGTGGAATCTAATGAATAAAGTGAACTGAGGAACGGAATAGAGGCAAAGGCGGGATCACAGGGACCAGAGGGAAGGGGGATGAGGGGATGGTATCAGAGAAGGTAAAGGGATTAGTAAAACTATATATACATAACACAGAGATATAGATAACAAGACAGCAAATCCTAAGGAGAAGCGGGGAGGGATTTAGGGGGCAAAGGGAGTATTAAAAGGGACTCAGGGGTGGGGGTGAGGGAGTTATATTCAGTGGGACACTTGAATCCATGTAAACACAGTAAATTAAAAATTAATAGAAGTTAAAATAAAAATAAAAGACAAGAAAGTAATTATTGTGCTTTCAATTTAAATTTAACATGTGTTACGGTTGAAGTAATCATAATGTTGCTTTGGTTGAGTCAGCTCAACCAAATCAATAGACAGCTGCATGAGTGACAAGGGCAAAGGTTTCCAGTTTTGGGAGGTAGATTTTGGAGGGCAAGTTTGCTTCTGTGTGTAGCAGAGTGAACAGTGGGTATGTAATGTGGCGTAGGGGACTATGGGTCTGCCCACCTTACCCTCAAAATTTTTCCTGCTAATTGTTAAACACAGTACCTAAACTTCAAACATGAGAGCTTTATCTCTTTGAGTATTGAAAAGTTTTCTTAAACATTTTTTTTTTTTGCCGTGAACTATAAGATACATATTTAGAAGTGTATAAACCATAAAATTTAACAATTACGGCAATTATAGGTGAACATCTGAGTAACTACCACTTAAATAAAGAAATAAACCATTAACAGTACCTGCCATGTATCTCATCTAATTCATAGCACCTTGCCTCTTTCCCAAGGATAACAATTTTTGTATTTTTCTTGCATTTATAGCAAAAGTTTCTTCTTTATGGTTTTACCAGTTATGTATGCAATCCTAAACAACATAATTATAGTCTGCTTATTTTTAAAAACTATATCAGTGCAGTTGTGCTACAGGCATTCTTTAATTTCTTGCTTCTTTTACTAACATTATATGTAAGATTCATTTATATTGTGGCATTTATCTGTAGTTAATTCAACACTGTTGGCATATGGTATTCCACTGAACTCTAATAGTGCATGTAAGCTATATTTTCTTTATCTTTTGAGTTGTTCATATGATTTTTCTATCTCTATCTTTTGTTGTGATGAATTATATTGATTGATTTTAATGTTAAATCAATCTCACATGCTTGTATTTTGGAACTATTTCCATATGTTGAGATTAGCCTCTCTTTCCCCCTTGGCATACTAGTCTTCCTGAGTTGTGGAATCAAGAATACACTAGCCTGACCAGGTGGTGACACAGCGGATAGAGTGTTGGCCTGGAGCACAGAGGACCCAGGTTCAAAACCCTGAGGTCACCAGCTTGAATGTGGGATCATAGATATGAGCCCAAAGGTTGCTGGCCTGAAGCCCAAGGTCGCTGACTTGAGCCCAAGGTCGCTGGCTTGAGCAAGGGGTTACTGGCCTAGCTAGAGCCCCCTAGTAAAAGCACAGATGAGAAAGCAATCAATGAATAACTAAGGTGCCGCAACAAAGAATTGGTGCCTCTCATCTTTCTCCTTTCCTGTCTGTCTGTTCCTATCTGTCCCTCTCTCTGTCTCTCTTTCTCTATCTCTGTCTCTTTTCACTAAAAAAAAAAAAAAAGAATACACTACATAAAAGAAGAAGTTGGGAAATGTTCCCTCTTTCTAGTCCCTGCAAGAACTTTTCCAAAATGATATTATCATTGAAATATTTCATTATTGAATGTTTGGTAGAATTTTCTGGTGAAGGACCTGATTTCTGCCCCCCTGCTCCAGAGGCTGCTGATTTGAAGCTCCAGTTTCCTGGCATCTCTCCTCACAGTGGCAGGTGCCCTCGGGCAGCACTGGTGCTCAGTGACTTTCCTCACCTCGCTGGGGTCTGGATTTCTCTCAGAGTTTGTCTGCCCATTTTTCACTGTTTTGTCAAGGGTTCAGTGTTTAAAGGTACTTTTAAATATTTTTATTTGTTTTTGTTTGCTTTCAAGTTTACATTTTTATTTGCTTTTAAGTCTGAGAAAGGTAGTTCTGGGTAAATATTTAATTCCATATAAATGGAGTTATAAAATGCAAATGCGCTTTGGAGGGTAAACTCTGAGTGCCTGATTGATTGACCTGAGTTCATTGTGTTCCCAGTATATTCCAGAACTGAGCTAGTTAGGACCTCTAAGACAAAGGCGAAGGATATAAGGCTCTGGCCCCTGTAAGGAGGACAGGCAGTGGTAGTGACCCTTACCTCTCATGCCAAGCCAGCTCGAACTTCTACTGGGAGAAGTAGACATGACTACTGTCTTGTGATCCACTTGTATCACCATTTCATTCTGACTCCAATATAACTTTAGTCTCTGATGCCACCTGCTGAGCCCACTTCCAGCTCCACATCTGCCCTGGTTTCAGTACTACCAATAAGCTCTGTTCTTATTTCTTGCACACCTTCAATATCTAGTGCATCATAGTTCATTAGTCTCTGGAATGAGGCCACCCTACCTTTGAACATGAGTTTCAAAGAACTAGTGGAAAGGGGAAGAGTAAGATAAAGTCTACAAGAAGGATATGGATAATTATGCTTATGTTTGTTACTTGAAAAAAAAAAGTCTTTTGACAACTTCAATGACTTGGGGATAGCATGGGTGGGGAGAGAGATGGCCTGACATCCTAGACTCACACAGGTAGCTACAGTAAGCAGAGATAAAGGATATAATAAAATTGGTGTTAGGGTTCTCAGGCAGGAGAAGTCAGTCCTGTAGGTGAAGAGGACAGGTGAGGGTTGCTGCCAGGAATGCCGAGTATTGGAGTCTCGTTTCCTTCCACCAGAGTTGACCTGAAGATTGGGATGGTATTGTTTATATTGTGCATCAAGACTCTGGAGCTCTCTAATTCTTCATAGGGGAGAAGCTGTCTTTACTGAATTTAAGACATCTAGATCACTTATCAGATCAGGTAAATGAATTTATTCTTACTCACAATTACAACAATCAGAAACTATGAGACATACATATCCCATCATGAAAACTTTTCCTTCTTAAGCACTGATACAGCAGCAAATTAAAGATGTTTGGTTTTAATAAGAAGTTTCACAAATTGAAGTAGTGAAGCAAATATATCCATGTTAATCTCAGCTCCATTAAACATGCGCACCCAAAGAAAAAAAAATGATTAGCTGCCCAGCAGAAAGAATAAAATCATCAAGAAATGAAAACATGTTTACGTTTATAAGAAGCTGAGATGAGGAATAAATGTAGGAAAAAAATCAGTGACTTTGAAATATAATCCTGGTGCTTTTTTTCTATGAATGCTTATGTTTGTTATTTGAGCGAAAAAAAAGTCTTTTGACAACTTCAATGACTGCTGAACAAAGACAGTTTTTTCATTTGTTCAAAGAATTGATCAAATGCTTACGGAGGAACAACCTTAATTCTAATCCCATTGTTGCTCAAAGGCACCTGGGGGAAATTCACTGATTTATTGGTTCATTTACACACAGCAAAAAAAAATATTTGTTTTGCACCAACTATGTTCTAGGCACTGAACTTAGTCCTGAAGATAAAACCGTGGAGAAGATGGAGACCATCCTTCCCCTTTCTGAACTGCGGTTAATCAGACAAATTAAGGCAACTACAGTATGGGAAGTGCCAGGGGACAAAGTGCAGGCATTCTCAGTAAGCACCCGGAAGGGACCCTCTGCCTTTCTGTAAACAGGAGTTAGGGCAGTGAGATAAACGAAGGGTGTCGGAAGAAGAAGCAACAGCTCCTGTGGCCCAAGGTCAAGAAGATTTTGTCAAAACACACTTGACTTGATGAGGGGAGGAGAGCAGCTAGAGCAGTGGTCCCCAAACTTTTTACACGGGGCCAGTTCACTGTCCCTCAGGCTGTTGGAGGGCCGGACTATAAAAAAAAGCTATGAACAAATCCCTATGCACACTGCACATATCTTATTTTAAAGTAAAAAAACAAAACAGGAACAAATACAATATTTAAAATAAAGAACAAGTAAATTTAAATCAACAAACTGACCAGTATTTCAATGGGAACTATGGGCCTGCTTTTGGCTGATGAGATGGTCAATGTCCGGTTCCATATTTGTCACTGCTAGCCATAACAAGTGATATGACGTGCTTCCAGAGCCGTGACACGTGCGTCCCATGTCACCAGAAGTGGCACCGCCACATACAGTGCTCCTGTACAGCATCCACATCCTGTGCTCCTCTCACCACCAGTGAAAGAGGTGCCCCTTCTGGAAGTGCGGAGGGGTGGATAAATGGCCTCAGGGGATCACATGCGGCCCGCGGGGCCGTAGTTTGGGGACCACTAAGCTAGAGTGTTAAATCAGGTAAAATAATTTGGTCTTTACCTTGGGAATGATGAGCTGTTGATCACATATGTATTTTAAAAATATCTGACTATTGTGGGGGTTTAGGGGAGGAATTGGCAACAAAGTTTAAAGGGACTGGACCAGGTGATTTTTAAGATTTTTTTTCTACCACAGAAATTCCATGATTTGATGCTGTGGTGGGATTCAAATAATTTAACAACCAGTTCTTTGCCCTAATGACCGTTTTAAGTATAAAAAAAGATATACAGAAAGGTAGTTTATTATTTCATGCATTTAATACTTAAATAAGAACAATAAAAGAGGTACACAAAACTAGATTATTTTATAAAAAAGTTTTAAAATATTAATGAAAAAACATTAAATACCTGACCAAAAAACAATAAAGTTGTTACTTAAGATATTTCCATATTGCTTCTTGATCGGTGTCCTCACTTGCAATTTTCTTTGCTTTTATTCGACCAGCCTCGGCTGTGTGATTTATCTTTAAGCATCTTTTCACTGTAGGCATGGAATCCATTCCTTGTTTAGAGGTAGGCTTATTAGACTAATCTATATAAATAAAATGTAGTATTTCATCAAAGGTATAATGAATTTTATGGAATGAATAAATAAATATAATAAACATAGTTCTATCAAATATTTTCACCTATGGAGAGAGTGAACATTACTACGGTGCTTATAATTTGTTGTTTGTAGATGAATGTTAAAAAAGAGTAAGGAATGTATTTTTGTGATTTCCACATTGTCCAGGAAGCCACCCACCTTAGAGAGAACCTTGATTACAGGTGCCATTATAACAACTGGTTTGCTGAACTCAACAAAAAATTAAGTATTGGTTCTGTTGAACTGGTGTGAACTGGCTGAATCCCACCACTGATTTGATGTAATAAATCATACAGAGGTTCTGTAAGCAATCACTGGGTCATTCAGAACAGCCACTGATTATAATAAGGGCTAACATTTATTATAAATCTACTGCAGATCAAGACCTGTTCTAAGCACTTTATGTTAATCAATGAGTTTAAAACCCACAATGACCTATGACACATGTCACATTGTTTTTATCAGCCGCATTTTACAGAGGAGACCGACAGGCAGTGAGAATCATCATTTAGTAATTGCAGTCAGAAAGCCAGTTTCCAGTGCCCAGGCTTTGCACCTTGGGTTAGAAATATACCAACCATTCTCCTTCCCAATAAGCATGTCTTACAGGAAGTTATTGCCTGGAGAAGTGAAAAGAGGTCTTTCTCCGTGACTCGGAGTGACGAACCTGCAATTTCTATCCGAAGGTGAGATGCATGCCAGTAGGAATGTAGGAAGTATCCAAACGTTATTTTCAATGTCTGCACTCAGAGATCAACTTGGTTTTGTCATAAATATAAAGGTTTCTAGCTTTCACAAAATCTCTCCCTAATCCCACCACCACCAAGTTTAAATTGGTTAACCAAATGCTTCCTTTTTGAGTAATAAAATTAGACAAAGAAAAGTGTAAGAAGTAAAATGAGTCTATGATTATATCCTTTATAAATAGAGGGGTTTCTTTTTAACTTAAGTATAATTGTTTCTGATAGTTTACTGAATTGAAAGTGGCTTGAATTAATAAATGAGTTAAATGCACAGCAGATGGCCAGTCACTCTGATAGTACAGGTCTGGCAGCTGAAAGGGTTGCAGTTCTTATCTAAGATTTCCAGTTTAAGAAAATCAGTAATTTCTAGACAACCTTGTGGTTAAGTAAATTAACTTTTCATTTTTTTATTTTTAGAAAAGAAATGTTCTCCCCAAATTGGAAGCCATTAATACACTGACATTAATTCATAAAAAAATAAAAACCCACTTATATTTTAACCTAGCAGCAATACTTTTAACATATTCAATAGCTGCAATTCTTACATATAGGTTCAATTGGGGCAACTTATGTAATTAATCCAGATTAGAAATGCCTCTTATTTTATTAATTATTCTGTTAAAACATCATTCACGATTATAAGAGTCCATTTTCCCTTCCCTTCTTGGCTCGTGGCGTTCCCCTCTCTCCCTCACTGTCCTCTATTCATTTATCCCGCCGTAGGGAGCCTCGTGTTAGGAGTCGCATCTAAACCAGTGCACATGCCACACCACAGGGTTTTAAGATACTTCATATTTCCCTTTGTAGCTTCCTAAAATCAAGTCCTATGTATTCTGTATAGCTATGGTCCAGTTATTTTCAGGGTTTAGAAATTGATTTTAACTTACCTCCTTTGTTGTAATCTTTAACAAATTGTTACTTGATGAGAGATTTCTTTAATAATTCATCCAGTGATTTGTTTGAAAAACATTTGTGGCTACTACTGTGTGTCATAAAACGTTAGGCCTTGAGAACACAAAAAGAAATAAGGTAATTCTTGCCCTCAAAACTTGTGACCCAGTGAGAGGCATGTGACAGTGCTGTGGTGAAGGGGAGCGTGGGATGCAGGTGGATACATAAAAGGAGCAAAGACATGGATCCCACCTTTCCATCCTGTGAGTCTCCTAGGGCTGCTGTAACAAATGACCACAAACTCAGTGGCTTAAAACAATACAGATCTATTTTCTTATAGTTCTGAAGGTCAAAAGTCCAGAATGAGTCTCACTGGACTAAAATCAAGTTGTTGGCAGGATTGTATTACTTCTGGGCCCTCAGTAAAGAACGGGATAACCAAGCTGAGGTTTGAAGGATGAGCAGAGGGCATAGAGTGCACCCAGTACAGGTATCAGCATGGAAGAGGCAGAGAGGATGTCAGGACAGGTGCCTTAGGAAACCTACTATTATAGTTGACTGGTAAGAATGGAGGGCAGGATGTCTGTGGAAAGGAGCTGGAGATAAAAGTATAAAGTTGCAATGAAAGGGAAACTGTAAGAGGATTTTTATGCCAGGCAAAGGATGTGAGCTTTGTTCCATAGGCAATGGGAAGCCAGTGAAGGCTCTCCAGCAGAGACGATCTACAGGAAGTCCTTGGGTTATGACAGCATCAACATACAACTTTTCAAGTTTATGATGCTCACTCTCATAAAAACTTAAGAAATTGAGACACGAGTGTTTCAGCTTATGCTGTTACCATTTGTATTTATGGACTAGATGGGCAAACTAGTTCGTTTGTGCGCGGCGGAACAAAACACAGTAACACAGCCTATGAGTGAGAGAGCTGGCGTCCCCCGTATGATTGCCTGTGTCATTTTGGACCATTAAAAGTGCAAGTGTTCCGTTTGGTTAGGCTAGGGTGTGTTTCGGCTTACAGCGAAATTCAGAATACGTCACTGTCGTAGGAACGGAACTGTGTTGTAACCCAAGGACCCCCTGGATTGCAGCTATGGAGAGAGATGGAGTGGGAGGTGGTGGTGGGAAAGACTGGAGGGAGAACTGGAAGATTACTGCAATAGTTCAGGTAGAAGATGAAGGCACCCCGAAATGTGACACATACTGTAGTGGGGAAAAAGAGAGTAATTGATTCACGAGCTAAAAGACAGTGGGACTCCACATGGGAGTGAGGTAGAATATGGAAATCTAAGGTGGCTTGTAGGCCCTGATAGGGTGTCTACCTTCACTGAGAGAGGGTCTGAGCTGAAGAAATAAAGGAAGGCATTATTAGCAGAGGTGGCAGGTGAAGAAGAATAAACATTTACTGAGCACACACCACATGGCAGATCTGAGATGCTCTATTTACCTATAGTTTCACATTTATTTCTCACAAGGACTTGCTGCATTAGGTACTATGAGCCCCGTATTACTGAGGACAAGGAAGCCGAAGTTCAGAAAAGTCAAATAACTTGCTCTAGATCACCGAGCTAATAAGTGTCTCAGCTGCTCATATTGCTTCTAGTCTCCATGGTTCTCTGGAGATTGACAAAGCATGAGGGCCAAGAATGGAATCTGAGAAAGAATGCTACTGAAATGGTGGCTGGAAGAAGAAGGCCAATGAGGGGGGCCGTGGACGGGTGGTCTGTGAGGAAAGGGATGGCAAGGGAGGTGTCATAGAGGCAGTAGTCAGGAGCCCCTGACGGTGGAGGCAGCCGTCAGCAGGGCCACTGCAGCCCTGAGATGAGGAGTGGAAAAGTGTGATCTTGGGAGAGCAGTCTTGATAGGGTGGTGCCTATTTGCTGGAGCCTGAGGCAAAACTTAAAAAAGTAAGAGCGGTAAGTGCAGATGATTCCTTTCCTGAGTGGCCATGGAAGGAAGGAGAAAGATTGAGAGCCGTAGAAGGCACTCAGGGTTCAGGTAAGCTTTTGCTTGTTTATATGACTAGTTTAGACATAAGGAAGTTGATCAGATTTTGTGCTGAGAAGGACCTAGGGTCGAGGAAAGACTTGGTAGATATAAAAGAGGGAGATTATTGATGAAGTAAAGTTTGTCAGGTGATTCAAAAAAATCTCAGCCTGGAGAGAGACGACGGCCTCCACCTTAGTCTTCAAGTTAGTCCCTGCTCTGTGATCAGGAATGATTCTTCCTCTGCTGTCCTGAAAGTGACCTACTTGGTTCCATCACTCTTCATGTATACTCTTGAAAACAACCTGAGATTTCTGAGGCCTAATCCAGCAGTCTTCTGAAGGGAAGCACTTTGACTACAAAAAAAAAAACCAAAAAAAGTTCTAACACAGTTTCTGGCTCTCCCATAAACGTTCTGGGACCTGGTCTCTTAGTGTTCCCTGCCTCGTATCTCCTTAGATTCCCGAAGCACCGCAAAGATTTGAGAGCTCATTGTGTTCATGTTTACATCTGCTTGCACTCACTATAGTTGTGTGCACACAGTGGGTGTGTAATAGACTTACTGATTTGCATCTGTTTGATCTTGACAAAATCAGGACCATATAAACCTCTTAAGGATGATTACTATTTTTCTTAGACAGGAGGTAAGAAATCCCTCTCTGTATTTAATCTTTCTAATCCAAAAGAAAGAGGTGAGATCATACCATAATATCTAAGCAGCCTTTGTTATATTTCTTATTGGCTCAAATTGTTATAACAACATCTAAATAGACTGTGATTTAGAAGGAAGCAGTGGCTCTACCAGATACTGCTGGCTCCCCTCTCCTTCAGACTGTGGAGATGTCCGCCCCACTACATGTAGGGACAGAATAGTTGTTCATTCTATATGTATCAGTAAGTTGTTTGCAGGTGGCCATTACCCAAATGAATGAATTATGTAATAGCATTACAATGGCTAGTCGATGTAGAAATTTGACCCAGAGACAAATCCATTAACATGTTTCTGCTTCTTTCTAATTTCAGAATTCTATCAGATTAAGACAAAATTGAGGCAAATTAGGCTAACTTAAACTGAAGTCAGGAGGCTATTATTTTTCATTCCTATGTGGAAGCCTATTCTATCAAGCACTTAGGTTAGATGCAGTGTAAGAGGCCTGTGGTTAGTACATGTGGGTGACTGAGCTGGTTGTGGAAGCAGAACACGCTCACATCTAGAAGAAAGGGAGACACATTCGGGCACCTTTTAGCACAGTGCTTGACTTTTTTACTCTTTGTAAGGCTGCTTTGATATTGTGAAATCACTGTTTTCAAATCACATCTCTATGTGCAGTTGAAACCACAACCCACCTCAGTTTCCCTTGGTTTTTAGCAGCAGTGAACATAAAAATCACAAAATAAAGTGGTTAGAATGTTTGCCACTCCCTCCAGACGCAGGATCGAGTTCTATATGGGCAACATCTCCACAGCAAAGGACTAAAAAGAGACACATTAGCTGCTTCATTTACATCGTATTCTACTGTGTCACTCACTAGGCAGTCCTGCGGTCAAGTCCTGTCCTGAGCCCTGTGGTAGGAGAATAAGGAGTCAGGGGTTGCCTTTTTGAAGCCCTGAAGAGCATTCCCAGATTTGTCATGAAGTCTCATCACTGAAGTATTTGGAGGCCTTGTGCCTGAGGGGCTGTCCATCAGCAGAGTCATAAAGCAGTGTTCTTGGCTGCATGGAATCAATAAATATCCCCTGGCCCTTCTGTGAATAGCAGAAGTGGTGACCTCATGGTCACAGAAAATTTCTAATTTGGATAATTACATTCTGCTTCTCTCTGTTGCTCCTGGAACTTAAATAGAAAATAAAATTCTTCATTCGTTTGTCAACTATTGCTTCAATTGCACTGCTGTGAGCGTGACTGTGAGCTGAACAGCTGCTGTGCCCTACTTCGGAGGTGGCTGCATTTTAATTAAATTTTACTTTAATTGACTGGAACACTATATAGGTAATAAATCTGTTTGCAAAATGCTTTTGAATCTGTTTAGATAGAAATATTCACATAAATATTAAAACACACTAATTAGCTTTATAAAAGATATTTTGGAGTTATAGTTTTTAAAAGATATTTTACAAAACAAAGTCTGTTACTGGATGTTTATCATGAGTGTATAATAAAATGCACATGACTTTTGTTCAATAAAGCTATGAGTATTCTATTATCAAGTCAGTTAATCAGTGGGTATGTCCTCAACACATACACAGCACAGTGCTGGGCTCTGGCTCTTGTTAAGAGGTGCCAACAAACCTAAGAATAAGTTGTTTACAATAGGGGTCAGTTTGTCCCAGCAAGGCAAGCATTATGGAGACACCAAACTATAAGGCTACCTCTCTCCAGTTTCCCATAAATACCAAAAATCCCACTATTAAATTTCTGTGGAAAAATCCATTGAAATGCAAAGTTACATTTTAAAAGCAATACCGAACTGTCAAATATTCTTACAAGTTTCTCTTTCAACATTTAATAAAAGCCTTCTATGTACTCTAAATGTACTACTAGAAACCTTGCCTACGGTATTATCATCTGTAAGGCCAGGGGCCGCTGCTGTGGCCAGGCAGGCTCCCACTGGATTCGGGCAGATGGTAAAGGAACTGTGGAGCCAGAGGATGGTGGGCCATTCCATTTATTAAAGTCTCATAATGGCGGATGAGCAAACAGGCAGGGGAAACCACTTACCTTTCTCCTTACAGGCCCCCACCAGTCCCAGAACTCCCCAGCCAAACAGGCTGGACGGAAATCAGGACTCTCAAGCCCCTACTGCGTCTCCAGTTCCACAGCCCAGATTCATTCTCTGGACTAACCCTCCAGACTCTCTCTCTCTCTCTGCTCTCTCTAGCAAAACAGGCTGGGGGAAAAAGAAAAAACCTTCTCTAGCAAACAATTGCCCTCCCAAGCAGGAAGGCAATCCGCAATTTGCAATCTGCTGCCCGAGGGCAAGCACAGCCTTTCATAGACCACACACTCGCGCTGCCTTGCGCTAATGCAACAATTAGGCAAAATATAAGTGAGCAAATTTAACAAACACTTTGTAAGGTCAGTGGATAATGGGGGATGGTCACGTGGGGAACTCAGACCCGCGAACTTTGGCTAGAACCGCCCACAATCAAGCACGCAAAAGGAAGCTTCCCAGGAACCATTTGGAAAGAATCAATCGTCTGCCAGCCAGTGAAATTTCACCACATCATAGTAGTTCCACTTCCCTAGAGGGACCCTTTAAATATTTCCCACGCGGTTTTAATCCGTGCAACTTCCCTAGCTTCCATCTTTCTTTCCTCGGGGCCAGGGAACCTTGCTGGGCGGAGTGTGCGCTCTGTACTCAATAAAGCCGTTTATTATTCCACACTTTGTGGCTCTGGCCCCGTTCCTTCCTTCTTGGCGGGGAAAAATACCTTACATTTTGGTGCTGAAACCCGGGAAGGAGTTAGAAGTCTGCAAGGACCGCTCCTTTCCCCTCCCCTCCGAGAAAGAACCAGGATCTCCGACCTTCCACCCACTTCGGCGCACGGTGTGGTAAGTCCCCTGCCTCCAACCTTCCTCTCAGTTCTTTCTGAGACTCCCTGTCCGAAACCGTAGCTACGTCAGGGAAGTCTTTTCTGTCCATCCGAGTGTGTGTGCTTGTCCCCAAGCACATCCACTTTACCTTTTCCGTCTGTGGCCAGACCTTTGAGTTTTTAGGACTCTAATACTCAATACTGACCACTCCGAGGACTGAGGGCGGCTATGAGGGCACAGGAATCTCCCTCCCTAAAGAAGAAGAAACTGTTCTTCTTCTCCGCTGTGGCCAGGCCACAGAACCCACTGAATTAGCCTCCTGAAGGGACTTTCGGTGTTAACACCCTCACCAATTTAACTGTTGCCAAAAAAGCTGGGAACTGATTGGAGGTCTCTTACATTTATGGCTTCTAATTATTCGCGCACCCATCCTTAATCTCTGTGCTGCCTGTTCCACCGCGCAGGCCTTTTTCTGGCCAGAGAAACCTCACCTAAAACCTCCACTCCTAATCTTTCCTTCTCCGCGGACTCCCTCTGAAAGGGGCTCTCTCTTCCCTCTGAAAGCCCCCTCCCTTCTCAAAAACCTGTTTCTTATTCACTACTACCATCTCTCTTTCTTCTCCCCTGCTGGTCAGGGGCCCTTCCCTTCACTGTGTTCTTAAGTCCCTCCTCTGTCAGGCCTTTCTCAGCCTGGCATTGGCTCTTACACCAGTTTTCAGAATGTCCAACCCCAATTTTCTTGCAGGAAGTTCCTGCCCTGTCCAGCGTTTCCTGCAGGATCTGGGTGCCGAGCTCCGCATGAGCCCCCCCTCCTTTTATTCTCAACCCCCCCAAACCCCTATCCTGAACCTGTGAACATGGCATTTAAAGTTTTTAATGGTCCCAATTAGTAGAAACAGGCCAAGGCTGTTTACCAGGCCCCCCATGCAGCAGAAAGTAATGCTCCAAACCCAAACTCTTGTGGCAACCCTGTGACCAGCAGAACCACCAGCAGCTTGCTTTAAGTGTGGCAAGCTGGACCACTGGTCCCGGCAGGGCCCCTGCCAGCAGCTTCCCACTGAGCCCTGCCCTGACTGCAAGCAGCCCAGTCACTGGTGGAGTGATTGCCCCTTTGGGCAACAGGTTTTTCCTCAGCGCCTCTACGTGGAGGACAAGCTGTCTGAATGGAAAGGCCAATCTAGCCAGGTGGGTGCATTGCTCGAACTCCTAGGACACAGCCTGGACTTGGAGAACCCAGGGTTCTGCAACAAGTGGGTAAGTCAGTCCATCTAATTTCTTGTGGACATGGGGGCTTCCTTCTCTGTTTTGCTATCACAATCTGGACCTCTAATTCCCTCACAGGTCTCGGTTATGGGAATGGATGGGACCTCTTCCTTTCCCCTTTTTACACCACTCCTGACGTGCAGTTCTGCCTCAAGCTTGCCTCCTTACAGGACCACTGGCAGTCGGAACCACTGGACTCCATCCATCTCCAGCTCACCAAAAGGCTGGACCCTGCAAATTCCCCTATTACTCCTCTTTTTTTTAAATCCTTACAGGACCGCATCTGCTAAGTTTCTCAACTCACGGCCACACAGATGTTCCTCCTGACACCCCTCAAAGCCACCACCTTCCGATCTCCCCCTCCCCACGATGCCCCTATTCAGCAGGAAGTAGCCAGACGAATAAACAGCACCCCTTTTTCTATTTAACACAAAAGGTCAGAATGTAAGGTCAGTGGATAATGGGGTGGTCACGTGGGGAACTCAGACCCGCAAACTTTGGCTAGAACTGCCCACAATCAAGCGCGCAAAAGGAAGCTTCCCAGGAACCATTTGGAAAGAAGTGATCATCTGCCAGCCAGTGAAATTTCACCACCTCATAGTAGCTCCACTTCCCTAGAGGGACCCTTTAAATATCTCCCATGCGGTTTAATCTGTGCAACTTCCCTAGCCTCCATCTTTCTTTCTTCGGGGCCAGGGAACCTTGCCGGGTGGGATGCGTGCTCTGTACTCAGTAAAGCCGTTTGCTATTCCACACTTTGTGGCTCTGGCCTCTTCCTTCCTTCTCGGCAGGGAAAAATACCTTACACACTTATTTCAAACTTATTTGCCCAACATCATCACTATTAGTCAGTGAAGAAATTGTGTGAGAGACAGTAAATTGGCCAAGGTTGCGTGCTTAGTAAACACTAGAAGTGGGATTCGACTCTTGGCAAGCTGTTGCTGTTTCAGCCTTCTAGGCTGGCCTCCTTGCTGGTGAATTCGAGGTGACTCTTGTCCCCCAGGCTGAGGAGAAGGCAGAGAGCTACCCGTCTCCATGAGTGTGACGAGAACTGCTCAGAGAGGTGTGCACCGTGGTACCAGAGCCCAGAGGAGAGAATGAGGAACTCTGCCTTGGGGATCAGAAAAAGGGTTGCAAAGGAGATGGCATTTTATTTTTGTTTATTTATTATTTGAGAAAGGCAGGGAGAGAGAGACAGAAACATCGAGCTGCTCCTGTATGTGCCCTGACTAGAGATTGAACTGGTAACCTCCATCCTCCAGGGCAATGCTCTAACCAATCGAACTATCCAGCCAGGGCTTGGAGGTGCATTTTACATTTAGTCTTAAAAAACAAAGAGAAGATGAGTCCTAGAGCAGACATTAGAAAATTGCTTGGGCATTGGAATCAAGAAGACTAGAACTTGAATTCTGGTTCTAGTTCTTAATCATTACTCCTCCGTTCTATATAATTAAAAAAAAAACACTGGACACAATCTCTACATTGGTTTCACAATCTACAAATGGGTTTCAGCTCATTGATTGAAAAATATTTCTTTAGGATTTGTAAAGAAGACTTGCACATTATTTATTTTCAATATGTTGGAGAAGTCTTACTATGTTCTAATACCATTGGGACACATATTGGAATGTCAAAGAGGCTACGGAGGAAGACAAAGAAGAAAAAGTGAATTTAGTAATAAATGAAGAACAATGGCTCTGGATTAAGATCCTCATATCAGCCCTCTGTATCCCAAGCCAGAAGTCTAGATGTTAAGGAAAGTGAATGTGGAATAGAGCTGGAAGACTGAGAAGAACAAGAGAGTTTAAGAGAAAAGATGAGTGAAGAGGAAGCTTTGATGGGGCACATTCAGTTCTCACCAAAGTGGCTTCCGGGAAATCGCTAGAGGGAAATCTCCCACCCATGCCTGCCTGGTACACAGTTTTTTGCTAGAGAGAAATAAACAGGAAGCAGTGTAAGAACACCAAGATGTGCAGACTTTTCTGGCAGTCTGCCAGGTGCTCTATTTGAATTGCTGATGGTCCATGATAAAGGATAAACATCTTTATTTGAATTGCTGATGAAGTAGGATCGAATTTTTATATATCAGGTTCAGATGTGTAAGGAAGTGCCAATCTTAAGAAGAAAGGGATTTGATATCTAAAATACCAAATATTCGTTACTAAAATCCTTACGTGTCTCTTTTCCTGTTTTTACTATATTCTCCTGAAGAGTCTCCACTGAGCAGTCCTTAGGTCAGGGATCCCCAAACTTTTTACACAGGGGGCCAGTTCACTGTCCCTCAGACCATTGGAGGGCCGGACTATAAAAAAAAAACAACTATGAACAAATCCCTATGCACACTGCACATATCTTATTTTAAAGTAAAAAAACAAAACGGAAACAAATACAATATTTAAAATAAAGAACAAGTAAATTTAAATCAACAAACTGACCAGTATTTCAATGGGAACTATGCTCCTCTCACTGACCACCAATGAAAGAGGTGCCCCTTCTGGAAGTGCAGTGGGGGCCGGATAAATGGCCTCAAGGGGCCGCATGTGGCCCGCTGGCCGTAGTTTGGGGACCCCTGCCTTAGGTCATGCACTAGGTGTCAGTTAGAGACTCAGGAGAGTGGAGGACCGGGAGAAGATTGGCCCTGCGGACAGGAGTCCAGAGAGGAAGGTTTTATAGGCCGAGAAGCATAGCCCAGCTGTTAAATTTCTTCCTCTGTAAACAAATAGGAAAAAAAAATAGCTAATTTAAGAAAAAAGGAAAGGGATAGAGAATGTTGTTGGGGTGACTTACAAATTTAAATTAGTAAGTATACAGTAAGGATAGGGTCCAGAGCAGTTTGAGGACCTCAGTAACAAACACCAATGGACAATCTCTTCTAACTACCATTATTGGAAGGTGCTGATGTTGTATCCTGTATCAGTTTCCACTCAAGAGTCAGATTCCCAGAAAAAAGCCTGCAATGGCCTAGCTTGGGTCATAGTCCTACCCCTTGACCAGAAGATGGCAGGTATCTTGATTGTTATGCCCATCAAGTTTATATCTAGTGAGGGAAGGAAAGATAGTTTTCCAGAGCAAATCTCAGACAAATATGACATACAAGAGACTAGAGCGTAGGCAGGGAGCACCACCACTGACTCCATGTACAGTGCTGAGAAGGCAGGCAGCCTCAGGGGGCCTGGCCGGACCCCGAGGGCCGGGGATGCTCCCATGGCTTATGTCCAGAGCAAATGTACTTGACTGCCCGCATCCCCTTCTAAGACTGAATTTGGGATTCAGATCAAACTTTATTTGGATGGAAAAAATATGACTTCACTAGGCTGTTTCAAAGAGCACATCAAAGGAGCTCTTTGTAAATAAATCGTCCTGCTGTGTTACATAAATCATGAAGGACTGCAAGCTCTCTTCAATATGCAACTGGGTTGTTACAATTAATGGCAAATGCCAGTCTATTGCTGAATTTATATTTTTTCCTGTTCCTTTTATCCTTCCTAGAAGTAAAAAAAAAAAAAGTGTTGATTTGCATATCTTTGGAAGTATAGATCAACTCAGTCTGTTCTCCTCATTCCATATTCTAATACTCTCCAAATGCAAATTGGCTTTGTCCATGCAAAAGCAGGTCTTTACTAAGAACACTAGATTATTTCTATATCAATGGAGAACACAGGTTATTGAGAGATAAAGTGCTCCTGTAATGCTGCTTTTCATCTTGTCTGTAAGTTGAAGTAACACAGGCACCAGCGTGCAAACCACACTTGTATTATTGCTGCTGCTGCTGGAGCTTCTGCCATTGCTGCTTCCTGAGCGCATGAGCCCATCTGAGGACCAAACTGTCCGTCGGTGATCAGCTCTTCTTTCCCCACATGACAGAGTTACACCCTGCGAAAGTCTGCTGTTTACAGAGCTCAAATAAAACACATATTCTTTACTTCATGGTCTACCTTTACTAAAAACTTCCAGCAGTCTTCTGACTGCCACTCAATCTGTGGTCCCTGCTGCTGCTCTTTCCTAATAAGTCATAGTTCGGTGTTAAGACAATGCAAATTCTAAGCAAGATCTTCAGAATCTGCCTGACCAAGTAGTTGCACAGTAGATAGAGCTTCACAGCGCTGGGATTCAAATCACTTAACAACCAGTCTCTGCCCTAATGACCATTTTAAGTATAAAAAAACAATATACCGAAGGTAGTTTATTATTTCATGCATTTAATACTTAATAAGAACAATAAAAGGGGTACACAAAACTAGATTATGTTATAAGAAAGAATTTTAAAATATTAATGAAAAAATATTAATACCTGACAAAAACAATAAAACTGTTATTTAAAATATCTTCATATTGCTTCTTCTTCTTTTTTTGTGACAGAGAGAGAAACAGATAGGGACAGACAGGAAAGGAGAAAGATGAGAAGCATCAATTCTTCGTTATGGCACCTTAATTGTTCATTGATTGCTTTCTCATATGAGCCTTGACTGGGAGGCTACAGCAGAGTGAGTGACCCCATGTTTAAGCCAGCAACATTGGGCTCAAGCCAGTGACATTGTGCTCAAGTCATTAATCTTGAGCTTCAAGCTAACAACCTTTTGGGTTCAAGCCAGTGACCATGGGGTTATGTCTATGATCTCATGCTCAAGCCAACACCCTGCACTCAAGCTGGTGATCCTGCACTCAAACTGATGGGTCTGCGCTCAAGCTGGCCACCTCGGGGTTTTGAAACTGGGTCTTCAGTGTCTCAGTCCAACCCTCTATCCACCACGCCACTGCCTGATTAGGCTCCATATAGTTTCTTGATCCTCACTTGCAATTTGTTTCACCTATGGACAAAACAAACATTTCTAGAGGTGCTTAGAATACGCTGTTGTGCAGATGGATGTTTAAAAAATAAAGTAAGGAATGTAAATTTGAGATTTCCACATTGGGTGGCTGCCAAGGTGCCCACCTTAGAGAGAACTCTGATTACAAGTGCCACTTTACCAACCAACTAGTTTGTAGAATTCAACAAAAAACTGGGTATCAGTTCTATTGAATTGGTGCTAACCAGGTGAATCCCACCACTGCTTATGTCTGTATGCTACCAGAATGTAAAAGCTTTAGATGAAATGTAAAAAAAATGGTACACCCACCATTTTTAAAATAATGTCTGACTTCATGTCTTTGTACCTTTCACTCTTTCCACTAGTGTCACCTCACTGTGATTAATAGGAAGCCCAGCTCTAACACAGGGAGCACCTGGGGCATAAACTTCGCCGAGTATCACCGTGAGCTGTCGGCTTCCCCCGCTCTCACCCTGTGTTCCAACCGCTATGACTGAGGGTCTCCTTCACCACCGCTTCACACCGAGCTCCTCTCTTGCTTCTGAATGTTATTCTCCAGAGGATTAGGTCGCTGAGATGCTGCTTCTCCAGTTCATTATCAGAACACCCTCAGCACAGCCACATCAATTTCTCCAGGTGTCTATTCCAACAGATGATTTGTACATTGAAAATAGCATCATCTCGAGTATTTGTTTTCAAGAATTCTTCAAAGTAAACTAGTGTTCTCTATGTAGGAATCTGTTTCTATATTCTTGTTAACTCATTTTTTCATTTAAAAAAAACTTCAAAATGCATTAAAGACTCAAATGTTAAATTCAAAACCATAAAAATCCTACAAGAAAATATGGGCAGACTAACTAGGCAGTGGCGCAATGGGTAGAACGTCAGCCTGGGACACTGAGAAACTGAGTTCGAAACACCAAGGTCACTGGCTTGAGCGCGGGCTCACTGGCTTGAGCGTGGGATTGCAGACTTGAGTGTAGGATCACAGACATGACCCCAAAGTTACTGGCATGAGCCCAAGGCCTCTGGCTTGAGCAAGGGGTCACTGGCTCAGCAGGAGCCATCTGGTCAAGGCACATCTGAGAAAGCAATCACTGAACAACTAAAGTCTCACAACTATGAGTTGATGCTTCTCATCTCTCTCCCTTCCTGTCTTCCTGTCTCTCTCACCAAAAAAAGGAAAAAAAAAGAAGACAAAGGCAGTAAAATCTCAGACATTTCTCATAGCAAATATAACACCTTGGCAAGGGAAACAAAAGAAAGAATAAACAAATGGAATTACATTACAAAAGAATGTTTCTGCAAAACAAAGAAAACCACCAACAAAATGAAAGATGAGCCAAATTTTAGAAAAATTTGGTGATACATTTAATAAAGGATTAATATACAATATTTATAAAGACCTTATACAAGTCAATACCAATAAAACAAACAATCCAGTTTAAAATGTGTATAGGAGGCCCTGGCCGGTTGGCTCAGTGGTAGAGCGTCGGCCTGGCGTGCAGAAGTCCTGGGTTCGATTCCCAGCCAGGGCACACAAAAGAAGCGCCCATCTGCTTCTCCACCCCTCCCCCTCTCCTTCCTCTCTGTCTCTCTCTTCCCCTCCTGCAGTCGAGGCTCCACTGGAGCAAAGATGGCCCGGGTGCTGGGGATGGCTCCTCGGCCTCTGCCCCAGGCGCTAGAGTGGCTCTGGTCGCAACAGAGTGACGCCTGGGAGGGGCAGAGCGTCGCCCCCTGGTGGGCGTGCCGGGTGGATCCCTGTCGGGCATATGTGGGAGTCTGTCTGACTGTCTCTCCCCGTTTCTGGCTTCAGAAAAATACAGAAAAAAAATGTGTATAGGATCTGAATAGACACTTCTCCAAAGAGGACATACAGATGGCCAAAGACATAAATAGATGCTCAATGTCACTAATCATCAGTAAGATGCAAATTAAAACCACAATAAAATATCATCTCTACATCTGTCAGAATGGCAATCATTAGTAGATTAACAAACAATAAGTATTGGTGAGAATATGGAGAAAAGGAACCCCCTTGTGCATTATTGGTGGGAATGTACATTGGTGAAGCCACTATGAAAAGCAGTATGGAGTTAACTCAAAAAATTAAAAGTTAAAATGCCTATGACCCAGCAATTTCATTTCTGGGCTAAACAAACTTGAAACATTAATTTGAAAGAATACATATACCGCTATTTCATTGCAGCATTATTTACAATAACCAAGATCTGGAAGCAGTCCAAGTGTCCATCAGTAGATGACTGAATAAAAGTTGTGGTTCTTTTATACAATGAAATACCACATGGCCATAAAAAGAAGGAAATCTTACCCTCTGGTCCATCTATGTTGAGCCTGAAAAGTATGAGGCTATGTGTAGTAAGCCAGTCAGGGAAAGACTAGTACCATATGATTTCACTTAATATGTGGAATCTAATGAACAACATAAACTAGCAAACAAAATAGAAACAGGCTGAGAGACAGAGAAAAGACTGACAGTTGTCAAAAGGCAGGGGGTTTGGGAGGCTGGGTGAAAATGGTGAGGGATTTAAGCAAAACAAAACAAAATCAAAACCAAAAAAACCCACACCCAACTCAGACACTGACAACAATATGTTGATTATCAGAGAGAACGGAGGTAGAAGAGGGTAAAAGTGAGATAAATGGTGACAGAAGGGACTTGACTTGGGGAGGTGGACACATAATACACAGATGATGTATGTAAAAAAGACGAGAAAATTATAGAAATGCTGCCCTTTGTCCAAATTTCAAAGACAAAGTTAAAATACAAAGAAAACCATATTTATTTTTAAGTGATTGTAACATGCCTTCTTTAAAGTTTTTTTGGAAAACACTCTATATCATGTAGATTCGTGGTTGTGAGGATGCAGCACTCTATGCAACTTTCATGTATTCCCTGTGAGAGAAAAACAGTGTCCTAAAGAGAGATTAATCTTGTTTTCCTTTAAATTTGGGGTTTCTTTGTATTTTATTTTATTTCATTTTAGCAAGAGAAAGGCAGATAGTGAGGCAGACTCCCACATGTGCCCCAACCAGGATCCACCCGGCAACCCAATCTGGTGCCAAATGCTGGAGTACCGAGCTATTTTTAGCACCTGAGGCTGATGGTGCTCCAATGGAGCCATCCTCAGTGCCTGGGACCACACTCGAACCAACTGAGACACTGTGTGAGAGGGGAAGAAGAACTGAGGAGGAAAGGGAGAGAAGCAGATAGTCGCTTCTCCCATGCACCCTGACCGGGAACAAACCCAGGATGTCCGTACACCTGGCCTGCACTCTCCCCGCTGAGCCACTGGCCAGGGCCTAACCTTATTTTATTTTAGTTTGGTTTTTTTTTTGTATTTTTTTTTGTATTTTTTTATTTCTGAAGCTGGAAATGGGGAGAGACAGTCAGACAGACTCCCGCATGTGCCCGACCGGGATCCACCCGGCACGCCCACCAGGGGCGAAGCTCTGCCCACCAGGGGGCGATGCTCTGCCCCTCCGGGGTGTCGCTCTGCCGCGACCAGAGCCACTCTAGCACCTGGGGCAGAGGCCAAGGAGCCATCCCCAGTGCCTGGGCCATCTCTGCTCCAATGGAGCCTTGGCTGCGGGAGGGGAAGAGAGAGACAGAGAGGATGGAGGGGGGGGTGGAGAAGCAAATGGGCGCTTCTCCTATGTGCCCTGGCCAGGAATCGAACCCGGTTCCCCCGCACGCCAGGCCGACGCTCTACCGCTGAGCCAACCGGCCAGGGCCTATTTTAGTTTTTTAATTGAAAATGAAGATGAAAAATATTCACGTGGCTTTAAAAGTATTTAGAAACTACTAGAAAGAAAAAGAAATAAAATGTTAATATTTTATGAATAAAATACACATTCTTAAAGCCTCCATGTTATCAGTGATTTGATTTTTCTACTGACAAAGAAAGAAATATATCACACCTTTAGAAATTAAGCTGAAAATTTGATGACTACAACTAATAAATGCTTTTTAAATGAACATTTGAAACAAAATAATTTGCATTCCTTGATAAGAGAAATGTTTTCTATTTGTATTTGATCTACTTGTGACAAAGACAAAATGCATTCTAAGCACCATTGCAAACCAGTAATCCTGAGAGTAATTTACTAAAATCCACTGTCTTTCCCTGGGTCTGTAGCTCAGCACTGCCCGATAGAAATGTCATGCAGGACACAAAAATTAACCACACATGTTATTTAAAAATTTTTAATAGCCACATTGAAACAGAAAATATAAATATAAACCAATACTAATTGCAATAATATACTTTATTTAAACAAATATATTAAAATGTTCATTTTGCCTTCTGTTCAATATATAGTTATTGAAACATTTTACATTTTTTCACTAATTTATGACATCTAGTGTGTAATTTATATTTACAGGACATCTCAAATATCACACTAATTCTCCAAGTGCTCAAAGCCATGAATGTGTCTAATGGCTTCTCTATCAAACACATGACTCTTCTATTTATCTTCAATTTTCAACTGCTACTGATAAATGATTTGATTAAAAATGTGCAAGTGTGATCCTGCATAAACATATAAATGTAGAGGAATGGAAGCATATCGATGCAGCCAAATTAAAGATAGCTCTTACTAAAGTAAACAATAAGTTCTTTGGTTAAATTCAATAACTATTTTATTATTTTAACACATTACATTTTTGCTTGAAGCCACTGTGATTAAATACTAAGACAATTATCTACTTTTACATGTTAATTTGAGCAAAAACTTCTAACATACATTAGATTTCTGTAATTGCCACAATAAAAATTACTATCATTCTAAAAGGAAGTTCAGCACCATGTTTATAACCAAAGCGTCCCTTGATAGAGGATTGGATAAAGAAGATGTGGTATGTATATATATATACATATATATATATACACACACACACACACACACACACACACACACACACACACACAATGGAATACCACTCAGCCATAAGAAATGATGACATAGAGACATTTACAACATAGACGGACCTTGAGAACATTATACTGAGTGAAATAAGTAAATCAGAAAAAGCCAAGAACTGTATGATTCCATACAGAGGTGGGACAGAAATCTCATGGACACAGGTAAACATGAAGTGGTGATCAGGGGGAGGGGATGCCGGGGAGAGGTATAAGGGTAAAGGGCAGCGGTTTGTGTAAAGAGGACAAATATAAGCTAATGGAAAATTATTTGACTTTAGGTGATGGGTATACAACATAATCAACAGTTCAAATACTATAGAAATGTTCACTTGAAACCTGTGTACTCTTATTGATCAATGTCACACTGTTAAATTTAATTTTCTAAATAAAATTTTTTTAAAACATGAAAAAAAGAAAATAATAGAGGTTGTAGACTTCAGTTATAGGGTCATCCTTTTAATGAGGAAGACTTGGAAATCTTAGATAATGAGTGGCAGAAAAAAGTCAAGAATCTATAAGTTTGCAATCTGTGTATTATATGATTGGTTGATTAAATTGGTTGTATCATGCTGACACGTTCTGTTTAGTTAGTTACTGACTTGCTGCAGATCACTTAATTTTAAAGAATGTTTTCTTTGGTTTTTGTTATTTTATATTTCTACTCTTTTAGTGATTCTAATTAATCTTTAATATTGTATATAATTATTTTAAGATAATGAATTGGATAAATATGCCCAATTTTCGGTGTAGACAACATAGCTAAGCCATTGTGTCCAAAATTCTGCGATCAAGTCATTCAGTGCTTTAAACATTGTTGATTTGGCATTTAGTACGGTTAGGTGACTAGTAATTTAAATGCCAGCACTGGGTGGTGAACACACCTCAGCAGTAAACAAACAGGTTAGAAAACCTCCGAAACACATAGTGTGTCAACAAGAAAAATATGTCCATGGAGGTCCATGAAACTGAACATTTTAATGTTCTAACTCTCTTTAAGTCAAAGACTGTTATTTCCACTTGATTAAAATGACTGTAAAACAAATTTAGGCTCATTGTGCAAAACTAAGTAAGGGAAGCAATCTGTTGCATGCAGTGTAACTTTCACCTTAACATTTGAATATGCAGGTCATTTAGTGACCACACAGGCTACAACACTGATTTTTGTCAGGCAGTATCATTTTGTTCATGGTTTAATTTTTTTCCCCTTAAAGTGTCATTCCTCTTAATGAGAGCAGCAGGGGGCACTGTGCCTTGAGTGGCTGAGACAACAGTAATATACAAATTTAACATGAGATATAAACCAAAGTTCTCCAAATGCTGTTTTTAAGATTTTTTTCCCCTAGATATTTTTGTTATTTTCCATGTCTTTTACTTTTGGGACCCCTAGAAAGGTGCCAAGGGGCCGGCAGTGCCAGTGCCCAGGAGGTGTGAGGAATGTCAGCTGGGGGCTCCAGGTCTTGAACAGTCCCTGCATGGTGGCCTATCTGATGGCAAACACCTGCAGCCCCCGGGGGATGTCCCAGGCTCTAGGAAGGCCAGAGGGGTAGGGCAGCCATTGAGAACTTGCACTTTGCCCTCTGCCATTTTCTCTTCATGCATTGGACTTCCGAGCGCTGCCCCCCCCCCCACCTTCTGAAGCTTCCTTTCCCTTCCACATGCCCCCCATGTGCCCTGACTCCAAGATCTGTTCATTCTGACAACACAGGGTCGTGGCTGAAGTTCTATGCTTTGAGTGAGAGCTAAGACTCTAGAGAAGAAGTAGTGTAGGAGCACAGCTCCTACTACCAACTCTATTTCTGGATTTGTGTCTCTCACAGTTAGCCCAAGATGGGCCATTTACTTTCAAAATTGGCTCTACCTTTCCCCCACCATCATCCTTTGCCTGGTGGCCATCACCCAGCAGCTTCCCTTGCTGGCAATAACCCACCTGTCCGACACCACATCAGTGTACCTGCACCGGCTATTGCCCTTAGTTATGGGTTGATCTACCAAGACCAGGTGGCTTTAACATCGAGCAGGTAAGTGCAGCAAAGGAGGTAGTGTCCTCTGCCACAACCCATCTATTCTCCTCTGAGAGTCCTCCCTGTACTTACCCAGGACCCTCTGAAGACGTCTGCTCGTGCCATTCATCCTGTGCCTTCTTTCTCCCCACCTGGCTCTGTGACCATCCGCACTCGGCCCCGGGCCAATCAAGCTGAGAAGATCCCTATTCCATCAAAACCAGAGCCTCAGCAGGTTTGACATCTGTCCTCCTGCATGTGCTCACATCATTAAAATCCACACTCCTTCCCCTTCCTGTGCTGTTAGAACATCTGCCTGTCTATAACGCCTGCTGTTCATGTCAAGGACCCTCAGCAGGGAGTGCTGTCCACTCTGCCCCTGCTGCCAGGGAGAGCGATGCCAAGCCGACGGGCCCACCACTCCTTCTGCCGCTGTGTCCAGGGAGAATGAGGATGAACCGATGGACACCACTTTTTCTACTCCTGCCACTGCCTACAGCTATGACCACGAAGAGTTGATGGACACCACACCTCCTGGCGTTGCCTGAAGGACGATGGAGAGCCAGTGGACACCACACCTCCTGCGGCTGCCTCGAGGGATGATGACGAAGAGCCCTGAACCCCACTTAGTCTCTCTGTACCAGTCTTTCCCTCTTACTGGTGAAAACCACTCCCCACCATCCATGCTCCATCTAAAAACCCTTTAATACTGGGTAAAGGAATTGCCCAGCACAAGGTGTGGGCCCGACTTCACCTGCACTTCAGCCAGCCAGGGGCAGCATAATGCATTCAAGATGTGCATGTTTGCAACTGCCAGGTTCCACATTTGACACCACTGCCACACCCAGCTTGCCATTGGTGACAACCCCTGTCTTCTCCACACTGACACATCATCCACTGCCAGTGCTGGAGTTGTCACCAAGACGACTCACTCTGGTGGCAGTAGCTCACCATTTGCCGCTACATTTGCAGGCCCACCTGTCATGATGGGTCCTCAGCTCCCATGAATTGTAGGAGCGGTGGGGTCTGAAAATCCACCCCAGGCGCCATTCACTCACAGTTCTCCAAGCATCAACAGAGGGTCCTGGGTAATTACAGGGAGGACTCTCAGAGGAGAATAGATGGGTTGTGGCAGAGGACACTACCTCCTTTGCTGCACTTACCTGCTCGATGTTAAAGCCACCTGGTCTTGGTAGATCAACCCATAACTAAAGGCAGATTTAGGATTCAGGAAGCTGCTGGACGTGAAGCTGACAGAAGCCTGAGTTAAACTGCAAAGTGATCACACAGGAGATAACACTGGAAAGTGGATGTGGAATTCTGTATTATTTTTTTTACTTTATCTCTATATCCTAATTTTTCTTTAGAACATAAGTAACTTGTGTAATAAAAGTTCTTATTTATTCATAAAATGGCAAAAATGCAGTCTTTGTTTGCATTAACCAAATGATAATGTCCTTATCTAAGGAATCCTACCACTGGAAATAATAGCCCGACTCCAACCTATACTGATCAGTTTACCTCTAAATTAACTCTGATATCACACTTTAAGAGAAACATTAATAAATTAAAGGAAGCATGTGAGTAACAAAAAGGGTTTGACATCACCTGTTGAAAGCCGCAGTTGAGTGAACTGAAATGTCTAGAGTGGACAAAAGTCTCCTTGTCCACCTGAGGCCCTACTCACTCACAGGCATCCAGAGCATCAGCAGTAGAGATGGTTTAGGAAGACACAGGCCCTGCCTCTGTCTCATTTTGGCCATACAACTGGGGACCCACCAGCCACAGCACGGCTGCTGCAGTAGGAGGAGTGGGCACCCTCTCGGTGCTCAGATATACCGCTGGTCCTACTTCTGATCTGATCACCTGAAGCCCACCTATCCATAACACACGGATGGCACGGTGATGGGGCAGTATGACACCATCCCCATGACTGGAGGTGCTACGTTCACACTTGCCACCAGTGCACCTGGGCCCACAGGGTCATAGAAGCCTGTCATACTTGCAACAGCACCACCATGGACAGTAAATGTATGTCATGAGACATCTCTGTTTCCACATTTATCAGATCATTAGGGGGCTCTCCTGGCTACACATGATTGATGCCAGTCACAGCTCCATCCCTGTGTTTAGACATACTCATAGTTGCATTTTTCCCCAATCACCTGGAGCCCACCTGAGCAGAATCCAGGTGATGCTATGGAGGACCTGTTATTCCCACTTTCCCTCCCAAGATAGGAGGACCTGTTATTCCCACTTTCCATCAGTTCAGCTGCCCCCCCACCCCGGCCAAAACTTAGGTGGTGCACTGACAGGGAAAATGTCTCACTTGTGATGGGACGCCAGTGTCACCATGTGCCATCAGAACACTTGCAGCCCAACTATCCAGAGCACAGGAAGAGAGATGAGGGACAGCACAAAATCTGCAATGGCTGGATATGCTCATGGACTCCCACCCCCACTCAGTGGTGCTGTTGAGGAGAGTGTCACACATGCTCAGAGAGATATGTGACTTGTCAGTCAAAGCACCTGCTCCCATCCTCCAAGTTATGGTACTCCTCTCACTTTGGAGGGACCAGGACTGTGTTTGGAGGCCCCTGCTCAGAACAACTGTGCCTATGCTCTGGGTCTGGCAAATACTGGCTGCCACAGACCAGCGTGGCTCCTGATAATGGTGCGGAATTAAGGAAACATACTTATTAAGAAAAAAATGGGACCGGGAGGACTCCTTAAATGTTGATGGCAATATCCTAGTGCCCCATAGCCCCAGTTTGCTTTATTATATAGCCATATGCAAATCAAGGAAGTCCTTGATACAAAGTTACACATCCAAGGCTTAAAATAAGAACTCTCCCAAGGCATAAACAGGATGCATTAGTGAAATCTACCAACATCTGAAAACAAACAGTCAGAGTCAGAGGAAGGGCATGTAAATTGCTTTCAGCAAGTCAAGGAAGCAAGTGAAGTGAGTGCAAATACTCAGCTTCATAGCCAATATGGAGGTGGTGGGGGGAGAACTTAGCGTTTTGCTAAGCCTCGAGTCTACAAAGGCTTTTTTGCCATTTATGGTCCACAACATATCCCCCTTTTCTTTTTTATTTTTAATTTGTGTGCTGAGATTTGCACTCATCTGATTTCCTAATTTCACTAATTCTAATTTGGAGGTAGACTGAAAAAATACAGAATAAACACAAAATTAGTACAACCAATGCTAACAGATACCCAAACAAACATTCTAATACATTACAGTGATTAAAGCCTTTAAGCAACTTCTTGCCCAATATAACAAGAATCTATAAAAGAGTAATGTCCTTAATGTGTCCACCAAGTCCAAATTGGCACCAACACCATTCCAAATCTCTGCAAATGCAACCCAACCCCAGTTCAGTCCATCAAAAGCTGTCACAGGAGCAGGAGTCCAGGAAACACATCCTGAAAAAGTCCACATGACACTGGAATTCCTGTCACACTTCCACACTCTGCAGCTAGCATCAAAGTCCCAATGACCACTGCTTCTAGCTGGTAATGATTCAGGTAGACTGGAAAAGCCATCTGCAGCATGTGTGGAGATGGAGCTTCTGTTGTCCTCAGCCTGGAGAGATGAGACCAGGGTGCTTTTCCCTGGAGCTCTGCAACCGTGGCATGGTAAAGAGAACCTTGGGATACACTAAGCTGGGTGGCAAAGATAAATTTGTAATAGAAGTCGGCAAAAAGGAGAAAAAGAGCTCTAAATTAGGAGTAGGTCCCAGCCTGAAATATGAATGAGGCATTGAGGCAGGAGGAATAAAGAAAACACTATATATTAAACAAAGCAGCAGAAAATAGGACTATCAAAACCCACAACAGATATCTTCAAGGGATGAATAAAAACTTGAATATTCAGGCAAGACATAGTTAAGTGGCCCTTGTGCAAATGAGATCAGTTTACCTGCTACTTGGAAGAAAAACCCTAGGCTCGTCCACAGTGTCGTAGATGGGGCCGACGGCCATGGGCACCTTCAGCCTTCAGTGGCAAATCCCAGCAGGCTGGGCAAGGTTAGATCACAGGTGGCTGGAGCAGGGCTAGAAGACACTGAACCGTCCCTTAGAGGAGTGAGAAAGCAGCCTACCTTCCAGTGTCCCTTTTTCCTCACAGCAAAGGCATATAAGTCTGGCAGGTTTTAGCTCAATGACTTTCCTTTCTACTATTGATGGAGTCCTAAGAGACCCCTTTGGGATGCTGGAGCCTTTAAGGGCATATCCCAGAAGGGTATTTCGCCTGATCTCTATTGGGCTTTTTCTGCCTCTTGGTACCTTAAAAGCCATGCTTTTAAGGAAGATCTCGCTGAGGGGTTTGAGGATCCTCATCTGCCTATATAAACCTTTTCCATATATCTGGAGCTATTTGGAAAAAGACAAAACAGTGTTATTAGCTGAATCAAATAAAAGAGGGTTTTTATTTGCAGGAGAAAAAGGTTTGACATCTCCTGTTCATCAGCATTCAAAAGAAAAAAAAATTTAAAGTAAAAAGCATGATATGGTAGACCCATAGGAGTTCCAGGATATGACCCCCCATTTTATATTTTTTTAATTGACCTTAAAATATTTGCTGGGTACACTTTAATAATACCTTGACTTTAAAGATTGTGAGAATACTCGTAATTCGAAAGGTTTGAAAAAATACAGTAAATGCTTTTGCTATATATGGAGGAGCATTGTCAGTTTTAATCATATCAAGAAGTCCAATAATAGAAAATGCATACAAACAATGAGTTATAACATGCTTAGCAGCCTCTCCTGTTCTGACAGAGGCTACTATAAATCCAGAATAAGTATCCACTGTAACGTGGACAAAGGACTGTTTGCCAGATGAAGGTATATGAGTAACATCCATTTGCCAAAGTTGTCCTGGTAGGAGTCCTTGAGGGTTAACTCCAAATGAAGGGACAGATTGTAGAATAGGACACCTTGGACAGGACTTACCAATCTGCTATGCTGCTTCCCGAGAAAGTTGAAACTGTTTACACAGGGCTGCAGCGTTCTGGTGATGAATAATATGAGACTGAATTGCTTGATCTGTCATTGTTGCTACAATAATTTTCTTTTGGGTAGCTTGATCAACAAGGGTATTCCTTTGTGCTAAAGCTCCAGGGAGCATAGAGTGAGCTTGAATATGTCCTATAAAACATGGAGCTCTATGTTGATGTACAAGTCTTTGAAGAAGGAGAAACTGCTGAAATAGCACATCAGCAGTTGTCCCTAAGACAGCAGTCTCTATAGTGGAAATAACCATAAGTAAATATTTGCTGTCTGTATATAGATTAAAGGAGGAACATGGCAAATGCTGAAAAGCCATGATAATGGCATGTAGTTCTACTCTTTGAGCTGATTTTAAGGTGACAGTTTCAGTACAAACTTGTCCATTGATTATTAAGCCTGCTATTCCTGAGCTGGACTCATTAGTAAAGACTGTAGGTGCTTCAGAAATGGGCTCATTAACAATTGTTTAAGGAAATACAAATGTAATTATTTTATCAGCTAGGTAGTGAGAATCAATTTGGTCTGTAAAATTTGCAAAAGCAATTTTCCATTTATTGGAAGTTTCCCAGAGCCATTGTTCTTGATCCTTTGAAAAAGGAACAATAATTTGAGGCTCAAAACCTATAAGCTGTAAGAGTCGCCTACACACCTTAATAATCAAGGAGGCAACAAGATCAAAATATGGAGATAAAACTTTCTTAGGAGTAACAGCTAAATGAATCCATTCAATAGGACCTGAAGCTTGTCACAATAGTCCCATTGAAGTGTAACCCAAGGGACAAATTAGTAAGGCAATTGATTCTTCAGGATTTATGCATTTTAGTTGTGTTTGTTGCAAGGCTTTTTCTACAAGCTTTAAAGCTTGCTGTCCTGAAGCTGTAAGTAGCCAAGGAGAAGCTGGTTCAGCTGAGCCTCTAAGACTATCAAAAAGTGGTTTCAGTTCCCTAGAAGTTAATTTCAAGGAAGGTCTAAGCCAAATAATGTCTCCTAAGAGTTTCTGGAAATCATTTAAAGTTTGAAAATGATCTGTATTTCTAATTTCTGTGGACAAATTTGTTGTCCTTCAATAATTTGTCCTAAATAAGAAAAAGGTAAAGATAACTATACTTTTTTAGGAGCTATATAAAGTTCTGATTCTTTCAAAGAATATTCTAGTTGTTGCATAATGATCAACACAGTGTCTTTATCTGGATGAGCGATAAGAATATTATCCATATAATGAATTATGTATGCCTTAGGGTGCTGCCTTCGTACTGGAGAGATAGCTTGAGCAACATATTTTTGGCACAAAGTGGGACTGTTAGCCACACCTTGAGGCAAAACTCTCCACTGGTATTGCTCCACTGGAGCCTGGAAATTAAGTGAAGGAACACTGAATGCAAAATGCTTGCAATCATGAGGGCTTAAAGGAATAGTAAAAAAGCAATCCTTCAAATCAATAATTACAAGGTGAAAATTCCATGGAATGGCAGTAGAAAAAGGAAGTTCTTAGCTGGAGAGGACCCATCATTTCCATAGTCTTATTTATTGCTCTCAAATCTTGTAATAGCCTCCAGTTTCCTGATTTCTTTCTAATGAGAAATATAGGCGTATTCCATGGACTATTAGATGGTTCAGTGTGCCCGAGCTGTAGCTGCTCTTGTACCAATTGAGCAGCTGCCTTAAGTTTCTCCTGAGAAAGGGGCCATTGGTCTACCCATACAGGGTTATCTGATTTCCAAGTAATTGGGTCTGCACAATGCATTATTGGGGTAGCAGGAGCTACCAAGGCCCCTATGCTAAATTTTGATATCCTAATCCATGCCTTCTGGTATTGGGTGCCACTTCTATGGGGGTTAGATTCCCCACTGTTCTTTTCTTAGTCCCTTAGTGGGCAAAAATCCCTGATCAAGCATCTGAGTACTGACTAAACCATTAGGACTAACAAGCAATGCTCCCGTATTTTTCAAAACATCTCTACCCCACAAATTAACTGGCAATCCAGGGAGCACATAAGGCTTAAAAGAATCCAGAATGACCTTCTTTATCTTCCCATTATAAAAACTAGAGCTTTTTGTTGAGGGGATCTGTAATTCTGTGGCTGCTGCATGAGTGGGCCAGGAAGGAGGCCAATGTAGCTTAGCAATAACAGCTACATCAGCTCCAGTATCTAAACGTCCTTTAAATTTATACCTTTGTATTGTTAGTTCCATTTCAAGGCATTCCTGACCTATTTTTGAATTCAATTGGCAAAATCAGAGGAGCCAAATCACCAACTTCCTTGGGGCCCCTTTTGCAGGATGTGGTCTGAGAAGCAGAATTAGCATCCTTATACTATTCTTCTAACTGCCTGAATTAGCCCTGAGACAAATTCTTGAAATGACTTACTAGGGCCCTGCTTAATTTTTCTCAATTCCTTTGTTTTGCCTAACTGAGTATAACCTTACACATAAACAAGACAATTTACGCACTAAAAACACAAGTATAACATATAACTTTGATTAATCCTAATACTTAAATTGCTATTTGGCTCCTAACTCTGAACACACCTCACAATACACTAACCAAATCAGTAAGTCTTAAGGATCTACATTCTATTCTATTTAAATTTAAATGAATGCTCCTTACAAGTTCTAAAATCATTTTATTTTTTTCTAAATATTAGAGGCAGCATTTCCAATTTTTGCATGCAAAAAAATAGAGAACTTAATTCAGGCCTTAAAAACAGACACATTTTGACAACATTAAACAAAGACTAAACAGAAACAAGAATTAGACGAACCAGACAAACCAGAGAGAAACCCGGGATTTCAGAGCAATCCAGATTAGAAAGATGCCTGCCCGATATTAGTGAGGACATTTTCAGACAGAGGGACTGAAGGATGTGACTAAACAAAATCTCCCCGATAAAATTTGCTCTCAGCAGCTTCTGGGATATTTTCCATAGTCAGACCCAACACAGATCCCCTGCCTCAATTTTCAGGCAAAGAATAAGAAAGAAACAAAATGATAGTTCAGAAGATTGTAGTTAAAACCTTAAAGAAAATCAGACCATGACAGGAAAAGCTGTAATTTTCCTAATACCTGAGTCTCCTATCCATTCTCAGGAAAGTCCAGCTTCCACAGCAAATAATCACCCCTAGAGAGACAAGCACAAGCAATCGCCTTCCAGTCATTTGGGGGAAGAGCTTTTGCACTAATAATATCTAATAAACCAAGTGAAAAAGGGGCAGTAGGCCCATACTGAACACAAGCAAGTTTAAGCTCTTTCAGAGTTCTAAAAGGTACAGGTTCAGGTTCTTGCACTAGTCTCCCTGCATCATCCTGTCTTTCTATTGTACAACAGGAAAACGGATAAAGTCATTTATCGTTTCCCCTACATTTCGAGCCTGGTCTATAGATTGTTGGAGAGGGAATTTCCCAGATTTTGAGCTATAGACTCCACAATCAGCCTGATAAGGGAATGGAGGAGCAGAGGGTTGAATGTAGTAAGGAGCTGAGGGCAGTGGAGGCCCCACGGCTAAGGCAGCCATAGCCATGGATTTTTCATCCCTCCTGTCATCCTCAGACTCCAAGTTATCCTCGTATTCACATCCCTCTGTTTCCAGTTCACCCTGATACTCTTCAGACAACAATTTGTCTTCATACGGAAACATTTCTACATAAAAGTCCCTTATTTTTTACCCTATCTGTCCCATAATCTTTTACTCCCGACTACACTTTCCCCCAAAACTTCCTTTACTCACTGTGCGCACTTCACTTTGGGGAGTTCCGACACCTTCCTTTAGTTTTAGTTTCCTCGGACTCATACTCAAGTCTTCTGTTTGGGCGCCACTTGCCGCGGACCAGTGCTGCTCCAAATAATGGTGCGGAATTAAGGAAACATACTTACTAAGAAAAAATGGGACTGGGAGGACTCTTCAAATGCAGATGGCAATATCCAAGTGCCCCATAGCCCCAGTTTGCTTTATTATATAGCCATATGCAAATCAAGGAAGTCCTTGATACAAAGTTACACATCCAAGGCTTAAAACAGGAACTCCCAAGGCATAAACAGGATGCATTAGTGAAATCTACCAACATCTGAAAACAAACAAAGAGTCAGAGGAAGGGCATGTAAATTGCTTCCAGCAAGTCAAGGAAGCAAGTGAAGTGAGTGCAAATACTCAGTTTCATAGCCAATATGGAGGTGGTGGGGGGAGAACTTAGCGTTTTGCTAAGCCTCGAGTCTACAAAGGCTTTTTTGCCATTTATGGTCCACAACAGCTGGCCTCACATTTGGGACACCTGCCCAGGGATTCATAAGAGCCACCAACCAATGCTATCAAATCTCAACAAATTAGGAGCAGATCTTCCTCTGTAAACAGTGCATAGCCATAAATGGACTGTGCTCCACAGAAAGGGGCTAAGCTTCTTTAAGGAAAACTTAACCTGATGATTTTCCTACAGTAAGTCAGAGGACCATACCTCAGGAGTTCATGTGTGTGTGTGTGTGGGGGGGGTATTTGAGGGTGAGGGGCAAGTGAGGCCTATTGCAAAGTACACGGGACTTGAGACATTCTAGTATGGAGAACAGAAGATTGCTACATATTTCAACTGTACTGTTCCTGGCTAAATGGCTAACATGGCCAACCCAAGCTCTGGGCCAGTTTCTCTAGTCTTGGAACTGTCAGGATGTTCTACTCATTTGCCTCAATGGGCCCGTTTCTTTCTTTACATGTAAACACACACACACACACACACACACACACACTTCATTTGTTCCCTTGTCAACTTCTAGGCCTCTCTCTTGCACAGTGACCCACCTTTGCCTCTGGGGCCTCGACAAGGAACTGCACCCACTAAATACCTACAATGTCCTTGGCACAGATCATCCTCTGTGGAATCCATTCTTGACATAGATGTACCCCTGGGTGTTACACAGCATTTTATTTGCTGTAGTTTTCTAATAAAAGCCATGCTTTTTAAAAGGAAAATACTTTTTAATTAATACATTTAGATATATCACTACTTTCTTGTTTTGACCTGCATGAATTTTTTTCTGGTAAATATTTCCTTCACACAAGATTGTAAGTTCCTAGAGATGAGGTACAGTGATGAGGTCATCTCTACAAGGACAGGAGCATGTGTTCACAATGTAGTTAGCCCCACCTGCCTGTCCTCAGGACCCTCTGTCCTCAGTGTTACTCCTAACTGGGGAGCACTGAAGGAGTCTTCGTCTGACTACCGAGCATCAGATGACAGTGCATCAGTGTTACTCCTAACTGGGGAGCACTGAAGGAGTCTTCGTCTGACTACCGAGCATCAGATGACAATGCATCAGTGTTACTCCTAACTGGGGAGCACTGAAGGAGTCTTCGTCTGACTACCGAGCATCAGATGACAATGCATCAGTGTTACTCCTAACTGGGGAGCACTGAAGGAGTCTTCGTCTGACTACCAGCATCAGATGACAATGCATCAGTGTTACTCCTAACTGGGGAGCACTGAAGGAGTCTTCGTCTGACTACCGAGCATCAGGTGACAATGCATCAGTGTTACTCCTAACTGGGGAGCACTGAAGGAGTCTTCGTCTGACTACCAAGCATCAGATGACAATGCATCAGTGTTACTCCTAACTGGGGAGCACTGAAGGAGTCTTCGTCTGACTACCGAGCATCAGATGACAATGCATCAGTGTTACTCCTAACTGGGGAGCACTGAAGGAGTCTTCGTCTGACTACCGAGCATCAGATGACAGTGCATCAGTGTCACTCCTAACTGGGGAGCACTGAAGGAGTCTTCGTCTGACTACCGAGCATCAGGTGACAATGCATCAGTGTTACTCCTAACTGGGGAGCACTGAAGGAGTCTTCGTCTGACTACCGAGCATCAGATGACAGTGCATCAGTGTTACTCCTAACTGGGGAGCACTGAAGGAGTCTTCGTCTGACTACCGAGCATCAGATGACAATGCATCAGTGTCACTCCTAACTGGGGAGCACTGAAGGAGTCTTCGTCTGACTACCGAGCATCAGGTGACAATGCATCAGTGTTACTCCTAACTGGGGAGCACTGAAGGAGTCTTCGTCTGACTACCGAGCATCAGATGACAGTGCATCAGTGTTACTCCTAACTGGGGAGCACTGAAGGAGTCTTCGTCTGACTACCGAGCATCAGATGACAGTGCATCAGTGTTACTCCTAACTGGGGAGCACTGAAGGAGTCTTCGTCTGACAGCCGAGCATCAGATGACAATGCATCAGTGTTACTCCTAACTGGGGAGCACTGAAGGAGTCTTCGTCTGACTACCGAGCATCAGATGACAATGCATCAGTGTTACTCCTAACTGGGGAGCACTGAAGGAGTCTTCGTCTGACTACCGAGCATCAGGTGACAATGCATCAGTGTTACTCCTAACTGGGGAGCACTGAAGGAGTCTTCGTCTGACTACCGAGCATCAGATGACAATGCATCAGTGTTACTCCTAACTGGGGAGCACTGAAGGAGTCTTCGTCTGACTACCGAGCATCAGATGACAACACATCAGGTGTCTTCCTCCGTCCGGCATTATTCCAGCTCTTTTCTCATTCCCACCCTTGTTTCTTGTTTGTCATTTCTCAATATTGAATTCCTATAGTATTTTTGCCTTTATCTTCTATTTTTTTTCTGCTGGGTTTAACTGTGCCCATCACTATCCAAGTTCTGATCATTTCATATTTATTGAATACATTTTATGTGCCACACACTGTTCAAAGCACTTGGTCTATATCTCTGGAGGAAATACTGATCACTTTTTTTATACAGCTTACATTTAAATTTGGGGTTTCAAGGCAGACCATTAACAGTAAGTGCAAAAAATGAGTAATTAAATAATATGCTAGCAGCAGGTAAGTGTTAAAAAATAAAAAAGAAGGCAGGATAAAAATATCTAAAGCAGGGAGAGTTGGGTGAGTTTTGCATGTGTTTTTAAAATATTGATTTATTTTTCAAGTATAGTTTACAGTCAATATTATTCTGTATCAGTGTCCAGCATAGTGATTAGACAATCACATAATTTATATTGCAGTCTCCCTGGTATTAGTACCCACCCGGCCCATACATAGATAACATTGGGATTTAAAGAGGGTGGTCACCAAGCAGGTGATGTCTGAGCGAAGAAAGGACGTAATCTCGAAGAGCATTCTGCCCAGAGAAGGCGACCAGTGCAGAACGAAGCCTAGCAGTTTCAGAGAGAGCAGACCAAGAGCAGAATGATCTGAATGAGAGGGGCAGTCATATGAGATGAGGGGGGGTGTTGAGCAACAGGTCTGGGCCACTACAAAGGTTAGTTTTCATTTTGAGTGAAAGTGAGGACAAGGCATCATACTGTTCAAATATCCCATATATTTACAAACCTCTATCTTTACCTCCCCTGTTCATAATAGAAGTGTGTTGAAATAGCATCTGAGATTTAAACACTTCTCTAAAATTGAGAACTATCCATTTCAAGAATGTCTGCTTCGTAAAGCTGCAGCCAGCAGCACATTGCCATCCTCATCCTTGAAGCCAGGCTCAGAGCTGGTCTGGACTTTGCAGTTTGCATACATGTAATAGGATGTTGATTAGGAGGAGAGGGATGTTAATGAGACACTACCCAGAAGCAGCCAGGGTGCATGAGTAGCAGTGGCCAAGGTCCTAGAATCAGTGCTGGACTACTACCTGTCATTCTGTGCTCAGTAGCAGCCAAAGGACATTGAGCATTAATACAGGTGAGAGGAACAATTTGGTCATGGTTCTTGTTTACGCAGATGCCTGGCCTGGTTCTCTAGCACTGCAGGAGGTTTGATGGACCTCTTTACAGAGACAGAGAGAGAGTCAGAGAGAGGGATAGACAGGGACAGACAGACAGGAATGGAGAGAGATGAGAAGCATCAATCATTAGTTTTTCATTGTGTATTGCAACACCTTAGTTCAGGGGTCACCAAACTATGGGCCCGTGGGCCACATGCAGCCCCCTGAGGCCATTTATCCAGCCCCCGCCGCACTTCTGGAAGGGGCACCTCTTTCATTGGTGGTCAGTGAGAGGAGCATAGTTCCCATTGAAATACTGGTCAGTTTGTTGATTTAAATTTACTTGTTCTTTATTTTAAATATTGTATTTGTTCCGTTTTGTTTTTTTACTTTAAAATAAGATATGTGTAGTATGCATAGGGATTTGTTCATAGTTTTTTTTTATAGTCCGGCCCTCCAATGGTCTGAGGGACAGTGATCTGGCCCCCTGTGTAAAAAGTTTGGGGACCCCTGCCTTAGTTGTTCATTGATTGCTTTCTCATATGTGCCTTGACCGCAGGCCTTCAGCAGACCGAGTAACCCCCTGCTCAAGCCGGAGACCTTGGGACTGAGCAGGTGAACTTTTTTGCTTAAACCAGATGAACCCACACTCAAGCTGGCAACCTCGGGGTCTCAAATCTGGGTCCTCAGCATCCCAGTCCAATTCTCTATCCATTGCGCCACCGCCTGGTCAGGCAACCTTTTTATATTTTAATGAATTTATGTTTTGCTTAAAATAATTACAGTGAGTTTGTAGTTTAGCTAGGTTCTGACAAGTACAGTCAGCATACTAAACATTTAAGTAAAGATCTGGATAAAAGCATTTGAATTAAGTGCAAAACTGTATAAAAACCAAATTCCTCGTATTTTAAAGTCAAAATTCAAAGTAGTTAGAACACAGTGCTCTGAAAGTTTAAAAAAACTATATATTTATAATATAATTTTGTTAAATATTACTAATAATGATAACCACAATCTTTTAGGGTGAACTTTTCTTCTAAGTTATCGATTCTATATAAATTTATATTTATAAGAAAATGTGTTTAGAGTAAGTATACTGCATTTTTTTTCTTATTTACTAGTTTCTTTATGTAAGAAATGATGAGAACAATACAAAATTATTGGGAACAGCTAATGAAGAGAAGTTTAAAAATATTATTTTAAATTATCATGTATCTCCAATTAAGTGTCAGAAGGTTTTATTCCCTAATACACACAACAAATCACCAAAAATTATCAATATAGTTAATAGAAAAAAATCTAAAGTTCAAATTTATCTGTTATATATTGAGTATAATTTTAGTTCCTTGTTTCACAGTTTTATTAACTATGTCCTGAATGTTATATCTGTTTTAGCATACCTCATATGATCTTAGTGGAGAAAAAAACTACTATAAGAGTAAAACTTTTATTCTGTAGTGGCTGAAAATATTTGTTTATCCAGAACTAACACCATTTTATCAGTCACAGAAACAGAGAGAACAGTTGCTGACATAGCATATGTCCAACATGAGCTGGGTTCCTCATCACCATGGACATCAGAGTGATATTTAAGAAGATTTGTCTCAAAGGAGAAAAATCATCAAAAGTCTAATTAAAACCATACTTTATATTTTTTTCGTTCTGGCAAACTTTGCTCTTAGTTTAGAATATTTTCTATGTAGAAAGCACCTTATTAGCAAACGGAGGCTATACTGGTGGTGATTGCTCCCTATTGTCTCTGCATATACTTTAAACTTTTCAAAAAAGTTTACCTCAAAACCCAACTCTTGCACAGCTGTGTTTATGTATTCTTGTTCAATTTCAGTATTAATTTAAAGTTTAAAAAGTTTAAGTCTCAATAGTCTACAAGCCTTAATCGAATACAGTTTTTTAGCTCATTTTTCTGCTTTTGTTCACTACCATAACAATTAAAAGACTTGAGAGTAGTTTATAATCTGAAATAAACAAGCAGGTAAATTTTAACTACTTCTGATGATGTCAATGATGGAGGCATGGCTACCCAGTATGTGAGTTCATTAAATCTATTTGCTCAATCTTAAGGACTATTTCTCATAGCTATCTGCAGAACACAGACTTTATCACTTATCTTGCATGATATTATTACAGCAATCACTAGAGCTACAGTATTAGATTCATAAATATATCTATGACCTTTACCCATAGCTTTTGAGGTCCCAACATAATTTTAAGTTTCATGAAGAATCCTAATCAGCGTGTTCAGGAAACAGGCTTCAGTACACGAGGTAATTTTCTAGCTGACTTACCCTTAATTTTAGAGCTTATCTTTACAGTACTTCAAAACACAGCATTTGTATATTTGCCAATATACAATATAGTGTGTGTCCTTTATATACTTAAATACAGTGGGTGAGTATGTTAGTCTTCTCTTACTCAGACAGAGTGTTATTAAAACAATCAGTTGTTATAATGAGCAGCAAAACAGCAAAGACCACAAGGTCAAGTAAACTGAAATATGTTGAAAAGATTACCCTTTTTACCTTTCCATGGAATGACCTGTTCTGTGTGGTTTGAAATATGTTGAAAAGATTACCCTTTTTACCTTTCCATGGAATGACCTGTTCTGTGTGGTTTGATTTTTGTAAGTATTCTTTTTCATTCACAGGTAGCTGTCCTTATCCAGGTGCTGGGCTTCTAAAGAGCAAGACTGTCTCTGTCACCATAGCTCCCCCTGCCCCACTCAAGGGCATGTCTTCGGTCCCTCTGCCACAGCAGCTACTGAGTTCTTCCTAATCCGTTTTTCTTATTTACTCTTTATAAGCTCCTAGTGCTAGGCAAGTGTTTTACCAAAATGGCAGGAACTTTGCTCAAAATTAGACTAGGCTCTGAGATAATGTCTGAGATATTTTCTCAGCACAGAGACCTTCTGACCGCAACGCTGACTTCCACATTCCTGGAAACCTTTTGGATAGTGGAGGTTGCTGCATTAATGAATGCTATGTGTTCAGGCAGTTTGAGTCACGTGGGTTAGGTGCAAATGTATCTAGTTTGTTTAGATAATAGATACTTTGTAAATTAACCCTTTGAGTAGTGAGCTTTTTGTTAACCCTTTGAATGAGGGTGTACAAGAACGTTTGTACTACTCAAAAGGTTAAACAATGCTGTCCTGGATGCCTGAGTTTTGAAGTATTGTCCTTAAAAGCTATTGTAAATAAAGCAATAAATAGTCCAGACAGCACTAAGAATCTTTTACTCCAATAACAACATTGCCTATTTCCATTTATCAAACACTTCCACAACTACTTGATTTTGCAATGATTTGCAATGAATCACAATGTTCCTTCTGATTTTTAAGAACATATAACCAAAGAAGGACAGGTGGACCCCCATAGCTTTCCACCTAGTTTTATACTTCCAGATCAGAGCTTCTACCTTCATACTGAGGAATCCTTGGAAATCGATAGCCCCTATTCCCTGCTGAGAGATAAGGTGTAATATACCACATGAGAAGTTGAAAGTTGCCATTGTTTCCTTAATAAGACACATATATCATTATTATTATTTGTATTAGATCGGCATTAGTTTTCAATGCTAAAACAAGTTGAACATTTCCTGCTTAAAGTTTTAGCACATAACAATATCCTAGAAGATATATATTATAGTATACTATAGTATTTATTTTCATATATACTATGTATATCCTAATATATATATATATGCATATATGTACTTTATAAGAAGCAATCTAGATGTTTTATAAATAACATCATTCAGCCAGATGCTGACCTGGAAGATATATTCCTCTCCACCGGACTCACTATTTTAAACTTTTTTCTGGAACAATTTTCTAAGCATCCATAGCTTCAGTGTGTGGTGGGATTCAAATAATTTAACAACTGGTTCTTTTCCCTAAGGACTGTTTTAAGTATAAAAAAGATATACTGAAAGGTAGTTTATTATTTCATGCATTTAATTCTTAAATAAGAATAAAAGAAGTACACAAAACTATATTATGTTATAAATTTTAAAATATTAATGAAAAATAATACCTGACCAAAAAACAATAAAATAAGATATTTAAGATATTTCCATATTGCTTCTTGATTGGCATCCTCATTTGCAATATTTTTTAACTATGGATGGAATGAATATTACCATGGGTACTTAGAATACTTTGTTGCACAGATGAACTTTAAAAAAGAGTAAGGAATGTAAATTTGTGATTTTCACATTGGGCAGCTTCCCTGGTGCCCACCTTAGAGAAAATCCTAATTACAAGTGCCATTTTAACAGATTGCTGAACACAACAAAAATTAGGTATTTGTTCTGCTGAACTCAACAAAAATTAGGTATTTGTTCTGCTGAACTGGTGCTAACTGGCTGAATCCCACCATTGGAGCGTAGGCCGTCATGCTCAGATACCAGGTTTGAAACTCCAAGCTCACCAGCTTGAAGGCGGGCTCATCGGACTTGACCACAGCTCACTGGCTTGAGCAGGGTTCGCCAGCTTAAATGTGGAATCATAGACATGACCCTATGGTTGCTGGCTTGGGCAAGAGGTCACGGCTCTGCTGTAGCTCCCTAGTGAAGTCACATAAGAGAAAACAATCATTGAAAACTAAGGAGCCACAAATATTACTTGATGCTTCTCATCTTCTGCCTTCTTGTCCATCTGTCTGTCTCTCTGTGTCTCTCTCTTGCTAATTAAAAATAAATAAATAAATAAATAAATGAGAAGAATCTGAGAAGGCCCTCAATTTTTTTTTTTTTTTTTTTTTGTATTTTTCTGAAGCTGGAAACGGGGAGAGACAGTCAGACAGACTCCTGCATGCGCCCGACCGGGATCCACCCAGCACGCCCACCAGGGGGCGATGCTCTGCCCCTCCGGGGCGTCGCTATGTCGCGACCAGAGCCACTCTAGCGCCTGAGGCAGAGGCCACAGAGCCATCCCCAGCACCCGGACCATCTTTGCTCCAATGGAGCCTTGGCCACAGGAGGGGAAGAGAGAGACAGAGAGGAAGGAGAGGGGGAGGGATGGAGAAGCAGGTGGGCGCTTCTCCTGTGTGCCCTGGCCGGGAATCGAACCCGGGACTTCTGCACGCCAGGCCGACACTCTACCACTGAGCCAACCGGCCAGGGCCTGAAGGCCCTCTATTTTATGTAAGTAAACTTAGATATGTCAATGTCATTCATTCATTTGATTACCTTCTGACAGAATATCAATTTCACTGAAAAGTGTACTTGCGTATGCATACAATGTATTTTATACTGTTCTTTGGTTTCAATTTCCAAAAAAATATGCTTAAATAAATTAATGAAGTTAATATATCTATGTATTCAGCTCCTCTCTACTGCTGGGAAAGGTTATTTTTTAATTAATTAATTTATTTAATTTTTATTGATTTTAATTTATTGTGTTTACATAGATTCAAGTGTCTCACCAAATATATCTCACCCCCAGATCTTTGTTTCCCTTGGCTTCCCATTCCCTCCTCCCAAAATGCTTTCCCCCGCCTGACCTGTGGTGGCACAGTGGATAAAGCGTCGACCTGGAAATGCTGAGGTCACCAGTTCAAAACCCTGGGCTTGCCTGGTCAAGGCACATATGGGAGTTGATGCTTCTAGCTCCTCCCTCTGTCTCTCTCTCCTCTCTCTCTCTCTCTCTCTCTCTCTGTCTCTCGCCCTCTCTCTCTCCTCTCTAAAAATGAATAAATAAATAAAAACATTTAAAAAAAATGCTTTCCCCCTTCCCTCCAGAATTTGCAGTCCTGCTCTCTATAATGCTGTGTTATGTGTATATAATTTCACAATCTCTTTCCCTTCTCTGATCCCATCCTCTCATCCCCTTTCCCTCTGTCGACTTTCCCTCTGGTCCCTTTGATTGCGCCTCTGCCTCAATTCCATTCCTCAGTTCACATTGTTCATTAGATTCCTCAAATGAGTGAGGTCATATGATATTTTTCTTTCTCTGTCTAGCTTATTTCACTTAGCATAATAGTCTCCAGGCCCATCCATGTTGTTGCAAAGGTAAGATCTTTTTTCACAGCTGTGTAGTATTCCATTCTGTATATGTACCACTGCTTTGTAATCCACTCATCCACTGATGGACACTTAGACTGTTTCCAGATCTTGATTATTGTAAATAATAAACATGGAGGTGCATTTCCTCTTTTGAATCAGTGAGTTGGTATTCTTAGGATATATTCCCAAAAGTGGGATAGCTGGGTCAAAAGGCAGTTCCATTTTTAATTTTTTGAGCAATCTCCATACTGTTTCCACAGTGGCTGCACCAGTCTGCATTCCCACCAGCAGTGCAGGAGGGTTCCCTTTTCTCCACATCCTCGCCAGCACTTATTTTGTGTTGTTTTGTTGATGAGCGCCATTCTTACTGGTATGAGGTGATATCTCACTGTGGTTTTAATTTGCATTTCTCTAATGATTAGTGATGTTGAGCATTTTTTCATCTCTCTATTGGCTATCTGTATGTCCTCTTTGGAGAAGTATCTATTCAGTTCTTTTGCCCATTTTTTAATTGGATTATTTACCTTTCTGGTGTTGAGTTTTACAAGTTCTTTATAAATTTTTGTTATTAATCCCTTATCAGACATATTGTTGAATATGTTCTCCCATTGTGTGGTTTGTCTTTTTATTTTGTTCATATTGTCTTTAGCTATGCAAAAGCTTTTTAGTTAGATATAGTCCCATTTGTTCATCCGGTCATTTATTTCACTTGCCCATGGAGATAAATCAGCAAATATATTGCTGCAAGAGATGTTGGAGAGCTTACTGCCTATGTTTTCTTTCAAGATGATTTTGGTTTCACGACTTACATGTAAGTCTTTTATCCATTTTGAATTCATTTTTGTGAATTGTGTAAGTTGGTGGTCTAGTTTCATTTTTTTGTGAAAACCTGTCCAATTTTCACAATACCATTTGTTAAAGTGACTGTCTTCACTCCATTATATGCTCTTACCTCATTTGTCATTATCAATTGTCCATAAAGGTGTGGGTTTATTTCTGGGTTCTCTGTTCTGTTCCATTGATCTATATGCCTGTTGTTATGCCAGTACCAAGCTGTTTTGAGAACAATGGCAAGTAGTATGACTTGATATTAAGAGGTGTGACACCACCCACTTTATTCTTCATTCTCAAGATTGCTGAGGCTATTCATGTTCTTTTTTTGGTTCCATATATATTGTTGGAATATTTTTTTGATATCTTTGAAGAATGCCATTGGTATTTTAATAGGAATTGCATTGAATTTATAGATTGCTTTGGGTACTATAGACATTTTAATGTTTATTCTTCCTATCCATGAACACGGTATATGCTTCACTTGTTTGTATCTTCCTTGATTTTTTTATCAATGCTTTATAATTTTCCAAGTATAAGTCTTTAACCTTCATGGTTAAATTTACTCCTAGTTACTTTATTTTTTGTTGTTGTTGTAATAATGAAGGGGATGGTTTTCTTAATTTCTCTTTCAGACAGTTCATTTTTGGTGTATAAAAATGCCTCAGATTTCTGAATATTAATTTTATATCCTGCCACCTTGCTGAACTCATTTATCAGGCACAGTAGTTTTTTGACTGCGACTTTAGGGTTTTCTATATACAATATCATATCATCTGCAAATAATGATAATTTTATTTCCAATTTGGATGTCTTTTATTTCTTCTTCTTGTCTGATTGCTGTGGTAGGACTTCTAGTACTATGTTAAATAAGAGTGGTGAAAGGGGGTACTCCAGCCTTGTACCTGATCTTAAGGGAATTGCTTTTAATTTTTGCCCATTGAGTATAATGTTGGCTATGGGATTGTCATAGATGGACTTTATCATGTTGAGGTATGTTCCCTTTATTCCCACTTTGCTGAGAGTTTTGATCATAAATGGGTGCTGGATTTTATCAAATGCTTTTTCTGCATCTATTGATATTATCATGTGGTTTTTCTCCTTTTTATTTATGTGATGAATTACATTGATTTGCAAATATTGTGCCAGACTTGCCTCCCCAGAATAAATCTAACTTGATTATGATGTATGATTTTTTTCATGTATTGTGGTTTGCTAATATTTTGTTGAAAATTTTAGCATCTATGTTCATCAGAGATATTGGCCTATTGTTTTTTTTCTTATTATTGTCTTTACCTGGTTGTGGAATGAGGATTAATCTCTCCTCATAAAAGTAGCTTGGAAGTCTTCCCTCCTCTTGAATTTTTTAAAGTAGCTTGAGAAGAATAGAAGTTAGTTCTTCTTTGAATATTTGGTAGAATTCACCTTTGAAGCCATCTAGCCCAGGACTTTTGTTAGGTGGGAGTTGTTGTTTTTTTTTTTTTTGTATTTTTCTGAAGCTGGAAACGGGGAGAGAGAGTCAGACAGACTCCCGCATGCGCCCGACTGGGATCCACCCGGCACGCCCACCAGGGGCACGCTCTGCCCACCAGGGGGCGATGCTCTGCCCCTCCGGGGTGTCACTCTGCCGCGACCAGAGCCACTCTAGTGCCTGGGGCAGAGGCCAAGGAGCCATCCCCAGCGCCCGGACCATCCTTGCTCCAATGGAGCCTTGCTGCGGGAGGGAAAGAGAGAGACAGAGAGGAAGGAGGGGGTGGGGGTGGAGAAGCAAATGGGCGCTTCTCCTATGTGCCCTGGCCGGGAATCGAACCCGGGTCCCCCACACGCCAGGCCGACACTCTACCGCTGAGCCAACCGGCCAGGGCCAGGTGGGAGTTTTTTAATAACTGTTTAAATCTCATTTATTGTAATCAGTCTGTTTAGGTTTTTTTATTCTTCCAGACTGATTTTTAAAAGATTATAGGTTTTGAGGAATTTGTCCATTTCACCTAGTTTGTCTAATTTTGGGGCATACAGTTCTTCATAATATTTTCTGACACTCCTTTCTATTTCTGCTGTGTTAGTTGTTACTTCTCCACTCTCATTTAAATATTATTTATTTGATTTCTTTCTCTCTTTTTTTGTGAGTCTGGTTAAAGTTTCATCAATTTTGTTTACCTTTTTAAAGAACCAGCTCTTTGTTTCATTGATCTTTTGTATTTTTTTTTAGCCTCTATGTCATTTATTTCCATTCTGATTTTTATTATTTCCTTCTTCTGCTTCCTCTGGGCATTCCTTGCTGTTCTTTCTCTAGTTCTTTTAGATGCAGGGTTAAGTTGTTTATTTGAGATTTTTCTTCCTTAAGGTATGACTGTAATGCTATGAACTTCCCTCTCAGGACTGCTTTTGCTGTGTTCCATAAATTTAGAGTTGTTCTTTATTCATTTTTATTTGTTTCAAGGAAACTTTTTATTTCTTCTTTGATCTCATTGTTAACCCATTTGTTATTTAATAACATGCTATTTAGTTTGCAAGTGTTTGAATGTTTTTCAATTTTTCTATTGTAGTTGATTTTAGTTTCATGCCATTGTGATCAGAGAAGATGGTTAATATGATTTTAATCTTCTAAATTTATGGAGACTCATTTTGTGTCCTAACATGTGGTCTATACTAGAGAATGTACCATGAGCATTTGAAAAGAATGTATATTGTGCTGTTTTAGGGTGAAAGATTCTGAAGATATCTATTAAATCCCGTTGATCTAGTGTTTCACTTAATTCTGCTGTTTATTAATTTTCTTTCTTGAGGATCTAAGTAGTGATGTTAGTGGGGTATTGAAATTCCCTACTATTATAGTATTGCTGTTGATCTCATCCTTTATATCCATCAAAGTCTGCTTTATATATTTAGGTGCTCCTATATTAGGTGCATAGATATTTATAATGGTTATATCTTCCTGTTGGATTGCTCCCTTTATCATTATGTAGTGATCTTCTTTATCACTTACTATAGCCTTTGTTTTAAAGTCTATTTTGTCAGATATAAGTATTGCTACCCCAGTTTTTATTTCATTTCCATTTGCATGAAATATTTTTTTCCATCTCTTCACTTTCAGTCTATGTGTATCTTTTGTTTTGAGGTGAGTCTCTTGTAGAGAGCATATGTATGGGTCCTGTTTTCTTATTTATACGGCTACCCTATGTTTTGATTGGACCATTTAATCCATTTACATTTAAGGTTATTATTGATATGTAGTTGTTTATTGCTATTTTATTCTTTAAATCTACATTCCTCTTTTTCTAGATGTTTTTTTCTTTTTTTCATTTGTTCTGTTTACAACAGGCCCCTTAATATTTCTTGCAGCATTGGTTTGGTTGTAATAAGTTCCTTGAGTTTTTTCTTTTTTTCTTTTTTTGTTTGAGGAGCTTTTTATTTCTTCTTCAATTTTAATCAATAGTCTTGCTGGATAAAGAAGTCTTCATTTTAGGTTCTTGTTTTGCATTTATTTGAATATTTTTTGCCATATTCTTCTGGCCTCAAGTATTTCTGTTGAAAGGTCAACTGTCATCCTAATGGGGGCCCCTTTGTAGGTGATTGACTGCTTTTTTCTTGAAGTTTTTATTATTCTTTCTGTACCTCTTAACTTTGGTTTTTTAATTATGATGTGTCTTGGTGTAGGTCTCTGGCTTCCTCTTTAATGAGACTCTCTGTGCTTCTTGAACTTGTGTGACTTTTTCTTTCATCAATTTAGGGAATTTTTCAGCTATGATTTCCTCAAACAGGTTCTCTATCCATTGTTCTTTCTCTTCTCTTTCAGGAACCACTATGATGCAGATATTATTTCTCTTCATGTTGTAACAGAGCTCTCTTAGAGTTTCCTAGACTTTTTGATCCTCTTTTCTTTTTGCTGCTGTGTTTACATGCTTTTATATATCTTGTCCTCTATGTTGCTGATTCAGTCCTCTGCTTCATTCAGCCTGCTGTTGATTCCTTAAAGTGTAGTCTTCATTTCTGATATTGCAATTGTCATTTCTGATTGACACTTTTTTATGATTTCAATGTCCTTTTTGATGCTTGCCATTTCTTTATTTAGGTGCTCATTATGTCCATCAGTTGCAGCTATAAGATCCTTAAGCATTCTAACAATCATTACTTTAAATTTTGCATCCAGTAATTTGGTTTCTTCCATCTCATTCAGTTCTTTCTCTGGGGATTTCTCTTATCGATTCATTTGGATTGCATTTTTCTGTCTTCCCATTTTTTTTGTGTGCCAATTGCAAGCTTGCTGGGTTAGGGCAGCTGACGTTTGGACAGGGAATGTGGCCCCTCCTCCAGGGGCTTAATTCTTCAGCCTCAGCTGGTTGCTTGGATTTTAAATCTCCCTAACAAGGTGAGCCACATAAAAGTCTTAATTTCCCTGCTGTTTGTTTGCTGAGCCAAGCTCAAAACTTCTGTGATTAGGACAGGGTTGATTGGTGTATCTTGTTCTTTGGCCCCAGTTGAAACTTTATCCAGGCCTTTTTTTTCCTGTATGGTAAGTCCACAAGTATGCGGTGAGTATGACCTCTGAGAACCAGAAGGTGTAGTCTGCCCAGCCACTCTTTGAGTGTGGGAAGTGTTCTCTGAATCAGAAGGGGGATGTGTAGTTCAGGTCTCCCCAGAAACCTGAGTTACTGCCCCTCTTCTTTACTTTCTCCTTTCTGAACAGCCTTTCATGCTGATTAGAGCTGAAGAGATTGCTGGAGGTGGGTCAATTTGCCTTATGCTAGGCTCATGCTGGACATAGGGAGTGCCCCTCCCCATGCATTTGGCTGCCTCTGTATTGGAGAATGACTCAGCTCAGATATTCTTCTCTTTATCACCATTTGTGTCCCTGTGCCTTGATCTCCCCACTCTCCTCACACAAGACCAGTCATCTCAGCCCTCCTTGCCCCCAAACCCCAGGCAAGTAGCCATGAGCAGGATCCTCTGTGCTGGCCCTTTAAGGCTGCATCCTCTTCTACACAAGCCATTTCCCACAGACAGAAATCCTGCTCTTCTCGCCACTCAATGCTGTCAGGCTGTCTCCTCCAGTCTCTGGGTTTCTAGGCTGGCAGTCTGGTCCTGGGGCTGAGGACCCCTGCCTCCTAGGGTCTCTCTCCCTGCAGTGAGAGTTCCTCAGGACCCTCAACCACCTCTTGCTCCTGGGAGCAGGGGAACCCCCACCACATCCCCACCCTTCCTACTAGTCTCGGGTGGTTTCTTCTGTGCTGCTTGGTTTTTGAGTCATGTTCTTTTAGTCCAAAGTTGGTTTTTCATGATGATTGTTTTTAAATTAATTTGTAATCCAGTTTGGTCCTAGGAGGTGGCAATTTGTATGTCTGCCTACTCTGCTGCCATCTTGGATACTCTGAGGGCTATTTTTAAAGATATTTGCTCAGAATATCTAAGCAAAAAAATTTTGTCAGAGCCACAGAAAACCCAGTATCATCTGAGCAACCAACTGATTCTTCTTCCATTAATTTCAGCCTTGCTAATATACCACCTCCTCAACATGTTAAATGTCAAAAGTTCAAATTTAATTTTTCCAGGTGAAATACTGCATCTTTCATGACTTGAATTAATTTTAGTAATGGACTACTTTTTATAAAAGAAAGATTACTTTCATACTTCCTGGGCTTTCTCTTTCCTGAATAAGATTGGTGTTGTATTTGTATGAAGAAACACCAAAGGCTTGTCATTATATAAAATGCTACAGTAGAACCCTATTTTTTTTCCTTTTTTTTTTTAGCATGCACACACACATATGAGAAAGAGAGAGAGAGGAAGGGAGAGAGATGAGAAGCATCAACTTGTGTCACTTTAGCTATTCATTGATTGCTTCTCATACGTGCCTGGAGAGTAGGATAGGGGAGGAGGCAAGGGAAACCTTTGGGCTCAAGCCAGCAACCATGGGATCATGTCAATGATTCTGCTCTCAAGCCAACAACCCTGTGTTCAAGCTGTTGAGCTCATGCTCAAGCCAGGGACCACAGGGTTTTGAACCTGGGACGTCAGTATCTCAGGTTGACACTCAGTGTACTGCGCCATCACTAGTCAGGCAGTAGAACCCTAATTTTTAGTTGAAAGTGTTATCTTCTGATCTCTAACAAAGCTACATGTCAGAGGGGCCAATATTTTTGTCTTAGTCAATCTCCTTAATTGTTTTTATAAAATATTATAATTGTCATCATGTGGAACTTGTTTTTCCATCAGGCATATACAGGGGTAGGCAAAAATAGATTTACAGTTCTTTGTATGAAAAGTAATACAATAATTAATAGATAATAGTACAAGAATAAACTTTTTTGCATACTTATAACTATAAGTCTACTTTTGCCTACACGTGTAGAATCAACTTTAATCAAGTGCTATTCACCACACAAGTCAATAACTCATTATAAACTATGAGGCTTGTGAAACAAAAATACAATTTGAGCTATTGAGTTACTGAGTTCTTAAAGGATTAAATTACAGTCCTGAAAATGATGAAAAAGTATCTGTTCTTTCATTCCCTTTTGGCTATCCCAGAGGTTAAGTAGTAATTTCAGTTTTCAGTCTACCCTAGTGATCTATTACAATTTCTTACGTTGAACCTCTTTATAGATTAAGGTAATTATTAATTTAAGAATTACATAATTTTTCAAATTTATTGCTACATATGACCAAATTGGTTGGTGGGGGGGAAGAACTGTTTAATTTTCCCCAAAATTTTGCCCTATAGTTTTCTTGAAATAGTTGTTTTAAGGGACTGGCCAGATTCTACACTGACCATTCTGACCAATGTCCCTTTTATGTCAGGCACCCTAAATAAATGCAAAAAGGACCTGTCATGGCTAGCCTTAGACATAATCTGATTCAGGAGCAAGAAGAAAATAACTCACCCACCAGAAGCAAAAGGTTCCTCCATTTGCTGACTATGTCCTGAAATTCTTTTCAGAGGAATCAGAGTGTCTCATTTTACAGTTAGAAATTGAGGGCAAACACCTGGAAAACGTAAACTTAATTGTAGATGAGATTTAATATAACTGCAAATGCTGCTTATGGGGTCAGTTATGCAGGCTTGGGAAGATAAAAGATGAACTGGCAATGGTGAGGATGAAAGGTGGCCAGTAGTGAGCAGGAGACAGTGAAAGAGAAGTTCAGGGAAAACACATCCTGGTAGTCGCTAGTCAGAAGGCTGAGAGCAGCAGCAGTTGTTTTGCTCTGCTGAGTTAGGCCCTAATGACAACTAGATCAGGGAAAGTTCAGAAAAGGCAAAATTGGCAGGTGATGCCATTTACACTTGTGTATTTGCTTGACTAAGATATTTCTGGAAAACTGTTAAAACTGTTTTCAGCCATCAATTTTGAGGCAATATTTTGGAATGTGAAGGAATCTTGAGACTGAGCAGTTAAGCCGCAATCAAAATGTTTGGAACATTTGCAACTGAGAGTGAAACAAGCCCATGTTATAGCTAATCAGAATTTCCTGAAACATGTTTATGTTCATGTGTCTGGGATTAAAATATTGAATGAAAATCACACTATGAATCTCATGATCATACTTGGGAAATATTGATATACAAGGACAATGAAAGCATTGTTTTTATTTTGGGGGACTCTTATGTGACACAATGGTAAAGCTTTATTTTCACTTATTTATTTATTTTAGCAAGAGATAGACAGACAGACAGACAGGGACAGACAGATAAGAAAGGAGAGAGATGAGAAGCATCAACTCATAGTTGTGGCACCTTAGTTGTTCATTGATTGCTTTCTCATATGTGCCTTGACCGGGAAACTTCAGCTGAGCCAGTGATCCCTTGCTCAAGTCAGTGATCTTGGGCTCAAGCCAATGACCTTTGGGCTCAAACCAGCAACCATGGAGTCATGTCTGTGATCCCACATTCAGTTTGGCAACCCCACACTTAAGCTGGTGAGCCCGTGCTGAAGCTGGATGAGCCCATACTCAAGCTGGAGACCTTGGGATTTTGAATGTAGGTCGTCAGCATCCCAGGCCGATGCTCTATCCACTGTGCCACTACTTAAAGCACTTTAGAGAAGTAATTCATATACTCAGACTATAGAGAGTGTTTCATCACTGTGACAAACCATGCCGCAAAAATGTGCCAATAAAATACTCTAGAACAGTGGTTCTCAACATTTCTAATGCCGTGACCCCACAATACAGTTTCTTATGTTGCGGTGACCCCAAACCAAAAAATAATTTTGGTGGCTACTTCATAACTGTAATTTTGCTACAGTTATGATTCGGAATGTAAATACCTGATATGCATTATATATTTTCCGATGACTTTAGGCGACCCCACCGGGGTCGCGACCCACAAGTTGAGAACCACTGCTCTAGAACAATGAAGCAATTCCTAACAAAAGAATTTTCTCTGGCCAGTAATCTGGCCTAACTAATCAAGTCAAATATACAAACAAGAATGCATGCCTGACCTGTGGTAGCACAGTGGATAAAGTGTCAACCTGAAAAGCAGAGGTCACTGGTTGGAACCCTGGGCTTGCCTGGCCAAGGCACATACAAGAAGCAATTACTATGAGTTGATGCTTCCAGCTCCTCCCTATTCCCTTTTCTCTCTCTGTAAAATCAATAAAAAATATTTTTTTAAATGAAAAGGACAAATTAAAATTTGTCTGAAAATTGAAATAAAAATCAAGATAGAGTAAAAAGTTTGCTCATTGGCTACTAAAGCAAGTTCAGCAAGGACAATCATATTAAATAAAACTTTTCTGGACAAAAGTTATGGTTTGGGGTAGCACAGAAACATTGTAAACATTTAACATATCTAGGGTTTTTTTATTTTAGAGTGGAAACATTTTATATTTAGAATTAATCAGCTGGACTCAGTTTAGATTATCTCAATTTTGTTGGCAACATCCAAAGCATACTAGTCAGGAGCCAGTCAAACATATGCCTTCTTCTCTCCATCAGGCCTGATCAGGGTGTTGAGCTTGGCCACATTGCTATCATAGAGCTTCTTTACATGTTTGGTCTAATGTTGTTGACCATGATGTCCACTATGCACACAGGTATATTGTTGACTTCTATCTTCTTCATGACTGACTTGGTAGTCAGGGGGAATTTGATGAGGACATAGTGGTCCAGCTTGTTTCCGCTGGGGGCACTCTTATCAGGATATTCAGGCTACCTTCTGGCCGCAGTGTCTTCAGCCATCAGAAGGTGAGTGACGTACAGATATTTTTAATTTATTTATTTTTTATGATTGTGAATGCATTTTTGTTTGTTTGTTTGTTTGTTTGTTTGTTTAGTGACAGGAGGGGAGATAGAAAGACAGACTCTCTCTCACATGCACCTCGACCAGGACCCACCCAGCAACCCCTGAATGGGGCTGATGCTCAAATCAACCAAGCTATCCTCAGCACCTAGGGATGACGCTGGAACCAATTGAGTCACTGGCTGTGGGAGGGGGAAAGGGAGAGAAGAGGGAGAGGGCTGGGGATGGTTGCGTCTCTAGTGTGCCCTGACTGAGGATCAAACCTGGGACATTCACAGACTGGGATGTTTACATGCTGGGCCAACACTCTAGCCCAGGGGTCGGGAAACTTTCTGGCTAAGAAAGCCATGAATGTCACATATTTTAAAATGTAATCCCATGAGACCCCTACAATGACTCGTGTGCGTTATGCATTATCCAATAAAAATTTGGTGTTGTCCCAGAGGACAGCTGTGATTGGCTCCAGCCACCTGCAACCATGAACATGAGCGATAGGAAATGAATGGATTGTAATACATGAGAATGTTTTATATATATATATTTGTATTTTTCTGAAGCTGGAAACAGGGAGAGACAGTCTGACAGACTACCGCATGCGCCCGACCGGGATCCACCCTGCACGCCCACCAGGGGGCGACGCTCTGCCCACCAGGGGGCGATGCTCTGCCCCTCCGGGGCGTCGCTCTGTTGCGACCAGAGCCACTCTAGCGCCTGGGGCAGAGGCCAAGGAGCCATCCCCAGCGCCTGGGCCATCTTTGCTCCAATGGAGCCTCGCTGCGGGAGGGGAAGAGAGACAGAGAGGAAGGAGAGGGGGAGGGGTGGAGAAGCAAATGGGCGCTTCTTCTGTGTGCCCTGGCCGGGAATCGAACCCGGGACTTCTGCGCGCCAGGCCGACACTCTACCACTGAGCCAACCTGCCAAGGCCGAGAATGTTTTATATTTTTAACTTTATTATTTTTTTATTAAAGATTTGTCTGTGCACTGTTCACAGTGGCCAAGACATGGAAACAACCAAAAAGCCCTTCAATAGAAGACTGGATAAAGAAGATGTGGCACATATACACTATGGAATACTACTCAGCCATAAGAAACGATGACATCAGATCATTTACAGCAAAATGGTGGGATCTTGATAACATTATAAGGAGTGAAATAAGTAAATCAGAAAAAAACAAGAACTACATGATTCCATACATTGGTGGAACATAAAAATGAGACTAAGAGACATGGACAAGAGTGTGGTGGTTACCAGGGGTGGGGGGAGGGGGGACAGGGGGAGGGTTGGGGGGAGGGGGAGGGGCACAGAGAACTAGATGGAGGGTGGCGAAGGACAATCTGACTTTGGGCGAGGGGTATGCAACATAGTTTAATGACAAGATAACCTGGACATGTTTTCTTTGAATATATGTACCCTGATTTATTAATGTCATCCCATTACCATTAATAAAAATTTATTTAAAAAAAAAAAAAAAAAAAAAGATTTGTCTGTGAGCCAGATGCAGCCATCAAAAAAGCCACATCTGGCTCATAAGCCATAGGTTCCCGACCCCTGCTCTAGGCATTGAGCCAACCTACCAGGGCCAATGTATGCCTTTCAGCACTGTTTTCTTTGCCTTCAAAGCCTCTGCCTTGGCTTTGGCTTTGGGAGGAACAGGGGCTTCCTTTTTGCTTTTAACGCCATCTTCATGAAAAGTTGTATTTTGACTTATTTTTTTAAGAGAGAGAGACAGGAAGGGAGAGAGATAAGAAGCATGAACTCACAGCTGCAGCACTTTAGCTGTTCATTAATTGTTTTTTTATATGTGCCTTGACTGGGGAGCTCCAGCTGATCCAGTGACCCCTTGCTCAACCAGTGACACTGATCTTCAAGACAGCAACCTTTGAGCTCAAACCAGCAACACACTCAAGTCGGCAATCCCGCGCTCAAGCTGGATGAGCCCAAATTCAAGCCAGAGACCTCTGGGTTTTGAACCTGGGCGTTCGGTGTCCCAGGTCAACACTTTATCCACTGTGCCACTGCCTGGTCAGGTTGTATCTTGACTTTTAATAAATGATGAGTATTTCCACAATAACATCATGGATGGGTAGTTGATATAAAAGTGTCATTGATGAGTGATGGAAGCTTGCCAAAAGACAGCCAGTGTTTATGAATGATGTAGTGTGGGTCAGCCCAGTTCTAGAGTGAGCCCTGATTGAGCACACAGCACTGCCAGCAGGCAGCATCTTCACTAACTTCATGTTCAACAGTATCAGTGACTTGCAGAAGGTCCAGAAAGCAAGATTATTCACATTTCAAAAGGCAAAATGAGAAATAGTGATTTATTCAATAAAAACAAACCACATAGTGAATTATATAATTACAATTTATTATTTCTATGAACTAGAATACTAGATTTAAAAACCTGTAGGGTAAAATTCAATGAAAATTTGTGCACTTTTTATTAAATACACAATTTTTTCATTAGAAAAGGAAAATACCAAGTGTGCTTTGGCAGTGTGGTTTACAAGAAGACATCTTGTAAAATATCATTCTATCTTAAAATTAATAGTGTCCAAGTCATGAGACAAATAGTTCCTTTATTTCTGGAATATCATGTTGGATTTTTTTTTTTAGTGGTACATTTAAGAAAGAATTTGACAAATAGTGAAGTATCCAGCAGTCATGGGAGCAGCCTGGAAACCATACCTGCAGAGGACCAGTAGAAGTATAACGTGCTACTTAGTGTCAATAGGAGAAACAGTTAAAAATATATATTTTAAGAGTTTTCTTAGAGAAGTGAGAGAATAAATTAGCTTTATATTGCCACAAAGGAACAAAACAACAACAGATCAGTAAGGAGGGTGATTTTAATTCCGTCTGAAGAAACACTTGTTTAAATAACTAGGACAGTGATATAACTAGGTTGCTTGGCCAGGCAGGAGTTCTCTGCATCACGGACAGAGAAGCCCAAGAGTGAGTCACAAGAGCACAGAGGCAGAGATTAAGACATGAAGTCAGTCGAGGGAGAGGATATAGATTACGAAGAGAATAGCCTCAGGGATGTAACCCTCACATTGGGGTCTCATAGGAGGACAAGCCAAAGGACACTGAGGAGAAACTCTGGAGCTAGGAGGAGTCAGAAAACAGCATCTCGTCTTGGAAGTCAGAGGAAGAAGCCAAGAAGAAATAAAATAGTCGATAGTATGAGATATTCAAGAGACATAAAATAAGCCCTGAAAAGCAGTATTTGAACTTAAATATTAAGGTTATTGATGATCTTAATGATTTCTGTCACATTATGAAGAAAGAAGTCAAACTGTGGAGGGTTGTGGGAAAACTAGAGGTGAGGAAGAGGAGCAGGAAGTGAAAGTTATTTTTTCTAAAATGTCAGCAAATTTCTAGTAGGAGGACAATGGGGCAATGCTATGAGCTGAAAGTTTGTGCCCCTCACCCCAAACCATATGTTATGATGTAGGGTGCCATCAGAAATATACCAACGTGATGGTTTTTGGAGATAAGGGTTTTGGGAGGTCATTAGGGTTAGATTAGGTCATGAGAGTAGAAACCTCATGATGGAGTTAGTGGCTTTATAAAAAAAAGGAAGAGAAAGAGCCCCTCCTTCCTCTGCCATGTGCAGACACAGTGAGAAGGTAGCTACCTGTAAGCCAAGAAAGAAGCTGTCACCAGAACCCATTGTGGCTGGCACCCTGATCTTGGATTTCCAGCCGCTAGAACTGTGAAAAATTTAATTTCTGTTGTTAAAGCCACTCATTCTGTGGCATTTTGTTATGGCAGCCTAAGCTAATACAGGCAATAACCAAAATAAGATTCTAGGTCATAGAAAAGGCTTTTAATTTTAATTTTTTTCTTTTAAGATGGGAAAGATTGAGTATGTTTCTAGGCTCAGAGGAGGAAGCCAATGAAAAGGAAAAGTTGAGATGGAAGATAGAATGGATAATTCATGGAGCAAGTCTCTTCAGGAAGCAATAGGAAGTGGCACCAAGAGCATGAGCAGAGATTAATCTAAACCAGGAAAAACACTTACTGGGTGTGTATGAAGCGGAGTTTCCAGGTCGTTACTCATCACTGGTTGTTGACGTGTTTCATATTCTGCATTCAGGAAGTGATGGAGAAGAATAAAGTATCCAGTTGGAAAAAAGTGAGTACCACAAAATGATTAGTTAATCAGGAGCTACATTGGTTTCCTACTGGCCTTCCTTCAGCTATAGAAAATTCAACCCATTTTCAGGGATAATTATTTCATTGTAGCTCTATGATTTTATTTTTTATTGTAGCTTTATGGTGAAAAGACACAGTGACCAAAAGAAGGAAAGAAAGGAAGGAAGGAAGGAAGGAAGGAAGGAAGGAAGGAAGGAAGGAAGGAAGGAAGGAAGGAAGGAAGGAAGGAAGGAAGGAAGGAAAGAAAGTAAAAGAAAGAAAGAAAGAAAGAAAGAAAGAAAGAAAGAAAGAAAGAAAGAAAGAAAGAAAGAAAGAAAGAAAGAAAGAAAGAAAGAAAGAAAGAAAGAAAGAAAGAAAGAAAGAAAGAAAGAAAGAAAGAAAGAAAGAAAGAAAGAAAGAAAGAAATGCTAAATAACTGCTTCCAAGTAGAGTTTGTAAAAGCCAGGGACATGCATGTCTATAATTGTCAGTAAAAATAAATAACAGATTATCAATGCTGAACAATATTCAGCCAGAACCATTTTCTAAACATTTCTAATGAAAATATGAGAGTCAGAAATATTTTTAATAGAGAATAATTTCATCTCTTTTGGGGTTATTAAATGCGTGTGTGTGTGTGTGTGTGTGTGCGCGCGCGCGCGCGCGCACATGCGCATGTGTGTGTATGATGTAAGCCCTTATTTCAATATTGAGTTGCTTTTAAAATACACTTAAGGTTATCTAGGCTCTACTGGTATCTTCGGATAACCATTATTAACACAATTTAACTATGACTTTCCCTGCTTGTGACTTTTCATGTCTCAGAGAATTTCATGCATTCCCTAAGTAACACCTGGTATCTTTCAAGTTACACAAATAATGTTTGTTAATTTAAATTTCATTGCTTTTTAGCATTTCCCCAGGAAGCAACAAATGTGAAAATCAAAGCATGACTGTTTTGTATAGATTCATCTATATATAATATAAATAGCCTGATTAAAGTGATCATCCAATCGTCCCGAATTTCAAATAGAGGAAGTTTGAAAACACTGCCATCTACTGTAATAGCTACACATTGCACAGGCATTTTATAAACTGAAAGGAGGTAAAAGAGAAAATATTTTACCATGCCATACACAGACATATAATTAAATTGTTGAAGAAGATTTAAAATTATAATTAAGTTGTGTTCTTAAGTGTGATACTGTGCAAGGTAAGTTGATACATGCACCTCTATGACACTTGCTAGAATAGTCAGGCTCATTCAATGGCAGGATTGGGGAGCTGACGTGGGAAACCTGGTGTGAAACCAGTGTGTTTAGTACAATTCAGTTAGTGACCAAAAACTTTATGATGTGAGTAAGTAATGATTACCTTGAATATTGAAACAGGCTTGGTTTCAAGGGGATACTTATAAACTCTTTTGTATAACCAAACAGCTTTTTGTCTGGCTCTCAAAGAGTCCTTGAAATTCTCAGTTCAAGGGAGGTCAAATAATTATACCATAATACATAAAGTTAGTTCACCTTTTCCTGCATATTTTTATTTTTAAAAAGTTGCTTTCAACAGAATAATTCACTGATTCTTTATCTCATTTGAGTGTATATATTTAGCAAAGAAAATTTTATGAAAATATTAACTGCAGGGCCCCTATTGCCATAACATCATGAAAAAATTACAGTTGACCAAATTAAAAAGAATATACTTTTATTGTTAAGTCTCCATTTGTCTAGGGGAAAATGTTCTCTAAATCTCAATAATTTATATCTATTTGCCTTTCACTGAAATGTATGACCTATTCTGTGATTTTGCTGTTATTTCCTAGTAATATACATGAAGGTGACATATCTTGGGATTTCCATTAGCAAGACAATATATACAACAAGATCAATAGCCTGCTGACCCCATGGATCAGAACTTTGGAATCTTAATGTTTATCCATTATCTTTCACAGGCTTCTATTTAAGAATACCTAATTTCATGAATACCTGCTTGGAATCTCTGAATAAAGCATATTGACCGAGGAAAAAGAATTGAGAATAAACATGATAGATTGGTGTCCTCCTATTCTAACCATTAATCATTGAACAAACAATTTTTAAAAGTGTGTAGTAAGGAATCCTGTAGCATATAAATTCAATATTTTTTAATGAACTCAAGTTACATTGCCTAGGCATTCACCTTTTGGGTTACAAAAGGACCAAATATAGTCAGCTAGAGTAATGATCATTAATTTATAATGCATAGTCTCAATATTCTAGTAAAAAGTTTTATTTATCTGCTGTGATGGTTAATTTTATGTGTCAATGAACCCAGATATGTGGCTAGTCATTACTCTGGATGTTTCTATGAGAATGTTTTGGATGAGATATACATTTAAATACAGTGTGTCCGTAAAGTCATGGTGCACTTTGACTGGTCACAGGAAAGCAACAAAAGATGATAGAAATGTGAAATCTGTACCAAATAAAAGGAAAACTCCCAGTTTCAGTAGGATGATGTGGCAGCATGTACGCATGCGCAGATGATGACGTAACACCGTGTATACAGCGAGCAGCCCACGGCCATGCCAGCCAAGATGTGGACGGTACAGAGGGAAGTTCAGTGTGTTCTGTGGCTCGCTAAATTCGAATCCGTGACCAAAGTGCAACGTGAATATCGGTGCATTTATAACGAAGTGCCACCACATAGGAATAACATTACTTGGTGGGATAAGCAGTTGAAGGAAACTGGCAGTTTGGTGGAGAAACCCCGTTCTGTTAGGCCATCAGTCAGTGACGAGTCTATAGAGGCTCTACAGGATAGCTACCTAAGGAGCCCTAAAAAGTCTGTGCGTGAGCCCACATCAAACTGCACTGAATAGGTATGAAACTGGGACAGTTTTCCTTTTATTTGGTGCAGATTTCACATTTCTATCATCTTTTGTTGCTTTCCTGTGACCGGTCAAAAGTGCACCATGACTTTACGGACACACTGTAGATAGACTAAGAGTAAAACAGAGAGGTTTCCATTGGGTGGGACTCATCCAAGCCACTGAAGACCAGAATAGAACAAACAGTTGACCTCTCCTGGGCAAGAGGGAACTGTTCTACAGATAGTAGTTTTCAGACTTCAACTGTGGCATCAACTTTTTCTGGGTCTCCAGCCTTTCTTTCCACTCTGCAGACTTATTTAAGATTTCTTAAGATAAATTTATAATAGCTGAATCAATTCCTTAAAATAAATTATATATATACATATATATTTTAAGTATATATGTATATATATGGGAGAACTCTGACCAGTTCAACTTGTGTTTAACTTTTTAAATTAAAGATATATGTTGTATTAGAATCTTTAGTTTCAAGAAACAGATTCTGACTCTGGCTAAGTTACTTTTTCATGAGCCCAGTGAATAAGCAAGCCTGGGGCTGTCAGAGGAGTTGTCTGACAGCTTCTAGCTGTTGATCCAAGGACTCAGCAGAGGGGCATTTGATAAACATTCCCAGAAGACACTGAGCCTAGGTTTCAGTCAGTCAACCAAGCAAACAATATTTATCTAATTCCCTCAAACATTAATTCAGTAACTCTGCTAAGTGCACTCATATTGATATATTTTACCCAATCTTTATTTATTTCCCTATTTTTGTTCTGGCTTTCTTAGAACATGTTATTATACATATTTTTTCTTCTCTCTCCTGTGCCTTCTTTCTTTCCTTCATTACTCCCATTCATCAGGACAAATTAATAAAATTTTGCAATTCTTTTTTGAGTCATTGATTCTTGGGTTTTGCTTTATATTTGCCAACTTTGGGCTTGCTGGAAACTGATTGCAGATGAGGAGCTGGACACAATGGGAGGTGGTACAAGTGGCAGGAGAGGAGGGCCTTCCCCTTGCAGGGTAACTGAGGTGAGATCATCACAGCCTCATTAAACAAGTCAGGAGGACCCTCCTTGGACAGAGGAGCAAATAGTGCTTCTCCTGGAGAGCGGACACAAGAAAGTGTGTGAATTTGAAATACTCTGAGTTACTCAAATCTTTCCATAAGTCCCCATTCATATTATTGGGGTCTCTTTCTTTCCCTTAACTTTCTTATAAGGAACAGGTATGAATGGCTATGAATTCAAATGATACAATGAGGCAATCCAGAGAATTAAATTTTGAGTTTGGTTTTCTGGTATGCTATCCTACAAAAAGTTTTGATAAGACACTCTATATCATAATCATCAATATCCCATGGTTTTCATAAGAAATTGAGGCTTTAATTCTTTATCTTTAGCTATTCAGTACAATTGGAAACAACCAGCTTATCCTGTAGCCCTTAAAATTTTCACAACCTTCATATTTTTTTCTGTGGTAGCAGGTGTTTGGGCATACACCTGGGGTAGCAGGAGTTTGGGCATACAAAGTCTTGCCTGTAATGGGCACTTTATTCCATATGACTGTAAGTGTTAACTGTATCACTTAATTAGCTCTTTTGTCACTATGTGTGTACTATGTGATGCCAGAATCTATCTCTTAGTAGTGGGTAGATTCTATCAGCCCCAAGTAGTTCAGATAATTCATTCCAGATTTTCTCCACTTCCCTGAGGTTATATTGCCTTGAACTACTTCTATAATCAATTTCTGTATCTAGAGTTTTTACCTATAAGAAAAAAGGTTATTTTGGTTGATTAAACATAAATTATAATTTATATTAATATATTAAGAAGCTTATGGGATTGTAGGGATAGCTAGAGAATGAGGCTGAGCTTCTAGAGAAAATGTCCTCAAACGCACATTAGAGCTGATCTGATAAAGAAACATCCACCATAGCCCTCATTAAGCATCAATACCAAGACCTTGATTTTCCTACAATTATGCCAGGGACTCAACCTTATAGCCGCTGCCTTCCCTCAAAGTTGAATGCCTCTTGCTTTACTCTGGGTTCCCCTAGAAGTAGACTCCTAGAAAGAGTTATACATGCAAGGGTTTTATTTGAGCGTTACTCATGTAAGAAAAAATATAGGGTGTTAGAGTAAGACAGGAGAGCCACCAGAACTATTTAGGGTCACCTAAACCAAGTGTAACCCTAAATGAAGGGAAAAGAGATGGAAGGTGAGTCGAGATTTGCTAGACTGCCGCAGTCTAAGGAAGTTTCTGGAAGGTCCTTCAAGTAGCTCTCCAGCTGAAGTTTGTTATCAGAGAAAAGGAATAGCCCGTCTGAGTATCCCTGCACCATCCATTGAGCAGCTGTGTAGAAAGTGTGGCCACATGCAAATGCTGGGGTGGCTCCAGAGGGCTGATACTAGGGCCTGTGGTCAATTATGATCCCCATTGTTGGATGTCCAGCATGTATTCTCTTGGTTGCCACACCTTTGTCACCTTGCTTTGCCAGCATTCAGGTCTCTTTTATTCCAAGTTACCTTCTTCCAAATCTTAAGTGCCATGTGGGTGAGTACCTTTGGCGGAATCTAATAAAGTCATATGTCCGTGCTTTAGCTGCAAAGAAGGCTAGGGAGGAGGCACTGAATTCATAAGCTGCAAATTGCTCAAATATAGCAAGGGTGCTAAAAAACAAGGTGGGCAGAGAGAAAACATGGCAGATGAAAACCACAGTAATGAAAAAAAATGACATTAATGACAACCCTGAAACTGGGTATACTTAGCTATTTTATTAACATTTGGTAAATGGTTTTTTGAAAAGCAAGCTTTATGAATATCATTCAGAAATAAAAGTAAAAAGACCAAGGACAACAGTGACTATGAGGGGGAAAAAAAAGAGAAAAAAGCAGAGGGCAGAGTTGAAAGAGAGAGAGAAGCAGGAAGAAGAGGAAAGAAGTTAAAGGATATGTTGACAGGAAAGAAGCTAGAAGAGAGGAGGAGCTCTTAACAGAAGGGAGAAAAACTGGGGAAGGGAGAAATGGAGAAGGTCAAATCCAGGAGCTGGCTGCTGGAGGCCACACTTTTCGACATTATAATCCAAGATTACACAGCTAGTAAGTAGCAGTTGGACTGGAACTCAGATCTCCTTGTTTTGAGAATTTTTATTTCATCAGAATGCCCTCAGGACAACTCAAACATACTGAAGGAACTTTTTGCAAATGATTGTTTTCACTGGATTTGGTGCACAGAATATTACAAAATTGTGGAAAAATGAGGATGCTAACTCATTATTAGAACCGTGCAGTTTACTCCATCTAGTCAACTAAAAAATAGTGGTTAACTCTTTTTTTTTAAGAGTTATTCTCTGAGGTTATATTGCCTTGGTTGCTCCTTTGACTTTTTATTTTGAGATCTTGTTCCTTTGTGGCCTCCATCCCAGAATGTAGCTTATAGATTTGTTTCTTGTTAACTAGATTTTTTTTCCAGAATTCCTCTAACTTTAATTGTGGCAGATAAGATGGTACCTAGTTGGTGCTTCCGTTTTCTCCCATTTGTACAATTCTGATAGGACTATGTGATACAATTTAGATAGCAGATATTTGAGTTAAGTCAAATACAAAATGAGTAAATAAATTAATTTTTTCTGGTACAAATTCTCATTTCATTTGGGCCAATACGGTTACAGTTTTATAACATGATTTTAGATTATAATGACATTATAGCTCAGTCGGTTAGAGCAGTGTCCCAAAGTGCAGAGGCTGCCAGTTCCATCTCCAGCCAGGGCACATACAGGAACAAAACTATGTTCTTCTCTCTCTCTCTCTCTCTCTCTCTCTCTCTCTCTCTCTCTCCCTTCCTCTCTTGCTAAAATCAATAAATAAAAAAGGAGATTCTTTTTAATGACACTACTGTGCTAATCTTGAGGAAGTCAGTGGATTTTATATACTAATTATAATGGTCAGTAATACTTTAGAGATAGATGATGTTGTTATAAATATTAATTGCCACTCTCAACAGTTCCTGGCCTGTCACCATTTATTCTGTTCTTTGGCTTTACAATAAAGGCTCTACAGCAAAATTTACTTACTGTTATCTGTGCAAAGCAATGTTTAAAAATTCCTATTTTTCTTATTTTTAATAAATGAATATCTTGGAAGTAGATTATTTTAGAGGAAGGTCTGATTTTACCTTTCTATTACTCGTATAATTTCAGCCAGTCTTTATTCATACACACAGAATATATTATTTTCTACCTGTTCTAAATGAAGAAATTTCAAGAATAATTGTGGATACAAGAGTTTACACATGAAAAAAATGATTCAGAAAAGTGGATGATTAGGTAAATTTCAGAATAAAATAATTACATTTAAAATCAATAGCTATGACCTTGGCTGGTTGGCTCGGTGGTAGAGCATTGGCCCAGTGTGTGGATGTTCCAGGTTTGATTCCAGGTCAGGGCACACAGGAGAAGAGACCATCTGTTTCTCTACCCCTCCCCATTCCCCTTCTCTTTCTCTGTCTCTTCTCTCTCTCTCTCTTTTTTTCTTTCTTCCTCTCCCACACCCATGGCTTGATTGGTTTGAAAGCATCGGCTCCATGTGCTGAGGATGGCTCTGTAGAGTCTTCACCTCAGGCACTAAAAAAATAGCTCCATTGCAAGAATGGCCCCAGATGGGCATAGCATTAGCCTCAGAGGGTGTCATAAGGTGGATCCTGGTTGGGGCATATGTAGGAGTCTGTCTCTCTATCTCCCCTCCTCTCACTTGGAAGAAGAAGAAAAATATAAAATAAAATAAATACCATATTTCCCCATGTATAAGATGCCCTTTTTCCAAAAACTTTGGGGTCTAAAAACTGGGTGCATCTTCTACAGTGGTTGTAAATTTTTTTTACTTGCATTTCCTGCTTTATCACAATTGTTTTTGGCTCATTGTTCAAGACAGTGATTCATCATCAGACACAAATGAGGACAAGTTAATGGATGGGAATTTTGACAGTGATGAGGAGTTGTAAAAATTTTATAATGAATAAAACTTGAGTTCAATAACTTTATGTAGCCTGACCTGTGGTGGTGCAGTGGATAAAACGTCAACCTGGAAATGCTGAGGTCGCCAGTTCGAAACCCTGGGCTTGCCTGGTCAAGGCATATATGGGAGTTGATGCTTCCAGCTCCTCCCCCCGTCTCTCTCTCCTCTCTGTCTCTCTCTCTCCCTCTCTCTCTCCTCTCTAAAATGAATAAATAAAATTAAAAAAAAATTAAAAATCAATAACTTTATGTAATACATAAAGTTTTTTCAAATTTTGGGCCCCGAAATTAAGATACATCTTATACATGGGATCGTCTTATACACGGGGAAATATGGTAGTTGTGTGCCTGACCAGTGGTAGTGCAGTTGATAGAGCACCAACCTGGGACACTGGGATCCCAAGTTCAAAACCCCAAGGTCATCAGCTTGAACACAGACTCACCAAATTGAGTTCAGTGTGTTGGCTTGAACATGGAATCGTTGACATGATCCCACGGTTGCTGGCTTAAGCCCAAAGGTCACTGGTTTGAAGCCCAGGGTCACTGGCTTGAGTCCAAGGTCACTGTCTTGAGCAAAGGGTCACTGACTTGGCTGGAGTTTCCCCTACCCCAGTCAAGACACGTATGAGAAGTAATCAATGAAAAACTAAAGTGATGCAACTATGCATTAATGTTTCTCATCTCTCTCCCTTCCTGGCTCTCTCTTGCTGTCTCTCTCACTAAAAAAAGTGTTTTAGATAATAATAAAATAAATAGCTATGTATGGCCTACTTCAATAAGACAGTATTTATTGAGAACTCTTTATATTATGACTATACTCTTTTGTTAAAAACTTTGTCAAAAATATACTAAGAATTCTCTTTTTTAATTTTTTAGCGAGGGGGCAGGGACAAGCTAGGACAGAGAGAAAGGGAGAGAGATGAGAGCATTAACTCATAGCTGCGTCACTTTAGTTGTTCATTGATTGCTTTCTCATATGTTCCTTGACCAGGGAGCTTCAGCTAAGCCAGTGACTCCTTACTCAAGCCAGTGACCTTGGACTCAAGCCAGCAATCTTGGGCTCAAGCCAGCAACCTTGGGATCATGTCTATGATCGCATGCTCAAGCTGGTGAACCTGCACTCAAGCCGGTGACTTTAGGGTTTCAAACCTGGGTCCTCAATGTCCCAGGTGATCCACTACACCACCACCTGGTCAGGATACTAAGAATTTTTTAAACTCAACAATAAAAAAAACCATTAATACAATAAAAAATTGAGCAAAAAATATATTCAACTGACTGACCTGTGGTGGCACAGTGGCTAAAGTATTGGCCTGGAATGCTAAGGTCACCAGTTTGAAACCCTAAGCTTGCCTGGTCAAAGCACATATGAGAGTTGATGCTTTCTGCTCCTACCCCACTTCTCCCTCTCTCTCTCCCACCCCTCTTATCTCTAAAATAAATAAATAAAACCTTTTTTTTAAAAAAAGGTATATTCACCTAAGACCTAAGAATTTATAGAGATGACACAGAAGCATATGAAAAGATCCTCAACATAATTTGTCATTAGAGAAACGCAAATTAAAACAACAATGAGGTACCATTACACATTTATTTGGCTGGTTAAAATCCAAGAAAAAAATAGTGGTACTAGTAAACAGTACTAAATGGCAAAGATCTGAAGCAAGAAGAACACTCATTCATTGTTGGTAGGAGTACAAAATGGTATAAAAACTTTGGAAGACAGTTCAGCACTTTCTTACAAAGCTAAATACAGTCTCCAACATGCAATTAACCAATGGTGCTCTATGTATGTACCCTATTAACTTAAAAGCATATGTTCGCACAACAACCTGCACAGGATATTTATATCAGTTTTATTCATAATTGCCAAAACCTAGAAGCAATCAACATGTCCTCAATAGGCAATGAATTGACAAATTGTGGTGCAATGGAATATTATTCAGCAATAAAAAGGAATGAGGTATCAAGCCAGAGAAAAATATGGAGGATCCTTAAGTGCATTTTGCTAAGTGAAAAAAGCCAGCTTGAAAAGACTGTATGATTTCAGTTATAATATATGATATTTCTGGAAAAGGTAAAAGAGAACAACAAAAATCAGCAGGATTCTTTTAGTGGTTTAGGAGAGAGCAGAAGGAATAAATAGTTGAAGGATAGGGGATTTTTAGGATGGCAAAATTATTTTCTTTTCTTTTCTTTTTTTTTTTTTTTGTATTTTTCTGAAGCTGGAAACAGGGAGAGACAGTCAGACAGACTCCCGCATGTGCCCGACCGGGATCCACCCGGCACGCCCACCAGGGGCGACGCTCTGCCCACCAGGGGCGACGCTCTGCCCACCAGGGGGCGATGATCTGCCCCTCTGGGACATCGCTCTGTCGCGACCAGAGCCACTCTAGCACCTGGGGCAGGGTCCAAGGAGCCATCCCCTGCGCCTGGGCCATCTTTGCTCCAATGGAGCCTCGGCTGTGGGAGGGGAAGAGAGAGACAGAGAGGAAGGAGAGGGGGAGGGGTGGAGAAGCAAATGGGCGCTTCTCCTGTGTGCCCTGGCCGGGAATCGAACCCGGGACTTCTGCACGCCAGGACAACGCTCTACCACTGAGCCAACCGGCCAGGGTGCAAAATTATTTTCAAATGTAAATAAATACAACAGTTTTATGAGACAAAGAACACAAGTTCCCCTGGCTTCTGGGGCCAGGTGCTCAAGAGATATTCCTTAGATGGCAGGTGCAAAAATTGGGACTCCAGAGGTATCTGAAAGCTCCCTCTGGAAGAAACTGGTGCTCTGGAGCCTGCAAAGGGAGAGGGCGAAGGTGGTGTTTGCCAGTCCTAGTCTTCTGAGAGTGTAGGAGCAGGTGGTGTTTGCCAGTCCTAGTCTTCTGAGAGTGTAGGAGCAGGTGGTGCTTGCCAGTCCTAGTCTTCTGAGAGTGTAGGAGCAGGTGGTGTTTGCCAGTCCTAGTCTTCTGAGAGTGTAGGAGCAGGTGGTGCTTGCCAGTCCTAGTCTTCTGAGAGTGTAGGAGCAGGTGGTGTTTGCCAGTCCTAGTCTTCTGAGAGTGTAGGAGCAGGTGGTGCTTGCCAGTCCTAGTCTTCTGAGAGTGTAGGAGCAGGTGGTGTTTGCCAGTCCTAGTCTTCTGAGAGTGTAGGAGCAGGTGGTGTTTGCCAGTCCTAGTCTTCTGAGAGTGTAGGAGCAGGTGGTGCTTGCCAGTCCTAGTCTTCTGAGAGTGTAGGAGCAGGTGGTGCTTGCCAGTCCTAGTCTTCTGAGAGTGTAGGAGCAGGCTTCTAGATTCGTGTTCTAATGGATGCTTATCTCTCAGTCTGATGCTTTCATATAAGCAAGGGAGCCTCATTCACTTTATGTCTGATGTGATGGCTTCCTGGGCGGGGCACTGGGACAGGTGAGTTCAACGGCAGGAGCATTTGTACAGCAGCTTCTCAGGTCGTTTCAGTCTTGTGGGCTCGTGGTTGTGAAACCTGTTATTTTTCACAGCTAGATCATTTGGGAGCTTGTCTCTTTAGTGAATGTCCTAAAACTTGGGGTGCTCTATACAAAGTTCAGATCCTTTGCTTCTCAGGGAGAAGCCCTAGGTTTTAGGTCCCTCCCCATCCTGGGTCTCCACATGGGAGGAGGGGGGGTTCATGGCAAGATTGTGTCCCAGCCTCTCCTGCTTGGATGTGATTTTCTTCATGTTTGCCTAATGTGCGGTTGTTCCTCAGCCACCGTTTTAGTTTTAAGAGGAAATTACTGCATTTCCCCATGTATAAGATGTGCCCATGTATAAGACACACTTTAATTTTGGGACCCAAAATTTGAAAAAGAAATTGTATTACACAAAGTTATTGAACTCAAGTTCTATTCATCATAAAATTCATGCAACTCCTCATCCGTGCAAAAAAAGTGGGAAATGCACTCTATAATGGGTGTATAAGATGCACCCAGTTTTTAGACACCAAAATTTTTGAAACAAGGTGCGTCTTATACATGGAGAAACACAGTATCCCGTATGCCTCCATAGACTCAGTGAGTCCCTGGGAGAGGTGAGTTCAGGATCTTCCTAAGTCGCCATCTTAAAAATGCTTGTTTTTTAGATGATTTCCCTGCACATATGTTGGCATTCTGCAAACATATGCCTGAGTGTTACTTAATTAACTGTGGAGTTATTAACATTGTGAAATTCAAGCTTACATATGTTTTCAAACAACATATTTTAATTAAAGCTATTTTCTACCAGACGAGGAAGCTCATTTATTCCTCGCTTATGTGGAGCCTCTCCTCCACACCAAGCACTGCAACGAACGAGGCAGCCCTTTCCTCGGAAACTGTGTCTCCTAATAACCTTCTCAACAACATGTGAGATGCTTTTATTATGGAATTCCTGTGGATAAAACTTGAAAAAAAATCAATACATTGAGAAGAAAAGGCATGGATATAGCCTTTCCACCACATGAAATATTGATATAAATCACCTCTAGATGTTCCTGTTTATCTGGTGCACCTAAAAATGTTTCTTGGATGAATGCTTATCATTCAATCAGAAATTCAACTCTTTAATTGTGTGGAGTGTATTACAAGTTTCAGTAGGGGAAATATGGGCATGTTCTTAAGCAGGCTGCAGTCTAATAGAAGTGATACAAGCTAAAATAAATAAGAAAACTTCAGGTCAGGTGTTGGCAAACATAACTAAAGGGCTAGATACTAATGTTTAATTTTAGGTTTTGCAGCCAGATGATCTCTGTTGCAACTACTATCCTCAGCCATTATTGCTTGAAAGAAACCATAACCATAAACAATATGTAAACAAATGAGTATAGCTGTGTTCAAATAAAGCTTCATCGACAAAAACAGGCAGCAGACTGGATTTGACCAATGGGCCCTAGTTTCCTTATCCCTGCTTCAACTAAAGGCAAGTTTACTATATCTGCCCTCCTGTGGATGGTCAATATACTGGTATATGCAGGACTCCCTTTCTTCCCTACCAAAGATGTATATCCTTCCCAAAGTGACAAGATTATCTGCTCAGATAGATAAGCCAATTACAACAATGACTTTTTTTTAGTCAATGCTTTCTTATGCCAAAACTTCTAAAAATCAAATATAAGTTCACATTTTAAAATTAAAATATACTTTTTTTTAGGAAGGGAGGTAGAGAGACAACCTCCCCTACCCCCCCCCCTGTTAAACCCCACCATATATAGTTATATTATCTTGCCAAACCCCAAAAACAAGATCAAGCTACATTGGCTTATTGTGAAAGATTTTTGCATGTACCCCAAATTAGATCCACCCAGCAATCCCCGTCTGGGACCAATGAGTGAATCAACTGAGCTATCCTAAGCACCTAAGGACAGTGTTCCAACCAGTTGAGCCACTGGCTGTAAGAAGCAAAGAGAGAGAGAGAAGGGGGAGAGGGAAGGAAGAGGAGCAGATGGTCACTTCTCATGTGTGCCCTGACCGGGGATCGAACCTGGGATGTCCACATGCCAGGCTGACGCTCTATCCATCCACTGAGCCAACCAGCCAGTGCCTAAAATACTAATTTTAAATTAATATTACAAATGGTCAGTGAAGAAAGTGAGATCACTGCAGATGGAACATAGAATGGGCCCAGACTTAGGAGAGGGAGAGTCTGAGGGTAGGAGAAGAGACCAAACGGAAGAAAGGGCATGCACATGCATAAATGAAGGCAGCAAGAGGCTTTCATGGGAAGGTAAGAATGATTCTTGAAGTTGGAATTTTAAGTTAATTTGGAAAGCAAATGAGGACTATAGAAGGAAGAGACAAATGTAGCAAGAATTGAGGCAATCTGAAGCCAGAAAGTATCTAGACCAATAGCCCAGCATGTGGCATGGAGTACTTAAAACAGGGGTCCCCAAACTTTTTACACAGAGGGCCAGTTCACTGTCCCTCAGACTGTTGGAGGGCCGGACTATAAAAAAACTATAAACAAATCCCTATGCACACTGAACATATTTTATTTTAAAGTAAAAAAAATAAAACGGAAACAAATACAATATTTAAAATAAAGAACAAGTAAATTTAAATCAACAAACTGACCAGTATTTCTTTTTTTTTTTTTTTTTTTTCATTTTTCTGAAGCTGGAAACAGGGAGAGACAGTCAGACAGACTCCCGCATGCGCCCGACCGGGATCCACCCGGCACGCCCACCAGGGGCGGTGCTCTGCCCCCCAGGGGGCGATGCTCTGCCCTTCCTGGGCGTCGCCATATTGCTACCAGAGCCACTCTAGCGCCTGAGGCAGAGGCCACAGAGCCATGCCCAGCGCCCGGGCCATCTTTGCTCCAATGGAGCCTTGGCTGCGGGAGGGGAAGAGAGAGACAGAGAGGAAAGCGCGGCGGAGGGGTGGAGAAGCAAATGGGCGCTTCTCCTATGTGCCCTGGCCGGGAATCGAACCCGGGTCCTCCGCACGCTAGGCCGACGCTGACCAGTATTTCAATGGGAACTATGGGCCTGCTTTTGGCTAATGAGATGGTCAATGTCCGGTTCCATATTTGTCACTGCTAGCTGTAACAAGTGATATGATGCACTTCCGGAGCCGTGACGCGTGTGTCCTGCATCACTGGAAGTAGTACTGTACGTGAGCGACGCATACAGTACTCCAGGAGCACAGGATGCATCTCACTGACCACCAGTGAAAGAGGTGCTCCTTCCAGAAGTGCGGCGGGGGCCAGATAAATGGCCTCAGGGGGCCGCATGCGGCCCGCGGGCCATAGTTTGGGGACCCCTGACTTAAAATCTACTCTCTACTTAGAGCAGGCATGGCCAACATACAGCCCGCGGGCCAGATGTGGCCCACGATTAAATTTTTAATATTCTCCACTACTTTAAAGTCTCAGCTACTCAGAAGCCGAAGCTTCTTTGATTATTGGAAAGCGAGATATTTGAGAAGATAGTGATATGAGGGAAAAAATTTCACATGTGACTAATCTAGGGTTAACTCCCAATAATTGGTCGAATGGATTCATGATACTTCTTTATTTTTTAGAACAGTTCCATTATAAAGATTTACAACTCTTGTACTCATCTGTACTTGATGTGAACTGTTTGACGTTTAGCAGCGATGTGAAACCCACATTCTTTTGCCAGTAAGCATCCAAGGTCAAATAATTTGTTATTTTTGTGGTCAAGTGTGCTGAATCAAGTGGCATTGTAGCATAGACAATAGCTGCAGTTGATAACTGAAAACGTGTCTAGGCTGTTTGTAAAACAAAATAATTGTTTTATTTGCAATATAACCCCTTCATGCTCATTATATTAATTAAATATTGTTTTGATTGATTGCAATACAGTTTGGATATTTATTTGGTATGTGATTATATTTTTATTAAAATAATATTGTATATTAAAATTTTTTTCACTCACATTTATTCATAAACAAATCACATAATAAAATTTTGTTTACTTAAACAAATCATTTTTGTATTTAACATTTTTTAATTTTAATATTTCATCCAGCCTGGGATAAAAGTTTTCTTTCTAATCTGGCCTGGGGCAAAAACTGTTGGCCACACCTGACTTAGAGAGTAACGTCAGAGAAATGGCAGCGTGAGAAATACTCCCGATCTCTCCCCTTGAAATTTCAAAAAATTCTACAACTATACACAGAGAAAAAAACCCAGATGAACCTGAAATATACACACACCAGATAGACAAAGGTATGGCTGTGCAAGAAGGAGAGCCAAACATAGAATCTGTTCACAGAAGAAAAAAAAATGCCAGAGGACCGAGACTTTCTCTTTTCTCACAGACCTGAGGGAGGAAAGCACTGTTGGTGCAGGCTTTGTCTCAGAGCCTGGAGAAGAGGAGAGTCCGTGGGGAAGGAGCTGAGGGGTGACAACCGAGAACAGGGGGCAGGGCCATTTCCCGGCATCTGCCCCACCTGTGATTGCAGGCGCTGGGCTATTGCAGGCACGGGGCACACAAAAAACCCGTGGTGCACTCCCAAGAACTGTGTGCAAATAAATAGCTTGTGGAGATCGGCCCACAGGGCACTAAGGTGTGCTTGATCTGCCAGCAGAGTTTAGCCTTGTGACTCCAGACACACTTGACCTGGGATCTGTGCTTCACCAGCTTGTGGTGCGCAACTTCTGCCCTGTTCAGGGCTGAGCTTTGAGCACTTCCAGTAGTATCGGAGGAGGCACTGGACTGTGTCACCCCAGCCTCCCGGTCCCACATTGCTCTGCTTGCTGTGCAAACAGTGGCAGTGGAGGACATATTTCAACTGGGTCTCCAGGCTGATGCCTGAGTTCTTGCTTCCCTGCTCTGTTGGGATGGGAGGGAGGGCCCCAGGGGACTCCTGGTTACCCATTTCTAGAGCCATAAAATTGCAAAGCCCTAACAACAAGCCCCTCATATCAATGAGATGGCCCTGCCTGCATTATTACAACAGCAACAGTGATGCCTCAGCAAAACTCCACCCAAGAATCTCCAAGAGGCAAATCTTGTGGTATAGCACCTCTTACCAGAAAAGGGAATAATTCTCTCTTATTGAGGTTATTAACAATATACCACTCACAAGTGCCATCAAGGAAAAAAAAATCAAATATTGATATACAAGACAAAGACGTAGCTCATATACAGTGTGTCCGTGAAGTCATGGTGCACTTTTGATCAATCACAGGAAAGCAACAAAAGACGACAGAAATGTGAAATCTACACCAAATAAAAGGAAAACCCACCCAGTTTCATACTATTCAGTGCAGTTCGATGTGGGCTCACACACAGATTTTTTAGGTTCCTTAGGTAGCTATCTCATATAGCCTCTGCAGACTCGTCACTGACTGATGACCTACCAGAATGGGGTTTCTCCACCAAACTGCCGGTTTCCTTCAACTACTTATCCCACTGAGTAATGTTATTCCTATGTGGTGGTGCTTCATTATAAATGCACCGATATTCACATTGCACTTTGGTCATGGATTCAAATTTAGCAAGCCACAGAACACACTGAACTTTCCTCTGTACTGTACACATCTCGACTGGCACGGCCATGGGCTGCTCCGCTGTATACACGGTGTTACATCATCATCTGCACATGCGCACATGCTGCCACATTATCCTACAGAAGCTAGGAGGGTTTTCCTTTTATTTGGTGCAGATTTCACATTTCTATCATCTTTTGTTGCTTTCCTGTGACAGGTCAAAAGTACACCATGACTTTACGGACACACTCTACATGATGAAAAATCTCCAGAAATAAAAATCTCAATTACATGAAAACCTTGGAGCTTAATGACACAGAATTAAAAATTGAAGCTCTAAAAATACTCAATAAATTACAAGAAAACACTGAGAGGCAATTTAGTAAGCTCAAAAAAACAACTTAATGAACAAAAAGTGTACCTCATCAAGGAAATTGGAACTATAAAAAAGAACCAGAGATGAAAAACTCAATACACAAACTGAAAAATGAGGGAACAAGCTTAGCCAATAGAACAGGCCAGGTAGAGAAGAGAATCAGTCACATCAAAGATAGGCAACTAGAGATACTATGGAGAAGAAGACAAAAATTCATGAATTTAAAAAAATGAGAAAGCCCTACAAGAATTGTATGACTCCATCAGGAAGAGTGATATAAGAATAATGGGTATCAAAAACTCAGAAACATTGATACGTAAAGATACATGCAGCCCCATGTTCATTGCAGCATTGTTCACAGTGGCCAGGACATGGAAACAACCAAAAATCCCATCAATAGATGACTGGATAAAGAAGATGTGGCACATATACACTATGGAATACTACTCAGCCATAAGAAATGATGACATCAGATCATTTACAGCAAAATGGTGGGATCTTGATAACATTATATGGAGTGAAATAAGTAAATCAGAAAAAACCAGGAACTGCACTATTCCATACGTAGGTGGGACATAAAAGTGAGACTAAGAGACATTGATAAGAGTGTGGTGGTTACGGGGGGAGGGGGGAGAGGGAAAGGGAAAGGGAGAGGGAGAGGGGCACAAAGAAAACTAGATAGAAGGTGACAGAGGACAATCTGACTTTGGGTGATGGGTATGCAACATAATTGAATGACAAGATAACCTGGACATATTATCTTTGAATATATGTATCCTGATTTATTGATATCGCCCCATTAAAAAAATAAAATTATTAAAAATAAAGAATTATATAAAACATTGCTTATATAGTACTTAGTATGGGGTTAACCCATGGTAACCCTCAATTATTATATTATTACAATAATAAACAATAATATTAATAGTAAAAAAAAAAAAGAATAATGGGTATATTACAAGAGGAAGAGAGGGAAAAGGGAATGAAGAACATATTGAAACAAATAATCGAGAATTTCCGAAGCCTGTGGAAAGTGTTAGAGCCTTGAATCCAAGAAGCAAACAGATGCCAAGTGACCTCAACCCAAACAGTCCTACTCCAAGGCACATTGTAATGAAATGATCACAAATCAATGACAAAGAAAGAATCCTCAAGGCAGCTACAGAGAAGAAGAATATAACTTATAAAGGAAGGATCATTAGGCTATCATCAGATTTCTCAGCAGGAACTCTAGAAGCGAGAAGAGAGTGGACCCCAACATTTAGAGTACTGAAAAAGAGGAACTATTAACCAAGAATACTGTATCCATCAAAGGTATCCTTCAAATATGAAGAAAAAATAAAAACAATTACAGACATACAGAAGCTGAGGGAATTTGTCACCAGAAAACCCCCACTACAGGAAATACTGAAGGGAGTTATCTGACTAGATACAAAAACAAAACAAGACAAAATTACAAGTAAAAAATTTTAACAAAACCACAATAAAAACAAGGGCAACCTGTGACAGCAGTAACATAAAAGGGGAGAAGATAAAAAATGATGACATCGGATCACTTACAACAAAATGGTGGGATCTTGATAACATTATATGGAGTGAAATAAGTAAATCAGAAAAAAACAAGAACTGCAGAATTCCACACATTGGTGGGACATAAAAACGAGACTAAGAGACATGGACAAGAGTGTGGTGGTTATGGGGGAGGGAAGGAGGGAGAGGGGGAGGGGCACAAAGAAAACTAGATAGAAGGTGATGGAGGACAATCTGACTTTGGGTGATGGGTATGCAACATAATTGAATGACAAGATAACCTGCACATGTTTTCTTTGAATATATGTACCCTGATTTATTGATGTCACCCCATTACAATAATAAAAATTTATTTATTTTTTAAAAAGGGGAGGAGAAGATAAAGATCAGCAGTAACAAAGGAAGATGGAGTGCAGAAGCACTCATGAGATAATGGACTCTAATAAATATGATAATTTTTCTTTTAATAACCTAATGGTATCCACTCACTGAAAATGCCACTACTGAAACACATAGCTTAAAAAAAAAAAAAGAAGAAACAGAAGATAGAGGTATGGAATACCACCAAACAAAAACAAATGACAGAAAAACAAAAGAGAAGAACCAAACAAGACACAAAGCTATCAGAAAGCAGTATATAAAATGGCAATAGGAAATCCTCAAGTGTCAATAATTACACTAAATGTAAATGGATTGAACTCACCAATAAAGAGGCACATAGTAGCAGATTGAATCAAGAAATAAAACCCGGCCCTGCCGGTTTGCTTAGTGGTAGAGCGTCGGCCTGGCGTGTAGAAGTCCCGGGTTCGATTCCCGGCCAGGGCACACAGGAGAAGCACCCATTTGCTTCTCCACACCTCCCCTTCTCCTTCCTCTCTTTCTCTCTCTTCCCCTCCCGCAGCCGAGGCTCCATTGGAGCAAAGATGGCCCGGGTGCTGGGGATGGCTCCTTGGCCTCTGCCCCAGGCGCTAGAGTGGCTCTGGTTGCAGCAGAGCGATGCCCCGGAGGGGCAAAGCATCACCCCCTGGTGGGCAGAGCGTCGCCCCCTGGTGGGCGTGCCGGGTGGATCCCGGTCTGGCGCATGCGGGAGTCTGTCTGACTGTCTCTCCCCATTTCCAGCTTCAGAAAAATACAAAAAAAAAAAAAAAAAAAAAAAAAGAAATAAAACCCAATAGTATGCTGTCTTCAAGAGACACATCTAAGCTACAAGAATAAAAATAGATCAAAGTAAAAGGTTGGAAAACAATTCTCCAAGCAAATAATATCCAAAGAAAAGCAGGTGTAGCCATACTCATATCTAACAATGCTGACTACAAGACAACAAAAGTAACCAGAGACAAGGATGAACATTTCATAATAATAAAGGGGCCAGTGTATCAAGAAGATATAACACTCCTTCATATATATACAACAAACCAAGGAGCACCAAAATATATGACAACTGATCTAAAAGTGCAAACCAAAAAAAATATAATCATACTTAGAGACCTCAATACACCATTGATGACTTTAGATCATTCATTCAAACAGAAAATCAATAAAGAAATATTGGCCTTAAATGAAACACTAGAACAAATGGACATAATAGATATCTACAGAACATTTCATCCCAAACCATCAAAGTATACTTTTTTTCTCCAGTGTACATGGAACTTTCTTAAGAGTAGATTATATGCTGGGCCCACAAAACTAACACCAACAAATTCAGAAAGATTGAAATTATACCAAGCATATTCTCTGATCATAAGGCTTTGAAACTAGAATTCAAGTGCAAAAAAGAAATAAACACACCCTTTTATGGTTGCAAGAACAACAAAAAAATACCTAGAAATAAACATAACAAAGAGTGTAAAGGACCTATTTAATGAAAACTACAAAGCATTGTTAAAGGAAATCAAAAAAGACACAATGATATGAAAAAATATTTCTTGTTCTTGGATAGAAAGAATAAATATAGTTAAAATGATCATATTACCCAAAGCAATGTACAAATTTAATGCAAAATTCCAATGTCATTTTTTAAAGAAATGGAACAAAAAATTACCAGGTTTCTGTAGAACTGTAAAAAACCCCAAATAGCCAAATTAATTCTAAGAAAACAAAAACAAAGCTGGGGGCATTACAATATCTGACTTCAAATTATACCACAGAGCTATGATAATCAAAACAGCATGGTATTGGCAGAAAAATAGGCACTCAAACCAATGGAACAGAATAGAGAGCCCAGAAATAAAACCACATATATATGGTTAAATCATCTTTGATAAAGGAGCCAAAAAACACACAGTGGATAAAAGAAAGCCTCTTCAATAAATGGTGCTGGGGAAACTGGAAAGCCATATGCAAAAAATAAAACTCGACTACGAGTTTGTCTCCTTAGAGACAAAAATTAATTCAAAATGAATCAAAGACCAAAATATAAGATCTTGTTGGGACCGAAAAGCCAACAGGGTTTTTACAGTTTAGAATTTGGGGGACAGAGGTGTGGTGAACTGGCTGTAAGCTGACAGTGTGCCCAACCCTCTACCTCACTTGTTTTGTGAAGTTACTAAAGGCTGTTAAGCTGTGATGCTAGATTGTTTATACTCATCCTACCCCCCATGTCCCCGGAAAGACTGGAGGCAAGTTTCTTCTATCCTTTGTGTAAAGTTAAGATGTTATATATGGTGGGGAGTTTTCTACACTTGGTAAAATTCTTGGACTGCCTTGGAGATATGATCAGAGAACTCATTGATTTGCTAATGGCCCACTTTGCCCTATAAATAAAGGAGGAAGTGGTTTTTGAGTGTGCTCTGTTTTTGCTATCAGCTTTGCAGAGCCCTCCTGATCCTCATTATTTCTTTAAGCCTATTTTTTTTTTAATTCTGTGCAGTTCCCACTCAGGACCTCAAATTACTAGCTGCACTGGTTCATGACAAGATCTGAAACAATAAATTATGTAGAAGAAAACATAGGTACTAAACTCATGGACCTTGGCAGTAGAGGACATTTTATGAATTTGACTCCAAAAGCAAGGGAAGTAAAGGCAAAGATAAATTAATGGGATTACATCAGACTAAGAAGTCTCTGAACAACAAAAGAAACTGTCAACAAAACAAATAGCCAACTAAATGGGAGATGATATTTTCAAACAACAGTTCAGATAAGGGGCTCATATCCAAAATATATAAAGAACTCACAAAACTTAGCAACAAACAAGCAAACAATCCAATAAAAAATGGGAAAAGGACATGAACAGACACTTCTTTCAAGAAGAAATACAAATGGCCAACAGATACATGAAAAAATGCTCATCTTCACTAGCTATTAGAGAAATGCAAATCCAAACTACAATGAGATACCACCTCACACCTGTTAGATGAACTATTATCAACAAGACAGGTAATAATAAGTGCTGGAGAGGCAGTGAAGAGAAAGGAACCATCATTCACTATTGGTGGAAATGCAAACTGGTACAGCCATTATGGAAGAAAGTATGGTGGTTCCTCAAAAAATTAAAACTAGAACTACCATATGACCCAGCAATCTCTCTACTGGGTATATAACCCCAAAACTTGAAAACATTGGTACATAAAGACACATGCACCCCCATGTTTATCTCAGCATTGTTCACAGTGGCCAAGACATGCCAACAGTGAAAATGCCCTTCAATAGAGGATTGGATAAAGAAGATGTGGTACATATACACTATGGAATACTATTCAGTCATGAGAAATGATGACATTGTATCATTTACGACAACATGGATGGACCTTGATAACATTATACTGGATGAAATAAGTAAATCAGAAAAAGCTAAGAACTGTATAATTTCATACATGGGTGGGACACAAAATTTAGACTCAGACATAGATAAGAGTGCAGTGGGGAGTGATATCAGAGAAATAGCAGAGTGCGGGGCAATCCTGATCTTTCCCCTTGAAATTTCAACAAATTCAACAACTAAATACAGAGGGGAAAAAAAGCTTTAGGAGCACTTAAAATTTGCACACACCAGACAAAGGTATGACTGCATGAAAAGGTGGCTGAATATATATATATGATGGAGGTCAGGCCATTTCACTTTCCGCACTGATCTGAAGTAGGGGCACTTTTGTTTGGAGCCAGGCAACTCAACTAGTGGGGAAGGAGCTGATTTAGGGGAGGCACCTAAACAAAAGAAAGAACACACTGGCTCTGTCTGAGATCATGGACGTAGGGTGCGCACATAGGCGATGGGATCCACCTAAAATTACCAGCACAGGGTGCCCATGTGGGCCGGCTCCAGCATCTTTGTATATTCCCAGCTCCACAATCACCGGCTATGCACTAGCGACTCCATCTAGCATTACCAGCACGGTGGGGTGTGGGGGAGCGAGCGGGTGCATGCAGGCCAAAGTGCTTGGCCCGAGATTAACAACGCTGGGCACCTGTGGGGTCACCAGTGTATTTGGGCATTTCTGGCTCCATGACTCCCAGCATAGGGCATGTGCAGGGTCCGGAAGTATAAACAGAGATTATCAACACTGGGCACCTGCGTGGGCACCAGCGTCTTTGTGCGTTCCCAGCTCCATGGTCTCCCGTGCTGTGCGAGTGGCTCCACCTAGCATCATCAGCACAGGGAGTGAGTGGGCACATGTGGGCCAAAGTGCTTAGCCTGAGATTAACAACGTTGGGCACCTGCACGAGCACCAGTGTTTTGGGGCACTCCTGGCTCCACGATCCCCAGCACAGGGCGAACGCAGGGACCAGAGGCGTAGCCCAAGATTATCAACACTGGGCACTTGTGTGGGCACCAGCGTCTTTGAGTATTCCCGGCTCCACAATCTCCAGTGCTGGTCACATGCACGGGCCAAGACCCTTGGCCTGAGAATGTCTGCACTGGGCACCTGAACGGCAGCTGCAACTGTCTGTGTGCATTGCTGGAGTCAAGGTAGCTGGACATACATGTGGTTTGTCGTGGGTTACCAAGCAGCACAAGTGGGAAAAGCCCGTGGAGATTAAAACCGCAACACGCTGAGGCATGGTAGATATCTCCGCCAGCCCATAAAACTTTGCGTGTGTGTAACAGAAAGGAACTTGATCCTTGGTCAGTGTCCTGCCCTGCCTGCTTGCACTGGTGGATCTGGGTGCCACTGCATTGCCCAGAACTGTGCTTTGAGAGGCACTGGAGGGGGGGACCTGGATGTGCATAGATTCCCTTGCTGTGAGGACAGTAAATCTCCAGGCTGCTAGCTTCAGTGGGAGGAATATGCGAAGAGGTGCCTTGGAAACCGAGACTGACATTGATAGAGCCAGATAATTGCAAAGCCCCAACAAGGCCTGCCTGCCAACAGGACTGAGGTCCAGCCTATGTCATTGCCGCAGTGAAACACCAGCAGACCTCTGTCCGAGAGCCCCACAGAGGCAAACTTGTAGTACAGTGCCACCTGCCGAAAAAAAGGAAGAAACTACCTCTGAAAACCAGAAAAAAATTATATATTTTTAAAACACTTTTTGTCATTTTTACTTTTTTCTTTTCTATTATTTTCCTTTTGAACTACATTATCCATATTTGTTACATTTTTCATTCTTCTTTTTTTGTGAAAGTTTCATTTCAGAAATCTCCACTTCTGTTTTTTTTCTTTTTTCTTTTCTCTTTCTCTTTGTTTTTTATCTTTTCATTCTCTTTGTTCTCCCTTCTCATTTCTTCTCCTTTATCTTTTCTTCTTCTTCTTCTTTGTTCTCATCCAACTGTCACCTATTATTAAATTATTATATCTTGGACTCATATTTTTCTTTTTGGCATTTTGCTTATTTTTTACTTCATTTTTTCTCTCCTTTGTCATTCTTCTCAGTTCCTGTTCCTTGTTCTCTGTAGTTTTTGTTCCATTTATCATTAAAGAATTTTTATTTTTAATTGTATTTTCTCCATTTTTATTTTCTTAATCATCTCTTATTAGTGTTATTAACAATACCATTCTCAAATGCCATTAAAGAAAAAGAAATAAAATATAGATACAAAAGACAGAAATGCAGCTCAGGTAGATAAACAATCTGTAGAAAAAAATTTCAATTACACGAGAACCTTGGAGTTAAATGACAGGGAATTCAAAATAGAAGTCCTAAAAACACTCAGTAAAATACAAGAAAGCTCTAAAAGGCAATTTAGTGAGCTCAAAAAACAATTTAATGAACAAAAAGAATACTTCACTAAGGAAACAAATTATAAAAAGAAACCAGAGATGAAAAGAACTGAAAAACGAGGTGAAAAGCTTAGCTAATGAAACAGCCCAGACAGAAGAGAGAATTAGTGACATAGAAGACAGGCAACTAGAGACACTACAGAAAGAAGAAGAGAGGGACTCACAAATTTAAAAAAATGAGAAAGCCCTACAAGAATTATCTGACTCCATTAGAAAGAGCGATATAAGAATAATGGGTATATCAGGAGGAGAAGAGAGAGAAAAAGGAATAGAGAACATATTCAAACAAATAATCAATGAGAATTTCCCAAGCCTGTGAAAGAATTACAGCCTCGAATCCAAGAAGAAAACAGAACACCAAGTTACCTTAACTCAAACAGACCTACTCCAAGGCACATTGTAATGAAATTGTCACAAATCAATGACAAAGAAAAAATCCTCAAGGCAGCCAGGGAAAATAAGATTAAAACATATAAAGGAAACCATCAACAAAACAAAAAGACAACCACTGAATAGGAAAACAGGTTCACCAATGATAAATTCAGTAGGGGGTTAGTATAAAAAATTTATAAAGAACTCATACAACTGAACACACACACACAAAAATAACAATCCAATTTAAAATGAGAAGAAGATCTGAATAGGACATACAGAAGGCCAATATATACAATGAAATATTATTCAGCCATAAAAACAAAATCTTCCCATTTGAGCCAGCATATATGGAACTAGAGGATATAGTATGCTCTGGGGGCAACAAATTCTTCACTGGAGAGGGACCTGGACAGTGCATCACAGTGTCTACTGTAATGAATGGTTTGTGCCACTTGGAACCACTTTTTCATTAATATTCTGGAAGCAGCTCTACCAGGATTCTAAATAGTTGACTGCTGTTCCTGAAGGACTTAACAGAGAAGATTAGTGGGTTGAATTATGCCCCTGCTAATCCAGTTGGTCTTAAGGCTGCAACCAATTTTAATTTCTCTCCCCTACTGTCCATTCTATATTTTCCTCAGCTAACATATCTCTGAAGGGTCAGACGCTAGCTATCATGATTGTCTCAGGACAAGATTGCTGCACTTCTCCATCCAATACTCATTTCTCTCCCCTACTGTCCATTCTATATTTTCCTCAGCTAACATATCCCTGAAAGGTCAGACTCTAGCTATCATGATTGTCTCAGGACAAGGTTGCTGCACTTCTCCATCCAATACTCATTTCTCTCCCCTATTGTCCATTCTATATTTTCCTCAGTTAACATATCCCTGAAAGGTCAGACTCTAGCTATCATGATTGTCTCAGGACAAGGTTGCTGCACTTCTCCATCCACCATAATAACTGGGCATGGAGTTACAGAGTGATACCCTAGTGAGTCAACCAAGTGACAAATTTCTTCTTTCTCTCATTTTGCAACTCTGCCCCTTCTCAATGGTCAGGGGCAATTACCACTCCCAGGATGGTGACTGCCCAACCTTGTGCTGGTTCCTTGTCAGAAGGACCCTAACATGCCATAGTAGTTATAATTCCATGGGACTTTTGCTTTGTCCCATAGTGGACATATTCCCCCTTTTGGAATCAGGACCCTTAAACGTGTTGAGGTCAGAGCTGCAGGGATGGGAAGAACCAATTCCGCACATGGCAAGCCATGGAAGTCACTTAGGTGTGATGGCAAACAGGGCCATTCCTGCCTTCACCTTTTGATTTTTGGACCCATTTATTCTTCCTACTAGGGGCACAGAACCTTATTAAGATTTTGATTTAGAGTGTATATTGTGTTCTTCCATTCTTGTAAATTATTATCTCCAAGTTTATACACCAGTTATACTTTTAACAGGATGTTCCAATGTCCTATCAGACTGAATTGTGTCCCACTGTAGGAATAGACCACGTTTTGTGTATTCCTTTATCGTCAGCTGATGAACAGTTGAGTTGTTTTCCTCTTTTAGCTGTTATGGATAATGCTGCTATAAACATTCATGTACATGTTTTTGTGGGGGGCACGTACACAATGCTCCTGGGTAATGCAGAAAAATAGGAACAATGGATTCAGTCAAAGATGCACTCCCACTCCTCCTGTTCTATAAAGTGAGTCCCCTGATCTGAGATGATATTACGTGGGATCTTATGTCTGTGATCAAACATTCCTTGGACTGCGGTGCTAGCTGAGGCATTGCAGAGAGGAGATGCAAAGCTGTGTGAGAGTACACATCAGTTTCTGTCAGCATGAATTGCTGGCTTTTCCAGAATGGAAGAGATTCAATGTAGTCAACTTGCCATCGAGTGGCAGGTGGCCTCTTCAAGAGATAATAACATAGGCACTGGCTGGTTGGCTCAGTGGTAGAGAGTCGGCCTGATGTGTGGATGTCCTGGGTTTGATTTCTCATCTAGGCACACAGGAGAAGTGACCATTTGCTTCTCCACTCCCTATCCCTTCTCTTTCTTTCTCTCTCCCTCTCCTACAACCATGGCTCGAATGGTTCGAGCAAGTTGGGCTTTGGCGTTGAGGATGGCTCCATTGCCTCTGCCTCAGGTGCTAAAACATGGCTCAATTGCTGAGCAATGAAGCAGTGGCCCCACATGGGTAGAGCATCACCCCCTAATGGACTTGCCAAGTGAATCCTGGTGGCGGCATATGCGGGAGTCTCTCTGCCTCCCCTCCTCTCACTAAAATATAAAAGAGAGAGAGAGAGAGAACGACATAACAGGCGCTTAGTTTCTGTGGATGGCAGATTGGATATTCAGGTGCAGTAACTGGCTCAGTTTTGGAAAGTGGGAGTCATGCTGCTAGGCCCATTCCTCTTCCCTGCCAGCATGGTCACTTTACTCATGGGCCCTCCTGTCCACAATATTCTTTTGCTTAACTTCTAAGATCAAGGATCTTCTGCTTTTTCTCCCAACTTCCTGTTTACTCCTTCTCAGTAATTTCCCTGGATTCATTTTCTTCAGTTTAACTTTTAAACATTATTGACACTCAGAATTCTGCCCTCTGTTGTCTTTTCTTCTCTAGTCATATATTCTCCCTGGGTAAACTCCTCCACTGTCAAGACTTCTGTAATTGAGCTGTATCTTGGTTCCAGAGTGACCACAAGCCTAAACTCCAGATTCATGTTTATATTGTAGAAAGAGACTCCTGAGACATTATGGAAGATGGATTTACCTAATCCTACACCATCTTTTGTCAGTAAATATTTCTTGAGTACCTATTACCCAATAGGAAAGGAGAGGTATTAGAAGCAGAGAGACCAGAATGCAGGCAGGTGGTGGTTGAAACAATGAGAATGGGTTGGATCATGCAGAGTCTGCATATAAGGGAAAGACAAGGCAAGCATGAATAAACCCTAGGAGTCGTCAACATTCAATAGATGGGCAGTACATGCTCCACTGAACCTGGATGAATTGAAGAGGGCTCAAAATCAGCAGGCAGATCTGAAAACCTTCCTCTGTCTTCAATCTACTTTGTTTTTCCTCCCTTTGCAGGCATCCCAGTTTCTCAAGTTGGAAACCTGAATGTGAGATGTGAGTGTTTTGCTGTTATGGATGCCTTGCAGTGCTATAGGCAGATCTCAGAAGAGAAGAAGTCATCAACCTTCCAGACTAGCTTGGAACAATTCTTTAAGAAGGTGGAGAGGCCTGCAACAGATCCTGTACCCTCTACATCAGCTGCTTCCTGAGATGAAACACCTGTAGCACAGGTAGAATCATCTCCAGCATCTCCTGCATGTCCCTTAGTTAATCCTGATTCACCTGACCCAGTATCTCCAGCACCTTCTGCAGGTTCTCCTGCCTCTCCAGCTTCCTTCTCCCAATAGGTCACTCTCTCCCACCTTGCAATGCCCCTTCCAGTGTGCAAGCCAACCACAGGAATAAAGGTAAGGAATTTATTTACACTCATTTTTGGTCATTTTTCTGTTACTACAGTACAGGGTACAGTACAGTGTATTTATATCCTTTCCTTTTTCTGTGACTTAGTTGTGTTTTTATGTTCTAGATTATGATTTTACAACTGTGTTAGGATAGGTAAGTTACTTCGCCTAGGATGTGTTTCAACTTACACCAAAATTTGGGTTATGTCACTGTCGTAGGAACGGAACTGTGTCATAACCTAAGGACCCCCTGTATGCCACTTGTTTTCTGAAACCTTCTTCTTATGCGTGTTTTTATTTCCTATGGGAGTGAGAGCCAGATTTGAAAGAAAATGAGCTGAGTGAGATGCTAATGGATGTCTGGGCCGCTAGTCTGTCCCTCTTCAAACCTGGTACTTGAGAGGTGATCAAGTAACATTCTCCAGGCTGCTGTGCCATCTTTCTAAACAATGGATTTTTCTTTATCATTCTCTGAGTTAAAATACTTCAACAATTCCTCCTGCCTTTAGCAGAGTTTCTTAACCTGAAGGTATGGGTGGGAAATGGAGGAGGGAACCTACAAATCTTGTTGTATTTTCTGGCAGAATGGTATGTGTGTGTTTCCTGAGGCTAAGAATCACCGGCCAGTTGGATAAAGTGCAAATTCCATCTCTCTTTTTTGTCTCTTTATCTGTAGTTAATTTTTCTAATCTTATCTAATTTTTCAATCACTGTTCTAACTAAAGTAAACAAATTGCTGCTCTCAAACATTCATGTATAACTCCATGCCTTTGTACAGACACTTCGCTCGCTATCTGCCTGTGACATGTCTAATCATCCCTCATGGTTGAACTCAAATGTCAAATACTATCTGAAGCTTTCTCTTGACCCTCCTGGCAGAGTTAGACTCTCTTAGCATTTGGAAATATTTGCATGTCTAAATTTAACACACGTGTATTTGTACATTTCTTCTTGCCTAAATTTTGGCCTTCTCGATGGTTGATACCATGTCTCTTTCATCTTCATGACCTCAACACCTCTACTCTAGTGTCTTAATGAAGATTTGAAGAATGAAAGAATCGTCCCGTCTTTTCAGGTGGGGGAGTCTTGTAATTACATTGAGCTCTGTACAGGGTGCTGTCACAGCTTCTGGGTGGGATGTCAGTTCAACAAAAATGAAACTACTTGAAAGTACTTGAAGGTACTTTGTGCCATGTGCCTTTCAGATATAAGGTTGGATTTACAAAGAATATCATTTTTTATTTATTTTCTTTATAAGGAAGTAACATTTCTATTTGAACCAGAAATGTTTAATTTTTAATCAGCTCGTTAGGCCACAACTCTATCTACTTTTTTTTCAAAACCACAACTGTAACTATCATTTTACCATCAGTAATGTTCAACTAGCTCCCCCTGGACCTACCAGCCGGTAACATTATCCCAGGATAAAATTAAGTACTGGTTATGATATTACAGGGGGAGGCAAAAGGGGGTTAACAATTGTTCATATGGAAAATAATACAATAATAATACGGCATAAACGCTGTTTTGCGTACTCACAACTATAAACCTGCTTTTGCTCCACCCTCATTGAGTCAAGCACAGAATGAAAGCTGGATTCCACTATACTGAATAGAAAGTGAAAGAGAAAAGCTACACGGGACAAACATCTTCACTATTGGATCTGAAATCTTAATGCTTTAGTTTTCCTTTTTTTTTTTTTTTTTTACAGACACAGAGAGTCAGAGAGAGGTATAGACAGGGACAGAGAGATGAGAAGCATTAATCATTAGCTTTTCGTTGCGCATTGCAACATCTTAATTGTTCATTGATTGCTTTCTCATACGAGCCTTGACTGCGGGCCTTCAGCAGACCAAGTAACCCCTTGCTCGAGCCAGGGACCTTGGGCTCAAGTTGGTGAGCTTGGTGAGCTTTGCTCAAACCAGATGAGCCCGCGCTCAAGCTGGTGACCTTGGGGTCTCGAACGTGGGTCTTCCGCATCCCAGTCCGATGCTCTATCCACTGCGCCACCGCCTGATCATGCAGTTTTCCTTTTTAAAACCTGACTTTTAAAATCATTATATATAGCAAGTCTAAATTTAATGTTAGTATTTAAAGATCACATCGATTTGTGGCTGATGAATAAAACTTTCCTACACAAAAGTCCATTTGAGCCTAATTTTCCCACAGTTCTCACATTTTGCTTAGAGAGTTCATATCTTAAATATAGAATGCAGAGGAAAAGAGAGGGAAAAAGGAAGAGGAGGAGGGAGACTTTGTTGCTTGGCTTTTTGGGAAACTTAAACTTTCTTAGACTTTATTTTTATAGTCTGAAAATCATTTTAAAGACATATTTTTCTTAAGTTGTTTTTTGTTTGTTTGTTTGTTTGTTTGTTTTTTAGTGAGAGAGGGAGTAACGGACAGGGACAATAGACAGGAAGGGAGAGAGAAAGCATCAATTCTTTGTTGCAGAACCTTAGTTGTTAATTAATTGCTTTCTCATATGTGCCTTGACCAGGGTGGGGGTGGGGTCTCTTGCCCAAGCCAGTGACCTTGGGCTCAAACCAGTGACCTTGGGCTTCAAGCCAGCAACCTTTGGGCTCAAACTGGCAACTTTGGGGTTTCAAACCTGGTTCCTCAGCATTGCAGGCTGACACTATATCCACTGTGCCACCACCTGGTCAGGCTTTAATTCCTTTTTTGTTCTTTTCCAAGTGAGAGGAGGGGAGATAGAGACAGCCTCCTGCATGCACCCCCACTAGGGTCTACCCAGGAACCCCCATCTGGGACTGATGCTCTGCCCATCTGGGGCCATGCTTGAAACTGAACCGTTCTTAGAGCCTGAGGAGCCCAGGGCCAATGCACTTGAAGCAGTCGGCCCATAGCTGCAGAAGGGGAAGAGAGAGATAGCAAGAGAGAATGGGGGGGGGGTGGAGAAGCAGATGGTTGCTTCTCCTGTGTGCCCTGACTGGGAATCGAATCCAGGACATCCACATGCCAGGCCAACGCTCGACCACTGAGCCAACTGGCCAGGGCCTCTTATGTTCTTTTTGTTGGTATAGTAAGAATAAGAGAGAGAGGTTTCTGAAATTAAAAACAAAACAAAAAACACACATAAGGTTATGTATGCAATCAGTTATTCTGATCATGCCTTTATTACAATCCAGGATGTCTATGTGGCCAGCCATAAATTTGAACCAGATGCCTGAAGGCAGCTTCATCCCACTTCTTCTCCTGTTTGTGAAATACATGGTGAAGGTTACACCCTTTCAACTAGGACCTTAATTCATACATTTTTTTTACACGCTTTTATGAGCAAAGTTTTCTCGTTTTTCCAAACTGTGAAGTAGTTAAGATTTTGGCTCAAAGCTTATTAAAACATTGACCACTTACACAATGAGCTGCCTCACTTAAACCATTTTATTAGATTCACCCATAAGCAAAAATGGATTCCAACCATATTATGAGTCTAAAGAAAAAATTTTGCTCCCCTATGTCCCTAAAGTATTTTTTACTCCATTAACAAGAAAAAATAGGAGTATAAAAATCTGAGTAGTTGATGCACGGGATTGAATAGTCTTTTGCTTTGTGCCCTCCCTCCTATTTGCTGCCGATTCCAGCACCCATTCCTCCTTCCAGAGTGCTCTGCCCAGCTTTGCTTTAAAGTGATTCCATGCTTTCAGGATGACAGAGCGTCTTCTCCTGTCATAGACGTTGCTGTAGGCTCCAGCTTCTGCACCATTGTCTGACTACTCTGGCTTTATTAACCTTTTCTATCTGATGGCTGCTCTCATGGCTCTATTTGAGGTGCCTCTAAAAGAGACATATTTTGTGTTTCTCTAATTACAGAACTATCCTGACAATGACAGTTACTGCCTATAATTACTCATCCCAGTTTCCTCCGAATCTGAAAATAAAAAAATTTGTCAAGACTGACAGGCTACTTTAATATTTCAAAAATAGTTATTTCCTTAGGTGCAAAATTGTCTCCTCTCTTGCCTGCCCCATTCTGCCTACTTGGTTGTCCCTCTGCTCCCTTCCAAAGGTCATCATCAATCATTCAAGAACAGACCTAGCCACATTTCTCCCCACTGTGGCCACTGCCCAGGACACCCTAAAACACGGAATCAAGTATTTGAAGGCACTGTACACATCTGCTGCTATCCCATAATTCACTACATCTTCCACCAGAGGGTGGTAATGAGAGGAATATAATAAAAATGTATCAAGACATCCTTCTCCTAGACAAAGGATTTCAAGCCAGCTAGTCCTGTTAGTGTTCCTGTGAAAAGCAATAAATGATCTTAAAGCGTAATAAAGAGAAAAATGGACACAAATCTGGAGGGGTAATGAGAATTATCTCTGTGGATTTTTTTTTTTAATTAATGAGAGAAGTATGCCTTTTCTACACAGAATGAAAATATTAGGCAAGAAAAAATTCCTTAAGAAAGATCACTGAAGTCATTGTATCATCACCTATCTCCCATCTCAAATTTACATCTGTGCTCTGAAACAGGAAAGAACCAAAGTGTGACACTTCTAGATCCTAGGAATATTTATAATGACACACAGCAAACTTAATCATCTGATGTTTTTGCACTTACTGTTTTTATTTTTTTTCTTACTTCCAGATTCCTCCCCCTAAACCTCAACTTCTCAAAAAAAAAAAAAAAAGAGTTCATTATGATGGCAAACCATACTGTGAGTGACTGCACTAAGAAAAAGTGATTAATGCATTGGTGCTTCTCCTCTATAAGGCTAATTAAGAATAGTGCTAGCACATATTAGTTAGTAATTATTACCATTTACATTGCATTATTCATCTTAGGCCAGTTAACAGAAGTAGTGTGAATCCAGATTCTTCATTTGTCACTATGTCAACTGCTGAAAATTCAATCAGACTGTGATCTGGGAGAAATCACAGAGCATTCAGTATTTGGAAAGAAAACACCTTACTGATGACCTCGTCCAGCACTTACCCATGGTGACTATGCATCAGAATTACCTAAGGTCATTTAAAAATTACAAATGCCTGCCTGGGCCACATTCTGACAGATTTAGATTCAGAAAGCCAGTAGGGAGCTCGGGCATCTGTGTGTTTTAAAGCTCCACAGGAACTCTGATGACCAATAAAGACTGTCAGTTACCATCTGATCTACCTTTCTTATTTCAGAGGAAGAGAAAACAGACCTATACAGCTTTTGACATTTTCCAGGAGTCATACGTACAGAGTGTGACACCGTTATGCCTAAATCCAACTTTCCCCATTCCTTGTTCCACGCTCTTTTATATTGGCCAGATTCTTTTGGTTATGAAGGGCAAAAATCCAATTTAAACTACTGGAAACCAAAAAAGAAAGTCTATTGGCTCATGTAATGAAAAAGTTCTTGGGTAACACTAGGATGGGACAGTGTCTCTCCAAGTCTCTCAAGTATGTCCACTGGTGGCTTTAAAATTATATTCTACCAATTTGGCAACTCCAGTGGAAAGAACGAGTTTTATTCACATAGCTCTAGAAAAAGAAGACAACATAGGAGCTCTTAATTAGACTGGCTTGGTCCACTTGCGTCTTCCTCTTCAGCCAAACACGTGACCAGGGGATAGAGTTCTCTAATGACAAGCTGGATGAGTGGGGTAGACTGTCCAAGAAGCAAGGAATAGAAGTGGTTCTGTCACTTGATATATGGCTGGAGAAGGTGTTAGACAAAAACAATGTCTAGTTCACCTGTCTAACCCACTCTGAAATCTAATTCATGACTTTTAACCTTTTTAACCATGACCTAGAGTGATAAGAAATAACTTGATCTTAAGACCCCAACTTTTGTAAAACACCAGTTTCACAAAAACAAGTCTGTTTTGCAATGCATTTTTCATTTTTTCACATTCTACTTCATTTTTTAAAAAGTCCTCCTCCTGACTCACCAACGTATTTTTATGACCACAATAGATTGTATTTTGAAAACTAGTTTGATATTTAATTTGACAAATATTCAATAGACAATTAATATTGTCCAGCCGAAAAGATTATTATGCAGAATTTAAGTGATGTATATGGCAGACTCTGGTCTCTAACTGTATAATCAAGGACAGGCTGGGTATCAGTGTGGCACAGAGGGGGGTGCTAATCGAAGGGAAGTAATGCAGCACCCTCAGAAGAGGACTGAGGGAACAGGGCACTGAATCTAGACACAGAGGATGCAAGGTGAGAACCACATGTACAAGGAAATGGATGACATTTCAACTCCAGGAAGTGACACAAACCAAGGGTGAGCAGAAGGTAATCCCAGGAGGCAGCCAAAAAAGTGTGAGAAAACAGTCAGAAGCCGAGTAAAGATAATCAGCAAGATGCTGGAGGTTCTCAGATGAGAACCAGCAGCATGTGAAAAGTAGGTCAAAGGCTCTTTCTACATCTTGTGCTGGGAGCCTGCCAGTGGATCCCCAGTGAGACAGGGATCGAAGACCACACTGCCACTTCTGCTGAGTAAACCAGCCTGTGAGAGTAGCACCTCTCTCCCCCAGCCACCCCATGAGAACGTGCATTAGGGGGCAAACATTACTCTAATACATATAGTTCACAAAGACCTCTACAGGACAGATAGACTGCCAAGTCTCAGATGATAAACGATTGTAAACCAGTCAAATAAATCGCATGGTGAGCTCTTTAAAGCTCACAGTAATAGTATTATGTAAGAAGCACACTGAACATCTCCAAGATATTTTATATATATTGTGGTAGATAACTTGATATTATACTTGTTTATTTACTTCAGTAAGCCTCCTTGTTCAGCAAAGCATTTGAACTAACTCACATGAATGCCTTCTTACATAGTCAAGTCTTCACATTGTGGATACTTTCTCAATGTGAAGGTAACCCCCAGATGTCTTTTCACACTGTCGGATACCTGTGAGGAGGCTCTCACTTGTCGGTGCCTTACCTCTTGGTTTCCTTTCACTCTGCATCTTTGCCTCTTAGAGAATTGTCTCTGTGTTTTAGCTCTGATCTTCTTGTGTAAAGAAATAAACCATTCCATATTGAAGTGCCATCCTATTTCATTATCTTGAATTGCTGTCTTTTTCCCAACCACATCTTCCTTTTCATATAAAACTTAAGACCTAATGAATGTGTGGTTGCTACATGGCAAAATCCCTTGATAAATCGCAAGATCTGGATTTATGTTCCCCAAAAGTTCCCTTTCTGCTATTATGCTTCAGGCTGGGTAACAGCAATGGCCTTCTCTTCTCTCCTCTTACCCGGCACCTCCATCTCCAGAGCATAAAACATAGCGTCAGCTTCCCCTTTAGTTCCCAATGTGCAGATGAAGCCCACCAACAGCGAGGGAGGTAGTGCTGCGCCGACTCTGCTGCTTCCTTGGCCAGCACGCTGACCCCCCACACAGGGAGCCAGGGGGCCCTGGCTGCACGCTGCCTCTCCTCCTGTTTCAATGCGCCCTGTCTACCCACTGGCTGCACGCTGCCTCTCCTCCTGTTTCAATGCGCCCTGTCTACCCACTGGCTGCACGCTGCCTCTCCTCCTGTTTCAGTACTCCCTGTCCACCCACAGGAGACACAGGCCCAGGCTAGTCACCCTCAAGAGTTATCAATCTGATATTGGATTTCCCTATAGCTGGGAATAAGTGGCTTAAGGGGTCTATTATGGAATAGTTGTTCTGTGCACAAACCAGTAAAATTAAAGTATACAAGCTCCATAATCATTTTTCTAAATCTTTGTGGTTTAGTCTTTTGGAATTCAGAGTTTTTCAGGTTTTTTAAAGAAAATATATATGCATGGGCCATACACTATTCACTATCCCCAGCAAGTCTGGGACGACACCCTATTATCAAATATTAGTTTCTCTCCCACAAACCATATGACTACTCACACAAAATAAGCCAAGTAATAACTATGAACAGCATCAAGTCAGATCAACCCAGATATTGCTTCCTAATCATTACCAAAACACTTTATTTTTCAGAGCTTTCTACATTTTTAAACTGTGTACCCGTGTTATAGACAGTAGCTAATAAGGGGTTGGGTACTGTAGTGCTTGGTTACTTATTCAGGAGCGGCCAGTCACTTGCTGAGGGTGTCGCGTTGAAGTCACTGTGAATCGGGCCTTTGATCAGCAGTCTTCATTCATAAATTCCCTGTTCTCAGCTGTCGAAGTGCAAGGGCCCGTTCCTACGTGATGCGTTTGTTGCCTAATCAAGGTACTGAGTCTGGCTGACCATATACAAGGGGTTTTTTTGTTTGTTTTTTGTTTGTTTGTTTTTTAACTTTAATGTGAAAAGATAATTTGCTGAGATATTAATTTTTTTTTTTCTTACTGTTTCCCCTAATCCCCTGGTTCCAAAAAGGTAGTCTAGTCCTTTATGTTTCTTTGTCCCTGTGCTGTCAGCCTCTCTCTCTGGCATTTGTTTTCCAAAAGCCTGAAATAAAATCCTTGAGGAAATTATAGTAGAAAGAAATGGAAAGTGAGTGATTTTGATGAGTGAGAGACAGTAAAAAGAGGAAAGATGGAGTTTTCAAAGATTTGGAAGAGTTTGGATGGAGGTCAGTGTTCTCCACAGAGAATGGGGACCTGAGGCTACACTGGAAAAGCTGGCAGAACTCGGGTGGCAGGCTGGCTGCATGGTCACTGCTACGGACTGATGTGCGCCACTATGAGCAGACAACCAAGATGCCGTGAAGAGGCTCCCCTCTCACCTCTCTCTTCTATTGAGCAAGCATGAGAAGAATCTCAGCGGGGCAACCACTGACATCCCCTAGTTTCCCAGAAATGATGCCCCAGACACCAGCTGTTTTCAGGAGCTTCCTGAGAAAGCCGGCAGCCCAGTATCTTGGATGTCTTGGAGCCAATAAGAAGTTGCAGCCTTTCCTGTTGGGGATGGGAGGTAGCTCCTGCCTCAAACTAGTTTATTATTCAGGCAGCAGAGATTCCTGGAGTTTCTTTCAGGCAATTCAACTGCTATACCATTTTTCCAGCCTTTAACCTCTAGTCCCTTCAAATATCTGACACAGAAAGAGAGAGAGAGCAGTTATTTGCCCCTTACTTCTACCCCCACAGCCCTTCAGTTTTGGGACTGAATGTGTTGAAGTTTAACCAGTTCGGGTTTGTCCTTCCCCCTGAGGACATGGCAGTTTTAGAGTCCTTTTCTTGGAGTGATGTGTTCTCAGAGATACAGTTGTTATTTTGACTCCAAGAGCGACTCTTCTCCAGGGGTCGAGAAGAGTTGATGCAGAGCTACTTGCAGCCATCTGTATATGTTTAGTCCTCTCTGCCATCTGCTGAGGTCCTCTTTCCCCAGTGACCAGGGCCCCTGCCAGGGCAGAGTGGCGGAGACTGCTCCTGTATGGTCTGACACCCTCTAGCCCACTTTGGACTGCATTCTGGTTATATATGGCTTGCCCTCCATTCTAAAAACCATCATCAGGGAGACATAATGAGCTCTCATAGCCAAAAGACCCAAAACTAAATCTTCTAAGTGGGATCCTCTGGCTGTGAGTATAGCAACTTCAAAGGGGCAGACAGCCAAGTCCCAACCTCATCCCTAAACCTGACCAGAGCCTGGCCAGACTAGCTGGGTTTGCAGGACAGCACTGGAACTAGGTAGATGGTCAGGCAGGATAGTGAGAAGATCAGAAAATTTCTTGGGGAAACTGAGACAGATAGCTGAGCAAACTAGCTGAGCAATGTACAGCCAGATACAGTAGGTCACCAGGGTAGAAAGCCCTGGGTACTTAGCAATGGGCAAAACTGGTGCCAGACCTCACCTGCAGGGTGTCCTTCCCTTCCCTGGCATACCGCTGACCACTAGTTCCCCTGACCTTTCCTGCCTAGAAATAACACCTAGGCCAGGGGTCCCCAAACTACAGCCCGCGGGCCGCATGCGGCCCCCTGAGGCCATTTATCTGGCCCCTGCCGCACTTCCGGAAGGGGCACCTCTTTCATTGGTGATCAGTGAGAGGAGCATAGTTCCCATGGAAATACTGGTCAGTTTGTTGATTTAAATTTACTTGTTCTTTATTTTAAATATTGTATTTGTTCCCGTTTTGTTTTTTTACTTTAAAATAAGATATGTGCGGTGTGCATAGGGATTTGTTCATAATTTTTTTTATAGTCCGGCCCTCCAACGGTCTGAGGGACAGTGAACTGGCCCCCTGTGTAAAAAGTTTGGGGACCCCTGACCTAGGCCTCAGTTGTATTTCAGCTCTAGGCTAAGAAAAACAGTAAAACCAGACCAGCAATGTCAGGACCAGCTACAATGACTAATGACTCCCTGCCCTAGCACCAACCAATCAGTGGAGACCACAACCCTGAAAGGACACACCTGGAAAGCTGATGAATGTTCTATTGGGATCCTTTATTAAGACCTCCTCTAAACTCCTAGTCTTTAAAATTCTCAAGAGGAGGGACCAGCATGCCCTCCCTCCCAGGAGCACACCTGCCCCTTTCTCTTCTTTCTTCTTCCCCTTCCCCTTCTTCTTCCCCTACCTCCTCTTCTTGTCCTATAGGCTTACAGGTTCTAAACTCTAAGGGTCCCACCAGACTTGCAACCAGGGGAGCAGTGGGCAGTAGCAGCTCATCCTAGGATAAACCCCTGAACCTGTCTCCAAGGCCCCCTTTTCTCTCACTTTCCAGGGAGTTGACAACAGCTCACCTTAGCTTATTTCTGTCACTGTGACTTTTATTTCTCAGTGAGCCAAAGCAACCCTGCCTAGGCTCTCTCCTGCTGCTTCTTGTGTCCCAGGCCCTTCATTGTTTCACTGTCCTTGGCGTTAATAAACATACTCTCAAAATCTCTCCTGCACAAAGTCAGGAACCCACACACTGCAGCCCATAGCCGGAGGCAGACGGGCCCTGTCCCATAACAGTGGAGAGTCCTGGATGGGTCACCCTCACGTTCTGGGACTGGGAGGCTGGGCCTTGGGAGGCAAAGACAAAGGCCCTGATCTCTAAAAGGAATGTATTTTCCCATATCCAGGGCTTTTTGGTTTTTTTCTTGTTCAGTTGAACTTTCAGAAGGTTTTCTTTCCCTAGACACTGCTCTAGCTTTTTCGTTTCCCGGTTATCCAGACCCTGGGCACCTTCTGTAGATCCCGTCAGTGGTTGCTGTCACCCCCCTGGCTTCCTCTTGGTTTACCCTACAGCTGCAGCTGCCTGCAAACACGCAGGACCAGAAATACATCAGGCTACTTGACAGCCCTCCTGCTTGGTTGTGGGTTTTTCTGACTTGCCATTCTGTGTTCAGCTGGTACAGCCTCAGGCCCAGAAATGCTGTTTGGCTTCTTTCATACTGTTTGCCTGTCCCTCCTACTTGGTCCATCCAACAATTTATCCTGCAAAGTAGGCCATAATATCAGTAGGTCTTCATCTGTGGAGATCCTGTCTGTAAATAAATGCCATTTCTTTCAGGTGGTATTATTGCCTTGTGACCACCTACCCTATTTTCAGCTCTCAGTTTTAACCCCAGTGCCCCAAGTTTAGCTAATTGAAGCAAATTACCGAAAGTAAATTTGGTAAATGTATATAACAAAAGTCTTCAAAATCTGTAGACATTCTGACTTAATAAGTCTGATTCTAGGATTTTAACCTCAGGAAATCTTTGAACACAGTAATGCCCTATATATAAAAATATGCTTAGAAATATCTATTGTTGGGCAAACAAGTGTCCAGCAGGATTCAGATCAGGTTGGTATGGAGCCACAGCCACCTTTGAGGGGTGAGGTAGAGGAGTGGTCATTGTTATGGTTCCCCATGGCTGTCTTTTTGGGGACCATGGGCTGATTGTTTTTTAACAGCCCTGCAAGAAGCTTCCCAAGGTCAAAAGCTCCAGGATGAGCTGCAGACCAAGCGGCAGCAATGGCTTGAACTGGAGTGAGCACTAGAGAAGGAGGCCCACCGGGTTCAAGAACTGCAATGTAATATGCAAGCTGAGTGCCAATGGCACCTGGAACTGGAATGTTGTAAAGCCAGTAGCCACGGCCACCATAACAGCTGCCTGGCCCATACAGGTTCGCATTTGATTCAGGCAGACAGTAATGAAACAACGGAGCCAAGAACTGGTGGGCCATTATCTTTAATCCTAGCTTGTACCTGGTGGGCAAGTAAAAACACATACTGGGCTCCAAAACCCACTCATTCAGCACTCCCAAAGCTACTGACTTATCTGAGTTTCCTAGAATCAAAGGTGTCTACCTCACCAGCCTTATTCACCTCTGTTCCCCATCTCCTTCTCGCTGCACAAACTCTGCACAAACTGGCTTCTCTTTCAGCACTCCGCCATCTTGGCTGCTTCTCCTCTCCTCATGTGGTCTTTCTCTGCTCTCCTACAGCATAGGCTCCTCTGCCCCATTTTATAGTGTAGAAATAAAAACCTTTAATCCAATATACAAACAAAGAAGTCTCTGATACAAAGTCACTTATCTGAGGCATAAATGGGATTCCTCATGAGAGTGCACCACCCCCTATCATGCAACAGTCAAGGGTGTGGGGATAAGCTTAGTGTTGAGAAGATCTTAGTATTAAAAGGATGTTGAAAAGATTTTAGTATTAAAAGGGTGAGAAAGGCTTAGTCTTAAAACTAAGCCTTAAGCTATAACGATCCTGCCTGCTAACAGCCTGTTTCCCACACCCAATGCAAAGTATAAGCGAGCAAACATATATATCATATTTAAAAACTTATTTGACAAACAAATGGTCTCTGGAGAAGGGGGCTGAATAGGTTCACGAGTTGCAGTTTGCCCTGGAAGTTGAACGTTGGCAGTGGCAGTTGTTGGATAAACAACTGTGAGTTCAGCTTCAGACCCAGAGCCAGCAGCCACAGGAACTGAAAATTGAGCTGTGCTGTGGAGTGGCTCTGAGTCAGCAGGAACAGGCATTTCCAGCTCCTCTTCTGAGGATGAGGAGGCTCAGGCTGAAGCTGCTGTATGCACACTCACAGCTTGTCCAGTGGTAAAAACCCAGCAGCAAAGAATACCTTCTCTGGTAGGGTTGCTGCGATTGTGAGACAGAGGTGGATGGCATCATGCCCTCTAAAAAAGAGATGGAGATACTGGCCACCATTACCACACACTCCTCCTTAAGGCAGCATCTTCAGAGCTGCTGTGATGGCAGGGATGAGGGGGGAGGCCTGAGGGCCCATGTGAAATTGGAAATCCACTGGTGCCCTTCTAATGTGCAGCAGGTGTTGGCATTAGAAGGAGAACTGTCAAGGTGGTTGTAAAGCCAGTATCCACGGCTACCATCACAGCAGCCTGGCCCATGCAGGTTCGCATTGGATTCGAACAGTTGGTAAAGAAAAAACGGAGCCAAGAACTGATGGGCCATCATCTTTAATCCTAGCTTGCACCCAGCGGGCAAGTAAAAACACACACTGGACTCCAAAACCCACTCATTCAGTGCTCACAAAGCTACTGACTTATCTGAGTTTCCTAGAATCAAAGGTTTCTAGCTCACCAGACTTATTCACCTCTGTTCCCCATCTCCTTCCTTCTCCCTGCACAAACTCTGCACTAACTGGCTTCTCATTCAACACTCCGCCATCTTGGCTGCTTCTCCTGGCCTCTTCCACATGGCCTTACTCTGCTCTCTGCTCTCTGCTGTCTCCTCTAATGCTAATCTCAGGAACTAAGAGAGCAAGCTCCCGTTCTGCCCCTATTTTATAGTGTAGAAATCAAAACCTTTAATCCAATATACAAAATAAGGAAGTCTCTAACACAAAGTCACTTACCAGGGGTATGATGGGGTTGCACCACCCCACATCAAAAAGGGTGGGAAAGGCTTAATCCCAAAACCAAGCCCCAGACTACAAGCATCTTGCCTGCCCACAGCCCACTCCCAACACACATTAATATCACCTGGGTGACTGCCTTCACGTGGGCAGCACCATCTTTAACAAAATGAGCATAATATATTTGATCTGCCCAACAGTGGTACAAGGCTTCAATATGTTTGACCCCTCCAGGCCCTGTAAACTTGCCAGGGGATTGGATGGGGCTTGTGATAATGGACAGAACACTTATGGGAAGGTGCTGAGGTTTATTAATAAAGAGCTATATGCCTAGTTGCCTGTAATGGACCTTTACCTTGGTGATTTGCACAGACAGCTGGGCTTTCTATCATGGGCTGATCACAGAGCAGTGTAATAGACTCTTGGACTGCAACCAGAAGCAGGCACCAGCTCCCTTGTTGGATGGATGTTGGTCAAGTAAGTTTGTATATAAATATGATATATATGTTTGCTTGCTTATAATTTGCATTGTGTGTGGGAGATAGGCTGTAAAGTGGCAAAGTCATTATAGCCTAAGACATAGTTTTAGAATTAAGCTTGTCCCCACACCCTTGACTGTTACATGACATGCAGTGGAGCACTCTCATGAGGAATCCCATTATGCCTCAGATCAGTGACTTTTTATCAGAGACTTCCTTGTTTGTATTTTGGATTAAAGGTTTGGATTTTTACACTATAAGGTGGAACAGACTGGGAGCTTGCTCTCTCTTGGTTCCTGAAATTAGTATTAGAAAGGAGAGCAGAGTAAGGCCACATGGAGGAGGCCAGGAGAAGCAGCCAAGATGGTGGAATGCTGAAAGAGAAGCCAGTTAGTGCAGAGTTTGTGCAAAGAGAAGGAAATGGCTGTGAGTCTAGTCTCTAGAACAGAGGTGAATAAGTCTGGTGAGCTAGAAACCTTTGATTCTAGAAAACTCGGATAAGTCAGTGGCTTTGTGAGCGCTGAATGAGTGGATATTGGAGCCCAGTGTGTGTTTTTACTTGCCTGCTGGGTGCAAGCTAGGATTAAAAATGATGGCCCACCAGTTCATGGCTCTGTTGTTTCATTACCGTCTGTCCAAATCCAATGTGAACCTGCATGGGCCAGGCAGCTGTGATGGTGGCCGTGGCTACTTGCTTTACTATGGACATGCCACTTTTGGACAGTATGAGATACCCTGATGGAGGAGGGGCCAGCTCTGGTGGAGGCCCTCCTGCACCAGAAAGCTGTTCTCATCCAGTTAGAGAGATGCACCAAGGACACTTTACGGTTTCCATGGACACAGCCCAGGACTATACAGGCCCTCCCACCTACCGTGGAGTAGGGGCTAGAGGTGGGCCTCCAGTTTGCACTTTGGGCAAAGTGCTCAAGGCGACCTTGTGAAGGGCAACTTTGTAATTGTTGTAATTGTATAACTTGTGCTGTTGCTATAGTCTGTTTATGTAATGTACCTCATTCCTTGCACAGGGATACCTGTGGTGTAGATTGTGAAGCAAGCAATCCTAAAGGGGTGGAATGTTGGGCAAACAAGTGTGAAACAAGTGAGTTAGGTTTGCTTCCTTGTATTTTTCATTGGTGCGGGGCAGCACCATAGTCTATGAAAGGCTGTGGGTGCTTGCCCTCAGGGTGGCAGATTGCAAACTACGGATTGCCTGGGGCTATTGTCTGCTATTGTTTGCTGAAGAAGAAGTATTTCCGCATAGTCTGTTTTGCTTGTGAGGGCTGTGAGTCTAGTGAATTTGGAGAGCATCAGGGCTTGGGAGCCCTGAGTGAGAGGGAAGCCGTCTTCCCTGCCTGTTTTCTCATCCGCTATAACAAGGCTTTAATAAACGGAATGGCCAGCCCTGGCCGGTTGGCTCAGTGGTAGAGCATCGGCCTGGTGTGCAGAAGTCCCGGGTTCGATTCCCAGCCAGGGCACACAGGAGAAGCGCCCATCTGCTTCTCTCCCCCCTCCCCCTCTCCTTCCTCTCTGTCTCTCTCTTCCCCTCCCACAGCTGAGGCTCCATTGGAGCAAAGATGGCCCAGGCGCTGGGGATGGCTCCTTGGCCTCTGCCTCAGGCGCTAGAGTGGCTCTGGTCGCAACAGAGTGACGCCCCCTGGTGAGCAGAGTGTCACCCCCTGGTGGGCTTGCCGGGTGGATCCCGGTTGGGCGCATGCGGGAGTCTGTCTGACTGTCTCTCCCCATTTCCAGCTTCAGAAAAATACAAAAAATAAATAAATAAATAAAAATAAAATAAAAAATAAACGGAATGGCCCACGATTTTCTGGCTCCACAGTTCCTTTACTGTCAGCCTGAATTCAATGCAAATCTGATTGGCCATGACAGCAGCCACTGGCCTTACATCTATAATAGCAAAATTTGGAAATAATTTAAGTTTTAGTTGGTGATTGGTTAAATAAATTATGGTGCACCATACAACTGCTTTCTATATAGGAACTGCATTATAACTATTTCTGTTAAGCCTAATCCAGAGGGACTCGAAACATTGAAGACACAAACAAAATCCATCGATTATACATCAAAGCTTTATTGTCTAGCTTGGCCAAGCGGTGGCAACTCCAACAGAAATCTGAGGGAGAGTGTGCGCCAGCCCTTTGTTCTACTTAGTTTTTATAGTTTTGTAAGTGGGAAGTACAGAAGTAAAAATTGTAATTAGGTGCCCTTTTACCACTATTGGTTATACTCATATATCCTTAACATGATAGGACCATATTCAATTTGCAAGCCATACATCCTTTTGGAGAAAACAAAATTTATAAGTCAACACAATGGTAGAAAGATTTCTCTTTACATATTAAAAGGCATTCCTATATTTTTTAGTGTTTATCCGCCATCTCTCTGTCCAGAGTCACACGTGTTAACCACATGCATTTACATAGGAGAGGTAGTTTCGGTGAGGACAAATGCCCGCAAATGGCTCATTACTATAAGAAAAGGTTTATTTTGACTTTTCTCTTCCTGCACCTGGCTAGCCATTCACCCCTTTCCCCACAGGTGTGGTGGAATGTCTGGGAATCCATGTTTTCCTTTCCTTTGCATTTACAATACAATGCCAAGGGCCATCCTGGTTTTATGCCAATCACACAGTACAGAGACTATTCTCACAATTTCCCTGCACACCTTAACCCAAATTAATAAAATGTTCTTTAAGCCTCTTAAAATATTAATATTGATTCTGTAGCTTTTGGTACTTCACAACACCTGCGGGTGAGGTGGCACAGTGGCTCCTCATTTCAAATTACAATGTAGATCTATAGTTATTGAAATGAAAAAAATGTTTGGAATACCCTGTCAGGAAAAAACAGTCTTCAGAACAGTATAAATAATGTAATCTTATTATGTATTTCAGTTGACCCTGCTGATCATTCCATCTTTCTTGAACCCTTCTTAGTTTCATTAACATTCATCACCCCTAATTTTCTTGTACTCTCTCTCTCTATCTCTCTGCTGTCTCATTCTGTTAACAGATTCTTTCGCCCTTTCTGAATGTTGATGTTTTTCAGATTTCCATATTTCTTTTTCTTTTATCATCTCAATCTATTCATTCTCCTTAAGTAATTTTACTTATTATTTGAATTTGTTATCCTAAAAGTAAAAAACAAAGGTGAGCACCAAAAATCATTTATTTGAGATTCAAAAGAATAGCTTTCAAGGCCCTGGCCAAGTAGCTCAGTTCGTTAATGTGGTCCCAATAGGCCAAGGTTATGGGTTTGATCTCCAATCAGGGCAAAACAAGAATCAATCAATGAATGCATAACTAATCTCTCTCTCTCTCTCTCTCTCTCTCTCTCTTTATCTCTCTCACTCTCTCTCACTAAAATAAAAATAAAAATAAAGCAAATTTAAAAAAGAATGAAGATGAAAGTAAAGGGCATTTATGAGAAAGGGAAGGGAAACAATGCCCTGAACAGAAGGAAGAGATTTGTATGTGTATTAACAAGCTAAGGAAGGAATTTTTATAGATGCAGATAAGCTATCACTGTGATGCTAATTATAAAATATTTTCAGTTTTGTGGTTTGATATCTACCTTTCTATTGGCTTTGCAAACAATTGTTAGAAATACAATGCAGCTTTGAACCCAGTCCAAAGGTTATTTTGCCCACTTTTAAACATTCCATAGGTTTGAGGAGTGAGACATGCAAGGCAATTGCTCTGAGGTGGCAGTTTGAATTCCATTTTGAAATGGCTCTGCTAATATTTTTTTAATTGAATTCATTAGGGTGACATTTGTTTATAAAATTATATAGGTTTCAAGTGTACAGTTCTATAACATATCATCTGTATATTGTATTGTGTGTTCACTACCTCAAGTCAAGTTTTCTTCCAACACCATTATTCCCCCTTTACCCTCTCCTATACTTCCCTTTCCCTCTGGTAATATTATTATTTTACAAATTTAAAAACCATTTAAATGTTAATGACTCAAATCTGAGTGTGCAGCTCAAATGGTTTTCCTTTTTTTTTTTTTAAGTGAGAGGGGGAAGATAGAGAGACAGATTTTCACAGGTGCCCCAACCAGGATCCACCAGGCAACTCCATCTGGCGCCGATGTTCGAATCAACAAAGTTATCTTAGCACCTGAAGCTGATATGCTCCACCAATCCAACTATCCTCAGCGCCCGGCTGACACTCAAACCAATTGAGTCACTAGTTGCAGGAGGGTAAGGGGAAGAGAAGAGGGAGAGGAAGAAGGCAGAAGCATATGGTCACTTCTCTTGTGTGCCCTGACTGGGTAATGAACCTGGGATGTCCATACACCAGGCTGACACTTTATCCACTGAGTCAACTGGCCAGGGTCCTCAAATGGTTTTCCTAAACTCCAAAATCATAATAGGGAAACAATTGAGGTAAAATAGAATTAAAAAAGTAGCTAACGTAGTAGTAGCAGCGCTCCAAGAGACAAACTTGTTTAAGGATAAGGGGCTCTCAAGGGAGAAAAATAAAGAAGGGGAGGAAAGAAGTGATTCGAGAGGGGCTACGGCTCTATTGGGAAGAAATCAATGTGCTTATTGCAAAAAAGGACATTGGAAACCGAAATGTCCCAGGTTACAAGCAGCTAAGGCAAGTTCTAAGGCCCTAAATCTTGAGGACTGAAGGGGCCAAGGTTTTTTTCATTGAACACCCAGGAGCCTACTAACAGCAGAAATAGGAGAGACCCACTGCATTAGCCAGAATAGTAAAAACTGTAAAAGAATTTTCAGGGAATTGCAGTAAAAATTGGAAACCTCATATAGGCTAAAGCAACTCACTATTGGGAAAGTAATTTTGTGAAAATTGTATTTAGCTGCTCAAAGCAAGGCAGTTAGTTACAGGTAGTAAATTGGATTATACAAGACAAATGGCAGGAAAGCAAAGAAAAGGTAAAAGTGCAGATTCCACTCCCAGTCCTTGGAGTCTGCTTCCCCTGAGGCATCCCACCTCTCATGTTGACTTAATAGTGTAAGTGACTGTGGGTGCAAAGAGTTAATATCTCTTTGCCAGCTCGGTAGTTTGTACCAAGAATCGCTTATTGTGTAAAAGTATTTTTCATGTTAGAAATGTATATATGTTATTTCAAAGGTCTTTTGCTAATTCTTATTTACTGTTTTATAGCCCTATAATATTACAGTCTTGGTTTAATATTAGGAATCATTAATAAATGTCTTTTATGTAATGTTTAGTTTATTATCATTTTGAAACAATATTGTTCAATGCTAAGTAATATAAGAAAAGGAGTTGTATCCTGAAACTCTTGAAAATTTGTTTTTACAGGGACAGAGAGCGAGTCAGAGATATGGATAGATAGGGATAGATAGACAGGAACAGAGAGAGATGAGAAGCATCAATCATCAATTTTTCATTGCGACACTTTAGTTGTTCATTGATTGCTTTCTCATATTTGCCTTGACCATGGGCCTTTAGCAGACCAAGTAAACCCTTGCTTGAGCCAGAGACCTTGGGTCCAAGCTGGTGAGCTTTTTTTTTTTTGCTCAAGCCAGAGGAGCCCACACTCAAGCTGGCGACCTTGGGGTCTCGAACCTGGGTCCTTCCGCATCCCAGTCTGACTCTCTATGCACTGCGCCACCACCTGGTCAGGCCAAAACTATTTTTATCATGCTCTTTGTTTAAAATTTCCATTGAATGCTAATGTACTGAGTTATTCAGCAGGGGAGAGACTCTGGAATCCTAAAGGAGACACCAAACCTATTTTTCTTGCAAACTTTTACCCTCTTTTATTTAATCCAGCTAATAATGCTGCTTTTGTCTTTTTCCAAAAGTTTATACAAGCCCCGCAGTGAGATCTTCTGAGCATGGCTTTTAAAGTCTAAAATGAGCAAAATAGGAACAGGAAAGGCAAATAAAGCCCAAAAGAGATCAGGAAAATACCAGCTTTTGGCATATGCCCTTAAAGACTCCAATGCACCAAAGGGACTTTATAGGATTCCATCAGGGCCCTGCTTTAAGAGTGGAAAAAAAGGTCATTGAGCTGAGGCCTGCCAGGCTTCTTGGCCCCCACCAGAGGACATGCCTTTGCTGTGGGAAAAAGTGACATGAGAAAGTAAGCTGCCCCCTTGCTCCACAGAGGGAGGGTTCAGATCTGTGACCTGACCTTGCCCAGCCTGCTGGGACTTGCCACTGAAGGCTAAAGGTGCCCAAGGCCATTGAACCCATCTCACAACACTGTTTATGAGCCTAAGGTATTTCTTCCAAGTAGCAGGTAAACTGATCTCATTTTTGTAAACACGAGGGCCACTTACTAGGCCTTGCTTAATATTCAAGTTTTATTTATCCCTTGAAGATCTCTATTGTGGGTATTGACAGTCTGATTTCTGTTGCTTTGTTCAATATATAATTTTTCTTTTATTCCTCTTGTCACAATGCCCCCATGCCTATTTTAGGCTGGGACTTGCTCCTAATTCCAGTTAAGAAACAGTAGTCATTAGGACTTAGACTCTAGATACAGAGTATAGAATGTGACCACAACTCCAGTGCCTTGTGGACTTTTCTTAAATATATGTGACTTCAGCTCTTTGGGACAATTCTCAGACTGAAGCAGGAATTGAGTTACATTTACAAATAATATAAGCAGTGATGGTATCAACATAGACTTAGTGAAATTATGTTAATGTCTTAAGAACATTTGAAACTGTAAGAATTTTATTTTGAATCCTATTATATTGGTTAAGACTTTATTTAATAATCTAGTAGGTTTTAGTCATTTTATTGTATTAGGACACTTGTTATAGTATGTTAACATTAGCTATTTGAATTTTATTGCTAATTATATATTTTTCAACTCTGCCTCAAAATTGGAACATAGTAATTTAAATGAGTAGATGCCACCTAAAATCAGTGGGGTTTTGGGACCCTTATTACCAAAAGATTTATTCAGAACCAATTAGAAAAAGATTTTGCCAACAGGAAAAGGATAATTGGAGAAGTCAGACTTAGAATCTATTACAGAAGGCATAATATCTGAATGTTTAATTTGTGTCCAAGTGAATACGAAGCAAAATAAGGAAATTATAGAAAGAAACAGGGAGAAAAAAATTTTCCCAAGTAAACATTTAGAAATAGACTTTAATAAAATAATTAACAATTATTAAGAAGTTGCTATATAGAATTCTTTCCAGGTTTAGCATGCCCACTCTAGTGTTGGACCTGCATTTATATCTACAGTCTCAAAGCTGTAGGAAAGGAATCCAATATTAATTGGAAGCTAATTTGAAGATACATTGTGCCCACAGACACCAAAAGTTTCAGGGCAAATAAAAAGCATGAATCAAATAATAACCACCCCTTCCTTAAGTACTTGCAGAATTTATAGGTTACACAGCAGACTGTTCAAAAGACTGTCCAAGAGGTACTTCCAGCATTACCAAGTGATCCAGTACATCACCCAAGGACTGACTCCCATGTGGATGGGTCCACACACCATAATCCTGACAACTTTCACTGCTGCCAAGGTAGAAAGATGGCGTGCCCTACTCCAACCACAAATCGGAAGCTGGCGGGTCTACATATGGTGAATGCATGAAAAAACTTACTAAGGACCCCTTTTCAATCAGGCATTAGGGAAAAGAGAAACTAGGATAAAATGAAAGCCAACCTAATTGTCACTAAGGGTTAAAAGTTTTAAAATTAAGAATTCTGACAAAAAAAGTAAATTGTTAAAAAAAATCAATTAGTTTTATGTAAGTTGTAAAAGGTTTGTACAATTTATAGAAAATTAATCAGTAATATTTATTTATTTAGTGAACTGTATTGCTATTAATGCTGTCTGTTAAATATGTTATAAGTTAATATTTCAACACAACAGCCTCATGCTCTTCAGTAAATTAAGTCAAAGATTTGACTTAGGAAATGAAACCAGTGGGGATTATTGTAAGGTACCAAAAAGCTGAAAAATTAATATTGATATTCTAGGAGAAAAGGTCAGAGGCTTTCCTGTCCATCCTTCCTGTGGGGAGGAGAGGGAGAAGAATGCAGAAGTTTCTAGCTTGCAAGAACAATGGGTCATTTATTTTTTTTATTTAATTAATTCTGTTTACACAGATTCTAGGGTCAACCCTAGCATCACCCCTCCCCCCTATTCCCCTCAACATCTCTTTTGTTCCCCTCCCTATAACGCCCTCCCCCCTTCCTTTCAGGTTTATCTCATCCTATTATCCCCTTTCCCTCTGTCCTCTTTTCCTCTGGTCCTTTTGATCCCTCTGTCTCAATTCTGTTCCTCAGTTCTCATTAATCCTTGGATTCCTAATATGAGTGAGGTCATATGATATTTTTCTTTCTCTGCCTGGCTTATTTCACTCAACATAATACTTTCCAGTTCCTTCATATTGTTGCAAAAGGTAATATTTCCTTCTTTCTCATAGCCCAATAGTATTCCATTGTATATATGTACCACTGCTTTTTAATCCACTCGTCCACTGATGGACACTTGGGCTATTTCCAGATCTTGGCTATTGTGAACAATGCTGCCATAAAAATGGGGCTGCATTTCTTTTTTTCAGTTGGTGATAGGGTGTCCTTGGGATATATTCCTATAAGTGGGATGGCTGGGTCAAAGGGCAGTTCCATTTCTAATTTTTTGAGGAATCTCCATACTGTTTTCCACAGTGGCTGCACCAGTCTGCATTCCCAACAGCAGTGCAGGAGGGTTCCCTTTTCTCCACATCCTCGCCAGCACTTATTCTGTGTTGTTTTGTCGATGAGCGCCATTCTAACTGGTGTGAGGTGATATCTCATTGTGGTTTTAATTTGCATTTCTCTAATGATTAGTGATGTTGAACATTTTTTTCATTTGTCTATTGGCCATCTGTATGTCCTTTTTGAAGAAGTTTCTATTCATTTCTTGTGCCCATTTTTTGAATGGATTGTTTGTCTTTCTATTTATTTATTTATTTATTTATTCATTTTTAGAGAGGAGAGGGAGAGACAGAGAGAGAGAGAGTGAGAGAGACAGAGAGAGAGAAGGGGGGAGGAGCTGGAAACATCAACTCCCATATGTGCCTTGACCAGGCAATCCCAGGGTTTCGAACCGGCGACCTCAGCATTTCCAGGTCGACGCTTTATCAACTGCGCCACCACAGGTCAGGCTTGTTTGTCTTTGTGTTGTTGAGTTTTACAAGTTCTTTATAAATTTTGGTTATTAATCCCTTATCAGACATATTGTCGAATATGTTCTCCCATTGTGTGGTTTGTCTTTTTATGCTGCTCATATTCTCTTTAGCTGTGCAAAAGCTTTTTAGTTTAATATAGTCCCATTTGTTAATCCTGTCTTTTATTTTATTTGCCTGTGGAGATAAATCAGCAAAGATATTGCTGCGATAGATGTCGGTGAGCTTACTGCCTAAGTTTTCTTTTAGGATGCTTATAGTTTCATGATTTACATTTTAAGTCCTTTATCCATTTTGAGTTTATTTTTGTGAGTGGTGTAAGTTGGTGGTCTAGTTTCATTCTTTGCAGGTAGCTGTCCAGTTTTCCTAACACCATTTGTTAAAGAGACAGTCTTTACTCCACTGTATGCTGTTACCTCCTTTGTCAAATATCAATTGTCCATAAAGATGTGGGTTTATTTCTGGGTTCTCTGTTCTGTTCCATTGATCTATATGCCTATTCTTATGCCAATATCAAGCTGTTTTGAGTACAATGGCCTTGTAGTATAACTTGATATGAGGAAGTGTGATACCTCCCATTTTATTCTTCTTTTACAAGATTGCTGAAGCTATTCGTGTTCTTTTTTGGTTCCATATAAATATTTGGAATATGTGTTCTATATCTTGGAAGTATGTCATTGGTATTTTATTTGGTATTGCATTGAATTTATAAATTGCTTTGGGTAATATAGACATTTTAATGATGTTTATTCTTCCTAACCACTTCCACTTGTTTGTATATTCCTTAATTTTTTTATCAATGTTTTATAATTTTCTAGGTTATATATACTACTATGTACTTTTTGTTGTTGTTGTTGTTGTTGCAATAGTTAACGGAATTGTTTCCTTAATTTCTCTTTCTGACAGTTCATGTATAAAAATGACTCTAATTTCTGTGTATTAATTTTATATCCTGCTACCTTGCTGAATTCATTTATTAGGTCCAGTAGTTTTTTGACTGAGAATTTGGGTTTTCTATATACAGTATCATAACATCTGCAAATAATGATAGTTTTACTTCTTCTTTTCCAATTTGGATGCCTTTTATTTCTTCTTCTTATCTGATTGCTGTAGCTAGGACTTACAGTACTATGTTGAATAAGATTGGTGAAGGGGGGCACCCCTGCCTTGCTTCTGATTTTAGGGGAATTGCTTTTAATTTTTGCCCATTAATTATAATGATGGTTGTGGGTTTGTCATAGATGGCTTTTATCATGTTGAGGTATGTTCTCTGTATTCCCACTTTGCTAAGAGTTTTGATCATAAATGGGTGCTGAATTTTATTAAATGTTTTTTTCTGCATCTACTGAAATTATCATGTGGTTTTTCTCTTTCCTTTTGTTTATGCGGTGAATCACATTAGTTTATTTACAAATGTCGTACCATCCTTGCCTCCCCAGAATAAATTCCACTTGATCATGATGTATGATTTTTTTCATATATTGCTGGATCCGGTTTGCTAATATTTTGTTGAGGATTTTAGCATCTAAATTCATCAGGGATATTGGCCTATAATTTTCTTTCTTTGGTTGTCTTTGTCTGGTTTTGGAATCAGGACTATGCTCACCTCATAAAAGGAACTTGGAAGTGTTCCTTCCTCTTGAATTTTTTGAAAAAGCTTGAGAGGAATAGGAGTTAGTTCTTCTTTGGATATTTTGTAGAATTCACCGGTGAAGCCATTGGGCCCCGGGGTTTTGTTTTTTGGGAGCATTTGATAAATGTTTCAATCTCTTTTGTTGTAATCGGTCTGTTTAAGTTTTCTGATTCTTCCGGATTTATTTTTAAAAGATTATAGGTTTCAAGGAATTTGTCTATTTCACCTATGTTGTTGAATTTTTTGGCATATAGTTCTTCATAGTATTTTCTTACAATATTTTGTATTTCTGTTGTGTCGGTTGTTATTTCTCCACTCTCATTTCTAATTTTATTTATTTGAGTTCTCTCTCTTCTTTTCTTGGTGAGTCTTGTTAAAGGTTCAATTGATCTTGTTTACCCTTTCAAAGAACCAGCTCATGGTTTCATTAATGTTCAGTATTGTTTCTTCAGCTTCTATGTCATTTATTTTCACTCTGATCTTTATTATTTCCTTCCTTCTACTACCTCTGGGCTTTACTTGCTGTTCTTTTTCTAGTTCCTTTAGATGAAGATTGTTTATTAGAGCTTTTCAAGCTTCTTAAGGAATGCCTGTATTGCTATGAACTTCCCTCTCATGACTGCTTTTGCTGTGTTCCATAAACTTGGGGTTGTTGTTTACTCATTATCATTTGTTTCTAGGAATTTTTTATTTCTTCTTTGATTTTATTGTTAACCCATTCATTATTTAATAACATGCTATTTAGTTTCCACGTGTTTGAGTATTTTTCAGTTTTTCTGTTGTGGTTGATTTCTAGTTTCATGCCATTTTGATCAGAGAAAATGCTTGATATGATTTCAATCTTCTTAAATTCATTGAGACTGCTTTTGTGTCCTAACATGTGGTCTATACTAGAGAATGTATCATGAGCACTTGAAAAGAATGTATATTCTGTTGCTTTAGGGTGAAATGTTCTGAAGGTATATATTAAGTCAAGTTGATCTAGTGTGTCCTTTAAGTCTGCTGTTTCTTTGTTAATTTTATTTCTTGAGGGTCTGTCTAGTGATGTTAGTGGGGTATTGATATCTCCTACTATTATAGTATTGCTGTTGATCTCGCCCTTTATATCCATCAAAGTCTGCTTAATATAATTAGGTGCTCCTATATTAAGTGCATAGATATTTATTATGGTTATATCTTTCTGTTGGATTGCTCTCTTTATCATTATGTAGTGACCTTCTTTTTCTCTTACTATAGTCTTTGTTTTAAAGTACATTTTGTCAGATATAAGTATTGCTACCCTAGCTTATTTTTCATTTCCATTTGCATGAAATATTATTTCCATCCTTTTACCTTTAGTGTATGTGCATCTTTTGTTTTAAGGTGTGTCTCTTGTAGACAGCATATGTACGGGTCCTGTTTTCTTATCCAAGCAGCAACCCTATGGTTTTTTGGTTTTTTTTCTTTCATTTTTTCTGAAGCTGGAAACAGGGAGAGACAGTCAGACAGACTCCTGCATGCGCCCGACCGGGATCCACCCAGCATGCCCACCAGGGGCGATGCTCTGCCCATCCTAGGCGTCGCCATGTTGCGACCAGAGACACTCTAGCGCCTGAGGCAGAAGCCACAAAGCCATCCCCAGCACCTGGGCCATCTTTGCTCCAATGGAGCCTTGGCTGCAGGAGGGGAAGAGAGAGACAGAGAGGAAAGCATGGCGGAGGGGTGGAGAAGCAAATGGGCGCTTCTCCTGTGTGCCCTGGCTGGGAATCGAACCTGGGTCCTCCGCACACTAGGCCGACGCTCTACCGCTGAGCCAACTGGCCAGGGCAACCCTATGTTTTTTGATTGGATCATTTAATTCATTTACATTTAAGGTTATTATTGATATGTAGTTGTTTATTGCCATTTTATTCTTTAAAGCTGTATTCCTCTTTTGCTATATTCTTTTCCCTCTTTGATCTGTTTACAACAGGCCCCTTAACATTTCCTGCAGCATTGGTTTGGTTGTAAAGAATTCATTGAGTTTTTTTTTTGTTTTGTTTTCTGGGAAGGTTTTTATTTCTCCTTCATTTTTAAGTGATAGCCTTGCTGAATAAAGTAGTCTTGGTTGTAGGTTCTTGATCTGCAGTACTTTGACTATTTCTTGCCATTACCTTCTGGCCTCAACTGTTTCTGTTGAGAAGTCAGATGTTATACTTATGGGGGCTCCTCTGTAGGTGATAGCTTTCTTTTCTATAGCAGCTTTTAATGTTTTCTCTTTATCACTTAGCTTTGTTATTTTAATTATGATGTGCCTTGGTATAGGTCTCTTTGGATTTCTCTTTAATGGAGTTCTCTGTGCTTCTTAAACTTGTGAGACCCTTCCTTGCATCAATTTAGGGAAGTTTTCAGCTATAATTTGATTGAATAAAGTTTCTATCCCTTGTTCTTTCTCTTCTTCTTCAGAAACCCCTATGATGTGGATATTTCTTTTCCTGTTGTCACAGAGCTCTCTCAGAGTTTCCTCAGCCTTTTTGAGTCTCTTTTCTTTTTCTTCTCTACTTCCATGCCTTTGTTCATCTTTTCCTCCAACTCACTAATTCGATTCTCAGTTTCATCCATCCTGCTTTTAATTCCTTCCATTGTGGTCATTTCTGATATTGTATTTGTCACCTTCGATTGCTTCTTTTTTTAATATTTTAATATCCTTTCTTATACTTACTATCTCTTTATTTAGGTTTTCTTAATGACCATACATTGTTGTTCTAAGATCCCTAAGCATCCTAACAATCATTTTTCTAAACTCTGCATTTGGCAGTTTGGTTATTTCCATATCACTCAGTTCCTTTTCTGGAGATTTCTTTTGTGATTTCATTTGGATTGCACTTCTTTGTCTTCTCATTATGTCTGTGTGTTTGGGTGTGTTGTTTGTAGGGCTGGTTAAGTCTAGGTTTGGTGTTGTCTGCCTCCAATTTTCAGTTGTGTCTTCTTGGGTTGGCATCAACTGTTGTTTGTAATCCACTGTCAGTTTTGGCTTTTCTAGTAGAGGTGCTTTGAAGTCTTGATTTGTTTGTTTTCTTCTCAGTTATCTCGGTGGTAGTCTTGTTTACTGATCTCAGCAGGGGGTTTATTAGATACTGTATCCAGGAATATGGTGGGTGTAACCTGAGACTCTGAAGGCCTGATCTGCCAGTTACTCTTTCTGGGGGTGGGGTGCTTTCTCCGCTTCAGTAGGGGGAGGTGTATCTCAGATCTCCATGGAGACCTGATTTACTGTCCCTCCTCCCCACTCCTTGTTGTCAGCTGTGTCTTCTTATGCTGATTGCAGCTGGAGAGATATCTTGAGATGGGTGACCTGGAACCACTTGTCTTTTGTTATGTGGAAGGATCAACCCCTCCCCCAGCTATGGCCGCCTCCAGCACTGGATGAATCAGCTTCTCAGGTTCTCCCATGCATTCTTCTGCCAATCACCATCTGTCTCTCTCTTTTCCCTTTCCTTTAGGAAGATAAGCCAGCCCTTTCAACACACCTCATTCCCAGGTCCCCAGGCAAGTGGCTGTGAGTGATATTTACTACTCTCTTCCTTGGAATGAGAGCACTTCTGGGCTCTCAGCTTCATACCCCCTTTGTTCCTGTAAGCAGGGAGACTCACCATTCCTCGGTGCTCCCTACCAAGCTCAGTGTGGCTTCTTCTTTGCTTCTTGGTTTTTTGAGAGCTGTTCTTGTAGTCCAGAGTTGGTTTTTCATGTTGATTGTTTCTAAATTAATTTGTAATCCAGTTTGGTGGTGTGAGCTGGGAGTCTGTGCATCTGCCTACTTCGCTGACAGGTCTCTGTCATGGGTTATTTAGTTTTAAATCTAAAATAAAAGTTAACTGAGAAATTTCTTCTCTTTCAATGGGAGACAGAATTTATATACCATCCTCCCCCTTCCTGGAATCTTGAGAGTAAAATACCTCTAGGCTAGTAAGGAAAATGAACCCTAAAAGGTTTATAAACATCTTTGATTGTGTTACCTTGAAAGTCTTAATGTTTCTGTATATCCCCTAAACAAATGTTGTCAGTTTGTGCCATGATGTCATGCTCTCCCCCGCCTGTGTGTGATCAAGGGTATATAACCAGTCCCTGAAATATTTTTGGCTTGCACATGATTTGGGCTTCCAGATTGCCCCATGTAAGCTATATGCAGCTGGCATATTTAATAAAACACTTCCTTTAATAAAACTCTTCAAAATTTATCTGAACTTGGTGTCTCTATGTAAACCCATGGAATTTAGGTACGGGTATTTTACAACATTGATATCACCTGAAAGACACTTAAGACTAAGAAAAAAAAGTATTAGGATCTGGTTTCAGTGTTAGTGTTGCCTGAGAAGACCCATGTTCCTGGGGCTTCTCCCTCCTCAGTACATGTCACACTCACAAGAAAGAATTCAAGCAGGAGATAGGGTTTAGAGCAAAGCAAGTAGTTTATTAAGCAAAGTTATATACTTGGCACAAGGCATAAGCAGGCAAACTCAGTTAGTCTGAGCACCCCGCCTGTGGGAGTCTTGAGTTATTCAATTTTTTCTCCCCTATTATCAGGGCTAATAGACAAGTTTTCGATTTTCCTCTTTGTAGTTTTTCTTGTAACTATAGGAGCACCTGGTTATCTTGTTTTGCCCAGTCTCAGGACTGCTGACTCCCCTATTCATTGAGTAAGATAAACCTCCTTAGTTTCCCCCTCCCCTTTTATATCCTAATAACTGACTATATTGCCTAACCTTAAAGCCTTATTTCATTACTTTGTGTTATTTTTAATAAACAACAGAAGCCCAGTTTTAATTGTCTCAAATAAAAAAAGAAAAGTTGTATGGAGATATCACAACTGTTAATCATCTCAGATATAAAAGACAGAGGCACTTAATTTGCACCACTGCTCACTCAGGAAAGCAGTGACCAGATCATGTCCATAGAGTTTGACTGTAAATAGACAAAATTTTATCAGTCATTCCTATAGCAGGAGTGGCATCCACCATTAGAATTTTGGGACAGTTTCTAGAAAGAATCCTTACTAAAAACTGAGAAACCAGTGTGTAGATATAACTGCATAGAAACAGCATTTCTTTAATATTGTGGTAGGCAGTTAGACAGTCAGGAGCAAAGCAAGAACCGTAGGCTAGGCACAGGAGGCAAACTAGGGTAAAAGGCCCCAGGTGCCTAGCAATGGGAAAAAACTGCGAAAACAAGGACCTCACAACCCCCCAGGTTGACCTTTCTTCCCTTAGCTGGTGCTGTAGTTTAGACCCCCTGATTTCATATCACTGGTCATGGAATTTGAACCCTCCTCTGACCTTTCCTCCCCTGGCATATCACAAGTCATGTGGTTTTAGACCCCCTTGGAGGAGGAACAAACAAGAAAGCTGGATAATAGTACATAAGCACTAACCCCTAGATTCAACATCTAGGTCTCAGTTGTGTCAGCTCTGACAGGCTCAAAAAATCAGCAAAACAGACAAAGGAAAGCCAGGCTGACCTCAGCACCAGCTGCATTGACTAATGACCCCTGCCCTGGCACTGGCCAGGAACATGACCCTGAAATAACATACCTGGAAAGCTGATGAATATTCTATTGATATCCTTCCCTGGGACCTCCCCTAAAATCTTCACCTTTAAAATACCTTAGGATAGGGGTTCCAGGGCACTCTTTCAGGGGATACACCCTTGCTTTTCCCTTCCCCCTCTCCTTCCTCTCCTCTTCCCAGGTGTATTTTTCTTGCCCCTCCTCTTTCTCCTAAGCTCTAAGGGACCCCATGAGACTTGGAACCAGAGGAGCGAAAGGCAGCAGCCCCTGCCCACCCATGGTCTAACTTTCTTCCTGCAAGGCCAATAAATTCTTCCTTTGCTTGCTGTACTTTGTCTCGTGATTGAATTATTTCTCTCAAGAAGATAGAATCAAGGTCTTGTCACTCCCCCTGTACTGTAACAATATGACTTTAATTTAACCAATCCTTGTTCAGTCTAATATTAATAAGGGAACCCCAAAGTGAGAAATTTGGCTTTAGTAATAGTAGCCTTTTAGTGTGATGAGTAAGAGATATGTAAAGGTTAAGAAATAGTTAATCTGCTTGCTCTTCTATCTTAATGGCTCCCTGACCTTCAGTTTGAAATGAAGTGGAAAGTTTACCTTTGTAGGAATGTTGGGGAAAGCGTACATTGTAGAAGAACCTGACAATTAGGGGAGTTTAAATCACAATAGTTGTTTGTAAAAGCCTAGCCACAAGATTTACTGTGAAAACTTAAGACCTAAAAATTAATTAGAAACTTAGTTCACTAATCTTAAATCTTTACTTTGTATCCTAATAAAATAAGGAGTCTTTTCACAGATAATTCCTAGAGGCATCAGGTCCTGGCTGTTCTTCTAAGACACCTGACCCTAGCTGTCTTGAAGATTTATCAAGGACACCATATAGGACCATGCTATTGGACCTGTGTTACATCAAAAGAACTTCAGAGGAAGCTTTTCTGCAGCTGAACCCCCATCTCCTCCATAATGTTATGTAACTGACTGTACAAACTTTTACTTCTTTTTCTTTTGCCCCAAACCCTGTAAAAACTGTCAGCACCAGGAGAGTGTTAACAAAGCTTTGTGGACAGAATACCCCTGCCTTCTCAGGCTACTAGTTTTTCTAATTAAAGACATTCTTATATCACTCAGCCAGGTTCATTTTGATTGGCTAAGTGTGATGGGCTGCTCCGAACTCAGCTTGTTACAGTAACAATAGCACCATGACACACTTGACTCTTTTCAACTAACTCCTCCAAAAGGGCACAAGAACTAAACAAATAGTCCAAAGTGAAGCTATCTTAGAGCCACTAAATATGAAACTTAGTCAATCAGTCATGAAATAAGACTACTCATACATTAAAAAAAAAAAAAAAAAGACTTCCTTAGCTGGGTAGCTTAGTTTGTTAGAGTGTAATACTGATAAGGCAAACTTGCAGGTTTGATCCCTAGTCAGGTCACATAAAAGGGTCAACCAATGAATGCATGAATAAGTAGGACTACAAATCAATGTTTCTCTCCACCCCTCTCTCTTCTAACATCAATTTTTTTAAAAAGGCCTTGCCTGACCAGGTGGTGGCACAGTGGATAGAGTGTTGAACTAAAATGTGGAGGACCCAGGTTCGAGATCCCAAGGTCACCAACTTGAGCATGAGCTCATCTGGTTTGAGCAAGGCTCACCAGCTTGAGCCCAAGGTCACTGGCTCAAGCAAGGGGTCACTCGGTCTGCTGTAGCCCCCTGCCAAAGCACATATGAGAAGTCAATCAATGAACAACTAAGAAATCACAATGAAGAATTGATGTTTCTCATCTCTCTCCCTTCCTGTCTGTCTGTCCCTATCTGTCCCTCTCTCTGACTCTCTCTATCTCTCTCACAAGAAGAAAATAAAGGCCTTGGCTGCTGGCTCAGTGGATAAAGTGTAGGTCTTGCATATGGACATTCCAGGTTCGATTTCTAGTCAAGGCATACAGGAGAAGTGACCATCTGCTTCTCCCCCCTCCTCCTTTATTCCTTCTTCCCCTCCCACAGCCAGTGGCTCAGTTGGTTTGAACATAGGCCCAGGTGCTGAGAATAGCTCATTGGTCCAAGCATCAGCCTCAGGCATTAAAAATAGCTCTGTTGATTCATGTATCAGCCCCAGATGGGGTTGCCAGGTGGATCCCAGTTGGGTGCTTGTGGGAGTCTGTCTCACTATCTCCCCTACTCTCACATAAACAAACAAACAAACAAGAAAACAAAAAATCCAGACCACAAAATATACCTTGTAAAGGTTAATGCTAAACCCAATGGGTTTTTTTCCTCTCTATTTCCCCATACCAGTTATTCCTTATAGAAGCTACAAAAAGATATAAGCTCAACCTCTAGGGGTGTTTGGGGTCTCTTTTCTTTCTCTTGTGAGGGGAAGATGGCTACTCTCTATGGAATGGCTCTTCTTGCTTGTTCGTGTGCTCAATAAAACCTGCTTTTTCACTTTACTCCAAGGCTCTTTATTGACTTTTTTTCCCCCTAAAAAACTAGGAATCCACTTTTCCCTTGACACATACTGCACATCCACTCTTTCTCAGTCATTAAGCCCTTAGTACACCAGGTTCTTCCCAGTAACAAACTGACTTAAAAAAAATTCACCTCAAGTCTGTTGACCACAGAAACAGAGTTTCAATCAAACTAAGTATAACATCTTGACCTCAGTTGTGTTTCAGCCCCAGCTCATGAAAGCAGAATGACCCTGTCACCCACAACCTGGTGTAACTAGACAGAACAACAGCCTTGGCTGACAGCAGTCACTGATACAATGATCAACTACTCCCTAATCTGGCTCCAATCGATCAGTAGAGCCCTAACCCCAACTCCATTAGTCGCCAAAATTAATGATTTTTTTAATATATATAATCTATCCCCTGGCAGCTATTGGGAAGCCATGTTTTAGACACTAGCTTACCTGTTCACCTGTTTCTCTTGGCTTGGTGCTATTTTCTTAAGTAAACTATTACTTTCTTTGCTGTAAAACTCCTGTTCAAGTTTTATTGGGCTTTCATGCATGCAAGCAAACAAAACCTTTTATTTTGGTAACATAGATAATATCTGATAAGTTATTTAACAAAAATGTTAAAGAGAACTGAAGGAAAACTTTGTTTAAAAACCCATTGACAGTGACATCAGAGAAATGGCGCCATGAGGGGTGCTCCCAATACCTCTTCCTGAAACTTCAATGAATTCAACAACTAGAGACAGAAAAACAATCTCAGGAGCATCTAAAATACACATACATCAAACAAAGGTACGACTGGGCAAAAAGGTGGCTGAATATATAATCCACTCTGAAGGAAAGAAGATGGAGAACAGAGTATTCCACTTTCCTCACTGATCTGAGCAAGGGCTGCTTTCACTTGGAACTGAGAGAAAGCGAGGGCTGGGGGCACAGAAAAGTTGGGCTAAGGCAGAGATGTTTAAGCAGAGGAGAGAGTGTGCCCAGGGTTCAGCCCATATGGAGCTAACGCCAGTGGCAGACCCCAGCAGAGGTGAGTGAGCACTTGCCTTGTTCACTCCTGGTATCCTGGCTGGCGAGCGTGGGCAGTGTCCGAGTGGATCCACCTGGCACTTTGGGCGAGTGTGCCCGTGTTCCAGAAAGAGGGGTTGGGTCAGAGACTGTCAGTAGTGACCCTCTGCATGGGCTGTGCCAGAGTTTCTGAATAATCCCAACTTCCCAAACAACAACACATTGGAAGTACATGGAAGCCAGCTTCCCTACACCCAGACCTGTCTGGGCACGGCACCTCCACCAGCCATACAGGCTAAGAGAACACACTCCTAGGAAAGAGAACTGCTGAAGTGGTGGGGGGAAGGGTGAGCAGGCAGCTTGCAGACAGCCTCTGGAGAGCAGACCTGCTGAGTGCAGAGGCATACTGGACATGCCAGGAGGCTAATAGAAAGACACCTGAAAGGAAATCAGCTCCCAGTCCTGCCTGATTACGCTGGTGGCTCTGGCTGGAAAAGCCTTAACAAGAACCCTGCATTGAATGGGGATAGAGGGGGAGATTTGGCAGCTCTTAGAGCCTCTTGCTCTCCAGGCAGTGGTGGGGCAACTTCACAGCTGGGTCCCCAGGTTGCTGGTTCAGGAAGGAGAGATTTGGGGAGAAGCTTCAGGAAAACGGGTTCTCCCATTGTCAGAGCTTGCAAATGCTAACAAGCCCCAACTACCAATGAGACTGAGGCCTAGTTTATGTCATCACCATAGTGACACAACAGCAAATCTCTGCCTAAGAGTGCCACAGGGGCAGAACCTAGGGTACAGTGCCACCGGCCAAAAAGAGAGAGAGAAAAGAAAAAGGAAGAAGATAACTTCCCAAAACCAGGAATAATCCACAGTCTTTATAACTTTTTCCATTTTTTTCTTATATTTTTTATCTTTTTATTTTCCTTCCACCTTAGTCATTTTATCCTCTTTCCATTTTATTTTTTTTCTTTTCATTTAGAACATTATTACCCATGTGTTACATTTTCCATTCTTTTTTGTTCTATGAGTGTTACACTCCAAAAAACTTAAACCAATTATTTATCTCTCTCTTCTTGTTTCTTCTTTTCTCTTTCACTTTTTCTCTTTCTCGAATCTCACCCACAAAGAAATTATTTTGTTCTGGATTCAAATTTTTTCTTTGTGGCATTTTTGTGCTTTTTACTTCACTTTTTATTGCTTTAGCATTTCCCCAAACTCCGGCTCTCCATTCTATAGTTTTTGTGCCACTTGATACAATAGAATTTTTATTTTTTATGGTATTTGTTTTCTTTTTTCTTTTCTTTTCTCTTACACTATTTCTCTCATTTAACCATCATTTACAAATTATTTTATTCTTGATTTAAGTTTTTTCATTGTGGCATTTCGTGGGTTCTTGCCTTGTTTTTTGCCTCTTTGTCACTCCTCCACAACCCAGGCCCTCAATTCTATGTATATTCGTTCCATGTAGCACAATAGAATTTTCAGTTTTTTACTGCATTTTCTCAAAAATAATTTTTTTTTGTATTTTTCTGAAGCTGGAAATGGGGAGAGACAGTCAGACAGACTCCCGCATGCGCCCGACTGGGATCCACCCGGCACGCCCACCAGGGGCGACGCTCTGCCCACCAGGGGGTGATGCTCTGGCCCTCCTGGGCGTCGCTCTGCCGCGACCAGAGCCACTCTAGTGCCTGGGGCAGAGGCCAAGGAGCCATCCCCAGCGCCCGGGCCATCTTTGCTCCAGTGAAGCCTTGGCTGCGGGAGGGGAAGAGAGAGACAGAGAGGAAGGAGGGGGGGTGGAGAAGCAGATGGGCGCTTCTCCTATGTGCCCTGGCCGGGAATCGAACCCGGGTCCCCCTCACGCCAGGCTGACGCTCTACCGCTGAGCCAACCGGGCAGGGCCTCAAAAATAATTTTTTAAATCAACTTTTATTAGTGTTAGTAACAATACAACACTTAAATGCCATTAAATAAAAAGAAGTCGAATCTCATAAATAAAAATGACAGTGAGGTAGCTCAGATAGATAAGAAAAAAATCTATAGAAAAAAATTTCAATAGCTTAGAAACCTTAGAGTTAAATGACAGAGAATTTAAAATTGAAGTTCTAAAAATACTCAGGGATATACAAGAAAGCACAGAAAAGCAATTTAGGGAGCTCAAAAAACAATTTAATGAACAAAAAGAATACTTCACCAAGGAAATTGAAACAGAAAACTAACCAAACAGAGATGAAAAATTCAAATCACGAACTGAAAAACAAGGTATTAAGCTTACCTAATAGAACAAGCCAGACATAGGAGAGAATTAGTGTCATAGAAGACAGGCAACTAGAGATATTACAGAGAGAAGAGGAGGGAGACTCACAAATTTAAAAAAAGAAATAGCCCTACTGGAATTGTCTGTCTCCATCAGAAAGAGCAACATAAGAATAATGGGTATATCAGAAGGAGAAGAAAGAGAAAGTGCAATGGAGAACATATTAAAACAAATAACAGATGAGGACTTCCCAAGCCTGTGGAAAGAACTAAAGCCTCAAATTCAAGAAGCAAACAGAACACCGAGTTATCTTAATCCTAACAAACCTACTCCAAGGCACATCATAATGAAATTGGCACAAACCAATGACAAGAAAAAATTCTCAAGGCAGCCAGGGAAAAGAAGAATACAATATATAAAGGAAGACCTATTAGATTATCAACACATTTCTCAGCAGGAACTCTACCAGCTAGAAGAGAGTGGACCCCAATATATAAAGGTCAGAAAGAGAGGAACTTCAAGCCAAGAATACTATACCCATCAAAGCCATCCATCAAATATGAAGGAGAAATAAAAACATTCACAGATACAGAAAAGATGAGGTAGTTTATCACCAGAAAACCCCCACTTCTGGAAATACTAAAGGTGGTTTTCTGACCAGACACAATGAACAAAACAAAACAAAAAAAAACTACAAGTAAAAGCTCCATCAAGATCACAATAAAAACAAGATTAATCTGTGACAGAGAAATAAAAAAGGGAAGAGGACAAAGATTAACAGTAGCAAAGGAGGATGGAGTACAGAAGCACTCATGAAACAATGTACTACAAAGAACATAATTTGTATGCTTTCCATTACTTAATGGTAACCACCCCTAAAAAACAACAACACAGAAGCACATGGCTTGAAAAAAGAAGTAACAGAGAAAAGAAGTATGGATTACAACCAAAAAAAATCAAATGATAGAAAAATAAAAGAGAAGAACCAAACAAGATATAAAACTATCAGAAGGCAATATATAAAATGGCAATAGGAAACCCTCAAATGTCAATAATTACAGTAATTGTAAATGGATTGAACTCACCAATAAAAAGACACAGAGTAGCAGAGTGGATTAAAAAAAATCCAACTGTATGCTGCCTACAAGAAACACATCTAAGCTACAAGGATAAAAACAAATTCAAAGTGAAAGGTTGGAAAACAATACTCCAAGCAAATAACATCTGAAAAAAAGCAGGTGTAGCAATACTCATATCTAATAATGCTGACTATAAGACAGCAAAGGTAATCAGAGACAAAAACGGTAATTTCATAATGATAAAGGGGACATTTTCAAGAAGACATAACACTTCTTAATATATATGCACAAAACCAAGGAACACCAAAATATATAAGACAGCTACTGACTGACCTAAAAACAAAAAACAACAAAAGTACAATTATACTTGGAGACCTCAGTACACTGCTGATGGCTCTAGATCATTCATCCAAACAGAAAATCAATAGAGAAATATTGGCCTTAAATGAAACACTAGAACAATTGGATATGATAAACATCGACAGGACATTTCATCCCAAAGTGCCGGTGTGTACATTTTTCTCTAGTGTACATGGAACATTCTCAAGAATTGACCATATGTTGGGCCACAAAAATAACATCAACAAATTCAGAAAGACTGAAATTATACCAAGCATATTTTCTGATCATAAAGCCTTGAAACTAGAATTCAACTGCAAAAAAGAGGTAAACAAACCCACAAAAATGTGGAAACTACACAACATACTTTTAAAAAATGAGTGAGTCAAAGGAGAAATAAGTATAGAGATCAAATGATACATACAGACAAATGAAATAACAATAAGATATATCGAATCTCTGGGGTGCAGCAAAGCAGTAATAAGAGGTAAGTTCATATCACTTCAGGCCTATATGAACAAACAAGAGAGAGCTCAAGTAAACCACCTGACTTCACATCTTAAGGAACTAGAAAAAGAAGAACAAAGACAACCCAAAACCAGCAGAAGAAAGGAAATAATAAAAATCGGAGCAGAAATAAATGAAGTAGAGAACAGAAAAACTATAGGAAAAATTAATAGAACAAGGAGCTGGTTCTTTGAAAAGATTAACAAAATTGACAAACCCTTGGCAGGACTCACCACAGAAAAAAGAGAAAGAACTCATATAAACAAAATCCAAAATGAAAGAGGAGAAATCACCACAGATATCATAGATATATAAAGAATTATTGTAGAATACTATGAAAAACTATATGCCACCAAGTTTAACAATACAGACAAAATGAATAAATTCCTAGAACAATACAATCTTCCTAGACTGAGTCATGAAGAAGCAGATATCCTAAACAGACCCATAAGCAGGGAGGAAATAGAAACAACTATTAATAACTTCCCCAAAAATAAATTTCCAGGGCCAGACGTCTATACTAGTGAATTCTATCAAACATTCAAAGAAGACTTTGTTCCTATTCTACTCAAAGTCTTCCAAAAAATTGAAGAAGAAGCAATACTTCCAAACACATTTTATGAGGCAACATAGCCCTCATACCAAAACCTGGCAAGGACAACACAAAAAAAGAAAACTACAGACCAATATCTCTAATGAATATAGATGCTAAAATACTAAACAAAATACTAGCAAATCAAATACAACAACACATTAAGAAAATAATTCATCATGATCAAGTGGGATTTATCCCAGAATCACAAGGATGTTTCAACATATGTAAAACGGTTAACGTAATACACCATATCAACAAAACAAACAACAAAAACCATATGATCTTATCAATAGATGCAGAAAAGGCATTTGATAAAATACATTATTTTATGTTTAAAACACTTAACAAAATGGGTATAGAAGAAAAATATCTCAACATAATAAAAGCCATCTATGATAAACCATTAGCTAACATCATATTAAATGGCACAAAACTGAGGACTTTTTCCCTAAAAACAGGAACAAGACAAGGTTGTCCAGTCTCTCCACTGTTATTCAATGTAGTGCTGGAAGTTCTTGCCAGAGCAATGAAACAACAGAAAGAAATAAAAGGCATTCACTATAAGAAAGAAGAAGTAAAGGTTTCACTTTTTGCAGATGATATGATCCTATACATTGAAAACGCCAAAACCCCCACAAATAGACTACTGGAAACAATAAACCAATAAAGTAAGGTTGCAGGATACAAAATTAGTATACAAAAGTCCATTGCCTTCCTATATGCCAACAATGAAACATCAGAAAACGAGCTAAAAAAAAAACCAACAAAAAACAATCCCCATCATGGTTGCAACAAAAAAAATAAAAAAATTCTAGGAATAAACATAACAAAGAATGTAAAAGACCTATATTATGAAAAACTACAAAGTATTGTTAAAGGAAATCGAAAAAGATATAATGAAATGGAAAAATATTTCTTGTTCTTGGATAGAAAGAATAAATATAGTCAAAATGACTGTATTACCCAAAGTGATATACAAATTTAATGCAATTCCCATCAAAATTCCAGTGTCATTTGTTAAAAAAAAATGAAACAAGGAATCATCAGGTTTATATGAAAGTATAAAAAAACCTGAATAGCCAGAGCAATCCTAAGGAAAAAGCACAAAGCTGGGGGCATTACAATACTTGACTTCAAATTATATTATAGAGCCACGATAATCAAAACAGCATGGTATTGGCAGAAAAATAGAAATGCAGACCAATGGAACAGAATAGAAAGCCCAGAAATAAAACCACATGTATATGGTCAAATAATTTTTGACAAAAGGGCCAACAACACACAATGGAGAAAAGAAAGCCTCTTCAACAGGGATGCTAGAAAAACTGGAAAACCACATGCAAAAGAATGAAACTTGAGTACAGTTTGTCCGCTTGTACTAAAATTAATTCAAAATGGATTAAAGACCTAAATATAGAACTGAAACAATAAATTACATAGAAAAAGACATAGGTACTAAACTCATGAACCTTGGTTACAAAGAGCACTTTATGAATTTGACTCCAAAGGCAAGGAAAGTGAAGGCAAAGATAAATGAGTGAGATTACATCAGACTAAGAAGCTTTTGCACAGCAAAAGAAACTGACAACAAAACAAACAGACAGAAAACTCAATGGGAGATGATAATTTCAAACAATAGCACTGATAAGGACCTAATATACAAAATATACAAAGAACTCATAAAACTCAACAACAAACAAACAATCCAATAGAAAAATGGGAAGAGGACATGAACAGACACTTCTCCCAGGAAGAAATACAAATGGCCACTCAATATATGAAAAGATGCTAATCTCCATTAGCTATTAGAGAAATGCAAATCAAAACTACAATGAGATACCACCTCATGCCTGTTAGATTAGCTATCATCAACAAGACAGCTAATAACATGTTGGAGAGGGTGTGGAGAAAAAGGAATCCTCATTCACTGTTGGTGGGAATGTAAAGTAGTACAATCATTATGGAAGAAAGTATGGTGGTTCCTCAAAAAATCAGTAATGAACTACCATATGACCCAGCAATCCTGCTACTGGGTATATACCCCCAAAACTCAAACACAGTGGTACATAAAGACACATGCAGCCTCATGTTCACTGCAGCATTTTTCACAGTGGTCAAGACATAGAAACAACCAAAAAGCCCTTCAATAGATGATTAGATAAAGAAGATGTGGTACATATATACTATGGAATACTACTCAGCCATAAGAAATGATGACATCCGTTCATTTACAACAACTTGGATGGTCCTTGATAACATTATACTGAGTGAAATAAGTAAATCTGAAAAAACTAAGAACTATATGATTACACACATAGGTGGGACATGAAATGAGACTCAGGGACATGGACAAGAGTTTGGTGGTTATGGGGACAGGGTAAAGAGAAGGTGTGGGTCGTGGGAGGGGAGGGACACATAGAAAACCAGATAGAAGGTGATGGAATATTATATGGCTTTCCGTGATGTGTATGCAACATAATCAAATGTCAAAATAACCTGGAGATTTTTTTTCTGAACCTATGTACCCTGATTGATCTATGTCACTCCATTAAAATTAATTAAAAAAAACCTTTGAATCCTGTTACTTAATACTCTGCATTTTTCAAGCTATGTAATTAATTTATACCCTGACAGGCAAGAGAAAGTCTTTCCTGATGGTTGACCAATAATTGTTTTAAAATTCAGGGAATGAAAACATTTTAAAGGAAAAATGGAAGAATATTTGATATATTAAAAATAATTATACTTAATATAAAAAACAATAAATCATTGGATTGACTTACAAATATTCTTATGACTTAAATAATAGTTTTTATTTGAAATATTCATGGAAGAAACTTGAAAACATCATAATCTTGCACTATTTGAGTCCTTAATCAGATCTGTCTCTGCCATTCCCTGTTTGAATTCCTCAGAAATTCTAAACCAGTTTATTAAAGGAGATATTTAAAAGTTCTCTGTGTTTCCAATCCACCTATTTCAACATTTTCAGTACCGCTACCACTGTGATCTTTTCCATGGGCAAATACTTATGTTTAAAGTTCTTTAGTGGCTCCCCATAATTTTCAAGATTATGTCTAAATTTCCTGTCATGGCATACATGACCTTTAATGCCCAGGATACCCTTATATCTCCAAAATTTTGGGGCACCCCCCCCAGTCTTCCTCTTCCATTTCTTTCTCTCTACCTTGTACCTAACACTTTGTCTACTGAAACTTTGGCAGTCAGCAATGGGGGAAGGTCACGTGAGGAATCCAGACCCGGGAAATTTGGCTAGAACCACCCACACTCATGCACGCCAAAGAAACTTATCAAGAGTACTTTGGAAAAGAGCGACCGTCTGCCAGCCAGTGATATTTCACCACATCATATTAGCTTGACCACCCTAGAGACCCTTTCAATATCTCCCATGCGGGTCACCCCATGCGACTTCCCTGGCCTCTGTCCCCAGGACCAGGGAACATTGTCAGGCAGGAAGCGCTCTGTACTCAATAAAGCTATTGCTCATCCACACTTTGTGGCTACGCCCCTTGCTTCTTCCTCGGCAGGGAAAAATTCCTTTCATTTGGTGCGGAAACCTGAGAGGAGTCAGAAGTCTGCAAGGGCCGCTCCTCTCCCCTTCCCCTCCAAGAAGAACCAGGACCTCCGACCTTCCACCCACCTTGGCACAAGCTGTGGTAAGTCCCCTGCCTCCAGCCTCCCCTAAGATCTTTCTTCCGAGACTCCCTGTTTGAAACTGCAGCTGCATCAAGGACCTCTTTCTTTTCCGAGTGCATGTGTGCCTGTGGAGACATCCTGAGCACATCCACTTTCCCTATCCTTCCAGTGGCCAGAGCTTGTGTTGCAGGATGTCAATTCTCAACTCTGACCACTCCGAGGACTGAGGGCAGCCGTGGGGGCACAGGAATCTAAACCTAATCCAAAAACACTCCTGGAGTTGCCTTATCTGAAATCTCTCCCTCCCTAAAGAAGAAGAAACTGTTCTTATTCTCCACTGTGGCCAGGCCAAGAACCCACTGGATAATCGGACCAGGTAGCATACTGAAGGGACTTCCGATTTTAACACCCTCACTGATTTAACTATTGCCAAAAGAACTGGGAACTGGTTGGAGATCCCTTACATTAAGGGCTTCTAGTTATTCATGCTTTCATCCTAATCTCTGTGCCACCTGTTCTACGGCGCAGGCCCTTTTTTGGCAGAGAAACCTCACCTAAACCCTCCACTCCTGATCTTTCCTCCTTCGCCCAACCTCCAACTGTCTCCTCCTCCTGCCTGACCCCCAGAGGCACCCCTCTCTCGGGACCGCTCTCTGGTCCCTCTGCAGACCTCTTTCACTCCTGTCTCTTCCTTCCAAGAGCCCCGTCCTTTCCCTTCGTAGAATCCTGTTTCTCATTCACCTGCAAATATCAGTCTCTCGTTCTCCTCCCCTGCTGGCCAGGAGCCCCTCCCTTCTCCACTGTGTGAAGACCCTCCTCCGTCAGGCCATTCACAGCCTAGCATTGGCCCTTATACTGGTTTGCAGGACACTCAAACCCAATTTTCTTGCAGGAAGTTCTGGCCCTGTGCTGCCTCTGGCTCCAGCGTTTCGGGCCGGATCTGGGTGCCAGTCTCCCCAGGAGCCCCCCCCCTCTTATTCTCAACACCCAAACCCCTATCTGAGACCTGTGAACATGGCATTTAAAGTTTTTAGTGGTCCCAACTAGTAGAAACAGGCCAAGGCTGTTTGCCAGGCCCACATGCAGCAGAAGGTAATGCTCCAAATCCCGGCTCTTGTGGCAGCCCTGAGGCTGGCAGAGCAACAGGGGCAAGGCACAGGAAGTGCCCCACCCAAGTCCAAGCCACAAAGAGGAATCCCACCAGCAGCTTCCTTTAAGTGTGGCAAGCAGGGCCACTGGTCTCAGCAGGGGCCCTGCCCGTGGCTGCCCACTGAGCCCTGCCCTAACTGCAAGCAGCCCGGTCACTGTCAGAGCGATTGCACCCTTTGAGCAGCAGGCTCATCCTCAGCATCTCTACATGAAGGACAAGTCACTGAGAGGAGGCCAAGCTAGCCAGATGGGCCCACTGCTCAAACTCCTAGACATCGTGGACGACTGACACGGCCTGGACTCAGAGACCCCCATCGTCCTCACTCACGCTGAACCCAGGGTAATGCTGCAGGAACGGGGAAGTCCGTCTCATTTCTTGTGGACATGGGAGCTGCCTTCTCTGTTTTGCCATCACACTCTGAATCTCTAGTTCCCTCACGGGTCTCAGTTATGGGAATGGATGGGAACTCTTCCTTTCCACTTCTTATGCCACTCCTGGCATACAGTTTTGCTGCAAGTTTGCTGGCCCCTACCCCTCTCCGGCTCACCAAAAGTCTGGACCCTTCAGATCCCCCTATTACTCCTCTTTCTTTTTTTTTTTAAAATCCTTACAGGACTGCATCCGCAAAGTTTCTCCAGTAATGATCTAACAGATGTTCCTCCCGACTCCCCTCAAAGCCACCACCTGCCGATCTCCCTCTCCCCACGACGCCCCTAATTAGCAGGAAGTAGCCAGACGAATAAGTGGCACCCCTAATTAACACAAAAGGTCAGAATATGGGGTGGTCAGCAATGGGGGATGGTCACGTGAGGAACCCAGACCTGGGAACTTTGGCTAGAACCACTCATACTTGGGCACGCCAAAAAAACTTCCCAGTAGTCCCTTGGGAAAAAGCAACTGTCTGCCAGCCAGTGAAATTTTGCCACATCATATTAGCTCGACCACCCTAGAGACCCTTTAAATATCTCCCACACAGGTCACCCCATGCGACTTCCCTGGCCCGTGTCCTTCAGACCAGAGAACCTTGTTGGGTGGGAAGTGCTCTATACTCAATAAAGCTTTTGCTTATCCACACTTTGTGGCTACGCCCCTTCCTTCTTCCTCGGTGGGGAAAAATACCTTACAGAAACATCTTCAACTTTTCTAATGTGTTCATGCTCTTACTAGCACTAGACCTTTATACATTTTTTTTTCTGAAGCTGGAAACGAGGAGAGACAGTCAGATAGACTCCCGCATGCGCCCGACCGGGATCCACCCAGCACGCCCACCAGGGGCGAAGCTCTGCCCACCAGGGGGCGATGCTCTGCCCCTCCGGGGCGTCGCTCTGTTGTGACCAGAGCCACTCTAGCGCCTGGGGCAGAGGCCAAGGAGCCATCCCCAGCGCCCGGGTCATCTTTTGCTCCAATGGAGCCTCGGCTGTGGGAGGGGAAGAGAGAGACAGAGAGGAAGGAGAGGGGGAGGGGTGGAGAAGCAGATGGGAGCTTCTCCTGTGTGCCCTGGCCGGGAATCGAACCCGGGACTTCTGCACGCCAGGCCGATGCTCTACCACTGAGCCAACTGGCCAGGGCCCCTTTATACATTTTTATTGTTCATCTAACTCCTACTTTTATTTCACCATTCATATCAGACATTTTCTCTAGAAAGTCTCCTACAATGTGCAATTTTGATTTTATGACTCAGTAACAGCATTTTGTGTGAGTTGCCCAGGCCCTAACTTCCACACGGCAACACAGTGAAGACCCGGTAACACCTGCATACGCAGTGAGTTTTGTTACATGAGAGGAAAACCTGAGCTTGGGGAACCTGAATCTTTTTAAAATGGGTAGCAGACATGCCTGCTCTTTGCTCCTGAAAGAGATATTATATTTATTATACTGGATTAAAAGCTTGTCTGCCCCTTTGCTCCAGGGAGAGACACTATCTCTACCTTCCAAAGCTGCATGCTAAACATAACAGAAAGGACAGTGTAACTGCATAGAAATTTCATTTCTTTAATGTGACCATTTCTCTTTCTTTCCTTTTGCTTCAAACTGAACTCATTTAGCACCCTGACTCACTTGCCTCCCTTAATCTTTAAGCCCTTAAAACAATAAGTTTCTGGTCAGTATCAAATAATCTTAGAAACAGAACCTCAGGTCTCTTCATCCCAGAGACAAAGTTTTCACCAAATTAGAGATAATATCAAGTCCTCAGTCATGTTTCAGCTCCAGAATGACCCCAACAACTACATCCTTGCAAAGCTAGATGAAGTGATGGCATGTCCAACATCAGAACCAGATATACTATCTTAACACAGTTGTAAAATTATAATTTAGAACATAAAACACAACTAAGCCACAGAAAAAAGAAAAGGACAGAAATATACTATGCTATACACTGAACTGTAGTAATAGAAAAAAATGACAAAAAATGATTATAAAAAAAATTATTTACCTTTATTCCTGTGGTTGACTTGCACACTGGAAGGGGCCAACTCTGTCACTCATATGTCACATTACTGTATATTCTTCCACTGCACTCAACCAAATTACCTAATTCACCCACGTAGTCTGTAAGTACTACACTAGCGGTGTAAGCCAAAAGACTCACGTCTCAATTTTCTTTTTAGTTTTTATGGGAGCATCATAAACTCGAAACATTGTATGTTAAGACTATTGTAACCTCAGGACCCCCTGTACCTCCTACCCTAGCACTGAACAATCAGTAGAGACCACAATGCTGACCATGACCCTAACTTACTTAGTCACCATGATTAATTATTCCCCTCACACACATGACCCATTCTTTAAAAGCCATCGAGGATCCAGGCCTTTGAGCATTATGTCACTTGTGACTCTTGGCATGTGCCATTTTCCCAGGTAATAAGCCCTTCATTTCCTTGCCACGAACCAGCACGGCTAGTAATTCCAGGTCCTGAGTGGGAATGGCATGGAATTAAGATAATAGGCTTAGAGATAAAGGATGGGCTTGGGAGGCCTCTGCAATGCTGATGGCAAGAACAGAGCATGCTCCACACCCGCTTCCTGCTTTATTTATAGGGCAAAGTGAGGCATTAGCAAATCAGAGAGATCTCTGATCACATTTCCAAGGCAACCCAAGAATTTTACCAAGTGCAAAAAAACCCACTGTACATAACATCTTAACTTCACAAAACAAAGGATAAAACAAACTTGCCTCCAGTCTTTCCGAGGGACATGGGGGGTAGGATGGGTATAAACAATTCAGCATCACAGCTTAACAGCCTTTAGCAACTTCACAGAACAAGTGAGGTGGAGGGTTGGTCAGATTGTCAGCTTACAGCCAGTTCCCCACACCTCTGTCCCCAAAAATCTAAACTGCAAAGACGCTGTTGGCTTTCAGTCCCCAATATTTCCCTGCTGCAAGCTCCTGTTGGTGTATTATTGGGCTCTGATGTGTTCAGGCAAATGGACATTTTTAGTATGGGAACTGTAGTCCTACAAAAAAGGTCGGTCAGTACCTTGTTCACAAGACATGCAGAAATGTGAGAGATCCATGGTAAAGTGTCTCACAACAATATCTTGAAGATAGAGCCAGGATTTATGACAGATTTGTGAGGTACAAAATCAAAAAGTGAAATAAATATGACTTCAAAATTGTTGGCCTGAACAACTGAAAAATGTAGTGCCAATTCACTGAGATGAAATGACTATGGAAGCAACAGGGCAAGAATTAGAATTTTGAAGGGACATTATATATATATTAAATATAATCTCTTTTGATATACCAAATATTCTTTTTTTTCTTATTGGTCAGCCCTGGTCAGGTTTCTCAGTTGGTTAGAGCATCACCCCGATATGCCAAGGTTGCAGGTTCAATTCTCGTTCATGACACATACAAGAATAAATCGTGAATGCATAAATAAGTAGGAAAACAAATAGATGCTTCTCTCTCTTCAATAGTCTCTCTCTAAAATCAACAAATTAACATTTAAAATATATTGGTCAAACACCAGGGGAAACTTTGACAAAATAATTATAATCATAATAATTTTTATTGTGTATTTGCCATGTGCTGGGCACCGTGTTAAACACATACATTTATTCAACAAATATTAATTGAGCACCTTATACATATTAGTCACTATTCTAGGAGTTGGAAATACAGTATTAAACAAAGCCAGCAAATCCCCTGGCCTGACACTGTGGTACTTGCATACTGTGTTGAAGGACAGTCAGGCTGTCAAGGAAGTTCAATGTGGGAAGAGATAAGCTCTCCCAGGAGATACAGAAGTGTCAACCTTGTGAGGTAGGTATTATTAGGTCTGGTTCCAGGGCTGCCTACCAAAAGCCTCAACTAGCCAGGTTGAATTTTAGGTTACTTAGCATCAGAGCAGTTCCCGTCACTCTTACCTGAGCAATCCTGATTGATATCTTACCTTTGCCTGACCCTTGGACATCGTGCCAGTTAGTCACCTCTCCATCACTTATCTGAACATTCTGTTACTTCGTCAGCACCCTGCTCTCCCACTGTTTTACAGCCACAGGTAACAGTTTTCACACTGCAGCAGGAAATAGCACCAAACCCTGTCCTATATAGGATGAGGCTATTCATCCTCTTGATGCTGAAGCCACTAGGGTCTCAGCCCATTTGTTTGCAGATGCATAAATCAATTTCTTATAAAACTCATCAGGCCTTGTATGTTCTTCCTTTGACAACCTAACATTTGGTGCCAGAACCCGGGAGGGTCCCACATGGGCAGGATCGGAGCAGCACCCCAGTCCCTGACCTTCTCAACCTTGCAACTTGGAAAGCAGTGGGCAATAGCAGCTCATCCTGGGCTTACCTCCAAATCCTGCTCAGGGTCGTGGGACTGATGATCTACACTGACTTCTTCCCCCATGACCTCCCTAAACCAGCCAAGGAGGACACCAGACATAGGGAATTTCTGACCATTTCCCATTGTGGTGACGAAAGTTGTTGAGGTCTCATATGTCTTGAAATTGAAAGTGCCATTCTTTGGCCATTGAGAGCCATGTCTAGTTTATTTTGAGGCCAGATTATGTTGCAAAAGAAAATAAGATGTTTTGGCTTTGTCCCCCCTAAGCCTGGGGCAGTTTAACAGCTTAAGTGAGTGGATTGTGCAGGCATGGAGTGTGTGTTGCCCATAGTGTAGAGACAGAATGGCATTACGGGCGAGGGGGGTGAGTGGCTGACTACAATCCCTGAGAGTGCCCGCTATGGACAGGCATCCCCACTGATAGCCAAGGCACCCTGAGAAATCGTGAGGAACCCCTTTAGGTCAGGCATCCCCAAGCCTAAGGGATCCCAAGCCTGGGGGCTGAGGAGTCTTCTGGCCTCATATTAGTGCTTTCGAAAGTGAGTGAGGGCAAATCAGAAGACCTGGTGAGAGGAATCGTAGGGTCACTCACTGAAATTGATGACTGGTGTGGCCTGAAAGGCTGGCAATGGAGAGGAGAAGTTTTCAATGTCTGGCGTCCTCCTTGTCTGGCTCAGTAGGGTCACGGGGGAAGAAACTGGTGCAGGTCGGTCCCACGACCCCCTCTTTACAGAGGAGGAAAACAAGGCTTAGAAAAATAATATGCCTAAACTCACAGTCAGTAAGTGTTGGAATCAAGATTCTAATTTAAGTCTGTTTAATTCTGGAGGCTATGCTTTATTATTTATCTTCTGAATAAGAATATATTCATAAATATTTACTAGTAAAAGTGACTATAATGTCTTTTCAACAGTGTCAAATTAGTCTGTCTAATAAATTTTCCTTGGAAATGTAATGTTGAAAGCATTTAAAAAATGTAAAAATAATGAATCTGGCTTTTGCCAGTATGAAAGTTAACTGAATTTCTTTTTCAACTTAATATTGATTTAATTTCACTCTGATATTGGCTGTTTTATATCTTACTACATAAATTACTTTTGAATATAGTTTTATTATACATCCTTATTACTTTATTTTTCTTTTGTGGTACAATTATTTAAATTATTGCATTGAAATAAATGAATTGAATTCCTAAATATTTGTCCCACTTAATATAATATTAAAAAGACTTTTAATATGTTAGTATCCCTCGGAGAGTATAAAACACTGAAACTTGGTCCTGTAATGAAAACCCAACATTTAGAAAGAGCTATTATTTTGATCATTTATCAAAGAGAAAGTTTTGTGGAAAATACTTCCTGGGGCAATAGGCAGTGAAATTCTCATATAATGTGACAGGGACCATAAGAAACATACTTTAGGCTAAAAGTAATATAATGGAGAGAGGGGAAAAATTGTGGCAAAAGGGTTGTTATTCACACATTTATTCAATCACACATCTATTTATTATGTGTTTATATTAATTATTAGTTACTGAGACTTGGCATTTGTAACACTCAATAAGCTTCTATTGAATAATTACATTTCCTTTTTCTCTCTTCTCAATAGACTGTAAGTTTTATGAGAATGAGTAAAATGTCTCTTATGGTCACACTGCATCCCTGGCACTCCAGGATGACAGGTTCTCAAAAAATCCTGAATTAATTAAAAGGAGTTGATGAATCTGGGTTGGTGCCCAAGAAACTATAAATATCCATACTACAAGGTTGAGAGTTTTAGGTACTATACTAAATGTAAATAATAAATCTTATGAGACTTCAGAGATTGGAAAATTTTGTTGAGAAAATTTGAGCTTGCATTTAAGATAAACAGGAGTCTTAGGTTTGGTTTCTTAGAAACATAGCCTAAGTCAATGATGGAAGTATTTCCAGATAGAAGGTTCAAACCAGGGGCAGAAAGCGTGAATACAAAGAGGAATGAGGTAAGAAGTCTATGTGAGCTTGGATCTAAAAAAAAATAACTAGTTCAGTTCTACTACTATCTAGATTGTAAAATTCTGTAACATTACTTCCACCCTGACAACAAGAAAAGCTGGAGAAAAGGGTTCCTGCACCCAATTTTAACATATGTGTAAGGGCTTCCCCATACCACCAAGCAGGGTGTCTGAGATTTCACAAGGAAAGAGCTTAGTCCCTCAAGTTGCCATCTACTTCTGACTGGCTGGCTATATATCAGACCTGCTGTGGTTTGATTAACTTGCTAGAATGGTTCCCAGAACTCAAAATCCATTTATTTACTTATTACATTACTGATTTATTACAAAGGCTATTAACGGATATGAATCAATAGCCAGATTTAGAGTTTTATAGGGCAAGGTCCCAAATGAAGGAGTTTCTCTTCTCCTGAAGATTATTAGGCCCTGATGAAGCTGGGCAGCACCCGGAGAGGCCAAGGGAGGCTTCAACTCAGGGTTTTGAGAGTGTGACAGAAGAATTTAGCAAAACATATTAAATTTATTAAAGTGATAGTATGTACTCAAGAAGTGAGAGCAGGCGACTTTGGAGAACTAGATACCCTGATGGGGTCTGGGTGAACAGTTCTTATTAAACATGAGAAAGGGATGGGAGATAAGGTGGTCCTTGGCTTCTGATGCTGATGGGGATGACTGCCAACATCAACATATCTCGTCCTTGTCCCTCCTCTCCAGATAGTGATTAATTTTTTGGTCTTCTCAATTACATGAAATTGGGGAGGGGGAAGCATGGGAACAGGCAGTCAGAGAAGGGCATGTCTGAGATATTCCAAGCAAGATGGAAAAGGGGAGTAGTAAAACTTGAGGCCCTTGTTCCCTATTCTAACTTTCATGCTGCACAAACAGGAGGAAGTATTCTGTTTCTCCAATGTGAAAACTTTCCAAAAGAGAGGCCTATGAGCTGTCCTTTTGGGTTTTTGTGGAGGCTATATGACATGGTCAGAACTGATTAAGTCATTGGCCATTGGCAATTGATTCAACTTCCAGTTCTCTTTCTCCTCCCTGAAATCTTGAAAGTTCCAATCTTACAATCACATGGTTGGTTTTCCTGACAACCAGCCCCCATCCTTAGGTACAGTCCACAAGTCATCTCATTAACATAACAGAAATCACCAAGGAAATTCCAAGGATTTTAGTTTTGTGCCAGAAATTAGACAAAGGCCAAATAAATAAATAAATAAATATATATATTTTAAGATTTTATTTATTGACTTTAGAAAAAGGAGAGAGAGAGAGAGAGAGAGAGAGAGAGAGAGAGAGAAAGGGGGAGGAGCAGCAGAAAGCATCAACTTGTAGTAGTTGCTTCTCATATGTGCCTGGTCCAGGCAAGCGCTGGGTCTCCAACCTGTGACCTTAGCATTCCAGGTCGATGCTTTATCTACTATGCCACCATAAGTCAGTCTATATATATATATATATATATATATATATCACATATATCGTGTGTGTGTGTGTGTGTGTGTGTGTGTTTAGCAAGAGAGAAAGAGAGGAACAGACAGGAAGGGAGAGAGATACGAAGCATCAATTCTTCATTTTGGCACTAAGTTGTTCATTGATTGCTTTTTCATGTGTATCTTGACCAGGGGGCTCCAGCAGAGCCAATGACCCCTGGGCTCAAGCCAGCAACCTTTGGGCTCAAGCCAGTATCAGATCAATTATTTACTGACTGCTTATTATTATTGCACCAGGCACTACAGTATATACTAAAGATGGAGTTGTGAAAAAGACAGTGTTTCCTGCTCTAATAAAGCATCTGGAGAGGGAGACCAACAGCTAGATAATTATTTAGTTTTTTGTTGAATGTTATAAAGATGTAGTGTTATAAAAATGTTTAACAGTATTAAGAGGGTGGGTGAGGGCTAACTTCTCTTAAGAAGAGATATTGAAAGATTTGATGGTCCCACTGTACCCTTTAAAATCTCTTTTAAAGTACTTAGGCAGCTGCATTTAAATTATTGCTTTAAAAATAACATTTTGACAAGCTAATAAGTTATAGGAGATCACGATTATCAAAAGATCCTTTGGGCCATCACAATTTAAATCCAATGTACCAGACACTAAGTATATAATCATTGACTTCTAGCAACAATCCAGCTGTTACTGTTATTATTTCTATTTTATAGATAAGGAAATTGAGATTCAAAATGTTCAGTGATTCTCCCAAGGTCTCTGTTCAGGTCTTGAGTGGCCCCAGCCCAGGGGTTTCAGGACTCTAGTCCTCTTTTCACCGCACATTTCTGTCTAGTTCTTTTTTATTTTTAGAATCTTCTGTTTGGTTTCTGGCAGGAGTCCCATGAATAAATACATAAGAAAACCTTCAAGGTAGCATTATTACTCTGTGCCTTCACCAAATACATTAGAACTTCCTCCCTGCAGGGAGAGACACTTGAAGATCTTGTTTCAGTCTTGCATGTAGACTAGTGACTCCATGTTATTGGTTCAGCACCATTACATCCCTTTTTGTTGCCCGGGATGTCGCTTATTTCCTTCCCTTCCTCAGGAAACAAAACACTCCGAGTCTGACTTCTCCACGGCCACGTGAGGAGGCGGCGCGGGCTCCACGCGCTCCTCCCTTCCTCTGTGGGGTCCTGGTCCGAAGCTCCACATTCGGGGCCTCAAGCACGGAACATGGGTATCCCCAGGAGCCCACAGAGCCTCTTAGCTCTTCTCAGTCCCACCTCCGGTCGACTCTGCCTGCGTCCTCTCGGCCTCCGGGAGCCAGCGCCCGGGACGGATACGCCAGACTCCAAACACCAGCCTCAGCAAGACCGTCCCTCAGAACAGTCCACAGAACCCGACACCCCCACCGGCTGGAGACCAAGGCGGGGCAGAGCTGCGCGCGATGACGTCACGCCGACGCACGGCTCCGCTGGCCCCGCCCACAAACCCGCGGTCCGGCTTCCGGTGGGAGGCGGAAGTTGTGGGACCGTGGCGTGGAGGAGCAGTTGTGGCTTATTCGAGAGACTGGCTGGCTTGGTAGCCACCAGAATGCCTCATTTGGAAAACATGGTCCTTTGTCGCGAGTCCCAAGTGTCCGCGTTGCAGTCCCTATTTGGAGAGGTATTGTAGTCAAGCTGTCTTTCCCAAATCCCGAAGGAAAATGTTTTTGTGGTGCGATGTGTTCCCTCTTTTTTTTTTTTTACCTTCGTGTGTGGATGGATAGGAGTTGAGATAGTGAGTGTTGAACGTCCACCCTACTCCTCAGTACCTCGCGTGGGCCCCTGTGAGCGCCCCGCAGGACGTGCCCGGGACAGGGGTTTCCAGCGCCCCGCTTCTGAGACCCTGTCAGCCCTGAGCAGCCCTCAGTAGTAGCTTTTTATCTCTCCCCAGCTGGACGGGATCGCATACAAACAACGGGCGTGTTTATAGTGCTGTGTATTCAGACGTGAGTGTGCACACTTCAGTGAGGTAGCTTGTGTAAGTAGTGTGGCTAACTGCAGAATCAGGGAGGGCCGAAGCGGTGCAAACGGTTTAAAACTTCAGCGCCTCTTCCAGAATTGTAAAAGCCTTGAGGTCTGCTCTACACTTAGACGCTGCCCGAGAGCAGAGGTTAAACGTCTTTGAATGGACACAGCTACGGGAACCTTTTTCATTGGTGGGAGGTCGTGTTCTCACACCCAAAACTTAATGTATTTTTTATTATATTCTCATGGGGGGGGCTTTTGATTCATACACATTATTTAGACTTGGAATTTATCAGACGTGGATCTTATTTGGAAGGAGAGAAAACCAGAGTTTAGAGTTATGCTCGTTATCTACCCCTCTTTCCCCCCAATTTCTGGTTTGCCTTAAATCCTTTAAGTACTTTCACGCCCCTCAAAATGCTGTCTGGCAGTCTGAGGCGACCTGTGAAGTGATAGTGGAAAAGTACCACCTTCTAAGGGGGCACATTGGTTACAGAAATAAGAGAACAGTAACTGCATCCTCAGTATTTTACTCATAATGCTTTCAGTTACAGCTAGTTATATTGTTACAGAAACGTGTTCTTGGTTATTCTCTGTGCATTCCTTCCCTGGAGTTGGTAAGCCGAGATCACTCCCAACAGAAGTGCATCTCCTGAAAGAGTATGTATTGGCAAGTACAGATGAGCAGCAACAGCATGCGATGGCCTCAGGAAGGGTTTTGACTTTTGCTCTTACTGCAAATCATGTTTAAGAATATTATCACTTCTGCAAGGTGCTATGCATGTGGGGCAAACAAAAAACTGGTTCTTTTATTGTGTGTGTTTTTCCAAAGTGAGAAGCAAGGAGGCAGAAAGACTCCGCATGCACCCGACCGGGGATTTACCCGGCATGCCCACCAGGGGGCGATGCTCTGCCCATCTTGGGCATTGCTCTGTTGCAACCAGAGCCATTCTAGCGCCTCAGCCATGGAGCCATCCTCAGCATTTGCATCAATGGAGCCTTGGCTGCGGGAGGGAAAGAGAGAGACAGAGAGGAAGGAGAAGGGCAAGGGTGGAGAAACAGATGGGCGCTTCTCTTGTGTGCCTTCGCCGGAATTGAATCCGGGATTTCCACACACTGGGCCAGTGCTCTACTGCTGAGCTAGCCGTCCAGGGCTCTGGTTCATATTTTTAAGCAAGTTCATTTATTTGTTCAACAAATACTGAGCACTGTGTGAGGCACTGAGCGAAACTCCAGCTTGTATGTTAGGGAGGTCTATGAAAGTAAAAAATTAAATAACAATACGAGTTCAGTTTAATTCTAGGGAGCAATAGGAATGATGTTTTGAGGTAGGATATTATTAAACAGCAAATAATGGATGCAGATGAGTGTAGCAGGATTCCAGAAAAGAAGGGTTTTAGCGTAGCCTGAAAAAATTTAATGAGGAATGTCTGTGAATTTTTCTTTAAAGGTGAAATATAATATTTGTATAGCAGAGATACTCAGCAAGCATGTGTTTTAATTCTTGGGATAGAATTTTTGAGCCATTTAATTTACAAGATTGTTATATACATTTTTAAAAAGGGTTTAATATACTAATAGTCATTTTTAGTTTATTCAGAAAAATTTTTCCTATATAAACCTGATTTACAATTTGTCTTGCAAAAGGAAATGTATAACTTAGTGGCTAGAATGTAATGTGTTTATGACTATTATTGTAGTGGTAGATGATGAACATGGAGACTCATGAAAATTGCATTGTCCAATTTGTAATTTTTATTATTTTTTATTTGTAAATTAAATTTAATGGGTAACATTGATCAATAAGAATGCATAAGTTTCAGGTAAACATCTCTATAACATTTGACCTGTTGATTGCGTTGTGTGCCCGTCACCCAAAGTCAAATTATTTTCTATCACCATATATTATTCCCTCTTATCTCCCCTCCCCCAACCCACTCTCTCTGGTAACCACTTCACTTTTATCTATGTCCAAGAGTCTCAGTTTTATATCCCCCCTATTTGTGAAATCATATACAGAGGGTCTTCGGATTACCGCACAGTTCTGTTCCTATGACAGTGATGTAACTCGATTTTTGGTGTAAGTTGAAACACACCCTAGCCTAAGTCACTTACCTATCCTAACACAGTTGTAAAATCATAATCTAGAACATAAAAACACAACTAAGCCAAAAATGGCATAGGTTATCATATTGGGGGACGCCAACTCCCTCACTCGTAAGCCAAGTTACTGCTTATTCTTCTGTGCACAACCAAGCTAGTTCGCCCATGTAGTCCATAAGTACAATGCTAATGGCATAAGCCGAAACACTCACATCTCAACTTTTTTAAGGTTTTATGGGAGTGAACGTAGTAAACTTGACACATCATATGTCAAGACTGTTGTAACCTGAAGATCCCCTGTAGTTTTTAGCTTTTTCTGGTTTACTTAGTTCATTTAGCATAATGTTCTCAAGGTCCATCCATGTTGTCGTAAATGGCAGTATTTCATTATTTCCTATGACTGTGTAGTATTCTATTGTATATATGTACCACATCTTTATCTAGTCCTCTGTTGGGGGGCACTTTGGTTGTTTCTATATCTTGGCCACGTTGAATAATGCTGTGATTAAAATGGGGGTGCATGTGCCTTTGTGTACCAGTGTTTTCGAGTAGATACCGAGTAAAGAGATTGCTGGGTCACATGGTTATTCTATTCTGAATTTTTTGAGGTATCACCATACTTTCTAACATAATGGCTGAACCAGTTCACATTCCTACCAGTAGAGAATGAAGGTTCCTTTTTTGCCACAGCCTCTCCAACACTTGTTATTATCTGTCTTGTTGATAATAGCCAGTCTAACAGGTATGAAGTGGTAACTCATTGTAGTTTTGATTTGCATTTCTCAAATAGCTAGTGAAGATGAGCATCTTTTTATATATCTGTTGCCATTTGTATGCCATCTTGTGAGAAGTGTCTGTTCAGGTCCTCTCCCCATTTTTTCACTGGTTTGTTTGTTTGTTGTTGAGCTTTGTGAGTTCTTTATGTATATTGGACATTAACCCCTTGTTAGAGCTGTTTGTGAATCTCACTCAGCTCCTGTTTGGTTGGCTGCCTTTTTGTTTTGTTGTCAGTTTCTTTTGCTGTGCAGAAGCTTTTTAGTTTGATATCATTCATTTTTTTTTTTTTTTTTGCCTTTACTTCCCTTGCCTTTGGGGTCAAGTTCATAAAATGTTCTTTATGGCCAAGGTCCATAAATTTATTAGTACCTATGATTTTTCTGTGTAACTTAATTGTTTCAGATCTTATATTTAGGTCTTTGATCTATATTTAATTAATTTTTGTACATGGGGACAAAGTGCGGTCAAGTTTTATTCTTTTGCATGTAGCTTTCAATTTTCTCATCACCTTTTACCTTGATTTTATTCTAGTGGTCTATATGTCTGTTTTTTTTGCTAATATCATGCTATTTTGATTATCATGGCTCTGCAGTATAATTTGAAGTCAGATAATGTGACTTCAAATTGATTCTATTCTAGTGGTCTATATGTCTGTTTTTTTGCTAATACCATGCTATTTTGATTATCATGGCTCTACAGTATAATTTGAAGTCAGATAATGTGATATCCCTGGCTTCATTCTTTTTTCTTGAGGTAGCTTTGGCTATTCCTGGTATTTTATGGTTCCATACAAATCTGGTGATTTTTTTTTCTATTTCTTTAAAAAATGACATTGGGATTTTAATGGTGATTGCATTAAATTTGTATATTGCTTTGGGTAATATGGCCATTTTAATTATATTGATTCTTCCAATTCATAAATATGGAATATTTTTCCATTTCATTATGTCTTCTTCAATTTTATTTTATTATTATTATTTTTTCTTTTTATTTATTTTTTTGTATTTTTCTGAAGTTGGAAATGGGGAGGCAGTCAGACTCCCGCATGCGCCCGACCGGGATCCACCTGGCATGCCCACCAGGGGGCGATGCTTTGCCCATCTAGGGCGTTGCTATTTTATTATTATTTTTAAGTGAGAGGAGGGGAGATAGTGAGAACAGACTTCTGTATGCAGGTGGTCCAGGATCTACCCGGCAACCTCATCTGGGGCCAGTGCCTGTGCTTGGGTTCCAAGCTTTTGTTAGTGCCTGAGGCTGACATGCTAGGACTAACCAAGCTATCTTCAGCATCTGGGCCATGCTAGAACAAGTCAAGCCACTGGCTGCGGGAGGGGAAGAGATAGAGAAGGGGAAGAGAGATGGGGAGAGAAGCAGATGATCACTTCTACTGTGTGCCCTGACTGGGAATCAAACCGGAGATGTCCATACACTGGGTTGAAGGTCTATCCACTGAACCACCAGCCAGGGCTATCAAGTTTATTCAGTAATGCTTTGCAGTTATCAGTACATACATAGGTCTTTCACATCTTTTGTTAAGTTTATTCCTAGGTATTATTTTGGTTGCAATTGTGAAAGGAATTCATTTTAATTCATTTTTTGAAGTTTCATTGTTGGTATATAGGAAAGCAGTAGACTTACATATTAATTTTGTATCCAGCAATTTTACTGTATTTTTTTATTGTTTCTAATAGATTTTCGGTGGAGTCAGTGGGATTTTCTATATACAGGATCAAGTCATCTGCAAAAAGTGATACCTTTACTTCTTTCCCAATATAAATGGCTTTTATTGTTTTCTCTTTCCTGATTGCTCTAGCTACTACTTGTAGTACTATGTTGAATAAGAGTAGAGAGAGTGGGCAGCCTTGTCTTGTTCCTGATTTTCAAGGAAAAGTTTTCAGTTTCTCACTATCTAGTATGTTATTAACTTAGGGTTTGTCATATATGGCCTTTGTTATGTTGAGGTACTTTGATACACATTTTATTGAGTATTTTCAACATAAATGGATGTTGGAACTTATTGAATGCCTTTTCTACATCTATTGATAGGACCATATGATTTTTGTTTTTTGTTTTGTTGATGTGGTATATTACATTGATTGATTTCCATACATTGAACTGTCTGTCCTTGTGCTCCTGGAATAAATCCCACTTGATTGTGATGTATTTTTTTTAAATGTATTTTATTCAAATTGCTAGTATTTTTTTCATATTTTTGCATCTGTATTCATTAGAGATATTGGTGTGTGTTTTTCTTTTTTTGTATTGTCCTTACCAGCTTTTAGACTCAGGGTTATGTTGGCTTCATAAAATGTGTTAGGGAGTATTGTTTTTTCTTATATTTTTGGAAGACATTGAGAAGGACAGGTACCAAATTTTAGAATGTTTGGTAGAATTCACTAGTGTAGCCATCTGGTCCTGGACTTTTATTTTGGGGGAGGTTTTTGGCAGTTTCTATTTCCTCCTTGCTTATAGGTCTATTTATGTTTTCCCCTTCTTCATGATTCAGGCTAGGTAGTTTGTATAGTTCTAGCAATTTAGCCATTAATTCTAGATTGTTGAAATTGGTGGCATATAATAAATTTTGTAGTATTCTAGTATGATTCTTTGTTTATTTATGATGTCTGTGGTAATTTCTCCTCTTTCATTTTGGATTTTATTTATATGAGTCCTTTCTCTTTTTTCCTTAGTGAGTCTAGCCAGGGGTTTGTCAATTTTATTGATCTTTTCAAAGAACCAGTTCTTTGTTGTATTACTTTTTTCTATATTTTTTATTCAGTATTTCATTTAGTTCTGCTCTTTTACTGTTTCCTTTCTTCTGCTGACTTTGGGTTGCCTTTGTTCTTCTTTTTCTAGTTCTTTCAGATGTGATGTGAAGTTGTTTTCTTGGAGGACCTCTCCTGTTTCTTGATATAAGCTGGTAATGATATAAACTTCCCTCTTATTACTGCTTTCATTGCATTCAAGAAGTTTTTGTTTGTTTTTTCTTTGTTTTGTTTGTTTGTTTAGAAAGAGAAATGAGAGAGACTGTGGGGGAGTATCAACTCATAGTAGTTGCTTCTCATATGTGCCTTAACTGGGCAAGTTCAGGGTTTTTTTTTTTTTTTATTGTAATACATGAGAATGTTTTCTTTTTTTTTTTCTTTTATTTTTTGTATTTTTCTGAAACTGGAAACGGGGAGAGACAGTCAGACAGACTCCCGCATGCGCCCGACCAGGCTCCACCCGGCACGCCCACCAGGGGCGACGCTCTGCCCACCAGGGGGCGATGCTCTGCCCCTCCGGGGCGTTGCTCTGTCGTGACCAGAGCCACTCTAGCGCCTGGGGCAGAGGCCAAGGAGCCATCCCCAGCGCCCGGGCCATCTTTGCTCCAATGGAGCCTCGGCTGCGGCAGGGGAAGAGAGAGACAGAGAGGAAGGAGAGGGGGAGGGGTGGAGAAGAAGATGGGCGCTTCTCCTGTGTGCCCTGGCCGGGAATCGAACCCGGGACTTCTGCACGCCAGGCCGACGCTCTACCACTGAGCCAACCGACCAGGGCCTAAGTTCAGGGTTTCAAACTGGTGATCTCAGCATTCTAGGTTGATGCTCTATGCACTGCACCACCACAGGTTAGGCGTGAGAAATTTTGATATGTCGTGTTGTCATTCTCATTTGTCTGTATATATCTTTCGATGTCTGCTTTTATTTTTGACCCAGTAATTTTTTAGAAGTATGTTTAATTTCTACATTTTTGTGGTTTTCATCCTTTTTGCAGTTGAATTCTAATTTCTGTGCGTATGGTCTGTTTTTTTTTTTAATTCTTATAATTATATTAAAATGTGTGTCTTTTCATTAGACTATGAACTCCTCCAAAGCATATTTTGGCTTTAACTGATATTTTATGCTTCTTCAGTGCATAATTGTTTTCAGAATTTAATAGGTATCTAATACATGTTTTTTGTGTGACTGAAACATATTTGTAATATTATTTTTTGTTAGCTGATTCCTTTTTTAAAAAAGTTATTGATTGAGTACAAAGAGAGAGAAACATCAATTTGTTATTCTACTTATTTATGCATTCATTGGTTAATTCTTGTATGTGCTCTGACTAGGGATCTAACCTGCAACCTTGGCATATCAGGAGAATACTCTTAACCAACTGAGCTACGTGGCCAGGGCATAGGCAGCTCATTCTTAATGTGCTATAGGAGAATCTTGGAAATATGTATTTTTGAAATATATGCTATGTAGATTTTACCAATTTTTTGATGAAACAAATACTAAGTGGCTGAGGTAAATTTAATATGCATAGGTCAAAAATATCCTGTAAGTTTACCTAAGAATAGAGGACTCTTGAAATTCTTATAACCCTGTGATTATATTTGTTTAGTTTCAAAGCTTTAAAATGTATCATGAAGTTGCATCCTATGTGGGATTATATATTTTACAAAAGGGTTAAGATAAAAATGGAGTATGGTTAAAGTTATCCTTGAAAAATTCTCTTAAATTTATTATAAAATTTCCCTTTGAAATTACAGATTTGTATATATAAACCTGTACAATAATATAAAGTGTATGGGTAGGTATAGTATATAATAAATAAGCCAAATTTTAATTCCTTAACAGAGAAAGTGCTTAGATGAATTCAAGTAAATTAAAAGTATGGTGATTACTATATGCTCTCCATTGAAATAATTTGGATGATTATTTTATTTTACTACATAAAACTTTCTTGCCAGCTAATAATTGTTTCTGTTTTGTATGTACAGACTGATAATCATCTTTTCTCTCCTAGAGGAATCATTTCAGCTTTCCATCCATTTTTATCTATGGACACACTGCCAGTGGAAAGACCTATGTCACACAGACTTTATTGAAAACTTTAGAGGTAAGAATAACCCCAACTCAGTGTTAATTGATTTTTACTCAAAGTTCAAGAGATGGAAGGGATCTGGGAGATTACTTAGTCCAGTTGACCTTTCCCTGAAGGAATATTGTCTACATTAAACGTATTTGACCAACTTTTGTTTGAATATCTTCAAAGATTGCAATATTCAGAAAGGATTGCTAGATAATTTGAGCCTTTGTGTTAGAAAATTATTTTTGATTTCTGACTTTCTTTGGCTGATAATATTTGGGGAAAAACACACATGATAATCTATTCTTTTTTTTTTTTTTTTTTTTGTATTTTTCTGAAGCTGGAAACGGGGAGAGACAAACAGACTGGGATCCACCCGGCACGCCCACCAGGGGTGACGCTCTGCCCACCAGGGGGCGATGCTCTGCCCCTCCAGGGCGTCGCTCTGCCGTGACCAGAGCCACTCTAGCGCCTGGGGCAGAGGCCAAGGAGCCATCCCCAGCGCCCGGGCCATCTTTGCTCCAATGGAGCCTTGGCTGCGGGAGGGAAGAGAGAGACAGAGAGGAAGGAGGGGCTGGGGGTGGAGAAGCAAATGGGCGCTTCTCCTATGTGCCCTGGCCGGGAATCGAACCCGGGTCCCCCGCACGCCAGGCCGATGCTCTACCGCTGAGCCAACCGGCCAGGGCGATAATCTATTCTTTAAAAATATTAAAATACGTTTCTTTTTCATTGTTATATTTATAATATTTATACTGATAATTTTGAATCTCTACAGATACAAAACTGTATATAGCACCTTTACCCTGCCTTTCTTCCCATGTTGCCTATCACAGTGAATGATCTTAATAGTCACATTGTTGTCAAAATTTTTTCTTCTTCCTCTTCCTATTTCAGTAAAGCGAACCAGTAAACATCTACTCTTCATTCTACATTATTAATATCTTGATTTCATGTACCTTTAATCATAGCCATAGCAAACTCAGTTTCATTTACCATTGTTTCTTTCATGTATTTCTGCAATAGTCTCAATGCAATCTATTCTTCACCCCACCCTAGTTCATAAAGATCTCACTTAAGATCATTAGGAAAACACTCCAGTGCTTTTTCGTTACATATGTGACCCTTCATAAGCTGGATTCAGTTTATTTTTCATAATTACTAAGAATTTGGGCTGTAGAATCTGGCAGACTCATGTTCATCTGGGTTTACCACTTTTTGCTTCCCCATCTGAAAACAAGCTAATAGTGACAACATGTGGAATCATTGTGATATTTAAATGAGTTAAAACATGAAAAATGCTTAGTACAGTACTCAGTATATAATAATCACCCAATAAAGGTTATCCGCTATTAGTAATGATTATTGCCACACACACCCTCTATCATGTTCTAAGCCAGGATGAGCAAACTTTTTCTCAAGGGCCAGATAATAAATATTTTAGGCTTGTGGCTATATAATTACTATCACAACTCCTCAACTTAGTGTGAAAGCAGTTGTGGAAAGTATTTATCTGAACAAGTATAGCTGTGTTCTAACACAATTTTCTAAAACATGACTGGCCATAGGCTGTGTAGTTTGCTAGCCCCAGTCCTAAACTCCAGCTCTGAGGGTGCATGTTTCATATGGCATTCTGAAGGACTTAGAGTTCCTGCTCTCTCACTTTCAGGCCTTGGCACATAATGCTCCCTTTGCTTGAAACAGCTTCCCTATAGTCACTCACTGGGCCTCTATTATCCTGTGGCGTAGCAGATACTTATATACTGTGCTATGTGTTGTTCTGCTTACAATTTGGAAAGTCGTTCTTGACTCCTTAGGGTGTTTTAGATTCTCTGCTTAATTCTGTCATAATATTTAGTCATTTTAGCTGTTATATTGTATTTGTGTTTTGCTGGCTCAAGACTGAATTTCTTAAGATTATCCTCAGCACCAAGCACAGTGCTTGGTACATATCAGCTTGTGAATTTTAGCCTTTGATCCCTGAGAACACCTGGGCAGTTTCACAAAACGGATGCCTTGCATTCATACTAAACTCAGAACCTGAAGGTACAAGGTCCTGGAGAACCCATTGTATAAAGTGTCCAAAAATAAAGACGTTGAATAAAAGCATGAAAACTGAATAAGGAAGTTAAATATTTAAGGAATGTATTTCATTTTTAACACATAATTTTTGCTGTTATTTGATCATTATATGTAAATGATGTAATACTACTTCTGGTTCAAGTGCACAAAGAGATACTTAGAATATGCTACCATTAAAGGTCCAGACACTTATTTATAATGGATAGCTTGTGGCCTCTAGTTCAAAAAGGAATGAGGATAAAAGAGGTCAGCAAATGCTGGGGAAACGGTGCCTAAGTAAATATATTATATAGCCTTAGTTACATCATTACTCAGAGAAAGAAAAGCCCCCCCTTTATTGGATGAGATTTATAGAATATCACTAGATAGTTATAGGTTCCATATTTGTGCCAAATGCCACAAGTTATCTTTTTCTTAGTGATCAATACTGCTTTTGTGATTTTATCCTGAAAACAGACTTGAATTTGTGAGCAAGCCTTTTGTTTCCTTTTTACTTGAGGAATTATCTCCATTTTGATAGTTCTCTAAATGAAGAGCTAGTTCTCAATATTCATAGGATGATTACTATGGTTTTTAACTCTTAAAATTATTTTTTTAATCTAGGTGCATTCATCATTAAGAATATTACCTTAAAATTATAAATATGAAATTTTAACATGCAAATGTACTTGGTTTCCTTATAAGAATTCTTTAGAGGAAAATACAAGTTTGCTTTGAATCCTTATAGGGAACAAATGGCAAACTCAAACGACTGAAGTGAGTTTAATGCAGGGACCATTGCACAAAGGTTGAAGAAATATTAAGGGAACCAGTAAGGGATGGTGAAGCAGTGATAGGTAGTCTTTACCTCTCCCAGACCTGAACAGGCCACAGGAAATTATTAGTGGACACCAGCAAGAAAAGGTAGCTTCAACTAAATACTACCCAACGGAGGCTGTGGCCTTTGGTAGAAGGTTGTAGCCACTGTCAAACTGTGGAGCTCTGAGGGGTGGGCCTGGGGATCAAGGGAATGCAACTTTTCTCTCTTACTACTCTCCTTCAGTCTGCTGCTGCTTCTTCCCACTGGCTGAATCCTATCGGTGCCAGAAAGTAAGAGAGTCTGGGCTATGCTTTGTGTAACATTCAGACTCTTGGGACACAGCAAGTTGGAAGATTGTGGGGTAAAGGTTTAGAAGGGCAAATGGGAAATATACAGTAGAGCCATACTTGTGCATGTGTGTGTGTATCTTTTAACACTCCTTTCGGTATTTTATTTTCAGCTACCACATGTCTTTGTGAATTGTGTTGAATGCTTTACCTTGAAGTTGCTTTTGGAACAAATTTTAAACAAGTTGAATCATCTTAGTTCTTCAGAGGATGGGTGTTCTACTCAAATAACCTGTGACACATTTAATGACTTTGTTCACTTGTTTAAGCAAGTAACCGAAGCTAAAAGTCTCAAAGATCAGACTGTGTATATTGTAAGTATTTAATTATATTATATTATCTCAACTCTTATTTGAAAACTGGTTTGTTTATAAGCTCAATTTCCAAATGTTTGTTTTGACTCTCATTATGTGCAGTACACTATGCAAGGTTGAAGGATTTGGGGATACAAAAATGATTTAGATCTATTTCTTTTTTTTTTTTTGTATTTTTCTGAAGCTGGAAACGGGGAGAGACAGTCAGACAGACTCCCGCATGCGCCCGACCGGGATCCACCCGGCACGCCCACCAGGGGCGACGCTCTGCCCACCAGGGGGCGATGCTCTGCCCCTCCGGGGCGTCGCTCTGTTGCGACCAGAGCCACTCTAGCGCCTGGGGCAGAGGCCAGGGATCCATCCCCAGTGCCCGGGCCATCTTTGCTCCAATGGAGCCTTGGCTGCGGGAGGGGAAGAGAGAGACAGAGAGGAAGGAGGGGGGGGGTGGAGAAGCAAATGGGCGCTTCTCCTATGTGCCCTGGCCAGGAATTGAACCCGGGACTTCTGCACGCCAGGCCGACGCTCTACCGCTGAGCCAATCGGCCAGGGCTTAGATCTATTTCTTATCCAAAGGGAGCTTCAGTGTAGTAGAAGAGTTATGACATATAAGCTGACATGAATATATGCAGAATGTGGTAAGTAATAGCCATGAGATGCAAAGTACTGACTTAGTCAGTCTGGTACAGCTTCAAGAGGTGATAACATTTGAGATAAACCTGAAGGAGTGATTAGGGTGTTAATAGGATGAAACTGAAGAAGAGGAATTTCAGATGAAGGAATTATATAAGCCAATACATACAGATGGGAATGAAGGCCAGGAAATGTGAAATAGTATAGTTTTAGTGGGTTATAAGTATAAAGGGAGAAAAAGGACTAGAAAGGTAGGTAGTGGCACATCACAGAGTATATGAGAACTATACTAAAAACACTTTATTTCATTTACTAGATGAAGGAGGTAGTGATGATTTTAGAGCAACAAATAATATGCTTTGGGAAGGTTACTCTGAAGGCATGCTGAATAGGTGAATTGGAGGAGGTAAAAGGGTGAAGGTTAGAAGAATGGTTTTGAGGCTTTTGTAGCTGTTTACATCAGAGGGAATTTGGGCCTGGACTGGAGTTGGGCAGGAGAAAGGAATAAATGGAAGAGACAGCAAAAGTCAAACTTGTTAATTGTGTATGGAGTAGGTTTGTGGGGAAAGATGAATCAAGTAATTTTACCCTTACCAACTGAGGTAGGGTAAGAGACAAGATCATTGGTGGAGAGGAATTTAAGGAACGTCTACTATATCTGAAGGGGATCATTCATGTATGTGTGAAATAACCAAAATATACAGGAGTTGTATCAGAAAAATGATAGTCCAAAACTGTAATATTTAAGAATGAGCACAAATGACCCCAGAATATTTGGATGGCTTCAACAAGTAGAATTTCAATATTCTAGAAACAGCCATGAGGAATAATTCGGGCCCTATTCATTTTTCAAGTCCAGTGTTTCAGTATTTAATTGACTAAATATTAAGGGTGGAAAAGTTTGCAGATTAATTTAGTGTAGAACATTTTTTAGAATAAGTGTATGGACTGTTCAGCTATGTAATATATGAATTGGTAACCTTCATTACTTAGAAATCACATAGAAAGGTGGCTGAAAATGTTTTCTAGTCAATAAACTAGTTTCCAAATCAAGAGTCAATTAGAATGCCTTCATGTAACTTATTAAGAAAAATATTTGGATCTGAATTCAAGTTTTTACTTCTCTGAATATTAATTATCTGATAATTGCTTTTGAAGAAGGATCATTTATTAGAATACCATAGTTATTAATTAGACTTAGTTTACTATATCAAATCAGAATGAACTATTAATTTAGGACTCCAGTTGTATTTTGTATTAAAATGGGCATAAAAATTGACCAATTTATTTGAATTAGTCTGTGTACTCAATTAGAAAGTTATTTAAATGGAGCTTGACGGGAAAATTACATAATGTGAATGCATAATAGGGAAACTAATTTATATATTTTTAATAGTAAATAATTTTAGCTTTGTTTTGTCTAAACTAATTAGGAATGAAATATCTTAAGTTGATTACTCATGTATTTTTTTCAAGTTGTCTATTAATAAAAAATGTATAAAACAATTTGTTTTATTTAGGGAAACTATTATATTCCCTGCATTTTAATTTTATTTCTAATTTAAATAATTATAATACGCAATAAGATCTACTAGTAGAGTATAAATGATTCAACAGCTTTCTTTGGAGAAAGGGTGATTTCAATTCTGGGAAGAAAATGTACAAGAGGCACCTAAAACATCCTGCCATAATGGAAAATTAGGATATTAACTACTACTGTGGTTAATTTAAGAAGACACAGGATCTCATGGATCAAAAGAATTAATACTGTTAAGAAGTCCTTACTTCCCAAAGTGATTTATTAATTCAGTGTAATCCCTATGAAAATTCCAATGGATATATTTGGTGGGACACTTGAATCCATGTAAACACAATAAATTAAAAACTAATGAAAAATTTTAAAAAAGAATAAAAAAATTCCAATGGAATTTTTCACAGAAATGTAAAAATTATTCTAGAATTTCTGTAGAATCACAAGACCCTGAATAGCTAAAGAATTCTTAACATAGAGAAACAAATCCTGAGAAAGCTAGAACCTCCTGATTTTAAACTACAGTATAAAGCTCTAGTCATCAACACAGTATGGCACCGGCATAAAAGTAGACACACAGACCTATGAAAAAGGAGAGAGAGAGAGAGAGCCCAGAAGTAAACTCACATATGTATGGTCAATTAATTTACAACGAAGGAGCCAAGAGTATACAGTGGAGAACAGATCGTCTCTTTAGTAACTGGTGTTGGTAAAACTGGCTAGCTACATGCAAAAGAATGAAACTGGACCAGTATCTTACACTATGCACAGAATCAACTTAAAATGGATTAACACTTGATCATAAGATCTGAAACTAAAACTCCTCGAAGAAACACAGGAAAAAAATGTTCTTTACAGGCCCTGGCCGGTTTGCTCAGTGGTAGAGCGTCAGCCTGGCGTGCGGAAGTCCCGGGTTCGATCCCGGCCAGGGCACACGGGAGAAGCGCCCATCTGCTTCTCCACCCCTCCCCCTCTCCTTCCTCTCTGTCTCTCTCTTCCCCTCCCTCAGCCGAGGCTCCATTGGAGCAAAGATGGCCCGGCTAGAGGTTCTAGCCAGAGCAATCAGACAAGACAAAGAAATAAAAGGCATCCATATCGGAAAAGAAGAAGTAAAGGTATCACTTTTTGCAGATGATATGATACTATACATCGAAAACCCCAAAGAATCCACAAAAAGACTACTAGAAACAATAAGCCAATACAGTAAGGTCGCAGGATACAAAATTAACATACAGAAGTCAATAGCCTTTCTATATGCCAACAATGAAACAACTGAGAAGGAACTCAAAAGAATAATCCCCTTCACGATTGCAACAAAAAAAATAAAATACTTAGGAATAAACATAACAAAGAATGTAAAGGACTTATATAATGAAAACTATAAACCATTGTTAAGGGAAATCGAAAAAGATATAATGAGATGGAAGAATATACCTTGTTCTTGGCTAGGAAGAATAAATATAATCAAGATGGCTATATTACCCAAAGCAATATACAAATTTAATGCAATTCCCATCAAACTTCCAATGACATTTTTTAAAGAAATAGAGCAAAAAATCATCAGATTTATATGGAAGTATAAAAAACCCCGAATAGCCAAAGCAATCCTAAAGAAAAAGAATGAAGCTGGGGGCATTTCAATACCTGACTTCAAACTCTATTATAGGGCCACGACAATCAAAACAGCATGGTATTGGCAGAAAAATAGACACTCAGACCAATGGAACAGAATAGAAAGTCCAGAAATAAAACCACATATATATAGTCAAATAATTTTTGATAAAGGGGCCAACAACACACAATGGAGAAAAGAAAGCCTCTTCAATAAATGGTGCTGGGAAAACTGGAAAGCCACATGCAAAAGAATGAAACTGGACTACAGTCTCTCCCCCTGTACAAAAATTAACTCAAAATGGATCAAAGATCTAAACATAAGACCTGAAACAATTAAGTACATAGAAGAAGACATAGGTACTCAACTCAGGGACCTGGGTTTTAAAGAGCATTTTATGAATTTGACTCCAATGGCAAGAGAAGTGAAGGCAAAAATTAATGAATGGGACTACATCAGACTAAGAAGTTTTTGCTCAGCAAGAGAAACTGATAACAAAATAAACAGAAAGCCAACTAAATGGGAAATGATTTTTTCAAACGACAGCTCAGATAAGGGCCTAATATCCAAAATATACAAAGAACTCATAAAACTCAACAACAAACAAACAAACAATCCAATAAAAAAATGGGAAGAGGATATGAATAGACACTTCTCCCAGGAAGAAATACAAATGGCCAACAGATATATGAAAAGATGCTCATCTTCTTTAGCTATTAGAGAAATGCAAATCAAAACGGCAATGAGATACCACCTCACACCTGTTCGATTAGCTGTTATTAGCAAGTCAGGTAACAGCAAATGTTGGAGAGGCTGTGGAGAAAAAGAACCCTCATACACTGTTGGTGGGAATGTAAAGTAGTACAACCATTATGGAAGAAAGTATGGTGGTTCCTCAAAAAACTGAAAATAGAACTACCTTATGACCCAGCAATCCCTCTACTGGGTATATATCCCAAAAACTCAGAAACATTGATACGTAAAGACACATGCAGCCCCATGTTTATTGCAGCATTGTTCACAGTGGCCAGGACATGGAAACAACCAAAAAGCCCATCAATAGATGACTGGATAAAGAAGATGTGGCACATATACACTATGGAATACTACTCAGCCATAAGAAATGATGACATCGGAACATTTACAGCAAAATGGTGGGATCTTGATAACATGATACGAAGCGAAATAAGTAAATCAGAAAAAAAACAGGAACTGTATTATTCCATACGTAGGTGGGACATAATAGTGAAACTAAGAGACATTTATAAGAGTGTGGTGGTTACGGGGGGGAGGGGGGAATGGGAGAGGGATAGGGGGTGGGGAGGGGCACAAAGAAAACAAGATAGAAGGTGACAGAGGACAATCTGACTTTGGGTGGTGGGTATGCAACATAATTGAACGACAAGATAACCTGGACTTGTTATCTTTGAATATATGTATCCTGATTTATTGATGTCACCCCATTAAAAAAATAAAATTATATAAAAAAAAAAAAAAAAAAAAAAAAAAAAAAAAAAAAAAAGATGGCCCGGACGCTGGGGATGGCTCCTTGGCGCTAGAGTGGCTCTGGTCACGACAGAGCGATGCCCCGGAGGGGCAGAGCATCGCCCCCTGGTGGGCAGAGCGTCGCCCCCTGGTGGGCGTGCCGGGTGGATCCCGGTCGGCGCATGCGGGAGTCTGACTGTCTCTCCCCGTTTCCAGCTTCAGAGAAATACCAAAAAAAAAAAAAAAAAAAAAATGTTCTTTACATCAGTTTTGGCAATGATTTTTGGATTTGACACCAAAAACAAAGACAACAAAAGCAAAAATAATTTAGTGTGACTACATCAAATTAAAACGCTTCACCCAGAAAAGTAAACCATCAACAAAATGAGAAACAACTTACAACAACAAAATGAGAGAAGATATTTGCAAATCATATATCTGATAAGGGGTTAATATCCAAAATATATAAGGAACTCATACAACTCAGTAGTAAAATAATCTGATTTAAAAAGGAGCAGAGGAACTTAATTGACGTTTTTCCAAAGACGATACCCACTGGCCAGTGGGTCCATGGAAAGGTTCCTTGGCAGCAAGCATTCTTCATTAGAGAAAGCAAATCAAAACCATAATGAGGTCACCTCACACCTGTTAGAATGGCTGTCATCAGAAAGATAAGAGATAAGTTTTGGCAGGGATGTGGATAAAAGGGAACCCTTTAGAACTGTTGGTGGGAATGTAAATTGGTTCAGCAACTTGGAAAAATGATGTGGAGTTTTCTCAAAAATTAAAAATAGAACTACCATATGATTTAGCAATTTCATTGATGAGTATGTATTCAAAGTAAATGAACTCAAGATCTTGAAGTTATATCTGCACTTCCATATTCATTATAGCATTATTCACAATAGCCAAGATATGGAAATAGCCTAAATATTCGTCAGTGGATATAAAAATGTGGTATACACTTGATCTTAGCAAGAAGGCTGAGAAGTGATAGATGTGGTATATATTGTTAACCTAAAATTTAAAAGCTGACATGAGAGGCAAGAGGTATTTATTTGGGATCAAAGAATTGCAATTTGGGTAACAGATTTAGCAGAAACCCAAATACTGTCCCAATTATAGAGTGAAAGCACGGGATTTTTATGAGAAATGGAAAGGAAGAATAACATGAAAAGAAAGAATCCTTGTTGGTGCTAACAAGTTGAGCTATTCTTAGCTATATACCATTGGTTACTGATTTGATCTTCAGATAGAGTCCATAATCATTGGTCCTTGTGGTCAAGAGGTTTGCTTTCCTGTTGGCTTTACAAACAATTGTTTGTAAAAAAAGGTTGGTTTTAGCTCAGGGCAAAGATCTGGTTTAGCACAAAGATTCAAGTAATAAGACATGCTAGGCAGTTCATCTAGAATTGCGACTTTGACTCCATTTGAAATGCTTGAGTTTATATTATTTTCCGCTTTCAGCCACAAGAAAGAAGGAAGTCCTGCCATTTGACGCAATACAGATGCATCTTGAGGGCATTATGCTAAGTGAAATAAGTCAGAGAAAGGGAAATACTATATGATCTCACTTGAATGGGGAATCAAGCTAACCTCAAGGAAACAGAGTAAAATGGTGCTTATCGGGGCTTAGGGCAGAAAGGGAAATGGGGAAATGTTGCTCTTCAGACTTCCAAAGCTATGAAAGAGTAAGTTTTTAGTCTGTTTAAGCCACCAAATTTGTAATGATGTGTTACTGCAACCACAGAGTGCTAAGATAGGCCCCACTCATTATTCTGAAAATTGGTACATAAAGGGAAAGAATCAAGCATTTATTTCTTTTGTCCTGTATGAACTTGTTTCTGAAAGCTAAATAGGGAATGATGGAAAGTTCTTCCTAGAAAAATGTCCTCCAATAAATGCAGAAAGAATATATGAGATTATACATAGTTTTGCAATTCTTAATTAAATATTGTACATAGGCAGTGATAATCAATTGATGCTGAAATCATTTAGTCAGAAGCTACTGGGGAGCTCTGTAATGGATGGATCAGGTTTATAACACTTGAACCTGTCAGTCAGTCTTAATATCACCAAAAAAGAGAGAGAATCAGGTATTATATGCTTGCTGATGTAGTTCAATAAGAAATATACAGCACTATTTGTGAAGTATTATTACTCAAAACTCGAACCTGAATCTGATCAAAAGTATGGATCTACCTATTATTTTACAGTAAATATAGAGGACATAGGAACACATTAAATGATACTACAAAAATGCAATCAGCCAATCTAGAATATAGAAAAAAAATGCAATCAACTAATCCAGAATACGGAAAAAAAAAAAAAAATGCAGTCAGCCAATCCTGAATTGGAAAGTCCTACATGACAAATGACCTGGTTTCTCTAACAAATACCAGGGAAAAAAAGGAAGGGTCATGGAACTGTTACCTTTTAAAACAGATTTTAGACTACAAATAAACCAAATATCATAAGATACAATGTGTGGACCTTTTTGAATCCTGCATCAAATAAGCTAACTATGATGTTCATGGAACAAATGGGGAAATTTGAATATTGGTTTTGGATGATATTAAGGAATATTGTTTAAGTTTTTAGGTGTGATAATGATACTGTAGTTATGTTTTAAAAAATTAGTCTTTTGTAGCTCTATACTGACATATTTATGGAGAATGGTATGTATGGTATTTCCTTTAAATTATCCAGCTAGATGGTGGAGGGAAAAGTGAGGAGTGGATAGAAGAAACAAGATTGGTTATATGTTGATGTTTGTTGGAGCTGGGAAAAATATATACGGTATGTGGGAATTCCAGCTACTAATCTCCCTACTTTGTTTATATTTTAAAATTCCCATAACAAAAAGTAAAAAATGTTTGAGTAAATTTTTAAATAGTGTTTTAAGAACTTCATTTTTTTATGGACTAATGAATGACATCTTCAAACAGGTTTTAAAAAATTTTTTAATCCTTTTTAATGGAAATTTCAAATGTACAAAAAGAAATAGTGTGGTATATTCAATAATTACTAACATGTGGCCAAACTTTTGTGTGATCTCTACCCCATTTATTATTCCCTGAATCACGTCATCCATAACAATATGTTTATACTGTATCTATATCATATGTCATTTATAAATCTGTACGTGTACTGTATCTCTATATAGTATACTATATATCTATAGAAGGTAAGTACCTTTAAAAAAAAATGAAACAGTCCTAATAGCATTGTCCTATCACTGAACAAAATTCTGTCTTTCTTTTTTTTTCTTTTTTTTCTTTTTACAGAGGGAGAGAGTCAGAGAGAGGGATAGACAGGGACAGACAGGAAAGGAGAGAGATGAGAAGCATCAATCATCAGTTTTTCGTTGCGACACCTTAGTTGTTCATTGATTGCTTTCTCATATGTGCCTTGACCGCGGGCCTTCAGCCAGACCGAGTAACCCCTTGCTGGAGCCAGTGACCTTGGGTCCAAGCTGGTGAGCTTTGCTCAAACCAGATGAGCCCGCGCTCAAACTGGCGACCTTGGGGTCTGGAACCTGGGTCCTCCGCACCCCAGTCTGATGCTCTATCCACTGCGCTTCTGCCTGGTCAGGCAATTCTGTCTTTCTTAACATTATCCATTATCCAGTTAAACAGGGTTTAGCATGCAGTTATAGTTGAAGCAAGAAAAATTTTATGTGATGAAATTCAGAATTTTCTGTGTTTCTCGGGTCATAAAGAGGTATAATTTTTGTTTATGGTGGACAGTTATTATTTATCAAATAAAATAAAGAATGCACATGGTTGTATTTCTTGGGAACCTAAGAAAATGTCTTTAGACATCTTATATCATTATCTTTTTCATAGTATACCTGTAAAATAAACCTATTTAATGTAGCTTAGAATGACTCATTTTCTATTTAGAAATTTTAATTAAAACATTATAAATAGTCCATTTTTAACTTATTTGACCTATTTTAAAATCTTTCACAAATTAAATAGCAATTAAAAATTATAGTTTTTTTTTTACCATGGGAAGTTCAATTCTTGAATTATACATTATTAATATTTATAACATAATTGTAAATGTTTTGTAAAGGGCTTTGCAAATTGATTTTGATGCTACATTTCTTTTTATAAGGTTCTAGATAAAGCAGAGTATCTAAGGGACATGAAAGCGAATATTTTGCCTGGGTTTCTTAGGTTGCAAGAATTGGTAAGTAATGTGTGAGAGTCTTTTTTACCTATGGCCTGATCAAAAGATTATGTTGTCAACTTTATCCTTTTTGTCAATCTGATAGGCGAGAAATGATTATCTTAATATATAAATTTGCATTTCTCTGTTATGAGTGAAATTAATATTTTTCAAGTTAAAGCAATTTGTGACTTGATAACACTTATTCTTCTTTTTATTTCTAATTATAACTCACCAACCCTGTTTTCTAGTAGAAGATTTTAGGTATTTGCCTAGACTAAATGCCAGTGAGCTAGACTTTGAATTTCCTGCAAGAATTAAATTTTTTTTTTCATTTCAGTAATTTAAAAATAGAATGGTATGTCTATTCTGGATCATCTTAATTCTATACAATGGTCACTCAGTGTCAGAACCAGCTTTGTACTTCAATTTACACGTGTGTTGGCACTGAATAGTATCAGTTCTCCTACAATTGTCATGGCCTGGCAATAAGCAGGCATCTTTTTCATGGGCAGATGTGTCAGGGGAATGCCAAATATTATGGCAATAACGGGATTTTACAGTAATTTAAATAAAGAAAATTGGTAAGAGAATTCAATGTTCACCAATACTAGTTGGTATAGAAATGCTAAACTCAAAAGAACTGTGGCTGTTTTTTATTAGAACCATGTTCACAAAATGAGCAAAGATTTAGTTTAAGCAAACAGTATTCACGATATTCAGTTAATGTTAATTTAAATTTTATTGATTTTCTAGTTTTGCATTAACAAATTTTAAGTGCTTTGAGAATAGTTTATATCTACCTAGTTTTATGTCTATTATTTAAGAATTAAATAACATTATATAATAAAAATTAAGTAAATATTTGAGGAGGTAGTGCTTAGAGTGGTTCTACGTTTTAGAAGTTCAATACATTACTCTGTAATTTGAGGAACTGCTACAAGTTCAGAGAGATTTTCCAAGTGCCACTGAAACCATTGTGTGCTTAATGCTGACTCCTAAAATTTACTTTTAGTATTAGTTTTCTGTGTCCAATATGGAGAGGACGGGAGGAGATTAAGTGTTTTCCTATGAGTTTCCTCATATAATCTAGCTTTTCCCAGTTTGATTGACTGCATTTTACTACTGAGATCAGGGACCCATCCTGTTTGAGCAGATGTCTCTGTCTCCTTCGCTTTTTCATTATTTTGTTGTGTTTGCATCCATATCCGATATTTCCCATTGCCTTGGTCTTGGACTCCGTCTCTGGTTTTCAGAGTGCAATCCTACTGTCCTCTGCACTTCCAGTATAACTTACCCCATCTTTTCCCCTCATGTCCGGTTATGATGATCTATGTTTCTTCACAGGAGTTAGGCCTGTCTCTTTTGTTTTTGTTTTAATTATGGAAGCTGAAGAAAATTAAAGGAGACACAGTAATCTTCATTCTACCAGAAAAGAGAATTGTTGTTTTGAAATTTCTGAACACATGATTTTATGAAATGCTTTCAGATATAATATTTTTAAAATTTTTTTGATTGATTATAGAGAGGAAAGGGGAGGGAGAGAGAGAGAAAGAAACATCAATTTTTTCTTTCCACTTATTTATGTACAATATTTATTGGTTGATACTTGTATGTGCCCTGATCGAGTATTGGATTCACAGCCTTGTTTTATTGGGACAATGCTCTATCCAACTGAGCTATCCAGCCAGCACTGGATAATCATATTTTAAAGTAAAAACAACTCAGTACTTTGAATCAAGATTGTGTTTAGCAGCATACTTTTTTATCCTTATAGAAACAAAATTAAGGATTGTTTATATAAGACCAAATACATTTAAAACCAAAAATCTTTTATTTTGTTTATTTTATATTTTGTATTTTTCTGAAGTTAGAAGCAGGGAGGCAATTAGACTCTCTCATGCATCTGACCGGCATCCACCTGGCATGCCCACCAGGGTGCGATGCTCTGCCCATCTGGGGCATTGCTCCATTGCAACCAAAGCCATTCTAGCACCTGAGGCAGAGGCCATGGAGCCATCCTCAGCGCCTGGGCCAACTTTGCTCCAATGGAGCCTTGGCTGCAGGAGGGAAAGAGAGAGATAGAGAAAAAGGAGAGGGAGAAGGGTGGAGAAGCAGATGGGCACTTCTCCTGTGTGCCCTGACCGGTTATTGAACCTGGGACTTCCACACACCAGGCTGATGCTCTACCGCTGAGCCAACTGACCAGGGCAAAAATCTTTTCTTTTTTAAAGGTGCTAAATTCTTGTGGAATTATTAATTTATTGAACTCAGCTGCCTTGTTAATCCAAAATTTTTTTCTAAATAATGAAAGTTGAAATATAAGATTGCATATATTAACTTAGGAATCAATGAATTGTAAATCACCATCAAAGTATAGTATAATTTACTTATGAGATATGGTTCTAAGAAGTTATAGAACAAAATAGTTTTCACTTTTGTCTTAGTTTTAATTATGCAAAATGAAGAAAATTAAAAGATGCATAGTAATCTCCACTGTACCAGAAAAGAGAATTGTTGTTGAACCTTCTTATCAATGTAGGAGATGTCAAAAAGAATATGGGAAAAATAAAAAATTGTATTGAGAACGCAGAGGTGTATACAGATAAATTCTAACTAGTATATGGAAGACATTTGTAGCTTCTTTGTAGAAGGATAACATACATGGTAGGCTACTCCTCTTAGTGTTCTTTTTGTATACTAATTATAATTTCTAAATATATTTCACATGATATCTGTTTACTTAACACTGGTGTTTTAGATCATTCTCTTTTATTTTTAAGTGAGAGGAGGGGAGGTAGTGAGACAGACTCCTGCATGTGTTATGAACGGGATCCACCTGGCAATCCCTGTCTTGGGCTGATGCTCAAATCAGCAGAGCTATTTTTAGCACCTGAGGCTGACACGCTTAGACCATCCGAGCTATCCTCAGTGCCCAGGACCATGCTGGAACCAACTGAGCCACTGGCTGCAGGAGAGGAAGAGGGAGATAAGGGGGAGAGGGAGGTGAAGAGGAGCGGATGGTCGCTTCTCTTGTGTGCCCTGACTGGGAATTGAATCCAGGACATCCATACATTGGGCCATCACTCTATCCACTGAGCCACTGGCCAGGGCAAATCATTCTTTTAAAAAAAATTTTATTGATTTGATTTTAGAGAGAGAGGAACATTGAATTGTTGTTCTACTTATTTATGCATTCATTGGTTGATTCATGTATGTGCCTTGCCTGGGGATTGAACCCGCAAACTTGGCTTATTGGGACAATGCTCTAAGCAACTGAGCTACCATGCTTGTTTGTGTTTTTTTTTTAATGTATATTGAAAGTCAGTTTTACTTAATAATTTGTGTGACAATAGCCTTTAAAGAAAACTTAAGTTTTTCTAACAGTAATATGTGGCCATATAATATGGCTTATCTATTTTTCTTCAACTCTTATTTCTTATTTTTAGAGTTTCTGTAGCCATTTTAATGAAGTGAGATGTTAAATTTTGCCTTTTTTGTTTATTGATTAAAAGCTAATGATTTCTTTGAAAATTCCCATAAAATGGTTTTGTCTTAATTATTTAAGCAAATGTGTTTCTTAATTTCTATAAAATAAGTCCTAGCATTCATGGGTAACTGAAGTATTGATTAACCTAAAAGTTTTATGGAAATTCCAAGTAATTATGTATGAAAATTTGCAAGTGGATGAACTCCTTGATTAGGTTTTCTAAAGATGGTGTTAATATGCAAATGATTTGTTTTATGTTAGAACTTTGCTGGAATTATTTGAAAGAAAAATTCAAATGGAATTACTGCTCTGATTAAGATTTTTTAAATGCAAATTTTTTTTTCTTTTACAGACTGACAGAAATGTGACTGTTATCTTCCTCAGTGAGATTATTTGGGAAAAGTTTCGTCCAAATACTGGATGCTTTGAGCCATTTGTGTTGTATTTCCCTGATTATAGCATAGGTAAATTATAAAACATTGTTTTGACAAATGATAGTTGGTAAAATAGTCTTTGGAAGATTAAACCAGCATGTTCAAATTGGAATACTTTCCTTAATCTGTTTAAGTTTATGTCCAGTCTCAAATAAAATGTAGCTTATGTTTCTGCTTTTATGGAGGTTTAATTTTAGAACTCTGAGGGGTTATTCTTGTGTAATTACTAAAATTTTTTGAATAAGCAGTTTTCACATATGAGCTAATAGTGTGGTTTTACATTTTTTTAGATAGTATAGTAAGATACACACATACACGTATATATTGCAGTTGTAGCATCCATACAAATAAGAATCAGATTAGGTTAGCAAAGTATATTAAAATTATATTGAAGTTTTTATTTACTTTGTACTTGGCTTAAGTACTATGTGATATACTTTTGATTTTGTAAATCTCTTTTTTGATAGCTGTAATTTTTAAAGTACCAATTGCTAGCCCTTGTGCTTCTTACTTCTTTTTGGTTTGTTTTTAATCTTAAATTTCCTAGAACCTTATGATTTTATCTTTGGAAGAAAACAATAGCTTTTTGTGTTCCTGAATAGTTTTGTAGACTAATACTGTGATGTCACTATAGAAATAGGATATTTCTGAGATTGTAACTGTGAAGCATGCAATGATGAGCAGAATCTGAAAAAAGCATTCCTTGACCCTATCCTGGAGCTGATCAGCTCTAAATATTCATTGTTAAGATCAACACAGTTTTGTCTATTTTCACAATAACAGCAGTCAAAAAAACACCTGCCTAAACTAATTAACTGAGATTTTTTTTAAAAAGAACCCAAAAATAGATGAAGAGAATCCTATTTTCAATAGCTTTTGTTTCATGAAAGTCACAAAAACAGGAGACAAAAAATGGATAGGAAGAAAATAATAAATAAAAAGATTTCATTTAAAAGTTTTTTTTGTTTTTGTGTCATTACTGAGTTAAAATTTTTTCATGACCCATTTTTCATTGAAATATTTAGAATATTTAAGGAGTTTATAAAAAATTTGATTTTCTGCATTTTAGTGAAGTTGGATTAAAGTATAATGAATTATAGAATTTGGTTAAAATTTTAAAAACTGTGAAGGTACAAAGCAGCATAGAAGGAGAGAAAATAAGGACATAATTAAATAACTAACATGATCTTGCCAATTTTAGAGAGTATAAGCTAATAGATTTTTGAAAAGTATATAATAATGGAGCTAAATTTAATCTATTACGTATTAAATCCAGTGCCTTTTACATTTCAAGTTCTCTTTTTTTAAGCAAAAATCCCTAATCACACAAAAAGACATTGAGGAAGGAAGCATTAATTGATAAGGCAAATTAGAGTAAGTAAGCATGGAACCAGAGCAAGAGGTTGATCTTAGTGACTAAGTCATCTAATTGTAATGTGCTACATATGTCATCTTTATGAATATGGTGTCTGGTATTGAGGAGACCCTCTCCACTCAGAGTGACACTGGGGGCACAATTTGGAATTCTTGTTTTTTGGTCTCTGCCACATGAAGATTGCTCATTTTTTGGAAATACTTTTTATTCCTTCAGGTGGATTATAATGCAGTGGATCAGGATTTTAGTGTTTGTTATCATTACCAGTCAAGATAAGTTACGTTTTAATAATAACAACCTGAAAGTCTCAGTGACTTACAATTTCCTACTCACGACTCTTGTGCTGTTGTCCTACTCTTCTACATTTATTATAAACCCCATAATACTTATTATTTGGGTTTTAAAGAAATAAAAAGGCAAGAAAAATATCTTATGTTGTTTATTCTACTTGAGATTTGTTGAACTTCTTGGATATATAAATGTAAATTTCTCAACTTTGAAAATTTTTCCACCATTATCTCTTAAAAAATTTAACTATTCTGTCCCTTTTTCTGGGAGTATATTATATGTATGTTAGACCAATTGATATTGTCCTACTGAATCTCTATTTTTTTTAGTGTGTATTTCGGATAGTTTTTGTTTCTATGTCTTTAAAAGTTCACTTACCTTTTGTTTCTATTAGTATCTAATATGCAGTTAATCCCATCTAATGGAATTTTTCATTTCAGATCTCATTGTGCTTTTGCTTTTCTATCTTTGAGCATATAAGCATATTTATAATAGCGATTTTAATGCCCTTGACTACTAATTCTATGGCCTCTTTCATTCTGGGTTCGCTTTTGTTGACTGATTTTTCTCCATTATGGGGATCTGTTATGCTTCTTCATGTGTTTAGTAATTTTTGATTGAATGATACTGTATTTTTTGTTTTTGCGAGTTGGACTTTTTTCTGGAAAGCATTTAAATTACTTGAAGCTATGTTTGGCCCTTCTAAGGCTATTCTTAAGCTTTTTTTGGAGACAGGTCTAAAATAACCTTTTTTCCTTGGCTAATTTTAGCTCCATTTCTAAGACACAGCCCTTCCGGGATTGCTGCTGAGTGCCTTGTGTATTTAGCAGAGTTCCTCCGTTCTGACTAGGGGCAACATGCATGATTCACATGTGTGAACTCTGGGAACTTTGACTTACAGCTCTCCAATAATTGTTTTTCCCAGAAGTTGTTCCTACTTGTCTGTAGGGGATTTTACTCTGTTCATATACATATTGGGATTCAGCCAAGACTCAAGGGGAACCCCAATGCAGCTATCTGGAGCTTTTTCTTATGTAGCTCTCTCTCATGTATTCTGACCGCAGATTCTAGTAGCCTTAGCTCCCTCTACTCTCACTCTGTTTAACTCAGTGAGATTAATGGCCTCCTTTTGGAATTCTTGTACCACATTTGTAAAATTACCTCTAGTTAGGAAGCCTGGCTGTTGGTGAGACTCATCACATTTGTTTCCCTTTTCTCAGGTATTATAGCCTTTACTGCCTGTTTGATGTCTGAAAATAGTTGTTTTCTGTATAGTTTTTTTTGTTTGTTTATTAAAGGATAGTATTTCTGGATTCTAGCAGAAGTTTCTTGTCTCCAAGTTAGAAATGGTTATTTAATATGTGTTAGCTTATACTTTGATAGCAAAATTTTAAGACACCAAAAGACCAATCAAATGGTTTTTTCTTTCATTTATTTGTTACCTGTTAGTGTACTGTTTTTAGCTTCCTATTAGAGATGGTATTTGTTTAAATAAGTTTGAATAGTCCTAGGCTATTAGAGCTAGCATGGCTTACTGAATGTACAGTTATACTCTGAGATTTTGTCTGTATTCTGTACTTTTACAGCAACACAGTAAGATTTCTAATTCTTATAAGACTTTCATCAGGACTGACACAGACCAGTGGTGTCATCTAATCAACTCTAACATGTGCCACTGAGGGTCACAAGTTAGGGATATCTAGATAGAGATGTTCAGGAGGAGCTCAGGAGCCCAGTCTGAGCTAGAAACTTAACTGTTCTCCATTTTCCTGATTCATATGTGCATAGACTGTCTTTTTTGCTTACATATATTCATCTGTCTGACCATTCTTCATCTGACTTTATTTCTGCCTACCCTCCCTGCTCCTTCCATCTGTATAGTTATTTGGCGACTTTTACATAAAAATATCTTTATTTCTAAGTTTTAAGGCGTCTGGAAATTTCCCGTGTGTCAAATATTTATTTCCCCATACATAGTTTTAAAAAGCTTAGTGACATTAGGTTTAAATTTTGCTGTTAGAATATAAAAATACATAGACTCAAGTCAAGTTTTGGCTTTTGTGTATTTTTTTCAGTAACTATGACATAAAAATGTAAACCAAGTAAGTCTTCTGTTTGGAACCTGTTCCTGATAATATTCTAAGCATAAAACTAGGCTTTGGAAAAAAATTTATTTTGTATCAATTGCCCTGGTTAAAAGAACCCCTGAATGTAGCTATTTCTAAATTTGTTTATGACTATCTATTGATAGTCCATATGTGTGTGTTTGTATGTATCTTGCCCCTTATCTAACTCATTGTGAGTAACGAGAAAATAAGAAAGTGATTAAAGTCAGAAGCTGTTGGTTTATAGCATAAGTAGCCTTGGTAAAAATGCTCTCTTAATCGAACTTTACACAAAAGGATATGAACATGATCAGAACATCCTGTACAGGTTTTTACTTGTGTGTATTGCAAAAGTCTTTGACCCTGTGGAACTATATATGTTTCAAGTATTAGCCATATTCAAAGAGTTCTGAATTGAGTGCTGTAAACCATAGCACCAAGAAGTTAGAGGTAATTATAATAAGGAATTCATTACTGTAACTGGGGGATTTTGAGTAATAGATGGTTGCTTCTCTTTAATTTTAACTGTTCTATAATATACTGCTCACATAAATTAGGGGATATTTCAAAATGAATATGAAGCTATAAAATATCCCCTAATTTTTGTGAGCCAGTATACAGTATTTTTAAGCAGGATTAACTCTAATCTTAGGACTTTAAATGTATGAAATTATATAAAGACTTTAAGGTAAATGAGAAATAAAGACACCAAAGTTGTAGGAAGAACACATTTTATCAAAGGGAGAATGACAAAGTATCATGATTTTTATTAAAATATTTAGGAATTCTTTTAATTTTACAGGAAAAGTGAGTATTTTTCAATTGGGTGATAGTTCACCTAGTTTATGTAGTGCCCCTTCTTGTTTTTACAAATTGATTTACTTAATAGGCAGAAAAATAAAATAGAATCTATATGTAATTTTTGTGTCCTGACAAGATTTTGCCAGTAATAAGGTTCTTGAAATTTTCATTAGATGTCATTGTTTAATATTTGTCTCAATCAACATTTAGTAACTTTTTTAGAACATTAGATTTATTATTGTTTTGCCTCAGTTTCAAAATTTGTATTTCTTTTTAAATCTTATAATAGTTTTATTCTTTAATGATTACTAGGCTTGTGTGTTTATTCTTTTAAACCTTTATTATGAAATGCTAGAAGATATAACTAGGGTGCTGTATGAATCATTCTAAGTTTCATTTGTGTCTTGGGAACAGGGAACCTTCAAAAGATCCTGTCCCACGATCATCCTCCAGAGTATTCGGCTGACTTCTATGCCGCTTACATTAATATTCTTCTTGGAGTTTTCTACACTGTCTGCCGGGATTTGAAAGAGCTCAGACATCTGGTGAGTGATGCCTTTTAATAATTTTCCAGGTAGAACTGGTGTGTGATAGGTTGGAAGCTGAAAATTTATTCTGGAAATTTTGATTTGGCCCTTTGAAGCTAATATACAGTAAGAAGGAAGAAATCTGTGGGTTGGTACAAATTTTGACCTGATTAGAAAACTTTCATTTATCTTTACTTAGATCTTTTCTGTTATCCTTAGGAGTGATTTTCCCCCTACTTTCTCTTTTTTTCTAATTGCAGAACATGTAGAATTCTGTTAAAATCACAATGAAGAGTAACAGGTATAAAAACTTAAGCAGTTTTACATCGCTGATAATTTTTTTCTGAAAGAAATACCTTTCAGATTTTATGTATGTAGTTAGTGATAGTGATATGAAATCTAGACGAACTTGAGAGTGGCCAGAAACTTGAATTCTAGGTCTTTCCTTTGCCATTGGCCTTTAGTTACTGATCTATAAAAAATATTACTTTTGTGATTTATATAAAAGATTACTTAAAGATTTTTAAACATTAGAATAGCTGTTTGTCTTTCACAGGCAGTTTGGGAAATTATCGTATTTACTTTTATTCTTTGACATTTTTACTTTAATTGTAGAGCCGTGAAAGAAAGGAGCCAGGAATATCTGATTTCCCTTTCAGAACCCTTCAGTTAATATTAATACTTATAAGATTGTCTCTCCACATAACAGAAGATACTGCTATAGCTAAGCTGGAAAACGGTTACTTTTTTATTATTATTAATATTATTGATTGATTTTATGGGGAGAGGGTGGACATGAAAAGTAATTGCTTTACTCTGCTGTTCAGTTAATGCTTGTTGTATGTGCCTTGACCAGACAATCCTAGTATTCAAACTGGCAACCTTAGCGTTCAAGGTAGATACTCTATCCACTGTGCCAACACAGGTCAAGCTGGAAAACAGTTACTTTTAAAGTAACAGATTCTGCCAGACAGGTGGTGGCACCTGATAGAGTGTCAACCTGGAATGCTGAGGACCAAGGTTTAAAACCCCAAGATCACCGGCTTGAGCATGGGCTCCCCAGCTTGAGCGTGAGGTCACCAGCTTGAGCGTGGGATCATAGACGTGACCCCATGGTTGCTGTCTTGAGCCCAAAGGTCGCTGGCTTGAGCAAGGGGTCACTGGCTCTGCTGGAGCCCTCCAGCCCTCGCCCCACCGCAGACACACCCCTCCCCCCCCGCAAGGCACATATGAGAAAGCAGTCAATGAACACCTAAAGTGCTGCAACTAAGAGTTGATGCTTCTCATTTCTCTCCCTTCCGTCTGTCTGCCTCCCCCCCCCCCCCCGCTAGAAAAAAAAAATGTAACAGATTCTGTATCTCTTAGCATATTTTTTTCCTTTGCTCTGTTTTATTTTTTCCCCTTTTCTCTTTGAAAACTATTGCTCAGAGGTATTCAGTTTGTGTTTGAGACAGCATTAGGAGAAAATGACCATCTAAAACTTATGTTCACATTTAGTACCTTTCAGAAGTTTTAGAGTTTAGGCCTTTTCTGATTTAGATGTAGATTTAAGTATATTCTGAGTAAGGAACAAACAAAAGACAAGCTGTTTTAATTATTAAAGCTCATCACTAACCTTTCCAGAATTTGAATGTCTTGGGTCCTGTTCCCAAGGAAATGGCAGCAGAGGGTTAACAAAGAGGAGAAAACTATCCCTGGTGAGATGGAGTTGGGAGCAAATGCTTGTCCACTCTCTGCAGTTACAACATTGTAGCACTGATGTCCTTGAAACTGGTGGGAATCTGTGTTGGCACCATTTAAAACTACATTATACAAGAAGGAAAAATTATTTAGCGAAACCATTTCTAGAAAAAAAAATGTAAAAGGAGGAAACATTTAAATATGGTATTTTAAAAAGTCCTTTGGTTTCCCTGAGTAATGACTTTATTTAGGGATGAGGTTATAGCTTTTTTGTTATCACATCATATTCATGTACTTGCGGCTTGAAGCATATTCTAACCCTTTATTAGTATTAGTAATACTAATAAATATAAAAATGATCTTTAAGCATTGGAGAAAAAGTATAGTATTTTCTCCATTTGTAGAACATAGGAGAATGAAGATATATTTTCCTTCAAATGGATAATATTATTTGTTTCAAAGTTTGCAAGTGGCATATTGCTGGGGTCCAGCCTTAGATTTTCTCCAACCTTAGCCCATGTCTCAAGACTAAGTGTTCCCTCATCTTGAAACCATGGAGAACATTCTTGTACGAAATGCAGAAAACGAGCTACTTGTTGAGGGGAAACACTAACTCCTTTTAGGGAAAGTGTATACTTAATGACTTCTATAAAGAGTCTTCTTTCTTTAGACTCAGTATGGCCCATGACTTCTCAAAATCTTAAGTTCTGAAATCCTCCACCTATCCTCACCCTGTCTTCCTTACAGGGGGGTCTGCAGCACCCTGAGTGGAGTCCTAGCCATCCCGAGACAATGAGGGGGGCTTACCTGTGGGTCCCTGTTCAGGCGCCAAATGCCGGGGTCCAGCCCTGGGGGGAATCCAGGGGTCCCACAGGAAGAGACTGCATCGGCACGAATCGAGTGAGAGAGCCGAATTCTTTTCTTTCTCTTTATTCTCTTGTTAGCATTTACTGCCAGGCATCTCTCTCAATTGCTGGTCTAGCTTTCCTTTTATGCACACACACTAAGTTACAATCACATGGTATTCAGAATACATTGATTAATCATTGTTTTTGTTTCACTATGGTTACATTTTCTAGGTAACAGTTAATTCATTTCTATAAACTATAAATCAGGTGGTAAGTCATTCAAAGTACAATTATACAATAACTTGAACAGCAATAACAATATTGATACAAACTTCCAAAAGGTCAGTACTGATTAATAACTCTACCTTGTCTAGGATTCTATTGTCTAGTCAAATTTTATTTATTTACTATATTCATACACTAATTAAGTTCTAACTTTACTTTTCTCAGAGTGTTCCACCACCTGCAGGTCAGGTATGCAAGAAGAATGGAAAGTTTCTTTACTCTACTACATGAAAAGGCTAGGGAGGTAAAGTGATGAATTAAGTGAAGGCTGAAAGGTGCTCTGTGTATAGTTACTGTTTCCTACCTATTCATAAGTCACAATCTATTCTTTCTAACATGATTAATAAGAAGAAATTCTCCTACAAACTTAACCCTTTACGAGGAATATCATAGCCAGCCTCTTATGTCTATGAGCCCAGGCCAAGGGGCTTACAGGCTTTTCTGTGGAACTCACACCCTCTGTCTCATTTCCAAAGAAATTACTACGAATCTACAGGGAAAGCACGGTACTATTATCCCTGTGCTATAAATGATAGCACACACCCAGAGAAGGGGGGGATATAAGGCCAGATTAATTCAAAAGGTCAAAGGGGGAAGTATCGTTGTGCCTTTCCTTTGCGGTGACTTTGTCAACCCGCAGCCATTGGCAGCCATTGGTCTTCACTGCGGTGACTTTGTCAACCAGCAGCCGTTGGTCTTCTCTGCTGTGACTTTGTCAGTCAGCAGTTTTTGATCTTCTTCTGCTGTGACCTTGTCAGCAGCAGTTGTGGGTCTTCTTCTGCTGTGACCTTGTCAGCCAGCAGTTGTAGATCGGCTCCCAACAGCATATTTCTTGAAAGTTTAATAAATCACCTGCCACAGATTCTTTTCAGTTGTCTTTTCTATGTTGTGCTTTTAAATTTGCTTTAGGAATTGGTATTTCTTTAAGTGTTATATTTTGGAGGCTAGCTTTTTAGTACAGCACAGGAAAAATGAAAGTACCACTTTATGTATTCATTTAGGTTTGTCCTCTCTAACATTTCATATGTTATTCCTAAAAAATAGGACAGAGGTCCCTCGTCTATCGCAGGGGTTGGGTTCCAGAACCCCCGCGATAGGTGAGAATCCGTGAAATAATGACCTTATATTTATTTTATTATTTATATATTTTTAAGGCTTTAAAAACCCTCTCCACACTCTTATAAACCTTTCCCACACTGTTGTTAAGCTTTCCTACACTTATTTTGCTTATTTATTGCAAAAATAATTAAAATAAATATATAAAAATACCTATATACCACAAAATCTCGTGATATAGCAAAAAACCCGCTATACAAAATTAGATGTATACAATTTAAAAATCTGCAATACAGTGAGACTGTGAAAAGTGAACCGCGATATTGCGAGGGACGACTGTATTTATAATTTTCAAAAAGTTCAATTAGAAGTTATTTTTATACTCATAAATGCCAACCACAGAATAATTCACTTTCTAAATTTTAGTTTTGCAAATTTTTAAACATCTGTCACACATTAAATTTATTGTATTTCCAAGCTGTTACCTCCAAATATCATAATTTTCTTAGAGATTACTCAGCAAAATGAATTGCTTAGCCAGAGCTCAGCAGCCTTTTTGAGTACAGTTCCAGTTTCTGATGCCTGTTTGTTGTTGGTTGTTGTTGTTGATTTGTTTGGCCCTGTGGCTTGTGGTGGTGACTAGTGACATAGTGACTAAGAAGACGGTGCCAAATAATTGAAGTCTATATGGAGGAATGAGCAGAGAACTTAGTAGTAAAACACCTTAGCTCTACTGCTTCCCAGCTGTTGTCATGTTGGGCATGTACTGAACTTAACTTTCCATACTTCAGTTTCCTCATTTCTGAAGTGGGACTAAGAATACTTACCTGAGATGATTTTTGAGTGTAAAATGAAATGCTCTGAATTAAAGTGCTTATAAACGTTATCTATAATAATGTTAGGTGATAGTATTGATAACACTAAGTCATTTGAATAAATATTCTGCTACAATAAGAATTTTTGAGAGGATCATTGATATTTGGTGAATTATTTTAATTAAATAATATAGCTGCTTTGTATAGCCAGGACCCAGCATTTCCTGGGGAGTGGAAGTTTTGATTTCTTTTCTGAGCGTAGGCCTAGGTAGATGGCCCCCCGATGTTAGAGGGGTGGCAGAGGGGTGCTAGGCAGCAGGACCGGGAAGGCTCTGGCACAGAGAGGCTGCACAGACTGCAGGTAGACTCCTGCTGTGTCACACATAACTACCTCACGTGCAGCTGGCCAACCCACGGTCATCTCGGACTACTTCAGATGGTATTGGTATTCTCAGATTTCAAAATCTTTTTCTTTTTAGAGAGAGAGAGAAAGACAGACAGACAGGAAGGGAGAGAGATGAGAAGCATCAATTCAGTTGCAGCACCTTGATTGTTCATTGATTGCTTTCTGATATGTGCCTTGACTGGGGTGCTGCAGCTGAGCCAGCGACCTGTGGGCTCAAACCAACAACTATGGGGTCATGTCTATGGGCCCATGCTCAGGCTGGCAACCTCGAGGTTTTGAACCTGGGTTCTCAGCATCCCAAGCTGATGCTCTATCCACTGTGCCACCACCTGGTCAGGCTCAAAAGTTTTCATGTGTTTAAACAAATTTGATGAGGAAGAGATGTTCTGAAATTGTTGCAAATCTGTTCTTCAGCTATCATTGGATATGTAAAGACATTATACACTAATGTGTTTCTGTACATGTTAGTTGTTTTTGCTTATTTATCATATGATTATATGATAGGAAAAAATGGTCCCTGAGAACTAAAATGTAAAAGATTGCGACATTTTTTGAATAAAGAATCATGGTGTCTGGCTACATAGCATGTGCTCATAAGCATTATATAATACTATACTACTTCTTAAATAAGAGCCAGCCTTTATTGAGTACGTATTTAACTATGTGCTGGGTGTTGTTGTAAACCTTTTTAGCATTATTAGTTTAATTTTTACAACAACCCTATGAAGGAAGGTACTCTCATGAATCCTCGTTTTACAGATAAAGAAACTTCTTCCTTTACCAGCTCTGTGATCTTGGCCAAATTACCTAACCTTTTTGAATGTTAGTTTTCTGTTAAGTATATAATACATACCTCAAAGGAATTTTGTGAAGTAAAAAGATAGGAACACAGATGAAACGCTTAGTAACCTGTTGGAGATCAGTTCATTTTAGTTGGCGTCGTTCTTCTGCTAAGCAAACATTCATGGACTTAAAAATAGATTGAGGTATTACTATCTGCAAGAACATAAACTAGAGCCCAGGTATGGAGCCTGCTAATACCTGCTGTAGGTTTGCATCAGACATTAAAGTCATATGAAGTTTGAGAGTGTTCTGGCAGATGATCTGTCATCCTCTTGAATTAGGCTTGGTGAACGACAGCATACTGAGCGACCCCTTGCTCAAGTCAGCGACCTTTGGGCTCAGGCTAGTGACCATGGTGTGATGTCTATGATCCCACGCTCAAGCCAGCAACCCCGCGCTCAAGCTGTTGAGCCCATGCTCAAGCCAGATGAGCCTGCACTCAAGCCGGTGACCTCAGGGTCTCAAACCTGGGTCCTCCGCTTATTAATGTAAATGTCTTTAGTTCTGATTTTGTTCCTCTGTTTTCAAAATAAAATGTAGATAGATACTCTTAAAAAGGTAAAACAGTTTAGAAATTACTTGTACTTGGCCATGGAATATGGTTTTTACTTATACTTTGTTGTATGTATTAAGTTTCCTGTTGCTGCAAAATAAATTACAAAGATTTAATGGCTTAAAACCACACACATTTATTGGCTCCCAGTGGTGCAGGTAGAAATCCAGGCTGTGTTCCTAGCTTCTCTGCTCAGGCTATCACAAGACTAAAATTAAAGTTTCAGCTAAACTGAATTCACATCTTGTGGCTCTGGGGAAAACCACCTTCTAAGCTTGTTTAGACTGTTGACAGAATCCATTCAGTTCCTCTTGGTTGTGAGAATGAGGTCGGAAATCCCCTTGCTCACTGTCTGTCAAAAGTCTCCCAGGCCTCCTAGAGACCACCCACATTCTTTGCCACATGCCCCTCCATCTTCTAGTCAGCAAGGGTATGTTGAGTCTTCATACACTGAATCTCTGACTTCTGCTCAGACCAGCCAGGGGAAACTTAGCTTTTAAAGGACTCATGTAAATAGGTCAGACTTTTTTGAACTCTCCCATAATAGTGTAATTTTGGGGACCTAAATTGCATCTACAAAATCCCTTCACAGCAGTGCCTAAATTAGTGTTTAATTGAATACCAGAGAAGGAGTACAGTAGGGGCCAGGAGTCTTGGGGTCTCTCTTACAGTTCTGATTACAATGTGCATGTATCAGATTATTTTCTAACAAATAATTTCAAATACAGTACTGAGGGCTTCCTGAAAATCTCACTGAAGAGTTGGAAAAGCTCCCCAAATTACCTATTCTATCTTGTGGCATTCTACTCAGTATTCATCATAGATTGTTTCACTTCTTAAAGTAATGCAAGTTTTTCTTTGCAATATAAAGGAAATACAGGTACACCTTGGAGATATTGCAGGTTGGGTTTCCAATAACCATAATTAAGTATTGCAGTAAAGTGAGTATCGCAATAAAGTTGAAACTTTTTTGCTGTTAGAAGGTCTTGCCTTCAGTGTGTAAAAACCACACCACCTAGGAAGTACACTAAAACTAGGGATGTCTATATTCTCTGTTTCACCTAAATCAGGCTTTGATAACATGGCATCCTTACTGGTTGTTAGGAAAGCAGCTATGTTAGGCTTACTCGCTGTACTTTGTATGATCAGTGCATGAGCACGTGGCAGAGCCAGAGCCACATGTGTATAGCCACAGTGTAAGGGTGCTTTCACTGAGGGCGGTTTTGCACAGAGTACTTGCCTGCCACTGTGAGGGGCCATTTTGCTGTTCATTTGCCTGCCACCATGTGCAGCAGTTTCCCCTGCCTGTTTGCTCCCTCACTGTTGGGAGAATCTAATAAATGGGAAAGGCCCACCGCTTTCTGGCTCTGCAGTTCCTCTACTGTCTGCTCGATTCCAGTGTGAACCTGCCTGCCTCAGCCACCGGCCTTACATCTGGTGCTCTGAGCAGGATTCGGATCAGACTGATACGGAGTGCCAACACCCTTGAAGAGGAGTGGCTGTTCTTGAAGATGTGGTTCCCTGTGCTAACCTTTTTGGGGGTTGTTGGCTGGATGTTTTTTACAGCCCAGCGAGCAGAAACTGAAAGCTCTGTGCCAGAGGCTGTGCGAGGTAAACAACTCCATTGTGCGCTTGAGTGAGCATGCACAGTGGCAGAAACTGCAGCCGTTGCTAGAGAAGGAGGCAAACTACTTTTGAGAGCTTCACTGTGAAATGCAGGCTGAACACCAACAGTGCCTGGAATTGGACCAGTCGCTTGAGAAGTAATTACGAGTTCAAGAACTCCAGTTTGCCCTAGAAGCTGAACACTGGCAATAGCAGTTGTTAGAGAAACAACTATGGGTTCAAGAGGTTGAGTTCCTCCTTCCGGCCAAGAGTTGGCAGCCACAGGAGCCAAAGTGGTCGCTGAAGGAGGACTTGCATTTGTGTGGGCATAGTGGTTCTGAGACAGTGGTAGCAGGCGTTTCCAACTCCTCGAGGAAGAGGAGGTTCAGGCTGAAATTGCTGTTGTCAGACTCAGAGCCCGGCTGGTGGTAAAATCCCATGAGGTAAACCCCAGCAGCCAAGAGGACCTCAGCGGCAGTCAGTGCCCTCCGCAGGTAGTGGAGCACTCTGTGGTCTAGCCTGACACCCAGGTGGGGTTGATGGAGTTAGGGATTAAACTCAGGCAGAAACTCACTGAGTCCCTGGCAGCTTGGTTGTTGTGGTTGTGGGACATAGGAGGGGTGGTCCACCATGGCATCATGCTCTTCAGAACAGAGAGAGAGAACTTAGCCTCATTACCATGCACTCCTGCTTGAGGCAGTGTCTTCAGAACTGCCATGATAACAAGGAAACCATACCCTATTAGAATGAGTGATGGCTGTCATTTGTACAGTCTAGCAGAATGCTGGAGACTTGCTGGGGGCAGTGAGTCTGTGGCAGTAGTGTACTGAGCTATAGCAGGTCCTCTGGGAAGTGGCTATGAGAATGCTGCTTTCAATCTGAGGTCCTGTGGGTGAGAAGAGGAAGTATTTATGGAAGGGATGAGGGACCTTATTCTCTGTAGTGCCCCATCGGGCCTTTTTGAGTCACTAGTGGCTATCTGGAGCCCTTATGGGGGCAGTTCATCAATGCTGTTACACGGACGGTGGCAGATTTGGGGGAGGTGGAAGCAGCATAGAACCATATGGCTGTGTGGGCTGCTGCCTGTGCTGTGCCACCCCATCCCGCTCTCCCCTCCCCAGCCCCCCGACTAACAAGAGAAATGGGCCTGTAAAGGTTACCCAAACACAGATGTGGGTAGATTTTATTGTGGCCAGAGCAGATAAAGAGAAATTGGATGGCAGGTCTAATTGAATCCTGTTAGAGTTTTGTGGTAGCTTAAGGCAGAACAGAGGTTCCAGCTGCTGAATAAGTGGGGGAAGCGTGCAGTCTGGCAGCTGCCAAGAAAATGGCTAGCATTTGCATTGCATAGTTGCAAGATTATATGATGGAGACAGCTGTGGGAGAGGAGGATCCCCAGGACCCATCTAGCAGGGATAGGCAGGGGGCTGTAGGCCCCATGTTAAATTGGCAATCTACTGGCCCCCTTCTAATGTACAACAGGTGTTGGCCTTAGCAAGCACAAAGTGCTTTTGCATCAGCTAAGAGAACTGTCAAGGCAGCACAGACCTTGAATGTATTTGACCCCACCAGGCCCTGTGAGCTGCTGAGGGGTTTGGATAAGGTTTGTGGCAATGTACAGAATGCTTATGTAAAGTCTCTGAGGTCTGTTATCAAAGAGCTGTATGGCTAGTTGCCTGTAATGGACCTTCACCTTGGGTGATTTGCACAGACAGCTGGGCTGTCCATTGTGAACTGATCATTGAGTGGTGTGATGGACTCTTGAAGCAGGGACTGCAACAAGAGGGGGGCACTTGCTTCCTTGGTGGATGGACATGCCACATGTGGACAGTGTAAGAAATCCTGACAGGCGCAGGGCATAGCACCTGTGGAGGCCCTCCTGCGTTGGGAAGCTGCTCCCATTCAGTTGCAGAAATGCATCAAGGACACTTTCTTCAGTGGACATGACCCTGGAATTTACAGGCCCCCCACCTACGATGGATGGCCTTTTTGGGGTGGGGGGGTAGAGGTGGGCCTCCAGTTAACTCTGGGCAGCGTGCTCAGGGAGACCGTGTGAAGGGCACCTTTGTAGTTATTGTCATTTTTGGTATAACTCATGCCTTTGTTGTAGTCTTGACTGTTTCTGTTTCTGTAATCTATCTCACTCTTTGCATAGGGACCATCGCGGAAGATATCTGTCCTGTAGATTGTGAGGCGAGCAACCCTAAAGGGGTGGATTGTTGGGAAAACAGTTGTGTTAGGCTTGCTCACTTGCACTTTGCATGATTAGTGCATGAACACATGGCAGAGCAACATGTGCGTGGTCTAAGGCTGCAGGTGCTTGGACTTGGGAGATTGCCGATCACTTCCCCGCGGCAGTGAGGGGCCATTTTGCTGTTCGTTCACTTGCTGCTGTGAGAAGTGGTTTGCCCCTGCCTGTTTGCTTGCCCATGAATACAAGAGTCTATTAAACAGGAATGGCCCACTGCTCTCTGGCTCTGCAGTTTCTCTGCCGTCTGCCTGAGTCCAGTGTGAACCTGCCTGGCCTCGACCACTAGTATTACATTGGTTTTGAAGTAAATTCCAGGGACATCTCACAGATCCACCATCATAAATTCAAGCAGTGGAATCTCTGTGTGCCTGTAGGTAAATTATATTTTGCTTCTGTTCCCTAAACTGGCAGATGGGCACCATGAAAGTTCAGTTGTCAGGAATGAGATAATTAACTCTTGATAATGTTTCTCCTGTTACTGTTATGAGTTCTAGTTTTCCCTCAGCGCTTGGTAATTTCTTAATAAAGTTATGCTACTCCTTTCCCCCTTTACATTATTGACTAGCTAAGAGAAAATTATATACTTAAATGGTATGGAATCATGGGAAGTTATACGGGGGAATGTGCAGTGCTTGTGAAAATTCATAATATAAAAAAATCATCTAAAAATTATTTCTGCTGGTGTTTTGGAATTATTTTTGTAATTTTTGTTAGGCTTTATATCTCCATTCTCTGGGAAGTTGGAAGGCAGTTTAAAATATCAGTTGGCTTAAATTTAGATTTTGTTGTAAATAATCCCAATACAGGGAAATTGAAACTTGCTTGTATTTGAGAATTATTATAAGAGACTTGGACATATATATTAAGAGCACATTTCAATGTTAGTAGCCAAAGTTGTGAAAAGTATTTTGTATTTGCCAGATTTCTCTTTTTTAAAAATTCCACTTGTTAGTAAGGGCTAGGTTTATAGGTGTACTTAAATATAGTGACTGTGTTTGGACAATTACATGTATTCAGTTTGCTTAAACTGTCTTTCAATAGAATTCAGTGTTGATACGTGGAAAACTGCGAAGTAATTATGAGTAATTAGTGGTTCTCAGATTTTAGAATACATAAAGTTCATAGCGAGATTATTAAAACATCAATTCCTGGGTCTCATCCTCAGGACTCAGACTTAGGGTACCTGGGATGGTACTAAGAATTTGGATTGATAACAGTCTCAGGCAGCGCTGCCAGTGAAATGGTCTGAGTTGTACTGCACTAGATAATGTTTGATTTGTGAAAATAACTAGACTTTAGAACTAACAGGTTAATTTTTTGGTCTAGGGGTGTTTTTTTTTATGGTCCTTTATGACATAATTATGGCCTAAAATTACAAGTTATGCTTTGTTGTATTATTACTTTTTATATCTAGTGACTAATACATTAGGCAGGATTTAGCCAATATGTAAACAATGTGTAAAAAAATTGTAAAATATTACTACCATTATTGGTATTTGCGGTTTTTTGTACTAATGAGCTATAATAACATTTTACTTGAACAATTATATCAAAATAAAATAGCCTGAATTGTAATAAAAATTTTACTTGAAATTAATTTCTAATTGTGGTAGATAACTATATATTTTTTTGTTTACAGGCAGTACTTAATTTTCCTAAATATTGTGAACCTGTGGTGAAAGGAGAAGGTACCTATGTAATTTTATTTATTCACTTTTTTTTTTTTTTTGTATTTTTTTCTGAAGCTGGAAACGGGGAGAGACAGTCAGACAGACTCCCGCATGCACCCGACCGGGATCCACCTGGCACGCCCACCAGGGGCGACGCTCTGCCCAACAGGGGGCGATGCTCTGCCCCTCAGGGGCGTCACTCTACCGCGACCAGAGCCACTCTAGCGCCTGGGGCAGAGGCCAAGGAGCCAACCCCAGCGCCGGGGCCATCTTTGCTCCAATGGAGCCTTGGCTGCAGGAGGGGAAGAGAGAGACAGAGAGGAAGGGGGGGGGGTGGAGAAGCAAATGGGCGCTTCTCCTATGTGCCCTGGCCGGGAATCGAACCCGGGTCCCCCGCACGCCAGGCCAACGCTCTACCGCTGAGCCAACTGGCCAGGGCCTTCACTTTTTTTTTTTGAAAAAAGTTTTGTAAGCTTTAAATTATTGAAATTTTCTTTCCTTTGGGGTAGCAAGTGAACGTGATACTCGCAAACTCTGGAGAAATATTGAACCTCATTTGAAGAAAGCCATGCAGACTGTTTATCTCAGGGAAGTATCCAGGTAATTTTCTATTTAGTATGAGTGTATTGTTTCTGTATTTTTATTTGTGATATTTACTAAGCATACATGTTTTCCTTTACCTTCTTTACATTGGGAAGAAAATTGGGAGGTTGAATTATTTCTTGTTTTGAGAAGGACAATTTTTTTCTTCTTTTTTTTCTGGAGCCCAGGTGCTGTGGGAGCCCTCTCTGGGGCCTCGCTGAGCTCAGGTCTAAAAAGCCCACATTTCCCATTTGGATGACAGTGGCCCCACCTCCTTCCTGAAGAGGAAATCAGCCCTTTGTTCCTGCCTCCCTGCTTTAGCTGGGGTGTTTCATCTCATCTCTGGCCTTTTAGACCGAGATTTATACACAATCAGCTCCCTGTGTTTTTAGGCCTTCACACTTGGGCTAGAATTGTACCACCAGCTTTCCTGGGTCTCCAGCTTACAGACAGCAGATCGTGGGACTTGTCAGCCTTCAGAATCACATGAGCCCATTACAGTAGCAAACAAACAAAGATACACAGGGCGGAAATCAGGGTGTCAGGAAAGCTGCGTTTCTCCCGAAGGTTTTGGAGGAGAATCTGTTTCCTTGACATTTCTGTCATCTAGGAGCAGGTTCATGGCCCCTTCCTTCATCTTCACAGTGCATGTCTCAAGTCTCTGCCTCTCTCACTGTAGTTCCTCTCTAGACAAACAGGTTTTAACCAGTGTGTTACATAATTTGAAATAAGGTACAGGCAGTCAGTGGGTTATGAACGAGAGAGTTTCTGTAGGTTGGTTCTTTTTTTTCTTCTTCTTCTTTTACAGAGTCAGAGAGAGGGACAGATAGGGACAGACAGACAGGAACGGAGAGAGATGAGAAGCATCAATCATCAGTTTTTTGTTGCGACACCTTAGTTGTTCATTGATTGCTCTCTCATATGTGCCTTGACCACGGGCCTTCAGCAGGCTGAGTAACTCCTTGCTCAAGCCAGCGACCTTGGGTCCAAGCTGGTGAGCTTTGCTCAAACCAGATGAGCCTGCACTCAAGCTGGCGACCTCAGGGTCTCGAACCTGGGTCCTCCTCATCCCAGTCTGACGCTCTTATCCACTGCGCCTCCACCTGGTCAGGCTATAGGTTGGTTCTTAAGTTGAATTGTAAGTTGGAACAGGTACATCTACCTGTTAAATGCAATTCAGACATATGTTTGTCTTAACATAGTATTTTTATCTTTTTGTGCATATAAATATTTGAACATTTTCAAATCTACAGACCTATCTTGTTTTTAACCCAGGTACTGACTGTGTATGTTTAACAATTACAAAATTTAAAAAATCTGGACAGCTACAGGAAATCAGTTTTAGCTTTGTTTTTTATATTTAATGAGATATTTGAATGGTATCATGAGAATTTGATTATTAAAGAAATGTGTAAATCAAGTCATAAAGCTACATTTGTCTTTTATTAGAATTTCATAGTAATGAAACTGCTCAGGAAACATGGTGACACATAGTACAGTGGGAAGAACATGGTTTTTATTTCCAGCTCAGCCACTTTTTGCCTTATGGGGTCTGAGCTAGTCACCTAAAAAACGCTATTCCTCAGCTTCCTTCTGTATTAATCCTTAGAAGATTTAAATAACATATGTAAAAATGATTTGTGAATAATAAAAGTACCGTATAGATGTTAGATTAAGCCTAGGTTACAAAGCAACATGGGAAATTTAAAAACATCGGTGCTATCTCCTTTTTTCACTTTCTAGTCAATTTTACTATTTTTCCCTTATAAATACTTTATTCTCTCAGCTGTTTTTGTAACTTTGATTTCAATTTAATCAGTTGAAGAAAATTTAGTAGTTAAAATTTAATAGTTTCTAAATAAGTATGAACATTACAAAGATACTATTATTCTTCTTTCAATAATAAAAAGTTATTGATAAGAAGTTAGTAAAAATTGTGATCTGCTTTTTTAAAGGTAGGAAAAAAATTGACTGTTTGCTATAATGATTCTTACATAACAATGAAAGAAAGGACTTAGCCTTGGTCAGTTGGTTTAGTGGTAGAGTGTTGGCTTGGTGTGTGGATGTCCCAGGTTCGATTCCTGGTCAAGGCACACAGAAGAAGCACCCATCTGCTTCACCAGCCCCCCCTCTACTTCTCTCTCTTTCTTCTCCTTCCCTCTTGCAGCCATGGCTTGATTAGAGCGAGTTGACCCTAGGCTCTGGGGATGGCTCCATGGCCTCTGCCTCAGGAGCTAAAATGACTCTGGTTACAGTGGAAACAAGGGCCCCAGATGGGCAGAGCATCGCCCCCTAGTGTGCTTGCTGGGTGGATCCTGGTTGAGGCACATGCAGAATCTGTCTTTGCCCCCCCTCCTTTCACTGAAATAAGATGAGATGAGATGATAAATGAAATGATAAATGAAATGAATGAAATACTTAGTTTCCCATAGGACAATGGTGGCCACCTAAATCTAGTTCTTTCCACAAGATCAGTAAGAAATATAAAACTACTTATAACCCTTTCCTGAAGCACAACTAGGAGTCTATGAGGTGACTACAAACTTCAAGTTATATGTAAATAGTGAAATAACCAAAGTTTGCAGAGCCAGCGCTGAAACTCACAGAAATGAAAAGTTAAATAAAGGCTGTGGAAAAGAGGAGAGGACAGTGGGGCATGGGACAGTGTTGACTAGTAGTGGTGACATACAGATGAAATCACGTTTAGAAAGTCTAACCCTAACGAGAAAGATATTAAGAACAAGTCTGAGACCCTAAGGTTAGAGTTGTAGGTACTGGAAAATCAGAAGGAAGTGTCTTAGGACTGTAGGACAAGAATTAGCCTGGCAGTCTGGGAGAGGACTATTTCTGAGAGGAGACCGGGAGGTGATGTGGAAGGGCATGGAAGCTTGGTAGTGAAGACAGAGCAAGCGGTAGAAATTAAGGTGATATCCTCCCCAGTCCCTATCCCCGTTAATGTCAAACAAGATGATAGTGATAAAATCAGGAGATAAGTCCATTTCTGTCAGTTAAAATGGCATTACACCTATATTAAAGAAATTGCACTTCATTATTCTAAAAGAAAAAAAGTACTTTAGAATAAAGAAATCTGAGTCATCCAAAATCCTACCCTCACACCTGCGTTCATAGAATCATCTGTTTTCTGATCCAGGCAAACCTTAGACATTTCAAAGAGAAAACAAAATAGAAAAGCCATGAAAAGATTATTATAAGAAGAAACAGAATATGGGAGTAAAAACATTTTAGCTAATGAAATTGCCGCCTTCCCACCCAAAACAAAGGAGGGGAAGATGTAGCACAATATTTCAACCTGATTCAGAAATTTTAAACCAGCATTTTCAGATATGAAAAATATACCTTAAATTAGAAATTAAGCAATTTAGTATAAGTGTCCAAAGAAGAAGAGGTTGGAAAACAAAATTTAACCAAACTCAGAAATCAAATTCAAACAAAATTAGTTGCCTCAGAAATGAAAATGAAATTTTAAGATTTCCAAGGAGAGTGAATTCAGCTGAGAATATAATAAAGGATATTGAGGAGAGGAATGAAAACCAAGAGAACAAAACTAAATAAAGATAAAAATAGTCAAACAGTATATAATAAATGTGACAGGCAAAGAAGATTCAATATACATATGTATAATTGGAGTTTTTGAAGAAAGGAAACAAAAGATATGAATTAAGTTCTGAAACTATACTCTTATGAAAACTTTCAAGTTAAAAAGACTTGGTTCTCCATATTAAAAGGACCCACAGTAGTCAGTTCTGACACTATCCTAGGCTATTGCTCTGTAACAAATTACCACAAATAAGTAGCTTAAAACAAGGCACATTATTTATTTTACCTTTCTGGATATCAGAAGTCTAAAACAGGTGCTAAGGACTGTATTCGTTCTGGAGGTTTTGGGGGAAAATCTGTTCTTTGCTTTTTCCAGCATCTAGAGGCTACCTGCAGTCTTCAAAGCTAGCAATGTATCCTTTTTTCTTCTGACCACTTGTCTTTCTTAGAAAAATCCTGTGATTATATTGGGCTACCCAGATAATCCAGAATAACTCTCCGACCTCCAGATCCTTTTACTGCACAAAGTAACATTCGCAGGTTGCAGGGATTGGAACATGGACATCTTTAGGGACCATTATTTAGCCTATTGCAGAGACTTTCTTATACTCTTCACATTAAAAATTAGGATTGAAGTAAATACTGTCTCTGAGTTTCCAGGTAGAATGATAAGTCACTTAGAAAGGAAACTGAATCTAATCAAGACAAGTGGAACAACTTTTTCAAGAAACTCAAGGAGAGAGGAGGTGTCAGGCAAGGTGTTTTATATCCAACCAATCTGTCATTCAAGTATCAGGGCTATAGAAAAACAGTTTTAAACATGGAAGAACTCAGGGAACACTGTGCTCATAAACCTCTTCTGAAGCATCTTCTGATGACAACATTGGTGCAACAGAGTTGACTGGGGAAACTACCAAAAGGATTTATAATGATCACTAATTTAATTTTAGCTCAAACTAAAAGATGGGATCAAAGGTTGAAAGAATACTTTATATGTATTATATGTTCTGACAGGGTAAGAATAACAGTTACAAAGTTAAAAAATGCAAAGAAGAGGGAGAGAGAAAGGGCAAAGAACAAACTCAGTGATGTACAGGTAAGAGAAGAGTGCCAAAGAATTTAGAAGTTAAAACTAAATTAAAAAAAAATGTACTCAAAGAAGTCTGTTAGCCCTTTCACTCTTTTCCTAACCACATAGAATTTCTGGTCTATACTTTGTATCTTTTTTCAAAAATATTTAAATATATACATATGTGTCTTTATAGATGCAAAGGGCTCTTAAACCCTTTTTTTAAATTTTAATTTTTTAATTTTATTTAGAAAATTAACAGGGTGACATTAATCAATAAGAGTACATTGGTTTCAGGTGAACTTTTTTTAATAAATGTATTTTATTTAGTTTTTTAAATTTTAATTTATTGTAGTTACATAAATTGTAGTGCCCCACGAATGCATCCCCCCTCCTCGTGGTGTTCCCCACAACATCCCCTTTCCCCACACCCCGCAGCGCCCTCCCCCTTTCCTTCCAGGATTAGTTTTCTGCTCTGTAAGATGTGTTTTGTGTGTATAATTTCACCAATCTCTTTCCCTTTTCTGATCCCTTCCTAGCATCCCCTTTCCCTCTGTCCACTTCCCCTCTGGATCCATTAATGCCACCTCTGTCTCTATTCCGTTTCTCAGTTCATATTGTTCATTGGATTCCTCAAATGAGTGAGATCATATGATATTTTTCTTTCTATGCCTGGCTTATTTCACTTAATAGTTTCCAGGTCCATCCATATTGTTGTAAAAGGTAAGATTTCCTTCTTCCTCACAGCTGCATAGTATTCCATTGTGTATATGTACCACAGCTTTTAATCCATTCATCCACTGACGGACACTTGGGCTGTTTCCATATCTTTGCTATTGTGAACAATGCTGCCATAAACATGGGGATGCATTTCTTCTTTTGAATCAGTAATGTGGTGTTCTTGGGATATATTCCTATAAGTGGGATAGCTGGGTCAAAAGGCAGTTCCATTTTAAATTTTTTGAGGAATTTCCATACTGTTTTCCACAGTGGCTGCACCAGTCTGCATTCTCACCAGCAGTGCAGGAGGGTTCCCTTTTCTCCACATCCTTGCCAGCACTAATTATGTGGTGTTTTGTTAATGAACGCCATTCTGACTGGTGTGAGGTGGTATCTCATTGTGGTTTTAATTTGCATTTCTCTAATGATTAGTGATGTTGAACATTTTTTCATCTGTCTGTTGGCCATCTGTATGTCCTCTTTGGAGAAGTGTCTATTCATTTCTTTTGCCCATTTTTTGATTGGATTGTTTGTCTTTCTGGTGTTGAGTTTTACAATTTCTTTATAAATTTTGGTTATTAACCCCTTATCAGGCATATTGTCGAATATATTCTCCCATTGTGTAGTTTGTCTTTTTATTCTGTTCTTATTGTCTTTAGTTGTACAAAACCTATTTAGTTTGATATAGTCCCATTTGTTTATCCTGTCTTTTATTTCACTTGCCCATGGAGGTAAATCAGCAAATATATTGCTGCAAGAGATGTCGGAGAGCTTACTGCCTATGTTTTCTTCTAAGATGCTTATGGTTTCATGACTTACATTTAAGTCTTTTATCCATTTTGAGAGGGTTTTTTTTGTGAATGGTGTAAGTTGGACATCTAGTTTCATTTTTTGCAGGTAGCTGTCCAATTTTCCCAACACCATTTGTTAAAGAGACTGTCTTTACTACATTATATGCTATTACCTCCTTTGTCAAATATCAATTGTCCATAAAGGTGCAGGTTTATTTCTGGGTTCTCTGTTCTGTTCCATTGATCTATATGCCTGTTCTTATGCCAGTACCAAGCTGTTTTGAGTACAATGGCCTTGTAGTATAACTTGATATCAGAAAGTGTGATACCACCCACTTTATTCTTCTTTTTCAAGATTGACGAGGCTATTCGTGTTCTTTTTTGGTTCCATACAAATTTTTGGAATATTTGTTCTATGTCTTTGAAGTATGTCATTTGTACTTTAATAGGAATTTCATTGAGTTTATAAATTGCTTTGGGTAATATAGACATTTTAATGATGTTTATTCTTCCTAACCATGAGCATGGTATATGCTTCCACTTGATTGTATCTTCATTGATTTTTTTATCAATGTTTTATAATTTTCTGATTACAAGTCTTTAACCTCCTTGGTTAAATTTATTCCTAGGAACTTAATTTTTTTTGTTGTTGCAATAGTGAAGGGAATTGTTTTTATTATTTTCTCTTTCAGACAGATCATTTTTGGTGTGTAAAAATGCCTGTGATTTCTGAGTATTTTATATCCTGCCATCTTGCTGAATTCATTTATCAGGTCGAGTAGTTTTTTTGACTGAGACTTTAGGGTTTTCTATGTATAGTATCATATATCATCAGCAAATAATGATAGTTTTACTTCTTTTCCAATTTTGATGCCTCTTATTTCTTCTTGTCTGATTGCTGTAACTAGGACTTCAGAACTAAGAGTGGTGAAAGGGGTACCCTGCCTTGTTCTTGATCTTAAGGGGATTGCTTTTAACTTTTGTCCATTGAGTATGATGTTGGCTGTTGGTCTGTCATAGATGGATTTTATTATGTTGGGGTATGTTCCCTGTATTCCCACTTTGCTGAGAATTTTTTATCATAAATGGGTGCTGGATTTTATCAAATGCTTCTTCTGCATCTATTGATATCATGTGATTTTTGTCCTTCCTTTTGTTTATGTGATGAAACACATTGATTGATTTGCAAATATTGTACCAGCCTTGCCTCCCCAGAATAAATCTCACTTGATCGTGATGTATAATTTTTTTCATGTATTCTGGATCTGGTTTGCTAATATTTTGTTTAGGATTTTAACATCTAAGTTCATCAGGAATATGGTCTATACAGCTAGTGCTTGATTTACGACCACAATTGGTTCTGACAGACTGGTTGTAACATGACTTGGTCGTAAGTTGAGTAGGCTATATGTACAGTACTGTGAAATGATGTTATAAAAATCTTTAAGTCATATTTTATTATAATTTTTTTCATTATTGTTATATATCATAATTTCTTTGTTCATTTTATGCCATTTGTACATCTCTACACCATTTTGTTTCTTATTTTTACATTCGTCAAGTTTAAGTAAAACACTGCATTACCAGTACAACTGGTTTAATATTTGCAAAGACAATTTCCTCTTGGTAGACATCTTGGGAGGGGTTTGATGAAAAATATCCAAGACACAAAACACAAATTGCTGTACCGAGTCTGTGATAACAGTTGAAATGGTGCACGCGGAGATGGTAGTGCTGCCGGAAGCTGGTCTGCACTGTCGTACACCCAGCTGGGCAACGCTTGCACTGCCAGACGCGGAGCAGTTGTGGCTAGCAATTGGAGTCATAAAGTCGAATGGTCGTAAGTTGCATGGGTCGTAAGTCGATCAATATTTGTAGTTTTCTTTCTTTGTGTTGTCTTTGCCTGGTTTTGGAATCAGAATTATGCTCGACTCTTCAAAGGAGCTTGGAAGTCTTCCTTTCTCTTGAATTTTTTGAAATAGCTTGAGAAGGATAAGAGTTAGTTCTTTTTTGAATGTTTGGTAGAATTTGTCAGTGAAGCCATCAGGCCCAGGCCGTTTGTTGGGAGTTTTAGGTTTTCTGATTCTTCCAGATTGATTTTTGAGAGATTGTAATTTTCAAGGAATTTGTTCATTTCACCTAGGCTGTCTAATTTTTTGACATACAGCTCATCATAGTATTTTTTTACAATCCTTTGTATTTCTGCTGAGTCAGTTGTTACTTCTCCGCTCTCATTTCTAATTTTATTTATTTGAGTCTTCTCTCTTTTTTCTTGGTGAGTCTGGTTAAAGGTTCATCTATCTTGTTTACCTTTTCAAAGACTCAGCTCTTGGTTTCACTGATCTTCTGTATTGCTTTTTAGCCTCTGTGTCATTTATTTCCACTCTGATTTTTATTATTTCCTTCCTTCTACTTCCTCTGGGCTTTACTTACTGTTCTTTTTCTAGTTCTTTTAGTTGCAGGGTTGTTTATTTGAGCTTTTTATAGTTGTTTATTTGAGCTTTTTCTAGCTTCTTAAGGTATGCCTGTAATGTTATAAACTTCCCTCTCAGGACTGCTTTTGCTGTGTCCCATAAATTTTGAGTTGATGTATACTCATTATCGTTCGTTTCTAGGAATTTTTTTATTTCTTCTTTGCTCTCATTGTTAACCCATTTGTTATTTAATAACATGCTATTTAGTTTCCAAGTGTTTGAGTGTTTTTCAGTTTTTCTGTTGTGGTTGATTTCTAGTTTCATGCCATTGTGACCAGAGAAAGTGCTTGATATGATTTCAATCTTCTTAAATTTGTTGAGACCACTTTTGTGCCCTAACATGTGGTCTATCCTAGAGAATGTACCATGAGCACTTGAAAAGACTGTATATTCTGCTGCTTTAGGGTGAAAGGTTCTGAAAATATTTATTAAATCCAGTAGACTAGTGTGTCCCTTAATTCTGCTCTTCTTTTGTTAATTTTCTTTCTTGAAGATCTATCCAGTGCTGTTAGTGGGGTATTGAAATCCCCTACTATTATAGTATTGCTGTTGATCTTGCCCTTTATGTCCATCAAACTCTGTTTTATATAGTTAGGTGCTCCTATATTAGGTGCATAGATATTTATAATGGTTATCTCTTCCTATTGGATAGCTCCCTTTTTAATTATGGAGTGACATTCCTTATCCCTTACTGTAGTCATTGTTTGAAAGTCTATTTTGTCAGATATAAGTATTGCTACCCCAACTTTTTTTTTGGCATTTGTGTGAAATATTTTTACCATTCTTTTACTTTCAGTATATGTTTATCTTTTGTTTTGAGGTGTGTCTCTTGTAGACAGCATGTGTGCAGGTCCTATTTTCTTATCCATTCAGCTACCCTATGTCTTTTGATTGGAGCATTTAATACATTTACATTTAAGGTTATTATCGATATGTAGTTGTTTATTGCCATTTTTTTTTAAATCTACATTCCTCTTTTACTAGATATTTTTCCTGCTTTGTTCTGTTTACATCAGGCCCCTTAACATTTCTTCCAACATTGGTTTGGTTGTGATGAATTCCTTGTGTTTTTTTTTTTTTTTTTTCTGGGAAGCTTTTTATTTCTCCTTCACTTTTAAACGATAGTCTTGCTGGATAAATGAGTCTTGGTTGTAGGTTCTTGTTCTGCATTACTTTGACTATTTCTTGCCATTCCCTTCTGGCCTCAATTGTTTCTGTTGAAAAGTTGAATGTTATCCTTATGGGGGCTCATTTGTAGGTGATTGACTGTGTTTCTCTTGGAGCTTTTAGTATTCTTTCTTTATCTCTTAGCTTTGGTGTTTGGATTATGATGTTTCTTGGTGTGGGTCTCTTTGGGTTCTTTTTTAATGGGGTTCTCTCTGCTTCTTGAACCTGTATGACTTTTCTGCATCAATTTAGGGAAATTTTCAGCTATACTTTCTTCAATCAGGTTCTGTATTCCTTGTTCATTCTCTTCTTCAGGAACCCCTATTATATGGATATTGTTTCTTCTCATGTTCACAGAGCTGTCTTAGAGTTTCCTCAGACTTTTTGAGCCTATTTTCCTTTTGCTGTTCTGCTTCCATGCTTTCACTTATGTTGTTCTCTAAGGTGCTGATTCAATCCCCTGCTTCATCCAGCCTGCTTTTCATTCCTTCTAGTGTAGTGTTCATGTCTGATATTGTGTTTGTCATTTCTGTCTCATTCTTTTTTATAATTTCAGTGTCCTTTTTGATGCTTACAGTTTCTTTATTTAGGTGCTCATTAAGTCCATCCATTGTCGCTTTGAGATCCTTAAGCATCCTAACAATTATTATTTTAAACTCTGCATCTGGTAATTTGATTACTTCCATTTCATCCAGATATTTTTCTGGGATTTTTCTTTTTGATTCATATAGATTACATTTCTCTGTCTTCCCATTTTTTCTGTTTGTGTTTAGCAAGCTAGTTCAAGTTGTGGTCTCCTTAACTAGTAGAGCTGCTTTTTCGTTTTCTGTATCTTAACTTGGTCAGGTGTGAGGAGCCCTTCCTTAAGATGTCACTCTAACAAGGGTTGTTAGGTCCTGAACTGATGCTCTTGTATCTGGCATCTGGATGTGCCCTCCGTGCACCTTCTTGGCCGGAGCCTGGTGCAGACCAGTGGGGGTTGCTGTCTATGACTGGCCCTTCATCTAATTTTTTGTAGCAACAGGCAATCCAGATCATGTGGCTGCCTCTGCTGAGCCCAGGTACTGTTGTTAATATCAATTTAGGCTGACTTTTATCTACTTTTGGCCTGGAGGATGTTTGTTTAAATGTTCAGATTCCCCTGAGATCCGCTTTCTGCTGCCTCTCATTGGTGGCTACTTGTTGGGCTCAGTATTATAAATCAGGGGTTAGGTAAGATATTGAATGTGGCTTGTCCCTTCTCCTCAGGAGTTATTCTATCCAACCTTTTTAATTTTATTTTATATTTTTCTTTCTTTTCATCCCTTAGAAGGGTGCGGCCACAGGAATCCAATGGATGTGGCCTCTGTGTTCCCAAGGTGCAGTCTGTTCACAGGCCCACAGCCACCACTGCTGCTGCCTCAGGTGGTCAGGCAGGGATGTAGCTGACACCCACCCGCCATTGCGGTTGCTGCGGCCGCCGCCTCACCTCCACGGGTGGGACTGTGCACGCGTGCCTGGTCTGCAAGCTGTGGCTGGCCTTTGCTCGGCCACCTCCGGTGGGACTACTTTTTGCACTCGGGCCTCAAGCCCCGGGTGAGTGGTTATGAAAGAGGTTTTCTGCGTGGTCCCTTTAAGATGAATCCTGGGTCTGAGAAATCTGTCTCTTTCTCTCAAACAGTATCCTGGCTCATTTTGCAGCTAAATACTGTCCGTACGCCTCTTCTAGGCTCTGGGGCTACAGGTTGGGGCTCTGTTCCTGGGGCCAAGAACCCTCCCTTCTCAAGTAAAACCTCACCACCACGCAAGTCCTTCTGGGCCACCGTTCACTCCAGGGAGCTGGGCAGCCTCTCTGCATTTCTGCTTTTCCTACTAGTCTCAGTGTGGCTTCTTCGGTGATCTTTGGTTATAAATTCCTCTTGGTTTAGCCCAGAGTTGGTTTTTCCAGATGACTGTTCATAAAATTAAGTTGTAATCCACTTTGGTTCTGGGAGATGGAAGTTGGAACATCCGCCTACTCCATTGCCATTTTGCTGCCCCACTCTCAGGTGAACCCCCTTTTCAGTTAATCTGTAATGTGTAATATGTTTTCTTCACAAAAAGATGTAGAGCACAGAAATAAGGATTGCTAATCAGACCTCCTACTTCACTGAAACATTCTGAAAACCTTTAATGGGTGAATTATACCCATTTGTATTTATTGATGTGAAATGTATATGTTTTATTAATTTTGTAATATTAATTTGATGAATTTCTACATGTGGTTATTTTTTATTTTTTGGAAAAAAATTTTGGTAGGATGGTTTGCATTTTTATTCCAACTGGTTACCTTTCTAGTCATATATGTAGTGTCCTTAGTCCCCTTTTTTCTTTCAATGTGGCATAAAGGACAAGGAGACTTTCTAATAGTATAGTCGAGAAATGACATTCTAAAACTGGTTATACCTACTGATCTATTTGACAGTGTTCACATTGCTTCAAGTTAAATTACTTGTCCATCTCCCCCAATATTCATGACTCCCTTTACACATTTAAATTAAATTTTACTAAATTAAAAATAATAACCAGATATTTCGTATTTCCTAATTGAGATTAAGTACTTGGAATAAGGGGAATAAAGAAAAAGAATAAAGTTGTAGAATGCTAGATCCTAATTCAACAAGCTGTTGTTGGAATGTATGTTGGTTTTATATAGCTTTTATAGCAGTTTGGACAATTATGAGTAAAGACTTCAACCTGGTTTCCTGATTCACTTTAAAATTCTAGCCTATTCTATCTCAATTAATACAATTACTGTGACTGACTCACCTCTGGAAATTGGTAGTTCTTGTTTATTTAGAACATGGATGGACTTTTTTACTCAATTGAAATGCTGGTTCTGTTACCTATAGGTTTTGTAACTTTTGTCAAATTAGTTAACCTCATTGACTGTAAGATTTGCTGTTTGTAAAAAGGAAAAGAAATGGTAGTTTATCTCATAAATTTATGAGGATTAAGTGGGATATGTTAAGACCTGGGTTCATAAAAGGCAGTTCATAAATGTTACGGTCTCCTCTTTCCCCATGAAAGATGGTCAGTTTTTCCCTGGTTGTTCTTGGAGAGTTTAAATAACATTAAATGGGTAAGCACCAAAATAAATAAATAAATTACTATATAAGAAAATCACCAGTTTAAACCTTTTCAAGTCTAAGTTATAATATTGTGACTGATCAAAATTTATTTTTATTTATGAAAAGTAAGGAATATGAAAATGCTTTCTGATCTATAAAGCACTATCAACTGTAATGTGGAAAAAATGATCTGTTTTGAAAGTCAGTGTGTTAGATTAGGTTTGTTCTTCACATAGGTTACTAGTTCCCATTTGCTGTTTTCCTAAAATTTTCAACTGCTTGAAGATTTGAAAAAATATAGTATGATTTAGTACAGGGGTCCCCAAACTACGGCCCGCGGGCCACATGTGGCCCCCTAAGGCCATTTATCCGGCCCCCACCGCACTTCTGGAAGGGGCACCTGTTTCATTGGTGGTCATTGAGAGGAGCATAGTTCCCATTGAAATACTGGTCAGTTTGTTGATTTAAATTTACTTGTTCTTTATTTTAAATATTGTATTTGTTCCCATTTTGTTTTTTTACTTAAAAATAAGATATGTGCAGTGTGCATAGGAATTTGTTCATAGTTTTTTTTATACTCCAGCCCTTCAACGGTCTGAGGGACAGAGAACTGGCCCCCTATGTAAAAAGTTTGGGGACCCCTGATTTAGTATATTTAATTGTTCTGTTCTGGCATTTACTTTTAGATGAACATTTTAAGAGCCTTGTATGAGTTTTAGAGTTGGAGAGGGTCCTTAACAGATCATTGTGTCTACCATATTTTTTGCTCCATAAGACGCACCTGACCATAAGACACACCTAGGGTTTTAAGGAGGAAAATAAGAAAAGAAAATATTCTGAACCAAATAGTGTGTTAAAATATTTAATGAAGTACCGTATTTTTCACTCCATAAGATGCCCGGGCATTTTCCCCTCCACTTTTGGGGACGGGAAAGTGCGTCTTATGGAGCGAAAAATATGGTAATTGCCTTAGTTTTTGATGAGAAGGTTTTGATTTGTTCAAGGTCATACAGCTAAAACTTTGGTCTGCCAGGGCAGTCTTTTCACTACACTATGGTAGTGTTTCCTTATGAATTTGATTTGACATGATAATCACTTCATAGTCTTTGAATATTGGGCTGTTAAATAGTTTTAATTGCATGTAAGATCAGGGTGGGAAGTGGGAATAGCATGAACTCTGCAGACATCTACAAAGATTCCACTCTTAGCTCCAGCACTGACAGTCCTTGGGCAACTTAACTTGTGGGCCTCAGTTCTCTGATACAGTGATACTTATTTTAAGAGATTGTTACTGAGTTTGGAAATAGTGTATAACAATGTTATCTAATGTGTGGTAACTTGAACATTGGGAGTGTTTCTGAATGTCAATTGAGACTTATTTGTTGCTACTTTTTGATAGCTTTACAATTATAATTAAAGAAAAAATTTTCAAAAAAATGTTAGCATCTGGGTATTAATATAAAAATTTATGTTCCAATATACACTATATGACTTTGTAGAGGTACAAATATATATTGCATGTGTATATTGTCTTGTTTATAGGAAAATTGAATCGATTTTGTAAACAAATTTTTTTTCCTAAGACTCTGTTCCAAGTCTGGTATATTGATTTAGTATATTTTCAACCCATTCTTGCTTTTCTATTTTCTTTCAGTTCACAGTGGGAAAAGCTACAGAAAGATGACACAGATCCAGGACAACTAGAAGGTATCAAGGAAGTATTGAGACAGTGACCAGAGACACTGTTTATTACTAATAATCAAGATACTAAAGTTAATACTACAGAGAACACCAGTCAGTAGTGTTATGAAAGTAAATTTACTTTATAAGCTACAATGATATTTTAATTGATTTTCCTTTAAGTGAAGCTCCAATTTAATAGGAGGAATTAAAGTTTGTGTCCCAATTTTCTGAATATTTGTTTATATCAAGGCAAAAATTAAACAGTTTATGTTTTGTTAAATGCTTTTGTTAGAACAGTTACATGACATAATTTCATCTTTGTATGTATGTAGGTATTTCATACAGTTTTATGGAATTCAGTTTTATGTTAACTCTGTTTGTGGGATACATGTCAATTGGTTATGTTTTAAAAGCTTTATGCTTTTTAAAGCAACTGTTACTTTGGATATATTCCAGTAGCCTTTACTTAAAAAAAATAAGTGAATATCTAAAATATTTTTATTTAAAAAATAGATTAGTGGCTTATGGTTGGGGAGCTGGTATGAGATGAGGTGGTACTGAGGTCTGTTTTGTCTGTTTTGGTTTCTCAGTGCTCCAGAAACTGTGCAAGTGATTTTTAGTTGTGTGTTTTAATGGAAAGAAATAGATGCTGGAGTTAGAAAATCTGCGATAATTGGTCTGTACTGCTCCCTACCTATGTGCTCTTGAGCCCAATTCAGTTGAGGTTTTTTGTTTGTTTGTTTTTTGTTTTGTTTTTAGTGAGGGGTGGAGGACAGAAAGGGACAGACAGGAAGAGAAAGAGATGAGAAGCATCAGTTCTTTGTTGTGGTGTCATAATTGTTCATTGATTGCTTTTTTCATATGTGCCTTGACCAGGGGACTACAGCAGAATGAGTGACCCCTTGCTCAAGCCATCTGGGCTTAAACCAGTGACCCCATGATCAAGCTGATGAGCCCGTGCTCAAGCCAGCAACCTCGGGGTTTCCATCCTGGGTCCTCAGTATTCCAGGCCAACACTATCCATTGCGCCACCGTCTGGTCAGGGAAGATTATCTAGCCTTAAGTTACTGCAAAGATTCAGAGATTAACTAAAGTACCCAGCAGTGTCTGACACATACAGTATGTCCAGTAAATATCAGATTCCTTCTTCCCTTTTAAAAATCAGTGCTGCTTGAGTGACCCATTTTTTTAAAATATATAAATATATTCATTAATTCAATTATTTCCTTTGTGAAAGGCAGTGTAGGGATACAAAAAATATTAGATATGGCTTTTATTTTATTTTATTTTTTTGTATTTTTCTGAAGTGAGAAGTGAGGAGGCAGAGAGACAGATTCCCACATGTGCCCGACCAGGATCCACCTGGCATGCCCACCAGGGGGCGATGCTCGGCCCATTTGCAGTGTTGTTCTGTTGCAACTGGAGCCATTCTAGCACCTGAGGCGAAGGCCGTGGAGCCATCCTCAGCGCCCTGGCCAACTCTGCTCCAATGGAGCCTTGGCTGTGGGAGTAAAAGAGAGAAGCAGAGAAAGGAGAGGGGGAAGGGTAGAGAAGCAAATGGGTGATTCTCCTGTGTGCCCTGGCCTGGGAATCAAACCCGGGACTTCCACACACCAGGTTGACGCTCTACCACTGAGCCAGCCGGCCAGGGCCAGACACGGCTTTTTCAGTGAACAGAATAGCTTAGTAAGAAATATAACTTCGGTATAATTAAATGTTAATATATAGGTATAAAGCTACAGGGACCATAAGTGAAAAACACAAAGTATGAATTTATAGTAGAGACAGATTTTTGTATTTTGGCGTGTAGGGAGCATCAGGGAAGGTTTAATGGAGAGTATAGCTTTAAAAAGCAGGCTGGGTATGATTTAGGCTTCAGAATAGGAGGATCTAAACAAAAATAATGGAATGAGTAATACGTATCAATAATAGTTCACTACCATTGCATCATTATCATGACACTTAAAGTTCAAGGAATGGGTCATTTTGACTGGATAATACCATCTGGAAGTCAAAAGATAAATGAGAAAAGATAAAAGACACTTAAAATCTAACGATAGCCTGTTAAATACCTTCATAAAAGTTGTTTGTTGTGTAGGTCTCTCCACGTATACTCATGTGGAACTTCCGTATTACTCTAAGTTTATTCTCATTGCTGCATACCTTGCTTCATATAATCCAGCAAGAACTGACAAGAGGTTCTTCCTTAAGGTAATAATTGCTTCTTTTCACTTTATTTCTGAATATCCCATGAATAATTTGAAATTTCTTAATACCTGTAAATCCTACGAGGCAGAGGTTAGAATAAGAGATCACTGAATATTTATATGTGTTCAGGACTCATTCTCTGAAGGCTTTAAATTAAGATCAAAGCCTGAATGGGACGATTGATAGTTCACAGAAGACTTCAGGTGCACCTAGATTTTAAAAAGGCTTAAGGTTTTGTTTAAAGTGTGAGAGATGGGAATAATCTTATGGATGGTAACTTCACTGCTCTCAGGGTTCTGCTGTGTGTCGTGCGCCCCATACATCATTATCTAGCAAGCGGGAGCCTCGTCTGCATGTATAATACATTAGCAGAAGAAATCTCATTGTAGAGTTGTTTTTGAAAAAAAATATGCAGTTGTATTTATTATTAAATGTATTTGTAATAAGTTTTTTATTCATTTTTTTGCCTATCCTTCCCACTAGTCTTTCATCTCATGAGGCCAAGGCCCGCCTCTACTTTTCTTATTATTGAATCCCAAGTGCTTAACTAAATATTCTCAATCAAGGTTTTGTTTGTTTGTTTGTTTTAATATGAATTGACAGCCTGTCCACCCTTTTATCTTTATAATTTTTGTTTTTATAAAAATAAATATGCTATAATAAATCAATATAATAAGTTCTTTTAGGAAGTATCACTGTTTCATATTAAAATCTTTTTCTGTACATATCAAAGTAATCTGTACAATTGAAATCTAAGTCAAATCAGGCTAAAATATGGTGATATTTTAGGTGATAAATATAACAAAATAAAAATGCATAAGATACATAAATTAGTATTATCTGTGCCATGTTTTAAACAAATTATGTTTTTTGTTATTGTGGAATTAATCTTTTTTTTTAATTTTAAAAATTGTTTTTCTTACTTGCAGCATCATGGGAAAATCAAGAAAACCAATTTTCTAAAGAAACATGAAAAGGTATTTGCATTTTAATTTCTCCAAAGGGAAAAACTCATGAATTTAATATACTGTGGAAAATGGATGTTTTTATTAGTCATTTGAATATAGGAAGTTATTTGTATTGCTATGGTACCATTATAAAATTGTACTAGTGTTATGTTGAATACAGTAATTGAAGCCACATTCAAGGGAGCTGGTATTAGAAACACAAGTAAGTTGACAAGTTTATTTTAGTGAATTAAAAGATGAAAAAGATCTCCCTGGAATTTTAAATTCAACATAGCAGATATTCCTCTTACCCTTTTAAACACCCACAGAAATGACACTGAAGACATTAAAAAGGTAAATGTACAAGGATTAAGCAGAGGAGAGACCCACAGACTTTGGAATTGCATGGTAGATAGATAGACTGGTGACTAAGCAGACCAAAGAGGCTGAAGCCTAATCCCAATGCAAGCTGGTTTGAGCCGAGGAATCTGGAAAAGCTTAGGAATTTGAGGCACTGAGTACCTTTGAAGGTGGGGCTGTTGACAAGAAAAATGGAAAGGAGCATTTCTGTTCCATGTTGTACACCTAAACCCCTGCTGCTTCTGTTGGGAGAAAGTGGAGAAGTTTGAACTATCAAGTTTGTACAGTAGAAGCTATGACTTTTGTTTCTTACTCTTATTCTTAATAAAAACAGTTTTGCTCAGTGTATACTTCTAAATTGATAGGTTTTTTTGGGACTTTGAAGACATTGTCTTCTTGCTTTATTGTTCCTGCTTAAAAACATAGTCTTTTTATGTTTCTTTAGCTATGTTTTCTCAAGTTTCTCCTTTTCCTTTAGCATTTTTACAGCTTCACTGTGGTGTGCCTGGGATTGAAGTTTTTTTTACTTGAAATGAGTTTTGCTTCTTGAATTTGAATAATGGTGCTTTTATTTAGTTCTGATAAATCCTAAGACATCAACTTTCACATACTGCTTCTTCTCACTTCTCTCTCACATGTCTTCCTGAGACACTGATCAGACTTCAGGCAGGTCTTCTCACTTCCTTAGTTAAGCCGTTCTCATTCTTCATTCCCTTCGGTCTCAGCGTGCCATATTCTGGGTCATTTCTTCAGTTCTCGTCTTTGTCTTTGTCTATTGACATCTTCACACAGTGCCAGAGCTTGGAAGGGAAATTTTTTTAAAAAATCCATTTACTTGGGATGGAAATATTTTCTCATAGTTTTTCTCACTGAGCCATCTCTTTTCTTATTTTTTAAACTCTTTTTTAATAAATATTTTTTAAGACTTTATTCATTTTAGAGAGACAGTGAGAGACAGAGAAGGGAGGAGGACCAGGAAGCATCAACTCCCATATGTGCCTTGACCAGGCAAACCCAGGGCCTTGAACCAGTGACCTCGGTGCTCCAGGTCAGTGCTCTATCCACTGAGCCACCACAGGCCAGGCTACTGAACCATCTTTGATTAGGTTTTCCGCCATAGGCAGATGGTTGATTTTTACCCTCTTTCTCACATTTGTAGCTGCTTTGGATCATCAAGGGTTGGTAAGAGAGTGTACTTGTAGCTGGGATGATTAGGGGAGGATTTGTGGTAGGGCTTGCATTTGAGTGGGCACTCAGGAATGATGAGGATTAGATGTGCTGTAATGGGAGAGGAAGACGTTCTATTTGAGGAAATGAGTTAAGTCACAAAGCAGACATGAGGAGGTGTTGGGTATATAAAAGAAACCATGAATATAATTGGCTATAGTGTGTGGTGAGTTTCAGATGAAAGGCAGTGGAGGTCAGATTGTGGAGGAACATCCTCACTCACTAGTTCCTTGAGGGAAGGAAGTCCATCTGTTCCCCTCTGTATCTCAGCACTTGGTAACATGTGATGGGTGTTCATTAAAAAAAAATTTAATAAATGAATGAAGAAAATTTCAGGAAGAGCATAAAGGTAAGAATGTTACCTTTTAGACAGAAGTGATTTAAGAAATTTGAGAAGGGAGGTACATGAGTGATGCTGATGAGTTAGGACTGAAAGGACTGGCACGTTAGACCTGCTCATGGAGTGAGTGGACTTGGTGCGAAGCTAGGACAACGGTGTTGAGAGGGGACCGTCTGAGCAGGCATCACGAGGATGTCCCAGTTCTAGATGAACTCGAGATTTACGGATTTGACTTTTGTAGTAGTAGCCACTTTTGTCTTTGGTTCATGTTATTTTAAAATGTGAACTTAACTGAAAGCCCCTGTGTACATGTACTAGTTCTTTTTCTATTTTTGTTCACTGTCTTCCTAAAATTTTGATTGACTGTTTGCTTCATGCCAAGCACTTGTGCTAGATGATATAGATACAGTGGAGAACAAATAGTCATCGTCTCTGCCCTCATGAAACTCTCAATTTAATCAGATATCAAACATTAAAAAACAAATCACATGAATTATCAGTTTTTAAATCTATATATAGCTAATTGTATTATTCTTTTTCTTTTTGTACCCTCAGTTCACATTGTTTTGTTAAAAGATTTTACTTTGTAATTCAGTAAATGCATGTGTATGGTACTAGATTACTTGCCAGTTCGTTTATGTGGAAAAGCAGCAGTCTTTTTCCCCTCCTCACCCTTGCTTCCTTTTCCCACAGACAATTTAACTGTTTCTAGTTTTAGTTTTTCTGGCATAAATATTTCTAACTCTAAGTTTATGTTCCTGTCTCTGGTTTTCTTGACACCAGTTTTGATTCCATGTTCTACCTCCTCAACAGTTATTTTATTTGGTTTCTTTTTTTGATTCTTTCTTCCATTCTTCTAGACCTTCATTCTCTCTACTGACCTTTAGTGGGTCTACTGAGGTATTTCTCAGACTGTTTCCTCTGTAGGTGGGAGGCTAGTTTGCATGTTTAGCACACAAAATCAGCTCCTAATGCCACCACAGCACTTTAATTTTAAATTGGAAATGTGTTTTCTAATCCTAAAGTAAAAACAAAAGTGAAAATCAGAAAACTGTTATCACCTTTCACAATATGATTCTTAACCTGAATTCCCTCCCGCATTATTCTCAACACTTCAGGAATTTAGCTAATTTTTACTAACCTTAAGTTAGTTTTGCTAACTTCTAAGGGTTAATGAGGACAGGGACACCAGTTTCATTTAGATCTCTCAACATTTACCCCCTTTTTTTGGTCTTTTCTTTAACATCATTTTATTCACTTATTAATCATTTATCTATTCATTTATAACAATCCAAAGTGCTAGGTATAAAAAGGTGAATAAAACAATTTCTGTTTTTAAGGCCTTTGTCTAGAAAAGCAAAAAACACAAACGTGTATCATATGAAAATATTAAAAGCTACTGAGCCACCTATAAGTCAAACAGTGTTAAAATCTGCATATGACCTCATTTAATTCTCACAGTGACCTGATGAACGTGGTTACTATTATAATCCTCATTTTCTAGATGAGGAAACAGTATTAAAGAGGAATTCTATAACTTGCCCAATTTTACATAATGTGGTAGAACTAGCATCCAGCTCTAGGGCTGTCTGACTTCAAAGCCACCATGACGTGAACCACAATTCTTGAACTCATATAACTGACGAGTAATTAGTATCTACAGTTTTTTATTTGACAATGTTTTTATATATATTTAGCGAGATAGAAAGGGAGAGAGATGAGAAGCATCAGCTCATATTTGCAGCACCTTACTTGTTCATTGATTGCCTCTCATATGTGCCTTGACTGGGGGCTCCAGCTGAGCCAGTGACCCCTTGCTCAAACCAGTGTCCTTGGATTTCAAGTCAGCGACCTTTGGGCTCAAGCCAGTGACCATGGGTGTCATGTCTTTGTTCCCATGCTCAAGCCGGCGACCTTGGGCCTTTGAACATGGGTCCTCAGTATCCCAGGCCAGTGCTCTATCTATTGCACCACCATGTGGTCAGGCAGTAATGTTATATTTTTTAATGAGGTTTATTTTAGCAACCAAGAAATTGTAACAGCCTAGCAACGCATATAAGTTAAAAATTAATTTACATGGAAAAAAGAACATTTATAATATGTTAATCTTTATTCACATTGTTGATACCATAATAAAACATAATTTGGTTTTCATTTCACAAAAAATGGGCAGGAAATTGTGCTTTGTCATAGCCACTACAAAAAAAAGTTTTTTCTTCCAAATATATGAAATATTGAATAAATATATATGCATTGTAATTCACAAAGATCTAGCAATAAGAAAAAGGCAAAAATCCAGTTGATTCAGAAAGTTAACTTAAATGTCTAACAAACATGACAGTATTATCAGCCTCCTTTACTAATGAGAAATGCAGTCGTATTTATTTATTTTTCTGTTTTATTGAATTTATTGGGGTGACATTGGTTAATAAAATTATGTAGGTTTCAAGTGTACAATTCTATGATACATATCTGTATATTCCATTGTGTGCTCACCACCCCAGGTCAAGTCTCCTCCATCACCGTTTATCACTGGACTCTCTCCTACCTCCCCCACCTCCTCTTTCCCTCCAGTGAGCACCAGACTGGTGTCTGTGTCTGTGAGGGTTTCTTTGTTGTTGTTTTGTTTTTTTTTTTCTTAATCCCTTCACCTTTTTCAGCCATCCCCCACCGCCTCCCATCTGGCAGCTGTCAGAATGTTCTTTGTATCTGAGTCTTTCTGTTCTTTATTTATTTTTTAGATTTGGTTGTTGATAGAAATGTATATATTGCCATTTTACTGTTCAAATTTTGGGGTTTTTTTATTCCTTCTTAAAGAAGACTAACATTTCATGAGATACTGGTTTGGTGGTTATGAACAAGCTTTATCTTGTCAGGGAGGCTGTTTATCTGTCTTTCCATTCTAAATGATAACGTTGCTGGGTAGAGTAATCTTTGTCGTAGGTCCGTGCTTTTCATCACTTGGAATATTTCTTGCCACTCCCTCGTGGCCTGCCAAGTTTCTGCTGAGTAATCAGCTGAGTCTTCTAGGGGCTCCCTTGTAGGTAACTGACTGCTTTCTCTGCTGATTTTAAGATTCTCTCTTTTGTCTTTAATTTTTTGCAATTTAATTCTGATGTGTCTTGGTGTGGGCCTCTTTGGGTTTATCTTGTTAGGGACTTTCTATGCCTCCTGGACTTGTATGTCTGTTTCCTTCACCAGGTTAGGAAAGTTTTCATAATTATTTTTTCAGATAAGTTTTCCGTTTCCTGTTCTCCTTCTCTCCTCCCGGCACCCTCACGGTGGGAATGTCAGTACACTTTGTTCTCCCTCTCTCCTCCCGGCACCCTCACGGTGGGAATGTTAGTACACTTTGTTCTCCCTCTCCTCCCGGCACCCTCACAGTGGGAATGTTAGTACACTTTGTTCTCCCTCTCCTCCCGGCACCCTCACGGTGGGAATGTTGGTACACGTGAAGTTGTCCCAGAGGCTCCTCTTGTTCTCCCTCTCCTCCTGGCACCCTCACGGTGGGAATGTTGGTACACGTGAAGTTGTCCCAGAGGCTCCTCTTGTTCTCCTTCTCCTCCCGGCACCCTCACGGTGGGAATGTCAGTACACTTTGTTCTCCCTCTCTCCTCCCGGCACCCTCACGGTGGGAATGTCAGTACACTTTGTTCTCCCTCTCTCCTCCCGGCACCCTCACGGTGGGAATGTTGGTACACGTGAAGTTGTCCCAGAGGCTCCTTATATGATCTTTATTTTTTTTAGAATTCTTTTTTCTTTTGGGTGTTTTTTGTTCCTTGTATTTCAAATAACTGATTTGATTCTCAACTTTATCTACTATACTGTTGATTACCTGTACATTATTTTCATTTAATTTAGTGTATCTTTTATGTCTGACTGGTCCTTTTTTATGCTTTTCATGTTCTCTCTAAATTCATTTAACATCCTTACAACCATTGTTTTGAACTCTGCATCCAGTATGTTGTTTGTCTCCATTTTGTTTAGTTCTTTTTCTGGAGTTTTGTTCTGTTCCTTCCTTTTGGCAGCCTCCCTGTATTCCTTTCTATATGTACAGTGTGTCCGTAAAGTCATGGTGCACTTTTGACCAGTCACAGGAAAGCAACAAAAGACGATAGAAATGTGAAATCTGCACCAAATAAAAGGAAAACTCTCCCAGTTTCATACCTATTCAGTGCAGTTCGATGTGGGCTCACGCACAGATTCTTTAGGGCTCCTTAGGTAGCTATCCCGTATAACCTCTACAGACTCGTCACTGACTGATGGCCTACCAGAACGGGGTTTCTCCACCAAACTGCCGGTTTCCTTCAACTGCTTATCCCACCAAGTAATGTTATTCCTATGTGGTGGCACTTCGTTATAAACGAGCCAGTATTTCACGTTGCACTTTGGTCACGGATTCCAATTTAGCGAGCCACAGAACACACTGAACTTTCATCTATACCGTCCACATTGTGACTGGCATGGCCGTGGGCTGCTCCGCTGTATACACAATGTTACATCATCATCTGCGCATGCGCACATGCTGCTACATCATCCTACAGAAACTGGGAGGGTTTTCCTTTTATTTGGTGCAGATTTCACATTTCTATCGTCTTCTGTTGCTTTCCTGTGACCAGTAAGTAGTGCACCAGGACTTTACATACACATTGTATTAGGAAGAGCTGCTCTGTCTCCCAGGCTTGATATAGTGGCCTAATGTAGTAGGTGTTTTATAGGGTCCAGGTGTACCAGCTCCCTGATCACCCAAAGCTGGGCATGTAAGATGTGCCTCTTGTGTAGGCTGTGTATACCTTCCTATTGTAGTTGAGCCTTGATTGCTGTTGACATGTCAGAGGGAGGGATTTTCACCCAGGCCAATCAGCTGCAAGAACTAGCTGCAACCACCATGGAGGATTGGCTTGCAGAATTCCACCCCGCAGAGCAGGACTCACTCAGTGGGGCTCTGGTACCTGCTGGGTCCACTCCTTGAGTGGATCACTGTGGAGGTTTTTGGGTGGTCGTGCTCTAATGTGGTCTGAAGCTGTCCCCTGGGTGCCCTGGCTCTGGGGCCTCCTGGGAGGTTCTGGCCAAGGTCAGTGACCACCTGTGTTCTGCCTGTAGTGGGGCCACCTGGTGTGAGCTACAGAGTGATCTGCAGAGATGGCTACTACTCATGTCTGGGTTGGAGGTGCCCAGGTGAGGTCAAGCTGTGAACCATGGCCAGCTGCTGCTAGAGCCAGGGCTGGGGCCACTTAGCAAAAGGTACAGAGCACACTGAGGCCAGATGCAGTTTGTTTGAAAGATTTTAGGAAAACCTGATATATGAGCCAAGACAAAGCCCCTGGAAACAGCTTGTTTGGGGCAGGTCCTCCAAGAATCACCAGGTCAGAGCAAGTGTGAGCCCAGTTGATGGATACTCAGATATGATGCCTACCTACCAGTTCTATGAGGGGAAGACTTAACAAAGGAAGAATGGCCTCTGCCAGTGCTTCTGTCTGGGAGAAGGCTGCCCCTCCAGCTCTCATCCTGATATCAAGCAGTTCAGTTCCTCTTCATATGTTCCTAGTTCCTTTCAAGCTGCTGCTTCAGTGCTGGAGCTCAGAGTAAGGCTGTGCCTGGGCCCTTTAAAGGAAAACCTGGGACAGCCACCCTCTGTGTCATTCAGCCACAGTCCCTACTTATTTTTGTAGCCAGAAGTTATGGAAGTTTCTCTTCCTGGCTCTGGAACTCCGGGCTGGGGTCCTGGTGTGGCGGCGGGACCTCTTGCTCCTCAGGAAGGGCCTCTGCAGCTGAGCTGTCCCTCCTCGTTTTTGTCTGTCACACGTGAGGATGGGACCAGCCTGTTGTGCACCTTACCCCTTCTACCATCTTGATGTGGCTTCTTCTTTAAATCCTTAGTTGAAGGACTTCCATTCAGCCAGACTTCAGGTGGTTCTGAATGATGGTCTTCTGTGTTTAGTTGTAAATTTGATGAATTTGTGGAAGGAGCCATGTATTGCTTTTACCTATGTCACCTACTCAACTGGAAGTTAAATGCTGTATGGGTACATATATATTATAAAAACAGTCATGAAAGTGATGAAGGCACCGGATTATAGACAGTGGTTTCTTTTAGAGAGAGAAAGAGAGAATGGGATGTGAGCAGAGTGCACAGGCTCTTCAGTTTATCTGTAATGTAATCTGATGTTTTATTTCTTTGCAAAAATTACATAATGTTAGGGTATGATAAAAAATTTGTGGATATGTTGGTATTTTTTATATTAAGCAATACTTTTCTAAATGTCTTAAGTAGTTAATGAGAAAAGCATATAAATTTAAGACTTGAAAAATGATTTCTAAACTATCTTTTAGATATAGTTGAGGTAAGTACCTTATTTTGTGTTGTCATTTTCCTTTACAATCGTGCCTTAAAAGAAATAGTTATTCCCATGTATGTAAATACAGCTTCTCATTTTATTTGTCATTGCTAATGTAGAATACTTAAATTCTTAACACTGCTCCTAAAATTATCTAATGGAGTGGACATTGAGCACTGCAACTTTCTAATGACAAGTAATTGTACCATGTAACTTTGTATACCAGTATGAATGCTTCATAGGCTTTAAAGTTTTTATGAATTTCACAGGCTTTAAACATTTTATGAATTTTACAATATTTTGAGCTGATAGCTTATTCATGGTTTATAAAACATTTAATTAGTTTTCTATAACTGATCTTTTTGGAACTATTAATGTTGAATAAATATGTTTTCCAGTCTGTGGCATAAGGAGGAATGGTGAGAGGTAGTAAGTTCTAGGCTAGGAGTAAGGCTTTTCAGTCCTGGGTTCAGTGGTGTACTATCTTGACTGATGACTTGGCTGAGTCACTTAACATCTGGTTACAACAGCAAAATGAGGTAATGTTCAGGACTAGTTCAGGTGACTTGTTTGTTCTTTAATTAATATTTGTTGATGCTAAGTCAGAAAATCTTGAGGAAAATGTTATGGGATTAATCCTGATTATATCAGGTAAAGTTTTTGCATGGAGACTGCAATTTGGATTTGTTAGCATCTTTGGGGAACTATAGAATATAAATACTTTGTTACTGGGAATTTATAGGACAGAAAGTGAGTCCTCCACTAGAAGAAGAAAATTCATTTTCTCCTTTCTTACAGACAAGCAATCATCTCCTTGGACCAAAACTGTTTCCACTAGATCGATTATTAGCAATATTATATAGCATTGTGGACAGCAAAGTTGCTCCAACAGCAAATATCTTTTCCCAGGTAAGCTTCGTGGAAGGTTATTATCAGTTATCTTTACCTTTATGGAATTTTTCAGGTGCTATAGTTGGTAGAGTTCCAGGCATTTAGAGTTTTGGCCAGCCTATGTTACTGTTTTAACTGTATGATGATCAATATTCTTGGTAAGTAATAGAAAATTCCAGATCTCTAAAGGTATCACTGAATTTGCATACTGAATGATAAAATTTGTATAACTGGATGATAAAAGCAGCTTACTGTTACTAGGTATTTTTTAATGAAGGTCATTTTTAATTAAACAGTTCTAATGATTTTATAGCTTTATGATTATTGGTGAATTATAATATAGGAATATAATTTAACAAAAACAAAATTATAAATTTATTTGCAAGGAAGTAATATTCTTATTCACTACATATATCTTGTAAGTTGACTATGCATTTTGTTTTTAAAAAAGCTTATTTCTAAAATGATATTAAGTGCTCAGATATTTCACTAGATGGCAGCAGTAGCATAAAAATAGGAGACATGACATATTTAATAAAGTTGAGGGTTTTTTTGTTGCCAATCTAAGAAAAACCTACTTATTAAAAATATAGTCACAGTACATTTCTGGAATAGTCCAGGAAAAGAATACTGATCACCTGATGTGAATAGATTGAAGATAAAGCGAATGATTTGACTGGTCTATTGAAAAGCAGAGTCACTTGAGATGTTTCAATGAGGATTATGTTTTATTATAGATTTCTAGGTTGAGAAGTGTGTAAATAATATCATTTACATTTTAATTCACTGCAAATAAATTTCATCCCTGAATGGATGTTAAACTTTGTAATCTAATGTGTGGTGGTAACTTTTAATTTTTCGCTTACAGAAGTTTTTGAGGAAAAAAACACATTTTTCATTTAATATAACATATAAGTTAGATAATTTTTTATGTCAGCATTTATAGAAAGTTTTGTCTACCTTTACTGTGTTCTTGAAGAAAGGTAATGCAGTCAGTTATTAGGCAGTGTATGTAACTAGCCAAATAGGTAGTAGATTGGTAGCCCAAATGCCAATAATTTAAAAATCCAATTCAGTTTTCATCTGTATTACCGGATTTTTTTTTTTTTTCGGATGGTTGCACAACTCTTTTTTTCCCCCAGTGTAAATGAATCAAAAAATTTGTAATTAAATTTATTGGGTGACAGTGGTTAATAGGATCATACAGGTTTCAGGTATACATTTCTATGACACATGATCTGTATATTGCATTGTGTGTCCCCCCACCCAAAATCATTTTTCATCACCATATATTTGACCCTCTTTACCCTTTAATAACCCCCTATTCCTTCCCTCTGTTAATCACCAGACTGGTGTCTGTGTTTTTGAGTTCAGTTTTATATTTTGCATATGAGGGAAATCATGTGGTTCTTAGGTTTTTCTGACTGACTTATTTCACTTACCATAATGTTCTAACAGGTACATCCATGTTGTCGCAAATGGCAGTATTTCATTCTTATTTATGGCTGAATAGCATTCCATATTATATATGTACCATGTTTTCTTTATCCAGTCCTCTATCAAAGGGTACTTTCATTGTCTCCTTTTCTTGGCCACCGTGAATAATGCTGCAGTGAACATAGAGGTGGATATATCTTTGCAACTAAATGTTTTTGAGATTTTCGGGTAGATACCCATTAGAAGGATTGCTGCTGGATCATGTGGTAACTTTATTCTTAATTTATTAAGGAACCACCAGACTGTTTTCCACAGTGGTTGTACCAGCCTACATTCCCACCAGCAATGAATGAGGGTTCCTTTTCTCCACAACCTCTCTAACACTTGTTATTACTTGTTTTGTTGATAATAGCCATTCTAATAGGTGTGAGGTGGTATGTCATCAGAGGTATGATTTGCATTTTGCTACTGAAGTTGAACATTTTTTTATGTATCTCTTGGCCATTTTGTATATCGTCTTGGGAGAGGTGTCTGTCTGGGTCCTCTGCCAATTTTTTTATTGGATTGTTTGGTGTTGAATTATATGAGTTCCTTATATATTTTGGATATTAGCCCCTTGTTAGAGCTGTTGTTTGCAAATAGCATCTTCCATTCAGTTGGTTTTGTTGGTGGTTTCTTTTGCTGTGCAGGAGTTTAGTTTGATATAGTCACATTCATTTATTTTTGCCTTTACTTCCCTTGCCTTTGGAGCCAAATTTGTAAAACCTTTTCTAAGACCAAGGTCTGTTAGTTCAGTACCTACCTTATTTCCCCATCTGTAAAATGCACCATTTTTAAAAAAATTTTAGGGTCTAAAAACTAGGTGCATCTTATACAGTGGTTGTAAATTATTTACTTGCATTTTCCGCTTTTTCGCACTTGTTGTCTTTGTGCTCATTATTTCGCCCTTATTACTGGTATGTTACGGTAGGTTACGTTTTACCATGTTCTGCCCAGAAATGGCTCAGAAAAGATTTTCTTACCATGCTGAATTCAAGTTAAAAGTGATCCAGTTTGCAAAAGTGAATGGCAATCATGCTGCTGAATGTCAGTTTGGTCCTCCTCCAACTGAGAAATCAATCTGAGACTGGCTACAGGAAGAAGAAACCCTACTGAAAACACCACGGCAGAAGAAGGCCATGAGAGCCAAGTCAGCAAAGTGGCCTGGTGTAGAGAGGGAATTGAAGGTATGGATTGATGAGCAAAGGGCAATTGGAATTCCTGTGTCCACAAAGATGGTTTGGCATGAGGCAAGAAGAATTGCTGATGACAATTTGACACCAGCAGGAAGAGTGAAGAAACCAACTATAGGAGAAATTTTTACTTGGGTGAAAAGATCCTGGGATAATATCAAGATTGAGATTTTGTCAAGTGATTTAAGAAGTGTGGCATTTCAAATGCCATAGATGGAACTGAGGACAAGGCAATATATGAAAACAGTGATTCATCATTAGACACAGATGAGGACAAGCTAATGGATGGGAGTTTTGGCAGTGATGAGGAGTTGTATGAATTTTATGATGAATAAAACCAGTTCAATAATTTTATGTAATACTATTTTTTTTTTCAAAATTTGGGCCCCAAAATTAAGGTGCGTCTTATACATTGGAGTATTGTATACATGAGGAAATAGTTTGTTTTTTTCTGTGTAATTTATTGTTTCAGCTCTTAGCTTTAGGTCTTTGATCTATTTTGGATTAATTGTTATACTTGGGGAAGAACTATAATCTAGTTTTATTCTTTGCATGTGGCTTTCTGTTCTCCATTATGTTTTTTTTGGCTCCTTTGTCAAAAATTATTTGCCCCTATAGATGTGATTTTATTTCTGGGCTCTCAATTCTGTTTCATTGGTCTGTATATCTGTTTTTCTACCAATACCATGCTGTTTTGATTTTCATGGCTCTGTAGTAAATTTAAAGTCAAGTAGTGTGATATTTTCTGCCTTGTTCTTTATTTTTAGGATTGCTTTGGCAATGTGCAGTCTTTTTTGTTTCCATAAATCTTGTTCAATTTCTTTAAAAGATAGCATTGGGATTTTAATGGGGATTACATTAACTCTGTATATTACTTTGGGTAATATGGCCGTTTTAACTATGTTGATTCTTTCAGTCCATGAACACGGGATATCTTTCCATTTCATTGTGTCATTTTCTTTTCTTTTTTCCCTTAAGTGAAACTAGGGAGATAGACTTCCACATGCCAGAATCCCAGCCAAGATCCACCCAGCAACCCCTGTCTAGGGCCGATGCTCAAATCAACTGAGCTATTTTTAGTGCCTGAGGTAGACATGCTGGGATCAGCTGAGCTATCCTCAGTGCCCAAGGTTGAGCCACTGGCTGCAGGAGGAGAAGCGGGAGAAAGGGGGGAAAGGATGGGGGCGAGAGGCAGGTGGTGGCCGCTTCTCTTATATGCCTTGACTGGGAACTGAACCTGCGATGTCCATACGCTGGGCCGATGCTCTACCCACTGACCTAACCGACCAGGGCCATTGTGTCATTTTCAATCTCTTTTAATAATGCTTTGTGATTTTTAGTATATAGGCCCTTCACCTCCTTTGTTAAGTTTATTCCTAATTATTTTATTCTTTTGGTTGTAATTACAAAAGGAATTGCTTATTTCATTTCTTTTTTGGAAGTTTTATTGTTAGTATATAGGAAAGCCATGGATTTTTGTACATTGATTTTGTATCCTGCAACTTTACTGTATTTGTTTCTAATAGTTTCTTGGTGGAGGGACTTTTTTCTGTATATATTTTTTAAATGTTATGTCTGAAAATAAAGTAGTTTTTCATGAAACTTTACCTATTGTTGATAGCTCTCTCTATACAAGATATAGATTATTTTTCTTTGATTTTGCTGTTGCAATAAATATGAAGTGGGTATTATGATCTTTATTGTAACAAATTGAGACTGGAAGAGGTTAAAGGATGTTGCCAATTAATGTGACATGTGCAGATATTTGGTCTAGGAAAGTGAGATACTTCTGAACAGAGTAGGAAGGCATTTATATCACATGTGATTGTACTTCTCAGGTACCCAAAAATTATCTTTGGGAGATACAAAGAAAGATAATTAATATATATATTTCCCCCTTTTAGAGAGCTTATAACTAATCCTAAGGGGATAAACGTGTACATAAGAATAATATTGTGTGGCTGTAATAAATAGAACTGAAATTAGTGCAGCTGAGCAGTTGAGAGCAGAGAGAATAGAATCACTTCTGAATTGTGCAGGATACAAGAAAGGTGACTTCACAGAAAAAGTGAGAAATGGAGCTGGATTATGGAAAATGAGTAGGCTTTTGTTTCCTAATATTTCTGACTTACATACTGATCCATTTTTGTTACACAGAAATGAGAAAATGGGTAAATTAAAAGGAAAAATAATAGACAAACTTCGCTGACACCTTATGTCCAGTGGATAGAGTTTAGTAGACTAAGAGATTTATAAAGGGCAGATAGTATGACCAAAGGTACAGGACTAGGATAAAACGAGACACATTTGTGAACGACTCACACTGGTTTTGTTGAAAGGGGAGTGGGGGCAGTCAGTGTTGCAATCTAGTAAGTAGTATACTGCCACCACCCATCAGATCTTGCTTGTTGGTACCTTATATTGGGAGAGCATTTTGCATTTTCTAGTCTTGTTCACATACTAAATTAATCTTTAAAGAAAAGGAAGCTCCAAAAGCCCAAGAGATCTGTCCAGGGCCAGGTAGCAGACCACGTCCAGTATCCAGACTTGAAGGTTTTCCCAGCAGCCAGGCTTTGATTGTAGATGAACAATGTCAGCTCTCTTTGTTTTCTTTTTCCTTTAGATCTCATTTTTACTTTTAGGTTTTTTTCATATTTAAATCATTTTTATTTTTCAATTACAGTTGGTATACATTATTATATTAGTTTCAGATGTCTAATCACACCCTAGTGAACTAAGTGATCATCCTGATAAATCTTGCACCCATTTGGTACCACACATCGTTGTTAGGATATTATTGACCACATTCCCTGTGCTGTACTACCAATTTTTAGTTCTTAATCCCATCACCTTTTTCACCCATTTACCCCCTTCTGGCAACCATCAAAATATTCTCTGTGTCTATGAGTCTGTTTCTGTTTTTCTTCTTTGTTAATTTCAGTTTTTTGGGTTTTTTTTTTTTTTTAGATTCAATCATTGATATATAAGTACTTACTGCCATTTTATTTATACTTTTTATCTTTTTCTTATTTTCTTCCTAAAGAGGATCCTACCCTTTCACATTTCGTGTAATTCTCGTTTGGTGGTGATGAACTCCTTTAGCTTTATCTTGTCAGGGAGGCTATTTATCTATCTTTCCATTCTAAATGATAGCTTTGCTGAGTAGAGTAATCTTGGTTATAGGTCCTTGCTTTTCATCTCTGAATATTTCTGGCAACTCCCTTCTGGCCTGCAAAGTTTCTGTTGAGAAATCAGCTGACAGTTTTCTGGGGGCTCCCTTGAAGGTAATTGACTGCTTTTCTCTTGCTGATTTTAAGATTCTCTTTGTCTTCAATCTTTGGCATTTTGATCATGATGTGTCTTGGTATGTGCCTCTTCGGGTTCATCTTGTTTGGGATTCCCTATGTCTCCTGGAATTGTACGTCTGTTTTCTTCACCTGGACTTGTACGTCTATTTTCTTCACAACGTTAGTAAAGTTTTTCATCATTTTTTTCAAATTGGTTTTCCATTTCTTGCTCTCTGTCTCTTCTCCTTCTGGCATCCTCATGATGTGAATGTTGGTACACTTGAAGTTGTCCCAGAGGCTCCTTACACTATCTTTATTTTTATTTTTATTTTTTGGATTCTTTTTTCTTTTTGATATTCTGATTGGGTATTTTTTTTTTTTTGCTTCTTTATAGTGTATTTCCAAATTACTGATTTGAGTCCCTGCTTCTGTTAATCCAAGTTCAGAAGGACCCGAAATATGGAAGACAGGAACAAGGTCCATCGTTTACACATCAAAGCTTTATTGTCTAGCTTGGCCAAGCGGCGGGAACTCCGACAGAAATCTGACGGAGAGCGCACCAGCCCTTTGTTCTACTTAGTTTTTATAGTTTTGTAAGTGGGAAGTACAGAAGCAAAAATTGCAATTAGGAGCCCCTTACCGCTATTGGTTATAGTCATATGTCCTTTAACATGATAGGACCACGTTCAATTTGCAAACCATACATCATTTTGGAGAAAACAAAATTTACAAGTCAACACAATGGTAGAAAGATGTCTCTTTACATATTAAAGGCTTTCCTATATTATCTAGTGTTTATCTGCTATCTCTCTGTCCAGAGTCACACATGCATTTACATAGGAGAGGTAGTTTCGGTGGGGACAAATGCCCGCAAATGGCTCATTGCTATAAGAAAAGGTTTATTTTGGCTTTTCTCTCCCTGTACCTGGCTAGCCATTCACCCCTTTCCCCACAGGTGTGGTGGAATGTCTGGGAATCCATGTTTTCATCCCCTTGCATTTACAATACAATGCCAAGGGCCATCCTGGTTATGGCAATCACATAGTACAGAGACTATTCTCACAATTTCTCTGCACACCTTAACCCAAATTAATAAAATGTTCTCCAAGCCCCCTAAAATACTAATATTAATTCTGTATCCTTTGGTACTTTACAACACCTGCGGGTGAAATGGCTCAGTGGCTCCTCACTTCATCTACTCTACTGTTCACTCCCTGAAAGTTACTCATTTTAGTTAGTGTATTCTTTTTCTGAATGGTCCTTTTTTATGCTTTTCAAATTCTCACTAAATTCATTAAGTATCCTTATAACCAGTGTTTTGTACTCTACATCTAGTAGATTGTTTGTCTTCATTTGTTTAGTTCTGTTTCTGGAGCTCTGTTTTGTTTGTTTTTGTTTTTATTTGGGAAATGTTTCTTTGTCTCCTCATTTTGGAAGCCTCCCTCTGTTTGTTTCCATGTATTAGGTAGAGCTGCTACCTCTTCCAGTCTTGGTAAAATGGCCTTATGCAGTATGTGTTCTGTAGGGTCTAGTGGCACAGCTACCCAGATCACTCAAGCTTGGCATTCTAGGTACACCTCTTATATGGGCTGTGTACACCCTCTTGTAGTTGAGCCTTGATTGCTGTTGGCAGGTCAGTGGGAGGGCTTTACCCCCAGGCCTATCAGCTGCAAGGACTGACTGAGACCACCAACCACCAGGGAGGATCAGCTGTGCAGGATTACAGTGGGGACTTCAGTGGGGCTCTGGTGCCTGCTGAGTTCGTCCCATGAGTGTGTTGCTTGTGGAGGTGCTTGGGTTCACTTGTCTTTGTTTTCAACAGTGTTTATAATAATGTAATTAAGAAACAGTTTGGCCCATTGTATCTTAAATTTTTTTACTTTTTATCTCTTCTCATTAGCAGTTATGAGAATGATAAATTTTGTATATTAAAACATAGCTCTAATGAATATGTGTTCATTTGATGACAAATTACTTAGGACATTCTCACTTGATTCCCATTTGGTATACAATGGGTAAGGGGCTACAAAGGGTTGATTTGACTAACCTTAAGGACTTGACGTTTACTTTTCCTTGGTCAATAAATTATCCACAACAATGAAGTCACATATTACTATGTTTTAAGAGCAAAATGTGGCAAAAATCACATCCTTAGGAAGGGTTTTTCTCCCACATGCCTTGTTTTCTTTTTTTTCCCACTGACTCCCAGTGAACTTTTCTTTCTCCTTTTATTCATCCATCAAAACTAGACTCTTGTCCATAGGAATGGGAATTTGTATTTAATCTATACACACCTGATTTTTTAAATGAAAAACAGAAGTGTGGTATTTGTATTAGAAGTGCTTATTCGATATGAACACTAGATGGCAATATTGTTACATAATAGCTTTAAGATGGATCCAACTTGTTCATATTGTTTCTGATATTAAAGAAAGCTGTTAATTTAACACATTGGTTTATTTGAATAAAATAAAATTACCTGGAGATAGTTAATGATATACATGTGTGTTCTGTACACACTTCCATGAAAATGTAAATAATATTGATAAGGTATTATGTCACATAAGCATTTTCCACCTGGAAGTAAATTTCTTTTTATTGGCTGTAATATGTTTATATGTGATTGTCATTATTTTTTTCTATTTATTTTATGTCAGCTATTCTAAGGATATATTTTATAGTAATGTACTATTATATAGCTTGATTTACCATTTACGTAATTGTTAATAATTTTTCACATGTAATAAATTTATCAAATATAGTGTATATGTTCCAAATTCTCTTGAAGCAAAACTTTATTTCCGTTGCATTTTATTTAAATTATATTCTGTAATAAAGTTATAAAAATAGTAGTTTAAGGAACTTTTGGTTATTAAAATTGCAATAAGAATAATCAGTTTCTGCCTGACCCGGCGGTGGTGCAGTTTAAAGAGTGTCAGACTGGTATGCGGAGGACCCAGGTTCCAAACCACGAGGTTCCCACCTTGAGCGCAGGCCTATCCGGCTTGAGTGCGGGCTTACCAGGCTGAGCACGGGGTCGCTGACTTGAGCGTGGGATCATAGATAATGACCCCATGGTCGCTGGCTTGAGTCCAAGGTCGCTGGCTTAAGCAAGGGGTCAGTTGCTCTGCTGAAGCCCCCTGGTCAAGGCACATAGGAGAAAGCAGTCAGTGAACAACTAAGGGGACTCAGGAGCCACAATGAAGAATTGGTGCTTCTCATCTCTCTCCCTGTCTGTCCCTGTCTGTCCCTGTCTGTCCCTATCTGTCCCTGTCTGTCCCTGTCTGTCCCTGTCTGTCCCTCTCTCTGTCTCTGTTGCAAAAAAAAAAAAAGAATTTCGTAACAGTATTAGTATTAGTATTATATTATAGTTGGTAATTTCTAAATTTCTTCTTTATTAAATTATAACTAAAATTCTACTCATTAGCTTTTTAAGTCTCAAATATGAGTAAAAGAATATTAGTACATTTAACATTTTACATTAAAATATTTACATTTACTGAATTAAAATATGGTTTTTAAATTTTTTTAGACTTCTAAGATAATTTTAGCCTTATGCGATTTACTACAGTTTTGTAGTCATGACTATGGCTCATTTAAAATTATTTTTTATTCAAAGAAAATAAATGTAGTCCCATATATACCTGCATTTTGTGAATGACAACATTTAATTCTACCATAGTATTTTCATTTTTTTCCTCCACAGCATGAATAGAATATAGCAACTGTACCGTTTACATGCAGGAAATAGTAAAGTTTACTACATACTTTTAAAATACTTTGATTAGATATGTTATTTATCTCCTTTAAAAGAAATATCTCATATTATTGAATTAATTTTTTTCTCATAAGTATATTGAAACCAGATTATGCCTTTTTACATTTTTCTTGAAGAAAAATTATAAGTTGTTTGCAAATTTTTAATTATTTATTTTATTTGTGTTATTTTCTGTATTTCCTCTTGCTTCTTTTTGCTCACCCCCCTCCAGAGTCTTGTAATTAGGTGAAGGCAGTAGAAGTACGTACAGTTCTTTAAAACTTTTGTCAAGTATATCACTTACCTTAAAATACTAAGTTATAGGCCTGACCTGTGGTGGCGCAGTGGATAAAGCGTCCACCTGGAAATGCTGAGGTCGCCGGTTCGAAACCCTGGGCTTGCCTGGTCAAGGCACATATGGGAGTTGATGCTTCCTGCTCCTCCCCCTTCTCTCTCTCTCTCTCTCTCTCTCCTCTCTCTCCCTCTCTGTCTCTCTCTCCTCTCTAAAAATGAATAAATAAAATAAAAAAATTAAAAAAAAATACTAAGTCATAATGCTTTACATTTTTCCAGATGATAAAATTAGTGAGGAGTTTATTTTCTAGGATTATCACTACAGGTTTCTTTCTTTACTTTTTTTTTTTTTTTTTTGAGAGAGGGGGGGGGTGGGGGAAGGGAGAGAGATGATAAGAATCCTGGTTGTGGCATCTTAGTTGTTCATTGATTGCTTTCTCATATGTACCTTGACAGAGGGGCTACAGCAGAGCGAGTGACTCTTTGCTCAAGCCAGTGACCTTGGGCTCAAGCCAGCGACATTGGGGTTTTGAACCTGGATGCTCAGCATCCCATGCTGACACTCTATCCACTGCGCCACCACCTGGTCAGGCATTTAAAGTGACTTTTATAAAAAGAATTACCTTCAAAAAAATTTAGGGACTTTAAATTACATGTGTTTATATCACATATTGTCATTGAACTTATTTGATCAGTTAGAATTTTAAATAATTATTTTTTTACATTTATTTTTAATTATTATTTTTTTTACAGGGACAGAGAGAGAGTCAGAGAGAGGGATAGACAGGGACAGACAGACAGGAACAGAGAGAGATGAGAAGCATCAATCATCAGTTTTTTGTTGCGACACCTTAGTTGTTCATTGATTGCTTTCTCATATGTGCCTTGACCACGGGCCTTCAGCAGATCTAGTAACCCCTTGCTCGAACCAGCGACCTTGGGTCCAAGCTGGTGAGCTTTTTGCTCAAGCCAGATGAGCCCGTGCTCAAGCTGGTGACTTCGGGGTCTCGAACCTGGGTCCTTCTGCATCCCAGTCCGACGCTCTATCCACTTCGCCACCGCCTGGTGAGGCTGAATAATTATTTTTGAAGACAATTCACTGTAATGCTATAATTTAAAAGTTTTAAAATAATGTAGTTATATTACTACATGAGAAGAAACAATGTACTCTGAATTAACATTTTAAAGTAGCCGAAAGGAGCATAGTACCTTTCAAAAATAGTTCTGTGTACCATATTGACAAATTGCATTTTTTAAGTAATAAATGTCTAGTTTCTGAATGGCTCCATACTTAGTTGTATATAATTTAATAAGGACGAATTAAATTTAAATGTCTTTATAAATGTATTACCATTTTTTAAAGTATCAAAAGCGTTTTGGAGCAAAGTATGATATACAAGTATTATTTTTCAAAAATAAACAATTTCTCAACTCTAGAACTTAAATCATGATATTGGAATATAGTTGGACTGTTTTGTTGTATCAGTTTAATTTTTTAGTCATTAATCAACCTGATTTTTCTTATAAAGGTTACATTGACTCTAGTAGCATTTAGAATTTTTGCTTGAGGGTGACATGTAAAATACTGTCTATGGGATTAAAAATGCATAAATTAGGCTTTCAACTTTGGAACAAATAGTACATACATTGATACTTATTTTTGTAGGCAGTGTTTTATAACTACTTTTCTGAAAGCCTAGTATTGCTTCTAATATACCAAAAGTATACCTTATATTTACATTTTTGAGGAAATGTACTTAACATCAATAAATTTTATTTGACTTGGCAGATTTTTTGCTGGAAGCACAAAGAAAATTTTGGGTATGTGCTTGCATATGCCTTTTTAGGAAGATACATACTGTCAGTATAGTGACTCTATAGGCAAGTGCACACCTTAGAGCTTTATGACTAGAAAAGGGTTTTAATAAAACCAGTCATGAAATAAATGATTTAGAAAAAGCTCCATTATGGAACTGTGCTGCATTTTAAAATATTTCAATAAAAAGGTGATTAAAAGAAATGCTGATGCTTAAGGGAACAGTTTCCAATGAAAACTTGTCTTGATTCCTTGTCAGCTCACAACTAGGTGGAGTTCTTTGGTGGAGAGTGGCCTCATCTGCCCATACGTAGATATATTTGGTAGCTGCTGCTGCAGACAAGTCCTTTCCCATAGATAAGAAATTAGAGCCCAGTCCCACGTCACTATAGAACCTATTGCTCCTCACTTGGATACTTATGTTGGTTGAATTCTTAAGGATAGGAAGTCATCATGTCCCTGTAGTAGTTAGAAATAAGAAAGCAAACAGGGCTTACCTGCCTTATCTACTCCCCTGGATTCGGATACTGTATGCACGTTGATGTCTTGAATTCTGTATTTCTAGCCCTTGAGCTCTATTCTGGGCCCAGATTGCCAACTGAAGAGTAACACCGGAATGTGCATATCCATTGCACTGATGTAGATCCCAAACCCAAGTGGTCCCTAAACCTTTTCCTGTTTTTTCAGATACCAGGAAATTTCAGATATTAGTCATTTATTAGTCATGTATTACTCATGCTTTACTAAGCACATACTCTGTAGCATGTACAATGTTAGGTGCTAGAAAAACAAAGATAATAGACAGTTTCTAGTTTTTAGTGAAAAGGAAAAATGATCTCTGAACTCTCTTGTTTTTACCACATTTAGTTGGTCAACAAATCTAATCTATTTTTCCTCCTAAATACAAATGTCCTCTTGAACTTATTCCTTTCTTCCCACCCCCACTGCCACACCTTAAATCCATTGCTTCAGTAGTTCGTAGACTGCTGCACCTGCATCCTGACTGGTCTCCCTGTCACAGACACCTTTTCATTCATCTTCCATAGATTCGTCAGTATCAATCTGAAAAGCAACTTTTGGGCTTATTTTCTGCTTATACTTTTTAAATCATTTACATTATCTACAAAGTCAAGTCTACATTTCATAGCATTTTATGTAAGGTCCTTCACAGACTGTCCCCGTTTTCTACCACTTCTTTCATTCATCCTGTACACCATTCACAATAAGCTCTTCTCTAAAAGCACACGGCTTTTATCTTGTTAAATATCTTGTTTTTCTGCCACTGTTGAGCTCTCTTTTATGCTTCATGGTTCATCCCCCAATGTTATTTCTCAATGAATTTACATGTTGCCTTCCTCTTTCTTAGTCATTTTCTTCTCTATAATCAGATAATTGCACTTATACATATCACTAGCATAGCTCTCATATAGTATCAGTATCATTTTATTGCATGTTTGTCTCTCCAATACCTTAAACTCTTTGAGGGCAGAGACCTTATCTTTTCATTTTTGTGACTCTAGTTAGTACCTTGAACATGAGATTCACTCACTCAATGACTGCCCATCCCCTAAGCACACAGTTACGGTCTTTCTGGGTCCTAGAGGTTTACAGTCACTTGTGGGCTAACAGGTCCATAGATGAGAGGCTCTGTCTTTAATTCCTCTGCGTATAAATGTACATTCACTTTTTGTCTGAGTATATTTGAAGACTTAACAGTCTACTCCCTGCCTTTTATTGGGAAATAGAAATTCCAAAATGAGTTTCCAGAAGTGATGATTTTAAGTTGAATAGCTGTGAGAGTATTTGCCTTTCTCTTCCATTGAGCACTCCTCACCTCTGCTGTGTGTATGTAAAAGTGTCCGTTGAACTTGCTTGTTATATGCCACATGCTCATGAGCTGTCGTACTGCCTGCAAGGTCAAATGTAGTGCTTGTTGGGTTGTGTGACCCTCATAAACTGACAGCATACATTAAGGTATTTTTTATTTAAATAATTTAATATGTTTTATTATTATTTTTTTTTCTGTATTTTTCTGAAGCCGGAAACGGGGAGAGACAGTCAGACAGACTCCCGCATGCGCCCAAACGGGATCCACCCAGCACGCCCACCAGGGGGCGATGCTCTGCCCCTCCGGGGTGTCGCTCTGTTGCAACCAGAGCCACTCTAGCGCCTGGGGCAGAGGCCGAGGAGCCATCCCCACCACCCGGGCCATCTTTGCTCCAGTGGAGCCTCGGCTGCGGGAGGGGAAGAGAGAGACAGAGAGGAAGGAGAGGGGGAGGGGTGGAGAAGCAGATGGGCGCTTCTCCTGTGTGCCCTGGCCGGGAATCGAACCCGGGACTTCTGCACGCCAGGCCAACGCTCTACCACTGAGCCAACCGGCCAGGGCCAATTTAATATGTTTTAGATTGTAATGCTCCTCCAGGACAAGAAAGATCGGATTTCACAAGTCAATTGTCATATATATCAACCTATGGAAATATAAAAATAATAAGCATGTTAAAAATTAATTACACTTGTAAATTGATTTTCTGTGTTGGCAGAAAGAACATAGTTTATTCGCCTGGGAACAGGTTCACACTGCTTTAACATCAGGCACTTCCAGCAGAAGCTTGTTAGTGACTGCCTCTCAGATTAGAAAAAAATCCTCACTGTGGTACAGCAACTCCTATTGTCAAGACAGAAATAATCAGCTCATCTCCTACATGGGTGAGAACAAAGAATGTGATAGTACACAGAGCAAAGATTAAGCAAATATTGCACAACCCCATTTAAAATGTAAATGAAATATCCTCTGTATAAGGAGGTTTTCATTTTTTTCTTTTTCATTGTGAATGCATCAGTCATGCTGGAGGAGCTAGTCTGAGGGAAATGCTTTGGCTTTGAATTATATTGATTATTTTAAGCTAAATTAAATTTTTAAAAAATATTTTAATTAGTGTCAGTATACTGTTGATTTGAAAGGTAGGGAAATCCCATTCTCTTTGATAGCAAGATGCTTCAGATTTTTGGCAGTTTAGTTTATTTTAAAACAAAGAGCTAAAATCTAGATTTTATATTTTGAGGGAAAACATTAATTAGAAACATGACTGAGGCTTGGAGATGAAGTCGCTGACTTTGAGTACACTTTTTTAATAAGCTACTCGGTATTTTTTCCTAGCACAAAACCTAAATCCTGATTTTGAAATACAAAATTTACTTCCTAGGCTACTTTTTTATTCATTTGAATTTCAGTCCTTTGAGTTTGAACTTGACATAGTAGACAAGAAAGCAGCTGTGGAAAAACAGCATATATCCCCTAAAATCTGAAGATTATTGGCCGAAGATTATATCTGCATAGGTAACAGAATCCACAAAGGGCAATAATTTCCCCACACAATTTAAAATTTATTTAAATAATTAAAATTATTTCAGTATTTCAGGAAAGACCTTTTTTTACCTCTGCTTTTTAAAATGTTTATTCTAACTTAATTTAATTATTTGTATGATATATAGTCATAACTTTTTTTGTAAATGATCTTTAATTTTCCACTGGGAGAGCATTTTCAGTGTTGTCTAACAATTTTAGATTTTTAGAAAGCTCCCCCACCATCTCAATTAATTGTTTATTTTTTAAAAGTTAAACCTTAAGCCTGACCAGGCGGTGGCGCAGTGGATAGAGCGTCGAACTAGGACATGAAGGACCCAGGTTCGAGACCCCGAGGTCACCAGCTTGAGCGCAGGCTCATCTGGTTTGAGCAAGACTCACCAGCTTGAGCCCAGGGTCGCTGGCTCAAGCAAGGGGTCACTTAGTCTGCTGGAGTCCCCCCCCCCCCCCCCTGGTCAAGGCACACCTGAGAAAGCAATGAACAACTATGGTGCTGCAGTGAAGAATTGATGTTTCTCATCTCTCTCCCTTCCTGTCTGTCCCTATCTGTCCCTCTCTCTGACTCTGTCTCTATCACAAAAAAAAAAATTAAACGTTAAAACAGTATTTTTTTTCTAATATAATATGCAGTCTGATTATGAAAAGTTAATTATTTAGGTCAGTGGTTCTCAAACTTTTTGAACTGTGGGTGCATTTAAAATCCTACAAATAATTATATGCACACTATAACAGATTTCTGAGAAATATGTTATAATAATTAAGTCATATAGTAAAGAAAAAATATAAAGTCCAAGCGTGCTTTTATGTTAAATGAAATAAATATGACAAAATTAAATTTATTCTGACATTAAAAAACATTTTTATGTTACATTTTTTATGCTTTTTAGAATTTATAAAAAAGAGGGGTTAAAAAATAAAAAAATGACAAAAAAGTTATCTTTTTATATATTTATATATAGATACATTCTTAGTAAAGTTTAGTAAGTTCAGCAGGTCCCGGCGTGAATGTGTTGTTTTTTCATTCTTGTGTTTATGAGAAACATGAGCCTGATGTGTCCTAGTGATTTCTTCAATGTTTTGGCATATATTTGAAAAGCAAACTCTCATTTCCTCTTCAATACATTGAAGAATTCCTCTCTTTTTACTCTTAATTGTGTTGAGGGTAGAAAATCCTAATTCACATAAATAGGATTTGAAAATTATAGTAAAATGTTCAAAGTTTTTTTAGATATTGCCACATATTCTTCTTTTATAGAAATCCAAAAGGCTTTAAGAGACAATTCCTAACATATCATCAATCCACAATCAGTGGATATAGCTGCCAGTTCTTCTTCTTCTGTTAATATTAAACCAAAATCACTTGAAGCTTCCATGAATGGGTTTCTAATCCAATCGTATTGTTTAGTGTTAAGTGATGGAAAATGCTATAAATTAAATTCTGCCCTTCAGCCTTGAAGTTCTATTTGATTTACACTTAACTTTTGCTCATTTCCAGAATTGGATTCTTCAATATCATGCTTCTTTTTGAAGAATCTATCCATTTTATTTGGGTGTATTTATCTAAAAATAATATAATCATGTGTTAATAAATATAATAATGATGTGTTAACAAAAAGCACTATTTCTGTAATGAAATGGTATAATAGAGTAACTACATTTATTTTTATATCTGGGCACATGCCGTGAACCAGCGCAGCTAGTAATTCAAGGTCCCAAGTGGGAATGGTGAGGAATTAAGAAAATATGCGGAATTAAGAAAATACGGGGTTGAGTGGGCCCTGTAATTGCTGCTGGCAAGAACAAAACATGCCCAAAAATCACATCTTGCTTTATTTATAGGACAAAGTGGGCCATTAGCAAATCAATGAGATCTTTGATCATGTTTCCAAGGCAAGTCAAGAATTTTACCAAGTGCAGAAAACCCCCACCATACATATCATCTTAACTTCACACCAAACAAAGGATAGATGAAACTTGCCTCCAGTCTTTCTGGGGAACGTGGGGGGTAGTGAGAACAATCCAGCACCACAGCTTAACAGCCTTTTGCAACCTAATCAGGCAAGTGAGTTAGGGGTTTGAGCAGACTGTCAGCTTACAGCCAATTCCCCATACCTCTGTCCCCCAAAAATCTAAACTCCAAAAACCCTGTTGGTTTTTTGGTCCCCAATGGGCACATATTTCTCTTGAATACTATAGGGCACACCTGGAAATCTTCTGGGGCACACCAGTGCACCCTGGCATACCCTTTGAGAACCACTGATTTAGGTTGATAAATTCCACAGTTATATTTTACTTTGGGGTCATCAACCCCTTACATCTGATAATTTTGTTCGAGAGTCATCCCTGCGCAGGATATTGGCCTATATTGAAATTCTTCTGTATTCTTTTTACTACAATTTCATTCTCTATCTTCATTGTTTCTGCTGCTGGATTTCTATGGCTGGATGGTGCACCTTTCAGTGTGGAAAGCTTTCAAAGTTGTCTATTTACTCACTTCTTCCATAAAGCTTTCCTTAGCCGGTCCCTACAAAGTTACCTCTTCTCTGTGTTCTGCTGCTCTCTGGGAGAGTATGTGGACTCTGGGCTTTGGATTCAGATGGTATTCAAATCCAGAGCAGCTCAGTTTGACCCTGAACGTTTATTAACCTCTGTGAAGTTGTTTCCTCATCTGGAAAAAGGTTTGTTTTATAGTGCCTCATTCACAGTGGAGTTGTGTGAGGACTGAAGAAATTGCGGTTGATGCTTGAACTATGCAGGAATTAGGGGCATGGATCACCACCACCACCACCACCACCCCCCCCAATCAAAATACATGTAACTCGACTTCCCAAAACTTAGCTAGTAGTAGCCTGCTATTGACTGGAAATCTTACCGGTACCATAAACAGTTTACATATGTTTTGTATATATGTGTAATATACTGTATTATTGAAATAAGCTATAGAGAAGAAAGTTCAAAATCATAAGGAAGAGAAAATACGTTTATAATACTTACTGAAAAAAATTTGTGTATAAGTGGATCTTCACAGTTCAAACCCATGTTCTAGGGTTAACATACCTAGCACAATGTCTGTATCTGTATATACTCTATAGATAGAGAGCTGTCAATGTCTATCTGTTGTATAGAGCCTCAGTAAGCTCTAAAACCTGGGCCACTAATTATCCATGATCACTGATATTAACTAGTTCTTATAGCTCTTTTTACCTCCTCTCTCAAGTTTTGTCTATATCCTCTGCTAGATCCTAAGGGAAGAAGGGATACCAGATTCCATTTGTGTCATTCTCCTGAATTTTGAAGGATGGTAGAAGAAAAGATAAAAGCACTGATGGGAGTCTTTATTTTAATAGTTAATAGTCTTAGCAGACCACCTTTAATATTAAATCCAAAATGAGGCATTATTTTGGCTAATGACTTTTTAATATGTTAAGTAGTCTTAAGATTAAGTGTTTAATTTAAAATTTGTTGTTACAATTTCAAAATGTTTGCTAGTAAACCTCGCTAGTATGGTAAGTGTACTATATTCTTTTTCATTGGGACTTCTGATTTAAATAATTTTGAAGATCTGTTTAAGTGTCTCAACCTATTTGTTTGGGGTAACTAACTAGGAACTGATAAGGTCATTCATCCTTATATGATGTGTGTTTTCTCATCCGTAAAATGAGGCATTAATTTTCAATCTTGATAGGCTAGCTCTGAATTTTATTTTGTAATAATTTTTAGATTGGAACATTCTGGTTTTAAATAAATTTGAGGTGGAGTTGGTTTTTATAGCTCACCAAAACAAAGCTTTTACCATTTTTTGAAAAAAAGAAAAGTACAACTTGAGAAAGTGTAGAACACTCAAGTTTGATTTATATAATAGTTTTGCTGTACAGTAATCCCATTCTATAGAGGTAACAAGTTGTAAGCCACAACATAGGTTCACAACATGAAACAGCTACTGATACCTCTTGCAGCTGAACCAGAAGTCATAAGTAATCATATGACTTTTTAATAAGAAAACCTATAAAATTCTTAAAACCCATATTGCCTTACCCCAGTAGCATATCAGTATGAAATAACATTTTCTAATTTGCCCACTGTAAGCAAAATTTTATCTAGTAGTTTCTTTTAAATCCTTATAAATAGTCAAAAAACATTTTATTTCTACAAGTAGACTTATGCAACTTCACAGGTCTTAACCATTTGAGATAAAATTTATTCTAGCACTTTATAAGGTCTTTCTCAAAGCACCATATGTTTTGTGTTTTTTTATCAGTTGTTTATTTGTTTTTATTGAGGTATAATTGATATATAACATTTGTTTCACGTCTATAACATAATGATTCCGTACTTGTATATATTGTGAAATGATCATTAAAATAAGTCAAGTTAACATCCTTCACCATATGTGAGTGCAAAATTTTTTCCTTGTGTATTTTTTAATTAAACATTTTTGGAGGTAATTGTAAATTTACAGGCAATTGTAAGAAATAATATGAGAAATAATATGAGCTCTTCCTTTGTGCCCTTTACTCAGTTTCTCCCAATGCTGTCATCTTGTAAAACTATAATAGTACACTATTGCAACCAGGCAATTGGTGTTAATATAATCCACTGATCTTTTTCAAGTTTCCTACTTTCACATGTATTCATTTTTATATGTTTATGCACATTTGGTTATGTGAAAGTTTATTCCATATGTAAGTTTGTGTGTCTTCCACCACAGTCAACATACAAATCAGTGCCATCATCTCAAGGACCCCTCCCAACAATACCAACCTTCCATCAGTACCTGGCAACCATTAACTACCACCTCTGAAATTTTGTCATTTCAAGAATGTATATAAACAGAATTATATAGTAAGTAAATTTTGAGGTTTTCTCAGTATAATCAAGTCATTTGAGATTCATCCAAATTATTGTATGTATTAATAGTTTATTCTTTTTTATTGCTCAGGAAATATTCCATGATATGAATATACCACAGTTTGTTTACCCATTCACCCATTGAAGGACATCTAAGTTCTTTGCAGTTTCTTGACTATGATAAATAAAGCTGCTCTGACGATTCATGTACAGCTTTTTGTGTGAACATGCATTTCTTTGGGATAAATACCCAAGGGTGCAATTGCTGGGCAGTGTGGTAACTGCATATTTAGTCTTATAAGTGGTATCAATATTTTACCACTTCTGGTGAAGTGTATTATTCCCATTTAGGTCCCTTTTCCACTTTCTGTCATTGTCTTTGAGTATCAGGTGGTTGTATCATTTTTAATTGAATATATGTATGATTTAGGAAACTAATGAGGAGATAATCTATTTAATTTTTCCATATTACTGCTCTTCCTACCAATTGTTTTTTCTTTAATGCTTAAGGTTCTTTGTTTTATCATTTCCTCTAGTGACAGATTCTTTAGTTTTTTTTCTCATTTGAGAGTGTTTCTTTCTCTACTTCATGAAAGATAGTTTTTGAGATACAGAATTCACAATTTCCATTTCCTTGGCAGAATTCCTGTTCAGTGCAGAGGAAGAATAAACCAGCCTGAGTAACTTCCTATCTGGAGTGGAGAACACTGAGCCTGGGTCTGCTCGTGCTGTTGGGTGGGGAGTCACACCGCTCTTTGCCTGTTCTCCAGTCTTGGGTCCCTGAGCAGTCTACCTTCCTCTTTCTACCTTGCACAGTTCTTTCTGGTTATCTCTTATGTTAGTGCTAGGGTTTATAATCATCCTTAGCAGGGAAGAATAGAAAATAGGAATCTGTACCATCTTGTCTGGAGAAAAAGTCCTGAATTTTTTTTTCTATCCCTTCTAGGTTCTTTGTTAATATTTGTTTACAAAATACATTCCAGGGTAATTCAAAGCTCAGTTGCATGAGAAGCCTTCTGAAACTTAGTGCTAAAAATGATTTTAGTATATTTTGCCATTATTTAGAGAGCTTTTCCCCAACAAAGATTAAAATCATTCTATTAATTGTCTATAAAATATTTCATTGTATTCTTTGCTAGATCTACATCCTTACTCATCTTTTTCTTCATTTGGGACCCTAACAACAGAATGGCTATAGCAGCAGATAGGAAAGACTAAGGCCCCGCCTCCACGTTATGCATGAACATGCATACATACACAACCTAGACACCACTATGAATCTAGTCCTGAATACTTCACTGACTAGAGAGTTCTATCATATGCCCACTGATGATCTCATGCTATTTAGGTATTAATGCCAGTGTGGAGATAGGACTTCATCATATTGTCATGAACATTTAAATTTGGACAAAGAAATATATCAATATTTTCTGTGATTCTGTTTATCTTTGAATGCACAGTACCTAAGGGCAAGTCCTCAAGAGTTTCATGGACATGGGATTGCAAAAAATATAATAAAAATTAATTTTATGGATTGGATAATGGAGAGGAAGGTGGATGTTCATGTACTTATGCATGCATAGAAACAATACCCCAAAGTGACGTATATTTTTTTCTAGAACTTTTTATTTAGGTATAAATTAATATGTTTGAGATCCAAAATGTTGGCCCCATAAGTTAATCTTTGTACTTGATGTTTTTCAGTTTAAAATATCTAGTGATATTTTAATAAACTGGCAAAGTACTTTTTAATTGTTTGTGCATTTGTACAGTGCTTTATGTAATGTTTTCCTCAACTCTTTGTTTTTTTCATATGGTAATGTCAAGGAATAACAAATCTCTGAAATTGCTATTTTTTAATATGAAAAATCATATCCCAATTTAATTGCTTCATTTTGGTTTAAATTTTTTGTGTATTAGCTTTTCCTAAACCAGACCCCTTCCCCCAAATTGAGCAATTGTCTTAATATTTTGGAAATGCCTTTTGACTACTGCATCTTGAAGTGATAGTTTTTAAACAATTTACATGATAAATTTATCCATGGAATCCTGGTAGAAATGAGTGACTTCAAGGACTGTCTGGTTCAACTTACAGCCTTTGGAAATTTGTTGTAACTAATGTGGTAAAAGTAATAAAACTGAAAGATAACTGAAAATATTCTTGAAATTTTAACTCAGTTAAGGGCAGATTTTGTATTTATGAAAAAATATGGAACAATAATTTAGTATCTTTGATTAAATATGAGGGTATTTGACAGGAAACTAGAAGTTGTAAGACTGTTTATTATAACTATTCCTATATTATATTACAACTATGCCTTTTATATTATAAGGAAATGTCCACTGGCAAAGTAAAAGGTAATCAATGGTCTAAAAAACTATTAAAGAAACCTACCTTCAACAATAAAGGGAGATTAACGTGTGAGTTTCAAGTGGCTATTATTAACCTACTTTAGCAAATGAATCCCTTATAAAAAAATAGAAAGGATTGAAATTAATGAATATATTTTCCATAGGAGGCAGTATTAACTCTTTTCTATATCCCATTTGTTAAAATTACAGGCTTACTTTCATCATGATTCCTACCTGTTTGTAAGCTGGAAAGGATATAAGTTTGTCTTGACTTCCAACAGTACTTAGTCTCCCAGAAGACTCCCTTATTCCTTGGCATACCATCCTTTTATCTCATTCCTTCATAATAAAGGTCTCAAGCAACTCATATTGTAAAAGAGATGAGCTCAGGGCTTGCATTTTATCATTATTAAGTGAATCTTTTTTTATTATTGATTTTAATTTATTGTGTTTACATAGATTCTAGTGTCCCCCCTCAACGTCTCCCTTGCCCCCTTCCCCAAATGCCCTTCCCCCTTCCCTCCAGGATTTCCTTTTCTGCTCTCTATAATGCTGTGCTATGTGGATATAATTTCACCGATCTCTTTCCTTTCTCTGATCCCATTCTATCATCCCCTTTCCCTCTGTTCGCTTTCCCTCTGGTCACTTTGATCCCGCCTCTGTCTCTATTCCATTCCTCAGTTCACATTGTTCATTGGATTCCTCAAATGAGTGAGGTCATATGATAATTTTCTTTCTCTGCCTGACGCTTATTTCACTTAGCATAATAGTTTCCCGGTCCATCCTTGTTGTCGCAAAAGGTAAGATTTCCTACTTTTTCATGGCCCCATAGTATTCCATTGTGTATATGTACTACTGCTTTTTAATCCACTCGTCTACTGACGGGCACTTGGGCTGTTTCCAGATCTTCGCTATTGTGAACAACGCTGCCATAAACATGAGGATGCATTTCTTCTTTTGAATCAGTAATGTGGTGTTCTTGGGATATATTCCTAAAAGTGGGATGGCTGGGTCAAAGGCAGTTCCATTTTAAATTTTTTGAGGAATCTCCATACTGTTTTCCACGGTGGCTGCACCAGTCTGCATTCCCACCAGCAGTGCAGGAGGGTTCCCTTTTCTCCACATCCTTGCCAGCACTTATTATGTGTTGTTTTGTTGATAAGCACCATTCTGACTAGTGATATCTCATTGTGGTTTTAATTTGCATTTCTCTAATGACTAGTGATGTTAAACTTTTTTTCATCTGTCTATTGGCCATCTGTATGTCTATTCATTTCTTTTGCCCATTTTTTTTTATTACATTGTTTATCTTTCTGGTGTTGAGTTTTACAAGTTCTTTATAAATTTTGGTTATTAACCCCTTATCAAACATATTGTTGAATATGTTCTCCCATTGTGTGGTTTGACTTTTTATTCTGTTCATATTGTGTTTAGCTGTGTAAAAGCTTTTTAGTTTGATATAGTCCTATTTGTTCATCCTGTCCTTAATTTCACTTGCCTGTGGAGATAAATCAACAAATATAAGGTCTACTGGAAAGTTCTCTTCATTTCTATCACAAGTTTCGACATGTAAGCACATGTTTATTTGGCGCATGTGTGCCTCTATTTTTATCACTTAATGTATACATACTGACGTAGCAAATTAACTAAAACAAAGTTGATTCACGTTATTGAAGCGATAGTGTGCCCATGGCTACTGATGAAACTCATTTACGCCACTGTATTTTTACGAATTTCAACAAGGAAGAAATGCTACAGAAGCATGTAGAAATTTATTGAAAGTGTTTGGTGAAGGTACAGTTTCTGATAGGACATGCAAAAGATGGTTCAAAAAATTCAAAACAGATGATTTCGACCTTTCTGATAAGCCACATTCTAGGCGACCACCTTTGATCGATGACGATGTTGTTAAGACCATGTTGGAGCAAGATCCTTTTCTGACAACATCGGAGATCGCAGAAAGGCTTAATTCAGCTCAGCAAACCATTTTGGACCATATTCAGAAGATAGGATTGGTGTGGAAATATTCAAGATGGGTGCCACATGAATTAAGTCAGAAGAATTTGTATTTTGTTTTATTCCAAAAACGGACAGAACTTTCCGGTAGACCTTATATATTGCTGCGATAGATGTCGGACAGCTTACTGCCTATGTTTTCTCTAAGATGATGATTTCACAACGTATATTTAAGTCTTTTATCCATTTTGAGTTTATTTTTGTGAATGGTGGAACTTGGTGGTTTAGTTTTATTTTTTTGCAGGTAGCTCTCCAATTTTTCCAACACCATTTGTTAAAAGAGACTGTCTTTACTCCATTGTATGCTCTTATCTCCTTTGTCAATTATCAATTGTCCATAAAGGTGTGGGTTTATTTCTGGGTTCTCTGTTCTGTTCCATTGATCTATATGCCTGTTCTTATACCAGTACCAAGCTGTTTTGAGTACAATGGCCTTGTAGTATAACTTGATATCAGGAAATGTGATACCACCCACTTTATTCTTCTTTTTCAAGATTGCTGAGGCTATTCGTGTTCTTTTTTGGTTCCATATAAATTTCTGGAATATATGTTCTATATCCTTGAAGTATGTCATTGGTATTTTAATAGGAATTACATTGAATTTATAAATTGCTTTGGGAAATAACAGACATTTTAATGATATTTATTCTTTCTATCCATGAACACTGTATATGCCTCCACTTGTTTGTATTTTCCTTGATTTCTTTTATCAATGTTTTATAATTTTCCAGGTACAAGTCTTTAACCTCCTTAAATTTACTCCTAGGTACTTTATATAAATATTTTTTGTTGCAGTAGTGTAGGGGATTGTTTTCTTAATTTCTCCTTCAGACAGTTCATTGGTGTGTAAAAATGCCTCTGATTTCTGAATATTAATTTTATATCCTACTACCTTGCTGAATTCATTTATCAAGTCCAGTAGTTTTTTGACTGAGACTTTATGGTTTTCTATGTACAGTATTATATCATCAGCAAATAATGATAGTTTTACTTCTTTTTTTCCAATTTGTATGCCTTTTATTTCTTCTTCTTGTCTGATTGCTGTGGCTAGGACTTCTGGTACTATGTTGATTAAGTGTGGTGAAAGGGGCACCCCTGCCTTGTTCCTGATCTTAAGGAGATTGCTTTTAACTTTTGCCCATTCAGTATGATGTTGACTGTGGGTTTGTCATAGATGACCTTTGTCATGTCGAGGTATGTTCCCTGTATTCCCACTTTGCTGAGAGTTTTGATCATAAATGGGTGCTGGATTTTATCAAATGCTTTTTCTGCATCTATTGATATTATCATGTGATTTTTCTTCTTTCTTTTGTTTATATGATGAATCACATTGATTGATTTGTGAATATTGTACCCACCTTGCCTCCCCAGAATAACTTCCACTTGATCATGATGTGTGATTTTTTTCATGTATTGCTGGATTCGTTTTGCTAATATTTTGTTGAGAATTTTAGTATTTAAATTCATCAGGGATATTGGCCTATAGTTTTTTTTCTTTGTATTGTCTTTTCCTGGTTTTAGAATCAGAATTATGCTCGTGTCTTAAAAGGAGCTTGGATGTCTTCCTTTCTCCTGAATTTTTTGAAATAACTTGAGAAAGATAGGAGGTAGTTCTTCTTTGAATATTTGGTAGAATTTACTTGTGAAGCCATCAGGCCCAGGGCTTTTGTTTGTTTGGAGTTTTTTTGATAACTGTTTCAATCTCATTTGTTGTAATCAGTCTCTTTAGGTTTTCTGATTCTTTCAGATTGATTTTTTAAGATTATATATTTTAAAGAATTTGTCCATTTCACCTAGGTTGTCTAATTTTTTGGTATACAGTTCTTCATAGTATTTTACAATCCTTTGTATTTTTGCTGTGTCAGTTATTACTTCTCCACTCTCACTTCTAATTTTATTTGAGTCCTCTTTTTTTCTTGGTGAGTTTGCTTAAAGGTTCATCAATTTTGCTTACATTTTCAAAGAACCATCTCTTGCTTTCATTGATCCTCTGTATTATTTTTTTAGCTTCTATGTCATTTATTTTCGCTCTTATTTTTATTATTTCCTTCCTTTCCTTCACCTGGGCTTTAATTCCTGTTCTTTTTCTAATTCTTTTAGATGCAGGGTTAAATTGTTTATTGGAGCTTTTTCTAGCTTCTTAAGGAATGCCTGTAATGCTATGAACTTCCCTCTCAGGACTGCTTTTGCCATGTCCCATAGATTTTGAGTTGTTGTATGTTCATTTTTATTTGTTTCAAGGAAATTTTTTATTTCTTCTTTGATCGCATTGTTAACCTCTTCATTATTTAATAACATGCTATTTAGTTTCCAAGTGTTTGAGTTTTTTTCAGTTTTTCTATTGTAGTTGATTTCAGGTTCCATGCCATTGTGATCAGAGAAGATGCTTGATATGATTACAATCTTCTTGAATTTATTGAGACTCGTTTTGTGTCCTAACATGTGGTCTATCCTAGAGAATGTACCATGAGCACTTGAAAAGAGTGCATATTCTTCATCTTTGGGATGAAAGGTTCTGAAGATATCTATTAAATCTAGTTGATCTAGTGTGTCCTTTAAGAATGATGTGTCTTTGTTAATTTTCTTTCTTGAGGATCTATCCAGTGCTGGTAGTGGGGTATTGAAATCTCCTACTATTATATTGTTGCTGTTGATATCACCCTTTATGTTCATTAAAATCTGCTTTATATATTTAGGTGCACCCATATTAGGCCCATAGATATTTATAACAGTTATATCTTCCTGTTGGATTGCTCCTTTTATCATTATGTAGTGACCTTTATCCCTTACTATAACCTTTTTTTTAAAGTCTATTTTGTCTAAGTATTGCTACCCTAGCTTTCTTTTCATTTCCATTTGCATGTAGTATAGTTTTCTATCACTGTACTTTCAGTCTATGTTTATCTTTTGTTTTGAGATAGGTCTCTTGTAGACAGCATATGTATGGGTCCTGTTTTGTTTTGTTTTTTTATCCATGCAGCTACGCTATATCTTTTTATTGGAGCATTTAATACATTTACATTAAGGTTATTATTGATATGTAGTTGTTTATTGCCATTTTATTCTTTAAATCTACATTCCTCCTTTACTAGATTTTTTTCCCCCTTTTGTTCTGTTTACATCAGGCCCCTAACATTACTTGCATTATTGGTTTGGTTATAATGAATTCCTTGTGTTTGTTTTTGTTTTTTTGGTCTCAGAAGGTTTTTATTCTTCAATTTTAAACAATAGCCTTGCTAGATTAAGAGGTCTTGGTTGTACGCTCTTGTTCTGCATTACTTTGAATATTTCTCGCCATTCCCTTTTGGCCTCAAATGTTTCTGTTGAAAAGCCAGATGCCATCTGTATGGGGGCTCCTTTGTAGGTGATTGACTGTTTTTTGGGAGGTTTTTTTGCAGCTTTTAGTATTCTTTATTTCTTAGCTTTGGTATTTTAATTATGATGTATCTTATTGTAGGTCTCTTTGAGTACTATTTTAAGGGGATTCTCTATGCTTCTTGAACTTGTGTGACTTTTTCTTTCATCAATTTAGGGAAGTTTTCAGCTATGAATTCTTCAGTCAGGTTCTCTATTCCTTGTTCTTTCTCTTCTGCTTCAGGAACCCCTATTATGCAGATGTTGTTTTCTTCATGTTGTCACAGAGCTCTCTTAGAGTTTCCTCAGACTTTTTGATCCTCTTTTCTTTTTGCTGTTCTGCTTTTGTATTTCCGATTGTCTTGTCCTCTAAATCACTGATTCGATCCTCTGCTTTGTCCAATCTGCTTTTAATTCCTTCTAGTGAAGTCTTCAATTCTGATATTGTGTTTATCAATTTTGCTTGATTTTTTTTTATGATTTCAATGTCCTTTGATGCCAGCTATCTCTTTATTTAGGTGCTTATTTTGTCCATATATTGTTGCTCTGAAATCCTTGAACATCCTAACAATCATTATTCTAAACTCTGCATCCAGTATCTTGTTTATTTTCATTTCATTCAGTTCTTTTTCTAGGATATCTCTTGTTGATTCATTTGAATTGCACTTCTCTGTCTTCCCATTTATCTCTGTATTGACTAGATACCACTCTAACTATGGTTGTTAGGTACTGAGCTGATGCTCTCCGTATCTATTCGCTGGATGTACCGTCCCTGGACCTCCCTGGCTGGAAATGGGCGCTGACCAATTGGGGTCACTGCTTTTGACTAGCCCTTAGCAACCTTCTTGGAGCTACAGGTGATCCAAAATTTTTGGTAGCCTCTGCTGGGCCCTGATGCCATGAAATATCAGCTGCACTCCTAAGCTGTCTTTTATCTGCTCTTGGCCAGTGTGTGTGACCTCTCTATTCCTGATGTTAGGTCTTTCCACTGGCCCCCTCTGCCTCCAACTCGGGCACCAGCATGGGCACGCAGGCCGCAGCTCAGGCTGCTCCCTGGGCACAGGGGACTCCTTGCCTCTCTGGGCTCTGCCCCCGCAGGCATGTGGAACGCCTTTTCGGGCTCTACCCCTCTCCTTCTTGGGTGCGCGGCTGCCTCTTCATGCTCTGTCACCCCCCACCCCCCACACCCCCTAGCCCCCCACACTGCCCACCCGGCGCACGGGAAGCCTGTCTGGGCTCCGACCCTCGCCGTCTCCTTGTAGGCCTCTTGGTTCCCCCCACCTTTTGCAGGTGCATGGGATGCCTCACCTTGCTGGGGTCTGCCCCACTCCAGCGCAGGGGATGCCTTGCCCTGCAGGGTTCTGCCCTCGTAGGTGTAGGCACATGGGAGGCCTCTCTGGGCTCCGCCCCCCACCTCTACTGCGTGGGCTGCCTCGCTGGGCTCCATCCCCGACTGCTGCAGTGGGGCCCTCCCAACATCCCTTTGGAGTGTACTCAGCAGTTCAGGGGGGCCGTGTAGCCCAGACCTCAGCACTCAAATCCTGTGTCCCTGATGCATCTGCTTCTAAGTGTTTCTCTGTACTGACTGGAGCAGGAGAGCCTCTGTTGTGTGGGGTAATTGCTTCCCTTTGCTGGCTTGGTTCTCCCAGGAAGAATAGCCACTTTAGGTTTGGGGAGTGACCCAGTACAGGGGTCAGGGTGCCTGTACCCCATACCATTTGCCCCCAAGACTATACTCTCCTCTTGCAACTCCAGTCCTCTCTGCGCTCCCTACTCCGGAAGCCCCAGGTAAGTGGCTGTGAATGAGGTTTTCTGTGTGGTCCCTTTAAGGTGGAGCCTGGGTCTGAGAGTTCTGTCTCCCTTTCGCAAACAGTAACCCAGCTCTTCTTTCCGCTAACTACTGTCTGTAAGCCTCTAGTCTCTGGGACTCCAGGCTGGGGCTCTGGTCCTAGGCCTGAGGACCCACAATTCTCCTGGAAACCCACCCTGCTGTGAGAGACCCTTTGGGCCCTGCTCACTCCTGGGAACAGGGCAGCCCATTCCATGTCTCCACCTTCCCTACCAGCTCGGCGTGGTTCTTTCGGTGATGCATAGTTATAGATTCCTCTTAGGTTAGTCCAGAGTTGGTTTTTCAAGATGATTGTTCCTAAGTTAAGTTGTAATCCACTTTGGTTCTGGGAGGTGGGAGTTGTAACATCCACCTACTCCATTGACATTTTTCCCCTCCCAGTGAACCTTTCTTTAAATCTCTCTTAAAATCTCTTTTGTCAGAGTTAGTATACTTTTATTTTTCTTTTTATTAGTACTTGATGTATTTTATTCTGTCCTTTGACTTTTTACCTTCCTATATTTTCTAAATGTATCTCTTCTAATCAGTATGTAGTTGATTTATTTTTTCAGTCAATCCTTGTCCTTCATTTATAGCATTAATTTAGTTACTTTACTTATAATTACTATTGTAATTTTGTTTACATCTTTTATCTTATTGTATACCTTTTATCTGTCCTACCTGTTTTTGTTTCTTTTTATTTTATTTTGGATTGGTTATTTTTATAATTCAGTTTTTCCCTTCTACTGATTTAGAAGTATATACTCTTATTTCTGTTCTCATAGTTGTTACTTTAAAAATTATAATTCATACTTAAATTTCCAAAGTTGAAATTTAATGAGTACTTTTCTCTTAAATGCCACAAGACCTTATACCATTTAAACTTTATCTTCTCCATTCCCAATTTATATATTACTGGTATTATATATTTATCCTATTTTTAAACCCATGATACATTATAATTATAATCTGTACAGGCAGATTTATTTAGATTTGCCATCATATTTACCACTTTCTTCATTCTTCTTTCCTTACATTTTAGACCTTCTCGGTGGGATCACTTCCACCTGGAGGTGCAGTTTAGGAATTTCCTTGATTAGGGATCTTGGGATAGCAGACCTTTGTTTTTAGTTTGGATTAATCCTTCTGGTGTGTTCCTGACTACTTAATTGGTGATCAGTTTTTACAGCAAGACTAAGTCCAGGTCTGAAGGAAGAATTTCTTATTTTACATATAACCAGCTACCCCACTTAGAAAAAGGCCCCACATCCACATTTTAACTGCTCGATTCTTGAGGGAGTGCAAAGTTGTTATTCTGAGGTATTTTGATAGAAACTCCATAAAATTCTTATGTAGAAAGAAGGAATGTGCTTTATTTGTAGTTTGTAAAGGTTAGCAGTCGTGTATGAGTCATTAATGAAACAAAGCTGTCTGTTGTGGAACCCTTAAGACCGACTTAATTTGATTAACTAGGACTTTAAGCATACCTACAAACTTGTATATACAAACCTCAAAGTAGTAACATTCTTTGCAGCTATTCTTGTGAATTCAATTATATATCTTTATCAAAGTAACTATATAGTGTTTTATAAACAAGGACATCATGTAATCTCCTTATAACATTTTCTCATAAAAAATGCTTTCTTGTGTTTAGATTACTTCTCTAGTGACCCTGCAGCTATTAACCCTGGTTGGCCATGATGATCAACTTGATGGACCAAAGTACAAATGCACAGTATCTCTAGACTTCATCAGGGCTGTGGCTCGGTAAGCATAGAAGAAGTATAAATGTAAAATGTCTTGAATTGTATAAATTATATACTAAATATAAAAATTAATGTTCTTCCTAGTGTCTTTTAGAAAGATTATTTAAACACCAGTAATGAATAAATTTCACTGTAGCATGAATCCTCTCATCAAATTTGTAAATGGCATAAAATTGAGAGAATTAGCAAATATGTTTGATGGCAAAAATCAAGATTCTGAAAGGCCTTAACAAAATGGAATAATGGTCCCATCGTAGCAAAGAAGGATTTAAGGAACAGTTGACTACAAAAATCTCATATGTACCGAAACAAGGTGGAAGAGAATTAACTTCTGAGTATTTAAGCTGACTCTAGGTTTTAAGTGTTCTGATGACTATTATGTGCTGCCATAGGCAGGTCAGATCTGGTATGCTGTGCTGTGCTTGGAGTTTAAAGAGGGGCATTGACAAATGGGCGCACACTGAGGACGCAGGAGATCAGTGGTGGAATAAGGAACTATGTCACATCTCTAAGGGGTCGGGGGTGAGAGAGAAACCTTAGGAAGGATATGGTAACCATCTCAAGTATTTCAGGGATTGTCATGTGCAAAATGGATAAAACTAGTTCTGAGTAATTGTAGAGCATTAGAAGTTCTAGGAAAGGCCCTGGCTGGTGCCTCAGTGGATAGAGCGTCAGCCTGGAGTATGGACTCCTCAGTTTGGTTCTGGTCAAGGCACACAAGAGAAGTGATCATCTACTTCTGTCCCCCTCTCCCTCCCCCTTTTCTTCCTCTTCCTGTCCTGTAGCCAGTGGCTTGATTTGTTCAAGCTTTGGCCCTGGGTGCTGAAAATAGCTCAGTTGATGCGAGTATCAGCCCCAGATGGGGTATCTGAGTGGATCCCGGTCACAGTGTGTGTGGGAATCTGTCTCACTGTCTCCCCTTCTCTTACTTAAAAATAAATAAAAATAAAATAAAAGTTCTAGGAAAGAACTATGTCTAAATGAGAACTGTTTAAAAATGTAACAAGTTGCCTCACAGAGAGGTGCATTTACTGTTATGGATTTGTCATAGAAGAGGTAGCATGTATGTGGACTGGCATGTGAAGTAAGACAGTCTGTAAAATGTGCTTCCCAACCTTCTTAAATATGAAGATTTTATTTTGTTTTATTTAGATTTTTATGTATTCTTTTTTTAGAGAGGGAGAAAGAGAGGGGGGTGGAGGGAGGAGCAGGAAGCATCAACTCCCATATGTGCCTTGACTAGGCAAACCCAGCGTTTTAAACTGGCGACCTTAGCATTCCAGTTCGACACTTTATTTACTGTGGCACCACAGGTCAGGCATAAAGAGTTTATTTTAATATTCTTTTAAAATTAATCATGAAATTATGTACCTTTATTTCAAAATTAATAACCTATAGGCATGAAACATTATTTATTCAGACTAAAAACAATGCTTGACATTGTGGATTTGCAGAGAATGTCTAATGAATTGAAGTTGTGAAGTGTACAGGTTGGCAGCCTCTACCCGGAAGTCTCTTCTGAATTAAAAGCTGAGTGATAATATGATACAGGTATTTGAGATATTTTGATGGCATGTAGACTGTAAAACATAAAAGGAGAGTTTTGAAATGTGTTCTTACGATAAAATGGGGGAAATTTTTACACAAGAAATTGAGCAAGTTCTTTTTAATGTATTCAATATGACCATAAGGCCATAACTTTCATTTTTCAAACAATAATATTAATAACTCTAAAAGCCTCTGTCAAAGGTATAACTTGTGAATGAGCCTCCTTATTTCAGGGATTTTGTCATTGCTCTGTGTTGGGTCGCGTCCCAACATAACCCTGAACAGGACTGAGGTTTGTGAATGCCCAGTTGGTGAATATACAGTGAACCAAACTGAATTGGACGTTACCTAACCCACCGTATCAGTGATATGAGACACATTCAGAGAAAGGCACTTCCATACACCCCTTAGAACGAAGCAGGAATTGTAGACCTGAATTTTGCCACAGAACTTGGCAGCTCTGTAACTTGATTTGTTACCATTGTTTTCTTTCTCGTCCTCACTCTCCATGGGCAGTGTCCAAAAGTAACTGCCTCTGTCTTCTCACATCGGCCCCCTTACACTCTCATTCTCATGATATTTTGTACTTATTTTTGCTGATTTAACCTTCCGTTCTTTCCCTTTGTCTATCTCCTTTGTCTTTTCCTAATATTCTGCCTTAATAACGAGAACCTGGTTTTTCCCTGGAGACACGGCTGCCTCTGGAGCTCTGTGGTGGCAGCTGCTTACTCCCCCGGTCAGGGTTGCAGGGGCTCTCAGTGCCATCCCTTTCTCTCGTTGCCACTTGCAGATTGTTACTAACTCCAAATGTTTGTAAAATTTTAGAGTTTCTTTTTGACTCTTGCAATCTGGCCCTTTTCCTGTTTTCATATGATTATCTTGTACCAGCCTCCCCACCATCCCACCTCATGTATTGAAGCCTGGGTCACAGACTCCTTTGCAACCTAGATTCTTGACTATTCAAACCGCAAATGCTAACATCTGTATTCAGTCTGTTCAGCATTCACTGTGTTTCCCAGAACAAATTGAAACCAGCAGTTGGGAACTCCTTCCACTGCCTGGCCCGGCGGTGCCCTTCTTCTTCCTTTCCTTTCCAGAGGGTGGGTGCCTCTTGCTGTCTGAGCTGGGTTCCTCCACCTGGGCCGTGCATTCCTCTCTCCATTTCCCTAGAACAGGGCTAGTCCTCAGGCTGTTCGTCCACCTCACGTGGGACCTCCTACTGCTGATTGCTCTCTTTCTTAAAAACCTCAGAGCCCATGGTTTCAGCTTCTGTTTCCCTGTGTTCTTTGGCCGTTTTCTCTCAGGCTCATTTGCTAGCTTATCGTCTCCACCCACCTTTAAATGGAGCTGATCTTTGAGGCTCTTTTTTTAATGTGCTTTTCCCTCGTTAGTTTTAGTTATGCTATGACTTCAACACCATATATATATATATATACTAGTAACTCCCTAATTGTAAAAGCCACACCTTTCTCCTAATATTTTTTAGCTTTGTTGAATGTTTTCTTTTTTTTTTTTTTTTTTAAATGGTTAGGAAAGTAAACATTTTTTTTAATTTTATTTTTATTTTATTTATTCATTTTTAGAGAGGAGAGAGAGACAGAAAGGGAGAGAGAGGAGAGAGAGAAGGGGGGAGGAGCTGGAAGCATCAACTCCCATATGTGCCTTGACCAGGCAAGCCCAGGTTTCAAACCGGCGACCTCAGCATTTCCAGGTCAACGCTTTATCCACTGCGCCACCACAGGTCAGGCTGTTGAATGTTTTCAAGCTACATCAATACATGTGCAAAACTGAATTCAGGAATTTGAATCTCTACCTCTGCCTGCCAGCAAAACGGGATGGCCCTGCTTTCCTCGAGGTCCTAACACTTCCTAGCTTCATTAATTCATAATTCGAATCCTTCTTTCTTTCTCCAGTAGAAGTCCATGAAGATCTAAACAGACAGTGTTTGTGTAAGTCTTCGCTTTATTTCAAAGGTAGCACAATGCTTTAAACTTAGCATGTACTAAATATGTAAATACTGCATGTTTTCCTGTAGTGGTTAACAATAAAGCTTCAGATGAAAGGGAACCCTTGTGAGCTGTCTTTGGGGGCTGCAAGAAGGGAGCTAAAGAGACAAAGCCTTGCTCCAAACTGAGGCCTGGTGAAGAGAGGAGGCCCCCAGGGATAGTGCCCAGAGAGTGGGTAGACCTAGTTCCAGACTCCTGTGGCAGAGAACCAACAAATAGATCACAGAACACAGCCTAAATGCCCAAAATAAGGAAATGGATTGGTAATTTATTGTGCGTTTTTTATTTATTTATTTATTTATTTATTTATTTAGTGACACAAATAGAAGGACAGACAGGAAGGGAGAGAATTGAGAAGCATCAGTTCTTCGTTGCAGTACCTTACTTGTTCATTGATTGCTTTCTCATATGTGCCTTGACAGGGGGTGGGGGCTACAGCAACAGAGTGACCCCTTGCTCAAGCCAGCAACCTTGGGCTCAGGATGGTGAACCTTGCTCAAACCAGATGCGCTGGCAACCTTGAAGTTTCAAACTTGGGTCCTCCGCATCCTAGTCCGATGCTCTATCCACTGTGCCACCACCTGATCAGGCTATTGTAAATTCTTATTTGAAAAGCCACTATTTATTCAGTGAGAGGAAGGGAGGCAGAAAGACAGATTCTTGCATGCACCCCAACCAATATCCACCCAGCAAGCCCACTATAGGGAGATGCTCTGCCCATCTGGGACATTGCTTCATTGCTCAGCTCTTCTTAGAGCTTAGCTGAGGAGGCCATGGAGTCATCCTCAGCCCATGGGGCCAACTCACTCCAACTGAACCATGGCTGCAGGAGAAGAGAGAGGGAGAGAGAGAGAAGGGGGGGAGGGGTAGAGAAGCAGATGAGAGCTTCTCCTGTGTGCCCTGACCGGAAATCAAAACCAGGACATCCACTAACAGGGCCACCACTCTACCACTGAGCCAACTGGCCAGGGCCAAAAAGCCACTATTTAGTTATTAAAAATCATACTTTTGAAGGATAAATACTTGAGACTAAATGGATAAATACAAGCTTAAATGGATAAAGCAGTTATTTATCAAGTTATATATGTAATGAAAACGTAAGAGAAGGGTGTAATGGTCAAAATTGTCCATAGCTGCCAAGAAATACAGTAGAGTTTATCCAATTTAATGATAAAGCATTCATTTATATCTTTATTGGGGACACTTTCAGGAATACAAAGGGGCAGAAGTCAGATTAAAGTGGATGTAATTAGTATTAAAAGTTGCATTAGCAAAGAGAGAATGCCTTCATTCGTTAGCATTTATTTGTTGCTCGTTTCAATTACTGTGCTAGGCTTTGAGAATGAATATATATGTAACACCTCTACCAGATTTCCCCATGTATAAGACGTACCTTTTTTCGAAAACCTTGGGGTTTAAAAACTGGGTGTTTCTTATACAGTGGTTGTACTTTTTTTTTTTACTTGCATTTCTCTCTTTTATGTGCTTTTTTTTTTTTTTTCAAATTTCGGGCCCAAAGATTAAGGTGTGTCTTATACTTGGGGAAATACAGTATATCCTATCGCCATGAGCAGCCTATATTCTAGAATGTTTTGCCATAAAGAGGAGAAGATTATTACCTACTAAAGGTGTCGTTGAGGGCCATCTTTCTAAAATATTAGAGTATATTTAAGTGCTGATGGGAAAGGAATATTAGAGGAGAGTTAATAATACAAAAGAGAGGGGTTAATTTAAAGCGTGAAGCCTTGACATTGTATATTAGCCTGGGATTTAGACAGAAACAGCCTGCGATAGGAGAGGAATCCTTTTGCATTATAACGAGAGGAAAAGGAATTCAGATGGAGTAGAGTGTTGAGCTTTGGTAGCAAGATTTACAATTCTGATCTGATGTCTCCTATTTTACCTGTAAAGGTGGGGACAAAATTGAGACTAAGGACAAAATTGGTAGCAGTTTGAGAGGAGTCTGGATATTTGAAATAGCTGCTCTGTGGAATGGAAGATAGTGCTGACAAGGAAAGCAACTTGCTGGAAGTGTTAAGGGTCCAGTTGAGGTCCCTGATCTTGAATTCCCAGTGGCAGCAATCTATGGAACTTGTGATCTTCTCCAACAGCATTCCGGAAGTGTGCTAGGTGCTGGCACAACAAAAGGGGGCACAGAATGTGGGTATAATTGAAATCACATAGGATTGGAGTTTTGGCAGGTGAATTCAGTGAATGCTAGCAAGTGAACGCTTGAAGTGACAAACTGTGGAGTCAGAGCTCGGAGGGGAATGAAGAAAGTAAAGCTAGTCGAGGGCTAATAGTTCAGTGCCTGACACATAGATACTCAGTAAGTACTTGTGATCAGAAGAGAATGAACGGGTTTACGCACTGGTTAGCTCAAGGTGTTCCATACAGCTTAAAGGAAGAGATTGGTGATCAGAGGGTGAATATAAAGTGAATGTTTGTAGAGGTAGAACATTTCTGAATTTGATCATGGATCACGAGTAGAAAAGGTCATTGACAGTAAAGACAAGTGTGCGGTGACGCCAGTAAGGCTCATGTGGGTCTTGGGGTGGAAAGGGAGGCTAAACTGGGAGCTGTGCTCTTTGGTGAGTGAGAAGTGGTGGTAACAGGGGTAAGGGGTAGTGCATGGCGTGGTCTCAGTCTCTGAGAAGCAGAGCTTTTTTGCACACGGACACCAAACCCACCTGACAGGACTACTGCAGTTTAGGAGAGAGTTTAACATTGTTGGAAAGAGCTGAAGAGAAAGGTTGGTCCTTCATGAAGAGCCAATGTTCAGTTAGCCTGGAAGAGGAAAAAAAATTAATGCAAGAGAGAGAGGTCATAGAGAATGTCATTGAGAAACAGTGGAAAGATTGGGACAGAGAAGCAGTAAGAGCTTGGTTCTAGAAAGGGGCACAGAATGTGGAGGTAGGGTGCGGGAGAAGACAGATGACTGAGGTGCTTATAAAATACTGTCTGTGACTGTTCTTGATGTGAATGGTTGCTCTCAGTTTCCCATTTGTTTTTTCTCCATAGTCAGTGTGGAAGCACTACAAGATAACTTCAGGTTGCAACTTGAAGTTGTATAGGTACGAGTTGTCAGAAGAACCAAACTAAAAAAGATTTCAAACTCAAACTGCCCACCAAAATAAAAGGAAATAAAATAATACCCCATGAAAAAGAAGTATTTTGCTGCTAGAAAAGAAGAAACAACAACAAAAAGAATCAACAAAGTAAAATAAAAGGATAAAGGCTAAATTAAATCCCTAGCTATATGCCATATAATTAACTTATATTAAAATATTCTGAATTCTAATTTAAGAATTATACCAAGGTAAATTGCTATCAATACTTTTTGTGTTTATCCTATTTCTTCCTAGATCTTACTTTAGCAAATAATTAATTTGGGCTCAGAAAGAGAATCTCCTGTGGTATATAAAAACTACCCCAAACTCTTAAAAACATATTAATATGTATCTAATATGCCTCGATAGCCATGAAACACTAGAGAAAGTACTTGCAAAGTACATAACTCTGTAAGTTAAAACTTCTTTAAAATGAATCATTTGTCTCCAAGTCCTTAAAGCACAAAGGTAACTTTGGAATAACTTAAACATAATTTTCTTTTATTTTTTTCATTTTTTCGAAGCTGGAAATGGGGAGGCAGTCAGACAGACTCCCGCATGCGCCCGACCGGGATCCACCCAGCACGCCCACCAGGAGGCGATGCTCTGCCCCTCTGGGGCGTTGCTCTATTGCATCCAGAGCCATTCTAGTGCCTGAGGCAGAGGCCACAGAGCCATCCTCAGCGCCCAGGCCATCTTTGCTCCAATGGAGCCTCAGCTGCGGGAGGGGAAGAGAGAGAGAGGAAGGAGAGGGGGAGGGGTGAAGAAGCAGATGGGCACCTCTCCTGTGTGCCCTGGGCAGTAATCGAACCCAGGACTCCTGCACACCAGGCCAACGCTCTACCACTGAGCCAACCGGCCAGGGCCAACTTACATAATTTTCAACGTTGTCCTTTTGGTTATGATTATTCTATCAAATTCTGCCATGTCTTAGAATAAATATGTGGGGATGGAGAAACGATAGAGAAAAAGGTAGTCATACATGTTGGGCAGCAAATGTTTTCTAAAGGAATGATCTTACATAATCAGTTTCTGATTAGTAAATTTTTAATAAAAGCTCCAAAAAGTATAACTGTAGAATTCTATTTACTTGAGTACTTCCCAGGGGCAAAGCAGAGGAGTAAAATATTGTGAAGCTTTTGTAAATGATACAGTGTTTTTAAGTCATTTCATTCATTCTATTAAAATTTCATTTCACAAACTATGCTATAGTTACATAAATAGATTACTAAATAAAATAAAGGAATCCTCGCACTAACAAATCATAGTATTTTCATTTGTTTATGTTTTCTTCTAGTTTAGCTCATTATACAAACATTTCTCCTTAGCTTTCTCACCTAGTTGCAATTCTCTGTTCTCCTTCCCTCTCTTAATATTGTGGGCATCTCTTCATATTGATCATGTTGTATGGTTATGTAATATTCCATCGAATGTCTTCTAATCCCATATTATTGGAATTTAAATTATTTAAATCCTACCTTCTTCTAAACATTTTTTTTTTTTACCCAATGCCAAAAAATAATACCAACATTAAAACTTGACATTAAGTACCTTCGCCTTATCACTTTAGATTTATGACCTTTAGACCCAAGGCATTCTGGAGAGATGGACAGACTTCACTTCCCTTTTCACCTGTGGTTAAAAATACCCTACTATGTTTGGTTTCTCTTAAGATCCTCTAAGAAAGATCTTTTCAACCAATGTCATAATTATTTTTTAAAGGGATTTGTTAGTGGCACCTTGTTGCTGTTAAATTTGGTGGAGGGGGTGCTATTCTAAAGTTGAATAAAAGAAAATACATAAAAACAAAATAGCTTTTATGATATATACTTGTACCTTTTGTGTTTTTATGCCTGAGATAAGCTTTTTTTAACGTTAGTGCATATTTTTCGCTGCTTATTGCTGGTGATGCTGAGGCTGTTGGCAGTGTCCTCATGCATCTGGAGAGGTTCCACGTTCTCTGGCGAGCACAATGGTGATGAAACAATTAAGGTATTTTTCAGTCCACCATTAGGTACCACAATAGCCACAGCATCTCGTTTCAGCTATTTTTACATGTATTATATAAGCAGTATCTATAATTCCCAATTTTAAAAAATATTTGAGATGTTGGTCATTTGCTTAGAAACGTTTTTAGAAAGCATATTAGAAAATGACAGACAAAAGCATTAATTGATGATGGTTTAATAAATAAGAGTATGCAATTAGTGAATCTTTAAAAGGCTGTTCTCACATGGAGGATTATTTTTGTAGAATTGTATACTTTAAGGCTTTACTTTTATACTTATTGCTAGATCATTATATCTAATTATTTTGACCATTTATTCAAATAATAAACCTCCAAGTCTGAATATTTATAGTGAAGAATGAGTTTGGAGAAAGGAAAATAATTATATGTCTTTCTTTCCCGGCTATTTTATTCTGCCTGCTATCAGAGTACAAAAATATACATTCACATCCTCTGTTGTGTTGTATTCTTGGATCATACAGATTTAGTTACAATACACACACAGGTCAGCCAGAGTTAAAAGACTGAAAAGAATGAAAACTACAAATGAGGACAGATGAACAATACATTCTGTAATGATAAAACAGGTGTTTTGAAAGATAAACAGTGTTCAAAATCAAAGGAGACTTAAATACTTTTGCGTCCCTAATTATTGCGATTATTAGACAAAAAGGAAATAGCTTTCAGATGAAATCTTAACTCTGTAATATAACTGAAATACAGAATGTTGAATAGTTCTTTGTTTTCTTTTTTTAGAAAAGCAAACTTTATGAAGGAGAAAATAAACTTTTTTACAGAAACTCTTTTCCTGGTGACATTTTGCAATATTAACATTAATCCTATCATGGTGCTTTTGACAACAGTATAGGATTATTCACCACTCATCATGAATGATTTTGCACGTGCTTCCCAGAATCATACATGCAAAGCTGAGCAGTCTAGGGGTGAGGATGCTAACCTATTATCTGTTTTTGTTTATAGGACGGTGAACTTTGACATAATAAAATACTTGTATGATTTCTTGTGAAAACAAGCTTCAGAGCCATATGGACGCTGTGACAATGACTAAGCCAAGCTGTGTTCATCCAACTACTTAGCGGGCCAGGGAGAGGAGTTCTTTGGCTCCATTGGATTTGTCCGGACAGGTGCCGGCCCAGCATGGAACCCAATGAAATACTCTGATTGGTCTGGGCGGTGTGAGCAGAAGACTGTTTACCAGGGACCCTGGAGTATTTGGAAGCAACGTGTTAATTATAAACAGCAGGGTTTGAGCACAATCTGTTCTACTCTTAATGATGTTATCTTAACACTGCAATTGCCTGAAACCCATTTACTTAGGACTACATTTTGCTGTGAACTATCCCCTGCGCTTTGAAGGTGCCAGCAGCCCTTGTATATAAGCCCAGTCTTTTCACTTCCTCTCCACAGGAGCCTCTGCAGTTGCTTGCCAACGCAGATTTTCCTAAGGCCGCTATTTTAAAAGATCAGAGTTGCAAAATATAATAAATAAACATTCGTTTTAACCCAAGCTTGTACATGCTTATCTTTCAGCCTGCTTTTCTCAAAAAGCAAGATAGTTTGATCAGATAAAGGCCAACTTTCCATCCTAAGCCTACTTGATATAACTAGTGTGTGCTTGTGTAAGGTTTATCTGGTCATTCTTGCAATTAACCACCCAACCTAGCTTTTTCATCTGCATGATAGTGTTCCTTCTTTAATCATTGACCATTAAGTTCCACAATAAACTTTTCCTGTTCTATCCATATGAACCTTGGGTCTGATTTTCTTATCTCTTCATATTTTTAAAGAAGCTTTCTGTTAGGATTTAATGCTTGAAAATTTTGTTTTGAGAAGATTTAAAGTGCTTAATTACAAAGCCTAGTGTAAATTTCAATGATATCTTATTATTTCATTCCTTTCTTGAAGAAAAATTCTTACAATGGTCACTTCCAGATGGGAAGCCATTTAAAAATGTAGTGATTATCAGATTCTCTCTTGATCCAAGAAAATAAATAGTTGTCCACTTGCATTTATTTAAAAGTAGTAAGTAGTGAGAGAAGACTGAAATTCCTTATTGTCTCCCTACGTAAGACAGCAAAGAAAGACTTTCTTGCCCAGAGGATGGCATTCACAATGAGGAATACAGCACCTTCATGCTGAGTCTCTTGTTCTACAGAAGATGGTGAAATTTTATGTTCCACAAGATGTTTAGAGAAGCCAGTGTCAGGGAAAAGCCACGTGCACTGCAAATTCAGGCTTAGAGTTCCTGCACATAGAAGTCCATCTATAATTAAAGTAGTGAGGAGAGAGTAAAGAAATAAAATGAACTCATTGTAGTCAAGCTGCTAAAGGACTAAAATGAGGTAGGTTGAGGCATGAGGAAATGAGTATATCTTTAACTCTCCTGGGAACTTCAACTTTTCAGTTGTGCATCAATGCCTATATATACAAACACCCCCCCCCACACACACACATATATATATATATTCCTCTGGAATATATATATCCTATACATAATTCCCTGAAGAACTTAAGAAAATGTTCATGTGTGCAGATGGCCTGACACCTGTTATCTGGACCACCAAAGATTGCCACCTCAAACCAATCCAGAAGCTAAGAATGCAGGACTGATTTTTTTTTCTCAAGAATGATTTTTACTAATAAGAACTCTCAGTTTTTCTCTTTTCTTTGAACACTCTTGGTGTTACCTGGTAGTGTTTTCAATTTGTAAATCCTTAGACCCTTGAATAAAGCTTTGCCAGTTTTTATTTTAGCAAGGCCAGATTCACTTCAGCTTGGGCGACAGTGTGGCTAGCTGATCCAGGAAGACCAATGCCACTTTTGGGGGAGTGTTCAGCCCTCACGGTTTGCTCTGAACTGGTCGGTCTGCTGTGCAGCCTTTTTGTACAGGCTGGGACAAGTGTGCATTTCAAGGGAAAAACTAGCATATTGGAGGGGGAAGAGATCATCAACTAGGGAACGGGAGAAGAACAGAAAGGGAGCAGTTTCTTGTGCCTCCATGGCTTCTCAGTGTTGGCCCCTGTCCGCCGCCTAGCACGCTGCCTGACCTGTGCACTCTGCACTGCCTCATGCTGCAAATTACCTTGTAACCAGATTTTCTCTGCCCCTGACTGGGCCATCAATCACAGCTTTCCTGTTTTATAATTTACTTTCTAAAGGCTTGCTAAATGACTCACTAATTTGATTAATTTGTTTAAATGAAGGCTAACAGCTTAATATGGATATTAGCATTTTACAAGGGTCATCTGCAGATGAATTCTCTAATTGGAAGGTATAAATCTCCCAATTATAGAAGGGAACATAATGATGTGAATTATGCTGGTTGGTAGGCCAGATAGTTTCGTTAGGGGAAGTTCTTAAATTATACTGAGTGTCTGTTCTACCAGCTTAACATGATTAAGGTGGTAGAAGGTTACCAAGCTGTGGGTTTTTACATTTTTCGTATGTGGCTAATCCTCCACTTTTTAAAGCTGGATTTTATTAGAATGACACTGGTTAGCAATTTTACAGGTTTCAGGTGCCCAATTCTACAGCACATCTTTGTACAACTTATTGTGTGTTCACCCCATAATGTAATATATTTTTCAAATGTCTTGCAATTACCATGACCCAGGTATATATAGTACATGGAGGCATTCCTTCCTCTTTTCAATTCAGTTTCAATCCCTGAATTCATTGCTGAAGCAATTCCTTTTGTTGTATCGGAACAGCAAGAAGCAAACAACTTGCCACACACACAATCAATTAGCCAAATTAAGAAATCAAGGAGTCTTTAATGCCGGTGCGCGACCGCACGGAGACCTAAGTCGTTCAAATCAATGCAGTGCTAACTACAGTGTGAGACTGGCTTATGAAGGCAAAATTACATACTGACAGGAATGGGGAGGAAAGGAAACAGCAGTGAAACAAGCTTTCTTACAATGTTTATCTAAAGGGTTAATTCAGGGAGAAACATTCTAAGAATACCTGCAACCTTGCAAAGCTAGCCCAAAGCTAGAGTCTGGGAAACCAGCCTCAAGGCCAGGAATAGGGAGTCTTTTTTAGAAAAATAAGTTCTGCTAAAAGTCTCTTTGTTTTAGAGAAAGTAAGTTCTGCCAAAAATTATTCATATTAAGAACCTTTCGCCTGACCAAGCAGTGGCGCAGTGGATAGAGCATCGGACTGGGATGCAGAGGACCCAGGTTCGAGACCCCGAGGATGCCAGCTTGAGCGCAGGCTCATCTGGTTTGAGCAAAGCTCACCAGCTTGGACCCCTGGCTCAGGCAAGGGGTTACTCGGTCTGCTGTAGCCCCACGGTCAGGGCACATATGAGAAAGCAATCAATGAACAACTAAGGTGTCGCAACATGCAACGAAAAACTAATGATTGATGCTTCTCATCTCTCCATTCCTGTCTGTCTGTCCCTGTCTATCCTTCTCTCTGACTCTGTCTCTGTAAAAACATAAAAAAAAAAACCCTTTTCTATATTTCACTTTTCAATAACTGGAAGGGATTGTGGACCAATAATCACTAAATCCAGGAAGGGCTCAAGTCTTTAGGGCAGCAGTGAAGAATTAGGGCTTGAGTCAAACTAGCTTGGATCAAAATACTGGCTGTATCTCTGCAAGCTGTGTGACTTTAAGCAAATTATTCAATCTCTATGCCTGTTGTATTTTTTATGTTTTTTTTTTTTTTAATTTAATGAGGTGTCATTGGTCAATAAGAGTACAAAGGTTTCAGGTGAACATTTCTATAGCATTTGAACTGTTGATTGCATTGTGTGCCTATTACCCAAAGATCATTTTCTGTCACCATATATATTTGTCCCTCTTTACTCACCTCCCCCACTCCCTCCCCAGGTAACCATTTCACTTTTATCTGTGTTCACAAATCTCAGTTTTATATCCCACCTATGTGAGAAATCATATACTTCTTAGCTTTTTTCATTTACTTATTTCACTTAGTATAATGTTCTCAAGGTCCATATTGTCATAAATAGCAATATATATCATTATTATAATGACATGATTGAAGTGTTCCATTGTGTATATGTACCATATTTTTATCTGATTGTCTATCAAGGGACACTTTGGTTGTTTCCATGTCTTGGCCACCATAAATAATGCTGCAGTGAACACGGGAGTGCATATTTCTTTGCATATCAATGTTTTCAAGTTTTTTGGGTATATACTCAGTAAAGGAATTGCTGGGATGTATGGTAATATTCTATTCTTAATTTTTTGAGAAACCACCATACTGTTTTCCATAATGGCTGTACCAGTTTACATTTCCACGAACAATGAGCAAGGGTTCTTTTTTCTCCACAATCTCTCCAACACTTGTTACTACCTGTCTTGTTGAAAACAGCAAATCTAACAAGTGTGAAGTGGTATCTCATTGTAGTTTTGATTTGCATTTCTCTAATAGCTAAAAAAGATGAGCATCTTTTTATATATCTATTGGCCATTTGTATGTCTTCTTCTGAGAAGTGTTTGTTCAGGTCCTCTCCCCCTTTTTTAATTGGATTGTTTGTTGTTGAACTTTGTGAGTTCTTTATTATATTTTGTATATTAATCCCTTATTGGAGTTGTTCTTTGTGAATATCAACTTCCATTTGGTGGGCTTCCTTTCTGTTTTGTTGATGGTTTCTTTTGCTGTGCAGAAGCCTTTTAGTTTAATAGAGTCCCATTCATTAATTTTTGCTTTTACTTCCCTTGGCTTTGGGATCAAATTTATAAAATGTTCCCAATTGCTAAGGTCCTAAGTTTAGTACCTATGTTTTCTTCGATGTCAGGGGTCGAGAACCTATGGCTCACGAGCCAGATATGGCTCTTTTGATGGCTGCATCTGGCTCACAGACAAATCTTTAATAAAAAAAAAATAACGTTAAAAATATAAAACATTCTCATGTATTACAATGCATTCATTTCCTACCCCTCATGTTCATGGTTGCAGGTGACTGGAGCTAATCACAGCTGTCCTCTGGGACAACACCAAATTTTTATTGGATAATGCATAATGTACATGGGTCGTTGTGAGGTCAGGAAGTAAACTTCCCTTCTTTTAATCAAGTAGTCAGCTAGTTAATTGCAGAAACCCTTTTGACGATGCAGAAAAAAGATGAGGAGTATTGTACTTTTCAGCAGGAATGGACAGAGGAATTCGCCTTTGTGGAGAGAGCAGGTTCTGCAGTGTGTCTAATATGCAATGATAAAATTGCATCGATGAAATGGTCAAATATAAAGCGGCACTTTGACACACACCATACTACATTTGCATAGAAAAGCCAGCGGGGGACAGCAGAAAGAAAGCATGTCAAGAGCGACTGTGAGAGTGCAAGCTAGTCAGCAGCAACTCTGTGTTTGGACCCAACAAGGTGACTGGAATTTGGCTAACTTTGCTAATGCTTTAGCAATTGTGAGAAACGGAAAGCCATTCACAGATGGGGAGTATGCCAAAACATTCATGCTTGATGTTGCCAATGAACTTTTTGAATAAAAACAAGATAAACGAATAAAAGGCATGTATCTGTCAGCAAGAACTGTTCACGAACATACCATCTTGATGGCAAATCAAATTGAGGCAACACAAGTGAAGGACATAAATGCAGCACCATTCTTTTCTCTTGCTTTGGATGAGTCAACAGATGTAAGCCATTTATCCCAGTTCAGTGTGATTGCAAGGTATGCTGTCGGTGATACACTACATGAGGAAAGTCTTGCTGTTTTGCCTATGAAAAAGACAACAAGAAGGGAGGATTTATTCAAGTCTTTCACTGAGTTCGCTAAAGAAAAAAATCTACTAATGGATAAACTTATTTCGGTGTGTACTGATGGTGCTCCATGCATGGTGGGGGAAAACAGGATTCGTAGCACTTCTTCGTGAACATGAAAAGAGACCCATCCTAAGATTTCTCTGCATCCTACATCAGGAGGCGCTTTGTGCTCAGATGTGTGGAGAGCAGCTTGGTGAGGTCATATCACTGGTCATTCGGGTGGTCAACTTCATTGTTGCCTGAGCTTTAAATGATCACCACTTTAAAACTGCTGGATGAAGTTGGGAATAATTATCCTGTTCTGCTTCTGCATAGCAATGTGCGTTGGTTGTCAAGAGAGAACGTGCTCAGCATTTTGCAGCTTGTCTGAGAGAAATCCTGACTTTTCTTGAAATGAAAACCATCGAGCATCCTGAGTTAGCTAACACTGAGTGGCTCCTGAAGTTCTACTATCTCATGGACATGACTGACCATCTGAACCAGCTCAATGTGAAAATGCAAGACGTTGGAAATACAGTCTTATCCCTTCAACAAGCAGTGTTTGCATTTGAAAACAAGCTGGAACTCTTCATTGCCGACATTGAAACAGGTCGTTTACTACACTTTGAAAAACTGGGAGAGTTTAAAGATGCGTGCACAGCAAGTGACCCTGCTCAACACCTTGATCTCCAGCAGCTAGCAGGCTTCATATCTAATCTCGTGCAGTCATTCAAAGTGCGCTTTGGAGAATTTCGTGAGCGCACTTGTCTTTTTAAGTTCATCACCCATCCACACAAGTGTGCAGTGGACAGCGCCAACCTGAGTTACATCCCCGGTGTCTCCGTCATAGATTTTGAGCTACAAGCTGCTGACCTGAAGGCCTCAGACATGTTAGTGAATAAGTTCAAGTCATAGAATGAAGATTTGGAAAGACTTGTATGACAGCAAGCAGAGTTGGCGTGCAAACACAAGTGGGGAGAAACGAAAAAACTTCAACCTGCGGACCAGCTGATTGTCAAAACTTGGAACGCACTTCCCGTCACATACCACACACTGCAGCGTGTGAGTATTGCTGTACTGACAATGTTTGGCTCTATGTATGCATGTGAGCAGTCTTTCTCACATCTAAAGAACGTTAAGACCAACCTACGGTCACGTTTAATGGATGGAAGTCTCAACGCCTGCATGAAGCTTAACCTCACCACGTTATCAACCAGACTACAAAGCCATCAGCAAAACCATGCAGCACCAGAAGTTGCATTAATGGTAAGAAGTACTTTATTCATCATTGGTTAGCAACAGCATAACAACATTATTAAAAAGAATTCAGAGACTTATTGTACTTTATAAGTGTTGGTTTTACATAAAATGCACACATTTACTTGTATTTAGTGTTAAATATAGTGTATGGCTCTCACGGGATTACATTTTAAAATATGTGGCATTCATGGCTCTCTCAGCCAAAAGGGTTCCCAGCCCCTGTTCAATGTAATTTATTGTTTCAGATCTTATATTTAAGTCTTTGATCCATTTAGCATTAATTTTTTGCATGGGGACAGGGTGTAGTCAGGTTTCATTTTTTTGCACATGGCTTTCTAATTTTCCTAGCACTCTTCATTGAAGAGGCTTTCTTTTCTCCATTGTGTATTTTTGGCTTCTTTGTTGAAGATTATTTGTTCATATATATATATATATTTATATTTATATATTTATATGTATATATTTATATGTATATGTATGTGTATATATATATATATGTCTATTTAGGTTTTTCACTTTGTGACTTAGACTGGGAAGATTGTCTAGTTCTAGGAATTTATCCATTTCTTGGGGGATTGTTGAACTTGGTGGCATATCTTTGGTGGTATATCTATGATGTCTGCTAATTTCTCCTTCATTTTGGATTTTCTTAATATGAGTCCTTTCTCTTTTCTTTTTAGTGAGTCTAGCCAAAGGTTTGTCAAATATTTTTTTTAAGACAGAGCCAGAGAGAGAAGAGTCAGAGAGAGGGACAGGTAAACAGGAGGGAACAAATGAGAAGCATCAGTTCTTCACTGTGGCACCTTAGTTGTAAAATTTATTGCTTTCTCACATGTGTCTTGACCAGAGAGCTACAGCTGAACCAGTGACCCCTTGCTCAAGTCAGCGACCTTGGGCTTCAAGCCAGCAACTTTTGGGCTCAAGCCAGTGACCATGGGGTCATATCTATGATCTCATTTTCAAGCCAGTGACCTATCACACAAGCCAGCAACCTCGGGACTTCAAACCTGGGTCCTCCATGTCCCAGTCTGATTCTCTATCCACTGCACCACTGCCTGTTCAGGTTAGGTTTGTCTACTTTATTGATTTTTCTTTTAAAAATTTTTTAACTTTATTTAGAAAATTAATTTTAACATGGTGATATTGATCAATAAGAGTACATAGTTTTCAGAGTTCTAAGATGGCCAAAGAGTAGGCGGATGCTCCAACTCCACTTCCCAGAACCAAGATGGATTACAACTTAAATCTGAGAACACTCAACATGAAAGGTCAACTTTGGACTAAACTAAGAAGATTCTACAGCCAAGGACCACCAAAGAACACACACTGAGACTGGTAGGAAAGGCGGAGATACGGAAAGGGCTGCCCCACTCCCAGGAGTGAGCAGCAGCCAGGAGATATTCTCACGAAGGGGAGGGTTGTCCAGTGAGTTGTGGCTCCTCATCTCCAAAACCAGAATCCCAGCCTAGAGCCCTGGAGCCTGGGAAGGGCTTACGGACTATATTTGGTTGAGAAAAGAGCCTAGACACTGTTTGAGAGGAGGCAGAACTCTCAGACCCAGGCTCCATATTAAAGGGACTGCATGGAGAGCCTTGCTCACAGCCACTTTTCTGGAGCTCCAGAAGCAGAGAGCACTGGGAGGACTGAAGTTGCCAGGGGAGAAAGTGATCTTGGAGGCACAGAGGGAGACACTTTGAGGGATGGACACCCTAAATCCTGGGCTAAGTCACTCCCCAAATCTAAAGTGTACATTTTTCCTGGGAACAGCATCAACAGCAAAGGGAAGAAATTATCCCGTCCACCAGAGGCTCACCTGCCCCAGTTAGAACAAAGGGGCTTAGAGCAGCACCATAGGGGCACAAATAGGGAGTGCAGAGGTCTAAGCTACACTACCCCACCCCCCCACACTGCTGAGTGCTAGCTGGGGGTGGGCGAGCAGTAGGTAGCAGGGCATAGCTGTGGAAGCCAGAGCAGTTCAAGTGAGTGTGCGCAGGCCGGCCCGTGGAGGCGGAACTGCCACTGCTGCTGCAGAGATCCAGGTTCACACACAGTCCTGCTCACTGAGTGGGCTCACCTTTGGCGGGGGTGGAGGCCTAAGCAACAGTGGATGTGGTACCTGCAGGTTCACGCAAGCCCACCAGTGAGGGTGGAAGTTACGGCAGCCACTGCAGGGGGTCCCGGCTGATGCACATACCTGCCTATAGTGCAGGTGTACACTCAGCGGCAGCGGAAGCCCGGTGACCTCTGGGGTGGTCCAAGCATGCACACACGGGCACATGGGCCCCTCCAGTGGGCAGCTATTGAGGTATAAGCCTATGCACAGACTTCTGGCAACAGATCTGCCCGTGGTGCAGGCACACCCTTAGCAGCAGCGGAGGCCAAGGCGGCCACGGAAGTGGTTTGAGCGGCCATATATGGGCCCACCCGTGGGGTTAAAAGCTGTGGCAGATGCTGCAGAGGCCCAAGCATGTGACCAAAAGTGCCCGTTGCGGAGGCTGGCCCTCAGCGGCAGCGGAGGCTGAGGTGGACTCGGAAGCAGTCCAAATGGGTGGGCATGGGCAATGCAAGCCCATCCGGGGCAGCTGCAGCCATGGTCGCAGGCTGGCGCCAGCAGCACCTGACCCCAAAAGCTCCAGGCAGCAATAGTGGCTGCTGCCCAGTAGACAAAACAAACAACGGGAGCACAGGGGCCACACCCACTGGACGCCTGTGACTACACCCTACTGAGTGATAAAAAAGAAGAAATAAACAAAACAAAATAAAATAAATAAAATGTCTGGATAGAATGATACCTGAGGCTAAGGCGTAGGCTACATCCAATACCGTACCTAATCACTGAATTACAGTACTGAGCCCAACAAATAGCCAGCAATAAAAGGCAACAGAAAGCGGGTCTTAGGGGAAACTTGAATATTTAAAGGAACTTCCTCCAGGCTAAGAGTAGATAAAAGCAAGCCTAGAAGTGAAGCTGATATTTACAACGGCACCTCAACCCAGCAGAGGCAGCCACAAGATCTGGATGGCCTGAAGCTCCCAAAAGGTTAATAAGAGCCAGTCATAGGCAGTGATCATCACTGATCTGTGCTGGGCCCTGTCCAAGGAGGTCCAAAACTGGCACATTCAGCGGCCAGATACAGAAAGCACTAGCTGAGGACCTAACAACCATTGTTAGACTAGAAGCTTAAGAAAAACCTTCTCACATTTAACCCAGCTAAGACATAGAAAATGCTGACACACACAGCAAAAAGAACAATTATAGCAGATAAGTAGCCCACAGCGCATTACAAAGAACAGCTGATGCCAAACCAAGACACCTAGAAATAACAGAACTGAAAATTAGAGGCAGACAATACCAACCCTAGACTTAACTAGCCTCACAAACAACACACCCAAATGAGGAGTGTATACACAGAAAAAAATGGAAGATAGAGAAGTGCAATCCAAATGAATCAACAAGACAAACCCCAGAAAATGAACTGAGATGGAAATAACAAAACTACTAGATGAAGAGCTTAAAATAATGATTATTAAAATGCTCAAAGATCTTAGAGCAACAATGGATGGACACAATGAGCACATAAATAAAGAGATAAAAAGTATCAAAAAGGAAATTGAAATAATAAAGAAGAACCAGTCAGAAATGACAAATACAATACCAGAAATGAAGACTACACTAGAAGCAACTAAAAGTAGGCTGGATGAAGCAGAGAATCGAATCAGCGATTTAGAAGTCAAGATAAATAAAAACACGAAAGCAAAGCAGCAAAAAGAAAAGAGACTCAAAAAGTCTGAGGAAACTCTTAAGAGAGCTCTGTGACAACATGAAGAGAAATAACATCAGCATCATAGGGAAAGAGAAAGAACAAGGGATAGAGACTTTTTCAATAAAACCATAGCTGAAAACTTCCCTAAATGGATACGGGGAAAAGTCACACAAGTTCAAGAAGCACAGAGAATTCCATTAAAGAGAAACCCAAAGAAATCTACACCAAGACACATCATAATTGAAATACCAAAACTAAGAGATGAAAAGAAAATATTAAAAGCTGCTAGAGAAAAAAGGCAAACACCTACAAAGGGACCCCCATAGGAATGACATCTGACTTCTCAACAGAAACACTTGAAGCTAGGAAATGGCAAGAAATATTCAAGGTAATGCAGAACAAGAGCCTACAACCAAGACTTCTTTATCCAGCCAGATTATCATTTAAAATTGAAGAAAAAATAAAAAGCTTCCCAGAACAAAAAAAAAAACCAAAAAACCAAGGAATTCATTACAACCAAACCAATGATGCAAGAAATGTTAAGGGGACTGTTGTAAACAGAACAAAGGGGGAAAAGAATTACTAAAAGAGGAATGTAACTTTAAAGAGTAAATGTCAATAAACAACTACATATCAATAATAACCTTAAATGTAAATGGATTAAATGACCAATCAAAAGACATAGGGTAGCTGTGTGGATAAGAAAACAGGACCTATGCATATGCTGTCTACAAAAGACACACCTTAAAACAAAAGATAAATATAGACTAAAAGGAAAAGGTTGGAAAAAAATATTTCATGCAAATGGAAATGAAAAAAATAGCTGGGGTAGCAATACTTATATCTCACAAAATAGACTTTAAAACAAAACTATAGTAAGAGATAAATAAGATCATTACATAATGATAAAGGGAGCAATCCAACAGGAAGATATAACCATCATAAATATCTATGCACCTAATATAGGAGCACCTAAATATATAAAGCAGACTTCAACGGATATAAAGGGCGAGATCAACAACAATACTATAATAGTAGGGGATTTAAATACCCCACCAACATCACTAGATAGATCCTCAAGAAAGAAAATTAACAAAGAAACAGCAGACTTAAAGGATACACTAGATTAACTGGATTTAATAGATACCTTCAGAACATTTCACCCTAAAGCAGCAGAATATACATTCTTTTCAAGTGCTCATGGTACATTCTCTAGGATAGTCCACATGTTAGGGCAAAGGGGGCTCTCAACAAATTTAAGATGATTGAAATATCAAGCATCTTCTCTGATCATAATGGCATGAAACTAGAAATCAACCACAACAGAAAAACTGAAAAATACTCAAACACATGGACACTAAATAGCATGTTATTAAATAACAAATGGGTTAACAATGAGATCAAAGAAGAAATAAAAAAAATTCTAGAAATGAATGATAATGAGCATACAACAGCTCAAAATTTATGGGACACAGCAAAAGCAGTACTGAGAGGGAAATTCATAGCATTACAGTCATACCTAAAGAAGCAAGAAAAAACTCAAATGAACAACTTATCCTGCATCTAAAGAACTAGAAAAAGTACAGCAAGTTAAGCTCAGAGTTAGGAGAAGGAAGGAAATAATAAAGATCAGAGCAAAAATAAATGACATAGAGGCTAAATAACCAATGAAACCAAGAGCTGGTTCTTTGAAACGGTAAACAAGATCGATGAACCTTTAACCAGACTCATCAAGAAAAAAGAAAGAGGACTCAAATAAATAAAATTAGAAATGAGAGTGGAGAAATAACAACTGACACAACAGAAATACAAAATATTGTAAGAAAATACTATGAAGAACTGTATGCCAAAAAATTAAACAACCTATGTGAAATGGACAAATTCCTTGAAACATATAACCTTCCAAAAATCAGTCTGGAAGAATCAGAAAACCTAACAGACAAAATACAACAAATGAGATCAAAACAGTTATTATAAAGCTTCCTAAAACAAAATCCCTGAGCCCCATGGCTTCACTGGTAAATTCTACCAAATATTCAAAGAAGAACTAACTCCTATTTTTCTCAAGATATTTCAAAAAATTCAAGAGGACAGAGCACTTCCAAGTTCCTTTTATGAAGCAAGCATAATTCTGATTCCAAAACCTGGCAAAGACAACATAAAGAAAGAAAATTATAGGCCAATACCCCTGATAAATTTAGATGCTAAAATCCTCAATAAAATATTAGCAAACTAGATCCAGCAATTCATGAAAAAAAATCATACATCATGATCAAGTGATCATGATCAAGTGAGATTTATTCTCAGGAGGCAAGGATGGTACAATATTCACAAATCAATCAATGTGATTCATCACATAAACAAAAGTGAGGACAAAAACCACATGATAATTTTAATACATACAGTAACAGCATTTGATAATATCCAGCACCCATTTATGATCGAAACTTTCAGCAAAGTGGGAATACAGGGAACATCCCTCAACATGATAAAGGCCATCTATGACAAACCCACAGCCAACATCATACTCAATGGGCAAAAATTAAAAGCAATCCCCTTAAGATCAGGAAGAAGGCAGGGGTGTCCTCTTTCACCACTCTTATTCAACATAGTTCTGGAAGTCCTAGCCACAGCAATCAGACAAGAAGAAATAAAAGGCATCCAAATTGGAAAAGAAGAAGTAAAACTATCATTATTTGCAGATGATATACTGTATATAGAAAACCCTAAAGTCTCAGTCAAAAAACTACTGGACCTGATAAATGAATTTAGCAAGGTGACAGGATATAAAATTAATACTAAAAAATCAGAGACATTTTTATACACCAACAATGAACTGTCTGAAAAAGAAATTAAGGAAATAATCCCCTTCACTATTGCAACAACAAAAAAATAAAGTACCAAGGCGTAAATTTAAATAAGAAAATTAAAGACTTGTACTCAGAAAATTATAAAACACTGATAAAAGAAATCATGGAAGATGCAAACAAGTGGAAGCATATACCATGTTCATAGACAGGAAGAATAAACATCATTAAAATGTCTATACCTGTATTACCCAAAGCAATATATAAATTCAATGCAATTTATACTAAAATACCAATGACATACTTTAAAGATATAGAACAAATATTCCAAAAATTTATATGGAACCAAAAGAAACCATGAATAGCCTGAGCAGTCTTGAAAAAGAAGGATAAAGTGGGTTGTATCATACTTCCTGATATCAAGTTATACTACAAAGCCATTGTACTCACAACAGCTTGGTACTGGCATAAGATCAATGGAATAGAACCAAGAACCCAGATATAAGCCCACACTTTTATGGACAACTGATATTTGACAAAGAAGGTAAAAGCATACTATAGAGTAAAGACAGTCTCTTTAACAAATGGTGTTGGGAAAATTGGACAGTTACCTGCAAAAAAATGAAACTAGACCACCAACTTAACACCATTCACAAAAATAAACTCAAAATATATAAATGACTTAAATACATGTCATGAAACCATAATCGTCTTAGAAGAAAATATAGGCAGTAAGGTCTCTGACATCTCTCAAAGCAATATATTTGCTGATTTATCTTTACAGGCATGGGAAATAAAAGACAGGATAAACAAATGGGACTATATCAAACTAAAAAGCTTTTGCACAGCTAAAAATATGAGCAAAATCAAAAGATAAATCACACAATGGAAAAACATATTTGGCAATACATCTGATAAGGGGTTAATAACAAAAATTTATAAAGAACTTGTAAAACTCAACACCAGAAAGATAAACAATCCAATCAAAAAATGGGCAATAAAAATGAATAGACACTTCTCCAAAAAAGACATACAGATGACCAATAGACAGATGAAAAAATGTTCAACATCACTAGTCATTAGAGAAATGCAAATTAAAACCACAATGAGATACCACCTCACACTTGTCAGAATGGCGCTCTTCAACAAAACAACACAGAATAAGTGCTGGCGAGGATGTGGAGAAAAAAGAACCTTCCTGCACTGCTGGTGGGAATGCAGACTGGTGCAGCCAGTGTGGAAAACAGTATGGAGATTCTCAAAAAATTAAAAATTGAACTGCCTTTTGAGCCAACCATCCCACTTTTAGGAATATATCTCAAGAACACATTACTGAGTCAAAAAAAGAAATGCATCCCCATGTTTATGGCAGCATTGTTCACAATAGCAAAGATCTGGAAACAGCCCAAGTGTCCGTCAATGGACGAGTGGATTAAAAAGCAGTGGTACATATATACAATGGAGTACTATGGGGCCATGAAAAAAGAAGGAAATCTTACCTTTTGTGACAACATGGATGCACATGGAAACTATTATGTTAAGTGAAAGAAGCCAGGCAGAGAAAGAAAAATATCATAAGACCTTACTCATTTGAGGAATCCAATGAACAATGTGAACTGAGGAACGGAATTGAGATAGAGGAGGGGTCAAAGGGACCAGAGAAAAAGAGGACAGAGGAAAAGGGGAAGATAGGATGAGAGAAACCTGAAAGGAATGTGGGAGGGCATTGTGGGGAGGAGGGCAAGGGGGATTTTGAGGGGATTATGGAGGCGACACTAGAATCTATGTAAATAAAATTAATTAAAATCAATAAATAAGAAATTATAAGAAAAAAAGTACAGTTTTCAGGTAAACATTTCTATAGCATTTGAACAGCCAATTATGTTGTATACCCATCAGCCAAAGTCCAGTTATTTTCCATCACCTTATATTTGTCCCTCTTAATACCCTTCCTTTCACACCCTGCCCATCCCACTCTCCCACATTCCTTTGTCCCTTGTAACCACTTCACTTTTATGTATGTCCATGAGTCCAAAGAAAGAGCTCTTTGTTGTATTCATTTTCTTCTATAGTTTTTTTTTGTTGTTGTTGTTTATGTTCTCTGTTTCATGTAGTTCTCTAATTTTTCTTGTTGCCTTCTCACTTTGGGTTGCCTTTGTTCTTCTTTTTCTAATTCTTTCAAATGTTATGTTAGGTATTTACTTGGGATCTCTCTTGTTTCTTGATACAGGCCTGTAATGATATATACTGTCCTCTTATTACTGCTTTCATTGCATTCCAGCAGTCATGTTGTCATTCTTGTTTTTCCATATAAATCTTTTGATCTCTGCTTTTATTTCTTATTTGACCTTGTTATTTTTTAGAAGTATGTTTTTTAATTTCTAGATTTTTGTGGGTTCCTTTACTTTTTGCAGTTGAATTCTAATTTCAAAGCCTTATGGTCAGAAAATATGCTTGGTATAATTTCAGCCTTCCTGAATTTATTAATGTTAATTTTGTGGCCCAACATACAACCTATCTTTGAGAATGTTTCATGCACTCTGGAAAAGAATGTATAATCTGATGTTCTGGGATGAAATTTTCTGTAAATGTCTATTATGCTCATTTGGCCTAGTATGTCATTTGAGGCCAGTGTTTCTTTATTGATTTTCTGTTTGGATGGTCTATTGAAAGTCATCAATGTTGTGTTGAGATCTCTAACAATGATTGTGTTTTTGTCTTTTTCTATTTTTAGATCAGTTAGTAGATTCCTTTTATATTTTGGTGCTTTCTGATTTGGTGCATGTATATTAAGAAGTGTTACGTCTTCTTGATAAAGTGTCCCCTTTATCATGTTCATCTTTGTCTCTTGTTACCTTTGTTTTCTTTAAGTTGATATTGTCAAAATAAGTATTGCTACACCTGCCTTTCTTTGAGAATTATTTTCTTGGAGAATCATTTCTCAACCTTTCACTTTGAGTCTACTTTAGTCTCTAAAGCTTAGATGTGTCTCCTGAAGGCAGTATATAGTTGGGTTTTGCTTTTTAATCCAATCAGTTACTTTGTGCCTCTTTGTTGGCGAGTTCGGTCCATTTACATTTAGGGTACTTATTGACACTTGATGATTTCCTATAGCCATTGTATATTTTGTTTCTGATAGCTCTGTGTTTCCTTTAGTTCTTCTTTTTTGTGTTTCTATCAGTTGTTTTTGTTTGGTGGTATTCCATGCTTTTTCCATCTATTTTCTTTTTAAGCTATGTATTTCAGGGTTTTTTTTTTCATGGTAGTTATCATTAGGTTATTGACAAAAAAGTTTCATGTATACAAGAGTCCTTTGTGTTATGAGTGCTTCTGTACTCTATCCTCCTTTGCTATTTCAGACCTTTATCCTCTCCTCTTTTATGTTTTTGTTGTCACAAATTATCTTTGTTTATATTGTGACCTTATTGGAGCTTTTACTTGTGGTTTTGTTCTTTGTATCTAGTAGAATAACCCCCTTGAGTATTTCCTGCAATGGAGGTTTTCTAGTGATAAATTCCCTCAGCTTCTGTATGTCTGGAAATGATTTTATTTCTCCTTTATGTTTGAAGGATAACTGGTAAGTATAGTATTCTTGGCTGGTAATGCCTCTCTTCCAATCCTTTGAATTTTGGGTCCATCTCGTCTGGCTTGTAGAGTTTCTGCTGAGAAGTGTGATGATAATGGGCCTTTCTTTATACATTAGATTCTTCTTTTCTCTAGGTGCCTTAGGAATCTTTCTTTGTTATTGATTTTTGACATTTTTATTACAATGTGACTTGGAAATGGTCTGTTTGGATTGAGGTAACTTAGTGTTCTGTTTTCTTCCTAGGTTTGAGGATCTAATTCTTTCCATAGGTTTGGGAAGTTCTCGTCAATTATTTTTTTGAATAGGCTCTCCATTCCCTTCTCCCTCTCTTCTTCTATTGAAATACCCATTATTCTTATATTTCTCTTTCTGATTGAGTCAAACAATTTTTGTAGATCTCTTCATTATTTTTTTAGTCTTGAGTCTTTCTCCTCTTTCCTCTGTATCATCTCTAGTTGCTTGTCTTCTAGGTCACTTATTCTCTTTATCTGGCCTGTTCTATTAGCTAAACTTGCTAGTTTATTTTTCAATTCATGTACTGCATTCTTCATCTCTGTTTTTAAAGTTTCAACTCTTTTTGAGGTATTTGTTTTGTTTTTTGAATCATTTAGTTGTGTGAAGATTATAGACCCAGTGATCTTAGTTGAATTTGCATATGCTCAGGATGATTGCTACTTAGCCTGTATAATTGGTGAAAATACTATTGAGGTTGTCTTAGATATCTTTGGAACTTGTAGGCTCCTTCAAACAACCTTTTGTACCGTGCAAGTATTTGCAAATCATGTGCAATAGACAAAAGGCTTATGTAATATTCGATGCATTGTATACGTTGTACATGTGGAGTTAGGAAATCAAGCACCAGCTTCTACCATGTTGCACTGTATTGCACGGTAAGATAAAAACTTTATTCCATGCATGTTTCTGGTGCAGGCTAGCTAGGTAATGTGCAGGTTCCAAATCCCACCCCTTTCTCTAGTTCATTTTCTTTACATTTGATTGTTGGGTACCAAAAAATAAGCCAACAGGGTATTTTTCAGTTTGGATATCTAGGGGACAGAGGTGTTGGGCCAAACCCCCACCTCACCTGCCTAATTAAATTAACAAAGGGCTGTGCTTCTCTGCTGGTTCTGCCTACCCATGTTCCCCAGAAGGACTGGAAGCTAGTTACTTCTTTGTTTAAAGTTAAGATGGAGGGGGTTTTCTGCACCTGTTTTTCTTGGGTTGCCTTGGAAATGTGATTGAATTTCTAATGGCCCACCTTGCTCAAAAAATAAAGACGGATGTCTTTCTGGGGGCAGCCATGTTTCTGTGGCTCGGCCAGGACAGTAGTGACTGTTGACAATGAGCTGTGGTATCCTTCTGAACCCATCCTGTGTATATCTTTAAGTCTCTGTATATTTTTCATTCAATTTCACACCATTTCCCGCTTGAGACCCTGAAATAGACTTGTTGCGTGGGACGCGACACTTGATCAAATAGCGTTTGGAATAACTTATATAGTGTTCGATGCATCATACATGTGACGTTGGAAACCAAGTACCAGCTTGCACCACAATGCACTACTGTGCTCAGTACAATAAAAGTTTATCTGTTGCATGTTTTCATTTTTGGCCCCCTTCCTTTCTCAGTAGTACATATTTTTCATGCTTGTGCAAATGATTGTGCATGTACTGACCTGTTCAGAAAGCGTCCATGTTGTTTACAAATAATTATGTTTTTTAATGTCACTGTGCTGTAAATTTTAAACCCAACAACATGGAAAGAAAAAAACAGAACATTTTAACCTTCAAAAGTGAACACAATAGTCAAAATAAAAGTATTGATGACACCAAAAGTATACCAAGTACTAGTGCTTCAAGTTTAAAAGAAACAGCAAAAAAAGAAATGTACTGATAATTTAGAAGATGCAAAATAAACCAAAAAAAAAGGAAAGAAAACTTTATTAGGCAGTACAATAAGGAATACTACCTACTTGTGTACGAAGATGTGTTTGGCCCCATCACTAATAAAAACCAAACAGAGAGATGGAATGTATGTCACTGCAGGGCTTCATCTCTTGGAAAACATCTAATCTGGTTATTCTAGAGAATTTTTATTTTATAGTATTATAACTAAAAGAGTGCACAGAATACTAATAACAGTTTTTATTTCTGCCTTAATGGTCCCCAAAATAATTCTATTTTTACCCATCCCCAAATGTAAACTGGTTGAAAACCACTGAAATGGATTCTTGTCACATACTAAGTGCTTAATCAATGTTAGCTATGGTTATTATCATAAAATACTTATCTGTGGGCCCTGGCCGGTTGGCTCAGCGGTAGAGCGTCGGCCTAGCGTGCGGAGGACCCGGGTTCGATTCCCGGCCAGGGCACACAGGAGAAGCGCCCATTTGCTTCTCCACCCCTCCGCTGCGCTTTCCTCTCTGTTTCTCTCTTCCCCTCCCGCAGCCAAGGCTCCATTGGAGCAAAGATGGCCCAGGCGCTGGGGATGGCTCTGTGGCCTCTGCCTCAGGCACTAGAGTGGCTCTGGTTGCAACATGGCGACACCCAGGATGGGCAGAGCATCGCCCCCTGGTGGGCAGAGCGTCGCCCCATGGTGGGTGTGCCGGGTGGATCCCGGTCGGGCGCATGCGGGAGTCTGTCTGACTGTCTCTCCCTGTTTCCATCTTCAGAAAAATGGAAAAAAAAATACTTATCTGTGGCCTGGAAAGAAGGTAAATGAGAGAGAGAACATGGTAATATTTCAACTAAGAACAGAGGAGGTACGCTTACCTAACCGTATCTATAAAAGTGATTTGTTGTTTAAAATCTCAGAATTATTCAAATAAACATAGTAACTTGTATCTTTATTTTTTAGAATAGAAGGATTATCTACTTCCTTGGGTTTAATCCATATGCAGATTACATTATTTTTCAGGATCTTGCTGAATTGTCAAAGAATTACCTGAAAATTACTAACTCAGAGAACAGGTGACTGAGGAATTACATTGTTTACCCTCAAGGTATGATGGCTAGACAACTACTGGTTTTTCCTTCAGTGGCTTTAGTTAACCAACAACTGTTTAATGTAATAAGGTGGTATGGGGCATGACAACTCAGTAAGAAAAAGTCTCCTTAGCCTTGCCAAAGTCTGTGCCACTGTGTGTGTACTGTACAAAGAAAAGTAAAATAATGGACCAATTCCAGAAGTAATGCATCCTTTATCACAGTAAGTACTCAGTAGGTCTCTAAAATAGTAGATGAAATACAGCAACTGCCCCATGTGTACAGTCAGGACTGTAATACTGCCCCCTTGCTACCTGATGCCATACACTATTGTATACTATAATTGTTTGCATTATATGCCGTTAGCCATGAACAGTGACTTGGAGATAATTAGACCAGAGGTTGATATCATTCAGTTTCATTTTCTACATTTTGGAAGCTTCATTTGCTACAGAGTGTCACTGCCTATCATATGTGAATAGTGTAGATAATTTTGTATGTAATTTTAGTCTGCTGACAAAATTTGCTTTCAAAAATGTGTAGTAGAGCTCACAGAAATCTTTGCTATCAAGATATCAACATTTCACTCAGATTTGCCATTAAATGCTCTGAATGCACACTTAGCGTTCATTTTCCAGCAGTGACACATTTATGAAGCACAGTGTGAGAACCAGAAATTTGGTAGAGCAGAGAAAATTATAATCAATTCATTCATTTAACTGCATGTTGATGCACAATAATGATGGGAATTTTAGAAGGCATTCAACTATCTGAATAAATACTGGTAGCTTTGGCATGATAGAAAGAACCTGGATTTCTTTTTTTCTTTTTTCTTTGAGAGAGGGGGCGGGGGAGCGATAAACAGTCAGACAGGAAGGATGAGAGATAAGCATCAACTTATAGCTGCAGCACTTTAGTTGTTCATTAATTGCTTCTCATGAGTGCCTTGATGGAGGGGGGACTCCAGCCCAGCCAGTAACTCCTTGCTCAAGACAGCGACCTTCAATGTCAAGTCAGCAACTGTGGGATCATGTCAGTGAACTCAAGCTAGCAACCCTGCACTCAAGCTGGTGACCTCAGAATCTCAAACTTGATACCTCAGTGCCCCAGGTTGATGCTCTTTCCACTGTGCCACCACCATCAGTCAAGAGCCTGGATTCTTAGAGTCAGTGAGGATCTGCTTGGGTTTTAGATAAACCATCACACATTTCCTTCGTCTATGGAAAGAGTTGAGAGTCTGATTGAACAGTAGTCTTCATAAATGTATTCAATAATCAGGCCCTGGCCAGTTGGCTCAGCAGTAGAGCATCGGCCTGGTGTGTGGATGTCTTGGGTTCAATTCCCAGTCAGGCACACAGGAGAAGTGCCCATCTGCTTCTCTACCCCTACCCCTCTCACTTCTCTCTCTCTCTCTCTCTCTCTCTCTCTCTCTCCATATATATATATATCTTCTCCTCCCCTTCTGCAGTCAAGGCTCCATTGGTGCAAGTTGGCCCCAGGCGCTGAGGATGGCTCCATGGCCTCTGCTTCAGGTGCTAAAAAAAATGGCTCTGGTTGCAATGGAGCAAGGGCTCCAGATGGGCAGAGCATTGCCCTGTAGTGGTGGATCCTGGTTGGGGTGCATGTGGGAGTCTGTCTCTGTCTCCCCTCCTCTCACTAAAAAATAAAAAAGTATTCAATAATCATTTCACAAATACTAAGTACCAGCTATAAACGAAGTACAGATTTTTGGCCTGTCCAACAGGTACTATCAGCATTGGTAGAGCCATTCTTTAAGATAGGAAATCCTGGGGGAGGAGTTAGTTCTGTGGCATGAGGAAGATGAGTTCCATTTTAGACATGTTGCCGTTGGTGTGCTTATAAGATATTCGAGTAGCAATGTCAAGTTCTATGGGTGGTTGGATTAAGATTAGAGATCAGAGAGTTACTACCAAGTGTAAACATAGGAGTCATCAGAAAGATGTGGCTATTTAGTGAGTTAAAGGTCTTGATTTTTGCCTGACTAGGTGGTGGCACAGTGGATAGAGAGTTGGACTGGAACGTGGAGAACCCAGGTTTGAAACCACTTGAGTGCGGGCTCATCCGGCTTGAGCACAGGCTCCCGAGATTGACCGTGGGATCACTACCTTGAGCGTGGGATCATAGACACGACCCCATGATCACTGGTTTGAGCCCAAAGGTCGCTGGCTTGAGCAAGGGGTCACTTGGTCTGCTGTAGCCCCCTGGCCAAGGCACATATGAGAAAGCAATCAATGAACAACTAAGGTGCCACAACAAAGAATTGATGCTTCTCATCTCTCTCCCTTCCTGTCTGTCTGTTTTTATCTGTTCCTCTCTCTGACTCTATCTCTTTCAAAAAAAAAAAAAAAAGGTCTTGGTTCTTAAAGTAGTGTTCATGACATGGTGAGGGGGAAACCATCTTGAAATGAGTCAAAGAAAATATACATATATAGAAACTGGTTATAATTATTGCTCTTTCACTGAAAGTTAATTTTTTAAAATTTTTTTCCAAAGTGAGAAGTGCGGGGGACAGGAGTGGGGGGCAGCAGATTCCTGCATGCACTTGATAGGGACCCACCCAGCATGCCCACTATCTGGGGGTATTGCTCCGCTGCAACCGGAGTCATTTTTAGTTCCTGAGGCGGAAGCCATAGAGATATCCTCAGTGCCCAGGCCAACTTTGCTCCAATGAAGCCTTGGCTGTGGGAGGGGAAGAGAGAGACAGAGAGGAAGGAGAGGGGGAAGGGTGGAGAAGCAGATGGGTGCTTCTCCTGTGTGCCCTAGCTGGGAATCGAACCCAGAACTTCCACACACCGGGCTGACGTTCTACCACTGAGTTAACCACCAGGGCCTGAAAGTTAATTTTTTAAGTAACAATTCTTCACTATTCATGTAAACTTCATTCCTTTCCATATGTGAATGGCAGTAAGAGACCTGGGCTAAGATCCATGTAGTATATGATCCCAAAAGGAAAAACCAAGCCCACTCAGAGTTTTAGTTCCATGGAGAATGTTAGATTCAAACACAGTTCCCTCACTTTTGACTGTCATAAATAATACAGATTACCCTTGACCAAAATGTACTTGAATTGCACAAGCTCATTTAATATGTGGATTTTTGTTTAGTATATTGGAAAATTTTTTGGATATTTGTAACAATTTGAAAAAAACTTGCAGACAAACTGCATATTCTGGAAATATTGAAAAAATTGGGAAAAAGTTAGGTATGTTATAAATGCATAGTATATATATATATGCATTTTCTCTTCCTTATGATTTTCTTAACATTTTCTTTTCTCTAGCTAACTTCATTGTAAGTATGCAGTATATAATAAATATGACATACAAACATGTGTTAATCTACCCTTTATGTTGTCAATAAGGCTTCCAGTCAACAGCAGGCTGCTAGCAAAGTTTCTGAGGAGTCAAAAGTTACATGTGAATTTTCTACTGTATGGGGTGGGAGGGGGCTGCCATTCCCTAACCTCTGCATTGTTCAAGGGCCTACTGTAATAGATTCAGGTGTTTCTGGAGTTCCTTAACCCTCTTTAGATTCCTGTTGGGCAAATAAGTTTGTAAAATGTAATTTTTATTCTAAAATTTTTTTGTTAAAAATGGCACTGCCCATGTGAATGGTGCTGCCAGGTAGGTGATACTGCTAATTTCCTCCCTGCTTGGGAAGTCTTTATTGTGCTAGTGTGTTCTGGAGGAGGGGTTCTCACACCAAAAATTTTAAGAGAAGAAGGAGAAAGGAGAGGAAGGAGGCCATGTTTTTGCAGAGTGAGAGCAGGGAGGAAGTGTGCTGAGGAGAAGAAGCAGCCAAGATGGCGGGGTGCTGAAGGAGAAGTCAGTGTGTGCAGAGAGTAAAAAGCCATGCAGGCAGATGGGGAACCAGAGGTGACTAAGCTGGTGGGGAGCCTTTGATTCTAGGAAAAACCAGAAAAGATTCTCCTGGTTGTGGAACCGGATAATATGTGAGTGGGTTTTGGTGTCCTGTTTGTGTTTACTCGCCAGCCGGTTGCGAGGCCAGAATAAAGGTAATGGCCCACCAGTTTTCAGCTCTGCTGTTTCATTACCATCTGTCCGAATCTAATGGGCACCTGCACCTGCATGGCTGTGATGGCTGTGACTACTGGGCCTACAGTTCCCTTCATGGACTCATACACTCGGAAATAAAGAGAGCTTCGGGGGCTGAGGGGCACTAACTCAGACACGGGGAGAAAAGGATGCCGGACTAGAAACTCCTGCTGTCTTCTATGTCAGACTTTATTTAAATAAATAATGTTGACTATTAGTACAAGTTCTGGTGTATTTACTTCTACTTACTGTATTGTTCTTATAACTTAAAGAAAAATATAATTATCTTTTATATTGAGAAAGAAAAGACAGGTCAAGTGGAGACCACTGACAATTATACTAGTCTGTGAAATATGATTGGTAGGAGAATTCAGATTGAAGTTTCACCAAAAAAGTTTAGAGTGATAACAGTTTTTTTAAATCATTTATATACAGTAGAAATGTGAAACTATGTCAATACAATGAAAAACATCAAATATGTGTGGTCAATGTCTCTTTTAATAAAATTGCTTATTTAAAATACTTTCTGTGACAATAAAATAGGAGAAAGAACAAAAGAAACAGTAAAGTGAGGAAAGAGAGTCAGAAAAATTGAAGTATGGAAGGAGAAGAGCAGTGAAATAGGTGCTAACTTACAGAAATGTGAATCCAAACGGCACGGAGACGGACTGTTCCAGTTATCTCCTGCTGGATAACAAACTTAATGGCCTAAAAACAACAGTCGTTTACGTTTATCATGACTCTGCAGTCTGGGCAGGGCTTGGCTCCCAACCAGCGACCTGAGATGCAAGTTGGAACCCGATTAAGGCTGGCTCACGTCTGGGGGCTGATGCTGGCAGGTGGGTACCTCTCACACGTCTCACCTGTGTGTGGTCTCCGTGCTCTCTGCCCTTCCTCATGGCATGGTGACTAGGGTCAGAAAGCCAGAATCCCAAGAGAAACCATCAGATGCTGGTAGCCTCATCAATCCACACCAGAAGTTACATAGCATCACTTTGGTAGCATTGTGTTTGAGACACAGATTATGACCTGCTTATATTTAAAGGGAAGGAAATTAGACCCGCCTCTTGATAGGAGGCATGTCAAAGAATTTGCAAACATGCTTTAAATCACCACAGGACATACAGGCTGAAAATAATACTTTTATGTGATGTAGCAGTATACTTTAGGTCATCTCAAATTGTGAATTGATGTGGCCGTCACTGCTGGTTGTTCCCTCACCCCCACCAAGCATCTCTCCTTCCTTCTTCGAAAGCACAGGAGCTGTGGCTACATGGAGGCCAATGTGGCTGGAGCACAGGAAGCAAGAGCAACTGTGGTAGAAGATGGATCAGAGGTGACGGGGGCCAGGTCAAGTGTGGCCTTGCAGGACACTGAAGAACCTTGGCTCTATTTTTAAATTATATTTGTTGTTGAATTTATTGAGGTGATACTAGTTAATAAAATTATATAAGTTTCAGGTGTACAATTCTATAATACATCACCTATATATTATATTATATTGTTAAGGTGGCTGTACCCCAAGTCAAGTCTCCTTCAGTCACCATTTATTCCTCCTTTCCTCTTTCTACCTCTCCACCCCTTTTCTCTCTGGTAATCACCACACTGTTATCTGTGTTCTATAGGGTTTTTTTCTTAATCCCTTCACCTTCCTCAAACCTCCCTCTTCTATGACAGCTGTCAGTCTGTTCTCTATGAGTCTGTCTTTTTTTTTTTTTTTTTTTTTCATTTTTCTGAAGCTGGAAACAGGGAGAGACAGTCAGACAGACTCCCGCATGCGCCCGACTGGGATCCACCCGGCACGCCCACCAGGGGCGATGCTCTGCCCACCAGGGGGCGATGCTCTGCCCATCCTGGGCGTCGCCATGTTGCGACCAGATCCACTCTAGTGCCTGAGGCAGAGGCCACAGAGCCATCCCCAGCGCCTGGGCCATCTTTGCTCCAATGGAGCCTTGGCTGCGGGAGGGGAAGAGAGAGACAGAGAGGAAAGCGCGGCGGAGGGGTGGAGAAGCAAATGGGCGCTTCTCCTGCGTGCCCTGGCCGGGAATAGAACCCGGGTCCTCCGCACGCTAGGCCGACGCTCTACCACTGAGCCAACCGGCCAGGGCTTGTCTTTTTTTTTTTTTATTTGTTAGTTCATTTTGTTTGTTAGTTTTCCCATAGGAGTGAAACCATATGACATTTTTCTTTCTCTGACTGGCTTATTTCACTTAGCACAATAATCTCCAGGTATATTCATGTTATTGCAAAAGGTAAGATTTCCTTCTTTTTTACTGCTGAGTAGTATTCCATTGTATAAATGTACCACATTATTTTTCTCATTCATTCAGCAAATGTTTATTGAATTTTTTAAAATTATTTTTATTAAATGTTTTAATTTATTATGTTAACATGGATTCAACTGTCCCACTCAATATAATACCTTTACCCCCCAAAAACGTGCCCCCCATTACAGCCCTTTTGCCCCTCCCCCAACTTCTGCCTTCCTTTCCCTCTGGGATTTGCTGTCCTGTTATCTGTATCTATGTGTTATGTATATATAGGTTTACTAATCCCATCACCTTTTCTGATCCCATCCCCTCCTCCCCCTTCCTTCTCACAGCTGTCCCTCTGCTCCCTATAACCCCGCCTCTGCCTCTATTCTGTTCCTCAGATCATCATGTTCATTAGATTCCACATATAAGTGAGATCATGTGATATTTGTCTTTCTCTGCCTGGTTTATTTCACTTAGCATAATAATCATCAGGTCCATCCATGCCATTGCCAAAGGTAAGATTTCCTTCTTTTTCACAGCATGTCTTATAGTATCCCATTGTGTATATGTATCACAGCTTTTTTATCAATTCATCCACCGATGGACACTTGGGCTGTTTCCAGATCTTGGCTATTGTAAACAACACTACAATAAACATGGGGGTGCATATCATCCTTTGAATCAGTGTTTTCGGATTCTTAATATATATTTCTAAAAGTGGAATAGCTGGGTCAAAAGGCAGTTCCACTTTTAATTTTTTGAGTAAACGCCACACTGTTTTCCACAGTGGCTGCACAAGTCTGCATTCCCACCAGCAGTGCAGGAGGCTTCCCTTTTCTCCACATTCTCCCCAGTGCTTACTGTGTGTTGATTTGTTGATAAGCGCCATTCTGATGAGTATGAGGTGATATCTCATTGTGGTTTTAATTTGCATTTCTCTTATGATTAATGATGTTGAATATTTTTTCATCTGCCTATTGGCCATCTGTATGGTCTCTTTGGAAAAGTGTCTATTCAGTTCTTTCGCTCATTTTTAAAAATTGGATTGTTTACCTTTCTGTTGTTGAGTTTTAGAAGTTCTTTATAAATTTTGGTTATTAATCCTTTATCAGACATATCAGCAAATATGTTCTCCCATTGTATGGGTTGTCATTTTATTTTGTTAATGGTATCTTTCCCTGTGCAAAAGCATTTTAGTTTGATATAGTCCCATTTGTTTATTTTGTCCTTTATTTCACTAGCCCCTGGAAATAAATCTGCAAAAATATTTCTACGAGATACATCAGCAAGTTTGCTGCCTATGTTTTCTTCCAAGATGTTTATGGTTTCGCCACTTACATTTAAGTCAATTATCCATTTTGAGTTTATTTTGTGAATGGTATAAGCTGGTGGTTTAGTTTTATTTTTTTGCAGGTACCTGTCCAATTTTCCCAACACCATTTATTAAAAAGACTGTCATTACTCCATTGTATATTCTCACCTCCAATTTGACCAATTTAATATGGTCAAATATCAATTGACCATAAAGGTGTGGGTTTATTTCTGGATTTTCTGTTCTGTTCCATTGATCTGTATGCCTGTTCTTATGCCAACCAAGCTGTTTTACAATGGCCTTGTGGTATAACTTGATATCAGGAAGTGTGATACCTCCCACTTTGTTCTTTACTTTCAAGATTGCTGAGGCTATTTGGGTTCTTTTCTGGTTCCATATAAATTTTTTAATATTTGTTCTATATGTGTGAAGTATGCCATTGGTATTTTAATAGGAATTGCATTGAATCTATAGAGTGCTTTGGGTAGTATAGACATTTTAATTATGTTTATTCTTCCTATCCATGAACACGGTATATGCTTCCACTTATTTGTATCTTCCTTGATTTCTTTTTTCAATGTCTTAATAATTTTCCAAGTACAAGTGTTTTACCTCCTTGGTTAAATTTACTCCTAGGTACTTTATTTTTGTTGTTGTTGCAATAATGAAGGGGATTGTTTTCTTAATTCCTCATTCTGAAAGTTTATTGTTGGTGCATAAAAATGCAACTGATTTCTGAATATTAATTTTATGTCCTTCCATCTTGCCAAATTCATTAATCAGGTCTAGTAGTTTTTTGATTGAGACTTTAGAGTTTTCTATGAACAGTATCATGTCATCAGCAAATAATGACAGTTTTACTTCTTTCTTTCCAATTTGGATGCCTTTTATTTCTTCTTTCTGTGTGATTGCTGTGGCTAGACTAGGACTTCCAGAACTATATTGAATGAGTGGTGAGAGGGAGCACTCCTGTCTTGTTGCTGATCTTAAGGGTATTGCTTTTAATTTTTTCCCATTGAGTATTATGTTGGCAGTCAGTTTGTCATAGATGGCCTTTATTATGTTGAAGCATGTTCCCTGTATTCCCACGTTGCTCAGAGTTTTGATCATACATGGGTGGTGAGTTTTATCAAATGCTTTTCCTGCATCTATTGATATAATCATGTGATTTTTATCCTTCATTTTGTTTGTGTGATGAATCACATTTATTGATTTGGGAATATAGTATCAGCCTTGCCTCCCCAGAATATATTTCACTTCATTATGATGTATGATCTTTTTAATATATTACTGGATCCAGTTTGCTAATATTTTGTTGAGAATTTTAACATCTATGTTCATCAGGAATATTGGCCTACATTTTTGTTTCTTTGTAGTGTCTTTGCCTGATTTTGTTTTGTTTGTTTTGTTTGTTTGTTTGTTTTGTTTTTTTACAGAGACAGAGAGAGTCAGAGAGAGGGATTGTTAGGGACAGACAGATGGGAACGGAGAGAGATGAGAAGCATCAATCATTAGTTTTTTGTTGCGACACTTTAGTTGTTCATTGATTGCTTTTTCATATGTGCCTTGACCGCGGGCCTTCAGCAGATCTAGTAATCCCTGGTTGAAGCCAGCAACCTTGGGTCCAAGCTGGTGAGCCTTGCTCAAACCAGATGAGCCCGTGCTCAAGCTGGCAACCTCGGGGTCTCGAACCTGGGTCTTCTGCATCCCAGTCCGACACTCTATCCACTGTGCTACCACCTGGTCAGGCTTTGCCTGGTTTTGGAACAAGGATAATACTTGCCTCATCAAAAGAGTTTGAAGTCTTCTCTCCTCTTGAATTTTTTGGAATAGCTTGAGAAAGATAGATATTAGTTCTTCTTTGAAAGTTTGGTAAAATTTGCCTGTGAAGTCATCTGGTTCAGGACATTTGTTTGCTGGGAGTTTTTTGATAACTGTTCCAATTTCACTTGTTATCAGTCTGTTTAGGTTTTCTGATTTTTCTAGACTGAGTTTTGGAAAATTGTATGTTTCTAGGAATGTATCCATTTTTACCTAGGTTGTCCAATTTTTTGGCATATAAAAATATGCCAGTATTATTTTCACTCTTTTGTATTTCTGTGGTATCTGTTGTTACTTCTCCATTTTCATTTCTAATTTTATTTATTTGGATCCTCTCATTTTTTCTTTATGAGTCTGGTTAAAGGTTCATCAATCTTGTTTATCTTTTCAAAGAACCAGCTCTTGGTTTCATCTATCTTTTGTATTATTTTTTAGCCTCTATGCCATTTATTTCTGGTTTGATCTTTATTATTTTCTTTCTTCTACTTCCTCTGGGCCTTACTTGCTGTTCTTTTTCTAGTTCCTTTAGATGCAGGGTTAGGTTGTTTATTTGAGCATTTTCTTGCTTCTTAAGGTATGCCTGTAATGCTATGAACTTCCCTCTCAGGATTGCTTTTGCTGTGTTCCATAGATTTTGGGTTGTAGTATGTTCATTTTTATTTGTTTCAAGGAAATTTTTTATTTCCTCCTTGATCTCAATGTTAACCCTTTCATGATTTAATAACATGGTATTTAGCCTCCAAGTATTTGAATGTATTTCAGTTTTTCTACTGTACAGCTAGTGCTCGATTTATGACCACGATTGGTTCCAACAGACTGGTTGTAACATGATTTGGTCGTAAGTTGAGTAGGCTATATGTACAGTACTGTGAAATAATGTTATAAAAATCTTTAAGTTATATTTTATCATAATTTTCTTTCATTATTGTTATATATCATAATTTTCTTTGTTCATTTTATGCCATTTGTATCATCTCTACACCATTTTGTTTCTTATTTTTACAATCATCAGGTTTAAGTAAAACACTGCATTACCAGTACAACTGGTTTAATATTTGCAAAGAAAATTTCCTCTTGGTAGACATCTTGGGAGGGGTTTGATGAAAAATATCCAAGACACAAAACACAAATTGCTGTACTGAGTCTGGGATAACAGTTGAAATGGTGCATGCAGTGCTGCCGGAAGCTGGTCCACACTGTCATATGCCCAGCTGGGCAACGCTTGTGCTGCCAGATGCGGAGCAGTTGTGGCTAGAGATTGTGGTCATAAAGTTGAATGGTCGTAAGTTGCATAGGTCATAAGTCGATAAATATTTGTAGTTGATTTCTAGTTTCATACCATTGTGATCAGAGAAGATGCTTGATATGATTTCAATCTTCTTACATTTATTGAGACTTGTTTTATGTCCCAACATGTAATCTATCCTAGAGAATATACCATGAACACTTGAAAAGAATTTATATTCTGCAGCTTTGGAGTGAAAGGTTCTGAAGATATTAATTAAATCCAGTTGATCTATTGTGTTGTTTAAGGCTGCTGTGTCTTTATTAATTTTCAATATGGAGGATCTATCCATTGATGTAAGTAGAGTCTTAAAATCCCCTATTATAGTATTGCTGTCAACCTTGCCATTTATGTCCATCAAAATCTGCTTAACACATTTAGGTGCTTCTATATTAAGTGCTTAAATATTTACAATGGTTATATCCTCCTGTTAGATTGCTCCCTTTATCATTATATAGTGACCTTCTTTATCCCTTACTATAGCCTTTGTATTAAAGGCTATTTTGTCAGATGTAAGTATTGCTATCCCAGCTATTTTTCATTTCCCTTTGCATGAAATACTTTTCTCCATCACTTCACTTGCAGTCTATGTGTATCTTTTGTTCTGAAGTGGGTCTCTTATAGCTAGCATATATACAGGTCCTGTTTTCTTATCCATGAAGCTACCCTATGTCTTTTTATTGGAGCTTTTAATTCACTTACATTTAAGGTTTTTTCTGTTTGTTTTTTTTACAGAGACAGAGTCAGAGAAAGAGACAGATAGGGACAGACAGACAGAAACAGAGAGAGATGAATGAGAAGCATCAATCATCAGTTTTTTGTTTCAGCACCTTAGTTGTTCACTGATTGCTTTCTCATATGTGCCTTGACCAGGGGGCTACAGCAGACCAAGTAACCCCTTCCCCAAGCCAGTGACCTTGGGTCCAAGCTGGTGAGCTTTGCTCAAACCAGATGAGCCCACGTTCAAGCTGGTGACCTCGGGGTCTCGAACCTGGGTCCTCTGCATCCCAGTCCGGTGCTCTATTCACTGTGCCACCGCCTGGTCAAGCTTAAGGTTATTATTGATATGTACTTATTTATTGCCATTTTATTCTTTAAACCTACAATCGTCTTTTTTTTTCTATTTCTTTTTTCCTTTGCACTTTTAATAGCAGGCCCCTTAACATTTCTTGAAGTATTTGTTTGGTTGTAATGAATTCCTTGAGTCTTTTTTTTTTTAGGAAGCTTTTTGTGTGTATGTGACAGAAGCAGAGAGGGACAGATAGGGACAGACAGACAGTAAGGGAGAGAGATGAGAAGCATCAATTCTTTGTTGTGGCACCTTAGTTGTTCATTGATTGCTTTCTCATTATGTCCCTTGACCAGGGTAGGAGGGGCTACAGCAGAGCAAGTGACCCCTTCCTCAAGCCAGTGTACTTGGGCTTCAAGCCTGCACCCTTTGGACTCAAGCCAGCAATGATTCAATCATGTCTATGATTCCACATTCAAACCAGTGACCCCATGCTCAAGCTGGTGAGCCCATGCTCAAGATGGCGACCTTGGGGTTTTAAACCTGGGTCCTCTGTGTCCTAGTCTGACACTCTGCATCCCACTGCACCACCACCTGATCAGGCTGTCTGGGAAGCTTTTTATTTCTCCTTCAATTTTAAATAATAGCCTTGCTGGATAAAGAAGTCTTGGTTGTAGGTTCTTGTTTTGCATCACTTTGAATATTTCTTGCCAATCCCTTTTGTCCTGAAGTGTTTCTGTTGAGAAGTCAGATGTCATGCTTATTGGGGGTTCCTCTATAAGTAATTATCTGCTTTTCTCTTGTAGCTTCTAGTATTATTTCTTTGTCTCTTAACTTTGACATTTTAATTATGATGTGTCTTGGTGTAGGCCTCCTTGTGTTCCTCTTTAAAGGGACCCTCTGTGCTTCTTGAACTTGTGTGATTTTTTCTTTCATCAATTTATGGAAATTTTCAACTGATTTTTTTTCAAACAAGCTCTCTATCCTTTGTTTTTTCTATTTTTCTTCAGGAACCCCTATGATGCAGATGTTGTTTCTCCTCCTGTTGTAGAGGTCTCTTAGAGTTCCCTCAGTTTTTTTGAGCCTCTTTTCATTTGGCTGCTCTACTTCTGTGTTTATGTTTGTCTTGTCCTCTAAATCGCTGATTCAGTTTTCTGCTTTATCCAGTCTGCTGTTGATTCCTTCTAAAGCAGTCTTCATTTCTGATATTGTATTTGTCACTTCTGACCATTTCCCTTTTATGATTTCAATGTCCTTTTTGATGCTTGCTATCTCTTTAAGTTCTCATTGTAATCATCTATTGTTGCTCTAAGAACCTTAAGCATCCTAAAAATCATTATTTTAAACTCTGCATCTGATAGTTTGGTTACTTCTATTTCATTTAGTTCTTTTTCTGGGGTTTCTCTTTTTCTCTTGTTGATTCATTTGGGTTATATTTCCTTGTCTGCCCATTTTGTCTGTGTATTAGGTAGTGCTGTCTGAGTTTGAAATTTGTTGTGCTGTCTTTAAGAGGAAAATGGGCTCAGTGGTACTGACCTCCAGGCCAGCGATTTCCTTGCTCTAGGAATGCTTCCTGAGGGTGGCATTTTACCTCCTCTTGTATGTGAGTATTGAATGCAGTTGGTCCTTTCATGGGTGTGGTTATCCCTTCAGTTTGGCTGACTCTAAGGGTCAATCTTGATCATGTGTATTAGATACTGTGCAGTGTCTGTCCTCTTGGGCGTTTTTATTCTATACAGTATCTGGTGTCTGCTGGACTCCTTTGTGTGTGCTGCTTGTATAGTTAGCTGAGTCTAGGATCAGTGCTGTCTGCCACCCCTTACTGAGTCTGTTGGTTCTGGGTTTTCTTGGGTTGGTGTCAGCCATGTTTGTAAACTGCCATGGGCTATCTGTTTACAGCTACTGCACTTTTTGCTGTTTCTGTCTGTGTTTTCTGTACCTGGGTAGTGTGGGAGGGGTCGACCTATGTATAACAACCAGCTTACTCATGCTTAGAAATGATAGCAGCACCATAAAAGCCCCAAGCTCTGTAAGATTTGCCTCCACTTTTCAGCTGCTCCACTTCCTCTTGCAGCTGCCTGGTTTTCCCACAGAGTCTTCTATAGAAAGACTGTAGTGTGGGCTCAGACTGGCCTCACCCAACCAACCCCTCTACAGATTGCATGTTTGGTGGGTTAGGGCAGCTGAAGTTGGGAATACAACATTAGTGGAACTGCCTACTTTAGGGGTCTTTTGGTCCGGAGCTCAGTATGGGGAAAGTGGTCCAGAGCCTAATCTCTCAGTCACTGCTGAATACTCAAATTTTATTTCTCCCCAACAAGTTGAGCAGTAGGTTCAAATTGGATGAGGCCAACAGTCTCCTCTGCAGAAGTTCTCCCAGCTGGTGAGCCCTTGGTCTCAGGGAGGAAGACTGAGAGAGTCCTCTTCTGGGGCTGACTGTGCCCCCCCAAAAGTGGCTAAGCCCTTTGACCAGACCCAACAATAGGCTCATAGGGACCCACACTTTAAATGTCCATGCTCCAAGCCTCTCCCCCTTCTGCCTGGAACTTAGCCCTCTGGGGCAGGATATCCAGCACCCGGACTGGCTGACTGTGAAGCTTCACCTGTCCCCTGCACATGAGCCACTGGTGCTGGTGTTAACCACAGAGATTGGAAATCTCTTTAGCTGAGCCCAGTGTCCATTGATCCCTCCCTTAGGTCATGCTTCCAGCAAGGGTTGTTAGGTCCTGAATCAATGCTCTCTGCAGCTGGCCCTGGGCCTCCCTGGAGGAAACATGGCACCGACCAGTGGGGGATACTACCCGTGACTGGTGCTGACAACCTTCTTGGAGCTAGAAGCAATCCATAGTTTGTGGTTGCTTTTGCTTGACCCAAGTGCACATGGAAATACCAAGCCACACACCTAGGTTGCTTTTATCCACACTGGGCCTGAGGGAAGGTCCGCAAAAGGCCAAGTTTCCCTGAGTCCCGCCTCTTGCAGCCTTTGCTGGCTGCATGTTGGGCTCAGCCACTGAAAAAACCACTAGTAGAGTCTAGGTCTAGAGCCTGGGGAAATTCAGGGATTAGGAAGGGGGTGGGTGTGGCTTTGCCCTTGGGAACCAGCTGTCAGTCTGTCCAAACTTTTTTCACAGACCTCAGTAAGGTGTGACCTCAGGAGTCTGGTGGGTTTGACCTCTGTGACCCAGAGGTGTGGTCTGCCTGCAGTCCAGACAGTTTCTACTGAGTTTCTGGTAAGGTGGAAACACCAGTCATAGACTCAGGAGCATGTGGGGGAAGCTCAGGCCTAAATGCCAGAAAACTAAGTGACTGACATGACCCCTGCTTCCTGGCTGACTTCTCAGAATGGCCCACTCTCCACTGGGGTGGGGCAAAAGCGTGTCCCAAAGGTGGGACAGTTGCTTTTCCCCAGGCTGATGCTGCATGGAGGGGATTACACCACCCAAGAAAGATGGCAACTGCAATATTGAAGAATGGCTCGGCATAGGGGTTCCAGTGGCCATCCCCCACAGTGTCTCTCCCTGGGCTGCCAACTTCACAATCTCTTCACGCAGCTTTAGTCCTCTCAGCCCACCTTCACCAGAGTCCCAGGTAAATGGCTGAGAGCGAGATTTTTTGTGCTGGCCCTTTAAAACAGAGCCTGAATCTCTGAAAGCTCTGTCTCTTTCTTGCAGACAGAAACCTGGCTCTTTTCACCTCCAAATTCTGTGTGGGCACCTCTTCTAGTCACTGGGATTCTAGGCTGGCGCTCTGGGCCTGGGGCTAAGGACCCACACCTCCCAAGCGACTCTCCCCACAGTGAGAGTATCTCCGGGCCCTCAGCCACTGCTTGCTCCTGGAAGCAGGGCAGCTCTTTCTGCATCTCCACCCTTCCTATCAGTCTTGATGTGTCTTCTTCTGTGATCCTAAGTTATAGACTCCTCTTTGTTTAGTCCAAAGTTGATTTTTCAAGATGATTGTTTTTAAGTTGTAATCCAATTTGGTCCTGGGAGGTAGCAGTTGGATCATCCACCTACTCCATCACCATCTTGGAATCTGTACCTCAGAGTCTTTATCCACTCATCTACTGATGGCTTGCTCCCAAATCTAAGCTATTGTAAATACTGCTGCAATGAACATAAGGGGAGGGGGAGGGGTGGAGAGGTAGATGGGCGCTTCTCCTGTATGCTCTGGCCAGGAATCGAACCTGGGAATCCTGCACACCAGGCCAATGACTCCGATGGGTCTACCATATCATGCTTTTTACTTAAAAAAAAAAAAAATTTACACTTCTTTTGAATGCTGATGAACAGGAGACACCAAATCTTTTTCGCCTGCAAACTACTACCTTCTTTATTAGATCTAGCTAATAACACTGTTTTGTCTTTTTCCAAATAGCTCCAGATATATGGAAAAGATTTATATAGGCGGATGGGGATCCTCAAACCCCTCAGCGAGATCTTCTGAGAATGGCTTTTAAGATACCTAGAGGCAGAAAAAGCCCAATAGAGATCAGGGGAACTACCAGCTTTTAGGATACACCCTTAAAGGCTCCAATGCCCCAAAGGGGTCTCATAGGATGCCATCTGGGTCCTGCTTCAATAGCAGAAAGGAAGGTCATTGAGCTAAAGCCTGCCAGGCTTACATGCCTCTGCTGTGAGGAAACAGGGACACTGGAAGGTGGGCTTCCCCCTCGCTCCTCTAAGGGAGGGTTCAGTCTCTTCCAGCCCTGCTCCAGCCACCTATGACCTAACCTTGCTCAGAAAGCTGGGGTTTTCCACTAAAGGCTGAAGGTGCCCAGGGCCATCGGCCCCATCTACAACACTGTGGACGAGCCTAGGGTATTTCTTCCAAGAAGCAGGTAAACTGATCTCATTTGCACAAGGGCCACTTAACTATGTTTTGCCTGAATAGTCAGGTTTTTTATTCTTCCCTCAAAGATCTCTGTTGTGGGTGTTGATAGTCCTATTTTCTGCTGCTTTGCTTAATATATAGTGTTTCCTTTATCCCTCCTACCTCAATGCCCCACTCATATTTCAGGCTGGGACCTACTCCTAATTTAGAGCTCTCTTTCCTCCTTTTGCCAACTTCTATTATGAATTTACCTTTGCCACTCAGCTTAGTGTATCCCAAGGTTCTCTTTACCAGGCCACAGTCACAGAGCTCCAGGGAAAAGCAACCTGGTCTCATCTCTCCAGGCAGAGGAGAACAGAAGCTCCATATCCATGCATGCTGCAAATGGCTTTTTCCAGTCTACCTGAATCATTACCAGCTAGAAGCAGCGGTCATTGGGACTTGGACATGAGCTGCAAAGTATAGAATGGTGACAACAATTCCAGTGCCATGCGGACTTTTCCTGTGGGGAACTTTCCTGGACTCCTGCTCCCTGTGACAGCTCCTAACAGACTGAACTGTGGTTGGGTTGCATTTTTCAGGGATTTGGCATGGTGATGGGGCCAACTTGGACTTGGTGAACATGTTAAGGACACTACTCTTTTATGGATTCTTGCTGTATTGGCCAAGAGTTTGCTTAAAGGCTTTTAATCACTGTAAAAAAAAAATAGAGGACTGGATGAAGAAGATGGGGCACATATACACCATGGTATACTATTCAGCTAGGAGAAATGATGACATCGGATCACTTACAGCGGAATGGTGGAGTCTTGGTAGCATTGTGCAGGGTGAAATAAGCGAATCAGAAAAAAACAGGAACTGCAGGATTCCATACATTGGTGGAACATAAAAGCAAGACTAAGAGGCATGGACAGGACTGTGGTGGTTACGGGGGGTGGGGGGAGGGAAGGAGGGAGAGGGGAAGGGGGAGGGGTACAGAGAGAACTGGATGGAGGGTGGCGGAGGACGATCTCTCTTCGAGTGATGGGTATGCAACAGAACTAAATGACAAGATAACCTGGAAATGTTTTCTTTGAATGTATGTACCCTGATTTATTGATGTCACCCCATTAAAATAAAAACTTATTTATATATATAAAAGATTCTGTTCATTGGTTTTAGAGAAGAGAGACAGAGAAAGGGGAAGAGCATGAAGTAGTTGCTTCTCATATGTGCCTTGATGGGGCAAGCCCAGGGTTTTGAACTGATGATCTCAGCATTCCAGGTTGGTGCTCTACAAGTCAGTCATGGGCATATATTCTTTCAAATAAGTATTTTGGTTTTTTGGATATCCCAGAAGTGGAATTGCTGGATTCTAAGGCAGTTCCATTTTACATTTTTTGAGTTAACTCCATATGGCTCTCCATAGTGGTTGTAGCAATCAGCTTTCCCACCCACAGTGCACTAGGGTTCCTTTTTCTCCACATCTTCACCAGCACTTGTTTGTTGATTTATCTCTGATAGCCATTCTGATAGGTGTAAAGTGACACATTATTGTGGTTTTAATTTGCATCTCTCTGATTATTAGTGACATTGGGCATCTTTTCATATGTCAATAGATCATCTATATGTCCTCTTTGGAAAAGTGTCTATTCAGGTCCTTTGCCCATTTTTTAATTGGACTATTTGTTTTGGGGTTTTTTGTTATTGACTTGTATGAGTTCTTTATAAATTTGGATATTAACCCCTTTTTATATGTGTCATTGGTGACTATGTTCTTTCCATTCAGTGGGTTGTTTTTCATTTTGTTAGTGGTTTTCTTTACCATGAAAAACCTTTTTAGTTTAATATAGTCTAATTTTTTTTTCTTTTGTTTCCCTTGTCTGAGGCAAGAAAAATATTTCTATGAGAAATGTCCAAGATTTTATTGTCTTAGTTCTTATTCTATATGAGACGGGGAGAGTTTGAGCAGAGGGTCATGTGATCTGGCCTTGACTGGATCCATAATCTGGATCCCTGGGTACTACCTTGAGACATACTGCAAGAAGATGAGGGTGGACCAGGCCACCTCCACTGTTAACACCTTCCTGAACCACCATTATCTCTCACTTGGATTAAGGTAAAAAATATGAACAATAAAATGGCAGTAAATACATATCTATCCACAATTGAATCTAAAAAACAAATGAATAAGCAAGAACAGAAACAGACTCAGACACAGAAAATATTTTGATAGTTGCCAACAGATAAGTGAGGGATTTGGGGGGTATAGGTGAGAAATGTGAAGGGATTGGGAAGTACAAATTGGTCATTACAGAATAGTCATGGGGATGTAAACTACATAGGAAATATAGTCAATAATATTGTCATTACTAAGTATTGTGTAGATGGGTGCAAGATTTATTGGGATGATCACATAGTAACTTACCACTGGAGTGTACACCTGAAACTAATATAATGTATGTCAATTATAGTTGAAGAATAAAACATTATTAAAATAAATGAAAACAAACATGAAATTTAAAAAAGAATACCAGTGGAGATGGTGAGAAGTTGTTAGATTCAGGATATAATTTGAAAGAAATATCTATAGTGTGTATTAATTAATTGAATATTGGTTGTGAAAAAAAGAGTTAAGGTAGACTCCAGGGTTTTGACCTGAACATCTGGAAGAGTGGAAGGGAGAAAAGACCAGGGGTTCAGGTATAAACATGGTAAACTGGGGATTACTATTAAGTATCTAAGAGGAGACATCATGGAGGAAGTTACACAAGACTGAAGCCCAGGCTGGAGATGTCAGTGTGGGGTTGTTGGTATCTAACTGGAACTATGTGATGCTACAGTTGGCCTGTCTGGGATAGAAAGTCCTCCTCATTTGCTCGCTGAGCTCCTGCCCAGGATCAGTCATAGTCCCTCTGGAGGTGACTTTCCTGCACGGGGAGCTGCCACTAACTATAAGGAACCTTGGTCAGTCTTCTCTGTGGGAAGATGGTATTCATTTAAATACTAAAATTTCAACTAGTCTTTATAATACAGGTATTGGGAATAAAATGACAGAAAAGTAGTGATGTATCACAGATTTAGATATATATATATATAATGCCCAGCCTTCAGGAATTGGCCTCTCAGTCCTGAGTTCACAGATAAAATATGTTACTTAATTTTTAAGAACCCTTTATTTTAAAGCTGTTCTTATTTGTATGCATTTAATTTCTATTCATTTCAGAAATAAGGATATGTGCTCAATTTCTCTGTTATATGTAAAATTTTCTTTTAAATAGATCTAAGTGTGGATTATTTTTTATTAGTACCTAACTCCTCCAATCCCCAGGAATATCCACCTGTTTTTGTTGTATTTTTACCCTAATCATGACATGCCACCACTTAGTCACACTCAGTAGAGGACATACTTGGAGTTGTGTCTCCAGATGTTGGATTTGTGTTCATTGACTTTCTTTTAATTTTCATGGCAACCAATGACAGTCGTTAGCAAGGAGGCACAGCAGTGAATCTGACAGGCCTGGATAATGATTAAAACTGTCGCTATGTTTCCATCATCATCATACAATAAGTAAGTGCTACCAAGTGAGGAAGATAAAGACAAAAGTTAGATTACTGGGCCCTGGCCGGTTGGCTCAGTGGTAGAGCGTCGGCCTGGCGTGCAGAAGTCCCAGGTTCGATTCCCGGCCAGGGCACACAGGAGAGGCGCCCATCTGCTTCTCCACCCCTCCCCCTCTCCTTCCCCTCTGTCTCTCTCTTCCCCTCCCGCAGCCGAGGCTCCATTGGAGCAAAGATGGCCTGGGCGCCGGGGATGGCTCCATGGCCTCTGCCCCAGGCGCTAGAGTGGCTCTGGTTGCGGCAGAGCGACGCCCCGGATGGGCAGAGCATCGCCCCCTGGTGGGAGTGCAGGGTGGATCCCGGTCGGGCGCATGCGGGAGTCTGTCTGACTGCCTCCCCGTTTCCAGCTTCAGAAAAATTAAAAAAAAAAAAAGTTAGATTACTAGGCCCATATTGTCCTTTCAGATAGAAGCTGGTTTTCCTTTTCCTCATTCTTCACTGGTAAAAGGACATGATGGTAATTGTGCATCTATGTGCTCAGCACTGTAATAGATCATTCCCATACGTTATGTCTAATGCTTCTAGTTTAAATTTAAAAATGCATTCACTCAATAGCTGACAGCAGAATGCCTTTTAGGGAAGAAAATACCCTGATGGGTGCTTAGGAGCAGAAGTTAAGAAAGAAGATGCATGGAGGGCAGAGGTAAGACTCTCAGAGTTCCTTGGAGGACGTAAGACAGCAGAATGGCGATTGCACTCTTCTGCATAAAAAAATAAGGATCGTTTTGATTCTGAGGATCAGCACAAGTGCACCAAAGAGCCTATAAGCTAGACAACTGTATGGGTGGTGGATACGTACAAGGAGAAATTTTAAGTTATTGCTTTACAATTCAAGATGTGAGCGTTTCTTAGAATCCTTAAGTTTTCTGTAACAGTCTGTTATATGCACTAGACATGCTTTGGAAGAGATCAAAAAGAGGCTGTTTCCTACAAATGAGTTGACACTAGAGTATTTTTTTTAAAGCCTACAAAATACCAAGTGGAAACAACAAAGTTAGCTGACATAGAAATTGGCTGGAAGTGATGTGAGAAAGGAAACCTCAAGCCCCCTCCCTCCAAACACGGAATTCAGATAGACCTTGGGAGTGGCCAATTGGAACAAAAAGTAGCATATGCTTTATTTATTTTCTTTTTGCTATTTATTTTGTTTTTGTTTTTGTTTTTTACAAAGACAGAGAGAGTAAGAGAGATAGATAGGGACAGACAGACAGGAATAGAGAGAGATGAGAAGCATCAATCATTAGTTTTTTGTTGTGACACCTTAGTTGTTCATTGATTGCTTTCTCATACGTGCCTTGACCGCGGGGCTACAGCAGACCGAGTAACCCCTTGCTCGAGCCAGCGACCTTGGGTCCAAGCTGGTGAGCTTTGTTCAAACCAGATGAACCCGCACTCAAGCTGGCGACTTCAGGATCTTGAACCTGGGTCCTCCACATCCTAGTCTGATACTCTATCCACAACGCCACTGCCTGGTCAGGCCATATGCTTTATTTTTTTTATAACTGAATTAGCTTTTGAACCCCCAAGTCTGTTGATGGTAGGAACTAACAGGCCAATTCAAGATTAGCTCAACCTTTTCTTTTTTTTTTTTTTTTTTCTTATTTTTATTCATTTTAGAGAGGAGAGGGAGAGACAGAGAGAGACAGAGAGAGAAGGGGGGGAGGAGCTGGAAGCATCAACTCCCATATGTGCCTTGACCAGGCAAGCCCAGGGTTTTGAACTGGCGACCTCAGCATTTCCAGGTCGACGCTTTATCCACTGCGCCACCACAGGTCAGGCCAGCTCAACCTTTTCTATTTTGAGCTTGGCCTCCAGGAATTCTTTTCCTCTCCCTCCATGTATGCTATTAAGCCCAGGCATTGTGGACTCTGTTGTTCCCAGGCCTACTGTGCTGGCACTGGAATAGCTGAGGACAGAAGCTAGCTGACATTGTATGATCCTGTCCTTCTTTTCACTTGGTGAGTTAGTGTATCCTCTGCAATGGATGCAGAAGTTGCACACAGGCTGTGCCCATTCTCATAGGGTTGTCCACATGCCTCTTCTGTAGACTTCCTTATCCCTGATTTCCCAATGTAAGCTCCTGACCAACTGGCCAAGCCATTCACCACTTCCCCTGAGTAGCAGTAACCTTACCTGGGTTTACCTCTCTCTCCACATAAGGAATGATCACTCAAAACTATCCATGGGGAAGATTACCACTCATCACTGCCTTCCAGTTCCACCAAGTAGAGCTCTAGTGCACCAACTGTCCATTTTCAATTTGCACCAACAGATAGAGTTTACCTATCCATGAAACAAAAACAGCCTTTTTCCTCTTGCATCAGTTGATCATGGGGAAACCCAGCATGAAGCCATAAGTATGACCTGAGGGAGAGGCATTAGGGCAACAGTGGTTCAGGGCCACCTGTTCCTGTGCTTTCTTATGCTTCCTGGACCTATTTGAGATTGATCTCTGACATATCACTTTCATTTAAAAATGGATGATAAGTGTTGGTGAATTGGTGCATCTGAGAGTACCCAGTTCTACATACTGAATAATTTTGGCCATGTGACACTTGATGTCCCATTGGTAGATCCTTAGCTTCCACCAAGACATGTGCCAAGAGCTATGTGCTTTAGCCTGAAGGGAGTCTGCTAGACCTCCGCCACTGGAACTTGTCAGGGGTTGCACACAACATCCTCTTCCCCCATAGTCTCTAGTACTACGGCATCTCCTGGGTTGTCGAGCCCACAAGATAGGGTTGCTTGTACTACAGCCTAGGCCTATTTTCTGCGCTGCTCCCTGTTCAGAAGTAGCAGCCCTCCATATCACTTATAAATGGGTAGGAATAGTATACGTTGCCCCAGAATCTGAAGAAACCTACCAGGCATTGTTTTCTTTGTTAACAATAGGAGATATACGTGCAACATACCTGGACTTTGGAAGGGATGTCACATCATGTCCCAGACCACTAACCCCTAAAATTTCACCACTAAGGAAGGTTTCTGAATCATGAGGTTTATTTCCCATCCAACACCTGGGGACATGTACTATCATATCAAGGCATCCAGATTCCTTGCAAGTTCTCGCTTAGTAGGCCCAGTTAATACCATGTCATCAACACATTGGACCAATTTTATATAATTTTGGATGGTTCAGGTCCCTTTGGACATATTGTAACAGGGAGCAGAAGAATTAATATAACCCAGGAATAAGATCATGAATATATATAATTGGCCATTATATGTAAAAAAGAAATGAGTGTGATCCTTCTTCCTGATGGGTACTGACAAAATGTATTTTCTAGTCAAAAGCCATGTAGGAAGAAAGTCAGAAAGACATTTCAACTTTACAAGAAAAAGATAAGTCTACAAAAAATGACTTCTCTGGGGCCCATTAGAAAGTCGAAGGGGCAGAGCAACCCGTTTGCTTGAGATCCGGGGAAAGATAGGTGACAGCATACTCACTGGCTTTCCCTGGGCCAGAGGCTGGATGTCATACAAGCTGATAAAAATAACATTCTTTTTAAATTTTTATTTCCTGTGTTTACATAGATTCTAGTGTCCCCGAAAAGCATCCCCCTCCCCATATTCCCCTCAACATCTCCCTTACCCCCCTACCAACAGTTCTAGCCCCCCTTCCCTTCAGGTTTAATTCCGTTCCTCAGTTCACATTGTTCCTTGGATTCCTCAAATGAGTGAGGTCATATGATATCTTTCTTTCTCTGCCTGGCTTATTTCACTCAACATAGTAGTTTCCAGGTCCCTCCATATTGTTGCAAAAGGAAATATTTCCTTCTTTTTCATGGCCCCATAGTAATCCATTGTATATATGTACCACCATTTTTCAATCCACTCATCCACTGATGGACACTTGGGCTGTTTCAAGATCTGCAATATTGTGAACAATGCTGCCATAAACATGGGGGTGCCATAATCATTGAGTCAATGATAGGATGTCATTGGTATATATTCCTATAAGAGGGATTGCTGGGTCAAAAGGCAGTTCAATTTTTAATTTTTTGAGGAATCTCCATACTGTTTTCCACTGTGGCTGCACCAGTCTGCATTCCCACCAGCAGTGCAGGAGGGTTCCCTTTTCTCCACATCCTTGCCAGCACTTCTTCTGTGTTTTGGTAATGAGCGCCATTCTGACTGGTGCGAGGTGATATCTCATTGTAGTTTTAATTTGCATTTTTCTAACGATTAGTGATGTTGAATATTTTTCATCTGTCTATTGACCATCTGTATGTCCTCTTTGGAGAAATGTCTATTCATTTCTTGTTCCCATTTTTTGATTGGATTGTTTGTCTTCCTGGTGTTGAGTATTACAAGTTCTTTATTAATTTTGGTTATTAACCTCTTATCAGATGTATTGTCAAATATGTTCTCTCATTGTGTGGTTTGTCTTCTTTTTCTGTTCTTATTGTCTTTAGCTGTGCAAAAGCTTTTTAATTTGATATAGTCCCGTTTGTTTAGCCTGTCTTCATTTCACTTGCCTGTGGAGATAAATCAGCAAATATATTGCTGTGAGAGATGTTGGTGAGTTTACTGCCTATGTTTTCTTCTAAGATGCTTATGGTTTCACGACTTACATTTAAGGCCTTTATCTATTTTCAGTTTATTTTTGTGCATGATGTAAGTAGGTGGTCTAGTTTCACTTTTTTGCAGGTAGCTGTCCAGTTTTCCCAACACCATTTGTTAAAGAGACTATATTTACTCCATTGTATCCTCTTACCTCCTTTGTCAAATATCAATCATCCATAAAAGTGTGGGTTTATTTCTGGGTTCTCTGTTCTATTCCATTGATCTATATGCCTGTTATTATGCCAGTATCAGGCTGTTTTGAGTACAATGGCCATATAGTATAACTTGATATCAGGAAGTGTGATACCTCTCACTTTATTTTTTTTCAAGATTGCTGAGGCTATTCATGTTCTTTTTTGGTTCCATACAAATTTTTGGAATATGTGTTCTATATCTTTGAAGTATGTCATTGGTATTTTAATTGGTATTGCATTGAATTTATAAATAGCTTTGGGTAATATAGACATTTTAATGATGTTTATTCTTCCTAACCATGAATATGGTATATGATTCCACTTGTTTGTGTCTTTCTTGATTTCTTTTATCAATGTTTTATAATTTTTTAGTACAAGTCTTTAACCTCCTCGGTTAAATTTACTCCTAGGTACTTTATTTGTTTGTTGCAATAGTGAAGGGGATTGTTTCCTTAATTTCTCCTTCTGACATTTCATTGTTGGTGTATAAAAATGCCTCTGATTTCTGTGTATTAATTTTATATCCTGCCACCTTGCTGAATTCATTTATCAGGTCCAGTAGTTTTTTGACTGAAACTTTAGGGTTTTATACATACAGTGTCATACCATCTGCAAATAATGATAGTTTAACTTCTTCTTTTCCAATTTGAATATCTTTTATTTCTTCTTCATGTCTGATTGCTGTAGCTGGGACTTTCAGGACTATGTTGAATAAGAATGATGAAAAGGGGCATTCCTGCCTTGTTTCTGATTTTAGAGGGATTGCTTTTAATTTTTGTCCATTAATTATGATGTTGGCTGTGGGTTTGTCATAGATGGCCTTTATCATGTTGAGGTATGTTTCCTGTATTCCCACTTTGCTAAGAGTTTTGATCATAAATGGGTGCTGGATTTTATCAAATGCTTTTTCAGCATCTATTGAAATTATCATATGGTTTTTCTCCTTCCTTTTTGTTTATGTGATGAATCACATTGATTGATTTGTGAATGTTGTACCACCATTGCCTCTCCAGAATAAATCCCACTTGATCATGATGTATGATTTTTTTTGTGTATTGCTGGATCTGGTTTGGTAATATTTTGTTGAGGATTTTAACATATAAATTCATCAGTGATATTGGCCTATTATTTTCTTTCTTTGTATTGTCTTTGCATGCTTTTGGAATCAGAATTATGCTTGCTTCATAAAAGGAACTTGGAAGTGTTCTGTCCTCTTGAATTTTTTGAAATAGCATGAGAGGTATAGGAGTTAGTTCTTCTTTGGATATTTGGTAGAATTCACCAGTGAAGCATGGGGCCTAGGTTTTTTTTGTTTGTTTTTAGGGAGCTTTTTGATAACTGTTTTGATCTCATTTGTTGTAATCAGTCTAAGTTTTCTGATTCTTCCTGATTGAATTTTAAAATCTTATATGTTTCAAGGAATTTGTCCATTTCACCTCGGTTGTTTAATTTTTTGACATACAGTTCTTCATAGTATTTTCTTACAATATTTTGTATTTCTGTTGTGTCGGTTGTTATTTCTCCACTCTCGTTTTTAATTTTATTTATTTGAATCCTCTCTCTTCTTTTCTTGGTGAGTCTTGTTAAAGGTTCATCGATCTTGTTTACCCTTTCAAAGAATCAGCTCTTAGTTTCTTTGATCCTTTGTATTGTTTCTTTAGCCTCTATGTCATTTATTTCCACTCTGATCTTTATTATTTTCTTCCTTCTACTACCTCTGGGCTTTACTTGCTGTACTTTTTCAAGTTCTTTTAGATGCAGGGTTAAGTTGTTTATTTGAGCTTTTTCAAGTTTCTTAAGGAATGCCTGTAATGCTATATGAACTTCTCTCTCAGGACTGCTTTTGCTGTGTCTCATAAATTTTGAGTTGTTGTATGCTCATTATCATTTGCTTCTATGAATTTTTTAATTTCTTCTTTGATCTCATTGTTAACCCATTCATTATTTAATAACATGCTATTTAGTTTCCATATGTTTGAGTATATTTCAGTTTTTCTGTTGTGGTTGATTTCTAGTTTCATGCCATTGTAATCAGAGAAAATGTTTGATATGAGTTCAATCTTCTTAAATTTGTTGAGACCATTTTTGTGCCTGAACATGTGGTCTATCCTAGAGAATGTACCATAAGCATTTGAAAAGAATGTATGATATATTCTGCTTTGTTAGGGTGAAAGGTTCTGAAGATATCTATTAAATTGAGTTGATCTAGTGTGTCCTTTAAGTCTGCTGTTTTTTTGTTAATTTTCTTTCTTGAGGATCTATCTAGTGATGTTAGTAGGGTATTGAGTTCTCCTACTATTATAGTATTGCTGTTAATCTCGCCCTTTTTATCCATCAAAGTCTGCTTTATATATTTAGGTGCTTTTTTATTAGGTGCATAGATATTCATGATGGTTATATCTTCCTGTTGGATTGCTCCCTTTATTATTATGTAGTGACCTTCTTTATCTCTTACTATAGCCTTTGTTTTAAAGTCTATTTTGTCTGATATAAATATTGCTATCTCAACTTTTTTTTCATTTCCATTTTCATGAAATTTTTTTTCCATTCTTTTACCTTTAGTCTATGTGTATCTTTTGTTTTGAGGGTATCTCTTGTAGACATCATATGTATAGGTCCTGTTTACTTACCTATGAAGCTATCCTATGTCTTTTGATTGGATCATTTAATCCATTTACATTTAAGGTTATTATTGATATGTAGTTTTATTGCCATTTTGTTTTTTAAAGCTATATTCTTCTTTTACTATATTCTTTTCCCCCTTTGTTTTATTTACAACAGGCCACTTCACATTTCCTGCAGCATTGGTTTGGTTGTAATGAATTCCTTGAGAGTTTTTTTTTTTTTTTTTGGTCTGGGAAGCTTTTTATTTCTCCTTCAATTTTAAATGATAGCCTTGCTGAATAAAGGAGTTTTGGTTGTAGGCTTTTGTTCTTCATTACTTTGAATATTTTTTGCCATTCACTTCTGGCTTCAAGTGTTTCTGTTGAGAAGTCATCTTTCATCCTTTTGGGGTTCCTTTATAGGTGATAGCCTTTTTTTCTCTAGCAGCTTTTATTATTTTCTCTTTATCTCTTAGCTTTGCTATTTTAATTATGATGTGTCTTGGTGTGGATTTCTTTGGGTTTCTCTTTAATGGAGTTCTCTGTGCTTCTTGAACTTGTGTGACTTTTTCCTGCATCAATTTAGCAAAGTTTTCAGCTATGATTTGATTGAACAAGGGCCCTATCCCTTGTTCTTTTTCTTATTCTTTAGGAACTTCTATAATGCAGATGTTGTTTTTCTTTAGATTTTCACAGAGCTCTCGTAGAGTTTCCTCAGATTTTTTTATTCTCTTTTCTTTTTGCTGCTCCACTTTTGTGTTTTCATTTATCTTGTCTTCTATATTTCTGATTTGATCCTCTGCTTTATCTAGCCTGATTTTAATTGCCTCTAGTGTAATCTTTATTTAAAATATTGTATTTATCATTTCTGACAGGTTCTTCTTTATTATTTCAATGTCCTTTTTAATACTTGTTATTTCTTTATTTGTGTGCTCACAGTGACCATCCATTGTTGTTCTTTCAGCATTCTAATAATCATTATTCTAAACGCTGCCTCTGGTAGTTTGCTTATATCCATCTCACTCAGCTCTTTTTCTGAGGGTTTCTCTTGTTAAGTCATTTGGATTGCACTTCTCTGTCTTTCCATTTTGTCTGTGTTGCCTTGGAATTTCCTGGCTGGGGCCTGGGGCAGATCATTGTGGGTCACTGCCTGTGACTGGTTCCTATCCACCTTTTGGAAGCTATAGGTTATCCAAATCTTGTGGCTGCCTCTGTTGATCCATGTGTCATTGTAAATATTAGCTGTACTCCTAGGCTTGCTTTTATCTACTCTTGGCCTGGGAGAAGTTACTTTAAAAGTTCGTTTCCCGAAAATCTGCATTCTGTTGTCTTTTATTTCTGGCTACTTGTTGGGCTCATTACTATAATTCAGTGATTAGGTATGGTACTAGATGTGGCCTACTTTTTAGCCTCAGATGTCTTTCTATTCAGACATTTCAGCTCCCATTGTGTGGTCTGTCTACCAAGCTGCCACTGCTGTTGCTGCCCAGGGCTTTTGGATCCAGGTGCTGCTGGCTCTAGCCCACCTTTGTGACTGCCGCTGCCCTCGTTGGGCTCACATTGCCTGCACACTCATTTGGACCACTTCCGGGACTTCCTCGGGGGGTCACATGCACCCTCTTGGCAATAATAACATTCTTAACAAGTTGCTAAAGATTGAGTACAGGCTGTTATTGTGAGAATGTAGAACTTCTGGGCAATGCAGACACAGATGAATTTGCATGCACACACAGGTTCTTCTCCAGGCATTTATCAGAAAAATTGAGAGCAGAGCAGGAGATAAGATATCCTCCATCACTTTACAGACCAAGGAGGGTGAGAAGCTGCTGCTGGGAATAACATAAAGCTCCATGCACACACGTATCTCCTACCTCTCTGTGGGGAAGAATCTCTGAAACCCTGAGGGAGGGGACACAAAGCTAATAGTCACTGGAGACACATTGCAGTGGGGGGAAAGGGAGAACAGGAAAAAGAACTCCTACTGGGGAAGATCAGCAAAACTGATAAACCTGTAGTCAGACGAACCACAAAAACAGAAAACACAAATAACAGTAAAATATATAGAAAGGGTATAGCCACTGAACTTCCAGATATTTAAAGGAAAAAATGAAATATTGTGAATAGTTCAATGACCATAAATTTGATTTAAAATAAATAAAACAAATTATCAAAACTTACTAAAAAAGTAGTAGATTACCTGAAGAGCCATGTCTTTCTCTGGAGAATTGTAACATTTATTTAATGGAGAAATAATATCTATTCCACAGAAATTCTTTCAGGAAATAAGAAGAAATGAGAATACTTCTCAACTCATTTTACAAGGTCAACACTACCCTGCTACCAAAACCAAAGCTCTAACAAGAAAACCTGCAGATCAATAGCCCTCACTGAAGTAGATACAAAAATGCACAGCAAAATATTAATGAATCAAAGCTAGCAAGTGTCTAAAAATACAATACATCATAACCAAGTGTAGTTTTGTCAAGAATGTAAGACTGATTTAATACTCAGAAAATTAATAATGCAATTCACCAGTCAATAGACTAAAAAAACCCACATGATTACTTAATAGGTCAAGAAAATCATTTTACAAAATCCAACATCCATTTATGATTTTAAGGAAACTGAACTTCATGCAAATAAAAAATTAAAATAACTTATTTTTAATTCAGTGAGAGGAGGGGAGGCAGAGAGACAGATTTCCACGTGCCGCAACAGAAATCCACCCACAAGCCCACTAGGGGGCGATACTCTGCCCATCTGGGGCTGCTCTTCCATTGCAACCAGAGCCATTTTTTAGCACCTGAGGTGGAAGCCATGGAGCCATCCTCAGCATCCAGGCCAACTTAATAGGTCAAGAAAATTAATTGATAAAATCCAACATCTATCTAACAGGCTGGGTCCAAGAACTTTCTCTACCTGATAAATGGCATCTATAAAAAATCTACAGCTGGCCCTGGCCAATTGGTTCAGTGGTAGAGCATCAAGTCCAGTGTGTGGATGTCCTGGATTCATTTCCTGGTCAGGGCAAACAGGAGAAGTGACCATGTGCTTCTCCACCCCTTCTTCTCTCTCTCTGTCTCTCTTTCCCACCTATGGTCATGGCTTGGTTGGAGCAAGTTGGCTTTAGGCCCCCAAATGGACAGAGAGAGCATCACCCCATAGGGGACTTGCTGGGTAGATTCCAGTCTGGGCACATGGTGGAATCTGTCTCTCTGTCTCCTGCTTCTCACTTAAGAAAAAAACACCTCCAGCTAACATTACAGGTAATTTTGAAAGTTCTAGTGCTCTCTCCCTAACATCAGAAATGAGGCAAAGATGTCTACTCTCAACACTTCTATTAAATACTTATATATTCTCACCATTCTTATTAAATGTACTCCCAATAAACAAATTAAATATGTTGGAGATGCTAGTGCATGCAATAACAGAGAAAAAGCAAATAAAAATCATCCAGATGGGAATAGAAGAAATAAAATTGTCACTAGTTGCACAGACCTAATTTACTATGTCAGAAATTCCAAAGTATCCACAAAACAACTTCTAAAAGTTGTAAGTCTATTTATCAAAGCTACAGAATACAAGGTCAGTGTACAAATTAATTGTATTTCCTTATACTAGAAATGAACAATTAGAAATTAAAATTCAAAAATACAATAGTACCAAAAAGCATGCAATACTTAGATATGAAAAAGGGTTGTATGTTGAAAACTACAAAATAATGATAATGAGAGGGTCTAAATAAATGGAGATATACACTATGTTCATGAGCTGAAAGATTCAACATTACTATGTCACTTCTCATCAAATTTATGTATAAATTTAATGCAATAACATTAGAAATCTCAGGAGGATTCATTGGGAAAAATGGATAAAGGTAATTGTAAAATTTATATGGAAATACCAAGGAAGTAGAATGCCCAAACAATTTTTCAAAATGAAGAAAATATTGGAGGATTTACATTAATAGATTTGAAGACCAAATATAAAGCTAGAGTGAGTCACATAGTGAGGTATTGTTGAAAGGATATACCAATAGATCAACAGAACATAATAAACTTCAAAAATAAATATATATATGTTATATATTTTTACTAAGATATATAATATATATATATCCACTAAATTATTTTAACAACTTTGTCCAACATCACTTGATCATAGATAGATGTACTTGGATAGATGTTAGACTGATAGATAAATAGATAGATAGAGCAACTGATGTTCAACAAAGATACCAAGATAATTCAGTAAAGAATGAATAGTCATTTTTATTAATGATGCTGAAACCATTGGACATCCATATGCAGAACAAAGGGACCTTGACCCATAACTTGGATCATATATAAAAAGTAATTCAAAATGTATTACAAGATTAGATTTAAAACCATAAACTCCCAAAGGAAACATAAGAATAAATCTTTATGATCTTAAGTTTGACAAAGTTTTATTAGGACACAGAAATTGCAAACAATATCAGAAAAACATGATAAGTCATTTTTCATCAAAATTAAAGAAATGTTTCTTCAATTAAGAAAATGAAAACACAAGCCACAGACTGGGTGATTATACTGGCAAAACACATAAGGCTGGTATCCTATGTAAAGAACGTATGTAACTCAATAACAATAAAGTAATCCATTAAAGATTTGAAAAAGATTTCAACAGACACCTTATCATAAAAGATATAAAGATGACAGAAAACACATATGAGACACTCAATATCAATTATCAGTAGAAAAATGCCAAGTTAAAACCACAGGGAGACAACACTATGCATATATTATATTAGCTAAAAATAGCAAGCAAACAACAAACTGAAAATACCAAGTGCTGACAAGGATGCAGAGCAACCAGAGCTCTCCTATGTTGATGTTGCTGGCAATGCTAAATGGTGCAGCCACTTAAGAAAAGAGTTTACTTGTTTCTTTAAAATTTTAACATACACAAACCACACAACCCAACAATTCTACTCCTGACATTTTATTCAAGAGATGAAAACCACTATCCACCAAAACAATAATAATAAAAATCAACCAAATTACAGCTGTACTTGAACGTTTATAGTGGCTTTAATCATAATAATGCAATTTTAAAAAGGCAAAAAAAAAAAAAAAAGGAGGGGAACATACCCTAGGTTTAAATTTCCTACTTATACATATTCTGCTTAATTTTCAGTAACCCTGCAAGGGAGATACTATTCTTTTTTTTAATAAATGAAGAAACATTGCCTGGTCGAGGCACATATGGGAGTTGATGCGTACTGCTCTTTCCCACTTCTCTCTCTCTCCCTCTCTCTCCTCTTTAAAATGAATTAAAAAAATAAATGAAGAAATAAAAGCTTTAGAGGAGTTAACAGGTACAATAACTGTGGCACAGCTAAGTAAGATGCAGAGCCAGGTTTCAAACTCGAGCCGTTATATCATGGCATACGTCACAGATTGAATGCTTGAGAATCCTAATTAATGGGAATGTAGATACTTCAAACATCAATTTCAGGCTTTCTTAGTTTACCTTTGTCAAATATGAGTCAGCATATTTGCATTATATTGTATTCCAAGGAACCCCAAAATGTTTGTGGTGAAAAGCTGGTCTTTCTCTTTTGAAGCCTTGCCCTTGATTAGATTAGAGAAGGAGTGCAGTCAAGTTCATGTATGGGGGAGGGAAGGGTATTGCTTACAGCAGGGGTCCCCAAACTACGGCCCTGCAGGCCACATGCAGCCCCCTGAGGCCATTTATCTGCCCCCCACCGCACTTCGGAAGGGGCATCTCTTTCATTGGTGGTCAGTGAGAGGAGCACATTGACTGTCTCATTAGCCAAAAGCAGGCCCATAGTTCCCATTGAAATACTGGTCAGTTTGTTGATTTAAATTTACTTGTTCTTTATTTTAAATATTGTATTTGTTCCCGTTTTGTTTTTTTACTTTAAAATAAGATATGTGCAGTGTGCATAGGGATTTGTTCATAGTTTTTTTTATAGTCTGACCCTCCAACGGTCTGAGGGACAGTGAACTGGTCCCCTGTGTAAAAAGTTTGAGAACCCCTGGCTTACAGGTTTAAGCTAGCCATGTCTCCTTCCCCACTGGAAATGCTTTTAGGTCATGGTGAGAGGCTGCCGCTGAAGCTTGTGATCCCATAGTCATTCTCAGCTGGGTTTTCAGTCTTCCACTAAGTCATGAGCAGCCAGTGGGGACCTTGTGGGGTTCAGTTGTCATGGGAATCTGACCGTTTTAAATGCTGACAGTGAGAAGAAGAAAATACATTGAGCATAACATGCTACTTTAAAAATCTATGATTTGTGATGCTGAGACAATATAATGGACTTGATAAGAACACAGCAAGGGTTTGAAAATTATTTACTGCATATCTTAGCCTTGTATCAATAGATTCCCAAACTTAATGAACAAGAAAGATTATTAGATGTCTATGTTAAAATGAAATCATGTGAAAAAAAAAGCCTTTTCCAAACTAGTTCTTGTAAATTAATACATCAAAGTGTATTATGAAGCCCATGGAGGGTTAGTCATTAGCAGTATGCTGAAGGGTGAGGAGTGCTCAGCAGAGGCAGGGCCCGGGTGCGGCCCCCTGTGTGAACCAGGTTTGTGAACGTGCTCTGCAGATCAGATGGTGTATTAATGACCCCTGATCATTGTGCTGTTGTAAGTCAGCATCAGCAGTAGTAAACTTACATTAAGCAATACAAAGGTGAAAAGTAAGCAATGCAAACAATAAGAACCAACACAAGCATTTAAAAAACAGCAACAACACAGGAAGAGGCATCCATCACAGTGCTTCTCATCTGATAGAGCCACTTACTTTATGTCTCATTCAGGCACGTCCTTGAGGAGTTCAGAGATGTCCTTGTAGACAGTATCTTTATAACCAAGTTCTACAGAATGTTTATTTGCTTAATGCAAAGCCCTAGGCAACTATAATGTAAAATATATAGTGGGTGATGGGGAACAGGTAATTGACCTTACTATCATATAAGGCACAATGGCTATTCAAGAGGTTATGCTTGGGGCAGGGCCTGAGGCTTTGTCTGGAGAACAAAGTGGACCCCTTCTCTGCAGGGAATACATTCTGAGACCCCAGTGAATGCCTGGAACCGTGGATAGTACCAAACCTTATATATGCTATGTTTCTTATTTTAAGTGTGTGTGTGTGTATATAATAAAGTTCAATTTATAAATTAGGCATAGTAAGAGATTAACTATAATTAATAAAATGGAACTATAACAATGTACTGTAATAAAAGTTATGTGAATGGTTTTGGGACCATTATTATATGAAATAAATGTTACTTAAAAACAACTTCTGTGATACCTTGACAGTTGATCTGACAACAGAGGTGGCTACTAAGTGACTAAGGGGTGGGGCCCTCTGGAGAGTGGATACAGTGGTCAAAGGGACAATGCACATGGGCGGGTGAAAGGTAGGCAAAGATGGCAATGAGACATTTCACATCTCCTCATAATGGCATGCAATTCACAACTTACAAACTGTTTATTTCTGGAATTTTCATTTACTATTTTCAGATCACTGTTGAGCACAGGTAACTAAAACACTGGAAAGTGAAAGACAGGTGAGAGGGGACTACTATATTCCAGGTGGCTGTTCCTTCAGCATTTTCCTCTATCTGTTCTCACATCACATATTTCTGACTCATTATTTGTGCAGGATTTTTGAAATGAGGACTTTTACTTACAGTTGTTGTTTATATAATAACAGGGTGATTTGTCCTTCCTTGAAAAGCAATGAAGCCAGAAAACCATTTGACGTTATCAAATGATTTAGGGTTTCTTATCATTGCTTTGTATTGTTCACAATTATTCCAAGTTAGACTTGTCCCTCCAATATAGTAAGGCACCTTTTTTAAAAAAATTTTTCTTTTTTTAAATTTATTTTAATTTATTGTGTTTACATAGATTTCAGTGTTGCCCCAAATGCATCCCCTCTCCCCCTATTCCTCTCAACATCTCCTTTGCCCCCTCCCCATAATGCCCTCCCCCTTCCCTTCAGCTTTATCCCATCCTATCATCCCCTTTCCATCTGTTCTTTTTTCCTCTGGTCCCTTTGATCTCTCCTCTGTCTCAATTTCATTCCTCAGTTCACATTGTTCATTGGATTCCTCAAATGAGTGAGGTCATATGATATTTTTCTTTTTCTGCCTGGCTTATTTCACTTAACATAATAGTTTCCATGTCCATCCATGTTATCCAAAAGGTAAGATTTTCTTCTGTTTCATGGCCCCATAGTATTCCATAGTATAAATGTACCACTGCTTTTTAATCCACTTGTCCACTGATGGACACTTGGGCTGTTTCCAGATCTTCGCTATTGTGAACAATGCTGAAATAAACATGGGGGTAATTTCTCCTTTTGAAACAGTGCTATGGTGTCCTTGGGGTATTTTCCTAAAAGTGGGATAGCTGGGTCAAAAGGCAGTTCGATTTTAATTTTTTGAGGAATCTCCATACTGTTTTCCACAGTGGCTGCACCAGTCTGCATCCCCATCAGGAGTGCAGGAGGGTTCCCTTTTCTCCACATCCTCACCAGCACTTATTCTGTGTTGTTTTATTGATGAGCACCATTCTGACTGGTGTGAGGTGATATCTCATTGTGGTTTAATTTGCATTTCTCTAATGATTAGTGATGTTGAACATATTTTCATCAACCTATTGGCCATCTGTATGTTTTATTTGGAGAAGTGCCTATTCATTACTTTATCCTATTTTTGATTGGATTATCTTTCTGGTGTTGAGTTTTACAAGTTCTTTATAAATTTTGCTTATTAACCCCTTATCAGACGTATTGTTGAATATGTTCTCCCATTATGTGATTTGTCTTTTTATTCTGTTCATGGTGTCTTTAGCTGTGCAAAACCTTTTTAGTTTGATATAGTCCCATTTGTTCATCCTGTCCTTTGTTTCACTTGCCCATAGAGATAAATCAGCAAATATATTGCTGCGAGAGATGTCAGAGAGCCTACTGCCTATGTTTTCTTTTAAGATGCTTTTGGTTTCACGGCTTACATTTAAGTCTTTCATCCATTTTGAATTTATTTTTGTGAATGGTGTAAGTTGGTGCTCCAGTTTCATTTTTTTATAGATAGCTGTCTAATTGTTCTAACATCATTTGATGAAGAGGATGTCTTTACTTTATTGTATGCTCTTACCTCCTTTGTCAAATATCTGTTGTCCATAAAGCTGTGGTTTATTTCTGGGTTCTCTGTTCTGTTCCATTGATCTATATGCCTGTTCTTATGCCAGTACAAAGCTGTTTTGAGTACAATGGCTTTGTAGTATAACTTGATATGAGGAAGTGTGATACCTTCCACTTTATTCTTTCTTTTCAAGATTGCTGAGGCTATTCGTGTTCTTTTTTGGTTCTATATAAATTTTTGGAATATGTGTTCTATATCTTTGAAGTATGTTATTGGTATTTTAATTGGTATTGCATTGAATTTATAAATAGCTTTGGGTAATACAGACATTTTAATGATGTTGATTATTCCTAACCATGAGCACAATATATGCTTCCACTTATTTGTATCTTTCTTAATTTCTTTTATCAATGTTTTATAATTTTTTGAGTACAAGTCTTTATTCTCCTCAGTTAAATTTACTCCTAGGTACTTTATTGTTTTGGTTGCAATAGTAAAAGGGATTGTTTCCTTAATTTCTCTTTCTGACAGTTCATTGTTGGTTTATAAAAATGCCTCTGATTTCTGAGTATTAATTTTATATCATGCCACCTTGCTGAATTCATTTATCAAGTCCAGTAGTTTTTTGACTGAGACTTTAGGGTTTTCTATATACAGTATCATATTATCTGCAAATAATGATAGTTTTACTTCTTCTTTTCCAATTTGTATGCCTTTTATTTCTTCTTCTTGTCTGATTGCTGTAGCTAGGACTTTCAGGACTATGTTGAATAAGAGTGGTGAAAGGGGGCACCCCTGCCTTGTTCCTGATCTTAAGGGGATTGCTTTTAATTTTTGCCCATTGAGTATGATGTTGGCTGTGGTTTGTCATAGATGGCCTTTATCATGTTGAGGTATGTTCCCTGTATTCCCACTTTGCTGAGAGTTATGATAATGAATTTTATCAAATGCCTTTTCTGCATCTCTTGTCATTATCATGTGGTTTTTCTCCGTCCTATTGTTTATGTGATGAATCACATTGATTGATTTGCGAATATTGTACCAGCCTTGCCTTCCCAGAATATATCCCACTTGATCATGACGTATGATTTTTTTCACATATGCTGAATCTGGTTGGCTAATACTCTGTTGAGGATTTTAGCATGTATATTCATCAGGAATATTGGCCTATAATTTTCTTTCTTTGTGTTGTCTTTGCCTGGTTTTGGAATCAGAATTATGCTTACCTAATAAAAGGAGCTTGGACATCTTCTTTCCTCTTAAATTTTTTGAATTAGCTTGAGAAGGATAGGAGTTAGTTCTTCTTTGATTATTTGGTAGAATTTACTTGTGAAGCCATCAGGCCTTGGGCTTTTGTTTATTGGGAGTTTTTTGATAACTGTTTCCATTTCATTTGTTATAATCGGTTTGTTTAGGTTTTCTGATTTTTCTCGATTGATTTTTTAAATATTATATGTTTCAAGGAATATGTCCATTTCATCTAGGTTGTCTAATTTTTTGGCATACAGTTCTTCATAGTATTTTCTTACAATCCTTTGTATTTCTGTTGTGTCAGTTGTTATTTCTCCCCTCTCATTTCTGATTTTATTTATTTGAGTCCTGTCTTTTTTTCTTGGTGAGTCTGGTTAAAGGTCATTCAATCTTGTTTACCTTTTCAAGGAACCAGCTGCTTGTTGCATTGATCCTCTGTATTGTTTCTTTAGACTCTATGTCATTTATTTCTGCTCTGATCTTCATTATTCTTTCTTCTACTACCTCTGGGCTCTACTTGCTGTTCTTTTTTTAATTCTTTAAGATGCAGGGTTAAGTTGTTTATTTGAGCTTTTTCTAGCTTCTTAAGGTATGCCTGTAATGCTATGAACTTACCTCTCAGGACTGCTTTTGCTGTGTCCCATAAATTTTGAGTTGTTTTATGCTCATTATCATTTCTTTCTAGGATTTTTAAAAATTTCTTCTTTGATCTCATTGTTAACCTATTCCTTATTTAATAACATGCTATTTAGTTTCCAACTGTTTTAGTATATTTCAGTTTTTCTGTTGTGGTTGATTTCTAGTTTCATGCCATTGTGATCAGAGAAAACGCTTGATATGATTTCAATCTTCTTAATTTGTTGAGACCACTTTCGTGCCCTGACATGTGGACTATCCTAGAGAATGTACCATGAGCACCTGAAAAGACTGTCTATTCTGCTGCTTTAGGGTGAAACATTCTGAAGATATCTACTAAATAGAATTGATCTAGTGTGTCCTTTAAGTCTGCTGTTTCTTTGTTAATTTTCTTTCTTGAGGATCTATCTAGTGATGTTAGTGGGGTATTGAAATTCCCTACTATTATAGTATGGCTATTGATCTCGCACTTAATATTCATCATGTCTACTTTATATATTTCAGTGCTCCTATATTATGAGCGTAGATATTTATAATGGTTATATCTTCCTGTTGGATTGCTCCCCTTTTCTTTTTTTTTTTGTATTTTTCTGAAGTTGGAAACGGGGAGGCAGTCAGACAGATTCCCGCATGCGCCTGACCAGGATCCACCCAGCATGCCCACCAGGGGGCGATGCTCTGCCCATCTGGGGAGTTGCTCTGTTGCAACCAGAGCCATTCTAGCACCTGAGGCAGAGGCCAGAGAGCCATCCTCAGTGCCTGGGCCAACTTTGCTCCAATGAAGCCTTGGCTGTGGGAGGGGAAGAGAGAGAGAGAGAGGAAGGGTGGAGAAGCAGATAGGCACTTCTCCTGTGTGCCCTGGCTGGGAATCAAACCTGGGACTCCCGCATGCCAGGCCAATGCTCTACCACTGAGCCAACTGGCCAGGGCCAGATTGCTCCCTTTATCATTATGTAGTGACCTTTAAAGCCCATTTTGTCTGATATAAGTATTGCTACCCCAGCTTTTTTTCATTTCCATTTGCATGAAATATTTTTTCCATCTTTTTATCTTCAGTCTATGTGCATCTTTTATTTTAAGATATGTCTCTTGTAGACAGCATATGTATGGGTCCTGTTTTCTTATCCATGCAGCTACCCTATGTTTTTGATTAGATCATTTAATCCATTTACATTTAGTTATTATTGATATGTAGTTGTTTATTGCCATTTAATTTTTAAAGCTGTGTTCCTCTTTTGATATATTCTTCTCCCCTTTTGATCTATTTATAACAGGTCCCTTAACATTTCTTGCAGCATTGGTTTGGTTGTAATGAATTCCTTGAGTTTTTTTTGTTTGTTTGTTTGTCTGAAAGCTTTTTATTTCTCCTTCAATTTTAAATGATAGCCTTGGTGGATAAAGTTGTCTTGGTTGTAGTCTCTTGTTCTGCATTACTTTGAATATTTCTTTTTCTTTAATTTATTTATTCATTTTAGAGGAGAGAGAGAGAGAGAGAAAGGGGGGAGGAGCAGGAAGCATCAACTCCCATATGTGCCTTGACCAGGCAAGCCCAGGGTTTTGAACCGGCGACCACAGCATTCCAGGTCAGCACTTTATCCACTTCGCCACCACAGGTTAGGCCTGAATATTTCTTGCCATTCCCTTCTGGCCTCATGTGTTTCTGTTGAGATGTTGGATGTCATTCTTATGTGGGCTCTTTTGTAGGTGATAGCGTTTTTTTCTCTAGCAGCTTTTAATATTTTTTCTTTATCACTTAGCTTTGGTATTTTAATTATGATGTGTCTTGGTGTAGATTTTTTTGGGTTTCTCTTTAATGGAATTCTCTGTGCTTCTTGAACTTGTGTGACTTTTTCCTGCATCAATTTAGGGAAGTTTTCAGCTATAATTTGATTGAAGAAAGTCTCTATCCCTTGTTATTTTTCTTCTTCTTCTGGAACTTCTGTGATGTGGATGTTATTTCTCTTCATGTTGTCACAGAGCTCTCTTAGAGTTTCTTCAGACTTTTTGAGTATCGTTTCTTTTTGCTGCTCTGCTTCTGGGCCTTCATTTATCTTGCCTTCTAACTCGCTGATTCCATCCTCAGCTTCATTCATCCTTCTTTTAATTTCTTCCATTGTGGTCTTCATTTTTGATATTGTATTTGTCATTTCTGACTGATTGTTTTTTATTATTTCAATGTCCTTTTTTATACTTGCTATCTCTTTATTTAGTTGTTCGTTTGATCATCTATTGTTGTTCCAAGATCTTTGAGCATCCTAACAATCATTATTTTAAGCTTTGCATTTGGTAATTTGGTTATATCTGACTCATTAAAGTCCTTTTCTGGGGATTTCTCTTGATTCAATTGCGTTGCATTTTTCTGCCTTCCCATTTTGTCTTTTTTTTTTAATGAAATATTACATTTTAATTCCTTCACATTTGTTACTTCAGTAAATAAACATATAACGTAAAGAGAAAAAGTGCCAAACAACCAGGGAGTGACAAGCAGTCATTGGAAATATCTTGTATAACACTTTTATTGGTTTTTGTTAGGTATTATTTAACATTTTTTATTAATATTTTATAACTTTCTTATAACATCTAGTTTTGTGTACCTCTTTTATAGTTCTTATTTAAGTATTAAATGCATAAAAAAATAAACTACCTGTCGATATATATATATTTTTTATACTTAAAATGGTCATTAAGGCAGAGACCTGGTTGTTAAACTATTTGAATCTCACCATTGGTGGCAGCTCTGTTCCTTAGGGTTCTATGTGTGAGGATCCACAAAGACCTACATATAATTGACAGCTTTCAATTTATTTATTTCTTATTTCTTTTTAAAATTATTTTTTATTAAAATTTTAATTTATTATGTTAACATGGATTCAAGAGTCCCACTCAATATAACACTTTCATCCCCCAACACTGTGCCCCTGTTACACCCCCTTGTCCTTCCCCCTCCGTGTGACTTTCTCCCCCATTTCCTCTGGGATTTGCTGTCCTATTATCTGTACCTATGTGTTATGTATATATAATTTCACTAATCACTTCACCTTCTCTGATCTTATTCCCTCATTCCCCTTCCCTCTGACAGCTGTCCCTCTGGTCCCTGAGACCCCATCTCTGCCTCTATTCTGTTCCTCAGTTCACCTTGTTAATTAGATTCCACATATAAGGAAATAGTATGATATATGTCTTTCTCTGCCTGGCTTATTTCACTTAGCATAATAATCTCCAGGTCCATCCATACCATTGCCAAAGGTAAGACTTTCTTTTTCATGGCTGCATAATATTTCATTGTGTATATGTGGCACAACTTTTTTTTTATATATAAATTTTTATTAATGTTAATGGGATGACATTAATAATTCAGGGTACATATATTCAAAGAAAACATGTCTAGGTTATCTTGTCATTAAATTATGTTGCATACCCCTCACCCAGAGTCAAATTGTCCTCCGTCACCCTCTATCTAGTTTTCTCTGTGCCCCTCCCCCTCCCCCTAACTCTCTCCCTCCCTCCCTCCTGCGTCCTCCCTCCCCCCACCCCTGGTAACTACCACTCTCTTGTCCATGTCTCTTAGTCTCGTTTTTATGTTCCACCAATGTATGGAATCATGTAGTTCTTGTTTTTTTCTGATTTACTTATTTCACTCTGTATAATGTTATCAAGATCCCACCATTTTGCTGTAAATGATCTGATGTCATCATTTCTTATGGCTGAGTAGTATTCCATAATGTATATGTGCCACATCTTCTTTATCCAGTCTTCTATTGAAGGGCTTTTTGGTTGTTTCCATGTCTTGGCCACTGTGAACAGTGCTGCAATGAACATGGGGCTACATGTGTCTTTACGTATCAATGATTCTGAGGTTTTGGGGTATATACCCAGTAGAGGGATTGCTGGGTCATAAGGTAGTTCTATTTTCAGTTTTTTGAGGAACCACCATACTTTCCTCCATAATGGTTGTACTACTTTACATTCCCACCAACAGTGTATGAGGGTTCCTTTTTCTCCACAGCCTCTCCAAACTTTGCTATTACCCATCTTGTTGATAATAGCTAATCTAACAGGGGTGAGGTGGTATCTCATTGTAGTTTTGATTTGCATTTCTCTAATAACTAATGAAGCTGAGCATCTTTTCATATATCTGTTGGCCATTTGTATTTCTTCCTGGGAGAAGTGTCTGTTCATGTCCTCTTCCCATTTTTTTATTGGATTGTTTGTTTGTTTGTTGTTGAGTTTTATGAGTTCTTTGTAAATTTTGGATATTAGGCCCTTATCTGAGCTGTTGTTTGAAAATATCAGTTCCCATTTAGTTGGCTGTCTGTTTATTTTGATATCAGTATCTCTTGCTGAGCAAAAACTTTTTATTCTGATGTAGTCCCATTCATTTATCTTTGCCTTCACTTCTCTTGCCATTGGAGTCAAGTTCATAAAATGTTCTTTAAAACCCAGGTCCATGAGTTTAGTACCTACGTCTTCTTCTATGTACTTTATTGTTTCAGATCTTATATTTAGGTCTTTGATCCATTTTGAATTAATTTTAGTACACGGGGACAGGCTGTAGTCGAGTTTCATTCTTTTGCATGTGACTTTCCAGTTTTCCCAACACCATTTGTTGAAGAGGCTTTCTTTTCTCCATTTTGTGTTGTTGGCCCCTTTATCAAATATTATTTGACCATATATATGTGGTTTTATTTCTGGGCTTTCTATTCTGTTCCATTGGTCTGAGTGTCTATTTTTCTGCCAATACCATGCAGTTTTGATTATTGTGGCCCTATAATCTAGTTTGAAGTCAGGTATTGTAATGCCCCCAGCTTCATTCTTTTTCCTTAGGATTGTTTTGGCTATTCGGGGTTTTTTATAGTTCCATATAAATCTTATGATTTTTTGTTCCATTTCTTTAAAATATGTCATAGGAATTTTGATAGGAATTGCATTAAATTTATATATTACTTTGGGTAATATGGCCATTTTAATTATATTTATTCTTCCTATCCAAGAACAAGGAATATTTTTCCATTTCATTGTGTCTTTTTCTATTTCTCTAGCAATGCCTTGTAGTTTTCTTTATATAGGTCCTTTACATTCTTTGTTATGTTTATTCCTAGGTATTTTATTTTTTTTGTTGCAATCGTGAAGGGGATTATTTTTTTGAATTTGTTTTCTAATATTTCATTGTTGGCATATAGAAAGGCTATGGACTTTTGTATGTTAATTTTGTATCCTGCAACCTTACTGTATTGGTTTATAGTTTCTAGTAATCTTTTTGTGGAGTCCTTTGGGTTTTCGATGTATAGGATCATATCATCAGCAAAAAGTGATACCTTTACTTCTTCTTTTCTGATATGGATGCCTTTTATTTCTTTGTCTTGTCTGATTGCTCTGGCCAGCACTTCTAGCACCACGTTAAATAAGAGTGGAGAGAGTGGACAACCCTGTCGTGTTCCTGATTGAAGGTGGAAAGTCCTCAGTTTTACGCCATTTAATATGATGTTGGCTGATGGTTTATCATATATGGCCTTTATCATGTTGAGATATTTTCCTTCTATACCCATTTTGTTGAGAGTCTTAAACATAAAATTGTGTTGTATTTTATCAAAAGCCTTTTCTGCGTCTATTGATAAGATCATGTGGTTTTTGTTCTTTGTTTTGTTGATATGTTGTATTACGTTAACCGTTTTACATATGTTGAACCATCCTTGAGATTCTGGGATGAATCCCACTTGATCATGATGTATTATTTTTTTAATATATTGTTGTATTCGATTTGCCAGTATTTTGTTTAGTATTTTAGCATCTGTATTCATTAGAGATATTGGTCTGTAGTTTTCTTTGTTTGTGCCATCCTTGCCAGGTTTTGGTATGAGGGTTATGTTGGCCTCATAAAATGTGTTTGGAAGTATTGCTTCTTCTTCAATTTTTTGGAAGACTTTGAGTAGAATAGGAACCAAGTCTTCTTTGAATGTTTGATAGAATTCACTAGTATAACCGTCTGGGCCTAGACTTTTATTTTGGGGGAGGTTTTTAATAGTTTTTTCTATTTCCTCCCTGCTGATTGGTCTGTTTAGTCTTTCTGCTTCTTCATGACTCAGTTTAGGAAGGTTGTATTGTTCTAGGAATTTATCCATTTCTTCTAGATTGTTGTATTTGGTGGCATATAGTTTTTCATAGTATTCTACAATAATTCTTTGTATATCTATGATGTCTGTGGTGATCTCTCCTCTTTCATTTTGGATTTTATTTATTTGAGTCCTGTGTCTTTTTTCCTTGGTGAGTCTTGCCAGGGTTTGTCGATTTTGTTGATCTTTTCAAAGAACCAGCTCCTTGTTTTATTGATTTTTTTCTATAGTTTTTCTGTTCTCTATTTCGTTTATTTCTGCTCTGATTTTTATTATCTCCTTTCTTTGGCTGGTTTTGGGTTGTCTTTCTTCTTCTTTTTCTAGTTCCTTAAGGTGTGAAGTTAAGTGGTTTACTTGGGCTCTCTCTTGTTTGTTCATATAGGCCTGAAGTGATATGAACTTTCCTCTTATTACTGCTTTTGCTGCATCCCAGAGATTCTGATATGTCGTATTTTCATTTTCATTTGTCTGTATTATCTTTTGATCTCTACGCTTATTTCTTCTTTGACCCATTCATTTTTTAGAAGTATGTTGTTTAGTTTCCACAATTTTGTGGGTTTTTCCCCCTCTTTTTCACAGTTGAATTCTAGTTTCAAGGCTTTATGATCAGAGAATATGCTTGGTACAATTTCAATTTTTCTAAATTTGCTGATATTGTCTTTGTGGCTCAACATATGGTCAATTCTTGAGAATGTTCCATGTACACTAGAGAAAAATGTATACTCTGTCGCTTTGGGATGAAGTGTCCTGTAGATGTCTATCATATCCAGGTGTTCTAGTATTTCATTTAAGGCCACTATATCTTTATTGATTCTCTGTTTGGATGACCGATCTAGAGCCATCAGCGATGTATTGAGGTCTCCAAGTATGATTGTATTTTTGTCAGTTTTTGTTTTAAAGTCAATAAGTAGCTGTCTTATATATTTTGGTGCTCCTTGGTTTGGTGCATATATATTAAGGATTGTTATGTCTTCTTGATTCAGTGTCCCCTTAATCATTATGAAATGACCATTTTTGTCTCTGAGTATTTTTCTGTCTTGTAGTCAGCATTATCAGATATGAGTATTGCTACACCTGCTTTTTTTTGGGTGTTGTCTGCTTGGAGTATTGTTTTCCAGCCTTTCACTTTGAATTTGTTTTTATCCTTGTTGCTTAGATGAGTTTCTTGTAGGCAGCATACAGTTGGATTTTCTTTTTTAATCCATTCTGCTACTCTGTGTCTTTTTATTGGTAAGTTTAATCCATTTATATTTAGTGTAATTATTGACACTTGTGGGTTCCCTATTGCCATTTTATAAATTGCTTTCTGTTAGTTTTGTATCTTGTTTGTTCTTCTCTTTTGTTTTTCTATCGTTTGTTTTTGTTTGTTTGTATTCCATACTTCTTTCCTCTGTTGCTACCTTTTTTAAGTCAAGGGTTTTTGTGGTGGTTTTTTCAAGGGTGGTTACCATTAAGTAATGAAAAGGGTACCTACCATATTCATTGTACTACCCTTTCTTATGAGTATTTCTGCGCCTCATCGTCCTTTGCTACTGTTAATCTTCATCTTTTCTCCCCTTTTTTTTTCTTTTGTTGTCACAGTTTAAGTTTGGTTTTATTGTTTCCTTGGTGGAGCTGTTACTTGTGGTTTTGTTTTCTCTTGTTCTTTGAATCTGGTTGGAAAACCCCCTTTAGTATTTCCTGGAGTGGGGGCTTTCTGATGATAAATTCTCTCATCTTTTCTGTATTTGTGAATGTTTTTATATCTCCTTCGTACTTGAAGGATAGCTTTGATGGGTATAGTATTCTTGGCTGAAAGTTTCTCTCTTTCAGGGCTTTAAATATTGGGGTCCACTCTCTTCTAGCTTGTAGAGTTTCTGCTGAGAAACCTGATGATAATCTAATAGGCCTTCCTTTATATGTTGTATTCTTCTTTTCCCTGGCTGCCTTGAGAATTTTTTCTTTGTCATTGGTTTGTGTCATCTTCATTATGATGTGCCTTGGAGTGGGTTTGTTGGGGTTAAGAAAACTCGGTGTTCTGTTTGCTTCTTGAATTTGAGGCTTTAGTTCTTTCCACAGGCTTGGGAAGTTCTCATCTATTATTTGTTTGAGTATATTCTCCATTCCATTTTCTTTCTCTTCTCCCTCTGATATACCTATTATTCTTATGTTATTCTTTCTGATGGAGTCAGACAATTCCTGTAGGGCTTTCTCGTTTTTTATTATTTTTGAGTCTCTTTCTTCTTCTCTCTGTTGTGCCTCAAGTTGCTTGTCTTCTATTTCACTAATTTTATCTTCTATCTTGGCTGTTCTATTAGCTAAGCTTTTTACCTCGTTTTTCAGCTCGTGAATTGAGTTTTTCATTTGTTTTATTTGTTTTTATAGTTTCAATTTCCTTGGTAATATATTCTTTGTGATCGTTGAGTTGTTTTCTGATTTCCCTAAATTGCCTTTCTGTGTTTTCTTGTATATCTCTGAGTATTTTTAAGATTTCTATTTTAAATTCTCTGTCATTTGGCTCCAAGGCTTCCAATATGTTAAATCTTTTCTCCATAGATTTTTCCACATCTATTTGTGTTACCTCTCTATCTTTTGTATTTATAATATTCAATTTCCTTTTTCTTATTGGCATCTGAAGGTGGTCTTGTTGATAGTGTTAATTAGAATTAATAAAGAATAAAAAGGGGGGAAAAAAAGGAAAACACTTCACACAGAAAAAAAGTAATAATTTATTATTTCCCCCTTTTTTCTTTCTTCTCTTCCCCTCCTCTCACCTCCTTAGGGAAATATCGTGATGACCTGTGAATTATATTATGCTAAATGGAACAAAAACTGCCTATAATGGAGGGCCTGATTTGGGGTGAAGAGTTCAAGGGGCAAAAAAGGGAGTAGGGACCTACTAAATCCAAAAAAAAAAAAAAAAAAAAAAAAGGAGAAAATCTTAGACAAGCATAAAATGATTTGCTTGTAAGTGATGGTCGACTAAGAGATATAATGAGAGGGATAAGAGGGAAACAGAAAAAAGGAGAGAAAAAGAATAATATTTAAAGAAGAAAAAAATAAAAATAATAAGTAAAAATCTGTTGTATTAAGTGGAGCGAAGACTAAATACAATGGATACTTTGGGTTGGGAGGAATGCTAGTGAGTTAAAAAGCAATGTAAAAAGTACCCAAAATGCCACAAAAACAAACAAATAAAGGAAAACCAAGAACAAAAGCAGAAAAAAAAGAGAACAAAAAAAACCAAAAAAACTTGAGTCCCAAATTACATAATTTGTTCGTGATTGAGGATTAAATGGGAGGAAAAGTAAAAGGAGAAAAGAAGAAACGAATAGAAAGGAAAAAATAAGAAAAAGAGAGAAACAATGGAAGAAAAAAAGGAAAGGAAAAAAAAAACAAAAGGGGAGAAAGTGAGAGTTAAGGGTTTTGGAGTGTAACCCTAAAGGAGAGTAAGGATGAAGAAAAGAAATAAAATGTAACACTCTTGGGTAGTGTAGTTCAAGAAAGGGGTAGCATAAGATGGGCAGAAAATAAAAGGACCGAGGTGGAGGAAATACAAATAATAATAAAAGCAATAAGAAAGAAGAAAGAAACAACAACAACAAAGAATTAGTGGAACAAGTCATAAAGTCTGTGGATTTTTCTTGATTTTGAGAAGTTAACTTCTTCCTTTTTCTTTTCTCTCCCTCTTCCTGGTCGGTGACTCTGTACCCAAGGTTCTGCCCCTGTGTCACGCTTAGGTAGGGATTTGCAGTTGATGGGATTCTATGGCAATGTCATATAATTGGCTTTAGTCTCGCTGGTAGTCAAGGCTTGTTGGCGTTTACAGAGTCCAACAATGAGAGAGTTTGCTTTCCTGGAGTCTCTCTCCTAGTCTCCCCTTCCTGAATTAGCAGCCTGGTGATCCAGCTATGAGGCTGCCACTTCTTCTGTCTGGGGAGTAAGAGGCTCAAAGAGCTGGGAAATCCCCACTCTATCCTCACTCAGCGCAAGGCTCTGAGTAATCTGCAGATCCCAGGCTTTCACCTTTCCCCTGCTGGAGGGATTGCAGGTGGGCCCACAGTTGGCCAGACCACTCTTGTGTGCCCCTTCCATCCCCTCCTGGCAAGACTGAGGGGCTCAGAGCCTCCAGCGTAATCAGGTGGGGCTGGGAGTCAACTGTTGTCAAGGTGACTGTTCAGCGCCTACCATTCAGTTGGACCACTCAACCCAGGCTTTCCACACTTTGTAGCCTGTTTTGGCTGGGAAGAAGAAGCACTAGTCGCTGCTTGCTATATAGATCTTAATATCTGCCAAGTCCCTCTTGTTAGGTATATCCCTGAATATGGAGGCTCTGTCAATCAGAAGTTGCCCCCGCCCTTTTAGCGAAAGGCACTGAAAAATATCACACCTCTTGTCTTGGATCGCTGAACTGGGAGAGATCTTAGCAATTAGAGCCCCGTGGGTGCGTAGATTTCGTGGGTTAAGCTATTTTCAGTGATTGGATCCGCAGTTGTGCTCCAGAAAGTATTTCAGGCTGCCTGCGCGCCCCTCCCCCAACGCTTGATTGTTAGCTTGAATGGCTGGGTGAGTTGCCCCGCCCATGGAGACAATCTCCCGACTAGGAAAGACAGGCTTGGCGCCCCTCCCGGACCGCGGCATGGGGCGCACGCGTGGTTTCTCAGTGCACGCTGGTGGCCGGGACTCTCCGGACCGCAGCACAGCGTGCGCGCAGTTTCTCAGTGCACGCCGGTGGCCGGGACTCTCCGGACTGCGGCACGGGGCACGCGCATGGTTTCTCAGGGCACGCCAGCTGCCGCCAGTGCCCAGGCTGCCGCTCCCCGAGTGTGGGCGGGCAGTTGCACGTGTGGGTTGACTCACCACAGGCGTACTCCCTCCTCGGCAACAGTCCTTTCGCTTTCAGTGTATGTGGAACTCCGGAATGCTCCGAGGATAAATTTTTCTGTTTCTAGTTGATAAATTTGTTGAGATTTTGGGGAGATCTGTCGGACGTGCTGCTCACGGTGCCATTTCCGTGACATCACCCCCATTTTGTCTTTGTATAAGAAGTGTGTGGCCACTAGAGTCCAATGATGTGGCTTCTGTGTTCCCTAGGTGTGGTCTCTCTGCAGGCCAACCACCTCCTCTGTCACTGCCTTTGGCATTTTGGTATGGGCATTGCTGGCACTGGCCGGCTGCAGCTATCTTTGTGTTTTCCGCCTCTCCTCCATGGGACAGGCTGTGTTCATGTGCCGGGGTCTACAAGCCTCAGCCTTTGCCCAGCCACTGCGGGCAGGGGTGAGCACATTTTCTCAGCCACTGTTCTACTTCTGATCCTGGGCTTTCACCCGACCCCCACAGGTGGAGTTGCGCTTGTGCGTAGAGCCACATGCCCTGGCTCTGTGGGCCAGTTGGGGTGGGGCTGCATGCCACACTCAGCCACAGGTCTCTGCAGATCCCAGGCTTTCACCTTTCCCCTGCTGGAGGGATTGCAGGTGGGCCCACAGTTGGCCAGACCACTCTTGTGTGCCCCTTCCATCCCCTCCTGGCAAGACTGAGGGGCCTCAGACATGGTTGGCCTGGCTTCTGCCCCCGCCAACTGGACCATGCTTCTGCATGCTGCTGCCGCCCACCCTCTGGCTAGCCCTCAGCAGTGTGGTTGGAGGCACTGCATCTCAGACCGTATCACTTAATACTGTAATCCTTAAGGCTCCCTCATTCTAAGCAACTCTGCTCTGAGTGTCATGGAAGAGCTTGTTTGGCTGGTGTCCTGCTTCCGTTTGCTGGTATTGATGGTTCCAGGGGAAATATTCACTTCAGATTTAGGGAGTGACTCAGTCCAGGGGTTAGGGTGGCTGTCCCTCAAAGTGTTTCTGCCTGTGCCTCCTAGATTAAACTCTCTTCCTGCTACTCTGGTCCTCTTCTCTCTTCCCATCCACTGGAGCCTCTGATGAGTGGCTGTGAAAGAGGTTTTCTGTGCGTTCCCTTTAAGAAGGATCCTGGGTCTGAGAAATCTGTCTCTTTCTCACAAATGGTGTCCTGACTTGGTTTGCCACTAAATACTGTCCATACGCCTCTTCTAGGCTCTGTGGCTGCAGTCTGGGGCTTTGTTCCTGGGGCCCAGGGCCCTCCCCCCTCCTCTAAACTCATTTCCTGCCATGCAAGTCTCTCTAGGCCACCGTTCACTCCCAGGAGCTGGGCAGACCTCTTTGCATTTCCTCTTTTCCTAACAGTCTCTGCTTGTGGCTTCTTCAGTGTTCCTTGGTTAAAGAGTCCTCTTAGTTTAATCCAAAGTTGGTTTTTCCAGATGATGGTTCTTAAAATTAAGTTGTAATTCACTTTAGTTCTGGGAGATGGGAGTTGGTACATCCGCCTACTCCATTGCCAATTTGCTGCGCCAGTCAGGTGCCTTTAAGATCCTGAACATCTTTAGAGAAATCCTGAGTTCTAGAGCTAGATTAGGGAGTTATCAGCTTATTCATTTATTCCTGCAAAGAGGAATAGTAAAAAAAAAAAAGAAAGGTCAAGACACCAAAGAAATTTAGGTCATAGATGCTAACGAGGAGAATGTCAACTGGAAAGAATATAAATTCTGTCAAATCACAAAGATTGAAAAGGAGTAAAGGACAGATTGCAATGATATTCAGTGCCTCCTATATAAGAGGCCTTCCTGAACCACCATGGATAAATAGTTCTTTCCTTTGAGGCAATGCATCTAGTGGTGGCTTTATCCATTCCACACAGATGTACAGTGCCCCTTGTGAGTCAAGCACTGTGCTGGATTTGGTAATGCAGCAGCAATTAAGACAGACCCAGGCCTGCACCCACAGGCATACACCCCAGCTAGACGAGAGGGCTACTGGATGGGCAATAGCAGGATACTTGTCAAGGGTCAGCGATGCTGGGAGCACATCCAGTCTGTAAGAGCTTCCTGACCTGCAGGCAGTGCTGGGGCCCCCAGCACCTCTGCAGGAAGAGGCTGCTGCCTGACACCCCCACAGGATATGCAAGGAGGTCTGACCTCTGCCGTGACTCAGGACACACTGTGAGGAAGTATTCTCTGGGTTTATCAATGTGTAAAGCAAAAATTGTTCATTCTCAAGTGAAGGCTTTCTTTAAATAGTGCCTTCTAACCTTGCAAAATCTGATCTCAGTGATGGAGTTATTGGTGATGGTGGAGGTGGTGGTGGTGATGGTGTTGGTGGAGGTGGAGGCAGTGGTAGTTCTGGTGGTAGAGGTGGTGAAGGTGATGGAGGTGTTGGTGGAGGTGGTATTATTGGTGGTGCCGGTGGTGATGGTGATGATGGTGGTGGTAGAGGTGGTGGTGGTGTTGGTGGAGGTGGTGGTAATAGAGGTGTTGGTGTTGGTGGAGGTGTTGGTGGTGGTGATGGAGGTGGTGGTGATGGAGGTGGTGGTGGTGGTGGTGGTGGAGGTGGAGGTGATGTTGGTGGGGGAGGTGATGGAGGAGGTGGTGGTGTTGGTGGAGGTGGTGGTGGAAGTGGTGGTGGTGGTGGTGGAGGTGTTGGTGGTGGAGGTATTAGTGGTGGTATTGGTGGTGGAATTGGTGGTGGTGGTGGAGGGGGTAGAGGTGGTGGAGGTGTTGGTGGTGATGGTGGTGGAGGAGGTGGTGGAGGTGGTGGTGGTGGAAGTGGTGGCGGTAGTGTTGGTGGAGGTGTTTGTGGTGGAGGTGGTAGGGTGGGATGTGGCCTCTGCCTTTGTGGAGACATTTAAAAGGACCTGGAAGGCTGTGCAGGCAGTGGGCATGCCTCAGTGCTGACAAAGCCACGAAGGAGTTTAGGGTGGTGCTCTGTGAGACAGCCTGGGGCCCTCGTGCCCAAAGGGGGAGGCCTCTGTCAGCTGAAGATGGAGGGTGAGTATTAGTTTCCTATTGCTGTTATAACATAACCACAAATTTAGGACCTTGAAACAACACAAGTCTATTATCTTGCAGTTCTGGAGGTGAGAAGTCTGAAATGGGTCCCAGTATACTAATCCCCGGTCAACAGGCCCAAGTCCCTTCTGGAGACTCAAGGGGAAGTCTGCTCCTGGGCCTCTTCCAAGTCCCAGAAGCTTCCTGCATCCCTTGCTTGGGTCCATCCCCCAAGCTCAGAGCAGCAGCAGAGCATCTTCACATCTCTCTCCACTCTGGCTTGACCTCCTCTTCTGTCATCCTGTCTTCTCTGCCTCCGCTGCCTCCCTCTACCCTCTACAAGGAGTTCTGCCCCTGCCAGTGCACTGGGCCCACCCAGATAACCCATGATCACATCCCCATCTCAAGGCTCTCACTCACCCTGTGTCTGCAAGGTCGCTTCTGCCATGTAATGCAGTGAACAGTGAACAGGTTGTGGGCTCCTTGGGAAGCTGTTAGGCCAACCACTATTAGGATTTCCAAGGACTCTTCCTTGTTAAGGAGAAAAGTGGCTATGTTACCACACAGGCATTCATCAAATACCCACTCCTTCGGCCAGCCACTGAGCAGGGCACACACAGATGAGGGATCTCAGTCTTGCCTGCACAGAGCTTCATCTAGTAGAGGCAATGGGACCAGGATGCACACATTGTGCTATGTCATGACCAAGGACAGTGCTAAGGAGTTCAGGAAAAGGGAAAGTCACATCCACTTGGAGTTCCTCAGGTTGGGGTAGGTGCTGTGGTAGACATACTCATGTGGAGGAGTGGGAAGGCACTCCATCCAGCTAACAAAATAGAGACAGTTCATCATGTGGGGACAGCCTACAGGGGAGATGGTGGCATATGACCTGGACACTGAAGAACAGGTAAGCTATTAAGGAGAGAAACTGGTCAAGCAAAGCCTGGTGGTAAGGAATGCTTTGTTCTTGGGAGGAGTGAGTGGGGTGTCTGGCTGGCAGAAGGGCCTAGCTGGGTCCCACCACTTGGATCATGGCTTCTGCAGTGAGTAACCCTGTCCCTGGTTTAGACCATACTGTGCAGTTTCCATACTGCTCCAGTCACCCAGCCCCAAGTAAGCTGTTTTCCTGGGTTAAGCTGCCTCCTCTCTTGGCCTTTTGAACTCTCTTCATTTTTACTATTCTCCCATTCTGTTCCCACTCTGCCACAATTTTGTCTTCTAAACCTCAAGTTTCTGGAACAGTGTAGTCCTTCAGGTAGTTCTGCTTCTCGGTGAGATGCACTTCTGCAGTCAGCTGTTTGATTCCTGGGGAAGAGCCTGTGCCATTGCCTGGCCAGCTTTGGTGAGAGGCACCGGGTGTGAGGGGGTGAGCAGAGCTCACACAGCTAAACCAGACACGGGCTTCCAGAAGGTACCATACCTCCTTACTTGGTTCACCCTTAAGTGAGTGATGGTACAGTTCTCAAATCCAGCTTTTCCCAGGTCTTAATTTTTCAATGCAGATAAGTCAGCAGAATCAAAAGGGCTTGGATAGGCATCAGGATTTTTTTTTTAAGGTGAGAATCTGTTTTTTAGAAATTTGAAATGCCTCAAAAATTACAAGTTCTACCTTTATCAATTTTCTCCTTTGTTAGACTAAACAGCCCAATTTTTCAAGTTTCTTGTTTCCTTGGAATTTATCTCCAGTGGTGCCGCAAAGCTAGCTTCAGGTTTTAATATGTTGGATCCCAGGGACAGCTTGACAGTTTCCTTACTGCTTATAACCTGAGTTCCCTACAGAAGCCTCCTCTGCACTGCAGTTTCTGCCAAGTGCTTGTCACGGCATTACTTATACTGGAAGAATTAAGGCGTTGCATGTCATTTTCTATATTGGATGCCTTCATGTTATAGACGTATCTCCATGGAGAAATCCTGAGCATAAACTGAAAACAAATGCCTAGTAACCACAGAAGCTCAATCAGGGTATTGTTAAGAGGAGAAAGGCGGCTATTGTTAAGAGGAGAAAGTGTGGGCTCTGTTGCATGCATCATATTTTTTAAATGTCGGGAGAAATATGAGTTCACTACCTTTTTATTTTCCAAATCATATTTCAATTTCCTCCCCCAAAACACATTTGGTACTTTTTAAATGATCACATCTTTTTATAGATAAAATTCTTATTATTATTGTATCCTAACAATGAACTATTCACTACTGGGTAATAAGGGAACTATATCGTTCACTATTTTATCCATAGAGATAAAATTTTAGATTTATTTTTAGGTGATACCAGGTACCAAATATACAAACTGTATTAAGCATGTTGCATTTTAAGAAACATGTTTTTTTAATTAATGATGAACATAACAAAATATAAAATATACTTTAAAATGTGGCTTTGCCATGGCCCAAAGAAGAATAAATGACTTTAGAAAGATGAGGCTTTGTCCACATTCCAAAGGTTGGTTCACTGGGCTTCTGTTAAGCTAGAATGTTTAAGAATTCCCTCTCAGGCTTTGGAGGCCTTCCCCAGAAAGAAATTGTGGTCAGAGTTAGCAAAACACTTTGGCCAACCTTTTGAGCTTGGGGGCATGAAGGGAGAGACTGCTGAGAGCCTGGAGGGCCGCAGAGGAAGGAATTCTGAAGCACATCTAGACAGGCTCCTCACGGTGGGACTCTCTAATGGTTGTTCCTCTGCACGCGACATAGGATAGATATTAAGAGGAAGTGTTGAAAATTCTAATAGCAATTTGAAAGAGTAATCATGTTGCCATTGAACCTTATAATACTACATTCTATTTTTAATTTATTATTACTATTATTATACATGTATTTTAAAATGTTATATTTCTAGTGATTAGTTTTTATTGTAATATATTAAAGTATTGGTCCATTGCAGATTGAAAATTTTTTTAAAGGTCCTTCACTGCAGATAATTTTAGAAGCACTGGCTGAAAGAAGATTGAACTATGAAAATAAATCCATTGCTCAGTAGTGCAGCCTTAGCAGAACTGGATTTAGAGCATAAAAGTTCAAACTATCCTCAGTTTGTGTATTAGATTCATCCTGAGAAGTTCAAGGCATCACGTGGAGTGGTCAGATTAATTTTAAGGTATCTTTCTACCCTGAGTGTGGTTAATTCATACATTTAACAAATATCCATTGTTAAGTGTTCCAGGTGCTTAAAATATACTAGTGAATAAAACAGCAAAAATGGAGTTTACGTTTGAGTGGGAGGAGATGAAGAATAAACAATAAATATAAGTGAGCATATTACATAAATGTAGAGCAGTAAGTAAAATAGAAATATATACAAGTCAGTTGTGTCAGAGTGCTAGAGTTGTCTGGTAGTGGTGGTGGTTGTTGTTGTGGTGGTGGTGGTGGTGTGTGTGTGTGCAATCATGTGCACAAGAGAGAGAGAGAGAGAGATGATTTAAAATACTGTTGCCTGACTAGGTGATGGCGCAGTGGATAGAGTGTTGGCCTGGGACATTGAGGAACCTGGTTTGAAACCCCGAGGTCGCCGGCTTGAGCACAAGCTCATCTAGCTTGAGCAAGGGGTCATTGGCTCAGCTGGTGCCTCCCTCACCCCATCAAGGGATGTATGAGAAGTAATCAATGAACATCTAAAGTGCTGCAACTAAGAATTGATGCTTCTCATCTCTCTCCCTTCTTGTCTGTCTGTCTTTCCATCTGTCTATATCCGTCTCTATTGTGATGAAAAAATACTATAATAAAGGAAAGTTTCATTGAGAAGGTGACATTTGAATAAAAGTTTGAAGATCATGAGGAGTGGAAGAGGGAAAATGGCGACGGAGTAGGCAGATGTTACAACTCCCACCTCCCTGAAGTGGATTAAAACTTAACTTAGGAACAATCATCTTGAAAAACCAAGTTTGGACTAAACTAAAAGGAATCTATAACTATGCATCACCGAAGAAACCACACTGAGCTGGTAGGGAAGGCAGAGATGCAGAAAAGGCTGCCCTGCTCCCAGGAGTGAGCGGCGGCCCGGAGGGTCTCTCACAGCGGGGTAGGTTGCCCGGAGAGCTGTGGACCCTCAGCCCTAGGACCGGAGTCCCAGCCTGGAGTCCCAGAGACTCTAGTCAGGCTCACGGACTGTAGTTAGCTGAAAGAAGAGCCGGATTATTGTTTGTGAGAGAGAGACAGAACTCTCAGACCCAGGCTCCATCTTAAAGGGACCATGCAGAAAACCTCATTCACAGCCACTTACCCAGGACTCCAGGAGCAGGGAGGGAGCACCAAGGGGACTGGAGTAGCGAGAAGAGAGTAGTCTCAGGGACACAGGGAGAGACTGAGGAGGACAGGCACACTAACCTCTGTACTGGGTCACTCCGCAAACTTAAATTATAAATTCAATGTAGGCCCTGGCCGGTTGGCTCAGCAGTAGAGTGTCGGCCTGGCATGCAGGAGTCCAGGGTTCGATTCCCGGCCAGGGCACACAGAAGAGGCGCCATTTGCTTCTCCACAACTCCCCCTCTCCTTCCTTTCTGTCTCTCTCTCTTCCCCTCCTGCAGCGAAGCTCCATTGGAGCAAAGATGGCCCGGGCGCTGGGGATGGCTCTGTGGCCTCTGCCTCAGGCGCTAGAATGGCTCTGGACGCAACAGAATGATGCCCCGGAGGGGCAAAGCATCGCCCCCTGGTGGGCATGCCGGGTGGATCCGCGGGAGTCTGTCTGACTGCCTCCCGTTTCCAGCTTCGGAAAAATGAAAAAAAAAATTCAATGTAATTTTTATTAAAATACCAATGACTTACTTCAAAGATATAGAACACATATTCCAGAAATGTATATGAAACCAAAAAAGAACACGAATAGCCTCAGCAATCTTGAAAAGGAAGAATAAAGTGGGAGGTATCACACTTCCCATATCAAGTTATACTACAAGGCCATTGTACTCAAAACTGCTTGATACTGACATAAGAAAAGGCATATAGATCAATGGAACAGAACAGAGAACCCAGAAATAAACCCATACCTTTATGGACAACTGATATTTGACAAAGGAGGTACGACAGTCTCTTTAACACATGGTGTTGGGAAAATTGGACAGCTACCTGCAAAAAAAAATAAAACTAGACCATTAACTTACACCATTCACAAAAATAAACTCAAAATGGATAAAAAACTTAAATGTATGTTGTAAAACCTTAATCATATTAGAAGAAAACATACGCAGGAAGCTCTCTGACATCTCTTGCAGCAATATATTTGCTGATTTTCCTCCACGGGCAAGTGAAACAAAGGACAGGATAAACAAATGGGACTATTTCAAACTAAAAAGCTTTTGCACAGCTAAAAACACCATGAACAGAATAAAAAGACAAACCACACAATGGAGAACATATTCAACAATACATCTGATAAGGGGTTAATAAGCAAAATTTATAAAGAACTTGTAAAACTCAATACCAGAAAGATAAACAATCCAATCAAAAATGGGATAAAGTAATGAATAGGCACTTCTCCAAATAAAACATACAGATGGCCAATAAGTTGATGAAAATATGTTCAACATCACTAATTATTAGAGAAATGCAAATTAAAACCACAATGAGATACCACCTCACACCAGTCAGAATGGCGCTCATTAACAAAACAACCCATAACAAGTGCTGGCGAGGATGTGGAGAAAAGGGAACCCTCCTGCACTGTTGGTGGGGATGCAGCTGGTGCAGCCACTGTGGAAATCAGTATGGAGATTCCTCAAAAAATTAAAAATGGATCTGCCTTTTAACCCAGCCATCTCACTTTTAGGAATATATCCTAAGAGTACCCGACCACTGATTCAAAAGAAGAAATGCACCCCCATGTTTATGACAGCATTGTTCACAATAGCCAAAATCTGGAAACAGCCCAAGTGTCCATTAGTGGACGAGTGGATTAAAAAGCAGTGGTACAGCCTGACCTGTGGTGGCACAGTGGATAAAGCGTCCACTTGGAAATGCTGAGGTTGCCGGTTCGAAACCCTGGGCTTGCCTGGTCAAGGCACATATGGGAGTTGATGCTTCCAGCTCCTCCCCTCATCTCTCTCTGTCTCTCCTCTATCTCTCCCTGTCTCTCCCTCTCCTCTCTAAAATGAATAAATAAAAAATTTAAAAACTTAAAAAAAAAAAAGCAGTGGTACAAATACACAATGGAATACTACAGGGCCATGAAAAAAGGGAAATCTTACTTTTCGCTACAACATGGATGGACCTAGAAACTATTATGCTAAGTGAAATAAGCCAGGCACAGAAAGAAAAATATCATATGACCTCACTCATTTGAGGAATCCAATGAACAATGTGAACTGAGGAACGGAATAGAGACAGAAGCATGATCAAAGGGACCAGAGGGAAAGCGGACAGAGAGAAAGGGGATGAGAGTATGGGATCAGAGAAGGGAAAGAGATTTGTGAAATTATATACACATAACACAGCATTATAGAGAGCAGGACAGCAAATCTTGGAGGGAAGGGGGAAGGGGGATGTTGAGTGGAACACGGGGATGGAGGGGATGTACTCGGTGGGACACTTGAATCTATGTAAACACAATAAAAGTCAATAAAAAATTTTAAAAAAGATCATGAGGGGTTAGTCTTGTGGCTTTATGAGGAAAAATAGTCCAAGTTGATGGAAGAACTTGTGCAATACCCTGGGGTAAGGTAGCTGGACTGATGGATGATGGAGCAGCAAGGAGTAGTATAGCAGAGAGGTCAAGGGGAGGTGATGGGGGATGAGGTCAGAGAGGGGAGGAGATCCCGGATCATTTAGGGCAACAATCAGGACTTTTTCTTTTACTCTAAGTAAAATAGAAAACCATAGGCACAGAACCTTGAGTGTAGGGGTGGCGTGCTTTGTCCTTGCATGGGGCCATGCTAATCTTCTCTGCACCATTCCCATTTTAGTGTCCGTGCTGCCGAAGCCAGCACTAGGAGAGGCACGCTGCAAAGGGGCCCCTCAGTCTGCCGAGCTCAGAATCCCGTGGTGGGGGCCGGTTAGGAGGCTATTCCAGGGGAGGGAAGGTGACGGCTTGGTTGAGGGTGGTGGAGGAGAGGGGGTGTGAAGTGGGAGGCTGTAGTCATATTTTTATGGTAGAACTAACAGGATGTCCTGACCTATGGGGATGCAGTATATAAGAGAAGAAAAAAGAACGTTTTGGTCTCTAATATATTTTTCTACCATTTTAACTTCAGAGCAGTACTTCCTCCAAGAAACGTCCCTGAATTCAAACACTGGATGTGGCCCCTTTGGGACAGAGGCTGTCTCTCAGCATATCTAACTCCATCATAAGATATAATTCCCAGCCTGGGCTCTAAATAAATGTTTTATAGCATAAAAAAGATATTATCCTTTTACTTACACACAAGATTCATGCATGTGATTCTCTCTGCATCCTTTGAGATGACAATCAGCAAATAACCCCAGCATTGTATTATCACTAATTATCTCTTAAGTGTCTACATCAGTATCTATATAATATTTATTCTTATTCGGTAGGTTTAACTCCCAGTGGGAGTGTAAGCACTTGAAGCTGCTGTATTGGCTAAGTTATTATTTCTGACTTTTATTGAAATTCCCAGCTCAAGGCTGCACAAGGAGATGCTTCTTTAGGACCATGTCTATCATTCAAGGTCTGGGTCCTCGTGGCAGCTCGATGGCACCAGAAGACCCCTAAGCACTGTCTGTTGCAGGGGTGACCGGGTTTCTGGTTATCAGACATGCAAACCAGAGAGCTACAACTACGCCCCTTCTGAAATCTAACCTCCAATGGGACCTGACATCTGGCCTCTTCAAAAATCTGCCTTTCCCCACAGGCCTGACACCGGCAGGCTGTTGCATGTAGCACCTGAGCATCCTCTGCTTTAAAAACATAATCTTATCCGGAGAGATAAAGACACCAGTCACTGGTGGAGCTCCGCCAGACCATGCACTAAGTCCATCACACACGTGAACGCACGGGCTCCAGCCCCGCACCTGTGAGCCTGATTTACATCCCAAGGGAAAGAGCGGTGAGCAGCCTCCGAGTTTAAGCCACTTGCCTAGGGTCATCCGGCCAGTTGACACAGCCAGGGTTTAAACTCAGATGGTTTGCTCCAAAGTCCTTTGATGTTTACCATCTCACTACTCTGCTGCCTAACATAACCCAAGCTTGCCAGCCTGGAGTCACATCTTGTCCTCTGAAGCTTCAACATCCCCTTCAGGAAACACCCCGGTAAGGGCTGTCTCTTCAAATTTCTATAGTTTACCAATCCTGGCATTCATCCTGACTGGGTTGAACTTTGGCCAGCTCATTGTCAGCCAAATCTTCAAATTAGGCAGCCAATGAGTAAAATACAAAAACTATCCTGTCGGAATCGGATGGGAATAAAAATACAGGCCAGGGATTCTGCCATAATTGATGAGTAGGCGGTCCAGGTCCCTCGACAGTATTTTCAATGGTCTCTTATTGACACTGGACACAGAGCTTCCCTCTGGTAGGAGACAAGAGCAGCGCCCCCTGAGTGGACCAGCAATCACCACAAACTACCTTTTGGGTTTTCAGAGAGAAGGATGGATTTACAAGAGCCAAGACAAAACAAAACTATCCACAGCACCTCAGCACCTGAAACGGAATACTGCTTGGCAATGGTACAGAGAGTACAATAAATATTACATCAGCTAAACCCAATTCAATTGATCATGGGACTCAAAGTGGGAAATGAAATAGAATTGATTGACATGGGTTTGCTTGTCTCTTCTGTTCCCCTCCACCTGCATCTGTCCTTCCCTTTATCTATCCTTCCCACCTGCTCAGCCCTTAGCACCAGAGGCTGTGAGCCACTCATCCCAAGGAAGCCGCAGGGGAAACACGGGGGCCTTGTGAGCACAGAGGCTTCAAGCTTTTGCCTCCTCTTACCCTGGAAGAAAGGATCATCAGGAGAGAAGGATCCAGAGCAGATATGGGGCAAGAACCCACAGATTCTGATGGGAGGGAGATCGAGGCAGAAGGGAGAGGAAGAATTCAGAGGGAGCGAATGTAGAGGAGAACGAGGTGGAAACTGAGAGGAGTGATGGAACGAGCTGAAGGGAAGGACCCCAGCAACAGCCCAGGAAGGCTCTCCCAAATAACTTGTCCAAACAACACTGCTATGCCCTCCTACTTTCTTAAACCCTTAGAGAATTTAGAAATTTATAATAGGTATCAAAACAGATATCTGGGAGGTCTTCTTAATTTATTTACTGAGCCCAAGTGGGACGGAGCTCCATCTGCTTTGAGTCCCACTGTCTTCCTTTACAGAACCACTACCAGGTACCTGACCCCATCTGTGTACACATCTGCCCCCCCCCCCCAGAGTAAGACTATCAGGGGTGGGTACTGTCTCCACTAGGACTTTATAGTACCTGATCTTCATGTAATTCCTGCCTCATGGCAGGTACTGAAATAAATTTAAAACTTAAGTACAATAGCAGCCTAATCATTGACAGACACAAGAATACAGCCTTTGTGACTATATGTATAGAAAGTTCCCAAGCACGCAAATTAAATCTGGGGACAGGAGTCAGGATTATTTTTGTATAAGGGTACTAAATGGAGGTGGGGGGTGGTCCCTGAGGAGTGGTGATGTCTGTTGCTTGATCTGAGTGTTACACATATGATCTCCACACTCTTCTGTGCATATTTATGTATGCTTCAATAAAAAGTTTACTAAAAAGAAAAATCAAATAATTTACTACTACAGTCAGAAAACCTATCAAGAGATTCAGGTGAATGAGAGATTCTAATTATACAAAAAGCTTCTTCTCCCCTTCTTTTCTTTTGCTGAGTATAAATTAAAATAACTTGCAAATTATGTGACAAGTCTCACCAGCACTTCCTAGACATAATTACTCACCACCATATCTTATTTCACTGCTGATCAATCATTGATCCTTAACAGCTCAACCAAAAGAAATGCATCCATCTGATATACAAATTACAATTTAATTAAGGACCTCTATAGCACCATGTTCTATGTTATTGATTCCCCAAAATATCATTACACTGGAGGTAAACAAAAGGACTTTTCTAATCAGTGAGCTTTCAGGATGTCAGACACCGAAAAGTGGATTGTGCCTCTGATTAATTGACTTTAATAATAATAATATTTATATGGAGACCTTGCCAAGGCATTCAGGGAGCTGTAACGCAACTCATAATCCATGATTACAGTATCACACAAGCAATATATAACAAGCCTCCCCACTCGAGTAAAACAAAGGGAGGAGATGGATGGGCTGGGGTGTGGAGATGCGGGAGGGGAGCCGCTGAGGATCCGCTGTGGAGAGGGTGATGAATGATTCATTAGGGCAAGAGGGGAGTTTCCTGGGACTGGGGGGTGTGATTTAACAGAGTTGAATTGAAATAGTGGCCTGTGGGGAGTCGGTTCCAGCCCCGCGGAGAGGCGTGCACTTCCTCCACTGCCTGCCTGATGGAGGAACACAGATAATAACCACATCTTTCCTGCCAGCTCCATCCTACCTGTGAGAATTTTTCATAATGATCTGACCAGCAGAAAGAAGTTAAAGAAAAATTTATAAATTAATCCGCACTTCTTGACATTGGCAAGAGGTAGTTTTCTTTTTACCAGCTCTTATTAGCAAAGCCCTGGAAAATATAAACATGTGAAACTGACTGTGAAAGTGCACAGTGTGGAAGTTCTGAGAGAAGAGTGGTAGAAATCGGGATTTCGGTGTGATTGGTTACTCTGCCCTTCCCCTCAGAGCCTCCCCAACCCCACCTGCACCACTTCCCCGGCCTGCTCACCCTGCCCACCCCTGGCTGGCCCTCTGCCTGTCACGTGACCTATGATTGGTTACTCTGCCCTTCCCCTCAGAGCCTCCCCAACCCCACCTGCACCATTTCCCCGGCCTGCTCACCCTGCCCACCCCTGGCTGGCCCTCTGCCTGTCACGTGACCTATGATTGGTTACTCTGCCCTTCCCCTCAGAGCCTCCCCAACCCCACCTGCACCACTTCCCCGGCCTGCTCACCCTGCCCACCCCTGGCTGGCCCTCTGCCTGTCACGTGACCTATGATTGGTTACTCTGCCCTTCCCCTCAGAGCCTCCCCAACCCCACCTGCACCACTTCCCCGGCCTGCTCACCCTGCCTACCCCTGGCTGGCCCTCTGCCTGTCACGTGACCTATGATTGGTTACTCTGCCCTTCCCCTCAGAGCCCTCCCAACCCCACCTGCACCACTTCCCCGGCCTGCTCACCCTGCCCACCCCTGGCTGGCCCTCTGCCTGTCACGTGACCTATGATTGGTTACTCTGCCCTTCCCCTCAGAGCCTCCCCAACCCCACCTGCACCACTTCCCCGGCCTGCTCACCCTGCCCACCCCTGGCTGGCCCTCTGCCTGTCACGTGACCTATGATCACCATGGCCCCCCCACTAGTCCTTTTAATTCTTTATTTTCTGTTTTTGTACCTTGCAACCAATGCGTGAACACTGTAAAGAAATGTGGAAAGCAGAGAAATATGTAAGGTGTAAGAAAAAATTATCCCTAGTCCAATCACCCAAAGGCAACTACTTTTGAGATTTTAAAAAATATTGTATTTGTGTGTGTGTATGTGTGTGTAATAGAGAAGTGTCTCCATGGATATGTACCAGAGTGTTATTAGCGGTTATTTCTAGGTGGTGGAATGGTTGTTGATACACACTTTTATCTTTATATCTTTATGTAATATAGGAAAAATATTACATATGGATATCTATTAGTTAAAATCAGAGAAAAAGCAATAAAGTAAAAAGAGTCAAGTAAGTCTTTTTTTTTGAACTTTACCACCCAGTATTAAACATTACCTCAATTACTTTTTTTTGATGGAATGATACAACAAAATATGACTTTCAGAAAGATTATACTGAAGAGGCTAAAACATTTTCGAACCAGAAAATTCCTCCACTCTAGGTTACAATTTAACTTGTATTTAGTTGGCCAACTAATTAACAAGAAAAGAAAGATACGCTGTAGGAAAAGTTAAAGTAATTAACAAAACCCACAACTGATGAGATGGAAGATTAAAAATGACAGGGGCCTTACTAGTCAGGTGATATATGTAGTTAAACAGAGGCTGACACTAAGGGAAGTTTCTTCTAACCAGAGCTGGAGTAGGGAATTCCCTGTGTCAATTAATTTCACCTAATCCCTGGGTAAATCAAATAAAATCTTTATCTTATGCTGGGTACAATGACTAGTATATACCCAATAGACTAGATGTTGTCTGTAATGAAACAACTTTTTCAAACCTCTCTTTTGTGTTATTCTTATCTAGGTTGGCTTATGTCATCCTGTGCCTTTATTTGATGACATTTCAAAGAGGTTGTGGCTGGGGAGGGGGGAGCCAGAGTTTACGGGGAATCCTTGGGCAATGAGTGATTGATTAGTGGGTGAGGAGTCAAGTGAGAGCTGGTGCCCAGGATGGAATAAAAGAGCCTCTATTATTCAGAGAGCACAAGAGAAAGATAGGGAGAAACTGCATGGAAGGCTGCCATAAGTCTAACAGAAGAGCAACTTTCTGGGAGAGCAAGCCGACATGAAGGCAAAGAAGGCAACAGCATTCTACTTACTGAGCAAAAAATTGACACTAGGGAGGACAGAGGATAAAAAACGGGTCTAGAGAAAGGCCGGTTGCCAAGCATTCACACTGTATGTGTTTTGCTTTTGTGGGAGTATTTCTCCTTCAGTGCGGGCCCCTCTCTTGATTGCTGGTTACATAATCACCAATTTTGTACGCTGTCATGTTCAAGATGAGGGGATTTTTTAAAGCCTATAACTGATGCTACAATATTGCGGAGTCTTATCTCTTCACAGGTTTATATTTACCTGTAGTACACTACATCTGAGACTATTACAAGAGAAAGAAAACCGGAATAAATATAAGCCTTAGTCACTCAAAGCAAAGCTGAGTCAAAGCTGGGGTTATCCGGCCACTAACTCAGGTCCAATTCTTGGATTACTTCAGTACGAGAAGATTGTTTTTGAACCATGTGTATCAAACCATCACTAAATTGTGGAATCAGTTGGATGAATCAAGTTGCAATGTATATTTTTTTCTGAGTCAGGGTCAAAGAGCAAGTTTCAAAGCTACTGTCACAGAGAACATTCTTGAATAATAGCAACTTAAAGGTTAAAAAATGAAAGCATTAAAATTCCAATTCTCCAGAAAAGTATCCTTGATTATAACAATTTTCCACAAGAATTTTGTAGCAGGGAGAGCCCAGGAGTGAGTTGCTTCAAACCAAACAAACAAGGACGTCCTCAGAACTGCATCTGGCTGGCAGGTGACACCTCTCAGTGGAACGAATAAAGTGAAACTGTGTGGGAGTGGGTATTTAACTCAAGACATGTCACTTTTGAAGCCCAGACATGTTCCATCTACATATGTTCACCTTTTGGGAATTTAAGAAAATACATGGAAAGCTAGAAGATCAGTAAGTTCAAAATACTAGATAAGAAAAATATCACTTGTATTCATTTTGAGTATGCTGCTTGAGTTTTCTTTCTATATTTACTTCACTATCTATATTTTCTATATAGTGTATTAAAGTGAATTTCCTTCTTTGAGCATAGAATCTCTGAGAGTGGAGGAAGGTGGGTGACGTAGAAGCAAACTGAGTGACTGAAAGTTGCCACTTTGAGATTAAAATTTACATCATATGATCCAGGAAGTAGTTCTTTCATAAGAGGTTTTGCAGCTGGCAAAATTCACATATATGACACATATATTTGAGTATTATTTTTCTTCTATTAAATAGTATTTTCAGTACAGGAAAATTGTAATTTGTCTAATCTATCTTGCATCCTGTTGAAGATGAATTTGCTTTGGAAGTACCACAATTTTTGTATTAAGACATTTTACACCTAGAGTGAGCAGAGGTGAAGAGCATCTTCTGGTGTTGGAGTGCACGCTCACCTGAAGTGATCCATACACTCCCCAGCCAGGTTCCTGTCACTTCTCCGGTATAACCCAGAAACTTGCTGTAGAATGTGCCAACAGTGACCTGGATGTAAGAAAAACAATTATTTAAGTAATAATATAGCTTAGCTTTATGTTATATACTTTTAAAAATCCATACATGAAGTCACCCCCAAAGGAAGCACTCAGTGAAGAGGACGGAGGAGTGAAGAGGAGACATTCAGGAAGAGAATGAGCAAAGATAAAAATCAACTGCAAGGTTTGGCAGGCAAACCCACACAGGAAGCATTTAAAAATCTTCTATGACAGTATCACTAACTAAAATCCTAGGCAATCAGACTTCTAGAAAGTAGCATGTAAGAGCTTACAACAGATTGAAGTGTCGGCATTGCTTTTTGAATTTTCATTTGCTGAAAATGTATCTTTCAGTCCATTCTTCGCTTAGTTGTTGGAGCTATGTAGTTTATAATAATTAGCAATCAGATTTCTTCAAAAGGAAAAAGATCTGTGGTAAAATTATCTTTTATTTAAGTTACTAATTAAAGAGCACTAGTTCTTGGTAAGAGGGCTGTAGATTACTGAGCAGCGCACATCTTTATTCATGAACACCTTTTGAAATTCAGTTTTGCATCTATTTAATGTAATTTTTCTTCACAATGAATGAAGTTATTTTAAAATGGGAATAAATACCCCACATTTAGTCCTTTCAAACAAATAAAGTAGTTAAAAGTGATTGTCCTTTTTTTCTTAGAAAAGCTTATTGAGCCCTGGCCGGTTGGCTCAGCGGTAGAGCGTCGGCCTAGCGTGCGGAGGACCTGGGTTCGATTCCCGGCCAGGGCACATAGGAGAAGCACCCATTTGCTTCTCCACCCCTCCGCCGCGCTTTCCTCTCTGTCTCTCTCTTCCCCTCCTGCAGCCAAGGCTCCATTGGAGCAAAGATGGCCCAGGCGCTGGGCATGGCTCTGTGGCCTCTGCCTCAGGCGCTAGAGTGGCTCTGGTCGCAATATGGCGACGCCCAGGATGGGCAGAGCATCGCCCCCTGGGGGGCAGAGCACCGCCCCTGGTGGGCGTGCCGGGTGGATCCCGGTCCGGCGCATGCGGGAGTCTGTCTGGCTGTCTCTCCCTGTTTCCAGCTTCAGAAAAATGAAAAAAAAAAAAAAAAAAAAAAAGAAAAGCTTATTGACTATCACCTTAAAGTCACTCTTTATAATTTTTAGAATATTAACCACAATATCTATCAAAACCCTTACCTGTCCTTTTTGCAGAAACTGGCAAGCTGATGTTAATATTTATATGGAAATAAAGGGGATCAAAACAATCTTAAAAAGAAGAGCAGAGTTGGAGGACACATACTTACCAATTTCAAAACTTATTGCAAAGTTACAATAATCAAGACTAGCAAAAAAATTAGCATATGTTTTGACATCTAGATCAATGGGCTAGAATTGACAGTCCAGAAACAAGCCCATATATTTATGGTCAAATAATTTTGAAAAAGGTATCAAGAGAATTCAAGGAGGAGAGAATAGTATTTTCAACAAACAATGATGCGACAACTGGATATTATGTGCACAAAAAATGAATTTGAGCCTGACCAGGCAGTGGCGCAGTGGATAGAGTGTTGGACTGGGATGTGGAAGGACCCAGGTTCAAGACCCCGAGGTCGCCAGCTTGAGCTTGGGCTTATCTGGTTTGAGCAAGGCTCGCCAGCTTGAGCCCAAGGTCGCTGGCTCAAGCAAGGGATTACTCAGTCGCTGAAGGCCTGTGGTCAAGGCACATATGAGAAAGCAATCAGTGAACAACTAAGGTGTCGCAACGCGCAACAAAAAAACAAATGATTGATGCTTCTCATATCTCCATTCCTGTCTGTCTGTCCCTATCTATCCCTCTCTCTGACTCTCTCTCTCTGTGTCTCTGTAAAAAAAAAAAAAAAATGAATTTGACCTCTACTTCTGCCCTATAAAAATTAATCCAAAATTAGTTTTGCTCTTAAATCTTAGAGCAAAATTTAAGAGCAAACTATGAAACTCTTAGAAGGAAACATAGAGGTAAATCTTTGTGACCTTGGGTTAGACAACTATTTTTAGATATGATACAAAAAGAACAAATAACAAAAGATTTATTGAACATCTCAAAACTGAAAACTTTTTTTATTTCAAAGGATAGCATCAAGCAAGTGAAAATACTGCTTTACTGGTGGTGGTGCAATGGATAGAGCGTTGACCTGGGATTCTGAGAACCCAGATTTGAAACCCTAAGGTCACCAGTTTGAGCATGGGATCATAGACATGATCTTGTGGTGGCTGGATTGAAGCCTGAGGTCACTGGCTTGAGCAAGGGGTCATTGGCTTGGCTGGTTGGCTGGAGTGTCCCAGTCAAGGCATGTTTGAGATGCAATCAATGAACAACTAAGGTGCCGCCACTATGAGCTGATGCTTCTCATCTGTCTCCCTTCCTGTCTGTCTGTTTGTGTTTTGCTTTCTCTCTTGCTAAAAAAAAAAAAGTGAAAATACGACTGACAAAATGGGAGAAAATATTTACAGATCACATATTTGATAAGGATTTGATGTCCAGAATAGACATGGAACACTTATTTCTCACAATAAAGGACAAATAACCTAATATTATAATAAGCAAAAGATTTGAATAGACAATTTACAAAGATGTAAACGAAAAGGTTCTTAGTATCATCATTAAGTAAGTGCACATTGATACCACAGTAAGATACCACTTCATATGCTGTAGGGTGGCAATGACCAAAAGACGGACAATCACAAGTACTGGTGAAGATGAAGAGACACTAGATCCCTGTACCATACTGGTGAGCATGTAAAATGAGTCAACTGCTTTGGAAAACAGTTTGGAAGTTTTTCAAAATATTAAACATAGAGTTGCAATATGTCCAAGAAGTTACCCTCTTGGGTATAGACTCAAGGAACTTGAAAATATGTTCACACAAAAATTTATACATGGAATGCTTATGGCAATGTTATTCATAATAACCAAAAAGTAGAATCAATCCAAATGTTCATCAACTGATGAATGGACAGACACAATATTGTATATTCATACAATGTAATATATTTAACTATGAAAAGAAATGGAGTGCTGATACGTTCTGTAGCATGGATCAACCTTGAAACAATTGTGCAAAAGAAGCCTGACTAAAGGCCACATATTGTATGATTCCATTTATATGAAATGTCCAAAATAGCCAATTCATAGAGACATAAAATATATTAGTGGTTGGCAGGGGCTGAAAGGGGCAGGAATGAGGAGTGACTACTAATGTGTAAGAGATTTCCTTGAGGGGATGAAATATTCTGGAATAGTTATGATGCTGTATACTAATACCACTAAATTGTGTACTTTGAAAAGATGAATACTATAGTATGTGGATTATAGCTCAACAAAAAAACATTTTAGGGAGAAAATTTAGACATGGTCTAAATATTAAACAATATTAGGGAATAATTTCTATTTCTGTAGGGTGAAAATAGCTATAATAGAAGAATATTTTTAATTAATGAATTCTACAATATTTAGGGATAAAGTTTATGATGTTTGCAATTATTTTCAAATGGTTCAGCCACAGAGAAATATTTTTATATATGTATAAATAAAGCAAAATTATAAAAATATTAACAATGGTTCAGTCTAAATGGTGGGTACCTGAGTGTCCACTATAGTCTTCTTTCAACTTTATTTGAAATTTTTCACATAATAAAGTTGGTGGAAAGCCCTGGCCGGTTGGCTCAGTGGTACAGCATCAGCCCAGTATGTGGAAGTCCCAGGTTCGATTCCTGGTCAGAGCACACAGGAGAAGCAACCTTCTGTTTCTCTACCCCTCTTCCCTTCCCCTCCCACAGCCATGGCTTGAATGGTCAAGCAAATTGGCCCCGAGTGCTGAGGATGGCTCCATGGCCTCGGCCTCAGGTGCTAAAATAGCTTGGTTGCCAAGCAATGAAGCAGCAGCCCTAGGTGGGCTTGTAGGGGCTTGCTGGATGAATCCCAGTTTGGGCGCATGCTGGAGTCTGTCTCTGCCTCCCCACTTCTTAATAAAAAGAAAAAAAAAGTTGGTGAAAAAATTTAAAAAATCGTCTCCTAAAATTTTATTTGTCACATAGTAAATATCATTCTTATCTCCTTTATGGGTTGGTTGTGAGACTCAAGAGATAATTTGTTAAATGCTACACAGATTTTAATGATTTCTATTTTAAAACTGCACTTTTAGAGATTAGAGTGTCTGTCACTAATTAATTGTGACAAATCAAACCATTATTTTATAAGTCAATTTTCTATCCTCATTCATTTATAAGTTTGACATGCTTTATACTTTATTCAAATTATTTTTTGGAAAAATGTCAGGGCCATTTAAGGTTAGATAATGAGTAGTTAGCATGGATTATTTTGATGGATATTATTATCTTCCAAGGATTATTATTATCTTCCAAGCTGCTGAGGGAAAAATGTGTCAGGGCAGTCTTCATCAGAGAGTAAGATCAAAATCATTAGACATAGCTAGAAAGTTACATCACAGGATTCTTGAGTGGAACAATACATAAGTGAGTACTAGATACCTTGTAACTAGGATTGATGAACTAATTGAATCAAGAACTAGTAAGAGAGAGTTTAGGCAAAATAGTTTATAGATAAACCTCACTTAGGCTGATGAAACAGTCGTCTTGGTGGTCACGCCCTGGGGGCCTGGTTATCCCAGATCTGTCTCCTTGCCAGCTCATCTACCCTTAACAGCTTGTTTTCTGACCCCTCCAACCATAAAGCTTGCTGCCACAGGGAGAAGGAAGTCTGCACCTCTGTGGACACCTTTATTGGTGAGATAAGGACAAGTTTTCAACTAAATGGTTTCACCTTTCAAGAAATAAGAAGGGCCTTATAGCACCCGAGTACACAACAGCCATAATCCACTCCCTTGTCCAGTTACCTCTTCCCTGGCAGGCATTGCATGGAAGCACTGTGAGAGCAAGAACCCCATTAATCCTGTTCACCGCTCTATGCCTTCTGGCGTACAGTAGGTGCTTAATTAGTATTGACTGAATAAATGAGTATTACTGACTGCAAACTATGTAATACACCCTATGTTGGGTATTGGGTTTACTAGGTGAGTAAGACACAATTTCAGCACTTGAGAAATTTTAAACTATTGGGGAAAACAGCCATAGATGGATTATTATAATATTGCAAGTAAAATGAAAGGGATGTTATTGGGCATTCTGAGATTACAGACAGCAGGTAGACTTAATAAATAAATAAAACTTTCCAAAATTGTAGTCCGTACTTGTATTAGTACTTTTAGTGACAGCAGGAGTGGTTTATTTCATTGGAGAATTGCCTTTTCCCTGATGACCTGTGCCTGATATTGTTTTTTGGTGGGGCTCAGATCTCTTCTGAAGGGAATGTTATCTGACCAATCCTGCTCACATTCAACTCTCACATACTCTCCGTGTTTTACTAATTCATACTAACAGTCATGCTGCTTTGAGTTGCTGGTATTTGTTTTGTGTGTCTATGTGATGTTTCTTACCAGGTTTTCAAAGGATGAGGGAACCTAGTTCTTCCATTTCTGTCTCATTTCATTCTTCTTACTCACTATCTTTAAGTAGAATTTTGCCCAACACCATTACTCTATTATGGCTGATCAAATGTGTTGACTTAATGACTTAACTGGTTACTAAAAAGCACAATGCAATGTCATCAGGGTCTGCTTTTTCTTTTCTTCTTGACTTGAGGTCTACTGTAATTTCCACTTTCTGAAAAAATTCTTCCTCCTTCCTCCTGTGGAATGACCAGGTCCTGATTCCCCTTGGTTCAGGGACTAAGTGACCCATGAGACACAGACTGGTGAGTCAGAATGGTCTGTAAGGTGGACTTGGACACCATTGGATTTGTTCTAAGCTCCTGTTCGTCATCTCTCCTTCCTGGGGTTGTTCTTATTCTTCTTCCTTTCCATTTCTAAAACATACTCACAGGGTAGGACCTAAAACTCAGTCACAATAGGATACAAAAAATTAATTAGATTTCAAAGGTCTCTTTTCCTTAGATTAATTGCAATTCAGTAACCTTCAAAGTCTTAAACTGAGGATTGAAATTCAAACCATGGAATCGCAGTTGTTTCCTCCTGTGAGAAAGAAAGTAATTTCTGGCCAGCTGAGTTTCCTCACGCATCTCAGCACTCTTCCAAACTTTTATCTCAAGTCAGCATGCTCCCAGTCACCACCAGTGCATATCTGAAGTTGGCACTCCTTGTTGCCTTCTGGGTGACTTGATATTTATGTGAAATGAAGTGGTAATTTCATTTCCTGGTTTTTGTACAAAGATGCCCGATTCAGAAAATCCATCTAACAGGCTCCCACCAATAATTAGCACTCTGGAGGGGAATCAGACACAGGGGACTGAAGAGCCTGGAGGAGAAAGCCTCTGTCCCCTGAGCATTGCTTTAACAAAACATTGACACATCTTTCGGCTGAGGGGAGGGAGAGGTGAAGTTTAATCTACAACTTTCCAAGTTCTGCTGCAGATAAATTGGGTAAGCATTGGGATTCACCAGAATCTGATTTTCTAATCATCTGGAAAAAGCAGGTTATAAGTTTAACGTAGATGTAGAGACACTTTTGCCAGGAGAACCAGGCAGCATACATATCATCTTCTTGATTGACAGCTACAATAGGAGACCGTGCACGCATTTCAGATGATGTGATCATATTCTACCAAACCCTATGGCTCTAGTGTGAACTCTGTAGATCACTTACCAACTCTCTTGCTAATAAAAACATCAGAATATGAACATTTCTTTCTTGGCAGCATAACAGGGAGACAGACTAAGGTGGCTCTGTGGCTGTAAAGCCAAACACCATTATCAGCCATCCATAGTAACTGGGGCCATGGAAAAGCTAGTTTGGATTCAGGTAATAGAAGTATTTAAAGTCAGAGAACTGAAATCATAGGTTAGAAGTACCAAATTTCATGAATAATTCTTGAAAATTTCTATATGCAATACTGCTTTCCAAAAGAAACCCACATTCTAAAATAGTCATTTAATCACAATAACATGGAAACTTCTTATGTTAATTTCTTCCAAATAATAATAATGCTTTATAGACAGACAATGTTTTACTCTACCTAATGCAACCTAGTGCCATGATTAAGAATACTGACATTGCTAATTGCTACCTCTATGACCTGGAATAAACTTCTTAGCTTTTCTGTGGTTTTCTGTGGTTTCCTCATCTGTAAATCGGAATGAGATTAGCACCTACCTCCTAAGAGTCTTGTGAGGACTGAGTTTGTTAAGACACTGGAAGCCCTTAAAATGGTGCCTGACACAGAGTAAGACCTCCATAAATGTTAGCTCTTAGTATTATTTTCTTTTTCATAACTACCGTATATTCATTTGTTATTCACAATAAGCTTTACAGTGTTAAGATATATTGATGTAGTAGCCAGTGATAGAATTAGCTTAGGCAGAGAGATGACTACTGATTCATGGAACTCGAGGAAGTTAGACAACAAAAATGTGGGAGGGTCCCAGGTGTATCTAGTGTCCAAGACCCCTGGAATCAGGATTTGGCTACCCCCAGGACACGTTCTTTGTTTTCCACCCCTGCCTCCTTTTGAGGTGAGCTAAACTTGCCTCTCACTATGGACTGGCTTTCTTCCCACAGTGTCTGCCAACTTCTGATTTTAACTTAGGTTTAACTCTAATCACTTCTTACGTTGATGAGGAATTAACTACTTATCTATCATTTCCAAGTCTGAAATCCTGGAAAAGGATCCCGATTAATAGAGATTTATAGGAACCAATACAAGGAGGCTCAGAAGTAGAGTTTTTATGAAAACATGATTATCCTTTTAGGTATCCCAGTGATGGTGGAGGGTGACACAAATTCAAGGGAGAGTGAGAAGTTGATATATGTGCAATACACCAGGAAAGATTTTTACAATTTTGTTGTAGCTATAATTCATATACCATAAATTCACCCTTTTAAGGTGTATAATTCAGTGTTTTTTAGTATATTCACAAGGTTGGGCAACCATCACCACTATCTAATTCCATAACATTTTTTCACCTTCTTCTGCCCAGAAACCTTTACCCATTAGCAGTCTTTCCTCATTTTCGTCATTCTAACCCAGTGCCTACTTCTATGGATTTCCATATTCTGGACATGTCATATAAATGGAATCATATAATATGCATCCTTTTGTGTCTGGCTTCTTTCTTTTAGCATTATGTTTTCAAGGTTCATCCACGTTGTAGCATGAATCAATAATGTATTCTTTTTAAAGCACAATAATATTTCATTAACTGGATATACCACATTTGTTTTTCATTCATCAGTTGATGGACACTTGGGTTGATTCCACTTTGGGGTTGTTATAAACAGTGTTTCTATGAATATTCAAATACAAATATTTTTGTGAACATATTTCTCAACTCTCTTGAGTTTCTACCTAAGAGTTTAATTATTGGACATATGTTAACTCTATGTTTAATATTTTTAGGAACTTCCCAACTGTTTTCCAAAAGAGTTGAATCATTTTACTTTTCTACCAGCAATATATGGGTATTTCAGTTTCTTCACATTTTCAACCCTTATAATTGTCCACCTTTTTCATGAGATCCATCCTAACATGTGTGAAATAGCATCTCATTGTGGTTTTGATGTGATTAATGATAAATGAGTTTGATCATATTTTCATGTGCTTATTGGCCATTTGTATATCTTCTTTGGAGAACTATTTAAATTCTTGGCTCTTTTTATTTATTTATTTATTTTATTATTTTTTTTAAAGACTTCATTTTTTTTATTAATTTTTTATTTATTTATTCATTTTTGAGAGGAGAGAGAGAGGGAGAGAGAGAGAGACAGAGAGGGAGAGAGAGGAGAGAGAGAAGGGGGAGGAGCTGGAAGCATCAACTCCCATATGTGCCTTGACCAGGCAAGCCAGGGTTTCGAACCGGCAACCTCAACATTTCCAGGTCGACGCTTTATCCACTGCGCCACCACAGGTCAGACTCTTGGCTCTTTTTAAAATTGGGTTATTTGCCTTTTTATTGTTGAGTTGTAAGAGATTTTTTGTTTTGTTTTTGTTTTCCTTTATTAGCCTCCTATTCTGTGGGATGTCTTCCATTTTCCACTGCACCACTGCCTAGTCAGGCCAGAACATAGTTGTTGAATGAATAAATGACCAAATCAATTTATAAATCAGGTAATATGTAAGGTTTCTTTAGCTCTGACAATCTATCTTTTTCAGTGGTGATGGCCAAATTTCTGACTTCAAATTTACTATGCCTGATAAGTTCCTTCCAGGTCATTTTGTTCCACTCAATAGCTCATACTCAGGCTGAGGGTTTTATTTGGCCTCTTGTACATTATTTCTGAGTTCTAGTTACTGCTATGCTTACAATCACTCAAGGATCTTTCTTTAGGTTTTTGGAAATTGGTTTGACCTTCTATACTTGGAATAGAGTTGGTGAGTGTTGGTAGAGTGGGTGGTATGGTGTTTCGGGGTAAGGGGACAAAGGAAGTACATGGAAGATACCCATGGCCTTGGTGACAAGATAGAAATAATCTAGTTCAGCTCCTCCGCCTTTGCTTGTAACCCCAGTCTCTCATCAACCAGAGTCCTAGCCTAACAATAAATCTCTGCACATCTATTACCAGTCTCAGCAATTGACACCAACTTTACTGACATCCGCCAATGCCCCACTATGTGTGTGAATGAAGAAATCAGTATTCCTAGAGTCTTCTTCCTGGGAATACTTTGTCCTTGACCCAGGAGTATCTCCTCTCTACCACCCACAGAGGGCTTCATCTGGCTAAGTTTGTGGCTCAGGTAACCTGTATTACAAATAGAATTGATTGACAACCTGACATGCCACCTCATTTTTGCTTCATTATAATGACTGATTTTTCTCTTTCTCATCCTCATTGCTCTTAGTTGGGTGTTGCCTTCTTCCTCTGGAGGTGTGCTGGGCAGACACAGACTCGGAAGCACAGAACTGAGACTATCCTCTTCAGCTCATCACACTTGGACACCGTCACTCTGTTCAAGGCTTTCTTCTGCTTCCATTTATTTGATCATTTCTCTGCCTTCATCCTTTTTTTTTTTTCTTTCTGTAGGGTTGTTGAAATGATTAATGATTTTTTTCCTTTTTTAATTTTTTATTAATTTTAATGGGGTGACATCGATCAATCAGGGTACATAGGTTCAGAGAAAACATCTCCAGGTATTTTGACATTTGATTATGTTGCATACCCATCACCCAAGGTCAAATTGTCTTCCGTCACCTTCTATCTGGTTTTCTTCATGCCCCTCCCTACCTCCCACCCCTCCCTCTCTTTCATCTCCCCCCGCCCCCTCCGGGTAACCACCACACTCTTGTCGATGTCCCTGAGTCTCATTTTTATGTCCCACCAATGTGTGGAATCATATAGATCTTAGTTTTTCCTGATTTACATATTTCACTCAGTATAATGTTATCAAGGACCATCCATGTTGTTGTAAATGATCCAATATCATCATTTCTTATGGCTGAGTGGTATTCCATAGTATATATGTACCACATCTTCTTTATCCAATCATCTATTGCAGGGCTTTTGGTTGTTTCCATGTCTTGGCCACTGTGAACAATGCTGCAGTGAACACAGGGCTGCATGTGTCTTTACGTACAAGAGTTTTTGAGTTTTGGGGGTATATACCCAGTAGAGAGATTGCTGGGTCATATGGGAGCTCTATTTTTAATTTTTTGAGGAACCACCATACTTTCTTCCATAATGGTTGTACTACTTTACATTCCCACCAACAGTGAATGAGGATTCCTTTTTCTCCACAGCCTCTCCAACATTTGTTTTTATCTGTCTTGTTGATTATAGCTAATCTAACAGGTATGAGGTGGTATCTCATGGTAGTTTTGATTTGTATTTCTCTAATAGCTAATGAAGATGAGCATCTTTTCATATATCTGTTGATCATTTGTATTTCTTCTTGGGAGAAGTGTCTGTTCATGTCCTCTTCCCATTTTTTTATTGGATTGGTTGTTTGTTTGTTGTTGAGTTTTATGAGTTCTTTATATATTTTGGATATTAGGCCCTTATCTGTGCTGTTGTTTGAAAATATCATCTCCCATTTAGTTGACTGTCTGTTTGTTTTGTTGTCAGTTTCTCTTGCTGTGCAAAAGCTTCTTAGTCTGATGTGGTCCCATTCATTTATTTTGCCTTCACTTCTCTTGCCTTTGAAGTCAAATTCATAAAGTGCTCTTTATGACCAAGGTCCATGAGTTTAGTACCTATGTTTTCTTCTATGTAATTTATTGTTTCAAGTCTTATATTTAGATCTTTGTTACATTTTGAATTAATTTTAGTACAAGGGGACAGACTGTAGTTGAGTTTCATTCTTTTGCATGTGGTTTTCCAGTTTTACCAGCACCATTTGTTGAAGAGACTTTCTTTTCTCCATTGTATGTTGTTGGCCCCTTTATCAAAAATTATTTGACCATATATATGTGGTTTTGTTTCTGGGCTTTCTATTCTGTTCCATTGGTCTAAGTGTCTATTTTTCTGCCAGTATCATGCTGTTTTGATTATCGTGGCTCTATAATATAATTTGAAGTCAGGTATTGTAATGCCCCCAGCTTCGTTCTTTTTCCTTAGGATTGCTTTGGTTATTTGGGGTTTTTAATAGTTCCATATAAACCTGATAATTTTTTGTTCCATTTCTTTAAAAAAAGATATTGGAATTTTAATGGGAATTGCATTAAGTTTGTATATTGCTTTGGGTAATATAGTCATTTTGACTATATTTATTCTTCCTATCCAAGAACAAGAAATATTTTTTCATTTCATTGTATCTTTTTTGATTTCTCTAACAATGTTTTATAGTTTTCATTATATAGGTCTTTTACATTCTTTGTTAGGTTTATTCCTAGGTATTTTGTTGTTGTTGTTGTAACCATGAAGGGGAATATTTTTTTAGCTTGTTTTCTGATGTTTCATCGTTGGCATATAGAAAGGCAATGGATTTTTGTATATTAATTTTGTATCCTGCGACCTTACTGTATTGGTTTATTGTTTCTAGTAGTCTTTTTGTGGATTCTTTGGGGTTTTCGATGTATAGGATCATATCATCTGCAAAAAGTGATACCTTTACTTCTTCTTTCCCAATATGCCTTCATCCTTTCTTTTCATTCCCATTTCTCCCTTTATCCACTCTTATATGTGTACTCTTCTGAACTATTCTTAATTTGTTTAGATACATGTGCTTCATAGAAAAAAATCTAAAGATTTGCTGCATGTGATTTAAATTCACGTATGGTATACTGTGCAATGTGTCAGTGTGCGGGGTCTGTCCTAACAAACACCATAGCCTGGTGCTGTAGACTATGTAAATACTTTACCGATTACACTGGGGAACAAAATTTTTGTTGCATCCACAAAAACACTTGTTCTTACCTAATTCGAGTGTGCTGATCTCAAATCTGACATTAGTTTTTCCTGTAATCTACAGTTTTTTGTAATTCAAGATTTTATGTTTTCATCTTATTATAAAATTTTCAACATTTAGTTTAACATAATGAAGTAGAATGTCTTCTTGGGCATCATCTTTGTGAAAATATAATCATTTATATAATGCAGTTAATACACTAAAAGATATGATTGCATCAGAATTTGTCTACAATTTCAAAATAGAACATATTAAAACACTTATTTTAATTATAAAATTTGTGCAAAACTTATTTAAATTCTATTCAGGCAAAAATTCACATTTGTAGCTCTTATGTTTGTGTACTTGTTGAGAACAATCTCGTTTGATACTTCAGCAGTAGTCTGCTTATCACTAACAGCTCCAAGATTTTCAGGAAACTTGTCAAGGTGACTGTTCAGGAAGTGACTCTTAATGCTCATGTTATATCCAATGTCGCAGAAAGCCAACAGCATCCTTTGAACCAGAAGTTCAAAGTTTTCTGCTTTTTTGTTGCCAAGGAAGTTCTTTGTAACTGCCACAAAAGACTGCCATGCTGCTTTCTCCTCCTTATTCATCTTCTTGGCAAATTCTTTGTCATGTATGAGTGTTTGAATTTGAGGTCCATTGAATACACCTACTTTTATCTTCTCAAAAGACAAGGCTGGAAAAGTAGAAATAATATGTTGAAAGCATTCACTTTCTCTATTCAAAGCCTAAACAAACTGCTTCATTAAGCTAAGTTGGATGTGAAGTGGGGGAAAAATGATCCTGTCTCAATTAACTACAGGTTCATTTATAATACTTTGCATCCCTACTTCCAGAGCTTCACGTTTCAGCCACTCCTTCTGTGTCCAGTGTTTCTCCCAAGCTCAGCTGTTCCACTAACACAGAAAGCAAGGATACTTCATGGAACCTCTCTGTTGTCCTAGCAGGAAATTTATCATTTTAAGATCCACACAAAATGATCCAGTTATGCTCCTCATATGTCAGTAAGTCGAGGACAATTTTTATGTCATTATAATCTTCTCGCAGATGAGTTGAATAACCAATTGGAACTGCTGCATAAACATTACCATTGTGTAAGAGAACACATTTCAGACTCCATTTAGAGCTGAAATAGCGGCCATTCTGTTGGACTGTAAGTGGTAAGACCTAGCTGGCTGAGAAGACTACTGATATCATGATAGTAAACAAAGTGTTTGTCTCCGGAAAAAAAGTCTACTAAAATTTGTTCATGCTTCCTGAAATGGGATATTTTAGCTGACCAGTGAAGTACATTCTTTTTTATTATTATTTTTTTATTTTTATTTTTCTGAAGTTGGAAATGGGGAGGCAGTCAGACAGACTCCCGTATGCGCCTGACCGGGATCCACCCGGCATGCCCACCAGGGGGCGATGCTCTGCCCATCTGGGGTGTCACTCTGTTGCAACCAGAGCCATTCTAGTGCCTGAGGCAGAGGCCACAAAGCCATCCTCAGTGCCCGGGCCAACTTTGCTCCAATGGAGCCTTGGCTGCGGGAGGGGAAGAGAGAGACAGAGAGGAAGGAGAGGGGGAGGGGTGGAGAAGCAGATAGGCGCTTCTCCTGTGTGCCCTGGCCGGGAATTGAACCCGGGACTCTTGCATGCCAGGCTGATGCTCTACCACTGAGCCAACCAGCCAGGGCCCAGTGAAGTACATTCTTGAAACCTGGAGGCTAATAACTCAGCTGCTTTCTTTGATAGGCCCAATTCTCTTACTAAGTCATTCAATTGAAGTTAGCTAAACTGCTGAGGGGTTAATGACTGCTTGGCATCAGAAGAAGACCCTTCAGATTCTACAACCATTTCCTCATGCATCTTATCAAAATACACTTGATCACCATGTTCACTTTCTTTGTCCTTAAAAGAAATAAAACCATTGAAAACTGGAACCGGGAGTGTCTCAGAGTGTAGAATAGGTCGTATTGCTGAAGAAATATTAGAATATGCAATCATATGCTATTTTTTCAGATATATTTTTTTATCAAACAATAATTTTTACATTTAAAAACAACTACAATTATATAAAAGTGATCTTTGTAAAACATTAATTGCCTTGTGGTTATGTTCAATCCAAGAGTCGTTGCCCTTTAACTCCAATTTAAAAACCAATGCATGCCATTAACTATAACAAAAAAATTAAAATTGCATAAAAATTAGAGCATGCACCAAAACACAAATTTAAGATTTTGAATCAGCGATGCAGAAATATATATATAGAGACAGTTATAAAACCTCATGCAACAGCAAATGAAAAAAAAATTGTTCCCCAGTGTTATCGTACTTTCTTGATAATTTGAGTTCTTTGTATATTCTAGACATCATCTTTGTTGGTTTCTTCAAATATCTTTTTCCTGTCCATCATTTTCTCCATGGGAAACTTGTGTGATTATAACTGGAGGGAAAGGAGCATGGGTGGTCGGTGGAGGTGGACAAAGGGAGGACAATGGGGATGAAAGAAAGAGACTTTGCTTGGGGGGTTGGCACGTGATGCAGTGTAGCTGTTTTATTGAGTTGCACGCTTGAATCTGTACCTCAATAAATTCAGTTAAAAAAAGTATATTTTTAAAAAGAATCTTTTCTTTTGTAGTATTATAATTCATCTATTTTCTTAATATGGTTTTGTTTATGTTTAGTTCCTGAAATTCACCTTCATCCATTCAATATCACAAAGATTCTTTCACTTTTTAACTTTCTTGGTTTAAGGTGACCAACTTTTTTACAATGAAAAGGACAAAAAAAAATTGAAGAAAACAATATCATAAATAAAAGAAACATTTTATTAATTGCAACAATAATACTCTATAATATGATAAATGCATAATAAAAACATTTGTAATATTTTATATTATAATTATGCTTACATGCCTATTAATTTTTAATAATAATTGTAAGGAAAAAGTACTCATTTAGATACAAATATGTCACATCACACGCAATGGGTCGACTCTATATTGATCAAATATGGACATTTACAGATTAGTCTTCCAATATCAAAAAAGAGGACATGTCGGAGGACACTTTTCAAGGGAGGACAGAACTTACAAAAGAAGGACTGTCCTCCCTAAAGGAGGACGACTGGTCACCTTATTGCTTTATATTATTTAAATGGCTCTATATCTCTTACATTTATGTCTTTAACCAATTTGGAGCTTGGTTTTTTATAGTCATTATTGGATAGTTACTTCTCAATACTCATTCTCTTGCTCACTAGGTGAGTAGCCTCAGGCTTTGGTTACACACATTGCCACCCAGTGATAAAGGTTACATTTCACAGACTTCCTTTTAGTTAGATGTGACCACATGACTTTGCTCTCAGCAATTAGATATAAACAAAAGTATGTGGGAGGCTGCTGGAAACACTCTTTAAGATAAAAAGAGGCAAGTTCCTCCTTTTCTTCCTTTGATTCTTTCTGCCAGCATCCTGGACTGCTGAAATGGTGGCTGGAATATCAGCAGCCATATTGAATCCTGGCTGGACCTGGAGGGAGGCTGCCTTGTGCTGAGTGGGAGAGCAGAGCTGACAAGGCCTTGATGATACTGTGGGGTGGCAGGATCAGCCTTGCGTCCTCCTGCTGGACTTGTCAGAGGAAAGATAAATAGCTTTTACCTTATTTAACACTGTCACTGTGTTTTGTTTTTGGTTATATATGTATAGCTCAGCCTCATGCTAACTAACATAGTGTAAAGGGCCAACCTTATTTTTCTCCATACAGTGACCCTGTTTTTCCAAACCCATCTGCTTCATGATTTGTCCATTTCCTGTTAGTTGTGATGTTACCTGTAGCATCCACTGGGTATGAGAACAAACGTCGGAGACTTTCAGGAGTTAAGATGTTACTTTATTGGCCAGTTTAACCTGCGCAGGGGCGAACTCCCAAGATGTCCGGAGACACCGTGCCCACAAGGAGCTGCAAACGGAAGCCGCACCTGGAGCTTACAGCCAGGCCCTTATATATCCTAAGTGAGCAAGCATAGCACAGAAGCAGATGTGGCAGTTTAGCTATTGGCTAGGGAGGTCACACGTAGCATAGTAACAGGGGCCGGCATAGCAACAGGGGCTGGTTTTAGCTTAGTGGCGAATTTCAAACCTAAACTTCTGATAAGGGTCTCTGACCTTCTTTGTTCTCAGCCTCACAGGAGCCATATCAGCACTTACTGTTCCTTCAATAGTTACACTCTTTGCAACACTCCCTGTTCCTTCAATAGTTACACTCTTTGGCAGCCCCAGTACTCCTTGAATCAAACATTACCTCCATCATGTGTTAAGTTCTTATACATTCATGAATCTATCTATTGCTAGAATTCCCACACAATTTTATTTGTCTGCTCTTGCACCAGAAAATAGATACAAACTTTATCAAGTGCTTTTCTTCCACTTATTAAAATGATTCTTCTCATTTACCTATTTCTGTAAGGTCAATTTAAGTATAATTCTTGTAAGCAATTTATCAGTGGACATTACCCCAATATTCAGTGTGAAAGTCTGTAGACTACTCAGTGACTTTGTTCCATTTCTATTGATTTCTCTGATTTACATAAATGCTTCTTTTTTCTGATACGTGTTTTCCATCTTTCATTGAATATATTAAAAATTTCCTGTGGTGTTTGAACATCAAACATCTATTGCTATTTTTTTTTTGTATTTTTCTGAAGCTGGAAACTGGGAGGCAGTCAGACAGACTCCCGCATGCGCCCGACCGGGATCCACCCTGCACACCCACCAGGGGGTGATGCTCTGCCCATCTGGTGCTTCACTCTGTTGCGACCAGAGCCACTCTAGCGCCTGGGCCAGAGGCAAGGAGCCATCCCCAGCGCCCGGGCCATCTTTTGCTCCAATGGAGCCTCAGCTACGGGAGGGGAAGAGAGAGACAGAGAGGAAGGAGAGAGGGAGGGGTGGAGAATCAGATGGGCGCTTCTCCTGTGTGCCCTGGCCGGGAATCGAACCCGGGACTTCCACACGACAGGCCGATGCTCTACCACTGAGCCAACCGGCCAGGGCCTCTATTGCTATTTTTATGACAGTTTATTCTAATTTATTATATTTTCACTTATGCTTATTTTTTCTCTACCATTATCTAGAGAAACTATGAAGAAACAAAGAAAACAGGAACTTTAGCATACTCTCATTTTCTTATACTTGACAATCTCCCCCACTGTCACACACACATACACACAAATCCCCCTTCCCCTTCCTATGAGTATCAGCTAAAATTTAGTTCTAGATTATACTGAATATCTTTTTCTTGTTTGTCTTGGCCAAGGTTTAACTAAACAAAAATAAGTCTTGCTATGTTCTTTATTCACCCTTTCTTCTCATATCTTATTGTTTGTATTAATGTCCCTTCTTGCTAGAGTACCTACCCTAAGAGTTCATTCAAAGAGAGTGTTAGTGTGGTAAACTTTCTGAGGCATGTATACCTGATAGTATTTTTATTTCTTTATTACATTTAAATGATAAATTAGTTGATCATAAAGTTTGAGGTTGAAAGTTTTTTTCTTCATTACTTTAAAGAGATTATATATCTGTCTTCTATACAGTTTTGCTGTTGAGAAACCTGGTTTTCTTTTTCTTTGATGTTTTAGAATGGGTTTAGAGTAGATTTTCTTTTCTTTGCCCTATTCAACCATTTAAATCCTAGAGTTTTGGTTGTTCCTTTAATTCTGAGAGACTTTTGGCCATTATTTTCCTAAATGTATTCTTGTTTTTGTTTAATCCTTATCCGCATCTGGGGCTCCCACCCTCAGATAAAAGCTGATCTTTTTTTCCATTTTTTTTAACTTCTCTTTCATTTTCTTCATCTCTTTATCCATTCCTAATGTCTCTGGAAGAGCTCCTTGACCTGATCGTTTTCCATTGATTTGTTTTTTGACTATAATTATTCTGCTAGTAAATCCAGTTGGTGTATTATTCTTCATCACAACATGTTCTAGTGCTTTTTCATAATTGCTTTCCTCTCTCTCATGTTTCCCATATTCTTCCTTATACCTTTGAACATTATTTATTTATTTAAAATTTTTATGTGTTACATTAAGTCTGATATTTGAGAGTCAAGTTTTTTATTATTTCTTTTTCACTGATTTGAAAGAGAAAGAGGAAGAGGGAGAGAGGGTGATGTGCAAGGGGAGAGAGAGAGGGGCCAACAAATCGTTGCTCCACTTAGCTGTTCTATTTTTAGTTGTGCACTCATCGGTTGCCTCTTGCATGTGTCCTTACTGGGGATCAAACCTGTGACCTTGGCATACTGGGACAAAGCTCTATCCATTGAGCAACTCAGCCACAGCCAAGTTTTTCATTATTTGTTTTAATTTTATTGTGAAAATTTATTGATCCACTTTCCACCTTTCCTACCCTGCTCAGCATCCCTGAAAGCTGACTTGTACCAATGATATCAACAGGCTTCCTTGTCCTGTGGGTCAGTTACTGGGGAGACACAGCAGGAGAAGGACAGGAGGAAAGAATGTGAGGTCAAGGGTATTTATTCCCTCAGTTCACTCCCTAGGATGTTGGCCAGGTTCTTGAATAAAGATCAGAAATCCTATCAACACAGCCCTCTCCAAATGACTTTCTCCCTGTGATGCTGAGATGGCCTGCCACACATCCCCCTTTTAGGCCTGTTACTAATATTTTAATACTGTTATTTGCTGCCCATAAAAGTATAAATAAATCTTATTACTGAGGTCTTTTCAAATGATCAGTTTGGATGTGTCACCATTTCCTGCTAGGATCCTGACTAGTATATTCAGCTGTGATGTCTACCTGGAGAGAGGAGCTTATTAGGATCTGAATAGTGTTTCTCCAAGTGAGTTAGGATATAAGGAGCAAACACTCTATCAAGTGATTTGGGAAGAGTGCTCCATGGTGGAGAGGCCCTTGTGTCAAAATCCAGGATGAAGCCACCCCCTGAACCATCCTTTCCACCCTGGGAGTTCAGTCCCTCTCCCCAGGAATGTCGCAGTTGCTCAAACTATGGTGATGGTTTGAAGAAGAGCAGGTTGCTGAGGTGCTTGCCCTTGCCGGCTCATCTGCACTATTGTATTGTCTAACTCTACACTTTCCACAGCTTTCAGGATAGTATCTTACTGTCCCCTGGCTGCAGCAAAGAAGACAATGATTTGCTCAGGCAATCTGGACAGAGTAAAGAGCTCCACCAGAAAATGCCCTGCCAGCTTCTCACCATTTGGGACTTTAGAGCATGCCTCATCATCTACCCGCCCAGCCACAACCACCCTTAAGTTGTGGGAGCCAGCTCTGAGCTGTTTAGCTTCTTTGGGGTTTGGTTTGGGGAAGGGAATCATCAGTGGAATTCTTTAGACCTGTAATTGAATGTGATTGTTCACACAGATACCTATGTTTTGTTAGCATTGATGTTCTCATGGACTAGGGCAATAAGTGCTTGCTCAAGGAATTCTCTCGACTGCTACTGATTCATAGGTTGATTATAGCCAAGGTCAGTCTTCAGAGGTCATCTAATCCCCTAAGAAACTGTGCACCCAACTCCAACACAGAGGAAAAGATTGGAAATGTCTGCCCTAGAGTAGAAAGTCTGGTTCCACCTTTTGTGGTTATGGCATCTTGAATGTTATAGTGGATGTTCCCATGTGCCATGTGCCATCCAAGTTTCCTCTTCAGGAACAAAGAATTTATTACTCCAGCTGCTGGGAGTGCTGTCACAGAGAGCCTTCAGGTGTCAGCTCTTTTGGAGCATAAGAGCTAAAGAGATAAGAAGAAATATGGTGATGATGATGGTGATGATAATCTTGACAACAGTGCTGCTGCTGCTAAGTATAGAGGAGCAATCAAAGCAGTATAACAGTTCCCACTTTGGGTGGCTCCCACTTTTGTCAGGTGTCAGGAAGACAATTTATAATAAAAAGTATAATTGTAAATAAAAGACAATATATGATAAACCACAGCAATTCAGGAACCTGGAGGAACATGCATGATCTCCTTTAGTCAAGGCTACTAGTGGAAGATTCTTGATGTAAGAAGGATTTGTAAAGGGTCGTGAGGCTGGATGAAATTAGCTAGAATATATGCAAATATGGTTGATTTAGAGATTTCTTAACTCTATCAGATATTGTCTGTCTTATCTCAAATAAGATCGATGCATATTTGGGAAAAGTCATTCCTGCAATGACCATACGAGCAGTCAAAGAGCTAAAATTCACCACTAAAAAGTACTTACTCATCCTTCCAACAACCCTGTTGGATAAGTACCATTGTTATTCTCACCTTCCAGATAAAGAAGTGATGCACAGGGTGGGTAAGTGACTTGCCCAGGATTACACAGCTAAATGGGTAGTTGTGTTAGGACCCAAATCCAATGCAGTTTGAGTCAGAGCATATGTTTTTCTACCCTTTTCCGAGGCAAGTACTGCTTTCCTCTGAGACATCAAAAGATGAGAATTGACTTGAATCTATTTATGATGTGCTAGTTAAGGATAAGTTACCATGCCTCTGGGAAGAGGAGCTTGTTTATCATTTCTCATCTTCTCTGCAAAAGCAATTTTGCAGCAGCTGGATTCGCACCACAAGTAAATGAAACAGGTGCTCATTAGAACCCCCAGGCTGGTATAACTCTCACTTTGCAATTACTATCAGAGGTGGAGAAGATGAACAACCTAATGTTCACTATGGGAACTTGGACATCATTTCTATTATGTGGAGTTCATTAACTCAAGTTTCTTTAAACTGAGTTTTATGAAACAGGCAAATGTTCTTGGTGTGGAGGGGCAAAGGGGAAGAAGATGGTATATCTTTTTTAAAAAGCAAAAAAAGAAAGAAAAACAGAAGAAATTAAAAAATATCCCCTGCTCTTCCCTTTTATGGTAATCTATGAAGCACATATGCAGACTACTTCACTGTTTTAAAAGAAAGTTAATTAGATATTTATTTTTGATATGGGACAATACCTTATCTGATGACTGAACTATCTTGAGTTCAGCCTTTGTGGCTTTAATGAGCAAGAAACGTGTGGCATTGTAAGATGTCTGAACAGAACCCAACCAGTTTGCACAGAGACAAATGGGCCTTTACAAACAGGGGAAAGCAGTGGATTGATTGAAGGGATTCCTGAAGTCACTGACTCGTTTTAAGGACTCGTCTTTGGTGAAGTGTCTGCTGCCATTCACCTGTGGGTAAACATGGGACCAAAGTTCTCATTCCCCCAGGATTAATCATTTTCTTTTTTATCTACATCAAAGTCCTTTGACATAGGAAAACTCCCTTTTTTAGTTGAACTTACTGTATGTTTAGGTTTCAATCAATAATAGTAAATATTGATTTGAAAGGTCCATGTTTACTTGAAGGAAAAGGGTTATCATTAGAAAAATTTCAGTTTGCAAAATTTTTATTCTATTTCTTTCTACAAAAGAGGTTTGTTTCAAAATCTTAATAATCTGAGAATTTGGCCAAATCTTCTTCACTGTTTCACTTTCCTATTTCAAAATATTTGAGGATAATTCTGCATGGATTTTGCAGCATGATTATTATAAGTATAGAATCTAGAGTCACAGACATGAGCTGATATATAGTTCCATACCTTGTCACTGTCTAACATTGGGCAAGAGACCAACCTCCATAAAAAGAGATAATGACAAAACCTATATTTTATGGTGATTTTTACTTTCAGAGGATATAATCAATATAAAGAATTTAGTTCAGTGCCTGGCACATAAATGCTTAATAAATATTAGTTACTAATGTTATTGTATTCTTTTAAAATATGCATGTAAATTATAGTGTGTATGTTTGCATAATCTAAACAGTGTTACAGATTACAGAATCTGGATGGATATGGGCTCTGCAGTTTTCGTAAAACATCAATAAATCATAAAAACGCTTGAACAGAGATGTCATTTGTATAGGGATATCAAACACAATATTTAAAAATTAGGCATATGTGTCAAACCAGTTTGGCTTTGTACTTTAAAATGGTGAATATATTTCTGTTTTAAAATTCAAATTCATAAGTGCACAATGCCCAGTATAATTAAAATAATGTGTTTATAAATACATACTAATTAAAATGATGATAAATGCTATTTGAATATGTACACTGTGTATATGTGTTTGTTAATGTGACCATCAGTGTTTCAAATAGGGAGCCATAGACCTGTCAACAGTGACAATGGCTTCCTTTTCATCATAGACAACTGGGGAACTGTAAAAGAATCACTTTTAGTTATATTTTCAAAATGTCTGAGTCTCATCTTGGACATAGTGAATCGCAATTTCCAGACAGTTGATCCAAACATTTGCACTTTTAATACTGCGGTCCTGTCATAAACACCTGGAAAAGTGGGAAATATATAATAGTACGAGTTTTAGATATTGGATAACAGACTATGTGAGACTGTTGTCCACAGACAGAGGCAAACAAATGAGGTGAACACTTCAGTCCCTCCAGTGGCCTGCTGGGGTTGTTTCCAGGCCTCAGCTCAGGTAGAGGGAACCCAAGCAAAGTCTGAGGGTCTCAGTGTGGGGTTTGGGAGGCTCAGGTAGCTAGGATTTATGGAGCAGAGTATCAGAGAGGAGGATGTTGTAGAGAAATCTCTGGAGATTTGCAGAGTAGCTATCTGTGTATGCATATGTGAGTTGAAACTCCATAAGCCTGAGGAAAGACCAACTCTCCACTCTGTATTTCCTCTGCTCTCCCAACCCCAAATAACCACTCAAGATTATTTTTGCCTCCCTGGCTGGGTAGCTCAGTTGGTTAGAGTGTCATCTGATATCCCAAGTTTGTGGGTTCAATTCCAGGTCAGGGCACATATAAGAATAAATTAATGAATGCACAAATAAGAGGAACAACAAATCAATGTTTTTTTTCTCTCCCTCTTTCTCTCTCTAAAATAAATTATTTTGAAAGAGATTATTTTTGTCTGTTTTTGAACTTTTGAAGAGTCATATAATCCATATACTTTTGGAGGTGATTCATTTGTCTGATAGTATCTTTGTGAGGTTGATTCCTGATGTGTGACAGAAGCACATCCATTGTCATTGCTATATGTCTTTTTTATTTAGAAATTAAAATTAATGGGGTGACATTGATAAATAAGAGTACATAGATTACAGGTAAATATTTCCATATCATTTGAATCGTTAATTGTGTTGTGTGCCCATCACCCAAAATCAAATCATTTCCCATCACCATATATCTGTCCTTCTTTATTCCTTTATCCCCAACCCCTCTTTTCCTGTTAACTACTTCACTTTTATCTATGTCCATGAGTCTCAGTTTTACATCCACCAATGTGTGAAATCATATAGTTCTTAGCTTTTTCTGATTTACTTATTTCACTTAGTATAATATTCTCAAGTTCTATCCATGTTGTCGTAAATGGCAATATGTCATTATTCTTATAATGACATGGCTCAGTAGTATTCCATTGTATATCCATTGTACCATATCCTCTTAATCCAATCCTCTATTGAGGGACACTTCGCTTGTTTCCATTTTGGCCACTGTGAATAATGGTGTGAAGAACATGGGGGTGCACATTTCTTTGCATACAAATGTTTCTGAGTTTTTTCGGTAAGATACCCAGTAGAGGGATTGGTGGGTCATATGGTAGTTCTATTCTTAACTTTCTGAGGTACCACCATACTTTCTTTCATAATGGCTGTACCAGTTTACATTCCCACCAGCAGTGAATGAGATTTTCTTTTTCTCCACAGCCTCTCCAACACTTGTTATTACCTATCTTGTTGATAACAGCCAGTCTAACAGGTATGAGGTGGTATCTCATTATAGCCTTGATTTGCATTTCTCTAATACAGTAGTTTTCAAACTGTGCACCAAGGTGTACTGGTGTGTCCTAGAAGATTTTCAGGTGCACGCTATGGTATTCCAGAAAAATATGTGCCTGTTGGGGACCAAAAAACCAAACAGGATTTTTGAAGTTTAGATTTTTGGGGAACAGAGGTGTGGAGAATTGGCTGTAAACTGACAGTCTGCCCAACCCCCCAACTCACTTGCCTGATTATGTTGCAAAAGGTTGTTAAGCTGTGGTGCTGGATTATTTACACTACCCACTATGTTCTCTGGAAAGACAGGAGGCAAGTTTCTTCTATCCTTTGTTTGGTGTAAAGTTAAGATGATATGTATAGTGGGGATTTTCTGCACTTGTTAAAATTCTTGCATTGCCTTGGAAACATGATCAAAGATCTCACTGATTTGCTAATGGCCCACTTTGCCCTATAAATAAAGGAAGATGCAATTTTGAGCATGCTTTGTTCTTGCCAGCAGCAATTACATAACTCTCCTGACCCCGTATTTTCTTAATTCCGCATATTTTCTTAATTCCTCACCATTCCCACTTGGGACCTTGAATTACTAGCTGCGCTGGTTCACGGCATGTGCCCAAATATAAAAATAAATATAGTTACTCTATTATACCATTTCATTATGGAAATACTGCTCTTTATGTTAACACACCATTATTATATTTATTATTAACATATCATTATATTATTTTTAGATAAATACACCCAAATAAAATGGATAGATTTCTCAAAAAGAAGTGTGATATTGAAGAATCCAATTCTAGAAGTGAGCAAATGTTAAGTGTAAATAAAATAGGACTTGAAGGCTGATGGGAAGAATTTAATTTATAGCATTTTCCCTCACTTAACACTGAACACTATGATTTAGTTAGAAACCCATTTATGGAAACTTCAAGTGATTTTGGTTTAACATTAACAGAAGAAGAACTGGCAGCTATATTCACTGATTGTGGATTAATGATTAAACATAAGGAATTGTCTCTTGAAGCCTTTTGGCTTTCTATAAAAGAATAATATGTGGCAATATCTAAAAAAGCTTTGAACAATTTTATTACAATTTTCAAAAATCCTATTTATGTGAATTAGGATTTTCTACGTTCAACTCTATTAAGAGTAAAAAGAGAGGAATTCTTCAACGTATTGATGAGGAAATAAGAGTTTATCTTTCAAATATATGTCCAAACATTGAAGAAATAGCTAGGACACATCAGGCTCATGTTTCTCATAAACACAAGAGAGGAAGAACTTAACACATTTACTTCAGGACCTGCCGAATTTACTAAACCTTACTAAAAATGTATCTATATATAAAAAGATAACTTTTTTGTGTTTTTTTTTTCATTTTTTAACCCCTCTTTTTTACAAATTCTAAAAAGCATAACTCAAAAAATGTAACATAAAAATATTTTTTAATGTCAGAATAAATTTAATTTTGTCATATTTATTTCATTTAATTATCATAAAAGCACACTTGGACTTTATATTTTATTCTTTAATATTTGACTTAATTATTATAGCATATTTCTCAGAAATTTGTATATAATGTTCCTACAATTTTTTGTAGGATTTTAAATGTGCCCAGACTTCAAAAAGTTTGAGAAACACTGCTCTAATAGCTAGCTAAGATGAGCATCTCTGCGTATATCTATATGTTGTCTATATGTTTTCATGGGAGAAGTGTCTGTTCAGGTCCTCTCTCCATTTTTTTTTTTTTTTTTTTTTTTGGAAACGGGGAGAGACAGTCAGACAGACTCCCGCATGCATCCCACCGGGATCCACCTGGCACGCTCTGCCCACCAGGGGGCGATGCTCTGCCCCTCTGGGGCGTCCCTCTGCCATGACCAGAGCCACTCTAGTGCCTGGGGCAGAGGCCAAGGAGCCATCCCCAGCGCCCGGGCCATCTTTGCTCCAATGGAGCCTTGGCTGCAGGAGGGGAAGAGAGAGAGAGAGAGGAAGGAGGGGGGGGGTGGAGAAGCAAATGGGCGCTTCTCCTATGTGCCCTGGCTGGGAATCGAACCCGGGTCCCCCGCATGCCAGGCCGACGCTCTACCGCTGAGCCAACCGGCCAGGGCCCTCTCTCCATTTTTTAATTAGATTGTTTGTTTGTTGTTGAGCTTTGTGATTTCTTTATATATTTTGGACATTAACCCCTTGTCAGAGCTGTTGTTTGCTAACATCATCTCCCATTTAGTTTACTAACTTTTTGTTTTGTTGTCAGTTTCGTTTTCTGTGCAGAAGTTTTTTTAGTTTGATATAGTCCCTTCATTTATTTTTGCCTTTACTTCTTTTGCCTTTGGGGTCATACTCATAAAGTGTTCTTTATTACCAAGGTTCATAAATTTAGTACCTATGTTTTCTCTATGTAATTGAAATTGCAAGTCTCATGGAAAACCTTAGAGTTTAAGAGGTGCATGCCTGTGGGAGAAGAAGGGGGAGAAGGAAAAGTGTGGCATGCTCCCAGGAGGGAGAGTGCCCCAGCTTTTCTAATATGTCTTAGACTTTGTATAGTATTTTCCTCTCAGTACTGCTTTAGTTTCATCACACAAATTTTATTGTTTGCTTTTCATTATTTAGTTCAAGTATTTGTTAATTTATCATTTCTTCTGGGTCACGTTAGTTATATAGAATTGTATTGTTTAAGTTCTAAATATATTGGAGTTCTCTAGTTGTTTTTTATTTAGTTGTAGTATTGCTATTGATAGCTTATACTGCTCATAAAAATTAGGGGATATTTCAAAATAAATATGAAGTGATAAAAAAAGAAGCATTTGATTTTTTTTTTTTTGTATTTTTCTGAAGCTGGAAACGGGGAGAGATAGTCAGACAGACTCCGCATGCACCCGACTGGGATTCACCCGGCACACCCACCAGGGGGGAGGGTGCTCTGCCCCTCCGGGGGGTCGCTCTGCCGCGAGCAGAGCCACTCTAGTGCCTGGGGCAGAGGCCAAGGAGCCATCCCCAGTGCCCAGGCCATTTTTGCTCCAATGGAGCCTTGGCTGTGGGAGGGGAAGAGAGAGACAGAGAGGAAGGAGGGGGTGGGGGTGGAGAAGCAAATGGGCGCTTCTCCTATGTGCCCTGGCCGGGAATCGAACCCGGGTCCCCCGCACGCCAGGCCGACGCTCTACTGCTGACCCAACCGGCCAGGGTCACATTTGATTTTTTATTAAAGAGGAACATCAGAAAAGCAAATGAGAAGTCAAAGAAGGTTGTCTGATTATGCAAATGAGATGCAAAATCAATTATTGTGATTGAGTAGCAAGTGACATATTGGTGGGGGTGAACAGAGCATGTGAAACTGAATGAGAGTGCACACATTGACTGTTCAGTTATGTGTATGGTCACCCAAGACTGCTAAAACACACTGACAGTGATGGGGCATGGACAGGATCAGATTGTCCAGCAGTTCTTGTGAGATCCTCTACCACTCTTGATCCAATGCAACTTCCAGCTCAAGAAGTGCTGTGGGAGGCTTTGGACAGTTTGACAGATGTCTTCCCAGTGCATCCCAAACATGTTCAATGGGATTCAGGTCTGGAGAACATGAAGGCCAGTCCATGTGTTTGATTCCTGCCTCCTGAAGCATGTTGTTGACGAAATGCACATGGTGGGGCCTTGTATTATCGTCCATGAAAAGAAAGTTGTTTCGAAACTGCTCCAGCATAGGGTACCACTAGAGGGTGCAGGACCTCATCTTGATATCTGACAGCAGTCGGTGATCCATTTCTGATGACGTGGAGGCCAGTACCACCACCAATGTTGATGCCAGTGCACACCATGATTCCACCACTACCAAAGGAGTCCCTATCTCACATGAAATGTGGATTCTCCCATGTTCCTTGTTCACACCAGATCAAGACATGATGACTGTCAGGCTGCAGACTGAACTGTGACTCATCAGAGAAGAGGACAGTTGACCACTCATCGCAGGTTCAATGATGATGTTCATCAGCCTACCACCTATGGGTTATACAGTGTTCAGCAGATAAAGGAATGCATACCACTGGTTGCTGGGCATACAGTTCAACATGATGGAGCCAATTTCATATGGTCTGGGTGCATATCTGTCATCTAGTGGCAGCAAGAAACTATCCCTGCAGCTCTGTTGCATTGCTTCGCCTGTTCCTTCTTGCCAGTAAGGTCAAGTAGAGGTCATCTCTTGCTGTTGTGGCAGATGGGCGACTCTGCCCTCATCTATTTTGTACTGTGCCAGTCTCTTGAAAGTGACTCCACAGTCTGCTAATCATGCTTTGGGATGTTCCAAGTGCTGTTACCACTGTCATCTGTGTTTGACCAGCTTCAAGACGTCCTGTGGCTCTCCAGGCTTCGCATTCAGGCAAATGGTGTTGCAGGGGCATTGCAAGGGCTGGGAAATTACAGGATGTGCACCTTCAAGATCAGGAAACTTGCAGTACTTTCAGTCTTTTGTACAGTGCATTTTCACTAATGAAAAAAATTGGTTTTGCATCTCATTTGCATAATCAAACAACTTTCTTTGACTTGTTTGCTTTTTGGATGTTTTTGTTTAATAAAATAAAACTAAATGCTTCTTTTTTTAATTGCTTCATATTTATTTTGAAATATTCCTTAATTTTTGTGAACAGTGAATTTGTACTATGGTTAAAGAAATACTCTCTAATTTTAACCTTATGAAATTTGTTAGAGTAGCTGATGAACTAGCATCTATTCAATTTTGGTAAGTGAAATTACACTTGTTGGGTGTATTGTTCTATGTATGTCAGTTAGGTCAAGTGTATTAGTCATCAAGTTCTTAATATCAGTTATTATTAATATTAAGATTTACCAGCTAAATCTTTTTTATTTCTCTGCTGAAATTTGGTATTTTGTTCTTTTAGGTCCTTGGAGGTATTATTTTGAAGTTCATGTCTGGTAACTGCATTGGACAGAATAATAAACATCCACCATATGTTTTCATATCTTGGTTTTAGTTAGGTTTCATCTTCTCAAATACCTAGGCATTTTTGATTGGGCACCAGACACTGTACATAAAAAATGGAGAGGAAATTGAAGCTCTGGGTAATGTTATCTTCCTTCAGAGATATTTTTCTTTTACTTCTGGAAGTTGACCTTGAGCGAGGGCCTCCATGTCACCTTGCAAACAGAAGTTGAAATGATTTGAAATGTCAGTATCTAAGAGAGCTTTTCTATTTCCCTTTTACTCTTACTCTAAGTGTACATCTCTCTGGGGTTCCAACTCACCTCTAGAAATAGATTTATTTTCTTTGGCAACTCTTGAACTTCAGTTTTTGCCTCCTAGACCTGTGTCTGCTAAAAGCTCTGCTCAGCTTATCTACTGCTTGTAAAAATGTCACCTCTCTTGAAAAGACTGTGGCATAAAATGCCAGACTCACCTTTGGGCTCCCTCCCTCTCACTAAGGTATTTCCCCATGTGTCTTAGGTGGTGTGGTATGGTGTGGTGTGTGTGTGTGTGTGTGTGTGTGTGTGTGTGTGTGTGTGTTCTAGGTTTTCTAGTTCTCAATGGGGAGTTTGGTCCAAATAACTAAGTATTTTTATTCTAATTTTTATAGAACAATAGTTTTTGAATACAGAAGGTATACTTTCATTAGGCACATGTATAATTACTTTACACAATTTATATCTTATTAAATTCCAGCTAATTCTTCTGCTTATTGGTGTACTTTTTAGGTATACCATCTTATCATTTGACAGGTACATATTCAGAACTGATCACTCCTGAAATAGTACTTCCAAAACATGGTCCTTAAACCTTTTAGAAGAATCCCAGTAAAACAATTATGAGTTAGAAAGGGTCCCAGTAGAAAATAGAAGGCATACTCAAATAAAGATATTTGAGAAGGGTTTAATAAAGAGATATTATAGATGTTATGGAAATCACAAGGGAGATAACTATTATCATTCCTAACATTAAAAGGGCAAGATGAGGGAATGGTTTCCAGGACCCAGAAGTAAGCAATACATAGAATAGGCCCCCTTGAGAGGACTGATGACTATAGGATGAAGGACAAAGCCAGTTTGAGGTAACTCCACAGAAAACAAATAACTGATTATTGATGGCTAAAAAATAAGACACTTAGACCAGAGAATTTTAATCTAACAGAGTAATCTCATCTCACCTTATGTGTTAATTGGTTCAATAAAAACAGACTGATGTCTGGAACTCTCCTGGCAGATTTGGGAGCTAAAAAATGATTGGTGTTGTTTTCAGTCACTAGGCTGTAGGCTGGCGTGCCACACTGTTGTAGAGCTGTCCCTGGAGAGCCCGAGCTCTAAGTCGATCAGGCATCCCTGATTTGACTTCCCTGCACAGTGGGACACTCCTGCTTATCAGCAGAGCTGGCAGCTTCTTAGAGACTACTCTTGAGGCAGCTATGAAGATTCTACTTATCAGTGCCAACACCAACTGCCACTGGAGGAAAGACATAACTGACACACAAGTTAGTTGCTAGAATCACACTGGCAGTTTATTACTCACAAATCCTTTTGGCGTGCTTGGGTACAGCTTAAGGGGGCTCCGTTGGTGTGCTCCTCTCAGCTGTCCTTGATCAGAGTGGTGTGAAGACAGTCCACATTCAACGTTGGAGTCTGGGCAACTGCTGCAGCAAGGGGACCCCTCAGCTTTAGTACCTTTTCTGGCCAACGTTGTCTAACAGGTGTCAATCTATAGGATTATCACCTCAAACCACCTTTTGGGGAGTTCTTCTCAGGGAGCCCTTTCTATGTTAATCTACTGAAATGTCACATTAAGCCACTTTTAAGGTGTTCCTAGGAAAGCTTCTTATTTATGTTAACCTACAGAGTTATGACATCAAGCCACTTTTTATCTATATATAACTTCACACACACACTAACTGAGCCCTGAGCCAAAGGCAGAGTCTACCTATCACGTCTGTACACACTAGATTAATTCCTATCCTGATGGCATAGCCTTATTTACTTTCCTTAATTGCTTTTAATATTATATCTAAATTATTTCTATATATCCTCCATATTTTTCTATATTCCTTTATATTTAATTTCTATAACATTATATTACTGTAACAGTAGCTGATGCAGATTTTGGTCCCTGTGCCCAATTTGGGTCCTGCTGCCATAAGTAAAACCCAAAACATACGATTGGCTTTGGCACTGGGGGAAGCTGGAAGGTACACAAAGGAAATGTTAGTGAGAACACTGTTTGCAGAAACCTAAAAGGCCCCACGGAAGCAGTCATTAGAACCTAAAAGAAGGAAAGAAAAATATCGAAAGCTGGACAAATAGGGGCTCTTGTTACGTGGTAACAGAATATAAAATGTAGAAAATATGATAATAAACTTAGTGTTCTAGCTAAGAAAGTTTCCAGGAAGAGCACGGAGGATTCGGCTTGAGTGTTGAGCTACCTATAATAAAGTGGGAGAAGAGAGATGAAACCAAAGGAGCTGTGCGGGCAGAGCTCGGAGATGGCCCATGACCGTCACCTCGTGGGGCTGCATGCATGATTAGGGTACATTTTGTGGTAAAAGAAATGTCACAGATGTAATTAGAGTTCCTAATCAGTTAACTCTGAGTTAATCAAAAGATTACCCTATGTGGGCTTGACTTAATCAGGTAAACCCTTAAAAGAGACTTATCCCGGCCCTGGCCGGTTGGCTCAGCGGTAGAGCGTCGGCCTGGCGTGCGGGGGACCTGGGTTCGATTCCCAGCCAGGGCACATAGGAGAAGCGCCCATTTGCTTCTCCACCTCCCCCCCCTCCTTCCTCTCTGTCTCTCTCTTCCCCTCCCACAGCCAAGGCTCCATTGGAGCAAAGATGGCCCGGGCGCTGGGGATGGCTCCTTGGCCTCTGCCTCAGGTGCTAGAGTGGCTCTGGTCGCAGCAGAGCGACGCCCTGGAGGGGCAGAGCATCGCCCCCTGGTGGGCAGAGCGTCGCCCCTGGTGGGTGTGCCGGGTGGATCCCCGTCGGGCGCATGCGGGAGTCTGTCTGACTGTCTCTCCCCGTTTCCAGCTTCAGAAAAATACAAAAAAAAAAAAAAGAGAGACTTATCCCTTTGATGTAAACAGTGCCAGGAAATGAGTTCTGCCGTCAACCAGGGAGCAAGACGTAGGGCTTCCCCAGTTATGCCTGCGCATGGGAGGGGCTGGCTGGAACCTGCTCCCCTCCCAGGAGACCAGAGCAGAGCACCCAGCTAATCCGTGCTGGATCCCAATCTAGAGACATAGAGGGGTAATGAGTTTGTGTTGCTTTACGCTACTAAGTTTGTGTTAATTTGTTACACAGAAATAGAAAACTAATATAGCAATTGTTCAGTTTTAAAGCAAAATTTGAAGAAATATAAAGAAGTCAGGACTTTATAGATTTGAAAATAAAATTATGGGTTTTTTTATTAATCTCTTAAGATGGCAAACTATTCTCAAATTAATAGTTTTTAAGCTAAAAGTAAACAATTAGCTTCTTTGGTTAATCTATAATTGAGGCAGTATACTGTAGTGGTTAACTTGCTTGGGTTGAATTCTAGTCCTGCCTTTTATTAGCTGTGTGACCCTTGATAAGTTATTTAAACACTCTGCCTTAGTTTCTAAATCTGTAAAATGGGATTATTTACCTCAATCTTATTCTGATTAAATGAGGCCATACAGTACAAATAAAACACTTGGGACTTTTTATATGCTAAGTAAATAATTAGTGATTATTATAAATACTAGCTTTTTTTTTCTTTTTTTTTACTTTTTACTTTTGTTTTATTTCTTATGGAGCATTAAAGGCCAAGTCTATTTTTCAGAGAGTAGAACATATAGGAGAAAGAATAAATAAAAGGGAGAGTTGGTAAAGAAGGTCAGGTACACATTTGAATTATTTTAATCTGTTATTTTTGTAATGTTATTTGGCAGAAAAATAATTTTCTGTTCTCAGTATGAATTTTTAAAAAAGGAAAGAAAGAATTGACTTCCAGGGAAAGATCAATCAAGGATGGTCTCGAGATTCCTTTTTACACCTCAGAATGATTTAAGGTGTCATGTTATAAATTTTTTTAAACAGACAAAAGACTTAAAGATCTTAGGGTGTGCCTCACATACTCTGTTAAATGATGGAGCTTCTTAGAATTTCAAGAGCTTGTCATACAGCAGCTTCCTAAGGACTCCAAGATGGAAGAGAGTTTATCTTAAAGAGATGTGAGATTGTGGCTTTCCTAAAAGGATTGAAAGTCAATATGGTTCATGGAGAACACCAGAATATTTAGAGAGCTGCACCAGTGGATGCACTGGCAGCTTGGACTGAGAAATGAGCGAGGTAGCAGTGCCCGGCATTCAGCAGGAGGAAGACACGCACCTGACCTTCTCCCATCTCTGCAGACCGGTGAGCCACCACCTCCGGTGCTCCCCTTTTCTAGCTTCAACCTTTGAATCAGCCTCGTGACCTTCAATCTTCTGTCCTCCATGACAGCCAGTAGCAGAACAAAGCCAAGGTTCTTTCTGTCTGCATTGAAGTCAGTGGTGGGATTCAGCTGGTTTGCACCAGTTCAGGAGAACTGATAATATTTTGTTGAGTTCGGAGAACTGGTTGTTAAAATGGCACTTGTCATCAGGGTTCTCTCTAAGGTGGGTGCCTGGGCAGCTGCCCAATGTGGTAATCATAAATTTACATTTCTTACTCTTTTTTAACATTCATCTGCACAATGGCATATTCTAAGCTCGTGTAGTAATGTTCATTCTTTCCATAGGTGAAAAAAATGGCAAGTGAGGATGCCAATCAAGAAGCAATATGGAAATATCTTAAATAACAATTTTATCATTTTTGTCAGGTATTATTTAATATTTTTTCATTAATATATATTTTAAAACTCTTATAACATAATCTAGTTTTGTGTGTCTCTTTTATTATTCTTATTTAAGTATTAAATGCATGAAATAATAAACTACCCTTTGGTATATATTTTTTTATACTTAACAATGGTCCTTAGGACAGAGAACCGGTTGTTAAATTATTAGACTCCCACCACTGCTTGAAGCCCATGGTCTCTGAGGGATCTATGCCACCCTGAGGGTGAAAAGCTATTGACACAAGCTTTTGTACTTAGATCGCTTTTCTGACTGAGGTGCCCTTGGGTTACTGCAGACATTTCTAAGACTCAGGCAAGCAAATTTGTGAGGGAGGGGTTGACCAGCTGGCTCCTTCTGTTCTGCCTTCAGCACCCCCCATCCTTCTCATCATTAAGTACATATATGTAAACACGGAAAATGTGTGCAACTGTGTGCGTGTGTTTAGGTATCTGTCCAAGAGCATCTTCATGCAAGTCTTTCTAAGCTCTCCTCCCCAAACTGACACATGTGGTTTTCTTCAATGGAAGAGCTTCTTCTGCCCCTTTGTAACCAAATTCACTCCCCTAGTATAAAAGAAACGAGGGCGTGGAAGAGCTCTTTTGTAAACACAGGGCATGTATGACAATGAGGTGCTCATATCAGACAATGGCTAAGACCTGTTTTACTAATGAGTCCCTCAGCATGGCATCCCCATGGGCCAGACCCTTGGTAACCACCTGCGGACATCCCAAATGTGGTCCCTGAAATCCCAGGATGCCCTCCTAAGTGCAGGCCCAGCATCTGCACAGATACAGAGCAAAAGCAAAAAAGGAATCCATCACTCAAGCACATTTTTCTCAGCGACACCATATAGCAGACAGTGTGGCTGACTGAACTGCATAACCCTCCCTCCGACCACCCAACCAGAAGCACACCAGTTCTCAAAGTGAGCGTCCAAGAGGAGACTTGTCTGAAATGTGCTGTGTGTGTGTCCTTTCCTTTCCCGAGGGAAAACCTGCTTAACTTTGGGTTTCACCACTCATAAATTATCACGTTATTTCTCACTTATGGTGAAAATATCAGTCTGGTTGGTGTAAGTACCCACACATCAGCTGAGACAGAAGAGAGCTAAATTTACAAAACATTAAATCAATAAGCATGTGTGAATGGGTAAACAGCATGAGATCCTTCACTTAATAAGGCCACAGCACTACTGTTAATCATCTGTTTTGCATCTTCTGAAGTGTTTTTTCTTATGATTTTATAGTGTAGCTAGAAGCCTAGATAAGGAAAGGTCCTATCCATCAGAAGAAGAGAACAGTGTACCTCAAAGTAGAAAATGAGAAATATTCTTGGGGAGATGAAGCCATGGAAATATTTAAAGCATTGCAGCCATTGCAAGATGCTGTATTTATTAAGCAAGAAATAACTGCAGCGCCTTTTCTTTGTTTGGGAAATCCTGGAATAGACAAGGCTGCCAGCTGTCTTGGGAAAATATCAATCTTCCAGATGGGGAGTGGAGAAAACTGTAGAAACAAATTAATAAAAATAGCATTTCTCCTCCCTGTTCTGTTCTAGGGCTCCCGCAAGACATGACTGTAAACCCACAAGAACAGGCTGACAACCTCTTCATGTTAAAAATATCCCTCGGTGGAGAAGTACCTGTCCCCATGTAAAGCCAGTAACCACGACCACCGTCACAGCCGCCTGGCCCATGCAGGTTTGCATTTGATTCAGACAGACGGTAATGAAACCAAGAACTGGTGGGCCATTAGCTTTAATTCTAGCTTGTACTCAGTGAGCAAGTAAAAACACACATTGGGCTCCAAAACCCACTCATTCAGTGCTCACAAAGCTACTGACTTTATCTGAGTTTCCTAGAATCAAAGGTTTCTAGTTCACCAGCCTTATTCACCTCTGTTTCCCATCTCCTCCTCTCTGCACAAACTCTGCACAAACTGGCTTTTCCATCAGCAATCTGCCATCTTGGCTACTTCTCCTCTCCTCCATGTGGCTTTCTCTTCTCTTCTCTTGAATGCTAATCTTAGGAACTGAGAGAGAGCAAGCTCCCGGTCTGCCCCCTTTTATAGTGTAGAAATCAAAACCTTTAATCCAATATACAAACAAGGAAGTCTCTGATACAAAGTCACTTATCTGAGGCATAATGGGATTCCTCATGAGAGTGCACCACCCACATCATGCACTCAGTCAAGGGTGTGGGGAAAAGCTTAGTCTTAAAACTAAGCCTTAGGCTATAATGACCGGGCCTGCTTACAGCCTGTCTCCCACACCCAATGCAAACTAAAAGTGAGCAAACATATGTATCATATTTATAAACTTATCTGACCAACACCCCACCAGGGACTATCCTTTTACATCACTAAACAAGGATCATAACAGGCTAATTTGCAGTATTTAAACTGCATTATTTATCAATGCCTAGAACTTTTTCTAAGTATAGTGTACTGGAGGGGACCTTACATGAGAGATTCCATCTGGGGCAGATATTAATAACTACTACAAGTCGGTGGGAGCCACAGTCCTAAACAGTTCTGTGCAAATGTGAAGAAGGACAATAGTGTAGAGAGAACTGAGCTGCCAGCACAACCCACTCGGCTTGGAGTTAGCAAGGGTAGGAGAGTGATAGGGAGATGGGAGACATGGCATTAATTGAAAGTCTGTGTAAACACATAGAACAGACTGCCTGAGAGAAGGTTGCTGGGTGGACCCTGGACTCTCTACTCCTTCATCAGACCAGCATATAAGCCAACTCTCAGCCACTTACTCTAAAACAAACCCTTAGTGTTGATGCCTCCACCCTCTCCCTACCACCAATACCACAGAGAGACACAGCTCCTAGACAACTTTTCTACTCACAGATTAGAATGAGCAAGAAAATATACCAACATTTGCAATGGGAGAAAGTCCATATTTGCTATTTAGAAAGAGTAATTTTGTAGTAAGGTACCAAAAAGCTGAAAAATTAATATTGATATTCTAGAAAGAAAGGTCAGGCTTTCCTGTCCCATCCTTCCTTTGGAGAGGGGAGAGAGAAGAATGTAGAAGATTCTGGATTGCAAGAACAATGAGTCATTTAGTTTTAAATCTAAAATAAAGGTTAACCTAGAAACTTCTTCTCTTTCACTGGGAGACAGAATCTACATACCACCCTATATTGATTGTAATTCCTCCCCCTTTCCTGGAATCCTGAGCATAACATACCCTTAGGCAAAAAAGGGAAGAGGAACCCTGAAAGATCTGTAAATATCTTTGATTATGTTACTTTAAAAGTCTTAATGTTTCTGTGTATCTCCTAAACAAATGTTGTAAGCTTGTGCCATAATGTCATGCTCTCCCCCCACCTGTCTGTGATCAAAGGTATATAACCAGCTCCTGAAAGGTATTTTGGCACAAATGATTTGGGTTTGCAACTGTCCCATGTAAGCCATATGTGGCCGGCATATTTAATAAATCTCCTCCTTTAATAAAACTCTTCAAAATTCATCTGGACTTGGTGTCTCTACGTGAACCCACAGAAGTGAGGTACAGTACTTTTCAGCATCTGGGTACAGTACTTTACAACAATTTAGTTCATGTTTACATGTGAATGGACAATGAATCATATCAAGAAACCAGAATCATAAAATTGAAACTTCAAGATAAAGGCAAAATCTGATCCCCAATAAATATGAGGTAATTTAGGAAATAGGAAATAATAGAAAAAAAGCAAAACTAAAAATTTATTTTCAATAATACTCAAGAATATAATTTTAAGTGTATGTATGTTTTTAAAATCTATAAAATATCTGAATAAGCCATAAGAAATTAATAACAAGGTTGTCTGTGGGACTGGGAACTGGGTGAGAAAGAACTTACTTTTTTTTAAACCTATTGAGTTATGTCCCAAGAGCATGCATTACTATTGAAATTAATAGATTAATAAAATATAATCTATTCATAAATTAAGAACAAAGTACTATAGAAAAGGAATAATCAGAGGACAAGAAGGAGCTTTTAGAAAATAAAAACATTATTACATTGCCTGACCAGGCAGTGGCACAGTGGATAGAGCATCGGACTGGGATGCGGAGGACCCAGGTTTGAGACCCTGAGGTCGCCAGCTTGAGCACCGGCTCATCTGGTTTGAACAACAACAAAAAAAAAGCTCACCAGCTTGGACCCAAGGTTGCTGGCTAGAGCAAGGGGTTACTCGGTCTGCTGAAGGTCCGTGGTCAAGGCACATATGAGAAAGCAATCAATGAACAACTAAGGTGTCACAATGAAAAACTGATGATTGATGCTTCTCATCTCTCTCCGTTCCTGTCTGTCTGTCCCTATCTATCCCTCTGACTCTCTCTCTGTCTCTGTAAATAAATAAATAAATAAATAAATAAATAAATAAATACATACATGCATATCTTAAAAAAACATTATTACATTAAAAACATTTTTTTCTATTGATTTGAAAGAGAGAGAGAGAAAGAGAGGGGGTGGGGAGGACAGAGAGAGAAAGAAGCATTAACTCATTGTTTCACTTAGTTGTTCCATTTTAGTTGTTGTACATGACCAGGGGTCAAACTTGTGACCACTGGCGCACCAAGCCAATGCTTTATTTACCAAGCCACCTGGCCAGAGCCAAAAACATTACTGATGAGATAAAGAAGAATTGGGATAACAGCAAATATACACTAGAATGAGCTTCATAAAAGGAAAACAGAAGGGGAAAAAAAGATAGTATCAAAGAAATAACAAGTATCTGAGAAATCTTCTCAGAGCTAAAGAAACATGAATTTTTAAATTGAAATTGCCTTTTTCATAATTCTTTTACTGTTTTAAAACATAACTGCATAAGACTAGAATTATAAAACTACATCAATAGATTATAACATGTAAAGGTGTAATTTTTATGACAATAATAGTCTAAGAAGGAATACATATTGGAGGAAACTTTTTATATCATATTGAAATTAAGTTAGTATCAACTTGAAGTAAATTATTTTAAATTAAGATGGAATTTATTCACCAAATTCTGAGAAGGGTGAATGAAAAAGATCCACAAATAGACATATCATTGTGAAATTTCAGAACTCCAAGGATATGGAAGTGATTCTAAATACTTCATAGAAGAAAAAGAAGTCACCCCATAAAGGAGTAAGAATCAAAACTGGCATGAATCAACACCTTCAAAATTCTGAGGAACAGCCTGACCAGGCAGTGGCACAATGGATAGAGCATCAGACTGTGATGCAGAGAATCCAGGTTCAAAACTTTGAGGTCTCTGGCTTAAACACAAGCTCATTCAGCTTGATCATGGGCTCACCAGCTTGAGCACAGGGATGGTGGCTTGAGCATAGGATTATAGACATGACATCATGGTCACTCACCTGAGCCCAGAGGTCACTGGCTTGAAGCCCAAGGTCACTGGCTTGAGCTCAAGGTTGCTGGCTTGAGCAATGGGTCACTCACTCTGCTGTAGCCCCCCAGTCAAGACATATATGAGAAAGCAATCAATGAATAACTAAGGTGCCACAACTATGAGTTGGTGCCTCTCATCTCTCTCCCTTCCTATCCATCTGTTCCTATCTGCCCCTCTCTCTGTCTCTCTCCCTATTTTGGTGCAAAAAAAAAAAATGTCCGAGGAACGTAATCTTCAAGCTACAAATCTATATCCAATCAAATCATCATCAACAGTGGTGGTAACATAATGACAATTTTAGATATTTAAAGTCTCAGAAAATATACTTGTAAAATAGTCCATCTGTTATAAAGTACTGCACCCCAGATTCTGAAAGGCACTGTACCTCACTTCATCAAGTTCATGTAGAGACACCCAGTCCAGATAAGTTTTGAAGAGTTTTATTAAAGGAAGAGATTTATTAAATATGCCAGCCACATATGGCTGACACAGGGCAACAGACCCAAGTTGTGTGTGAGCCCCCAAAATAGTTCAGGGGCTGTTTATACACCCTTAATCACACACAGGAGGGAGAAAGCATGACATCATGGCACAAGCTGACAACATTTGTTTAGGGGATACACAGAAACATTAAGACTTTCAAGGTAACACAATCAAAGATGTTTACAAATCTTTCAGGGTTCATCTTCCCTCACTAGCCTAGAGGTATTTTACTCTCAAGATTCCAGGGAGGGGGAGGAACTACAATCAATGCAAGGTGGTATGTAAATACTGCCTCCTATTGAAAGAGAAGAGGTTTCTCAGTTAACCTTTATTTTAGATTTAAAACTAAATGACTCATTGTTCTTGCAATCCAGAAACTTCTACATTCTTCTCCCTCCCATCCCTGAAGGAGGGATGGGACAGGAAAGCCTGATAGGAAAGCCTGACCTTTCCTCCCAGAATATCAATATTAATTTTCAGCTTTTTGGTACCTTACAACACATCTAAAGAATATTATTTGGAAAAAAAAATTAAAAAGTAACAAAACAGAGTGGTAAGGTGCAAAAACTGTGGCACTTAACTCAGGTGCACACTCAAAAGAACTCCCAAGAGAAGAATTCTGTAGCAGGCTAGAAAACAGTTGGCCCAAATTAGAACAGCAAGCTAGGGGCTCCTATAAGAATGTATTTAAGTGGAAACCAAAGGAGAACAGTGGTAGCTTTACCTATATCAGACAAAATGCCATCAATATCTCCTCTTCCTCTGATTTATTCACCTGACAGTAAAAAACAATGCAGGTTAAACTCAATTCTCTGCTTGTGCTGTGTGTCTGCGCATCAGCAGCTGTTCGTGTCTGGGGAAACAATTGCAGCTGGGATGATTGTTTCCAAGCACAGGATCACAAATGTCTGCGGTGCCCTCAGCACAGACCATCAGTGCCATGATATTTAAATGTTCAGTCTCTGTCTCCCAACCAACTACTTTACACTCTCTTCTCCACCCCCCAAACCTCATACAGCTGTTTCCCATTCCTCACTCTTAGCTGATAATCTAATTATTGATTTATTGATACAGTATGCACATTATTCTATATGATTCTCTTCATGACTACAATTGACTGGATCAGTGAGGTCATGTGCAGACACACACGTGAAACCCCATGTGATTCCGAGGGCAGAGAGAGCCTGTCTGCAGAGAAAGAGAAGGAGAATGCAAGCACACAGGGAGATCAGACAGAAAGTGGAGAGAATCCAGCTGCGCTCGCATTTTCTGGTTTCACATTCTTCCTGAGGTTCAACAGCTTTTTTGCTCTGAATAATGAATGTTGGGCAGATAAAATATATTATGCTCACTTTGTTAAAGATGGCACTGCACACGTGGAAGCCCATCTCCCAGGTGATGATATTAGTTGCCCTTCCTGCTTGGGATGGGTGTGATTATGTTAATATGTGTTGGGGGAGGGCTTTCAAACCAAAAGGTTTTAAAAGGAAGAGAGATCACGTTGTTCCGGGGAAGAGTGATTACTTTCTAGGAGGAGCCCATGCTGTAGGACAGCAGAGTAAGGCCACGTGGAGGAGAGGAGAAGCAGCTAAGATGGCAGAGTACTGAAGGAGAAGCCAGTTTGTGCAGAGTTTGTGCAGAGAGAAGGAGATGGGGAACAGAGGTGAATGAGACTGGTGAGGTAGAACCTTTGATTCTAGGAAACTCGGATAAGTCAGTAGCTTTGTGAGTGCTGAATGAGTGGGTTTTGGAGCCCAGTGTGTGCTATTATTGATACTTGCCTGCCCAGTGCAAGCTAGGATTAAAGATAATGACCCACCAGTTCATGGCTCTGTTGTTTCATTACCATCTGTCCAAATTCAATGCAAACCTGCATGGGCCGGGTGGCTGTATGGTGGCCGTGGCTACTGGCCATAAAATGAACAATCTCTGTATCTTCATGTGAAACTCCACTCTTCACTCAACACCCCTCACCACCAGCTTCAATGGGTTTCAGCTGGCTAATACAGGGATCTGAATATTGTATGGCCCATTTGGGACTTTTCAAACTGTCTTCTGACCAGTGGTCCCAACCTTTTTTGGGCCATGGACCGGTTTAATGTCAGAAAATATTTTCATGGACCGGCCTTTAGGGTGGGATGGATAAATGTATCACGTGACCGAGACAAGCGTCAAGAGTGAGTCTTAGATGGATGTAACAGAGGGAATCTGGTCATTTTTTAAAAATAAAACATCGTTCAGACTTCAACATAAATAAAATGGAAATAATGTAAGTTATTTATTCTTTCTCTGCGGACTGATACCAAATGGCCCATGGACTGGTACTAGTCTGCGGCCTGGGGGTTGGGGACCACTGTTTTAGACAAATCCCCGTAATTCAAATGGTAGGTTTCTGGACTAGGTCAATGCACCTTTCCTCTACACCAAGTTCTGAACGAGAAGATAAAGAAGTCAGGTAATAGAAAAGTATCAGGCCTATTACTGGTTACTGTTGAATCAGATGATGTAACTTATCAGGTGTATGACAAGAGAGAATTTTCTAATACTGAATCCCAGAATTTGACCACTTACCCACCTGTCACAGGTAGCACAGGAAATTGTGACATCCTCCTGCAGTGGCAGAGCCTTTGCCACTAAGTTTACCTTGTGGTACATTTTCTCTGTAACCAAACAAATCCCAAAGAAAAAAGAGGAGAAGAGGAACTAAGCTACATAATCACGTGCTGTAAGGCCATTGGCCGTCGTGGCCATGCAGGTTCCCTCTGTATTTGGGCAGACAGTAAAAGAACTGTGGAGCCAGAGGATAGTGGGCCATTCTGTTTATTAAAGTCTCCTAACTGTGGATGAGCAAACAGGCAGGGAAGACTTCTTCCCTCTTACTCAGGGATCCCAAAGCCCCCACTCATTCTCTGGACTCTCCCCAACTCACAAGCCCCCACCAGCCTCAGCACCCTCTTTCTCTCTCTCTGCACACAACTCTCTCTCTCTCTCTCTGGATTCTCTCTGCACTCCTCTGCCCAGCAAAACATGCTGGTGAAAAAACCCTTTCTACAGTAAACAATAGCGAATAATCACCCCTCCCAAACAAGAAGTCGGTCTGCAATTTGCAATCTGCTGCCCTGAGGGCAAGCACCACAGCCTTCCAAAGACTATACACACAAGGCATGGCCCCAATATCAGCGAGCAAACCTAAAAAGAATTTGTTACAAATGTGTTTGCCCAACATGGTCCTTGCTGCTAACATCACTCAGCAGATAAGAAACTCCTCTCTTGGGGGTGAAGAAGGCGTGAGAGAGTCCAGGAGTGCTTTGTAATAGGTGTACCTCCACAAGGACAGAAACCTATAGAGGGGGAAATACTTAGCCCTGTGTAGTCCCATGCCTGGTAAATTGCTAATTCCCTATTCGATATTGTGTCCTTCACATGCACAGAGCAGGAACCTCCTTTTGTTTATACACTAATGCAGCAATAGGCTGCCATTATGGAAATAAGAAGGTACACAGAAAATCAGTGGATAATAGGAAAATCTTTTGGGACCTCTTTTAAAATAGAGATTTCTATATAGGAGAATATCTTTGTGACTTGGCAGTAGAAAGAAATTATTTTTCAAACAGAAGACACATGAACCACAACCTATTAACTAAAAGTCTGATAAATTTGTCTACCTCATAATTAAAATCTTCTATGCCAAAAAGGATACCATAAACAAAAGCAAGAGACTAAGGAAGATACTTATAACATGTTAAAATAACATTTTGGAATATATAAAGTTCCTACAAATCTGTAAAAAAAAAACCAACCTAATACAAACTGGACATATGATCTCATGAGGCAATTGATTGACGATGAAAATAAAATGACAACTAGTATGTGAAAATACTGAGTGGAAGGATGCATTCTAAATTACAATGGTGGTTGCTTCTGGACCCATAATATCAAACATCTAGTGAGGGAGAGTACTAGGAAAGAACAAAGAGGAGTTGTATTCGTGTAAAGCCAGTATCCACAGCCACCATCACAGCCGCCTGGCCCATGCAGGTTCGCATTGGATTCAGACAGATGGTAATGAAACAACAGAGCCACTGGTGGGCCATCATCTTTAATCCTGGCTTGCACTTGGTGGGCAAGTAAAAACACACACTGGGCTCCAAAACCCACTCATTCAGGGCTCACAAAGCTACTGATTTATCCTAGTTTCCTAGAATCAAAGGTTTCTAGCTCACTATCCTTATTCACCTCTGTTCCCCATCTCCTTCTCTCTGCACAAGCTCTGCACAAACTGGCTTCTCCTTCAACACTTCGCCATCTTGGCTGCTTCTCCTGGCCTCCTAAATGTGGCCTCTCTCTGCTCTACTCTCTGCTCTCTCCTCTAATGCTAATCTCAGGAACAGAGAGAGCAAGCTCCCAGTCTGCCCCCTTTTATAGTGCAGAAATCAAAACCTCTAATCCAATATACAAAATAGGGAAGTCTCTAACACAAAGTCACTTATCTGAGGCATGATGGGATTGTACCACCCCACATCAAAAAGGGTGGGAAAGGCTTAGTCCTAAAACCAAGCCCCAGGCTACAAGAATCCTGCCTGCCCACAGCCTGCCCCCAACACACATTAATAGCACCTGGGCAACAGGCTTCCATGTGGGCAGCGCCATCTTTAACAAAGTGAGCATAATATATTTTATCTGCCCTACAATTTGTTATATAGCATCTAGTCCAAAACAAAGAGAGATTTCTTCATCTAGAATAGGTACAGGAAGTTGACATATACTAAAGTGACCAATCATCCTCCTTTAGGGAGGACAGTCCTTCTTTTGTAAGTTCTGTCCTCCCTCAAAAAGTGTCCTCCTACATGTCCTCCTTATTGATATTAGAAGAACAATTTGTAAATGTTTGTATTTGATGGATGCAGAAACAATTCATTGCGTGTGATGTGACATATTTGTATCTAAATGAGTACTTTTTCCTTACAATTATTATTAAAAATTAATAGACATGTAAGCATAATTACTATATAAAATATTACAAATATTTTATCATGCATTTATCATATTATAGTGTATTATTGTTGCAATGAATAAAAAGTTTCTTTTATTTACGATATTGCGTCTATGGCCATACCACCCTGAACGCGCCCGATCTCGTCTGATATTGTTTTCTTCAATTTATTTTTGTCCTCCAGTTCATTGTAAAAAAGTTGGCCTGACCAGGCCCTGGCCGGTTGGCTCAGCGGTGGAGTGTCGGCCTGGTGTGCGGGGGGGGGCCCGGGTTTGATTCCCGGCCAGGGCACATGGGAGAGGCGCCCATTTGCTTCTCCACCCCCCCTCCTTCCTCTCTGTCTCTCTCTTCCCCTCCCACAGCCGAGGCTCCATTGGAGCGGGGATGGCCCGGGCACTGGGGATGGCTCCTTGGCCTCTGCCCCAGGCGCTGGAGTGGCTCTGGTCGCGGCAGAGCGTCGCCCCTTGTGGGCGTGCCGGGTGGATCCTGGTTGGGCGCATGCGGGAGTCTGTCTGACTGTCTCTCCCCGTTTCCAGCTTCAGAAAAATACAAAGAAAAGAAAAAAAAGTTGGCCTGACCAGGTGGTGGTGCAGTGGATAGAGTGTTGGACTGGGATGCGAAGGACCCAGGTTCAAAACCCTGCAGTCTCCAGCTGAAGCGCGGGTTCATCTGGCTTGTGCCAAGTGCACCAGCTTGAGCCCAAGGTCACTGGCTTGAGCAAGGGGTTCCTCGGTCTGCTGTAGCCCCTGGGTCAGGGCATATATGAGAAAGCAATCAATGAATAACTAAAGTGCCGCAATGAAGAATTGATGCTTCTCATCTCTCTCTCTCTTCCTGTCTGTCTGTCCCTATCTGAGTTTCTCTCTGTCTCTGTCAAATAAAAAAAAAATTAAAAAAAAAAAAGTTGGTCACCTTACATATATGTAATCCTGATTAAGACTTCTTAGTCACATGTTATAGATGATTGCTTTGCAGGAGCCATAGGCAGTACTCTTACATACACCACAGTCTTTTACAACCTTTACAATTATAATTAATTCTGAGTCACCAAAGTTAGCTTATAGTGAAGAACTTGTTGCAAACAATTTCTTTATTTTGTGTCACCTATTGTAGGTAAATGTGACAGATGTTTTCTGCTATAGCAATGAGATTTCTGCATAAAAGAGAAATCTCTGCCCATTCTTCATGGGCGATAGCTTGGGTTTCTTTGCCCCTCTCTCCTGGCCACCCCATCCAACAGCATTTGAGACCAGGCAGTTAATATGATGTGCCCAACCTGAGACGATGGATCAAGACAGTATTTGACACTAAAGCTCTTTCAGGGGAAGTGGCTTGCCACAGTTTAGAAGCTGTTGTGACAGATAGTCTAGGGTACTAGAGTTAGATATTGTTCTTCCAGCTTACTAATAATACTAAAATAACAATAAACAACTGGGTAGAGATCTTTATTTTGAATATCTATCAACATAATTAAAGTATAGGCTGATCTTTAGAAAAATAGTACTCAAAGAACCATGTGATCGACATACGTTTTTAAGGCAATACCATAGAACTAGAATAGCTACAGAACTTACTCTTTTGATAAGAGAAAAACTTCTTTCTAGATTTACACCCAAGTTGATAGTGAAAATAAGATTTGCTCTTAGTGGTGAGAAATTTCAATGCCACCTGATGTTGTGTCTGTATTATTCAGAATAATTAATTGCAACAGACAGTTAATTGAAATCTCAGGGGTTTAACACATAAAAGTTTGTTTCTCACTTTTCTCACAATCCAGTGTTGGCCAAGCAGACCTTCTTCTCAGCATGCTCTCCAAGGTGGCCTCCACTGGGAAGAGAGTGGTGGAAAAAGCATACCAGCTCCTACATGCCTCGGCCTGGAAGGCACACAGTCAGAGCCCATTGGTCAAATTAGTCACATGGCAAGGGGGACTGGGAAGTACATAATGCAGGTGAAAGCTTATCTTTAGGAAAAACTACCCAAAGAATGATATACCCAGCATTATTTTTAAAGTCACTACCATAGAGAGAGCATGTGGGTATTTGGTAAACATGGTCTCTGTCACTGTAGCTAAGCGCAGCTCTCAGGCCATCTTTAAAATCAGTAGTGACCTATTTTTAGTGAGGCGGTCTCACTGCATTCAGAATTTAGGTTTTATATCCTTAAGTCTATGAACGGAGAAGGTGTTGGCATGTCTAATTTAATCTTTAGATATTGTGGAGCATACACTCTTGTCTTTTCTTTCTTTTTTTCTTTTTTCTTTTTCTTTTGCTAAACCTGCTAGTAAAAGCTTATTTTCATGAATAGAATATTTAATTGTAATAAGTCCTTTAATTTTTGAGACTCATTAGCTAGTGCTTTCATGTCAATTTTGCTTTAGTCAAAAGAGGTTTAAGGACCATTGATGATGCCTTTTAGAATATGATCATGCAACATTATCTAAGAAATCTTTCAGGTTCCTGGGTGGAGACAGATGGTACAGCCCAGAAGTAAAATCATCAGTGTGCACCAGACTGTTGATCTTATATGCTGATCATAAACCTCTAGACAATGACTGATGGTGCTGTGAACATTCTCATCAGATGTGTCTATCATAGTGCAGCCAGAGAACTGAGTGCCCCTTTTATGATAATTTTGAATTACACAGACAAAGGAAGCGTTTGCTTTGCTCTAGAGTTGAAACTCTCAGCATAAGAATCCCAGGAAATGGCCTGATATGAGATATTTGTTTTAGTCTTCATGTTTGAGGTTATATTCATTTTATTACCAGTAGTATCTGAAGGTGGATTTGTATGAGGATTGTTTTCCAATATTTTGGGGAAAGCATCCCCCCTTTGTTGTTATATAGTAAAAGACTTTTTGAGTTTGTTCAAAGTAAAGAGCAACAATAGGTGAGTATAAGCCTTCAACAAGACTGCTCTCAATTTTTCTAGAAATACACTAGCCACCCCCATCTTTGTTTTCTAAGAAACTCAAAGGGACAAAAAACACTACTAGTGAATCACACACAACACACACACACACACACACACACACACACTTCAGAAACATATAGCTGGAGTGATTTTACTCCATTTTTTAGATGTTACCAATAATTAAATATAGTATGTTGAATTTTTTTACTACATACTTTAAGGAAGAAAAGCTGATAATTTTATGGTGTGGTGGTTGAAGAGTTAGGGCACCATTAAATTCAAATAGGTTATCTACAGGTCTAGAAAATGCTAATGTGTTTGAGTTTTGCCCATTACTTTAACCATTATCCTAGTTCATCTCATGGTCTAGTATAACAGGTCTTCTCTGGACGTCTATGAAAATTCTGCCTCTGAGGATGGGTACAGGATAAAGATGGATGGGTGTTTAGGAAGGAGTGGTTTAGATAGGAGATGGCTGATATTCTTGTCCTACCTCCCCCATCCCTTGAATTCTCTTAGTTGACCAATTAATAGTTTTGTGGACACAAACTTAACTTTTTATAAATTACATTTGCAAATCACTTCATAAACCAGTTGATAGAATCAATCGGAGTCTGAAAGACCAGTGTAACAGGCTTTAATGAAAGGGACCCTGCCGGGCTGTCTTGTAAGGGAGAGCAGCCCTGGCTACAGACTTAGACCACGTTTAAGGGCTAGGTTAGGGGAGTAGGAAGGGTAGTGGGGCATTTGCTGATTGGCTGCCGCTATCACTGGGTGCAGGGGTGCTTCCCACTAATTACGGATGTTTGTACATTTTCAACTGTCAGCAGTTTCAACCGAACATCGGACATTCCTTTGTGGTTCGTCAGCTGCCGCAAGCCCTGAAACAAAACTCATGTTGGCAGTGTTAAAGAAATGAAATCTAAGATTCCCGACTATTTGATATATTTATATAAAAAGGAGAGAGAATGATTCCCAGAGAGGCTCAAGGGAAAGGGGATGGAGCTCATCATCTTCTGTAACTTCTTCCTGCTGAGTAGGGGCGGTGAAGGGTTATGGCCTCTCTAAGGATTACTCTCAGTGAGGGATAGAGAGGTGCAGGGATGGCTTCCTACCGGGTAGGGGTGTATTAACAGGGGTCCAGATTTTTCTGTTTCGCGAGGGCAGGTTTCAGGGTTGGTGTGTAGGGCTAGGTAGATTTCTCCAATTTTCTGATTGGCAAAGTTCTGCATGCAGTTCTGTAAGAAACTCGTGAACAGGTAAGAGGCAGGGTCCAAAAGCTAGAATAATAAATAGGAAAGTGAGTGGACCGATGAAAGGCAATAGCCAAGATACTCAGTTTGTATGAAGCCACTGATCTCAAGACTCAGATTATGTTGATGTTTGGGGTGAGATAGACTAGGGTACAGGTTCTCATCCAATTAATAGGGAGACACATATAGGTGTTGGTCCCACACAAGTAGAAAACCCCTGATTGGGTGAGACAAGCTGAGAGGTGAATAGAGAACAGATGGACAAGGGGTCAGTTTTGTCTATCCGGCTCTAAACGCCAGACGGTCAAGGTGAAGAAAAATGCAGCCCCAAGTAGGGGGGAGGCATGGTCAGAGGCTTGCTTTGAGCATTGCAAACATGTGGAAAGGGTAGTGAGCCAGGGATAGAGTCGTGTGGTGCGATAGAAGCATTTATGTTGTGAAGCTGTAAGAGTAGGGGGTCCTGTGAATGGAACAGGGTTAGAAAATAATCCATTTGCTTCTGGAGCAACTTGCTAGTAAACTCAATGGTTCTTATGGTCTTTGGGAAATTAAATAGTTATTGTGGTGTTGCAGAGGTTAGAGGGAAGGTGACCAGATGGAATGTCACCCTGAGCCTTGAAGCACAGGGGAGCAGGTGAAAGGAGAGGGGTATTTAAAGTGACTGGTCCTTGAGCCGGAGGGGTTCAGGGTTTTAATTTGTCAAGCTGGGAATAGTAGGTTTAGTATAGCCTGTTTGCTCAGTTTGCTGAGGTGGGTAATCTCCTATGAGAGTGCTGGCTCTCTCACAGCAGGTGGTCCCTTTCTGAATCTTGTACATAAGATTGGTGTGGCCCTGGCTGGTTGGCTCAGTGGTAGAGCGTCGGCCTGGCATGCAGAAGTCCCAGGTTCAATTCCCAGCCAGGGCACACAGGAGAGGCGCCCATCTGCTTCTCCACCCCTCCCCCTCTCCTTCCTCTCTGTCTCTCTCTTCCCCTCCCGCAGTGAGGCTCCATTGGAGCAAAGATGGCCTGGGCGCTGGGGATGGCTCCTTGGCCTCTACCCCAGGGCTAGAGTGGCTCTGGTCGCAACAGAGCAATGCCTCAGAGGGGCAGAGCATTGCCCCCTGGTGGGCAGAGCATCGCCCCTGGTGGGTGTGCCGGGTGGATCCTGGTCGGGTGCATGCAGGAGTCTGTCTGTCTCTCCTCGTTTCCAGCTTCAGAAAAAAAAAAAAAGATTGGTGTGAAGGAGATGAGTATTATTAAGAGGAATAAGGAGAGCTGAGTAAGCTGAGATGACAAAGACAGACATATCCAGCAGTTGGCTGCATATGAGGAGTTAGTCTTGATTACGAGATTTTAAAAAGATTAAGAGAGCTTTCTAGATGTGAGGATTCCAAGAGGGAGGGTATGGGGGCAGAGTATGCCTTTAAGGGTAAGGAGAAAAGAAAGAATAGAGCAAACTGGAATCTCCATCCTGTCTGTCCTCAGGGGGTAATCATAGTTACTCATGGCTCAGGCTGTTCTTCCTCTGGGATTTTAATTAGTCTGACCTTGGTGGGCCCTAAGGGGGAGCAGGCATATGTGAGTGGTGATTCAGGTTGACTGGAAGGGTCATCCGTAAGCATGTGTGGAGATGGAGCTTCCATTTTCTTTAATCTGGAGACATAAAATTAGGGTGCCTTTCCTTGGAGTTTTGCCACCGTGAGGGTGGTGAGGAGAACCTTGAGATTCACTATGCTGGTTGGTAAAGATAAATTTATAACAGAATTGGGCAAATCTGGCTGGCTGAGAAGCAGTAACATGGCCGACTCCAAGGACGGGAGGTGAGAGAAAAGAGAGGCCCTGAATTTGGAGAGTAGGTCCTGGCCTAAAATAGGCATAGGACATCAAGGTAGAAGGAGAAAAGAGTGAGCAAAGGAGACACCATGTATCAGACAAGGCAATGGATTCATGGCAAGTGGGGAGGAAATAAGACCATCAACACCCACAACAGAAATCTTCAAGGGATGAACAGGACCTGAATATTTGGGCAAGGCAGCATAAATGGCCCCTGTGTCTATAAGAAATGAGATTGGCTTACCTACCACTTGGATGGTTACCCTAGGCTCATCCATGGTGACATGAGATAGGGTCAGTGGCCATGTGCGCCTTCAGTCTTCAGTGGCAAGTCCCAGCAGACTGGACAAGGTTAGGTTGGAGGCAGTCGGTAGGGGCGGAAGAGACTGAACCCTCCCTTGGAGAAGTGAGGGGGCAGTCTATCTTCCAGTGTCCCTTTATCTCACAGCAAGGGCAAGGCCCTGGTGGGGCTGAGAAGCCAGACAGGCTTTTTGCCCAATGATCTTCTTTTCCACACTTGAATCAGGGCCCCAGTGGAGTCTGACAAAGTTCATTAGAGGCATTGGAGCCTTTAAGGGTGGCTGCCAAGTGCTGAATTTTGCCTGATCTCTTTGGGCTCTGTTTGCCTCTTGGTTATTATAGACCTTAAAAGCCATGTTCAGGAGATCTCATTGAGGGGTTTGAGGGCCCTCCTCTGCCTGTTTAAGCTTCTCAAGATGACAGGGAGTTGTCAGCATAGAGGGGAGGAAGAGAGGAATCAGATGGATGGACAGCGTGAACAGCTGGATGGAAAGAAGGAGGGTCAGAATCTGCAGGAGGGGGAGGAGGTTGAGATGCTGGTGGTGGTTCCACGTGGTCAGAGGGGTCAAAAAGATCAGAGCTTAGAGGAGAGTTGGAGAGGACGGGGGAGAAGAAGTTTTTGCTAAAATTATTTGGTAGGTCAAGCAAGGAGAACAGAGGGAGAGTCAAAATTGGAGAAAGAAGAAAGCCTGTACATAGGGAATTTCTGAGGCCTTTCATATCCAGTGGCAAAAATTATTGAGATCTTTGAGCGTACTGTAATCAAAAGTAATTTATATTGGGGCTATGCGGTAGGTTCCCATGATAGGTAAAGGAGGTAGACAGGAGTTGGGGAGGAAGGAGGAGTGTCCTCCTTCTTCCTCTTCCAACCATAGAAAGGAAAGGAAAAAATTGTTGGGGTCGTCGCCCATGAGAATTCAGTCCCAATGAGTAGGGGTAGGAGATTTCTTGTCCAGGCATCTGGACTTCCGAAAACATAGTCAGAGTACATAAGAAACCCCGAGGTCTACCTCTCCAGATTTTTAGGGTGAAAAATTTGGAAAAGCACCTACTGGAAGAAGGGAAGGTGAAGAAGTATCCCTAATCCTGGTCCAGCAGGGGTTTGGAATAGGGTTGGCCCGCTGGCCAATCAACCCACAATTACATGTCCAAGCAGATTCAGGGAGTAAGCCCGGAATGAGCTGCTGCTGTCCACTGCTTCCCTGGTTGTAAGCTTGGCCGGCAAAGGGGGATTATCCAGGCAGACAGTAACCTATCCTGGGTTTTGGCACCAAATGATAGAATCAGTCGGAGTCTGAAAGACCAGTGTAACAGGCTTTAATGAAAGGAAACCTGCTGGGCTGTCTCATAAGGGAGAGCAGCCCCTGTTACAGCCTTAGGTTAGGGGAGTAGGAAGGGTGGCAAGGCATTTGCTGATTGGCTGCTAGGGTGCTTTCCACTTATTACGGATGTTTGTACATTTTCAACTATCAGCAGTTTCAACTGTACATCGGACATTCCTTTATGGTTGGTCACCTGACACAAGCCCTGAAACCAAACTCATGCCGGCAGGGTTAAAGAAATGAAACCTAAGACCAGTGTAACTTGAGGAAGGTGAAGTTAGCTACAAGTAACTGACAAAGTAAGTATTTTTTACATATATAATCTGTTACATATAAGAGAGCCAGGATAATACAGTGGTAAAACATACAAACTTGGAATCAAATTTCCTTTGTACAAGTTCCATCTCAGCTATGTGACTTGATGTCTCAGAGACTCAGTTTCTTCATCTATAATGAGAAGAAAATCATATCATCTATCTTACAGTGTCATTATAGATAATGAAATTGTGTTCATACAAGATTTAGCATAATTTAATACTTTAATAATTTTGCATGTGCTGAATTTTTAACTAGGTGCTGTCCAAGGTCCTGAGGTAAGCTTGGAATCATAGTCCATTATGACACAATCTGAGCAATAGAAATGGGTTTATAGTATGTACAGGATGTACAGTCTAAGTAAACAGCTTTCCATTCAGTCAGGTTATATGCATGTAGGACCATCCTTTTTTTACTAATTTGAAGTTGGCTGCTGGCAAACAGCTTCATGTAAATTGTAAGATGGGATTAAGTTCCACCAAAACAACTAACCACTTAAGAAGGTAACTGTTTTGATTTGATTGATTTGATTCCCCTCAATTGTCTTAATTGACCAATTAATGTTTCTGTGAACATACCTTAATTTTAAAAATAAAATGCAGATTATTTTTGAGTTATATAAGTTTGATGCATGAAGGAAAATTTATTACAAGAATCTGTTTAGCCTAATAGGCATCTTATCAGCATGTTATCTTCACTAACTAACTTATTGTGATTAAGATATAATACTCAATATGTTGATAAACTGTCATCTATTAAACTTTACTCAATAATCAAAATTCTTTCTGACATTATATTTTGTATTATATAACTTTTACTTTTTACTTCTTCTTCACCTTTCTTATGACAGAATAAATGCTCCATAAAGGCAAGGCATTGTCTTTTCTGCTCACCCCTTATTCCTAGAGTCTGGAACTATGCATGGTATGAAGAACATATCAACAGATTAGATAACCTAAATAAAATGGAAAAATTCCTTAAAAAGAAAGAAACTATTGAAATTGTCTCAAAAAGAAATAAGAAATCTGAAGAGACATATAACAAGTAAAGAGACTGAATTAGTCATTTTAAAATTTCTGATTTGAAAACTCCATGCCCAGATGGTTTCACTAGTCAATTCTACCAAATGTTTAAAGAAGAATGAACAAAAATTCTTTAGAAATTTCCAACAAGTAAAAGAGGAAGCATACTTCCTAACTTATTATGAGCCCATTATTATCCTTTTGTGTGTGTGAGAGAGAGAGAAAGAAAGAGAGAGGGACAAACAGGGACAGAAAGATAGGAAGGGAAAGAGATGAAAAGCATCAACTTATAGTTGTGGCACCTTAGTTTTTCCTTTATTACTTTCTCTTCCATGCTCCTGCTGAGCCAGTGACCCCATGCTCAAGCCAGCAACCTTTGGGTTCAAGCCAGCGACCATAGGGTTGTGCCTATGATCCTATGTTCAAGGCAGGGACCCCACCCTCAAGCTTGATGAGCCTGCACTCAAGCTGGCAACCTTGGCATTCTGAAGCTGGGTTCTCAATATCCCAGGCCAATGTTCTAAGTAATGTGCCTCCACCTGGTCAGGCAGAGTCCAGTATTATCCTAATAGTTAAACCAGACAAATATCAAAAGAAAGCTACACAGACCAGTCTCTCTTATGAAAATACATATAAAAAATCCTCAACAAAATACTAGAAAACTGAATTCATATGAAAAGATTATACAACATGACCAAATGGTGTTTATTCCAGGAATGTAAATTGGCTCTACACACAAAAATCAATTAATATAATATACCATATTATAGAATAGAAGACAAAAACAACATGATCACTTCAACAGCTGCAGAAATAATTATTTGAAAAACTCTAAAACTCTCACAACACACACTCACGCACACATGCATGCATGGAATTGAAAAGAACTTTCTCAACTTGACAAAGGACATCCACACAAAATCTACAGAAAACACCATACTTAATGATGAAGGACTGAAGGTTTTCCATTGTCCACAGAAAGGCAGAAAATGTTTGCGAATCATATATCTGATAAAGGACTGGTATTCAGAATATATAAGACAACCCAATTAAAAAATGAGCAAAGGATATAAAAGAACATTTCTCTTTAAAAATAAACAAATGGCCAACAAACACAAAATAATGTTCAACATCATTAGACATTAGGGAACTAACCACAGTGCAATACCACATAACACGTACTAAGACATCTGTAATCTAAACCCTGGACAATAATAAGTTTGGCAAAATGTGGTAAAATTGGAACCCTCACATATTGTTGGTGAAAAGGTAAAATAGTACAGCAGTTTGGTAGTTTCTCAAAATGTTAAACCTACAGTAAACATATGACACAGCATTTTTTCTACTAGGCATAAACCCAAGAGAATTAAAAACATATTTCCTATACACAAATGTTCATAACAGCAGCTTTCATAGTAGCCAACAAATAAAAACAAATGCCCATCGGTGGATGAATGGACAAACAAAATGTGGTATATCGGTCAATGCATCGTTTTCTAGTCATAAAAAGTAATGAAGTACTGGTCCATGTTACCTCATGAATAAACCCTGAAGTTATTATGTGAAGAGAAAGAAGAAAAGGCAGCATCTTATATGCTAAAAGCCACTTTAAAACGGTGAAACACATGACAGGTGAATTATATTTTAATAAAACTGGTTTTAAAATATGAATAAAGAGCATTTATTAGCTAAGCATACTTTACTTACCTTACCTGCCTCTTACAAAGGACACGGAAAGGAATCCAAATACATGGTTCTCTTTTGATTGCTCTTTTTAAATCTACTCTGTCCCTTTTTTTTAACTTTGCAAAACACATTTTTCTTACTTTCTCCTACCACTTCACTTCTCTCTAAAGCCCTACATTGCGTAAATAAACTTAGCATCCCTCACAGTTAGAGAGAACTCAACCTCTTCATAAGATTGAATGGGGCAGGGAATAGCCTGGAAGTTATAGGATATTTTTTGGTTGACTTGAGAAAGAAGAAAATCCACACACACTCCCACATAAAAATTCTATTCATATGTTCTTGTACATGTAGAAATATAAAATAACATGCATTTAATGTTGTAATAAAGCAAATTATTTTGTAGTCAATGGTGCATGTTAACATAGGGCTTCCTAAAGTGATATATTGTGGGAAGAATGATCTCTTTGTACTCTTCTTTCCCCCGTCCGTCCCTGCACAGAGCACAACTTTTCCAATGCTTGACCAGGGGTTAGGAAGGAATCAAACGGAGCTTTTTCTTTTCTTTTTTTTTTTTTTTTTTTTTTTTTTTTTGTATTTTTCTGATGCTGGAAACGGGGAGAGACAGACTCCCGCATGTGCCCGACCGGGATCCACCCGGCACGCCCACCAGGGGGCGATGCTCTGCCCCTCCGGGGTGTCGCTCTTTTGCGACCAGAGCCACTCTAGCGCCTGGGGCAGAGGCCAAGGAACCATCCCCAACGCCCGGGCCATCTTTGCTCCAATGGAGCCTCGGCTGCGGGAGGGGAAGAGAGAGACAGAGAGGAAGAAGAGGGGGAGGGGTGGAGAAGCAGATGGGCGCTTCTCCTGTGTGCCCTGGCCAGGAATCAAACCCGGGACTTCTGCACGCCAGGCCAACGCTCTACCACTGAGCCAACCGGCCAGGGCCAAAAGGAGCTTTTCCTAATGTAACCAAAAGGAATGGGTCGTTCACTAATGTCTCATGCTGGATGCAGGGGTTATCCTAAGGGAATTTACCTGCATGTGAACTATCTGAATGGTTGCTAGATCTTCCACTCTCAGTTTGGTTCTTTCTGACAGTCCTTTCCTTCTTCTTATTCACTAATAGATTTGATGCTCTTCTTCTCTCCCAATGTGCTAGAGGAACTAGGTGGTACATAGAATGACTATAACCATCAACAAACATAGGACACAAGAAAAAGTCTGCTGATTGGGATGGGTAGAGAAATGGTTATAGAGCCAGAGGTACTTTGAGGGAGGCAAGAGAAGAAAACACAGGGAGAGGGCCCAATGGGAATATTCTCTGATAGTTGAAGTCACTGAGAATCCACCCAAGAATCCAGGAGTGAGGTCTTCTGTCTAAAAGTAAAAATCAGAGACAACCCAAACAGATGAAGAAAGTCAGTTGCAAATCTTGGCCACTTCAAGGCCCCTGGGTTGATTGGAAAACTATATTTCTTAACTCTGGTATAATAATAGATAATAATTCATGGATTTTTTTACCTGAATTTAATTGCTCAAAGAAGTGGGTAGGTTACCCTAACTGTTACTCTTACCATTACTCCCAGCTACCCGCAAGCACTTTGAATTTCCATTCTGAGGCAGGGGAGGTGAAGAGAGCTGTGAGTGGGACCAACCAACATTCCTTTCCTTGATAAAAGGTCTTTTGTATTTACAGTAATTTATATTGCATTTAAATAATACAATCATAACCCTTTGAGTAGTGAGTTTTTTTTCATGCTCGCTGAGCCCCAGGAGTGAGTTTTTTTTTTCAAAAAAATGAAATTAGTTCCAGTTACAGTTTTATTAACTGAAAATCATGTTTGTCTTTTAACCAATTTGTGGAAACAAGAACATATGTTTGCCTTTTTTTAATGTCACCTTACACATTTTTAAAATAAAAATTTTTGTTATCTCATGCAATTCTCATGTACCTCCAGCTCAAAGTTTAAAGATGTACGTGTATGATAGTACTCTGGATGGTCAGGAGGCACGAGGACGTACATGAACATTCATACTACTCAAAGGGATACTCTCTTATATTCAGTAAGTCACTAATACATTAATTATCCCTTATATTTAAATAAAAGTTAATTTTTTTGTTTTCTATTGTCCAGATCATGGTTATACACACACACACACACACACACACACACACACACACACACACTCTCTGTTTCCATATATAGGCTGCTTTATTAGGTGGTCTTTGGTTACATTAGTGACAAATATATTTGGGATTAATAGATTGATGTCTGATTAGAGGACAAGAAAGAAATTGAATTTAGAACTAATATCTTATCTGATAGAAAAAAGTACAAAATATTCTATAATTTTGTGAAATGATTAAATCCAATTCTACTTGATAAACATCTCAGGGAGTCCTAGAAGAGGTAGGGTCCTGGAGTGTGGCATGGCCAACTCTTCCTATTAGAATAAATTTCCAAAGATTTGCTGTAGCCATTTAGTGGTAATTGTGTGCTAATAAGACCCACAATGAAAGACATCTAAATTCTTGTCCAAATGGATGGATGGATGAAAGAATAGATAGATAGATAGATTGACAGACAAATAAAACTACTCTCCTCACATCTTGGAATTTGCAAAAGATTTCCTTCTCAAACTATTCAGACATTCTAATGATTTAAGTGTGTCTAAGAAAAACACACCTTTTTTTTATGAGGGAAGGCCAAATGACTCTTGTGCCAAAATAATTCAGAATGGCAAGGGCTGAGTTTCTTTCATGTTATTGTTTTAATGCCCAGAAAAATGCTGTGTTTGAAACATATTTCAGGACAAATACATCTGTCAAGTGTCAGATTTCATAAGCCTGCATCTTTTCCTAGTCCCTTACCTATCATTATATGAAACTTTTATGATTACTGGCAGACAAAGGCCAGAAAGACAAAGGGAAGAAAAAGAGAATAGTTCAGTAAATAACGAATCAGCAATTTAAGCTCAACTAAGGAATTCAGCCCCAGGCCCCAGGCTGCTGAAGAGGCTGGTTTCAGGTGTAGCTGACACTGATGAGCTTTCAATGCCCTTGTGTCCTAATGTGAGTGGTGCTAACCCTGCTTCAGCCACTAAACAGACAGCAGAATCTTACATCAATTGCTTAATCTGTTTGCCTCTGTTACTTTACCTGTAAAATGAATCTACTAACATTGTACTCTCCTGTGATACAAAATATTGCTAGGAAATGCTGCTAATGAAAAGTAATCAGTAAAGGAACAGCTATAAATTAAATAAATATAAATGAAATAAAGAAAGATGGTGCATCACAAGCATAAAGAGAATTTTGATTTCTTTATAACAATAATAGCCCACATTTATGGAAGGTTTTACTATGTGCCAGAAATTATTCTAAATGCTTTACTTATTTAACCACTCATTTAACCCTTTAAGAAAACCCATGAGTTCAATATTTCATCAATAACATGCAGAGGATAATTATTCTGCATCACTAAATTGTTGATACAATCTCAGGCATAAAAGAAACAATAAATGTTTGCTGTTATTCAGTTCACAATACATTCTTTTTTGCTCCTTGAAAATTCAGGCATTTGTTTTTCTTCAGTTTTCTGACACTTTTCTTCTTCTCCCTGATATTACAAAAGTCACATACACAGATTTTTTTCATGTTTTAGAGTAAAATTTTTAGAGCTCGAAACATTGGATGCGATTAAAGCAACAAGGTTTGCGCTTACTTGGTATCTTCTCTCGTATCTTCTGGTTCCCTCTTTGCTGAGGCTTATGCTATGCTTGCTTTGAAAATAGTCCTGATATTTGAAGAGTAGATTTGAAATTACTTTGTAAATTTAAAGTATGTTCCCTGCATGTAGCAGAGTGGTCATTACAGGGATATTCAGGCTTGTGTCTGGCTCAGCATTTACTGGGTGTGAAATTTAAAGTGATTTGCCAATGTCAGCCCTCAGGTGTAACATGAAATTAATAAAAGTACATACCTTCTGGATTTATATTTAACTAGTATAATATATATGAAGAGCTTAGAAATAGAAAGTACAATAGAAAGTACACATAGTGTTAATGGAGATTGTTATTTTTAGTAATAATAGTGGTTGCTTTTCAAACGTCTGTTCCACCCTATAAAGTTACTCTGAGCTAGTCACAGTCATATACTTAACCTAACTGTGACTGACTGTATCCTTATCAACAGAAAAAGAAAAAAAAATATTAAAATGCCTAAATGCCGATTCTACTTGATAAAGATCTCAGGAAAAGCTAGAAACTAGGGAGCCATGAATGTAGCAAGTTTCATTCCTCTTAAAGTAAATCTGCAGTTTTCCTGAAGGCATCTAGTAGGAATTATGTCAATAAGACCACAACTGCATGCCACCTGACTCCAGACAGTAAGACAAGAGGTAAAGTCTGTTGGGGAGTTTCTGAAAAAGGTTTTCTTGCTACTCAAAAAGAGCTGCAGCAAAGAGCTGGTCCTCTTCCTCCTCTGAACATTGTCGTGCTGGATGTGATCATGAAGCAACTGGAGCCACCTGGCTGACCTGCAGAACCCCATGAGCTACGAAGCTGGAGCCCTGAGGTGCTGAGCTGGGACCGCCCCACCCCAGAGCTCCTAGTTACATTTTCCTACTGCTTAAGATGGCTGAGTTGGGGTTTTCTCTCACAAGTAGGCAAAGGCACTCTCTATTATAAAATGTTGATAATACTAAGTCAGCAATTATATATGAAAAAGATCAATGAGGTGTTTTTTTAATAACAATTTTTTTCTTTTTTTAAAATTTATTAATTTGAGAGAGAAGGAAGGGACTGAGAGAAACATAGATTTGTTGTTTCTACTTATTTATCCATTCATTGATTATTTTTAAAATAATTTTATTTATAAAATTAAAATAAAGGGGTGACATTGATCAATAAGACTACATAGATTTCAGGTAAACATTTCTATAGCATTTGAACTGTTGATTATGTTGTGTATCCATCGCCCAAAGTCAAATCATTTTCTGTCACCTTATATTTGTCCATCTTTTTACTCCCTTAGCCCCATCCTCACCCACACATCTTCCTCCCTCTGGTAACCACTTCACTTTTACCTATCTATGTCCATGAGTTTGTTTTATACCTCACCTACGTGGGAAATCATATAGTTCTTAGCTTTTTCTGATCTACTTATTTCACTCAGTAAAATGTTCTCAAGGTCCATCCATGTTGTCATAAATATCATATGTCGTCATTTCTTATGGCTGAGTACTTTCTATTGTTTATATGTACCACATCTTCTTTATCCAATTGTCTATCAAGGTACGCTTTGGTTGTTTCCATGTTTTGGCCACTGAGAATAATATTGTGATGAAGACGGACGGGGCTGCATGTGTCTTTACATACCAATGTTTTTTTATTTTGGGAGGTAGGTACCCAGTAGAGGGATTGCTGGGTCATATGGTAATTCTATTCTTAATTTTTGAGTAACCACCATACTTTCGTCATAATGGCTTTACCCATTTACATTCCCACCAGCAGTGAATTTTTCTCCACAGCCTCTCCAGCACTTGTTATTGCCTGTCTTATTTTTTTTCTTTTCTTTTCTTTTTTTTGAGGGGGGGTATTTTTCTGAAGTTGGAGATGGGGAGGCAGTAAGACAGACTCCTGCATGTGCCCGACTGGGATCCACCCAGCATGCCCACCAGGGGGCGATGCTCTGCCTATCTGGGGCGCCGCTCTGTTGCAACCAGAGCCATTCTAGCACCTGAGGCAGAGGCCACAGAGCCATCCCCAGCACCCGGGCCAACTTTGCTCCAATGGAGCCTTGGCTGCAGGAGGGGAAGAGAGAGACAGAGAGGAAGGAGAGGGGGAGGGGTGGAGAAGCAGATGGGCGCTTCTCCTGTGTGCCCTGGCAGGAATCAAACCCGGGACTCCTGCACGCCAGGCCAATGCTCTACCACTGAGCCAACCAGCCAGGGCTCCATTTTTTAATTTTTAACTGGGTTGTGTGCTTGTTGCCTTTTTTTTTCTGTGCAGCTTTTTACTTTGACATAGTCTCATTGATTTATTTTTGTCTTTACTTCCCTTGCATTTGAGTTCAGATTCATAAAATGTTCTCAATTACCAAGGTACATAAATTTAGTACCTTTTTTTTCATTTATGTAATTTATTGTTTCAGATCTTATATTTAGGTCTTTGATCCATTTTGAATTAATTTTTGTTCAGGAAAACAAACTGTAGTACTTTCACTTTTTTGTATGTGGCTTTCCAGTTTTCCCAGCACCATTTATTACATGGGCTTTCTTTTCTTCATTGTGTATTTTTGGCTCCTTCATCAAAAATTATTTGTCCATATACATGTGGTTTTATTTCTGGGCTCTTGATTCTGTTTCATTGGTTTGTATGTCTGTTTTTCTGCCAATATCATGCTGTTTTGATTATCATAGCTCTGCTATGTGATCAGGTAGTGTGATCCCAAGGTGTTATTCTTTTTTCTCAGGATTTCTTTGGCTACTTGTGGTTTTTTATGGTTCCATATAAATCTGGTGATTTGTTGTTGTTGTTGTTCTTTTTCTTTAAAAAATGACATTGGGATTTTGATGGGATTGCATTAAATATGTATATTGCTTTGAGTAATATGACCATTTTAACTATGTTGATTCTTCCAATCCATAAACATAGAATGTTTTTTATTTCTTTGTGTTTTTTTGAATTTCTTTCAATAATATTTCGAATATCTTGTAGTTTTCAATATGTAGATACTTCACAACTTTTGTTAAGTTTATTCCCAGGTATTTTGTTGTTGTTGTTGTTGCAACTGTAAAAAAAGGTGGTTTTTTTTAGTTCATTTTCTGAAATTTTATTGTTGGCATATAGGGAAACTATAGACTTTGTATATTAATTTTTTATCCTGCAATTTTTCTGTATTTGTTTATTGTTTCTAATAGTTTTTTGGTGGAGTCTTTGAAATTTTCTATATACAGGATAATGTTATCTGCAAAAAGTAATATGTTTACTTCTTTTTCCCAATATGAATGCTGTTTATTTCTTTCTCTTGTGTGAATGCTCTGGCTAAGACTTCTAGTATTATTTTGAATAAGATGGCAAGAGTGGGCAGCCTTGTCTTGTTCCTGAGTTTACAGGAAAAGTCTTCATTTTTTTTCCCATTTAATATGATATTAGCTGATGGTTTGTTATATATGGCCTTTATTATGTTGAGGCACTTTCTTTCTATACCCATTGATTGAGCATTTTAAACATAATAGATGTTGTATCTTATTGAATGCCTTTTCTGCATCTATTGATAGGCTCATATACTTTTTGTCCTTTGTTTTGTTGATGTGGTATATTACATTAATTGATTTCTGTGTGTTGAACTATCTTTGTGCTCCCACTTGATTGTAATGGGGTTTTTTTTTTTTTTTTTCCAAAGCTGGAAACGGGGAGGCAGTCAGAGAAACTCCTGCATGCGCCCGACCGGGATCCACCTGGCATGCCCACCAGGGGGCAATGCTCTGCCCTTCTGGGGCTTCGCTCTGTTGCATCCAGAGCCATTCTAGCACCTGAGGCAGAGGCCACAGAGCCATCCTCAGCACCCGGGCCATCTTTGCTCCAATGGAGCCTCGGCTGCAGGAGGGGAAGAGAGAGACAGAGAGGAAGGAGATGGGGAGGGGTGGAGAAGCAGATGGGAACCCGGGATTCCTGCACGCCAGTCCAACGCTCTATCGCTGAGCCAACCAGCCAGGGCTGTAATGTATTTTTTTAAATGTATTCTTGTATTCGATTTGCCAGTATTTTGTTTAGGATTTTTGCATCTGTATTCATTAGAGATATTGGCCTGTAGTTTTGTTTTTTGTGTTGTCCTTTCCAGGTTTTGATATGAGGGTTATGTTGGCCTTATGAAATGTGTTGAGTAGTATTGCTTCTTCTATTTTTCGGAAGACTTTGAGAAGGATAGATACCAAATCTTCTTTGAATGTTTAGTAGAATTCACTAGTAGCCATCTGGCCCTGGATTTTCACTTCTGGGGAGGTTTTTGATAGTTGTTTTTATTTCTTCTCTTATTTATGGATCTATTTTTAGTTTTTCCACTTCATTTTGACTCAGTCTAGGAAGATTGTACAGTTCTAGGAACTCATCCATTTCTTCTAGAATGATGACATATACTCTTTCATAGTATTCTAGTATGATCTTTTGTATATCTATGATGTCTGTGGTAATTTCTCCTCTTTCATTTTGGATTTTGTTGATATAAGTCATTTATCTTCCTAGCCAGAGGTATCAATTTTATTGATTTTTAAAGAGCCAGTTCTTTGTGGTATTCATTTTTTTCTATAGGTTTTTTGTTCTCTATTTTATGTAGTTCTGCTCTAATTTTTCTATTTACTTTCTTCTGCTGATTGGGGTTGCTTTTGTTCTTTTTCTAGTTCTTTCAGATGTAATGTTATATTGTTTACCTAGATCTCTTTTGTTTCTTCATATAAGCCTATAATGATATAAATTTCCCTCTTATTGCTGTTTTCAGTGCATCCCAGAAGTTTTGATATGTTGTGTTGTCATTTTCATTTGTCTGTATATATCTTCTGATCTCTACTTTTATTTCTTCTTTAACCCAGTAAGATTTTAGATGTATGTAATTTAATTTTCATATTTTTATGGGTTTCTTTGCTTCCTTCTTGCAGTTAAATTTTAATTTCAAAGCCTTATGGTCAGAGAATATCCTTGGTATAATTTCAATCCTCTTGAATTTTTTAAGTTTAGTTTTATGGCCCAACATATACTCTATCTTTGAAAATATTTCATGTACACTGAAAAAGAATGTATAATCTCATGTTCTGGAGTGAAATGTTCTATAAATGTCTATTATGTCCATTTGGTCTAGTGTGTCTACTAAAACTAGACACACTAGACCAAATGCATAAAAAATGTGTGTGTGTATACTTTTAAATCAATTTTCTGTTTCTATGATCTATTTAAAACTATCAGTGGTGTGCTGAGATCTCTAGGTATGATAGTGTTTTTATCTCTTTCTATTTTTATGTCAGTTAGTAGATGTCATATATATATATTGGTGCTCCCTGATTCACTGCATATGTATTAAGAAGTGTTATGTCTTCTTGATATAGTGTCCCATTTATCATTATGAAATATCCACTTTTGTCTCTTGCTACCTTTGTTTTCTTGAAGTCAGAATTATCAGATATTAGTATGGCTATATCTGCTTTTCTTTGAGTATTATTTGCTTGAAGAACCATTTTCCAACCTTTCACTTTGAATCTGCATTTGTCCTTGCAGCTTAGGTGTCTCTTGAAGGCAGCATTTGGTTGGGTTTTGCTTTTTTATCCAATATGCTACTCTGTGCCTCTTTATTGGTGAGTTCAGTCCATTTACATTTAGGCTAATTATTGACAGTTGAGGATTTTCTATAGTCATTTTATCTATTGTTTTCTGGTAGCTCTGTGTCTCCTTTGGTTCTTATCTTTTGTGTTTCTTTTTGGTGGTATTCCATACTTCTTTCCCCTGTTTCTTCTTTTTTTAGTTATGTGTTTCAGTATTGGTTTTTTCCTGGGTGATTATCATTAGGTTATTAATAAAAAAATTTTCATATAGACAGGAGTCCTTTGTCTTATGAGTGCTTCTGCTCTCCATTCTCCTTTGCTACTGTAGATCTTTATCCTCTCCTTTTTTATGTTTTTGTTGTCACAGATTATTCTTGTTTGTAACCTTTTTGAAGATTTTACTTGCAGTTTTGTGTTTTTTTGTTCTTTGTATCCACTAGAATAACTCCTTTGTGTATTTCCTGCAGTAGGAGTTTTCTGGTGATAAATTCCCTCAGCTTCTATATTTCTGGAAAATTTTTTATTTCTCCTTCATATTTGATGGATAGCTTTGATAGATATAGTATTCTTGGCTGTTAATTCCTCTCTTTCAATACTTTAAATGTTTGAGTCCACTCTCTTATGGCTTGTAGAGTTTCTGCTGAGAAGTCTGAGGATAACCTAATGGCCTTATTATACATGTTATTTTTTTCCCTAGATGTCTTGAAGATTCTTTCTTTGTCCTTTATTTTTTATAACTTTATTAAGATGTTCCTTGGAGAAGGTCTGTTTGAGTTGATGTAACTCAGCATTCTGTTTGCTTCTACTTTTTTTTTAATTACTTTACTAAGTTTTTTAATTTATTGTGTTGACATGAATTCAAGTGTCTCATTCAATATAACACTGCCAAGCCCCCAAAACATGCCATCTTTACACTCTTTTTGCTCCCTTACTCTTTACTCCATTCTCCCCTTTCCTCTGGGATTTGCTGTCCTGTTATTTCTATGTTATGTATATATAATTTCACTAACCCCTTTACCTTCTCTGATCCTGTCCCCTCCTCCACCTTCCTCTGATAGCTGGCCTGCTGGTCCCTCCTCTATCTCTAGTACATTCCTTAGTTTACCATGTTCATTAGATTCCACATATAAGTGAGATCATATGATATTTGTCTTTCTCTGCCTGACTTGTTTCACTTAGCATAATAATCTCCAGGTCCATCCATGCCATCACAAAAGGTAAAATTTCCTTCTTTTTCACAATCATGTAGTATTCCATTGTGTATATGTACCACAGCTTTTTTATGCACTCATCCACTGATAGACAGTTGGGCTGTTTCCAGATCTTGGCTATTGTAAACAATCTTGCAATAAACATGGGGGTGCATATCTTCTTTTAAATTTGAATATTTTTAGATTCTTAGGATATATTCCTAAAAGTGGGATAGCTGAGTTAAAAGGCAGTTCCGTTTTTAATTTTTTGAGGAAATGCCACGCTGTTTTCCATAGTGGCTGCACAAGTCTGTATTCCCACCAGCAGTGAAGGAGAGTTACCTTTTCTTCACACCTTTACCAGAACTTGTTGTGTGTTGATTTGTTAATGAGAGCCATTCTGACAGGTGTTAGGTAGAATTTCATTATGGTTTTAATTTGCATTTCTCTGACAGTTAGTGATGTTGAACATTTTTTCATATGCCTATTGGCCATCTCTATGTTCTCTTTGGCAAAGTGTTTATTCAGTTCCTTTGCCCATTTATTTTTATTGAGAGGCAAGGAGGCAGAAAAATAGACTCCCACATGTGCCCCAACTGGGATCCACCCAGCAAGCCCCTTAACAGATGATGTTCTGCTCATCTGAGGTTGCTGCTTTGTTGCTCAGCAACTGAGCTACTTTAGCACCTGAGGTAGAGGCCATGGAGCCATCCTCAGCATCCAGGGCCAACTTGTTCAAACCAATTTGAGCCATGGCTGCATGAGGGGGAGAGAAAGAGAGAAAAGGGTGAAGGGTGAAGAAGTAGATGGTCACTTCTCCTGTGTGCCCTGACCAAGAATCAAACCTGGTACTTTCACACACTAGGCCAATAATCTATAGTTGAGTCAACCAGCCAGGGCCCACCCACATTTTAATTGAATTGTTTACATTCCTGGTATTTTGTTTTAGAAGTTTTTTATAAATTTTGGTTATTAACCCCTTATCAGACTTATCAGCATATCTGTTCTCTCATTGTATGGGTTGTCTTTATATTTTGGTAGTGTCTTTTGCTGTGCAAAAACTTTTTATTTTGATATGGTCTCATTTGTTTATTGTTGTATTTTATTTCACTTGCCGTGGACATATATCAACAAAAATATTGCTACAAGAGATATCAGTAAGTTTACTGCCTGTTTTCTTCCAAGATTTTTTTGGTTTTGTTACTTACATTTAATTCTTTTATCCCTTTTGACTTTGTTTTTGTAAATGGTGTAAGTTGATGGTCTAGTTTAATTTTTTGCATGTACTTGTCCAATTTTTCCAATTCCATTTATTAAAGAGACTGTCTTTACTCCATTGTATACTCTTGCTTTCTTTGTCAAATATCAATTGACCATAAAGGTGTGGGTTTATTTCTGGCTTCTCTGTTCTGTTCCATTGATCTGTATACCTGTGCTTATGCCAATACCAAGTTGTTTTGTATAACTTGTAGTATAAACTTGTGATATGGCCTTATAGTATAAATTAATATCAGGAAGTGTGGTACCTACCACTTTGTTCTTTATTTTTGAGATTGCTGAGGCTATTCAGGGTTTTTGTTTGTTTTTTTGTTTTGTTTCGTATAAATTTTTGGAATATTTGTTCTAGATTTCTAGATGTGTGAAGTATGCTATTGGTATTTTAATAAAAATTGCATTAAATCTATAGGTTGCTTTGGGTAGTATAGACATTTTAATGATGTTAATTCTTCCTATCTATGAACACTATATGCTTCCACTTGTTTGTATCTTCTTTGATATCTTGTTCAATGTCTTATAATTTTCTGAGTATAAGTCTTTAAATTCTTGGTTAAATTTATTCTTAGATACTTTATTTTTTGTTGTTGTTGCAAAAGTGTAAGGGATTGTTTTCTTAATTTATTTTTCTGATATTTATTATTGGTGCATGCCACTAATGCCTGAATATTAATTTTATATCCTGCCACCTTACCAAATTCATTTATCAGGTCTAGTACTTTTTTGACTGAAACTTTAGGGTTTTATACATACAGTATCATGCCATCAGCAAATAATAATACTTTTATTTCTTCTTTTCCAATTTAGATGCCTTTTATTTCTCCTTTTCATCTGATTGCTTGGCTAAGACTTCCAGAACTATGTTGAAAAAGAGTGGTAAAAGGTGGCACCTTTGTCTTGTTCCTGATCTTAAGGGGATTGCTTTTAATTTATGCCCATTGAGTATGATGTTAACTGTGGGTTTGTCATAGATGGCCTTTATTTTGTTGAGGTATGTTCCCTGTATTCCTATGTTGTTTTGATCATACATGGGTGGTGGATTTTAACAGGTGCTTTTTCTGCATCTATTGATATAATCATGTGATTTTTATCCTTCATTTTATTTGTATGATGAATCACATTTATTGATTTGCAAATATTGTACCAGCCTTGCCTCCCTGGAATAAATCCCACTTCAACATGAAGTATGATCTCTTTAATGTATTGTTGGATCTAGTTTGCTAATATATTTTGAGAATTTTAGCATCTATATTCATCAGGGATATTGATCTGTAGTTTTTTTCTTTGTAGTATCTTTACCTGGTTTTGGGATTAAGATAATGCTTGCTTTGTAAATGTGTTTGGAAGTATTCCCTCCTCTTGAAATTTTTGGAGTAGCTTGAGAAAGATAGGTGTTAGTTTTTCTTTGAATGTTTGGCAATATTTACTTGTGAAGCCACCTAGTCAAGGCTGTCTGCCACCCACTCCTGGTTGTGTTGGTTCTGGGTCTTCTTGAGTTGTTATCAGCCTTTGTTTGTAACATTCTGTGGGCTACCTATCTGGAGCTACTGCTGTTTGCTGTTTGTGTTTGTGTTTTTTGTGCCTGAAAAGTATGGGAGAGGTCAACTTGTGTATAAGGATCAGCTTCCTTTTGCTTAGAGATGACAGCAGCTCCATAAAATCCCCAATATCTGTAAGATTTTCCTCTACTTTTTAGTTGCTCCACCTCCTCTTTAAGCTGCCTGGTCTTCCCACAGAGTCTTCTGTAGAAAGACTGTAGGGTGGGCTCAGACTGGCCTCATCCCACCAACCTCTCTAAAAATTGTAAGCATTGCCTCTCTTCAATGTCACTGATTCTCTCTTCTATCTGACCTGTCTTATTACCTAAATTTCTTACCTCATTTTTCAATTCATGTATTGAGTTTTCCATCTGTTTGGTTCCTTTTTAAAGTTTCAATCTCCTTGGTAAAGTACTCATTTTGTTCATTAATTTGTTCTTTTGAGCTTATTAAATTGCCTGTCAGTGTTTTCTTGCATTTCTTTGTATATTTTCAGAACTTCAATTTTAAATTCTCTATTATTTAACTGTAAGGTTTTCATGTGAGTGGTTGAGATTGCTTTTTGGAGATTTTCATTTTCTTTCTAAACTGTCATTTTTTGTGTAGCCATGATATTCATTTTCTTATTCCTTGATGACATTTGGAAGAAGTATTGTTAAAAAAATTTTACCAGAGACCTGAAGATGTCAGCAGAGTAGGCAGATGCACAGACTCCCAGCTCACACCACCAAACTGGATTAAAAATTAATTTAGAAACAATCAGCATGGAGAACCAACTCTGGACTACAAGAACAGCTCTCAAAGACCAAGAAGCAAAGAAGAAGCCACACCAGGCCTGATAGGGAGCACCAAGGAGTGGTGCTTACAGGAAGAAAGTGGGGGTGAGGCTGAGAGCCCAGAAGGGCTCTCACTCCAAGGAAGAGAGCAGAAAATATCACTCACAGCCACTTGCCTGGGGACCTGGGAATGAGGTGTGTTGAAATGGCTGGCTTATTTTCCAAAAGGAAAGGTTGGGGAGAGAGAGGCCAATGGTGAAGGCAGAGGAATACACGGGATGACCTGAGAAGCTGACTCATCCAGGGCTGGAGGTGGCCAGCTGGGGGAGAGGTTGATCCTTCCACACAATACAAGACTAAAGTGGTTCTGTGTGATCCATTTCTAGACATCTCTCCATCTCCAATCAGCACAAAAAGAAACAGCTGAAAAGAAGAACTGGTGAAGAGGGACAGTAACTCAGGTCTCCATGGAAATCTGAGATACACTTCTCCCTACTGAAGCTGAGAAAATATCCTGCTCCCAAGAGAGTAACTGGCACATCAGGCCTTCAGTCTCAGGTTATACCCACTGCATTCCTGGATACAGTTTCAAATAAGCCCTCTGCTGAGATTACTGAGAGGAAAACAAACAAATCAAGATTTCAAAGCAGCTCTACTAGAAAAACCAAATCCCACAGTGGATTACAAATAACAGCTGATGCCAACCCAAGAAGACCTAGAAATAACACAACTGATAATTGGAGACAGACAACACCAAGCCCAACATCTGGATGCTGAGTTTAAAATAATGATTGTTAGGATGCTTAAGGATCTTAGAACAACAATGGATGGTCATTATGAACACCTAAATAAATAGCAAGTATAAAAAAGAACATTGAAATATTAAAAAAGAATCAGTTGGAGATGACAAATACAATATCAGAAATAAAGACTACAATGGAAGGAATTAAAAACAGAATGGATGAAGCTGAGGATCAAATCAGTGAGTTGGAGGACATGTTGAACAAAGGTATGGAAGCAGAGCAGGGAAAAAAAAGAGACTCAAAAAGTCTGAGGAAACTGTAAGATATCTCTATGAAAACATGAAGAGAAATAACATCCACATAATAGGGGTTCCTGAAGAAGAAGAGAAAGAACAAGAGATAGAAACATTACTCAATCAAATAATATAGTAGCTGAAAACTTCCCTAAATTGATGCAAAGAAGGGACTCACAAGTTCAAGAAGCACAGAGAACTCCATTAAAGAGAAACCCGAAGAAACCTCCACCAAGACACATCATAATTAAAATACCAAAGGTAAGCAATAAAGAGAAAATATTAAAAGATGCTAGAGAAAAAAAAGGCTATCACCTACAAAGGAGCCCACATAAGGATGGCATCCGAATTCTCAACAGAAACACTTGAGGCCAGAAGGGAATGGCAAGAAATATTCAAATTAATGCAGAACATGAGCCTACAACCAAGAATACTTTATCCAGCAACAGTATCATTTAAAATTGAAGGAGAAATAAAAAGCTTCCCAGACAAAAAAAAACTCAAGGAATTTATTACAACCAAACCAATGCTGCAGGAAATGTTAAGGGCCTGTTGTAAACAGATCAAAGTGGGAAAAGAATATAGCAAAAGAGAAATACAGCTTAAAAGAATAAAATGGCAATAAACAACTACATATCAATAATAACCTTAAATGTAAATGGATTAAATAATACAATCAAAAGACATAGGGTAGCTGCATGGATAAGAAAACAGGACCCTTACATATGCTGTCTACAAGGGGCACACCTTAAAACAAAAGATGAACATAGACTGAAGGTAAAAGGATGAAAAAAATATTTCATGCAAATGGGGATTTAAAAAACCTGGAGAAGTTATACTTATATCAGACAAAATGGACTTTGAAACAAAGGCTATAGTAAGAGATAAAGAAGGGCACTACATAATGATAAAGGGAGCAATCAAACAGGAAGATATAACCATTATAACTATCTCTGTACCTAAAATAGGAGCACCTAAATATATAAAGCAGACTTTGATGGATATAAAGGGCGAGATCAACAGCAATACTATAATAATAGGGGATTTTAATACACCACTAATATCACTAGATAGATCCTGAAGAAAAAAAATTAACAAAGAAACAGCAGACTTAAAGGACACACTTGATCAACTGGATATAATAGATATTTTCAGAACCTTTCACCCTAAAGCAGCAGAATATACATTCCTTTCAAGAGCTCATGGTACATTCTCTAGGATAGACCACATGTTAGGGCACAAAAGCGATCTCAACAAATTTAAGAGAATAGAAATCATATCAAGCATTTTCTCTGATGACAATGGCATGAAACCAAAAATCAAACACAACAGAAAACTAAAAAAGTCTCAAACACATAGAAACTAAATAGCAGGTTGTTAAGTAACAAATAGATTAACAAGGAGATCAAAGAAGATATAACAAATTCCTAGAAACAAATGATAATGAGCATAAAGCAACTCAAATATTATGGGACACAGCAAAAGCAGTACTGAAAGAGAAGTTCATAGCACTACAGGCATACTTTAAGAAGGTAGAAAAAGCTCAAATAAACAACTTAACTCTGCATCTAAGAGAACTAGAAAAAGAACAGCAAGTAAAGCCCAGATGTAATAGAAGGAAGAAAATAATAAAGATCAGCAGAAATAAATGACATAGAGGCTAAAGAAACAATACAGAGGATTAATGAAACCAGAAGCTGGTTTTTTGAAAAGGTAAACAAGATTGATGAACCTTTAGCCAGACTCACCAAGAAAAAAAGAGAGAGGACTCAAATAAATAAAATTAGAAATGAGAGTGAAGAAATAACAACTGACATAACAGAAATACAAAATATTATAAGAAAATACTATGAAGAACTGTATGCCAAAAACTAGACAACCTAGATAAAATGGACAAATTCCTTGAAACATACAATCTTACAAAAATCAATCTGGAAGAATCAGAAAACCAAAACAGACCAATTACAACAAATGAGATCGAAACAGTTATCAAAAAACACCAAACAAAGAAAAGTCCTGAGCCTGATAGCTTCACAAGTGAATTCTACCAAATATTCAAAGAACTAACTCCTATCCTTCTCAAGCTATTTCAAATAATTCAAGAGGAAGGAAGACTTCCAAGCTCCTTTTATGAGGCGAGCATAATTCTGATTCCAAAACCAGGCAAAGACAACACAAAAAAAGAAAATTGTAGGCCAATAATCCTGATGAATATACATGCTAAAATTCTCAACAAAATATTAGCAAACTGGATCCAACAATATATGAAAAAAATCATACACCATGATCATGTGGGATTTATTCTGGGGAGGCAAGGTTGGTATAATATTTGCAAATCAATCAATGTGCTTCATCACATAAACAAGAAAAAGGAGAAAAACCACATGATAATTTTAATAAATGCAGAAAAAGCATTTGATAAAATCCAGCACCTATTCATGATCAAAACTCTCAGTGAAGTGGGAATACAGGGAACATATTTCAACAAGATAAAGGCCATCTATGACAAACTGACAGGCAATATCATACTAAAAGGGCAAAAATCAAAAGCAATCCCCTTAAGATCAGAAACAAGAAGGAATGCCCCCCTTTTACACACTTATTCAACATAGTTCTGGAAGTCCTAGCCACAGCAATCAGACAAGAAGAAGAAATAAAAGCATTTAAGTTGGAAAAGAACTAAAACTATCATTATTTGCAGATAATATGATATTGTATATAGAAAACCCTAAAGTCTCAGTCAAAAAAACTACTAGACCTGATAAATGAATTCAGCAAGTTAGAAAAATATAAAATACTCAGAAATCAGAGGCATTTTTATACACCAACAATGAACTGTCAGAAAGATAAATTAAAGAAACAATCCCCTTCACTATTGCAACCAAAAAAATTAAGTACCTAGGAGTAAATTTAACAAAGGAGATTAAAGACTTGTACTCAGAAAATTATAAAACATTGATAAAAGAAATCAAGGATGATACTAACAAGTGGAAGCATATACCATGCTCATGGTTAGAAAAAATAAACATCATTAAAATGTCTATTTCACCCAAAGAAAGTTATAAATTTAATGCAATACCAATTAACATACCAATGACATACTTCAAAGATATAGAACACATATTCCAAAAAGTTATATGGAACCAAAAAATAACACGAATAGCCTCAGCAATATTGAAAAGGAAGAATAAAGTGGGAGTTATTACACTTCCTGATACAAGGTCATTGTACTCAAAACAGCCTGGTATTGGCATAAGAACAGGCATATAGATCAATGGAACAGAACAGAGAACCCTGAAATAAATCCACACCTTTATGGACAACTGATATTTGACAAATAAGGCAAGAGCATATAGTGGAGTAAAGACAGCTTCTTTAATAAATGGTGTTGGGAAAATTAGACATCTACCTGCAAAAAAATAAAACTAGACCACCAACTTACATCATTCACAAAAATAAACTCAAAATGGATAAAAAACTTAAATGTAAGCCGTGAAGCCATAATCATCTTTGAAGAAAACAAAAGTAGTAAGTTCTTTGACATCTCTCACAGCAATATATTTGCCAATTTATCTCCATGGGCAAGTGAAATAAAAGACAGGATAAACAAATGGGACTATATCAAATTAAAAAGATTTTGCACAGCTAACAACAATAAAAACAGAATAAAACGACAAACTATACAATGGGAGAACATATTCGACAGTACGTCTGATAAGGGGTTAATAGCTAAAATTTATAAAGAACTTGTAAAACTCAACACCAGGAAGACAAACAGTCCAATCAAAAAATGGGCAAAAGAAAAGAATAGATACTTCTCCAAAGAGGACGGACAGATGGCCAATAGGCATATGAAAAAATGATTAACATCACTAATCATTAGAGAAATACAAATTAAACCACAATGAGATATCATCTCACACTGGTCAGAATGATGCTCAAAAAAACAACACAACATAAGTGCTGACGAGGATGTGGAGAAAAAGGAATCCTCCTGCACTGCTGGTGGGAATGCAGACTGGTGCAGCCACTGTGGAAAACAGTATGGAGATTCCTCAAAAAATTAAAAATCAAACAGCCTTTTTACCAAGCTATCCCACTTTTAGGAATATATCCTAAGAACACGATAGCACTGTTCCAAAAGGAGTAATACACCCCCATGTTTATGGTAGCATTGTTCACAATAGTGAAGATCTAGAAACAGCCCAAGTGTCCGTCAGTGGACAAGTGGATTAAAAAGTTTTGGTACATATACAGTATGGAATACTTACTACTCAGCCATAAGAAATGATGACATCGGGTCATTTACAACAACATGGATGGACTTGATAATGTACTAAGTGAAATAAGTAAATCAGAAAAAACTAAGAACTGTATGATTCCATACATAGATGGGACATAAAAATGAGACTCAGAGACATGGACAAGAGTGTGGTGGTTACTAGGATGGAGGGGATGTAGAAGAAGGCGGTGGGGGGAGGGGAGAGGCACAAAGAAAACCAGATAGAAGATGACGGAAGACAATTTTATTTTGGGTGAAGGGTATGCAACATAATTAAATGTCAAAATAACCTGAAGATGTTTTCTCTGAACATATGTACCCTGGTTTATCAATGTCACCCCATTAAAATTAATAAAAAAAATTACCAAAAAAACAACTAATAACAAAAAAAAACTAAAAATAAAAAACAACTAAAACAAAAAAAGGAAAAATAAGAAATAAGTATATAATAAAAACAAAATTTTTAAATAATGGAAATTAAAAAATAAAAACCACTAAGAAAACAAAGAGCAATAACAAAACCAAAAAAAATAAAAATTAAAAATAAAACACCCAGAAAATTAAAATAAAATTATAAAAAAATAAAGAAAACAAAATTCAAAATAAAAAGAAAAATTTCAGTTTTAAGAACTTTTTGTGTTGTCTTCCAGTAGGTGGCTCTGTATTACCAGTTTTAGCTTAGTGAAATTACTTGGCTGACCACTGCTGAGATGTTTTTGTCACAATGATATAGGCAAAGCTGCAGTTGCAGTGATGGGTGGGGTGTTTTGTGAGGGCTTGACAGCTTTTGTAATGGCAATCTAAGGCATCTGAGCACTTCTTCTCACATCTCAACAGACGAGGTGACCATGCACAGAGTATTTCTGTTCTTAAGTGGAGCAAATGGCTGTGGAAAGTTAGCTGTAGAGTCTGTCTCTGCCACACTCTGTACCTTCAAGTTGAGGAATACAGGATTTGGGAAGCTGAGAGGTACACTGTGGTTTTCTCCATCTCTGTCCAAGTGTGGGCTGTGGGCAGACCATGGAACATAGGCTGTGACTCCTTGTTCTGCCACTGCTCTGGTTTATCATATCTACCTCTGTCTGTCAATCTCACCACTCCTCCAGGCAGAAGGAAACCCAGTCACTCCAGGCTTCTTCCCTCTTCAGAGCTCTGACAGAGATAAACCCAGACAGTCTGGGTTTCTCTCTTGTCTGGAGCCGAACATGAGTGAGTCTTTTCTTCTACCACCCTTCTCAACCCTTCTTACCTTTAGTTGATTCCATGCATGGATCTTTTCAGGCAAGCCTGCAAACCCAGCTGGGATTCTTTCACTTTGTTATAGCTGTTCAATTTGTCAAAATTTTAAGAAGAGAAATTAAGAGTATCTCTCATGCTGCCATTACCTGAATTCCTCTGCCTGGTTGATTCCTTTATGTTTCCTAACCAGGTATCAAACCCATAACCTTGGCTTGTTGGAACGATAAGCAACTGAGCTACCCAGCCAGGGCTGATAAGCTTTTATATTTCTCTAAAACAAACTTCCAAAGATTTTCTGCAAGTGAATAATTTAACCCAAGTGTTCATAACAAAGACAATTTCTTTCATATAACCCATTTAAAGGTACCCCATTCTAAGCTTATGTGTGACAACTGGTTTTCAGAATTTCCTAGGCTTTATATTTTACCTGGTTATGCTAGACAATGAGATGGGCAAATGTTATGTTTCATAAGATGTGGCTATGTCTACTCTTATGATAAAGCTGGAGTTCTCTAGTTATAGAGCTTTTCTAGAATAATGACCAATTAATGGCTTCAATCACCATTGGTCTTTTTTTTTATTACCTTTGCTTTCTATATAAAATTAGCTTTGATGGTAGATTTTCAAACAGTCAACACATTTTTAGGCAGCCAATATATCTCTGTCTGAGAACATTTTTATCAAGATGATCTGCATTTGGCCCTGGCTGGGTGGCTCAGTGGACAGAATGTCAGCCTGGTGTGCAGATGTCTGGGGTTCAATCCCCGTCAGAGTACACAGGAGAAGCAACCATCTGCTTCTCTTTCCCTCCCTCTCCCCTTCTTTCTCTCTTCCTCTCCCACAGCCAGTGGCTCAACTGGTTTGAGTGTTGGCCTCAGGCACTGAGGATAGCTCAGTTGATTTGAGCACTGGCCCCAGACAGGTGGATCTCAGTTGAGGAACATGAAGGAGTCTGTCTCTCCAACTCCTCTCCTCTCACTTAAAAAAAAAAAAAAAAAAAAAAAGATGATCTGTGTTTGATCTTATGTTTAAATTGATTTTTTTTTCCTGATAACTTGATAGCCAACATTCTTTAGGTCAGACAATGCTTTTACTCTGCAATCAGTACTGACAGTCTCTGCCTAACTATTATGATCATTTGTTTCCTAACATAGTGTTGTTAGTCAAACTTCAGGGTGGTACAGAACCTCCTAGAAGGCTTGTTAAAACAGATTACTGGCAAATGTTACGTCTTGAGTCAAGCTCAAAAAGTTGTATTTCTAACATTTTTTCAGTTAAATCATGCTCCTTGTCCAGAGACCACAGTTATAATACAACATCCTAATTTTTAATACATTGAATGCTTCGAAGTGAGTAAAGCCCAACATAAGTAGGAAACAGTCTCAGGTCTTTCTTTTCTCTCAACAGATCTGTATGGAATCTATACTATTGTAGTGATTCAGTGATTGTTGTTTGATGCTATTTTTAGTCTATACCTAAAAAAAAGACAATTTGGAGTTTTAATGTGGTTTTACTTTGGCCCTTTTCTTCTCTTACTTGATTACCTCACCAGTGTTCACTGTTTCAGCTGTGCTTACTCATATTTCTATCTCTACCCCTGACCTCCCTCCCAATTTTCAGCCTCTTTTCTCCATAAGCAAGCTCTGCAGGAAGCCTCCAACTTGATAAGTCAAAATATAATTTTTATACCAATTGTTTTTGGCTTGCTTTTTATTTCCAAAATTCCTCTGTACCTTCATGTTTTCTGTCTTTCATTCAATATATGTTGTTAGAGATATTCCTCACCTTCAGGGCCCAGAACAAGTCTCTTTTCCAAGAAACATTTTCAGTTCTCCCTAGAGGAAGGCATTTCCTTCCTTGCCATTTTTCTCTGTATTAATGGGCTCACTGATAAGATCAGGTCCACCTAGAATATCACTTTTTATTAACTCAAAGCCAACTGATTAGGGACTTCAATTACATCTGCAAAAATTATTTTATTTTTATCATGTAACATAACTTAATTATAGGTGTGAAATCCCATATATACCAATCCCACCCACAATCATAGGGAGATTCTACAAAGTGCACACATGAGGGAGCAGGAATCTTCTGGAGTCTCAAAATGTAATGCATCTGAAACTCTGGGAAGGGGATTACTGACCTGTGGTATAATAAGTCCTCCAGGTGATTCTAATGCAGGTGAACATTTGAGAACTTCAGCTTTAGAGTATTAAATAAAAAAGGAGTACAAATAGCAGAGATCTAATCATCCTACAGTGTGATCATGGGAAATCGAATAACCTCTCTGGGCCTCGGTGTATTAGTCTGTAAATTGGAGTTGGGACCCATTTTTTTGTATCAATGGTTTGGCTATAAATGTAGTTGTGGGTGTATTGCTTGTTCTGGAGTCTGGCCTTGCTCCTAGTTTCCATTAACACTGGGAGTCAGGGAGCTCCCAGACTTGCACCAACCTGCTTTGACTGGCTTTGAAGAGCTGAATGCTAAATATTCCGGATTTCTGCAAATTGGTACAGTGGTTCTCAAAGTGTGCCACAGGGTGCACTGGTGCACCCTAGAAGATTTCCAGGTGCATCCTATGGTATTCCAGAGAAATATGTGCCTGTTGGGCACCAAAAAACCAACAGGGTTTTTGAAGTTTAGATTTTTGGGGGACAGAGGTATGGGGAATTGGCTGTAAGCTGACAGTCTGCCCAACCCCTCACCTCACTTGCCTGATTAGGTTGCAAAAGGCCATTAAGCTGTGGTGCTAGATTGTTTACACTTCTCGCCATGTTCCCCAGAAAGACTGGAGGCAAGTTTCTTCTATCCTTTGTTTGGCGTAAAGTTAAAATGATATATATGGTGGGGGTTTTCTGCACTTGGTAAAATTCTTGGGTTGCCTTGGAAATGTGATCAGAGACCATTGATTTGCTAATGGCCTCACTTTGTTCTATAAATAAAGGAAGATGCAATTTGGGGCAGGCTTTGTTCTTGCCAGCAGCAATTATAGGACCTTCCCGACCCTGTATTTTCTTAATTCTGCCTATTTTTTTAATTCCTCACGGTTCCCGCTCGGGACCTTGAATTACTAGCTGCACTGGTTTGCAGCATGTGCCCCGATATAAAAATAAATATAGTTACTCTATTATACCATTTCACTATAGAAATACCACTCTTTTTGTTTACACATCATTATTATATCTATTATTAACATATCATTATATTATTTTTAGATAAATACACCCAAATAAAATGGATAGATTTTTCAAAAAGAAGCACAATGTTGAAGAATCTGATTCTGAAAGTAGGCAAAAGTTAAGTGTAAATAAAATAGGACTTGAAGGCTGACGGGTAGAATTTAATTTATAGCATTTTCCATCATTTAACAGTGAACACTACGATTGGATTAGAAACCCATTTATGGAAGCTTCAAGTGATTTTGGTTTAACATTAACAGAAGAAAAAGAACGGGCAGCTATATCCCCTGATAGTGAATTGATGATTAAACATAAGGAATTGTCTTTTGAAGCCTTTTGGATTTCTATAAAAGAAGAATATGGCAATATCTAAAAAAGCTTTAAATATTTTTACTATGATTTTTAACATCCCATTTATGTAAATTAGGATTCTCTACCCTGAACACAATTAAGAGTAAAAAGAGAGAAATTCTTCAATGTATTGATGAGGAAATGAGAGTTTGCCTTTCAAAGAATGTAACATAAAAATGTTTTTTAATTTCTGAATAAATTTAATTTTGTCATATTTATTTTGTTTAATTACCATAAAAGCACACTTGGACTTTATTTTTTTCTTTAATATTTGACTTAATTATAATAACATATTTCTCAGAAATTTGTATATACTGCGCCTACAATTATCTGTAGTATTTTAAATGTGCCCTGACTTCGAACAGTTTGAAACCACTGTATTAACCTTTTATCAGATGTATCATTGGTGAATATGTTCTCCCATTCCATAGATTGTCTTTTTCTTTTGTTGATACTTTCCTTTGCTGTACAGAAACATTTTTGTTTGATGTTGTCCCATTTGTTGATTTTTTTGTTTGTTTCCCTTGGCTGAGGAGACATATCCAAAATAATATTGCTAAAAGAAATATTAAAGAGTTTATTACCTAGGTTTTCTTGTAGGAATTTTATGGTTTCAAGTCTTACATTTAAGTCTTTAATCAGTTTTGAGTTTATTTTTGTATATGGTATAAGAAAGTGGTCTAGTTTCACTTTTCTCCATGTATCTAGGACATAATTTTTTAAGTTGTTTAATAAAAATTAATTGGGTCAATTAATTGTCCTCATTGTGCCATGTGGTTGGGAAAAGATGAACCAATAAAAATAAGGACAGCCTTTTAAATTTGTGTTTTTATTTTCCGAGCTGGATTATTTTAGAATAATAGCAAACTGCTGTTTTAGAGCATTGATTCTCAAAATATGATCCACAGTCCTGGGAGTCCTAGAGACTTTTGCAGAAAGTCTTCAAGGTCAAACTAGTTTCATAAAAAACACTAAAATATTATTTTCTTTTTTTCAGCATTGACTTTAGTTTTGATATTGCGAAAGCAAGCTGTGGCACCTTCGTCCAAATCAGGGCAATGGTATAAAATTGCACTAGTGGTCTTCATGCACTTGCAGTCCAAAAAGCAAACTCTAGTTTCAACTAAGAATGTCCCCAATGAAGCAGTAAAAATGATCAAATTGATCTTTGAGAGCATGTCTTTTTAATCTGTGTGAGAAAATGGAAAATGCTCACAGTGCACCAAGGTCCAATGGCTGCCTCAAGGTGAAGCAATAGTACAATTGTCTGACTGTGAGCTGAACTAGCCATGTTTTTTATGGAACACTATTTTCTTTCTTTCTTCCATCCTTCCTCCCTCCCTTCCTTCCTTCCTTCCTTTGTTTTTCTTTTTTTTCTCTCTTTCTTTCTTTTGTCAATGTAAAATAACTTCGAAACCTGTAAGAATTGTTTTTGTGTGTATTTTTCTGAAGTGAGAAGCAGGGAGGCAGAGAGACAGACTCCCGCAGGTATCTGACCCAGATCCACCTGGCATGTCCACCAGGAGGCGATGCTCTGATCATCTGTGGCATTGCTCTGTTGCAAGTGGAGCCATTCTAGTGCCTGAGGTGGAGGCCATGAAGCCCTCCTCAGCACCCAGGGTGAGTTTGCTCCAAATGGAGCCTTGGCTGCAGGAAGGGAAGAGAGAAACAGAGAGGAAGGAGAGGGGGAAGGGTGGAGAAGCAGATGGGTGCTTCTCCTGTGTTCCCTGGCCAGGAATCAAACTGGGGACTTCTGCACACTGGGATGACGCTCTACCGCTGAGACAACTGGCCAGGTCCTGTAAGAATTTTTTATGAGTTTATTTAAGCCAAACTGTCAACAACTGCTGGGAAGCAAAGTCTCAAAGGATTGAGAAAGTGCTCCAGGAAATGGCAGTTCCACTACTTATTTTATACATTAGAATCAAAGGGGAGGATGTAAGAGAGTTACCTGAAATTTTTTGGTGATAGATTAGGGAAGCAGGAGAAAGCAAAGCAGGGAAATCTCTGGGATTAGATAAAAAGTAAAAGTGTATGTGCTAAAACATCTTTACATAGGCAGAAACAAGACAGTTAACAGTTAATGGTTCACATAACAGTAACAATGCGGGGTCTATTGGCTTCTGCTCTGGTGGGATGTCTGGCCTGATGGAAAAAAGATGACCCTTACATTCCAAAGGCTGTATCTGTTATCAGGTATATTATCCTAGATGCAAAAAGATAGCTAACAAGATTGAGTAAAAATGAGCATTGACCTTTGTTTAGAGAAAGTTTTTCCCTAGGACAAGACTACCCACTGTGAACTGCTTTTAGTTAGAAAGGTTTGATTTAGACCATCCTGTGTTTACCTTCGTTTCCTGAGTTATCAAGGCCATTGTGTAGGCTTTCCCTGAGCTTGTCAGGTTCAGTTCATGGCCACATCTTATTTATTTAAAAAAATTACTTTCCTTCCTTCCTTCCTTCCTTCCTTCCTTCCTTCCTTCCTTCCTTCCTTCCTTCCTTTCTTCCTTCCTTCCTTCCTTCCTTCCTTATTTCCTTCCTTCCTTCCTTCCTTCCTTCCTTCCTTCCTTCCTTCCTTCCTTCTTTCCTTCCTTCCTTCCTTCCCTCTCCTTCCTTCCTTCCTTCTTTTTTTCCTTTCTTTTCTTTCTTTCTTTCTTTCTTTTTTTCTTAAGAGAGAAAAGAGGAGAGAGAGAGAAGCATCAATACTGTTCCACTTATTTGTGCACCCATTGATTGCTTCTCATATGTGCCTTGATTGGCAACTGGTGACTGCTAGGTGAGTTGTCGACCCCAGAATGAAGCTGTTGACCGCAAGATGGAACCAGTGACCTTAGTGCTCTGGGATGATACTGTATCCTCTGTGATAAGGTGCCAAGAAACTATAAAACTTAGCATTAGCAACACCATTTTAGAGAGGAAATGTCATGCCTCTTACCCTCTCCTTTCTGTGAAGAAAGGAAAGAGAAGAATGCAGGAGGAAGGGCTTGCAAGGGCAACTGGGTCAGCTAAGTCATAATTTAACTACAGAGCAAGGAAGATGGAACTTATCTGAGAATCCCTTCGCTTCTCTTTTCTTAAAAGCCTTTAGGGTGCAGCAATGTTCTCCTTTTGATAGATCCTATAGATCAATATTGTAACAGGGCAGTAAAATTCAATGAGCTTGTTAATGAGATCAATGACTTTTGTACCATGCTCCTCCCAAGCCCAGCCAGTGTGTGATTTTGTCTATAAAAAGGGGCTTCAGCTGTGAGGGGGGCTGCAGGATTTGGGTTTGTCTTACCTCCCTGTAGTCACCCGCCAATAAACTTCTCAAAAATTCATCTGGACTTGGTGTCTTTGGCGAACTCGCTGGTCACTTTACAACACTACCAGCCAGGGCTGGAAACCTATTTTAATTTGAATGAACAAGTGACATATAATGAGGAAGGAGAAACCAAAAGAATGCAGAGGAGAGGGGGTACTGCAATGGCTGGGGTCTTACACTCCAGCCTGTGACCTCAGTGTTCTTGACTGAGGGTACAAGGGCAGACAGAAAAGTTTGAAAAATAACAAACCATGGGTGTGGACCTTGCTTGTTATCAGTTCCTTGAAATAAACTTGCAGCTCTAGTAAGAATAATGAGTGATAGGACTATCAACGATAGAGCCTCAGACCTCCTCCCCTTCCCTTCCCTAAGACATGAAAGTCACGTAGGCCTGCAAACAAAGTCATAGAAATCAGGCATTTGTCACGTGAAAGCTAAAGCTGTAAAGGTATATAAGATGTAAGAAATCTAACTTCGGAGAGCACATGTTTTGTTGACTCTTTTGGGATCACACTGGTCCACCAGCTAAATAAATCCTACTTCCTTCATCAAACTGTCTAGGCATTTTTGTCCTCAATTGATTCCTGCAATAATAAAATTTGGCATTTTAGACTGCATAAATGAACCAAGTATGCCTTGGTCCTAAGTTTAGATATTTGTTGTCAGTGATAAAATTTGAACATTAGAATTTTGGAAATTTCATAAGCTGCCACCATAAGTTTGCAGCTTCTCAGTACTCAACTTTTATTGCAATGTTGGTGGTGATATTAATGGTTGTGATTTTAAAATATTGTATAGTAAAATATATCAAAATTTGGAAAGTGTGTATAACTCAGTGAAATAATATTTTCCTAATGACTATGTGATGTTATAAAATCAGGAATGGGTAAAAACGGTATTCTAAATAAAAGTGAGATCAATGGTGTAATGCCAGTAGCCACGGCCACCATCACAGCCGCCTGGCCCATGTAGGTTTGCATTAGATTTGGAAAGATGGTAATGAAACAACGGAGCCAAGAACTGGTGGGCCATCATCTTTAATCCTAGCTTGCACCCAGCGGGCAAGTAAAAACACACACTGGGCTCCAAAACCCACTCATTCAGTGCTCACAAAGCTATTGACTTATCCGAGTTTCCTAGAATCAAAGGTTTCTAGCTCACTAGCCTTATTCGCCTCTGTGTCCCATCTCCTTCTCTCTGCACAAACTCTGCACAAACGGGCTTCTCCTTCAGCACCCCACCATCCTGGCTGCTTCTCCTGGCCTCCTCCACATGGCCTTTCTCTGCTCTCCTACAGCATGGGCTTCTCCTAGAACGTAATCACTCTTCCCCCAGAACAACGTGATCTCTCTTCCTTTTAAAACCTTTTGGCACGAAAGCCCTCCCTCAACACTTACTAACGTAATCATGCCCATCCCAAGCAATCACCTGGGCGATGGGCTTCCACGTGGGCAGTGCTATCTTTAATAAAGTGAGCATAATATATTTTATCTGCCCAAGAAATGGATTTTAACATGATGATGTACGAAAAGTTGATTGATATGGTTTTAGATTTAATATTGCAACCAGCCTTTAAGAAGCTTCTACTTTTTGGCTTCTAGTCAAGATGGCAGAGGAAGTAAATGGTACTCATATCCTCCCACAACCACATCAAAACTACAACTAAACTAAAAAACAACCTGTAGTCTAACTGAACAAAAGTCATATAACAAAGGGCATATAAAAAAGCCAGGTGGAGACTGCTAAGAGGAGCAGAGAGGAAGAAGGCAAGTCCTACACACATCTGCACCAGTTAGAAATCAGGAGGGATATTGCGGCTGCCAAAGTCCACTCTGGAGATTAGGGGTCTCAACCCTACATCAGGCTCCCCAGCCCAGGGTTCCAGTAACAAGAAGAGAAGTCTCCATAACTTCCGGCTGAAAACCAACAGGGACTGTGGCTGAAGGAGATCAAGGGCTGCTTGGATCCCTGGTGTTCCTCTTTAGGGGACCATGCACAGACTGACTCAGAATCACTTGCTCTGAGCTCCAGCATGGGGTGGCAGCTCAAAATGCACCAGGTGTCATATTGAGGAAGGAGGGGAGGTCCCCTCTTCTCTGAGAAGGAAGAAATGAAAAGAATACAAGGGAAAGGAGCCAGCAGGGGTGACCAAGTCAGCAAGTGATAAATTAACTATATCCCATAGTTACAACAATACAAAGCAAGAATAACAGGATCTGTATGTAACTATGGCCAGTGATCTAGAAACTCCTTCCCCCTTGCTGACCCCACTGAAACTTTCCCTCTCCTCTCCTTGAGTCCTGGGAAGCCCTAAACAAAGAAATCACATGCCCATTGCTTAGATACTGTAAAGGTATACAGTGTGTTTGTAAAGTCATGGTGCGCTTTTGACCGGTCACAGGAAAGCAACAAAAGATGATAGAAATGTGAAATCTGCACCAAATAAAAGAAAAACTCTCTCAGTTTCATACATATTCACTGCAGTTTGATGTGGGCTCATGCACAGATTTTTTTAGGGCTCCTTAGGTAGCTATCCCGTATAGCCTCTACAGACTCGTCACTGACTGATGGCCTACCAGAACGGGGTTTCTCCACCAAACTGCCGGTTTCCTTCAACTGCTTATCCCACTGAGTAATGTTATTCCTATGTGGTGGCGCTTTGTTATAAATGCGCCGATATTTATGTTGCACTTTGGTCACGGATTCGAATTTAGTGACCCACAGAACACACTGAACTTTCCTGTGTACCATCCACTTCTTGACTGGCATGGCCTTGGGTTGCTCCACTGTATACACGGTGTTACGTCATCATCTGCGCATGCGCACATGCTGCCACATCATCCTACAGAAACTGGGAGGTTTTTCCTTTCATTTGGTTCAGATTTCACATTTCTATCGTCTTTTGTTGCTTTCCTGTGGCTGGTCAAAAGTGCACCATGACTTTACAGACACATTCTATAACCTGTAAGAAAATCAACTTCAGGGAGCCCATGTTTTGGAGCTACAATTCCCACATGCTCCACCAACTTTAATAAATCCTACTGCCTTCATCAAGTTGTCTGGATGTTTTCGTCCTCTTTTGATTTCTGCAATAATATCTGAATATCCATCAACCCTGCTAACGCTGTTCTCCGTGACCTGGTGTTTGAATAAAAGGAAGAAAAAAGCAACAAAAAACTTCTACCCGTTGAGTTTTGCTGTAGTATAAAAGAAAGATATCCACAATGATATAAAAATATTACTAAGATAGTTCTTCTTTTACCAATTAGGTATTTGTGTGAAGCCAGATTTTATTCATATGCTTCAACCAAAAGCAGCATGTTGCAACTGAGTGAGTGATTGCAGACGCAGATATTGAAGCCAGGAGAATGGAGGGGAGAGGGGGCCTGCATGTCTGGGCTCTTCTTATGCTCCAGCCTGGGACCTCAGTGTTCAGGACGGAGGGAACAAGGGCAGACTGAAAAGCTTGAAAAATAACAAACCACAGGTCTGGACCTTGCTTGTTATTAAGGTGACCAACTTTTTTACAATGAAAAGGAGGACAAAAAAAATTGAAAAAAATGATAAAAATAAAAGAAACATTTTATTCAGTGCAACAATAATATGCTATAATATAATAAATGCATAATAAAACATTTGTAATATTTTATATTGTAATTATGCTTACATGCCTATTAATTTTTATAATAATTGTAAGAAAAAAGTACTCTTTTAGATACAAATACATCACATCACATGCAATGGATCAACTCTGCGTCGAACGAATATGGACATGTACAGATTACTCTTCCAATATCAAAAAGGAGAGCATGTAGGAGGACACTTACAAAAGAAGGACCGTCTTCCCTAAAGGAGGACAATTGGTCACCTTATTGTTATCAGTTCCCTGCAATGAACTTCTAGCTCCAGCAAGAAGGAATTATAGAATTATCAACCCTTCGGCCTCCTCTCCCAAGGACACAAAGGTCAAATAGGCCTGTAAACAAAGAAGTCATAGAAATCAGGTATTTCTCATGTGAAAACTATAGCTGTAAAGGTATAAGATGTAAGAAATCTAACTTCAGGGAGCACATTTTGTTGCCTCTTTTGGGGTCATGCAGCTCCACCGGCTAAATAAATCCTACTTCCTTCATCAAGTTGTCTGGGTGTTTTTGTCCTCCTTTGATCCCTGCAACAATATGAGCTCTTTTCCCTTAAGCCAGACATTAAAGAGATTTGCAAAAATGTAAAACTATGCCACTCTTTCTACTAATTTTTTTTGAAAATATAATAATTTTTCAAAACCAGTGTGTTGTTCTTGTTAGCACAGTGGTCGGCAAACCACGGTTCACAAGCTACATGTGGCTCTTTGGTCCCTTGAGTGTGGCTCTTCCACAAAAGGTTCTCCAGCTTAGGAGTACCCTAATTAAGTTAATAACAATGTACCTACCTATATAGTTTAAGTTTAAAAAATTTGGCTCTCAAAAGAAATTTCAATCGTTGTACTGTTGATATTTGGCTCTGTTGACTAAATGAGTTTGCCGACCACAGTGTTAGCACGTTAATAGATTTATTATTGTAAAATAAATTTAAAAGTAGATATTTTTACATGTGTCCATTTTAATTTCTAGCATAATACCTATTAATGGCTATGACTGAGAAAAACAAAACTTTTGGGGGAATCTCAATATTTTTTAAAAAGTTTAAATGGATCATGAATCCAAAAATTCTGAGAGCTCTAAACTGAATTTAAAGATGTAGTTTTTGGGGTTTTTTTTTTATTGTGTGTTTACATAGATTCTTGTGTTGCCCCGAATGCATCCCCCCTCCCCCATATTCCCCTCAACATTTCCTTTGTCCCCCTCCTCATAGCACCCTGCCCCCTTCCCTTCAGTTTATCTCATCCTATCAACCCTTTCCCTCTGTCCTCTTTTCCTCTGGTCCCTTTGATCCCTCCTCTATCTCAGTTCCGTTCCTCAGTTCACATTGTTCATTTGATTCCTCAAATGAGTGAGGTCATATATTTTTTTTTCTGCCCAGCTTATTTCATTTAACAGAATAGTTTCCAGGTCCATTCCTGTTGTCACAAAAGGTAAGATTTCCTTCATTTTCATGGCCCCATTGCATTCCATTGTATATATGTACCATAGCTTTTTAATCCACTCATCCACTGATGGACACTTGGGCTGTTTCCAGATCTTTGCTATTGTGAACAATGCTGCCATAAACATGGGAGTGCATTTCTTCTTTTGAATCAGTGATATGGTGTTCTTGGGATATAATTCTAAAAATGGGATAACTGGGTCAAAAGGCAGTGCCATTTTTCATTTTTTGAGGAATCTCCATACTGTTTTCCACAGTGGCTGCACCAGTCTGTATTCCCACCAGCAGTGCAGGAGGGTTCCTTTTCTCCACATCCTCACCAGCACTTATTCTGTGTTGTTTGGTTGATGAGCGCCGTTCTGACTGGTGTGAAGTGATATCTCATTGTGGTTTTAATTTGCATTTCTCTAATAATTAGTGATGTTGAACATTTTTTCATCTGCCTATTGGCCATCTCTATGTCCTCTTTGAAAAAAGTGTGTATTCATTTCTTTTGCCCATTTTTTGATTGTATTGTTTACCTTCCTGGTGTTGAGTTTTACAAGTTCTTTATAAATTTTGGTTATTAAACCCCTTATCAGACATATTGTTAAATATGTTCTCCCATCATGTGGTTTGTCTCTATTCTGTTCATCTTGTCTTTAGCTGTGCAAAAGCTTTTTAGTTTGACATAGTCCCATTTGTTTATCCTGTCTTTTATTTCACTTGCCCGTGGAGACAAATCAGCAAATATGTTGCTGCGAGAGATGTCGAAGAGCTCACTGCTTATGTTTTCTGCTAAAATGCTTATGGTTTCACTGCTTACATTCATGTCTTTTATCCATTTTGAGTTTATTTTTGTGAGTGGTGTAAGTTGGTGGTCTAGTTTCATTTTTATGCAGGTAGCTGTTCAATTTTTGCAACACCATTTGTTAAAGAGGCTGTCTTTACTACATTGTATGCTCTTACTTCCTTTGTCAAATATTCTGTTTCATTGATCTATATGCCTGTTCTTATGCCAGTACCAAGCTGTTTTGAGTGCAATGGCCTTGTAGAATAACTTGGTATCAGGAAGTGTGATACCTCCAACTTTATTCTTCCTTTTCAAGATTGTTGAGGCTATTTGTGTTCTTTTTTGGTTCCATATATATATATATATATATATTTTTGGAATATGTATTCTATAACTTTGAAGTATGTCATTAGTATTTTAATTGGTATTGCATTGAATTTATAAATTGCTTTCAATAATATGGACACTTTAATGATGTTTATTCTTCCTATCATTGAACAGTGTATATGCTTCCACTTGTTTGTATCTTCCTTAATTTCTTTTATCAATGTTTTATAATTTTCTGAGTACAAGTCTTTAATCTTCTTGGTTAAATTTCTGCCTAGGTACTTTATTTTTTTGGTTGCAATAGTGAAGGGGATTGTTTCCTAATTTCTCTTTCTGACAGTTCATTGTTGGTGTATAAAAATGCCTCTAATTTATTTTTTTTTTACAGACACAGAGAGAGAGTCAGAGAGAGGGATAGATAGGGACAGAAAGACAGGAACGAAGAGAGATGAGAAGCATCAATCATCAGTTTTTGTTGCCACACCTTAGTTGTTCATTGATTGCTTTCTCATATGTGCCTTGACCACAGGCCTTCCACAGACTGAGTAACCCCTTGCTTGAGCCAGCAACCTTGGATCCAAGCTGGTAAGCTTTTTTTTTTTTTCTTTTGCTCAAGCCAGATGAGCCCGCGCTCAAGCTGGCAACCTTGGGGTCTCAAACCTGGGTCTTCCGCATCCCAGTAAGATGCTCTATCCACTGCGCCACTGCCTGGTCAGGCTGATTTCTGAGTATTAATTTTATATCCTGCCATCTTGCTGAATTCATTTATCAGGTCCAGTAGTTTTTTGACTGAGACTTTAGGGTTTTCTATATACAATATCATATCATCTGCAAGTAATGATAGTTTTAATTTTTCTTTCCCAATTTAGATGCCTTTTATTTCTTCTTCTTGTCTGATTGCTGTGGCTAGGTCTTCCAGAACTCTGTTGAATAAGAGTGATGAAAGGATGCACCCCTGCTTTGTTTCTGATCTTAAGGGGATTGCTTTTCATATTTGCTCTTTGAGTATAATGTTGGCTGTGTGTTTGTCATAGATGGCCTTTATCATGCTGAGGTATGTTCCCTGTATTCCCACTTTGCTGAGAATTTTGATCATGATTGTGTGCTAGATTTTATCAAATACTTTTACTACATCTATTTATATTATCATGTGGTTTTTCTCCTTTTTTTAATGTGATGAATCATATTGATTGATTTGTGAATATTGTACCAGCCTTGCCTCCCAAAAATAAATCCCACTTGATCATGATGTATGTATTTTTTCATATATTGCTGGATCTGGTCTGCTAATATTTTGTTGAGAATTTTAGCATCTAAATTCATCAGAAATACTGGCCTATAATTTTCTTTCTTTGTGTTGTCTTTGCCTGGTTTTGGAATCAGAATTATACTCGCTTCATAAAAGGAGCTTGGAAGTCTTCCTTCCTCTTAAATTTTTTGAAATAGCTTGAGAAGGATAGGAGTTAGTTCTTCTTTGAATATTTGGCAGAATTCGCTTGTAAAGCCATCTGGCCCAGGGCTTTTTTTTTGTTGTTGGGAGTTTTTTGATAACTTTTTCGATCTCATTTGTTGTAATCGGTCTGTTTAGGTTTTCTGATTCTTCCAGATTGATTTTTGGAAGATTATATGTTTCAAGGAATTTGTCCATATCACCTAGGTTGTCTAATTTTTTGTCATACAATAATTCATAGTATTTTCTTACAATATTTTATATTTCTGTTGTGTCAATTGTTATTTCTCCACTCTCATTTCTAATTTTATTTATTTGAGTCCTCTCTCTTTTTTTCTTGATGCATCTGGTTAAAGGTTCATTGATATTGTTTACATTTTCAAAGAACCAGCTCTTGGTTTCTCTGATTTTCTGTATTGATTTTTTTAGTTTCTATGTCATTTATTTCCACTCTGATTTTTATTATTTCCTTCCTTCTACTAGCTCTGGGCTTTACTTGCTGTTTTTTTTTCTAGTTCTTTTAGATGCAGGGTTCAGTTATTTATTTGAGCTTTTTTTAGTTCCTTAAGGTACACCTGTAATGCTACAAACTTCCCTCTCAATACTGCTTTTGCTGTGTCTCATAAATTTTGAGTTGTTTTATGCTCATTATCATTTATTTCTAGGATTTTTTTTATTTCTTTTTTGATCTCATTGTTAACTCATTTGTTATTTAATAACATGCTGTTTAGTTTCCAAGTGTTTGAGTATTTTTCAATTTTTCTGTTGTTGATTTCTAGTTTCATGCCACTGTGATCAGAGAAGATGCTTGATATAATTTCAATGTTCTGAAATTTGTTGAGACCGCTTTTGTGTCCTAACATATGGTCTATCCTAGAGAATGTACCATAAGCACTTGAAAAGAATGTATATTCTGCTGCTTTAGGGTGAAAGGTTCTAAAGATATCTATTAAATTGAGTTGATCTAGTGTGTCCTTTAAGTCTACTGTTTCTTTGTTAATTTTCTTTCTTGAGGATCTATCTAGTAATGTTAGTGGGATATTGAAATCTTCTACTATTATAGTATTGCTGTTGATCTCGCCCTGTATATCCAGTAAAGTCTGCTTTATATATTTAGGAGCTCCTATATTAGGTGCATAGATATTTATAATAGTTATATCTTCCTGTTGGATTTCTCCTTTTATCGTTATGTAGTGACCTTCCTTATCTCTTACTAAAGCTTTTGTTTTAAAGTCTATTTTGTCAGATATAAGTATTGCTACCCCAGCTTTTTTTTTTTTTTTCCATTTGCATGAAATATTTTTTTCCATTCTTTTACTTTCAGTCTATGTGCATCTTTTGTTTTGACAGCATCTCTTGTAGACAGCATATTTACGGGTCCTGTTTTCTTATCCACACAGCTACCCTATGTCTTTTCATTTGATCATTTAATCCATTTACATTTAAGGTTATTATTGATATGTAGTTGTTTATTGTCATTTTGTTCTTTAAAGCTACATTCCTCTTTTACCATATTTTCCCCCCTTTGTTCTGTTTACAGCGGGCCCCTTAACATTTCTTGCAGCATTGGATTGGTTGTAATGAATTCATTGAGTTGTGTGGTTTTTTTTATTTTTTATTTCTTCTTCAATTTTAATCGATATCCTTGCTGGATAAAGAAGTCTTGGTTGTAGGCTCTTGTTCTGCATTACTTTGAATATTTCTTGCCATTCCCTTCTGGCCTCAAGTGTTTATGTTGAGAAGTCAGATGTCATCCTTATGGGGGCTCCTCTGTAAGTAATAGAGTGCTTTTGTCTTACAACTTTTAGTATTCTTTCTTTATCTCTTAACTTTCATATTTTAATTATGATGTGTCTTGGTTAGATTTCTTTGGGTTTCTCTTTAATGGAATTCTCTGGGCTTCTTGAACATGTGCAACTTTTTTATACATCAATTTAGGGAAGTTTTCATCTATGATTGTTTTTTGAAGATGGTCTCTATCCCTTGTTTTTTCTCTTCTTTTTCAGGAACCCCTATGATGTGGATGTTATTTCTCTTCATGTTGTCACAAAGCTCTCTTAGAGTTTTTTTTTCTGCTCTGCTTCCATGCCTTTGTTTATCTTGTCCTCTAACTCACTGATTTGATCTTCTGCTTCATCTATCCTGCTTTTAATTCTTTCCATTGTGGTCTTCATTTATGATATTTATTTGTCATTTCTGACTGATTCTTTTTTATTTCAATATTCTTTTTTATACTTGTTATCTTTTTATTTAGGTGCTCATTATGTTCATCTATTGTTGTTCTAAGATATTTGAGCATTTTAACAATTATTATTTTAAACTCTGCATCCGGTAATTTGGTTATACAATGGTACTTTGAGATACGAGTTCAATCCATTTTGTAACTGAGCTCGTAAGTCCGTCAACTCATATATCAAACAAATTTCTCCCATTTAAAATAACTGAAATAGTTTTAATTTGTTCCAGCTCTGTGAAACATCCCCAAACCATTCTGAATTATGAAAAAAACATGTTTTTAATTAAGAAACACACATGTATACTTTACCAATGCATAACAAAATATATAAAACAAAAAAAGTGTTATTTAGTACTGTATTCTTACCTTGGAGACAGATAAGTGTGGCTAAGGGAGTTGAATGGCAAAGGAGGAGGAGGGAGGAAGGGATGCAGGCACTATAGACATGTAAACTAAAATGGCACTTTCTTAACACAAAATGTAAACTAAAACTGCATTTTCTTTACTTTAAACAAAACTAAAACTGCACTTTCTTTACTTAAAATAAAACCACAAAATCTTAGTTGTAAAAAAAAATGCAATTTTTTAACTTTAAACTTAACCTAAGCTTAACATTACATGTTTTTCATTTAATCATCACCTGTTTTTGCCTTTTGGGCTGCACTTTCGGCACTTTCACTTGCAGAACTTTTGAATAAAAATCTATCCAAAGAGGTTTGCTTTTGCCTGCCATTTAAAATGTTACAGAAATGTGACAGACAAGTGTCATTAAGTACTGAAGCACAACCAGTTGAAACTTTTTCTGGGTGTTTCTTTTCAATTAAACTTGAAAGCTTCTCCCACATTGCCAGCATGTCTTTAATTTCACTTGTAGAAATCACTTCCTCGGATTCTACCTCCTCCTCACTACTAATCTCTTGCAGAAGGTCTGTATGTGGCATCACCTGTAGCTCCTTCAACTCCTCAGTTGAGAGTTCTTCCTCATGTTCCTCAATGAGCTCATTTATGTCATCCTCATCTACCTCTAGATCCATGGACTTTCCGAAGGACACAATCTCCTCCAATGCTTCTACCTTGGTCTCAGTCTCTGGTTTGAATCTTTCGAAGTCCCTGTCTGCAACAACATCAGGTCATAACTTTTTCCATGCCTGAGTTCAAGGTTCTTCTTGTAACCTCTTGCCATGCCAAGACAATAATGTGTAAATATATCATGATGTTGTAGTGATCTTTCCAAAACTCTCGAAGGGTTAGATTTGTATTCTCAGTCACCTCAAAGCAGCGGTGGAACAAGTGCTTTTTGTAAAGCTGTTTAAAGTTGGAAATGACCTGCTGATCCATAGGTTGCAAGATTGAAGTCGTGCTGGGTGGGAGGTAGAGGACTTTCACAAATTTGAACTCATCGAGAATGTCGTCTTCAAGAGCAGGTGGGCAGGCTGGAGCATTTTCAAGGATTAGTAATACTTTCATCAGGAGTTTATTTTCTTGAAGATATTTCTTCACTGCAGGACCAAAGACGAGATTTACCCATTCAATAAAAAAACTGCCACGTAACCCATGCTGTAGCATTGGTGCGCCACATAACCTGCAGTTTTTCTTTAAGAATCTTGTGTGTTAAAGGCTCAAGGATGATACACTAGCAGTTGCTTTACTATACAGTCACTGCTAACATTTGCACACAATGCAAGAGTCAGACGGACCTTCATGGGTTTATGACCTGGCAGCTTCTTCTCCTCTGCATTGATGAAAGTCTTCTGGGGCATTTTTTCCCCAAACAATCCTGTTTTATCACAGTTGAACACTTGTTGGGGGATGTAGCCTTCCTTTTCAGTAATTGTAGCAAAACGTGCAATGTACTCCTCAGCTGCCTTAACATCAGCACTCATAGTTTCACTATGCCTCATCACCGAATGGATGCCAGATCTCTTCCTGAAATTTCAAAGCAGCCGTGACTTGCCTTAAACGTTTCTTCTGCTGCTTCTTTTGAGGTTGATGGTTCTTTTTTCTTCAAGTTGCTATAAATAATATGTGCCTTTTCACATATGACAGTCTCTGTCACTGTATGTCCTGCCAGCTCTTTCTCTTTCACCCACACCAGCAGAAGCTTCTTCATTTCTTCATGGATATTTGTCCTTAATTGGGACAGAATTGTAGTTCCTTTCACTGGATTTGCACTTTTGATGGCATCCTTTTGTTTAAGGATGGTACAAATTATAGATGTATTGCGGTCATACAGCCTTGCCAGTTCAATCACTCGTACACCACGCTCATGTTTTTTTATTATTTCTTGCTTTGCTTCTATCGACATCATACTCTTCTTCTCACCACTGTCCTTTACACTCACTTTTACACAAAAAAGGTTAGTAAAAAATGCAAAAATGATGCAAGAACAAGTACAGCTCACAAGATACGACTTGATTCTGTGGGTAACACGTGAGAAAGAACGAGATGCTGGTGTTGTCCTGCTGATATTGGACCCATGCACCAACGCACTAAATAGTGGCAGCTTCCCGAATCAAGGCTCATATCTCGGAATTTTGCTCAGATCTTGAACAAAAATATGGACAGAGTCATAGCTCATATCTTAAAAAATTTGTATGTTGGTCTGCTCATATCTCAAGGTACCACTGTATCTGACTCATTAAGTCTTTTTCTGGGGATTTCTCTTGATTCATTTGGGTTGCATTTCTCTGCCTTCCCATTCTGTCTGTGTATAAGAAGTATGTGGCCACTGGAGTCCAATGGGTGTGGCCTCTGTGTTCCCTTGGTGTGGTCTGTCTACAGGCCTGCCACCCCCTCTGCCGCTGCCTCCCGCATTTGGGTATGGGCATTGTCGCGCAGGCCTGCTGTGGCAGTCACTGCAGTTTCCACTTGTCCTCCATGGGAGGGGCTGCACTCGCATGCCCCGGTCTACAAGCCTCAGCCCCACTGGTGGGGCTGCACGTTACGCCTGGGCTGCAACCCTTGGCACCACAGGTGGGGCTGCTTACCTATGCTCAGCATGGGTTTCACCTGTTCCCTGGCTTTCACCCCTTCCCCACGGGCAGGGCTGCTCTCGTGCGCCGACTGCAAGCACTGGCTCTAGGGTGTGAGGCTGCACATCCACGCTCTGCGAGGGGTCTCTGTAGTTCCCTGGCTTTTGCCTTTCCCCTGCGGGCAGGGTTACAGGTGGGACACTCTTGCTCACCCAACCTGCAGCCGGGTTGGACCGCTTTCATACGCCCCATCCACCCCTGCCAGGCAGGACTGAGCTCTCGCTCAGTAGTGGGGGCCCAGCTTCCGCTCCCACCAATGGGACCGCACTTCTGTGTCCTGCTGCTGCCCACCCTCCCGCGAGCCCTCAGCAGTGTGGGGGTGGCATTGTATCTCAGACCCTAGCACTCAATACTTATTTCTGATGGCTCCCTCCTTCTAAGCGATTCTGCTCTGAGTGCACAGGAGAGCTTGTTTGGCTGGTGACCTGCTTCCCTTTGCTGTTTCCAGGGGAAATATTCACTTTAGACTTGGGGAGTGACTCAGCCCAGGGGTTAGAGTGGCTGTCCCTCAAATTGTTTCTCCCTGTGCCTCCTAAATTACACTCTCTTCCCACTACTCTGGTCCTCTCCTCTCTCCTTTTTCCCTGAAGTCCAGGGTGAGTGGTTGTGAAAGAGGTTTTCTGCATGGTCCCTTTAGGAAGAATCCTGGATCTGAGAATTCAGTCTCTTTCTCACAAAAGTATCCTGGCTTGTTTTGCAGCTAAATACTGTCCATAAACCTCTTCTAGTCTCTGGGGATGCAGGCTGGGGCTTTGGTCCTGGGGCCCAGGACCCTCCCCTCTCTACTAAACTGAAGTCCCACAACATGAGTCCCTCTTTTGCTCCCAGGAGCTCGGCAGCCCTCTCTGTGTTTCCACTTTTCCTACCAGTCTCAGTGTGGCTTCTTCAGTGATTTTTAGTTAAAGAGTGCTCTTTGTTTAGTCCAAAGTTGGTTTCTCCAGTTGATGGTTCTTAAAATTAAGTTGTAATCCACTTTGGTTCTGGGAGGTGGAAGTTTGTATGTCTGCCTACTCCATCGCCATCTTGCCGCCCCTCAAGATGTAGTTTTTGAAATGCAATTCATGACCCCTCCCAGCCTCAGGATTATTAAAAATAATATATAGAAATAAAAATGAATGTTCTGGGCCATTTCCCACATTCTTGAAATTAATTCTTACAGCATGGGCATGGGAAAACTTACATGACGGAGAAACTTTTCAGTCATTCTGATGAACATGAGGACCCTGCACTGGTCTAGGGTTCTGAACAGCATTTCCAGATTGTCAACAATTTATTACATGATCTTGGGTAATTTTGTTAACATCTTGAAAACTCTGTTTTTAACATAATAAGTTGGACTCATGGGTTTACCACAATAAAGGGTTATTCACAGAGCCTCAAATAAAGGCTTAAGAACACCCCACATGTTGCTATTCCTCACATGACATGTGTTAAGTGACAAAAGTACACGTTGCAAAATGTTATCCTTGACTTTTAAAAATAGTTTTAAAGTCGTGTTTTAAAGAGCTTTAAAAGTAATCTGCTGATCTATTATCCATCAATTTCAAAATCTCATAGCAGACATTTTTGTCAGTAGTGCATATTATTTGGGTTCTAACCCAAAATTCATTCCCAAGAAACAATACCCCAAAAAAGGAAAGCAAGAGAGAGGAAAGCATAAAAAGAAATAGGTGTAGACTACCCAAAATTGATAAATAACAGCTATAAGACCCAGATATAAACTGAATCTGAGGTTCCAACAGGCCCTGAAAAATGAAAGCTTTTTAAAATGAGAGATAATCCTCACTGCCTGGGGGCTGCATAGGAGAGAGATGTACAATCCCTTTAATGTTCCACTAAGCCCTGAAGCCCAAGCTCCATTCCCTCAAAGCCCCTGAAGGCCAGGGCTGGCCCAGAGTTTGTAAAGCTCACTTGGAAACAGTCCTACAAGAGCTTCAAAAGTTAAAAGCAAAAACTTTACACTTATTTGTTGCTTATACAAATATCCATTCAAGGAGGTGCAGCTCCAGGCCAAATGTGTCCCCTCTACCCTTCTCGGGAAGTGAGGGACTTCTCACTTCCAAGGTTCTTTTCCAAGAACAGCTCTAAGCCAACCAGTAATTCCTGAGAGAGGCTTATTGTACATCTTCCCTTTGTGCCCCACATGCTGGTGGACCATTTCAAGGCAAGGAATATTTTCCTAATGAGCACCCCTGATTTCCTATTCTGTGAGTAGGGAATACGTTTAGTATTCATGAGTCACATTTACTGAATCTCCCTTGTCAGGTACTGAGCTCAGCAATATTTTTAACAATTCTGTGAGGGAGATATTGTTATTATATTTCTTTACACATTAGGAAACTGAGTGTTGCAGTAATATAAGGTTATAGTAATTAACTATATAGAAAAATATGGGAGATATATAAAAATAATTAGGATATAATATTAAATGCAATTAAAGAAATTAAATAAAGTTATGCCATCTGGATAGGAATTAATATAGTATGTACAGATATGATAAACAGAATATGCCTTTTTCACAGGCCTCAGGGTATGTGTTAAGTTACATATAGATAAGAAGTGGCTTGATGTCATAACTCTGTGGGTTGACATAGACAGGAGGTTTCCCTAGGAATATCTTAAAAGTGGCTTGATGTAACATTTCAATAGATCATCATAAAAAGGGCTCCCTTCAAGGAACTCCCTAAAAGGTGGTTTGAGATGATTGTCTTGTAGATTGACACCTGTTAGAAGGCATTGGCCAGAAAAGGTACTAAAGCTAAGGGCCACTCCTGCTGCAGTAGTCGCCCAGACTCCAATATGAATGTGAACTGTCTCCACTCAGCTCTGAACTCTGACCAAAGACAGCTGAGAGAAGCATGCCAACGGGGCTCCCTTAAGCTGTACCCAGGCACGCCAAAAGGATTTGTGAGTAATGAACTGCCTGTGTGATTCTTGCAACTAACTTGTGTGTCGGTCGTGTCTTTCCTCCAGTGGCAGTTAGTGTTGGCACTGATAAGAAGAATCCTCATAGCTGCCTCAAGAGTAGTCTTGATCTTGGCTATTGTAAACAATGCTGCCATAAACATAGGAGTGCATTTCTTCTTTTGAATTAGTGATTTGGTGTTCTTAGGTTATATTCCTAAAAGTGGGATGGCTAGGTTCAAAGGCAACTCCACTTTTAATTTTTTGAGGAATCTCAATACTGTTTTCCACAGTGGCTGTATCAGTCTGCATTCCCACCAGCAGTGCAGAAGGGCTCCCTTTTCTCCACATCCTCCCCAGCACTTATTCTGTGTTGTTTTGATGATGAGCGCCATTCTGACTGGTGTGAGGTGGTATCTCATTTTTTTTTCATTTGCATTTCTCTAATGATTAGTAATATTGAACATTTTTTCATCTGCCTATTGGCCATGGATTATAGAGCAGTGGTACATATACATAATGGAATACTATGGGACCATTAAAAAAAAGAAAATCTTACCTTTTGCGACAACATGGATGAAACTGAAAACTATTATGCTAAATGAAATAAGCCAGGCAGAAAAAGAAAAATATCATATGACCTCACTCATTTGAGGAATCCAATGAACAATGTGGACTGAGGAATGAAATAGAGACAGACGGGATCAAAGGGTCCAGAGGGAAAGCGATCAGAGGGAAAGGGAAGGAGAGGATGGGATCAGAGAAGGAAAAAAGATTGGAAAAATTATATATACATAACACAGCATTATAGAGATCAGGAAAGCAAATCCTGGAGGGAAGGGGAAAAGGGAATTGTGGGAGGGGGTCAAGGGGGATGTTGAGGGGAACACGGGGATGAGGGGGATGTATTCAGTGGGACTCTAGAATCTATGTAAACACAATAAATTAAAATAAGAGTAGTCTTGAAGAGGCTGCCAGCCCTGCTGATAAGCAGGAGTGTCTCACTGCACGGGGAAGTCAAATCAGGGACGCCTGATCAATGTAGAGCTTGGGCTCTACTGGGACACTGAGGCATAGAGACGTGGAGTCACTTCCTAAACACTGCCCCGTTAATAAGTAGCTGCATCAGATTCAACCCTACAGCTGTATAATGACAGGACATGAGCTCTGAACAGCTACCCTATTATATTTTTTTACCCAAAGAACTGGTGACAGAGTAACTGCCCTTGGGGTTGTGGAAAGGGAAGGAATGGAACCCCTTAGTAAAGCCTTTAAAGCCCAATAATAAGTCTTCAAAAAACTATACCTATAGATTTTATTAAATATCTCACCTGCATTAAACTTGATAAATTTAATGTCTAGTTTAATATGTTACCCACTTCATTTGTGAATGGTAGAAAAGTTTTCAATTTCAGGACTACTGCGGCCAAAGGTCTCTGATTCTTTCTCCTCCCTTTTTTCTTTTTTCTGTGTCCATTTGTTAGGATTCAGGGCAAGGTCATGAGTAGGGATTTTGTTGTATTGCCTAACACCTATATGCAAACAATGTTGACCTTTGAGCTAATTCTGTTTATTCTTTGTTCCCTAGCACCATAGTTGCTCTTATAGACAATGGCTAAACAATGCTTTCTTGCCCCTCACCTGAGAGAAACTGAGGTTTAAAGAAGCATTTGTATTTAATGGAATCACTTTTTAAAATTCACTGGAAGAACTGTTGCTAGAGGCTCTAGAATTATGGCCTTTCTGATTTTTTCTATTCCCTCCTACCCTCCAAACCTCCAAGCTGAGCCTGAAACCATAGTTTTTTGATATCCCCATCATTCGTGTGTGTGTGTGTGTGTGTGTGTGACCTCTAGTTCTTCCCCTGTAGAGTGTCTTTATATCTTATCCTCTTAACATTGACACTTGTTTTTAATCCAAAACTTACTTCAGTCATTTGGGAGTTACATGATCTTTGACTTGAGTTGTACAGCAGAGATGTACTGCAAAAATCTAAAGAAATAGTTTCTTTGCTCAAGGGAATGTCAACAGACAAGGGGAAGGGGAAAAAAAACAACCCTGATATTCTAGAAAGTTTCTTGGGTATGTTTTTTCATTCTTTATTATTATTAAACCTCATTTCAGTGAAAAGAAGAAATCTTTGGAGGGTTATTAGTCTGAATTTATAAGGCAGTTAAATTATAGAAAATGTTGGGAGAGAAGGCCTTTTACTTACAATCAAATCCTTAGAGTAAATTATCAAGGTTTGCCTATTGACATGGCTAATATGCTTAACAGCATGCTGTATAAAATATTTACACCATTGTAATTTATCTATTTAAAATAATAAATAATGTTTGTGTGGTATTTTTGCATATATTGCCAGGTTTTTCTTCATAGCAGTGCAGTTCAGTAGGCATCACTAATAATGCACAGAATGTGAAAAAACTTGTCTAAAGTCAAGTAGCAAAAAAGCGAGGAGCTAGGGGCTCTTTGCTTTCCAACAGGACTGACATACAAAGTTAAGTTTACCTCAAATGAACATGCTGTCACTTCACAAGCATTTACCATGTATCTCTTAAATTAAATCACTACATGAGTTTTATTTAAATGTAATAGAATATTTTCTCTGAAATTCTTTATTGAGAAAAACAGATCTGTAAACCAACCTCAGTTGTATACATGAAATAAAAAAAAGATAGGACTTAGAATATGAGCTGAATATGGATTTAAAATTGACAAGGAGCACTTGCTATTTCATGAAGCACTACCTAGATTTTATTGTAATGTGAGCATTTACCCTGTAATTAGTTTTGTCAATTAAACTTGAACAATACTCAGTTTGTTTAGACCCTAAACTTTAAGATAATTTAGACTTTTCTGTATAGTTCATATATCACTAATGTATAAAAGAAAAAGGGAAACTTAATTCAATCCTTTTCCAAATTAGAACAAATAGCAAGTAGGTGGGGTCCTAAACATATTTTAAGAAAATTTAAAATTCAGTTCTCTTCCTAAGTCAGTGAGTGGTCCATGGAATATTACCCATGGCAATATATTTATATATAAAAAACATCTTCCAAATGTTACTTGGCCCAATCACTCTTCTTGACAGCTATGACAACTCCTGACATTTTTGTTTTCTATGTTTTAGTTGGAATCAGAATCATTAGACAAATTAACCAAGCTTAGAACCGGGAGATTCTTTAGAATCCTTTGTCTCATATATTTAATTGGTTGTGAATAATCTCATCTCAATCTCCATAATTAGGCCTTTCCTACAAACTCTGTCTGCTAGCCGCTTTTAGATTATTGACGACACTCTCTCAGGTCTTCTCCAACACCCTGTGGTCAATCCTGAATGCTATGAAATTCTTGGTGTATCATTTTCTCCTCCAACAGGTGACAACATTAGGCAGTGTGAAAAGCTCAGGATTTGGTAAAGAGATTTGGATTAAAATTCTGTGTAATCTTGTACAATTTACTTAACATCTTGAGTCCTGTTTTCCTCACCCATGGAAAGAGGATGATCATAATAAAACTTATTTGCTAGGTTCTAGTGAAGATTTAATATCTATACCCTAACACAGAAATTGGCACATTTTAGATAACCAACAAATATCAGTTTTATTCCTATCTCTTTCTTTAGGTTTCTCATTACCCAGTAATTCGGAAGCCAGCCTGAGCTGTCAGGTACCTAGTCCTGTGGTCCTTTCTCCCATCCCCCATCCGCTGCTGTCTTCCCAGTCACATCCTGCTTCACTTTCTTTGTTTGTCCCTGTGCTTAACTTTCTTCTCTATCTTGACCTTTCATTCATCTCCAGCTCAGAGTCTAACTCATCCAAGAGGTCTTACTGATTAAATCAGAAGTTGGCATGTGCATTAGCTTATCTTTCTAACATTTTTAACGTTTTAACAAAGCTGCTCTGTATAGAATAAATACATAGAAGTATCTTTTGTCTGTTTACCCATTCTAGCATATAGCAGGCAAATGGTTGGTAAGGAAATAGATTGATCAAATGCATCAACTATTCTTGCTAACTCAACTTATTCTGTAAGTCAAAGGTACAAAACCAAGTCATTATTTCTACTATTCAACTCCAAGAAGCTGTGATTTTAATTGAAAATACCAGTAATAATTTAGTGATAGCAAATGTTATATAACTCTTGAAGAAAAACACCTCTCCAGAGAAGTGAACCTCACACTACAGCATGAACAAAATTCACTGAGTACTGAACCACTACTGCCCCCTATAGTCCATACAAGATATTTCAGGGAGCAATAGAAAATGTTTTACCTTGGCATTCTCAGGTTTTATTGACAGAAGATCTATTGATTGTCTGCCTAGCATCCTATCCCCATTTCCTTCTTCACAGCAGTACTCTGACTTACGCAGGCATCCACAAAATGCAACCATGTGACTTAGGGAAAGGTGGCCCCAGCACTAGCCCCTAGATGGGCTTTAACTAACCAGAAGCAATCATGGTGTCTCTTAACTTGGGTTGGTTAGGAATCTGGCTTAAGCAATCAGCTCCTGGGATTCCCTTGGTGATGAGACCTATGTTGGGCCAATCAGACTGAAAGTAAAGAATGGTATTGCATAATTGGCAATTTGCTCTCTGTTATATATAAATGAGGACTCATGTACCATTATTACTTCTGGTAACCACTCTGATCACTGGGAAACGCTGTTATAGAAAGCAGTCCACACTGTGGAAGGCAAAGCACTGAAATGCAAAGAACACAAGGCCCAGACTTCTCTGAGCTGCTCAATCAGCCAACCCTGACACTCCATCCACATTGGACTTTTTTTTAGTATATGAGGAAATACATTTTATAACCATTTAAGTCAGTTTGAAAGCACCCTGTTAACAGTACTGAAAATGGAAGCAAAGGAAATAATAATAAATCTTTAAGGTCTTGTTGATTTCCAAGCTTAAGGACATTATATAAATATACATTCTCGATGGCATACTTCCAAGGAATATTTCCTTAGCCCAGCTGTGACTAGAAACAGAATAGGTTTATTAAGGTTCAATTTCTTACCCCAGTAAGAAATTATCTATCTTTAACTTTCTAAACATAGATTCTTGATGTTAAAGCCCATGGGTCTGTCTGTATTCAATCAGCAACATATGACTGCCAAATGCAGGTATTTGACATGTCTGAGCTCATTGCCACAAACTTCTTTCCCCAAGCTTAGCTTCCCTCTACTTAAAAACATATCCTCAAATCAGACCAGATCATCAGTTATTTTTACTGAGTTGCTTGTTGGGGTGATGTCATCACCATATTTTCCTTTTTTTTATTCATCAAACATTTATTGCATACCTGCTATAAGCCAAATATTATATTGAGCATAAACAAATGAGGAAACTCTTCTGCAACTGTTTCTAGATTTTACAAGGAGTGTCATAAAAATTACTTGCAATATATAGAAACAACACTTAACCCATATGCTTGGTGGCTGCTTCTTTTTCCAAAGTGTGAAATATTCACTGATTTACAAGTATAGTGTAATCCTTCTTTTAGCCAAGATTCACCCATTTGCATAGTGGGCCTAATGATATTGTTCTATTTATTTTAAAATGTTTTCAATTACAGTTTACATTCAGTATTATTTTGTGTTACTTTGAGTTGCACAGCAGGGTGGTTAAACATTTATATACGCTACAGTGTGATCCCCAATAAGTCTTGCACAGACCTGACACATTACAGAGTTATTACAGTATTATTGATTATATTTCTTAAGCTATATTTTATATTCCCGTGATTATTCTGTTTATTTGTTTGTTTATTTATTTATTTGAGAAAGAGAGAGAGATAAGAAGGGAGCGAGAGAAGGGGAGGAGACAGATGAGAAGCATCAGCTCGTAGTTGCTTCACTTTAGTTGTTCATTGATTGCTTTTCATATGTGCCTTAACAAGGAGGCCCAAGCTGAGCCAGTGACCCCTTGCTCAAGCCAGAGACCTTAGGCTTCAAGCCAGCAACCTTTGGGCTCAAGCCAGCAACCATGGGATCATGTCAATGACCCTGCGCTCAAGTTGGCCATCCTGAATCAAACTGGCAACCTCAGGGTTTCGAATCCAGGTCCTCAGTGTCCCTGGCTGATGCTTACTGTACCACCACCAATCAGGCCCCTGGGACTATTTTATAACTGCCAATTTGTACTTTTAATCCCTTAACCTTTTTCACCCAGCCTCTCCAATGCCAAACCCCATCTGATAAACTCCAGTTTGTTCTCTGTCATCTATGAGTTTATATCTGTTTTGTTTATTTATTTATTTATTCTTAGATTTTACATACAAGTTAAATCATATGGTATTTTCTTCCTCGGTCTGATTTATTTCACTCAACATAATACCTTCTTGGTCCATCCATGTTGTTGCAAATGGTAAGATTTCATTCTTTTTTTCATGTCCAAGTCATATTCCATTATATATATGTACCACTTCTTTATCCATTCTCTTTTAACTGAAGCATTTAATCTACTTACATTTAAAGTAATTATTGACAGGTATATACTTATTGCCATTTTATTTTCCAATTGTTTTTGTAGTTTTTTTTATGTTCCTTTCTTATTCTTTTGCTCTATTCTCTTGTATGTTGATGACTTTCTGAAGTGTTGCATTTGGACTCCTTTCTTTTTATTTCTTGTATATCTTTTATAGATCTTCGTGATTACCATGTAGTATACTTCCTATATACCACGTTACAGTTATAGAAGTTTATTTTAAATTGATGGTCACTTAGTTCAAACACATTCTAAACTCACTACTATTTTTTACTTAACCCTCCACATTTTTGTTTTTGTCATAATTTTAACTTGTTTTTTATTGTGTGTGTGTACATGTATCTCTTAATTTTACACGTGATTCTACTAGTTTTGATTTTTAACCTTTGTACTAGCATTAGTGTTGGTTGATTCACTGTTTTTATTATGTTTGCCTTCATCAGTGAGAATTCTTTTTCTTTGCAATATTTTCTTATTAATATTTTTAATTTTTGTCTTATCCTTCTTAAAGAAATCTTCTTAATATATCTTATTATACTGGTAGCTAGCTTATTTTTGTAGCCTTGCTTATAGTTAATCAAGTTTGTTTCCTATAGTTAAATACATAAGAGCTATAAACTCACAGAGTTTATCCTTGTTTAAGTGCATATTTAGTAACATCCCACTTACTAGGTGCATGATCTTGGGCAAGATACATAACCTCTTTGTTCCTTGGTTTCCTGATCTATAATAAGGGATAATAGTACTATTTACTTCATTAGATTTTATGAGGATTAAATAATTTAATATGTGTAACATATTCAGAAGAGTACCTGAAGTTATAGTAAGCACTCTATGAGTTATATTATTACTATTATAAATAAAATACTATAAGCCAAACTAAACATTCATCAGGAGTTTTCCTTCTACGGGGATATACCAGGGGTTGCTCTCCTCCCTTTCTCAGTTACTGCTAGAGAGCCTGGCAGCAAATCTGTGGCCCGTGAATAACAGGAATGAGATTATTATGTCTTCTTTGGCCTTATTTTTGGCTCTATTTATGTTCCCATCCATATTTTCTTTCTTCCTTGCTCATATTTTTAATTTATGAGGTCTTATTGCACTTTATGTGTATTTTTAAGCTACCTTAAATCCATTTGGAACAGAAGGTGTGGTACATAAAAACCAATAAAAATGTATATCCTCTTCTAGACTGTATGAAAGTAAGGCATTGAATATTGAATAGACAATATGGCTGACTGGGATATATTAACAAATACAGAAAAAATCTCAGAACTCATTTCCTGGACTCTGAGATATTTTCTCAGGAGTAGAAGTATAATGTATTTGACCACAATTATTTTCTGTCCTTTTTGTGAATATTGTTGCAAGTGTTTATTCTATTTCTGGAAAAAAAAAAAAACCAACAACCCTTATGTACCATATTTTTCTCACTTTCTTTTCTCTCTCACACAATGAGTTCACTTAGGATTCTCAATGTTTATCTATATTTCCTTTAGATTTCTAATTTTTTGATGATTTAAAAACTTTTTTCTTGAGAAAGAAATACAGGCATTCATGGTGAAAATGCTATGACTCAGGTTCAGAAGAACAGAATGTTATTTGTGATGACAGTAATATATAACACTTTCCCTTTCCTGATTTTTCTGCTCCATTTTCTAGGTCATATTTCAACCTCAATCATTTTTTACCGAGGTAAATGAATACCCCATAGGAGATTTTTAGCTGCCTATTAGAATTCGTTAAGTGAGATGAGAAATAACATGATTCATCAGGTGTTGAAATTTTCTACTTATAGTCTTTGGTTAAAAAAAAAAAAGCCTACCGGTGCATTCAGAACAATTTTTCTTTTAAAGCAATTATCACTTTGTGTTGGGGGCTAAGACGGGAGAGAAAAAAGAAGTGATAACTTGATAACTTCACTTGATAGTGTCACACATATCCATTAAGGATCATGTTTCCCAATTAAGATTCCCTTCTCCACCTGACATTCAACTTTAATTTCCTTTATTTTTTTTCCTTCAAAGGTATTATTTGATGTGTGATTTATTACAACAATGTAAAGAGAAAAAAAATTGAACCTGAGGACTTCCAAGTAATAAATAACTTTTTAGTGTTTCTTTGTGCTTTCCCACATCCAACCAGTTCGGATGCTTACTACGGCATGACTTATGTAAGTAAATGATTTCTCCTTATATTAATGGTTATACTGTCTGCCTGCTGGACTCACCTATAGGAGTAACAGCAGAATATTTATTCTCTCAGTCTTACCATCTGTTCTTTATGTGATCAATGTCTACCTTCTGCTGGTAGCACAAAGTCAGAAAGCTATAAATGGCTTTCACAGTGTCCTTATGAGATGCTATCTCCAGCTTTAGGTCCTTGAGACGTATATACAAGTAATTTTGACGCATGAAGGTTTTTGATTCTTTCTGATCTGTGAATCATCCTGAAACAAAAAAATGACATGTGGTGGAGTGATATGAATAGTATTAATAGCCATACATGATGTTTACCCCTCTCTTTCCTCCACATTTCATGGATTATTATCCTAATATTACTGTGTCCCTCCTAGCTTCCTTGAAATACTGAAAGCAAAGCCTTTAAACTCAAGCAATGAAGTTCTGTTCATGAGAAGGAAATACTTGGAATAACTTGTGTGCACATAAACCAGGTTAACGGGTCTGTACGGCATGCTCTGAGGTTCCTCTCCTATTGGACTTGATGATATTTGGAATAAAATAGACTTATTATTCCTAGATAAAAAATTCTGAGTCATTCATTAAACTTTAAATATTCCTTAAAGGCTGACAATAAGCTACTTTCAATCACTGAAATTAGTTTATCAGACTTTTAAAAAATGAATTTGTGTTTCTTATTCAAAAAACAAATACAGGCCCTGGCCGGTTGGCTCAGCGGTAGAGCGTTGGCCTGGCGTGCAGGGGACCCAGGTTCGATTCCCGGCCAGGGCACATAGGAGAAGCGCCCATTTGCTTCTCCACCACCACCCCCCCTCCTTCCTCTCTGTCTCTCTCTTCCCCTCCTGCAGCCAAGGCTCCATTGGAGCAAAGATGGCCCGGGCGCTGGGGATGGCTCCTTGGCCTCTGCCCCAGGTGCTAGAGTGGCTCCGGTCGTGGCAGAGCGACGCCCCGGAGGGGCAAAGCATCGCCCCCTGGTGGGCAGAGCGTCGCCCCTGGTGGGTGTGCCGGGTGGATCCTGGTTGGGCGCATGCGGGAGTCTGTCTGACTGTCTCTCCCTGTTTCCAGCTTCAGAAAAATACAAAACAAACAAACAAACAAAAACAAAAAACAAATACAAACAGTACAAAAGGGAATAAAGAGAAAACATTTCTTTTCCCTGCCCATACTCAAATTCCACTCCACTCTTGGGTATCTTTGAGAACTTATCTTTGCATATGCAAGTACTTAGTTTTTTCTGAGTAATTTTTTTCAAGTGGGACAATTCATATATTTAAAAGATAACAGTATTTTCTTTTGTAACTGCCTCCTTTATTTTACTCCCAGAGGAACTGATATTAGTAGCATTTCTCAATGCCCAGATAAAAGCAAATAATATCTTATGATGTCTGATTTAATTTTTTTAATTTACTTTATTTATTTAAAAGATTTTAGTTTTTGATTTTGCAGAGGAAGGAGGTAGAGATGGATGAGAAGTAGTTGCTTCACTCTAGCTATTCATTGATTGCTTGTCATATGTGTCTTGACCAGGCAGACTAGGGTTTTGAACCAGTGACCTCTGCATTCCAGGTCAGCACTCTAATCACTGCGCCACCACTGGCCAGGCAAATCTGATTTTTTTTTAATGGGAAGATACTGTATACATTATTTGCTAGTTGTTTTCTCACTTAACAATACATGAACATTAAAAAAAAATTCATGAACATTTATAAAGAGTAACAGATATAAATCTTACTTTTTTCTTTTTAATAGCTGCACAATATTCCTTAGAATGTATATACCATAACTAATTAGAACTACAATAATGTTGTAATAAATATCCTTAGCAATGGTCTTACATTCTTATGATCTTACATCAATAATATGGATTCCCAAAAGTGAAATTTGTGGGTAGAAGGCTATTACATTTTCAATGATAAGACCAGATTTCAGAAGGTGAAAATTCATCCTCAAACCCTTAACATCAAGATCTGAGTGTGACTTTTACCCCTTATCCATGATAGCACTAATTTTATCATTCTTCATAATTTGCTACTGTTTTTACTTGTATTTGCCAAGTTGGTTAAAAAGTTTTTTATTACTAGCCAATGAATTTACTTTTTTGTGAATTAATGATTTTTATCCTTTGTCAACTTTCTATTGAACTGCTTGTCTATTATTATTACTCATTTTTAGGGTTCATTGTATATTGGTGGTATAATTGGTAGTAATGTATGTTGATGTGAGAAGTAATTTAGTGTAATGCCCACTTTCTGAAGCCAGACTGTCTTGAGTTCAAATTCAAGGTTTATTATTTATTGGCTTTGTGATCTGGTGTTATAGATTCATCATCTGAAATAATGGGGAAGAGAATAGTACTTAATTCAAAGGGTGGAATGAAGATTACATGAATTAAAAAATGTAAAACGCATGCTTTGGCTGGGCAGCTCGGTTGGCAAAGGTTCCTGGTTCGATCCTTGGTCAGGGCACATGCAGGAACAGATTGATGTTCCTGTCTCTCTCTCTCCCTTGTTCTCTCACTAAAATCAATAAATAAAATTTTTTAAAACATGTAGAATAGCACATGGTGCACAGTAAGCTAATTTTTTTGTTTGTTAATATTATTTTTTAATATATTTTGCCCTAAAGGCTTTTTAAATTATTTTACAGAATCTGTTTATTAGTTTGCTTAATGGCTCCTGAGCTTCTTGTCTTATAAAGATTCTCCCTGCCCTGCAATTATGTGAACTAATAGCTTCATTGTTTATTGAAACTTAAATCCATATATAATTTATTTCTGTATATGTAATGAAATCGGGAATAAATTTTCTTTTCTTTCCTAGATAAATAGCCTACTATATTTACACTATATATTGAATAAGCTCTACTTTCTCCTTTTTAAATAAAATGCTACCTTTGTCATTTATCTATACTTGGTGATTTTTCCTTCACTCTCTATTTTATTATCTATTTCTACTATTTTTATTATAGTGGTATTATTATTACATTTCATATCTGACAAGGCAAGCCCCTATCAAAATTCTCTTTTTCAGAGTCTTCTTGGCTTTTCTTAGATGCTTTTCATTGACCTTTAATTCAGGATCATTCAGGATCAGGGTATATCTTTTAACATGTTCAGGTCTTTATTTATGCTCCTTAGTGTAATTTTGTTTTTCTTTATATATATTTTGTCATGAATGATGTTTGTATCTGTTATAAATATGCTATGCTATTCTGTTAGTTATTGCTAGTATAAAGAAAACAAAAATTTTAATATAGTACCTCAGATCCCTTCTTTTAAAAATACTATTAACTTATTAAAATAGTTTCTTGGAGTTTTTATGTCTGAAATCATATCCTGCAGAAAGGAATAATTTTGTTTTTTATTTTACAATATTTACATGATTTACATTAATCTAAAATGATGTTGAACAATAATGTTGATGCTGACATTATGTTCCTGATTTTAACAGAAATAGTTTTAGCATTTTACTATTTAGTTTGATGTTGGCTATTGGCTTGTATCATACAATCTCTATCATATTTCCTTCAACTTCTCTTTTATTTGGAGGTTTTTAAAATTGGAAATGGATGTTGAATTTTGATAAATCTTGTTTTAGCATATTATTGTTATATTCATAACAATATTCATTTTCACAACAAATTTGTTGGTGTAATGAATGATTATCTTGAATGATTGTTTAATATTGAACTATCCTTGCATACCTGAGATAAACTCAAATTATTGCTCTTTTTGTTTGTTGCTAAATTAAATTTATTATATTTTACTTAGAATTTTGCATCTATGTTCATAAGCAAAACTGATTTATATATTTCTTATTTGTATTATCTATTGATTTTTGTTAATAAGATTTTTCTGGCTGTATTAAATGCAGGTTAATGCATTGTTCTAAGAGCAAAACTCCGTTAAATGATGTGAATCATTGGTTTTTAAAGACTAAATAGATGTGTAAAGCCAAGTGGGCCTGTTGCTTTTCTTAACATTATCTTTTGTTGTCTTCTATTATTATTGCTCTGTTTAGGTTTTTATTCTTTTCTTAGACTAATTTTGATCATTTATATTTTGCTGGAAAATTACCACTTCTCCCTAAATTTTCAATTTTAATGCCTTAGGGTCACACAGATTTTTTCCTACAATTTCTACTATCACTTTCATATTTGTGGTTAAATTTCTCTTTTAATACTATGTACAATACCTTTTGTTTTCTTTCTTTTTTCTTAAGCAAGTTTCTCTTTTTATTCTTCTTCTGGAGCCTGTTTTTTTTTTTTCATATTGCTTTTCAAATAAGAATTAATTGAAGTGGAAAAGGTGAGATGCAGGCAGAGAGGAGAACAAGCCCAGAAAAAGCCCCTGTGGATGGAAGGGGAAACCTGGCTCGCAGCTACAGCTCTCTATTTTGTCTATAACTAGTACTTCAAGGATTAAATAAAGCCACTACTTTTCAGCTATTGCAAGAGGTAGCTTGGCACAGTGGTAGGATGACAAAGAGATTTCAACTAATGTGGCAACCCAAATATATTGGAGGCTGCTGCCTCCTTCTCAGTGTGAAAGAAGATCCTGAAACTATGTTTCTGATAATAGATTAGTTATTAGATTTAGGTCTAAGTTTATTTACTAGCTGGGCTTGGTATATTGTAGGCAATCAACCAATAACTATTTGAGTCAATCACTGTTGAATGCTCTTACGCTCACTGAGCCTCACCATTGGCATGAATTTATTTTGAAGATTAAGTAAAAATGAGTATTTGTGCATGCAAGTGTTTTCTCAATTATAGAATATTATGAAGATGTAAAATTTATGACCCGAAACTACTAAGATTAAACTGTTGGACTACTAAGTCATCTGCTAAATACTTACTGTGTTTTTATTCCCCTGACCCTTACTTAATAGTTTATTGTTTAATAATAAGCAATTTAGCAAATAATGTCAGCAGCTACAGGCTCCTTATTGATATTTGGGCAGCATATAGGACTTACCTGATATGATAAAATATGACCTCTGGGCTTTCTTAATTCCTTAACTTCATCTTGTATATATATTTTAAAATTCAGTAATTAGGTAAAACAATATAGTTAACCATGAAACCTTATGTTGACCTAATTTAACCTTGTCTGTTCTCATTTGAGGTATTAAAATTATCTGCCAGGATCATTAGGAAAATTATTCTGATTATTGAATCTTTGAAATGTGATTTTCTTCTTCCCTAAGTTCAGATTTCCTTGTCGTGTCTACTTATGCCAAGAAAAAACCCCATCATTTTGACTTCAAGTTCTCCAAAGAATACTAACGATTGAAATCCTACGAGGACTGTAACATAGTAAATACTTCCCAGACAACAATCACACCCAGTTTTACTAAGAGTAAGGATTGGGGATGTGCAGTCCCTAAGTTAGGGCCTTCAAAACCTGTGAGGGTTTACTTCTTATTTCCTCTCTGGGAGAGACAGTCACACAGGCTCACTTTCAACCTCAGGGACCCAGTTGCTTTCCATACACTTCAGGACAAGAGTTGTTCTCATCAGGATTAGCCATTTATACCACCTATTAGCAGAACACAGAATGCAGTGGATAAAAGAAGCTTCACCCTCCTTTTAGATGTTGTATCTTAGCCTAGGCTCAGTTTGTCCAAAGTAGGCAACACTGTTGTAGTGAGGTCATTTTGAGGTCAACATTATTTTTCAACAATTAACACTTGTCACCCGGCCTCTCTTAAATTGGCAGTTATTGTTATTTTCCCCTTTTTCCTTTTCCTTTGACCTGGAAATCCAGGGCAGGTCATGATGCCAGACCTTTATCAGGCTGTCCTAAAGTTAAAGCCATGACTCGTTCTGTTCTCAAATTCGGAGAAAGAGAGCTCAGTGATTCACAGAGGCCGAGAGAAGTGCTGTGGTGAGAGCCCGTACTGAGTTCCCAGAGTGCTGCTTCGTGACAGAACAGTGTAGGGTGTGTGTCAGTTAGCAAAGCTGCTGCTCTCCATAATTCACAGCCTGTCACCCTGTGTATGGGTCGGCTTGCCCACCCAGGTCAGAGAGCATGGGTCCCTTACACAGAGGGGCATGCCATCCTCACTATGGGGCACCTGCTCTATGGGCTTTCTGACTGGGAAGAATTTCTAACTTCACCTCATGTGGAGCCTCTAAATGTTATATTGGAACAGTGAGAAAAAGACAATTGTCACACAATTAAATAGCCAAATTAAGGAGTTTTGATTTCAAAAGCCAGTGACCAACGAGGGAACTAGTATTCCAAAACCTTGCAGCCCCAAACACACTCAGGAGCAAGCTTTTAAAGACAAGACTACATTCTGGCCAGGGTATTGGGAGGGAGGGAAGCCTAGCAGAAAAACAAAGCAGTGAAACAAACTCACTTACAATGTTTATCTATAAGATTAATTCAGGGAGAAACACTCTGGGTACATCTGCAAACTTACAGAACTAGCTCAAGGCCACAGCCTGCCAAACTAGCCTCAAGGCCAGGCACAGGGAGTCTTTTAGAAAAAGTAAGTTCTGTTAAAAAGTCTCCTTGTTTTGGAGAAAGTAAATTCTTCTAAAAGTCTCTTTGCCTCATTTCATAAACTGCCAATTCTTGAGAACATCTTTTCTTGGGCACCTTAATGACTCAGAGGAACCATGGTTGGTCCATTGGAAGGGCTTTTGTAATATAAAACAGGGCTGCCAGACTGCATTTTCATTATATAAAACACAGGGTTTTTTTTGGTATTTTTCTGAAGTGAGAAGCAGAGAGGCCGAGAGACAGCCTCCCACATGTGCTGGATCTCAGCAAGCCCACTAGGGGGTGATGCTCTGTTGCAACTGGAGCCATTCTGGTGCCTGAGGCAGAGGCTATGGAACCATCCTCAGCGCCCAGGCAAACTTTGCTCCAATGGAGCCTTGGCTGCGGGAGGGGAAGAGAGAGACAGAGAGAAAGGAAAGGGGGAGGGGTGGAGAAGCAGATGGGCGCCTCTCCTGTGTGCCGTGGCTGGGAATCGAACCTGGGACTTCCACATGCCAGGTCAACACTCTTACTACTGGGCCAACGGGCCAGGGCTACATACAACACATTTGATGGTTAATCTCAAACACATGGCTATGGTTATTTTAACTCTGGAAATATTTCGGTGCAATATCTGAGAGCTATGTATTATAAAAGCATAAAGTACAGTGTTTCTGTCAGCTTTCTCAACCCATGACACCCTGGAGATGTGAAACTAATCATATCGAACAACAACAACAAAAAAAAAACAATTATAAAATGTTTAATACCTTTAACTTGACTTCTACCTTAACTAACTGAAAAGGCAAGCAATCACTGGTTTACATTATTGTGTGTACCTTAAAGTAAGTCATAAACTGTTATAAAATGGAAGGAGATGTTTGTGACAATCAGTATTTCAAAAACATTTTCTAAAAAAGGATATCTAGAATCAGTACTTGCAAGTAAATTTAAAAAGTTGTAAACCCACTTCACAGGCAGTTTAGTGAACTAAACTAAGACTTTTTTTTTTTTTTTACCAAAGAGGAGGAACAATGTCATAAACAATTTTGTGAGTCTTTTTTAAAAGAATTTAATAAAGAGAAAAGCCATTAACAAAATTTGTCTTATGATTGGGAAATCTGATATTAAGAGTTATAAAACCATCACTACTAAGATATGTTTGCAGCTCACATTTTACATACTTGTGCAAAGTAATTATAACAATCATAATTTTAATTTTTTTTTGTATTTTTTTTTCTGAAGTTGGAAATGGGGAAGCAGTCAGACAGACTCCCGCATGCGCCTGACCAGGATCCACCCGGCATGCCCACCAGGGGGCAATGCTCTGCCCATCTGGGGCGTTGCTCTGTTGCAACCAGAGCCATTCTAGCACCTGAGGCAGAGGCCATAGAGCCATCCTCAACACCCGGGCCAACTTTGCTCCAATGGAGCCTTGGCTGCGGGAGGGGAAGAGAAACAGAGAGGAAGGAGAGGGGGATGGGTGGAGAAGCAGATGGCGCTTCTTCTGTGTGCCCTGGCCGGGAATTGAACCCGGGACTCCTGCACGCCAGGCCAATGCTCTACCACTGAGCCAACCGACCAGGGCCAACAATCATAATTTTAAAGGCTTTAATTTTACCAACCTATCATACACACAAACACACACACACACACATACATATATTCATAAAGTAAAAATAATCATAACTACCATTTCTTAAAAATGAGCATAGCATATAACATACTTAGTAGACATTAAATTGGCTCAGAACTTAATTATTGGGTTCTTTGGTTTGTGGGTTCTCATAGAACAAAACTCGTAAGTCCTCTAGAATAATCATACCACAGAGAACTAGCAGTGCATGCAAAAGGAGTTAGAATTTTGTTAGAGATAGTTGGCTGCAATCCTCAAATCTAATACAACAGTCATACCATTTGTACCACTTGATTATTTACAACCAACTGGATTCAAGCACTTTTGGTCATGGGTCCAAGTTCATTTATATCCCTTCATACTGGAATGACAGCATTTGTCTTGTTCAAGTGCCTTGCCTCAGAGTTCAATATAAAATGCATGCTTCTGGTGTGAATTATGAGAATGACAGGAAAATTGGCTCAGGTAAGGCCTTTAAAAGTGTGAATTTGCATTGGTTCCCACAGCTTCAGCAGCAGCTTTGTGAAGCCACATCTCAACAGTGACCAGTTTGTAACTCTGAAGTGTTAGATTTTTAATGATAAGGCAAACTTTGTCAGTGGCCTTTCTCTTATTAATTTTTAAGATTAATGAACAAAGAAATGTTCATTAAACTATTAAGAAATAAGATACATTATACTGGATTGTGTAATGCTGAGAAGTTTATGTCTTTAACAGAATTGTTAGACCTGTCCTTAGTTTAGAAGAGTATCCACATTATAGTCATTGACTAAAAAATAAAGGCAAAAAATATGCCCTGTGTCCACCATGTTAAAAGTAAAATCTCATAATATCATAGACATGGAAGTTGTTTATCATTTCACATTTAGTGCTTTGTTTGAACTAACCCATAACCCAGTTGAGATCAAAGTTCATGCAACTGGCAAGTAATGGTGGCATTATTTTGAGTCTCTGACATGTGAAGTGCACAAAAAAGAAATTCATAAAGATAAATTGTTTGGCATGAACAAGTCCTCTTTAAGTCTTAAATATTTTCTCAAAATCAAATGAGAGGAATAAATTATTAAAGTTAGTTAGCTTTTTTTTTTGTTTTCCTGTCCCATTGGTATTTCTACTTATTTTTATGCCTTTCAGAGTGAGCTTCATGGTCTAAGACCCACACATTTACTAAACATGACAGACATTTTAGCAGTGGAATAATGCTATATTTTAGCTATATAATGTGTTAAATAGGCTTTTATGTTTAGATTTAAACCATAACTGTGATTTACTCGATCTGGAGACGGCTGTGGGGGAGGGAAATAAATTCAGAATTTGAATGCAATGTTTCCTGTAACCTGCACATAGCCAGAATTACTTATATGCACACCTGTGGCCCATGCGCAGGTCAGACTGCAGAGGAGGAGAAAACGTCTGATGCTTTACTATATAAACTCAAAAATGAGGCTCACCCCTGGAATACAAGAATACACTCACTGTATAGGATTCCTACCTTCTGCCTCTCCCAGGAAGGGAATAAATCAAGAAAGAATGGGTAAGGTTTCCCTTCTCATTTCAGCACCATTTTTTCTTTCTTTTCTTTTCTTTTTATTTATTTAGTGAGAGGAAGGGAGGCAAAGACAGACTCATGCATGTGCCTCAACCAGAATCTACCTGGCAAGTCCACTAGGGGGCGATGCTCTGCCCATTTGGGGCCCTTGCTCTATTGCAACTGGAGCCATTATTTTGTGTCTGAGGCAGAGGCCATGGAGCCATCCTCAGTGCCTGGGGCCAACTCGCTTCAATTGATCCCTGGCTGCAGGAGGGAAGGAGGAGATAGAGAGAGAAAGAGAGAAGCGAGGGGGCAGGGGTGGAAAATCAGATGGTAGCTTCTCCTGTGTGCCCTGACTGAGAATCAAACCTGGAACTTTCACACGCCGGACCAATGCTCTACCACTGAGCAAACCAGCCAGGGCTTAATGGGAGGAATGTTTATAAGTAGAGAGCCTCTTCACAAAATTTCCTTGAATACAGTGAACAGAAGTGGGTAGATAACAACAATTGTATCCTTGGTTTGTTTCAAAAAAGTTACTTTTTGAGCATCACTATTAATTCCAAGATAAATTTTTTTTCTGTGGTGAAATATTGCTAACAAGATCCTATGTCAGAAAATATAGGTTACAGTTTTTTTTATTTTATTTATTGATTTTAGCAAGAGAGGAAGGTATAAAGAACAAGAGAGAGGAATATTGAGCTGTTCCTGTATTGGATTACAGGGTTGTTGTTTTTTTATAAACCTAGGTGTTTCAAGGCATTGTTAATGTGCATAGTGTTTTCTTAAAAATGAAATGTTCCTGAATAATTTTCCCATCACATCAGTACACAGCATTGAACCCAACAGTATTAAACAAATCTTTCTTTTTTATTTAACTTTACTGAAAAGATTTACAGAATTATAAATTATTATTGTAGGTTTTCATCATGGAAGTAGCTAAGGACTTGAATAGGAAACACCATTAATATTATTAAGTTTTATAGAACACGTGAGTCCAGACATCCATTTTACAATAATCTAGACTTTTCTTGATCAAGTTAAAATTTTTCCTACAGTGAATGCTACTTCTAAAAACCAGCCCCGATCAGCACTCATTAAGCAGAAATCCATTCAGACATGTTGCCAGACATCCTGCCACATTACAGTAGAATGAGCCTCTACTGATAGACAGTAGAAGGATATTTTAGTTCTCAATTGTTGCAGTTTGTTCTGTTTACCATTCACTTTCACTTCTTTTGTGTGTGTGTGTGTGTGGCAGAGACAGAAAGAGAGAAAGAGAGAGGGAGATAGGGACAGACAGGCAGGGAAAGAGATGAGATGCATCAGTTCTTTGTTGTGGCTCCTTAGTTATTCATTGACTCCTTTCTCATATGTGCCTTGACCAGGGAGTTACAGCAGAGCAAGTGACCCCTTGCTGAAGCCAGCAACCTTGGGCTCAAGCCAGCGACCTTGGGTTTCAAGCCAGTGACCTTTGGGCTCAAACATGTGACTATGCGGTCATGTGTCTGATCCCATGCTCAAGCCAGTGACCCCACGCTCAAGCTGGTGAGCTCATGCTCAAGCCAGATGAGCCAGTGCTCAAGCTGGTGACCTCAGGGTTTCGAACCTGGCTACTCTGTGTCCCAGTCCGATGCTCTATCCACTGCGCCACAGCTTGATCAGGCCATTTCCACTTCTCTCTCTTTTTTTTTTTTCTTGTGGGAGAGACAGAGAGAGTCAGAGAGAGGAACAGATAGGGACAGACAGACAGGAAGGGAGAGAGATGAGAACCATTAATTCTATTCTTAGTTGTTCATTGATTGATTTTTCATATGTGCCTTGACCAGGGAGCTACAGCAGACCGAGTCACCCCTTGCTCGAGCCAGCGACCTTGGGCTCAAGCTGGTGAGCTTTGCTCAAACCAAATGAGTCCAAGCTCAAGCTGGCGACCTCAGGGTCTCAAACCTGGGTCCTCCACATTCCAGTCCGACACTCTATCCACTGCACCACCTCCTGGTCAGGCTTCCATTTCTCTTGATACATTTTCTTTTGTGGACTCACCTTCTCTCTCTCTCTCATAGTCCATGTGGTTTCAGTGGGTCTGACTCTATACTCACTCACTCTAGGCTCCAGGAAACATATCCCAGAGTGGATCAATCAGCATTTTCATCACAGTGACTGATTCAGGAATTGGCATATGACACTAAGTCAGTCCAATGAGGTCAACCCCGTAATGATAAAGTAGGGGAGGACTTGCCCATGGTCACCATGTTGAGAGAGCCTGCCTCAGCATGATACCACTGCAGGGAAGAGGGCCTGTCTCAAGCATGATACCACTGCAGGGAAGAGGGCCTGTCCCAGCATGATACCACTGCAGGGAGGAGAGGGCCTGTCCCAGCATGATACCACTGCAGGGAAGAGGGCCTGTCCCAGCATGATACCACTGCAGGGAGGAGAGGGCCTGTCCCAGCATGATACCACTGCGGGGAAGAGAGAGGGCCTATCCCAGCATGATACCACTGCAGGGAGGAGAGGGCCTGTCCCAGCATGATACCACTGCAGGGAAGAGGGCCTGTCTCAGCATGATACCACTGCGGGGAAGAGAGGGCCTGTCCCAGCATGATACCACTGCAGGGAGGAGAGGGCCTGTCCCAGCATGATACCACTGCAGGGAGGAGAGAGGGCCTGTCCCAGCATGATACCACTGCAGGGAAGAGAGGGCCTGTCCCAGCATGATACCACTGCAGGGAGGAGAGGGCCTGCCTCAGCATGATACCACTGCAGGGAAGAGAGAGGGCCTATCCCAGCATGATACCACTGCAGGGAAGAGAGGGCCTGTCCCAGCATGATACCACTGCAGGGAGGAGAGGGCCTTCCTCAGCATGATACCACTGCAGGGAGGAGAGGGCCTGCCTCAGCATGATACCACTGCAGGGAAGAGAGGGCCTGTCCCAGCATGATACCACTGCAGGGAGGAGAGGGCCTGTCCCAGCATGATACCACTGCAGGGAGGAGAGGGCCTGCCTCAGCATGATACCACTGCAGGGAGGAGAGGGCCTGTCCCAGCATGATACCACTGCAGGGAAGAGAGAGGGCCTGCCTCAGCATGATACCACTGCAGGGAAGAGAGAGGGCCTGTCCCAGCATGATACCACTGCAGGGAAGAGAGAGGGCCTGTCCCAGCATGATACCACTGCAGGGAAGAGAGAGGGCCTGTCCCAGCATGATACCACTGCAGGGAGGAGAGGGCCTGTCCCAGCATGATACCACTGCAGGGAGGAGAGAGGGCCTGTCCCAGCATGATACCACTGCAGGGAGGAGAGGGCCTGCCTCAGCATGATACCACTGCAGGGAGGAGAGGGCCTGTCCCAGCATGATACCACTGCAGGGAGGAGAGGGCCTTCCTCAACATGATACCACTGCAGGGAGGAGAGGGCCTGCCTCAGCATGATACCACTGCAGGGAAGAGGGCCTGTCTCAGCATGATACCACTGCAGGGAAGAGAGGGCCTGTCCCAGCATGATACCACTGCGGGGAAGAGAGGGCCTGTCCCAGCATGATACCACTGCAGGGAGGAGAGGGCCTGTCCCAGCATGATACCACTGCAGGGAGGAGAGGGCCTGCCTCAGCATGATACCACTGCAGGGAAGAGAGAGAGGGCCTGTCCCAGCATGATACCACTGCAGGGAGGAGAGGGCCTGTCCCAGCATGATACCACTGCAGGTAAGAGAGAGGGCCTGCCTCAGCATGATACCACTGCAGGGAGGAGAGGGCCTGTCCCAGCATGATACCACTGCAGGGAAGAGAGGGCCTGTCCCAGCATGATACCACTGCAGGGAGGAGAGGGCCTGTCCCAGCATGATACCACTGCAGGGAAGAGAGAGGGCCTGTCCCAGCATGATACCACTGCAGGGAAGAGGGCCTGCCTCAGCATGATACCACTGCAGGGAGGAGAGGGCCTGCCTCAGCATGATACCACTGCAGGGAGGAGAGGGCCTGCCTCAGCATGATACCACTGCAGGGAGGAGAGGGCCTGTCCCAGCATGATACCACTGCAGGGAGGAGAGGGCCTGCCTCAGCATGATACCACTGCAGGGAAGAGAGAGGGCCTGTCCCAGCATGCTACCACTGCAGGGAAGAGGGCCTTCCTCAGCATGATACCACTGCAGGGAAGAGAGGGCCTGTCCCAGCATGATACCACTGCAGGGAAGAGAGAGGGCCTGTCCCAGCATGATACCACTGCAGGGAAGAGGGCCTGTCCCAGCATGATACCACTGCAGGGAAGAGAGAGGGCCTGTCCCAGCATGATACCACTGCGAGGAGGAGAGAGGGCCTGTCCCAGCATGATACCACTGCAGGGAGGAGAGAGGGCCTGTCCCAGCATGATACCACTGCAGGGAAGAGAGAGGGCCTGTCCCAGCATGATACCACTGCAGGGAAGAGGGCCTGTCCCAGCATGATACCACTGCAGGGAAGAGAGAGGGCCTGTCCCAGCATGATACCACTGCAGGGAGGAGAGGGCCTGTCCCAGCATGATACCACTGCAGGGAGGAGAGGGCCTGTCCCAGCATGATACCACTGCAGGGAAGAGGGCCTGTCCCAGCATGATACCACTGCAGGGAGGAGAGAGGGCCTGTCCCAGCATGATACCACTGCAGGGAGGAGAGGGCCTGTCCCAGCATGATACCACTGCAGGGAGGAGAGAGGGCCTGTCCCAGCATGATACCACTGCAGGGAGGAGAGGGCCTGTCCCAGCATGATACCACTGCAGGGAGGAGAGGGCCTGTCCCAGCATGATACCACTGCAGGGAAGAGGGCCTGTCCCAGCATGATACCACTGCAGGGAGGAGAGGGCCTGTCCCAGCATGATACCACTGCAGGGAGGAGAGAGGGCCTGTCCCAGCATGATACCACTGCAGGGAAGAGAGAGGGCCTGTCCCAGCATGATACCACTGCAGGGAGGAGAGGGCCTGTCCCAGCATGATACCACTGCAGGGAGGAGAGAGGGCCTGTCCCAGCATGATACCACTGCAGGGAAGAGAGAGGGCCTGTCCCAGCATGATACCACTGCAGGGAGGAGAGGGCCTGTCCCAGCATGATACCACTGCAGGGAGGAGAGAGGGCCTGTCCCAGCATGATACCACTGCAGGGAGGAGAGGGCCTGTCCCAGCATGATACCACTGCAGGGAAGAGAGGGCCTGTCCCAGCATGATACCACTGCAGGGAGGAGAGGGCCTGTCCCAGCATGATACCACTGCAGGGAAGAGAGGGCCTGTCCCAGCATGATACCACTGCAGGGAAGAGAGGGCCTGTCCCAGCATGATACCACTGCAGGGAAGAGAGAGGGCCTGCCCCAGCATGATACCACTGCAGGGAGGAGAGGGCCTGTCCCAGCATGATACCACTGCAGGGAAGAGGGCCTGTCTCAGCATGATACCACTGCAGGGAGGAGAGAGGGCCTGTCCCAGCATGATACCACTGCAGGGAGGAGAGAGGGCCTGTCCCAGCATGATACCACTGCAGGGAAGAGAGAGGGCCTGTCCCAGCATGATACCACTGCAGGGAGGAGAGGGCCTGTCCCAGCATGATACCACTGCAGGGAAGAGAGGGCCTGTCCCAGCATGATACCACTGCAGGGAAGAGAGGGCCTGTCCCAGCATGATACCACTGCAGGGAGGAGAGAGGGCCTGTCCCAGCATGATACCACTGCAGGGAGGAGAGGGCCTGTCCCAGCATGATACCACTGCAGGGAAGAGAGGGCCTGTCCCAGCATGATACCACTGCAGGGAAGAGGGCCTGTCCCAGCATGATACCACTGCAGGGAAGAGAGAGGGCCTGTCCCAGCATGATACCACTGCAGGGAAGAGAGAGGGCCTGTCCCAGCATGATACCACTGCAGGGAGGAGAGGGCCTGTCCCAGCATGATACCACTGCAGGGAGGAGAGAGGGCCTGTCCCAGCATGATACCACTGCAGGGAGGAGAGAGGGCCTGTCCCAGCATGATACCACTGCAGGGAGGAGAGGGCCTGTCCCAGCATGATACCACTGCAGGGAAGAGGGCCTGTCCCAGCATAATACCACTGCAGGGAGGAGAGGGCCTGTCCCAGCATGATACCACTGCAGGGAGGAGAGAGGGCCTGTCCCAGCATGATACCACTGCAGGGAAGAGAGAGGGCCTGCCCCAGCATGATACCACTGCAGGGAGGAGAGGGCCTGTCCCAGCATGATACCACTGCAGGGAGGAGAGAGGGCCTGTCCCAGCATGATACCACTGCAGGGAAGAGAGAGGGCCTGTCCCAGCATGATACCACTGCAGGGAGGAGAGGGCCTGTCCCAGCATGATACCACTGCAGGGAGGAGAGAGGGCCTGTCCCAGCATGATACCACTGCAGGGAGGAGAGGGCCTGCCTCAGCATGATACCACTGCAGGGAGGAGAGGGCCTGTCCCAGCATGATACCACTGCAGGGAAGAGAGGGCCTGTCCCAGCATGATACCACTGCAGGGAAGAGAGGGCCTGTCCCAGCATGATACCACTGCAGGGAAGAGAGAGGGCCTGTCCCAGCATGATACCACTGCAGGGAGGAGAGGGCCTGTCCCAGCATGATACCACTGCAGGGAAGAGAGAGGGCCTGCCTCAGCATGATACCACTGCAGGGAAGAGAGAGGGCCTGTCCCAGCATGATACCACTGCAGGGAGGAGAGGGCCTGTCCCAGCATGATACCACTGCAGGGAAGAGAGGGCCTGTCCCAGCATGATACCACTGCAGGGAAGAGGGCCTGTCCCAGCATGATACCACTGCAGGGAGGAGAGGGCCTGTCCCAGCATGATACCACTGCAGGGAGGAGAGGGCCTGTCCCAGCATGATACCACTGCAGGGAGGAGAGGGCCTGTCCCAGCATGATACCACTGCAGGGAGGAGAGGGCCTGTCCCAGCATGATACCACTGCAGGGAGGAGAGGGCCTGTCCCAGCATGATACCACTGCAGGGAGGAGAGGGCCTGTCCCAGCATGATACCACTGCAGGGAGGAGAGGGCCTGTCCCAGCATGATACCACTGCAGGGAGGAGAGGGCCTGTCCCAGCATGATACCACTGCAGGGAGGAGAGGGCCTGCCCCAGCATGATACCACTGCGGGGAAGAGAGGGCCTGTCCCAGCATGATACCACTGCAGGGAAGAGAGATGGAGAGAGAGTGAGTGACATACTGGCAGAATTATTTAATCTATACTCAAAGCTAGAACTTCCTTTGCTTATTTTAGTTATTTCAAACAAGAAATAGCTTTTTGGGGGATTAAACTAATTTGAATGGAGTTACCATTTCTTACAGCCAAATGATATCAACTCCATTGATAATGTAATAAATTTAAAGTGTTCTCTAGAAGAGATATCTGGAAAAAAATCCAGAGAGATCAAATAACAGAAAAGTAAGAGAAAATATGAAGAAAATGAATATTAAATATCTCTGAAAGAATGGTAAAAGTAGTTTCAAAATTAAACAAGTTCTCCACTAAGAATGATATGTGTAAAAATAAATTATTCTATTTTCACTTCCATTTTTTAGTTTCACAATTTTGATTATAGCATACCACTTTATTCATATTTTGGGTATTAATTTTTTTTTTTTTTTTTTTTTTTTTTTTGCATTTTTCTGAAGCTGGAAACAGGGAGAGACAGTCAGACAGACTCCCGCATGCGCCCGACCGGGATCCACCCGGCACGCCCACCAGGGGCGATGCTCTGTCCACCAGGGGGCGATGCTCTGCCCATCCTGGGCGTCGCCATGTTGCGACCCTCCTGGGCGTCGCCATGTTGCGACCAGAGCCACTCTAGCGCCTGGGGCAGAGGCCACAGAGCCATCCCCAGTGCCCGGGCCATCTTTGCTCCAATGGAGCCTTGGCTGCGGGAGGGGAAGAGAGAGACAGAGAGGAAGGCGCGGCGGAGGGGTGGAGAAGCAAATGGGCGCTTCTCCTGTGTGCCCTGGCCAGGAATCGAACCCGGGTCCTCCGCACGCTAGGCCGACGCTCTACCACTGAGCCAACCGGCCAGGGCAAGGGTATTAATATTTTGAATATTATAATTGATGCTTAAGTAGACTCTATAATTTTTCTTTAATTACATATATTTTTAAAAGGGTTAATTTATTCTTTTTAAAATTTACTATGAGAAGATCCAAGATAGTAGCAGAGTAGGTGTATGTTACATTTACTTTTGCCCAGGACCAAACTGGAATTATAACTAAAATATAGAGCAAGCAACCTGAATAACCAACTGAAGACTAGCTGAAGAGAAGTCTTATAGCCAAGGGTGTATAGAGAAGCCACATTGAGACTGGTAGGAAGGGTGATGGTGTGAAAAGGGCCAGTCCCAGTCTCACGGGCATTGGCTGAGGTTCCGGAGGGATAGCTTAGCTGCCATAGGGTTTGCCCTAAGACGTTGGGCCTCACCCCAAGCCAGGCTCCCCAGCTCAAAGCGCCAAAAGTCAGGGAAAAGATGCTCACATAACATCTGGCTGTGAAAATCAGTGAAGATTCTGTCCTCCAGAGAAAGACAGGAGTCTGCTAGAGACACAGGTACCCTCTTAAAGGGATAACACACAAAAATCTCATTTACAGCCACTCAGTCTGGGCTCTGGCAGAAGAAGAGCAGAGCAGACTAGAGTCTCATGAGGAGAGAGTGGAGTTTGTGGCTCTGAGGAGGGAGCTGAAGGGACAGCTGCCAGGATCCCTGTACTGAGTTACTCTCCCACGCTGTAGATGTTGTCTTTGTTGGGTGGAGCACTTCCCTACATACTGCATCAGCTTGGAGGAAAACAATAGTCCCACCCTCTGGACTCCTTCTTGTCCCACCATGCAGAACCCACCCACTGCTCAGGAGCTGCCTGGGCCAGGGTGGAGAGGTCTGGGAAGATGCAGGGGGTGTAAATGACTGAGTTGTGTGCCTTTGGGGAAGGGGCCATGCCTCCCATTTTCCCATGAACCATTCTCTGGGTTCCTAGTGGTCCCACCCTCCCAACTCCCATTGGCCCCTGCTGAGATCAGGCTCCTTGTAGAATCTGGGACAGACTGAGTTGTGTGACTCTAGGATGGGAACCATTTTTCCCTTGCATTCCCAACCTGTGCAGAGTACTCCCTTCACATGGCCAAATATTGATCTGTTTGGGCCTGATAAACTCTGCTGGCCTCACCTAGCCAACTGCCTGAGACCCTGCCCCACCAGAACAGTATGCAAGCACAAAGCAGGTGGCAGCTAGACGTGATGTACCCTGAGACATTTGTTGAGTAGCCTCAGACCCAGCTCTGGCACCAAGTTCGAACCTGTATCAATCTGGTGAACACCACTCACCCCTACCTGGAGACTCATTAAGAACCTACCTAATGCAACCTGAATACTGCCAGAGACACGTCCAATGACTGAGCCTAACAGGCAGACAGCACACAGGCAAGTGAAGGGGGCTCTCCAGGTGCTTGGGACTTTTGCTGACATGCCTCTGGGCCCAGTGGTGGTAAAAGCCAGCCTTGATGAACAGGCCCAGCAGAGGCAGCCACAAACTGTGGATTGTAGGAATACCCTGTGAACACTTGCAGAATTAGGGTAAACAATTAGAGGCAGAGAAGTACCCTCAGGTGAAAGCCCTGAGTGATGGAGAGTCCAGGAGCCTCTCTGACCCTGTGCTGGAAACAGCACAACAGGAGGTAAGATTCAGCAAAACAGAATCATTTAAGCTCTCAGAAGTCAGCATGTTCCTTGTCTTTACTCACTCCCTGAAAACTTCTGTCTGTTTCCTTGAGTTATTTGTACTTGTTAGTAAATACCTGAGTAAGGCTGGGGACGGGGCTTCAGTCCTTCTGTCTGCAGACCAGGGATGTTGCCTCCCCTCAGCCTCTTCCAGCATCTGGCCTCCAAGTGGTTCAGTGTCGCTGGGACAGTGGATCACTTGGTAGTTCCATACAGATTGCCCAGGGCCAGTCACAGATATCATCTGACATTGGCCAGTACCAGGGCCCCTCCCAAGAGGCCCCAGACAAAACATAGTCAGTGGTCAGCTTCAGACAACATCAGAGTGAGATCCAACTAGCTTCACAAGTAACATATGCCAAGGGAAATTTTGGCAGGCACAGGACCCTACTGAGGCAAATTCCACTTCATCTGATCAATACTGCACAGGAGCTTATATACTGTGGTCAGGGTTGATCCTCACAGTTAGCCAGCCTGAGGGTAAATACTACATACAAATAGGCCAATAGTTATCAAAACTCAATTACAGCAGCAGGGTCTGCATAACCCACACAAAAGACATTCCTGGACCACCCAGTACAAGTGATCAAGAAGACTGAGCCACGGGGTCCCGGAGGACACCTACTATCTAAGGCCACCATACCAAGACTAGGAGTCAAAGCATATATACCTAATGTACAGAAACAAACACAAAAGGCATTCAAAGTGGGGAGACAAGAAACATGCCCTAAATAAAAGAACAGAAGAAATCTCCAAAAAAAGAGCAAAAGAAATGGAGGCAAGCAATTTATCAGATATAGAGTACAAAAATGGTTATAAGGATGTTCAAGGAACTTAGTGAGAACTACAACAGCATAAAAGAAGGACATAGAAATCAGAAAAAAGAACCAGTCAGAAATGAAGAATAAAATGTTGGAAATAAAGGATACACGAGAAGGCATAAACAGTAGCTGAATAAAGTAGAGGAGACAAGGTCGCAGGAAACACCCAAACAGAGCTAAGATCCTCACCAGAATATTGAAACATTGGATCCAGCAATACATTAAAGAGGTCATATACCATACTCACATGTGATTTATTCCAGGGATGCAAAGTTGGTACAATATTGTAAATTAATAAACATGCTACACCACATAAACAAAATGAAGGATAAACACCACATAATCGTATCAATGGATGCATTAAAAAAGCATTTGATAAAATCCAGCACCCTTTTGTTATAAAAACTCAACAGCAGGCCCTGGCCGGTTGGCTCAGCGGTAGAGCATTGGCCTGGCATGCGGGGGACCCGGGTTCGATTCCCGGCCAGGGCAGATAGGAGAAGCGCCCATTTGCTTCTCCACCCCCCACCCCCTCCTTCCTCTCTGTCTCTCTCTTCCCCTCCCGCAGCCAAGGCTCCATTGGAGCAAAGATGGCCCGGGCGCTGGGGATGGCTCCTTGGCCTCTGCCCCAGGAGTGGCTCTGGTCGCAGCAGAGCGACGCCCCGGAGGGGCAGAGCATCGCCCCCTGGTGGGCAGAGCGTCGCCCCTGGTGGGCGTGCCGGGTGGATCCCGGTCGGGCGCATGCAGGAGTTTGTCTGACTGTCTCCCCGTTTCCAGCTTCAGAAAGAAAAAGAAAAAGAAAAAAAAAAAAAAACTCACAGCAAAATGAGATAGAGGAAACATACCTCAGTGTAATAAAGGCCATATATCATACAATAAAGGCTCACATATCTAGTCAATTGACTTCTGACAAGAGTGTCAAGACCCTTCAATGATGAAAGGACAGTAATTACAATAAGTAGTGCTGGGAAACTGGGCATCCCCATGCAAAGGAATAAAGTTGGACCCTTACTTTACACCATATATAAAAGTTAATTAGAAATGGATCAGATCTATGCTATAAACAATGGATCTGTCTTTATTAAAGTTTACTAATATTTCCCTGCAGTAGAAACATCTATAAAATTTTTAGAACAAAAAACTTATGCATTTTTAACTGAGCTAAGCAATGTGAAATTGCCCTTCAAAAAAATTTTCCATATTGTATTAAATTGTGTTCTTACTAACAAGCTCAAGAGAACCTATATTTTCCCAGCCCAATTTCCCCAGTATGATAGATAAAATATGGCATCTGAACAAAAATTGTATCTCACTACTATTCTAACTCATATTCTCTGATCCTTCCAAGCCTGATTATTTTTTTCATATTTATTAGTCTCTTTGAATAACCTGTCATACAATGGCCAACATCATACTCAATGAGCAAAAACTCCAAGTGTTTCCTTTAAAATTGGGAACAGGACTGGGATGTCTGTTTTCATCACTCTAAATCAACATAGTACTGGAAGTCCTAATTACAGTAATCAGACAAGTAAAAGATATAAAAGGCATACATGTTGAGAAGGAAGAATTAAAACAGTCATTATTTGCAGATGACATCATACTGTATATAAAGAATCTTAAAAATTCCACCAAAAAACTACTAGAACTGAAAAGACTACATGTTAGACTTGAAACCATAAAATTTTTAGAAGAAAACATAGGCAGTAAAGTCTTGTACATTTCTTGTAGCAATATATTTTCTGATACGTCTTCTCGGGCAAAGGAAAAACAAACAAACAAATGGAACAACATTAAACTAAAAAGTTTTTGCACAGCAAAAGAAACAAAATGAAAAGACAACACACTGATTGGGAGACCATATTTGCCAATGATACATCTAGTAAGGGTTGTAATATTCAAATAAAGGACTTATAAAACTCAACACCAAAAGGACAATCTATTTAAAAAATGGGCAAAAGACCTGAATAAATACTTCTCCAAAGAGGACATACAGATGGCTGACAGTATGAAAAGATGCTTAACATCATTAATCATCAAAGAAATACAAATTAAAACCACAAGGAGATATCAGTACACACATCAGAATGGCTATTACCAATAAATCAACAAACAGCAAGTATGGCAAGGATGTGGAGGAAAAAAGAACCTTCCTGCATTGTTGGTGGAAATACAGATTGGTACAGGCACTGTGGAAAGCAGTATGGAGTTACCTCAAAAAATTAAAAATAAAACTGCCTTATGACCCAGTGATTCCACTTCTTGGAATATGTCCAAAGAGACCTGAAACACTGATTTAAAAGAATATATGCACCCCTATTTTCTTTCTTTTTGTGTGTGTGACAGAGACAGAGAAACAGAGAGAAGGACAGATAGGCACAGACAGACAAGAAGGGAGAAAAATGAGAAGCATCAAGTCTTTATTGCGGCACCTCAGTTGTTCATTGATTGCTTTCTCATATGTGCCTTGACCGCGGGGCTACAGCAGCCCAAGTGACCCCTTGTTCAAGCCAGTGACCTTGGGCTCAAGCTGGTGAGCTTTTGCTCAAACCAGATGAGCTCGCGCTCAAGTTGGCGTCCTCGGGGTTTTGAACCTGGGTGCTCCGCATCCCAGTCTGACGCTCTATCCACTGCATAACCACCTGGTCAGGCATACCCCTATTTTCAATAGCTGAGATTTGGAAACAGCCCAAGTACCCACCAGTAGATGAATGAATAAAAAAGCTGTGGTACATTAACACAATGGAGTATTACTTGGCCATAAAAAAGAAAATCTTACCTTCGGTGACAGCATGAATAGACCTTGAGTGTATTATGCTAAATGAAATAAGCTAGTCAAATAAAGTACCATATGATTTCACTTATATGTGGAATCTAATGAACAAAATACGCTGGAAAATAGAAACAAACTCATAGATACGAAGAACAGACTGACAACTACTAGAGGGGAAAGTGGTTTGGGGGGCTGTTTGAAAAAGATGAAGGTGTTAAGCAAAAAAAAATAAAAGTTCATAGACACAGACAACAGTATGTTGATTACATATGATGATCACCAGAGGAAAAGGGTGGTGAGGGTAGGTAGAAGAAGGAAAAGGGGTATATATGGTGATGAAAGGATGCTTGACTTGGGGTGGTGTACATATAATACAATATATAGGTGATATATTATATTATAGAATTGTATACCTGAAACCTATATAATTTTATTAACTAATGTCACCCCAATAAATTTTTAAAAATAAAATTAAGAAATAAAAATAAAGTTATTATGAAATATTTCATGCATATGGAAATACATTGGAAACAAAATATAAACATATAAAATAATATCCCCAACACCTGTGTACCTGTCATTCTAAGAAATATAACATTACAAGTAATGTTGAAGTCCTCATATCCCTTCCTTGGACAAATCTCTCACTCCTCCCTAGAGTTCATTACCATTCTGAATTAATTGTTTATTATTCTATGCTTTTCTTCATATTTTTTCATATATGTATGAATTCCTAAACAACAAATAGCATTATTTAACAGGTAATTAAACTTTATATAATAGTGTATATTTTCTCTCACACTTTGTATTTTAAGTTAAACATTAGCCTGACCTGTGGTGGTGCAATGGATAAAGCGTTGACCTGGAAATGCTGAGGTCACCGGTTCGAAACCCTGGGCTTGCCTGGTCAAGGCACATATGGGAGTTGAAGCTTCCAGCTCCTCCCCCCCTTCTGTCTCTCCTCTCCTCTCTGTCTCTTCCTCTCCTCTCTAAAATGAATAAATAGAAATTAAAATTAAAAAAAAAAAGTTAAACATTATGTTTGTAAGATTTATTTATGTTGAAATGAGTAGTTCTCCTTCATTCATTTTCACTATAGTAAAATATTGTATTTTAATTTCTTCATAAGTTGAGAACCCAGCAAGGAGTGGAAAAAATAGAATTTTTACCAACCACTTTTTTTTGTGTGTGTGTGACAGCAAGAGAGAGAAACAGGTAGGGACAGACAGACAGGAAGGGAAGGAGATGAGAAGCATCAATTCTTCGTTGCAGCACCTTAGTTGTTTATTGATTGCTTTATCATATGTGCCTTGACGGAGGGGAAGGGGGCTACAGCAAAGCAAGTGACTCCTTGCTCAAGCCAGTGACCTTAGGCTCAAGCCAGTGACCTTGGGCTCAAGCCAGCGACCATGAGTCACATCTATGATTCCACACTCAAGCCAGTGAACCCATGCTCAAGCTGGTGAGCCGACGTTCAAGCCGGTGACCTCGTGGTTTCAAATCTGGGTCCTCTGCTTCTCAGCCCGTCGCTCTATCCACTGCGTCACTGCCTGGTCAGACAACCTGAAATACAGCATTTTCTTCAATTATGAACTAGGCAATCAATGTACCACAGCAATAAGACTTTATCACCAATAGAAATCACAAATATTTCCTTATCACATTATGGTTAATAAAGAAATCTTGAAATATAGACTAAGCTAATTAATTACTTTGAAATTTTTAGTTGTTCATCTTGCCACTATACCTAATTATTTAATGAATTAATAAAAACACATGTATTGCAGTGGTGGGATTCAGCTGGTTTGCACCAGTTCAGCAGAACTGATACCTAATTTTTTGTTGAGTTTGGTGAACCAATTGTTAAAATGGCACTTGTAATCAGGGTTCTCTCTAAGGTGGGTGCCTGGGCAGCCACCCAATGTGGAAATCACAAATTTACATTTTTTACCTTTTTTTTTTTTTTTTGTATTTTTTCTAAAGTGAGAAAAGCAGGGAGGCAGAGAGACAGATTCCCGCATGTGCCTGACCAGGATTCACCTGGAAAGCCCACTAGGGGGCGATGCTCTGCCCACCAGAGGCATTGCTTCGTTGCAACCAGAGCCATTCTAGCGCCTGAGGTGAAGGCTGTGGAGCCATCCTCAGCACCCTGGCCAACTTTGCTCCAATGGAGCCTTGGCTGCAGGAGGGGAAGAGAAAGAAAGGGAGAAAGGAGAGGGGGAAGGGTGGAGAAGCAGAGGGGTGCTTCTTCTGTGCCCTGGCCAGGAATCAAACCTGAGATTTCCACACACCAAGCCGATGCTCTACCACTGAGCCAACCGGCCAGGACCCCATTTCTTACTCTTTTTTAACGTTCATCTTTACAACAGTGTACTCTAAGTGCCCTCAGTAATGTTCATTCTGTCCACAGAGCCAATGATGCTCAGATAAAAGTGAAGAAAATTGCAAGTGACGATGCCAATCAAGAAGTAATATGGCCTGACCAGGCGGTGGTGCAGTGGATAGAGTGTCAGACTGGGATGCAGAGGACCCAGGTTCGAGACCCCGAGGTTGCCAGCTTGAGCGCGGGCTCATCTGGTTTGAGCAAAAGCTCACCAGCTTGGACCCAATGTCGCTGGCTTGAGCAAACGGTTACTTGATCTGCTGAAGGCCCACGGTCAAGGCACAGATGAGAAAACAATCAATAAACAACTAAGGTGTTGCAACAAAAAACTGATGATGGATGCTTCTCACATCTCTCCATCCCTGTCTGTCTGTCCCTATCTATCCCTCTCTCTGACTCTCTCTCTGTCTTTGTAAAAAAAAACCCACAAACAAACAAACAAGTAATATGGAAATATCTTAAATAACAATTTTATTGTTTTTGTCAGGTATTATTTAATATTTTTATTATTATTTTAAAACTCATAACCTAATTAGTTTTTGTACCTTTTTTATTCTTATTTAAGAATTAAATGAATGAAATAATAAACTTTTTAGTATATTATATTTTAATATTTAAAATGGTCATTAGAGCAGAGAACTGATTGTTAAATTATTTGAATCCCACCACTAATGTATTGTCATAACTTTTTTTTTTTTTTTAATTTATTACTTCTTTTTCTGAAGCTGGAAACGGGGAGAGACAGTCAGACAGACTCCCGCATGCGCCCAACCGGGATCCACCCAGCACGCCCACCAGTGGCGATGCTCTGCCCACCAGGGGGCGATGCTCTACCCCTCTGGGGCGTCGCTCTGCTTCGACCAGAGCCACTCTAGCGCCTGGGGCAGAGGCCAAGGAGCCACCCCAGCGCCCGGGCCATCTTTGCTCCAATGGAGCCTTGGCTGCGGGAGGGGAAGAGAGAGACAGAGAGGAAGGAGGGGGTGGGGGTGGAGAAGCAAATGGGCGCTTCTCCTATGTGCCCTGGCCGGGAATCGAACCCGGGTCCCCCGCACGCCAGGCCAACGCTCTACCGCTGAGCCAACCGGCCAGGGCATATTGTCATAACTTTTTAAGTATATTGATAACAACCAAATTTTAATATAATTATTTCTGTAATCTTATGTATTAAAAGCATTCCTTTTTTTTTTTTTTTTTTTTTTTTTTTTACAGACAGAGAGAGAGAGGGATAGACAGGAACGGAGAGAGATGGAAGCATCAATTATTAGTTTTTCGTTGTGACACTTTAGTTGTTCCTTGATTGGTTTCTCATATGTGCCTTGACCGCGGGCCTTCAGCAGACCGAGTAACCCCTTGCTCAAGCCAGCGACCTTGGGTCCAAGCTGGTGAGCTTTGCTCAAACCAGATGAGCCTTTGCTCAAGCTGGCGACCTCGGGGTCTCGAACCTGGGTCCCCCGTATCCCAGTCCGACGCTCTATCCACTGCGCCACCACCTGATCAGGCAAAAGCATTACATTTTTAAAAAGCATTATTTTAAGAAAAGGTCCATAGGTTTCTTTAGACTGTCAAAGAAGTGTTTGGCACAAATAATATTAAGGACTTTTGTTCCCAAGAAATACCTCTCCAAAGCATCTATCCAAGAGAAATGAAAATGTACATCCATACAAAGACTTGTATGTAAATGTTCATAACAGCATTATTCATATAGTCAAAAAGTGAATGATCTAGGCATGCATTAGAATACTCCTTTAGCAATGTAAAGAACTATTACTGACATATGCTACAGCATGGATGCACTTCAAAAACTTTATGCTAAGTGAAAGAAGCCAGGTACAAAAGATCACAAATTTTATGATTTCATTTATATGAAATGTCCAGAAAAGAAAAATCTGTATATAGAAAGTGAATTAGTGGTTGCTTGGAGCTCGGGGTGAGGAAGATGAGATTAACTGCAAATGGGCAGGAGGGATCTTTCTTAGGTTAACTGAAAAATTCTAAATTTGAACTGTGATGATGTTATACAACTCTGTAGATTTATTAAAAATCACTGAATTGTATACTTAAATTTATGGTATTTAAATTAAACTTCACTAAAGCTATTAAAAAAGCAAGAGCCTTTGCTCCACTGTATGAACAGATCATTTATTTATTCTTTAATGAATATATAGGTGTTTTTCATTTTTTAGTTTTTGCTAATAAGAGCAATATAAATATGAGCATTCTTATCCATTTCTTCTGTACCCACTAGGCATATCTCTCTGGTGTACAGTTAAAGGCAAAACTACTTTATTGCTTCAATTTTACTAGATATTGAAATATTGCTTTCCAGGTGATGGCAACAATTGATATCACAGCAGCAATGTGTAAGAGTTCTTGTCGATTCTAGCCTCACCAATACTTGCTATTCTTAGACTTCTAATTTTTGAAAAGGCAGTAGGTATGACATGGTTTCTTTCTTTTTTAAAAATTTATTCGTTGTAGAGAGACTGGGACAGAGAGAGAAAGAGAGAGAGAGAGAGAGAGATTTGTTGTTCCACTTGTTTATGCATTCATTGGTTTACTCTTGTATGTACCTTGACTGGGAATTGAACGCACAACCTTGGTATAGCTGGATGACACTCTAACCAACTGAGCTACCCAGCCAGGACTGAAATGGTATTGTGTTTTAATTTGCTTTCCAACATTTTGTCATCTGGTATAAGATCCTGGTACTTCTCTTTCATTGACTCAAGGCAGAATAGTTCACTGATTAGTTGCTAGGGAATATTCTGTCTATATTTGAATTATGGTTCTACTGTTATCTAGGAGTTAAGTAACTTAGAAAAATTGTTTTATAATTTTATCCATATATAATTTCACATTTTTGTTTTAATTTATTCCTAGAGGGCATATTTTGTTTTTGTGTTGTTGTGCTTCTCTGAGTAGGATCATTTTATATTTTTCCCTGTAGGTAATCAAATCACTTGTGACACATATGAACTACTATAGTAAATATGTGAGTTACAAAATTATTTAGCTTTTTATGCAACAAATTTGTCAAATTGAAGCTGGTTTAGAACTTCATGTATGCTCTATCGATCATATAAACTGTATTTTTCTTTATATTATTTTCATTTTCTCATCTTCATGTTTGGGGAAGTACTAATTCTCATAATTTTCATTATCTCTTCTATTATCATTTCTATCATCTATATATTCTTGGCTATCTTAATTCTTTTCTTTGTCTTAATGACATTGATTATCAGAGTTTTATATTTTGTTGTTATAAGATAGTTTTTGATATTTAAAATTTTTACATCATTAAGAATATTTTTGTTTTATGTTTTTGACAATCCTTAGAATACTTCTTCATCATATTTGAATATTGGTGTAATCAATATATAAATTTATATATAAAAAATAAAATTAATTTTAAGGTATACCAAAAGCCATCAAATTATCATCAAATTACTTGTAGTAATAATACATACCTAATTCTACTGATAAATATGTTCAGATTTGTCACTGGAACACTTAATTTTTCAGGCCGTTTTATTGCATTGGTGACAAGTTTGTGAACTGTTTTTTTTCTAGGGCCATAAGACTGTCAAAGCAAGGGTATCAGACACACTATGCAATCTAATAGACTGGAAATTTTGAAACATGAGACTTTACCTATCGAAGTATTTGCTGTTTGTAGTGGGACTACAGGTTTGCACACTTTGAATGTAGGAATTTCAGTTAAAGTTACATTACGTTTCAGGTGATCCTGTCCAAGATATTTTGTTATCATTGTAAACACTACATTATTTCATGTATTTCTGACAGGAGAGAACTTGTAAGATAGTTTATGATTGGAAGAATTTTCCACAGATTAGCTTCTGGCGCCATACATTTAAAACCTTATTACACCTCCACTAGCCACACACTTCTGGTACCAGAGACCATAGGACACAGTCTATGATATAACCTCTAATTGGTATCTATATCTCATGACTCCGTTTAGATTCACAGATAAACAGCAAAACTATTTCTGGAAGTCATTCTTTCCTGAAATAGGAGCTAGCAATAATAAGTGAACAAACGGTGACTGTAAACCGCAACTAAACTCAAACGCAGTGAATCTCCCGATCACCTTCCTTTCTACCCTCCCCCAAATGCTCACAGCTGCTCACTCCAATGACTGTTTACACAAAGAGAAACGTGATGAGGAGGTAATTAGAAGAGAAAGAGACAGTGGTCTGAACCAGTGTTGTCAAAATATTTTACTCCTCAAATTTTACAAAAACATGACCATGTGAATGAACCTATTTCTAGGCCCCCTTAGGGCCATGCAAGTGAAAGGCCCTACACTTGACTGTGGTTTTAGTTAGGAGGCAGAGGTCCAATGTTATTATTTTCCATATGGATAACCAATTGTCTCCGCTCATGTATTGAAAAGCCCGTGTTTTTTCTCTGTTGATCTGCAGTACCACCTGCTGACAGGTTAGGTTCCAGTATAACTGGGAGCCCACCTTCGTAGGTGCTCAGGGCACGTGGTTCTGGTTTCCCCTCATGGTGGGTTCCTTTATAAAATATCTTGGTGTCTCAGCAATTTCCTTTACTTTCTATATGCCCAGTAATGCAAGAAAAATATGTTTCATGTTTTGTGCTGCATCTAGCTGTTTTATACGAAGAGGGCTTCCAAGAATGTCTATTCCACACTATCAGAAACAAATGTCTCTGTCTCTGGATTTCTAAATTTTGGTTATTATATTTTTCACTTTGAGAATACCTGGTCATTCTTGATAGTTCCTTATTCTTACTTATAGTTTTAAAACATTATTTTATTTTTCTAAATTTATTAAATATATACATCTTGCATTTCATAGCTCATAATTCCAATATGTAAGTCTTTGTGGGTCTGACTCTGGTTATCTACTGTTTCTATCAACTTACTGGGTTCAGTTTTCTCACAGTATTAGTGATTTTTGATTATGAACAAAGGTTCAATCAACGCATCTTTATCTGTCATAATTCTTTGAAGCCTGACTTATAGGGTGTTTTTTTTTTTCCTTCCTAGAGACAATTTGAATTTGTTTCTTCCAGGTGCTTAGGAGCAATTTCAACCCAGGACCTATTTAAAATTAATTCTTGGCTGGAGGTTTTTCAAATCAAACAGGAGTATAATTCAGGCCACAAACTCTTAAGAACCAGATTGTGGTTTCAAATTTTGTTTAGAGAATTCCCCTGCCATTATTACCTTCTGCCAATACGGAGACAAATGAAAATTTTTTTCTTGTTCATCTTTTCATAGGTCAATATTTATGCATGAGTTTCCTATCACAGTGCTTTACAAACTACTTGTTTGCAATTCTTCATAGACAGAGACCTTTGTAAAATACAACCAAAATGAGTTACTAGATAAATGGACTGCTGCTTGGATATTACTGCACTATAGAATTACTATAGAAGTTTCTGAACACTTACTCTAAGTTTCTGTTCATAATTCTGGACTGGTAACCGATAATTTGTAGATAGATCTACTAACCCTACCTAGCATAGCACCATCCTATCATTCCTCTCACCTTCGGCTGCCCTAAGCTTACCATCTGTTCCCTCACCCCTTATGGCCATCAAAATAGAAGTTCAAAGTCTGTTGAGATGGGTAGATGTCACAGAGTCCTGGGTGGGTTGGGCACTCACTGGCTTTTCTCTGGATTTCTGTGTTCACTTCATTTTGACCTCTAAAGATTTTACTTTATATTCCACAGGTTTGGCAGTGCATTAAAAGAAGTTCCAACACTTCCTCTCCTAACCAAAATGTATGCATATGTTCACCAAAAGACATGTGTGACAGTATTTTTTACCACATTTTTCATAGTTGCCCCAAACTGAAAATAGCCATAATTTCTAATAATAATAGATGAACAAATGATAATCCCCATATATTATATAGAAATAAGAACAAACATGCAAACATGAATGAGTCTTACAAATATGATGTTGAGCCAAATAAGCCAGACATAAAATAATATAAATAGTATAATTTCATTTAAAGTTTAAAAACTAGCAACATTAACCATCCCGATTTTATGCCTTGCTTAAAATCCACTCCTTGGGAGGAGTGATGGCTCACAGGGGTCAGACATTTCTGCCTAATGTTCTCTAGATGCTGTTCATATGGGGTGTTCTGTTTGTGAAAATGCATTGAGGTTGACATTTATGACGTGTTTACCTTTTTGTGCATGTTTTTTACTTCATTAAAAAGTTTACTTAATAAAAAGTAGTTTTAAAAAGTTTATCCAACGGCAACAGTCTACAAGCTGCAAAAGGCTGAAAGTCATTCTCTCCCCTGAGCTCCCCCTCAGTTAATGATCGACTCTGCTGCCCAGTCCTGTAGTTCTGTCTCTTAAATATCCTCAGTTGCATCCTCTTCTCTCCATCTCCTCTCTGGACCACCATTTCTCACCAGAGCTACTTGTATCACACCCTAATTATTTCCTAGCCTCTTATTTTCACTGCTTTCCAATCCACTATAACCATGATGATCATCCAGATGTACAAATATAAACATGGTATATGTCCCTACTTCAAGTCCCTCCAGGCCTGACCACTGCCCTCAAGAAATAGACCAAATTTTTGTTGTGGCTGTTAGGGCCCCCAGTCTGCCCATTGTCAACACTAGACGCTCACCAGCACCAGTCCCCCTTGCTCTTTACTTGTCTTTACTTCAGTCTCCTTGTTCTTCACTGCATCAGCACTGACATTCTTTCAGGCCTTGAATCTCCCACTTTCCTTTCCACATAGGGTCCTTTATTCATGCAGGTGCTTTGGCCCAAAATATTTTTTCCTCCTCTCCTCAGAACTGCTTTTCTTTCTAATAAAAAAAAAATTATTTTAAGTGAAAGGAGGGAAAATAGACTTTCACATGTGCCTCCAACTAAGATCCACCCAGTAACCCCTGTCTGGAGCTGATGTTGGAATCAACAGAGCTATTTTTAGCACCTGAGGCTGACCTTGGATCAACCAAGCTAGCCTCAGCCCCTGGGCAACTCAAACCAATTGAGCCACTGGGTGCGGGAGGGGAAGAGGAAGAGAAAGAGAAGAGGAAGGAGGGAAGAAAAGCAGATGGTTGCTTCTCTGTGTGCCTTAACTGAGAATCAAACCCAGGACATCCATACGCAAGGCTGATGCTCTATCCACTGAGCCAAACGACCAAGGCCCAGAACTTTTTTACCAAACTAACTACTCATAGATCTTAACCTCTCCTCAGTTAAACCTCCACTGATCTCTTTTATTTTTCTCTTGTCATCCTTTATTTCCCTTTAAAGCAGGGGTCCCCAAACTTTTTACACATGGGGCCAGTTCACTGTCCCTCAGACCGTTGGAGGGCCGGACTATAAAAAAAACAACTATGAACAAATCCCTATGCACACTGCACATATCTTATTTTAAAGTAAAAAAACAAAACGGGAACAAATACAATATTTAAAATAAAAGAACAAATAAATTTAAATCAACAAAATGACCAGTATTTCAATGGGAACTATGCTCCTCTCACTGACCACCAATGAAACAGGTGCCCCTTCCAGAAGTGCTGCGGGGGCCGGATAAATGGCCTCAGGGGGCCACATGTGGCCCACGGGCCGTAGTTTGGGGACCCCTGCTTTAAAGCATGCATCCCTTCGATAAATCCATCACTGATTGTAGTGATTTATGTTGGTATCTGCCTCTCCCACTAAAATGTAAGCTTTATGGAGCAGGAGTTGTATCTATTTTGTTCACCATTGTTTTCCTAGTGCCCGACAAGGTTTCATAGTTGTTCAATTACTATTTTCCCAGTACATGAATGAATGAATCTACTTTGCTATACTGACATTGAAACTGTGCTGGAGACAATTACATTAAAATATTATGCTGGATATTTATTTAAACTTTGGATAAAACTGATTAGAGTTTTTTTTTCCTCCAAATTTTTTGGGCACTCCTAGATTTTCTATCCCTTAATTCCTTAGATCATGTTACTCCCTCACCCAATCTCTCCATCATGTTGATGTGATCTGCCTTCCTGCTTCTCTGGCCTCATCTTGTCCTGCTCATCCCTCTCATGCTGCCCTTCCTGAGCCCTGAACGGTCCAGTGTGGTCCTGCTGTAGGGGTCATGCTAGCCGCATATTCTCCTACATGCTCACGTGGTGGGCTCTTCCTTGTTCATGAAGTTTCAGCTCCAATTCATTCTTCCAGAGAAGTCTCCCCTGTCTCCTTAACCTAAAGGGACCTCTCTGCCCTGACACTCTCTACCACATCATCCTGTTTTGTTTCTTCATAACATTTACCAGGGGAAGAAATACTTTTTGTGTATTATAATGTTTTCTGTTCTATCCCCTACACTGTAAATTGTAAACTCCACAAGGGCAGGCACTATATTAGCTGTATTCACTGCTGTGTCCAGTGCATCTAGCAATTTGACTGGCACATAGGAGATGTTTGATAAATATCAGTGACTGAGCATTTATTCATTCATTCAATATAGAATAATGTCCAATAAAAGTTTCTGTAATAATGGAAATGATCTATGTATTAGTCAGCATTCTCCAGAGAAAAAGAGCTAATAGGATACACACACACACACACACACACACACACACACACACACACGTGTATATATAATAGGAGATACCTATAGTTTTTTATTATAGGATTTGGCTCATGTGGTTAGAGAGGCCAAGAAGTCCCACGATCTCTCATTTGCAAGCTGGAGAACTGGGAAAGCCAGTCGTGTCATTCAGCCTGAGTGAAAGGCCTGATAGTGTAAACCTTGATCTGAGTCCAAAATCTTGAGAACCAGGAGTGCGGATGCCTGAGGGCAGGAGGAGATAGATGCTCAACTCAATCAGAGAGTGAATGCTCCCTTCCTCTACTTTTTTGTTCTGTCTTGGTCCTCAATGAATTGGCTGATGTCCACCGACTTTGGAGAGGGCCATCTGCTTTACTAAGTTCACCAATGAAATGCTAATCTCTTCCATAATCACCCTCATAACCACACAGAAATAATGTTTTAGCGGCTATCTGGGCATCTCTTAGGCGAGTCAGATTGACACATCAAATTAACCATCACAGTCTGTAAGTGCTCTGACCAATATAGTAAATACTAGCCACATTCGGCTATCAGATACTTGAAATGTGCCTAGTGTGACTAAGGAACTTAAGTTTAAATAATATTGTTTCATTTCAATTTGAATAGACACATGTAGGTTAGGGCCTACCATATCGGACAATGTAATTCTAGAGAACTTAATTTACGAAGGGGAATTGTTGGTCAGGAAAGGTCTCTCAGAGGTAAAAACAAAACAAAAAAACACGTGTAAATAGGGACTTGGAGGACAAGTGGCTAGAGTCCAAGTGAGGAGTCAGGTGGGGGAGGGGAAGGCTGAGGCTGTGCAGTTGGGATACAAGACACGGGAGGACTTTCCAGAGAGCGAAAACAGCATTTGCAAATCCCTGGAAACAGAGTAGCTTTAAAAAGGGATTTTTAGTTTGGGGAAATTCGGTTCTTTTTCAGAAATTTTATAATATAAATGACTTCTTATTGGTTTATCTCATTGCAGTATTTTAATTGGGATGGATTAAGTAACATATTCTGGCAGAAGGTACTAATCAGAGCCAATCCTCAAATATCCCACCTTTCTCAGTGGAGTTTCATTCCCTAAAGACTTAGCTAACCATTTTTACTTAAGAGCCTCAATTTCTTCAGATTGTACAGTGTTTTATTTGTTTACTAACTGCTATGTAAAGAGTGGTTTTCTCTTATTTGGCCTTTTATTACCATTTTGGAGCCTAAAGGTTGACTGATTTCAGTGTGTTCACCCTCTCTATATTTATATTTATATAACTAGCTGTACCCGGCCATGCGTTGCTGAGGCTCAGTCTAGTTAAATGGGAAAAAAAGAAAAGAGAAAGTGAACATTTCTGATATGTTTAATTTCACAATGCTTGTGGGAATACAATATTTTTTGTTGTTCCATTGTCTGTGCAGATATAGAGATTGCCTGGTTTGCCAACTCTAGAACATGCAACATATAATTATCCATGTGAGAACCAATCTGTGTCTCGATCTAAAGCGCACAAATCTAAAGATTGGCCCTGAGCTTTGTTGATGGTGATTGCAAACACCAATCGAATTGAGAATTGCGCCCTGGCCGGTTGGCTCAGCGGTAGAGCGTCGGCCTAGCGTGCGGAGGACCCGGGTTCGATTCCTGGCCAGGGCACACAGGAGAAGCACCCATTTGCTTCTCCACCCCTCCGCCGCGCTTTCCTCTCTGTCTCTCTCTTCCCCTCCCGCAGCCAAGGCTCCATTGGAGCAAAGATGGCCCGGGTGCTGGGGATGGCTCTCTGGCCTCTGCCTCAGGCGCTAGAGTGGCTCTGGTTGCAACATGGCGATGCCCAGGATGGGCAGAGCATCGCCCCCTGGTGGGCAGAGCGTCGCCCCATGGTGGGCGTGCCGGGTGGATCCCAGTCGGGCGCATGCGGGAGTCTATCTGACTGTCTCTCCCTGTTTCCAGCTTCAGAAAAATGGAAGAAAAAAAAAAAAGACAATTGCAATCTCTTAAATTGAAATGGCATATCTGTCGGAATCATAAGAATGCAAAGAATGAGAACTTCTTCACCTTTGAAAGGTCCTGTCAAGATTGTTGCTTCTAAGACATTGCTCATTAATTTTTTACAGCACACAGACCCAAACACTTCATGTTTTACCATGAAATTCATCAGCGATTTCAGCTTCTGTCGGAAAACACGTGCTGTGATGTCATGCCTATCCACCGGTGATTGGCCAGGAAGTAAGAGCTGTTGTATATCATCCCAAGCTGGATTGCATGTGAATGTAATGAATAGGTCTGGACGACTGTAGTGACAAACATACACAATTGCATCTTGAGCATACTCATGCATATGACGTGGACTGCCTGTATATGAAGATGGCAAAATTGTTAGTCTTCCAACTTTAGTTGTATTACCATCATTTACAACTGCATCTCGCAAATGAACGTATTCTTCAGAGCGAAGCTTGGTCTGATTCAAACAAATGAGTATCAAACGTTCTGTTTTGATTTTTGCATACATATCTACGATGAAACAATTGACAACATTTCAAAATGTGATTGTCTTCATTCTCTCGAATCATTAATCAGTATGTATAATAGTTCATTGCGCTGCATTTCATATTTGTTTCCTCGCCACTGACTGGATTTATCATCTTAACGTTGAAGTGATATCCATCGGCACCATCCCAAAAAATGATTGGATATTTCAGGGCATCATAGCATCGATGACTTTCCACAAGTTTTGTCAATTGATTGTTTCTCCAATGAAGAACAATTATCTCTAGGTTGGAATTAATCTCTGACTATAACAATTGCCACTTTGTCTATAGTTGGAACATTGAAAATGAATCATAAATCAGAAACATTGAAATGGAATCGTAAAATATTTAGTATAGTGTGTGTTGCTTTTATGTCCAACAGTTGGTACTGGTTTTTTTTAAAAAGCATGTTTTTCCCTGTCACAGGTGTGACATCTATAGCTATATAGTAGTAGGTATATAAAAAAGAGCAGGTATTTGAATGCAATATTGTGTCAAAATTTCAAAGCAATTGGTGAAGAACTTTTGGAGATTTAAGATTTTGAACAAACAAACATAAACATTTTTATTTATATAGATTTATGATGTAAATGTCAAACAGAAAGTATATGAAATTAAAAAAAGAGTAGATATTCACTTTCCTGTACATTTTATACTTTGGTTTAAAAAAGTCAATGAAAGGCAAATAATATGTGAGCTCTTGCAACTTTTAATGTAACTTAATGTCTTTTTTGTAGTTCATGTAGATTCCTCATCTCCCAATGTTGATATATATATATATATATATATATATATATACACACACATATATATATAATTTTGATATTTTATATGTAATATTTAGTCCCCATTGTGTTATGGTTATTCAAATTTAAAACTGGGAGATAATTTCTTATTCTTAAAACAGGATTAATAGTCTAAGGATGCTTAAGTGTAATTTTTTGGTACACAAATGATCTCTTTAAAGCTCTTTTACTTATAAAGAAATCTTATTCCATTTTAAGCTCTCTCTCTTTCCCACAAATTTACTTATCTCTCACCCCTAATACTTTTTTTTGCAGTTTTTTAAAATATAAACCAAGTTTTCTTGAATAGCACTTCTCTAGTTTTATAGATTTTTGTGGACCAAATATTCTTTTTATATGGAATAGATAAGACCTGACCTCTCAAAAGTCCATACTTTTCTTCATTAGACCATGTTTATATTTTATTTGTTACTGTTTTTAGACAAAAATTTTTTTTTCTAGGTGAGAGAAGAGGATTCCTGCATGCATCCGGACCGGGATCCATCCCACAACCCCATCTGGGCTCTATGCTCTTGAATACTGAGCTATTTTTAGTAACTGAGCTATCCTCACTCAGCATCTAGGGCCATGCTCAAACTACTGGAGTCACTGGCTACAGGAGGAAAAGAGGGAGAGAAGGGAGAGAGGGAGGGGGAGAAGCAGATAGTCACTTCTCCTATGTGCCCTGACCAGGAATCAAACCTGGGTTGTCCTTACGCCAGGCTGATGCTCTATCCACTAAATCACCAGCCAGGGCCAGATAAATATCCTTGAAGATGTTTGTTATGATTTTCTAAATTAGAAATAAGATGTAAGGTTTAACACATGAGCTGGGACACTGAAAGTTCTGGATGCCACCTTATTGGGTGGCTTAAAGTAAACTGTTCTTGTAGAATTATGCTATTTGTAACGGTCAGGGTTATTCTATATCCATCTTAGGTATTTATCTGATTTATTCTCAAGGTTATCAAAAAGTATTAATAATTAATAACTAGTTGAACTGGAATCAACCAAGAAAGTCTTAGAGATGTGTGACACAGTCCAGTCTAAAGCACTACTAAGTGGAGTATATCTCTACCCTCTTCTTAAACAGCTCAGCACCACTAAGGGCATTATTTAAAAAGTCTCTGTGCCTGTTAATGAACAACCATGGGGCTAGTCAGAGACTGGAGCCTGAGTAATTAACAGTATAAAAGCCACCTGAATGCAAATAGCAAAGTAATGTTGTAAAAAATAAGAAAACACACAAAAAGGAGAAGATTGAAAAATAAACTTCTTCATATAAATTGAATGTTAAGAAAGCCCTGGTGAAGAATTCAAGAGAGAATACTTGTTATAGTGTGGAAAGAGGAAGACTCCTGGGAATTAGGGACCTTCTGGGAATCAAGTGCCAGTCATTTTTCTAGACCAAGTATCAGTCTTTTCTAAAGATAATTTTATCAGCAACCTGGGATCAAGCATGACCAGATTAAATTCCGGTTTTCTCTTCTTCACAAATTACAGTACTCAATTTTTATGAACCTCAACTTTCTCTTCTAAAAAATGAGAATAATTATGCCAATTCACAGGTTAATATAAGGACTAAGCGAGGCAATCTGACATTAGAAAAGAATAGTTCTCTTCCCATCCCTCTAAAGACATAAACATGCATTCCTTAGAGGCATTTTCTGGGGTTAAGTGTTGGGGCTCTGGAATCAGACTGTTCAAGTCATAGCTCCTTCACTTAGCTCTGTGGCCCTGGACAAGTTACTTGATCTCTCTGTGCTTCAGTATCATTGTATGTAAAATGAGGATATCAGTAGTATAGGGCTGTTATGAAGATTAAGAATATATGTAAAGTATGTAGGACAGTCCTTAGCACATAGTAAACATTTTTAAAATGTTAACACAAAACGTTCAACAATGGGGGAAGGCAGAAGAGAGTAAATGAGGGATAAATGGTGATGGAAAAAGACTCGACTTTTGGTGGTGAACATATGATGCAATCTACAGATGATGTATTATAGAGTTGTACACTTGAAACTTGTATAATTTTATTAACTAATGTCACCCTAATAAATTCAACAATAATAAAACATTCAATAGTTCTGTATTCTTTCTAGAAGTGATTCATTTTATCTTAGGTTATATTCACAAAACTTGACAGGAAGACATGGTAATAGTCTTGTCAGCTGTGGGTGAGTTTCTGTAATTCTATTTGGGGCAACAGTACCAACCCTGGAACAGGTGGTGGTGGTAGCTTCTCGTCTAACTAGGGTTGTAACTGGTTGCAGGGCAGTTCTGGATGAGAGACCTTGGAGCCAGCAGCCAGGCTGCCTTGCATCCAGCCTTTGTTACTGACAATGGGCAAAATAACATTTCTGTTTCCTCCCTTGTGAAATGGGAGTAATTCTTGCCTCTCCCGGTGGTTTGAGGATTAAATGAGATAACTTACCTACAGCTCATGTATCAGTTGAGCCTCTGGGATTTTGAAAGCAGCTAGAAGTGTTTTTTTTCTACCTGTCTGAACTCAGGCTGAGTTAGAGGAAAAACACAAGTTCTTCCATTTATAACTAAATGACTACACAGGTCTCACCCTGGGCCCTGCCTTTCATCCCCCACCCTCAACCTGGCCCCTACAAATACAGGCAAAGACATCATCCCTCCAATTTTATCATGTACTCAATTCTGTATGTGCGGGATTATCCGGGTTTGGTGGCAAACCGGGGATGGGTGAGGAGAGGCATTAAAACCTAGCAACCTCGCTCCCCATCTCTGGATGTTGCAGGGCTCCTGCCAGCTGTCCTCGGTTAAAAACGTGCTTTTTATTTCACTTCCCCGCAGTCTAATGTGCAGTAGCTCATTACCACCCGATTCAATCACCGCTGCCAGCATCTTCCCAGAACGTTTTCCCCTTCCCCCATTTCAGGGACACTGGTCGTAGCTGACATTTAAAGGAAATAAACACTGGTTTTATAAATTACAACCATCTCGCCTGAAGAAGAACCCAGCAGCAATGAATAACAACAGTGGAGCGAAGAACGCCTGTCGGGGTTCAGTTCCGCCGGCCCTTCCTGCCATACAATTCCCCACACTCGAGCAGCACAAATCACCATTTCCAGGCACCACTCGAGACTGCCAATTCCACCTTCGCTGAATCTCATTTTAAATCCGGCTTCAGATGAGGCTCTGTCGCTGCGGCGAGGAGCCGGGCGGGGGCGGCGGGAGGGACCCGAGGCCCGGCGGGTAAGGGAGCGGAGGGGCCCCTCGCGGGTCGGGGCCGCGGGCCTCCCCCAGAGCAAGCGCGGGCCGCCCGGCTCCTAGGCGGGCGAGCCCCAAGGGGCGCAGCCGGTGCAGACAAAGAAGCCGGCGCCAGCCCCTGTCCCCACCGCCTCTCTCCTTCCCTTGCGCCTCCTGTCAGGAAAAAGAGGGAAAGCTGAGTGAGGGTCAAAGGAGATGTTCGCCTCCTCCGCCTCCTCCAGACAGCAGGCGAGAGTCTCTGTGTCCCCAAGGCGGTTCTTCCCCAGGGTAGGTGCGGGGACCCCGCCACCCCGCCAGCACCCTCCGCGCCGCCCACTTGCGCCCCTCTGCAGCCTTCCGGATGCGCCCCTAGATCGGGAGCGGGGTCCGCGGGGGCTGCGCTCCGCTCCGCGCGGGGTGCGGGCTAGGGAGCCGGCGGGGGCGGGGCGCGCGGGGGGCGGGGCTCGGGCGGAGGAGCGTCCGGGACACGTGTGGCGGCAGTGGGGGGGCCCGGCGCCTTGGGCTTTAAGAAGGTGTGGAGGGGGCGGGCGCTTTCCTAGCACTGGCCGAGGCGTGTCGCGCAGAGGCGGCGGCTGCAGCGCGCGGTGGCTGGGACGACGCGCTCTCTGCTCCCGCAGCTCCGGCCCCTAGAAACTTTGAGAGCAGCGATCTCCCGTTCAACTTCCCGGCGGGGCTCCTCTCCCGAGCCAGCTCTGCTCCCGCCGCCGCCTTCTTGCCTTCCCCTGCGTGGCGTCCCCGTCCCGGCATCTCCAAAACTGAATGAGCGAGCAGCGCTCGGGGCGCGCGGCGGCATGGAGCGCAGCGGCTGGACCGCGCCAACCATCCTCCTGGCGCTGCTTCTGGGGGCGACGCTGAGGGTGCGCGGGGCGGCGGGCTACTACCCCCGCTTCTCGCCCTTCTTCTTCCTGTGCACCCACCACGGGGAGCTGGACGGGGACGGCGAGCAGGGCGAGGTGCTCATTTCCCTGCACATCGCGGGCAGCCCCACCTACTACGTCCCGGGACAGGAATACCATGGTAGGTACCCGGCACCCGCGCGCTCGCAGCCGCCCGGTGCGTCCGCGGGCGCAGCGCTTCCTTTCCTTTTTCCAACGGGCCATTTAAACAGGAACCAACCCTTCCCTAACCATTGTGTCTGTGGAGGGACACAGAAGAAAGTTAGTGAGAATCGAGTCGGGATGTAATAACTACCCTCCCCGCACGCCACACTTCCGTCACGCATCCATCTCGTAATGAGCTGCTACTTGTAAGAAATGTCTGAGAATTCTCGGGGTCGGTCTTTCCCTCTCACTCCTTGTTCGTGCAGTGGACACTTTGAATGAATCCCTGCATCTTCTTTTTTTAATCCCAGTACTTGGGTTCCACACCTTTGTCTTGCTCCTGGTTCTCCCCAGAAGAGTCCCCGGGTGACGCTGGGGTTGGCACCAGGCTTTGCGGACCGGCTGCTGACAGACTGACGCGCCCTGGTCCGCGTCCGCTTTGCGCGTTTGCCAACCGGTTGCAAAGTTCCCTCTGCTCACCAGCCAGGGGTCCCTCTCCTTTTATTCAGTGTCCAGCAGCCAGAAGTAGCGGCTGCTCCTAGCTCGCTATTCTTTTTAAAGTGTTTAAATGTCAGTAATTGATGCTTTTCCTGATTCCTCTGTTACCTTTAACGTGCTGCTTATATTTAGAATGATTCTGTGATGTTTATTAATAATTTTTGTCCCGTATTTGCACAGCTTAATTTACGGGAAGGGGCTGAAAGGCCCTTATAATTTGAAGGTATCTTTAGAAACAGGATCATGATGGAGTCCGTCGTTAAAATCAAATATTATTGAAGAAGTAAAATTAAGCTCCAAGGAATACAATTTTATATGGTGCAAATATTTTTAATATTTTAAGCTAGTAAATCCACTTTATGGGAAAATAAAAAGGTATTGTCTATTTTCTGTATTTCCGCCGGAACTTCTGAATATTTCACTTCTATGGAGCTTTTAAGCTATGACAGACACTACTTACTAAGAATTTCAAGCCAAAAATACTTATATCTAATCAAATAGAAACTATTGTCTAGTAATCTTACAGATTTGGTCTGTAGGCTAACAATTATTTACATAGCAGGAGATAATCCGTAGGGCACCTGGTATTTCAGATAACCATACATATAAAAATGATAAGAATCCTTAAGTGTTCATTAAAAAAAAACTTTTTGTATGTCTTTTAAAATGTTTACCCTAAATACGTGCTTTGTAGAGATTTAAATTAGTGTTTTTGCAACTTTCTTGTGACATGGTGGCCGCCTTGTCTGTATAGCAGGAGTTTAATTTGGTGGAATCTTAGACTTCGGAAAATTTACTTTCTGAAACTAGTCCTTTTAATAAAAGAGCTTACACGACATTCTCTTTCCAAGAGCAATTTGAAGTTTTCCTGCGGTCATGAGAATCTTTAAGTGGAAAGAGCAGCCAGTATGGCAACCAGACCTAACCCAAAGACTCATCAAGCCAGTGACTTAGTGTAACCCCTGGCAAAGGTGCTTGCCTGTTCGTAGTTCTGAGTGAGAGTGGTAGGCAAATGAGACAAGGCCGAGCTAAAAGGTATGGCTGTTGGGTTGTGATGGAAGACCATGTGATAATCCAAAACCTTATTTATTTTTCTCTTTAACACGTCCTTTGTAAGGTGTCAGCATAGAAAACTTCAAACTACCAAAATATGATATGGTATTTGCTTTTGTGATACTTCTAGCAAACGTAAGTCACCCTAACACTGACCATACTCACACCCCTAAATCTGAAGATGAATGATAAATAGTAAGCATAAAGTGTAATACTTCAAGTTGGACATGGGGGGGGGGACACTCTGGATTTGTACCTCTTTTCCACTACCAGAAAAGGTAGATAAATTTTATTATGTAAGTTTAAGAAGATCAAGTTATAAGATTTGAGAATAGTTAATGTCAGATTTAAAATTCCTTTTACCTATTTTATCAATATTTAGATTTTGAAACTGGCTGTAGCTACAGACCTCCAGTAAGGAGGTCTGTAAATGTAAAATGTTGTAAAAACATTTTACAACATTTTTCCTGTAAAATGTTCTGCAGGTAGAAGAAATGTTTAAAAATGAAGCAATGCTTACATATGTCTCTTTTTCTAAACTGCTGGTAACTTAAGTGCTGGAAACTTACACTTTTGTGGTTGACTCCTTTTATACGACAAAAAAATAGAAGGTCATCCAGCCAAAAATTTTCAAGCTACAGAAGCTATAAAATATTAGCCAGAGACTTTATTTCTAACCTTTTAAATCTTTAAAACATAGCAGTATGTCAGAAAAAAATCAGTCTTATCTTTGATTTACATTGAACTCAGTATTTGGAGGAATGATGTTTAGGTGCAGCTGACGGTAGCCTCTTGACCTAAAAGAATGCATTGAGATAGAGGTGGTGTGTACAACCACATCTAACACAGAACATCACTGTGAGACTGTGAGCTGTCGTCCTCTGAGACTTGTGCTGTGTGGCAGAGCTTAGAATATGAAATAGGAGGCAAATGTCTGTCTGGTAGAAGAGTGGTTCAAAATTATGGCTCTCTGTGTCGTATTTATTAGAGATTTATATTAAAAATCTATTAAAAACCAAAAATATGATACTAAAGAATTTGAAGTTTGTATGTCTAACAGAATTGTTACATGTTTCCAGTGTTAAATAATATATCCACTTATGTGCAGTTTTGTTAACTCTGCAAACAGTGCATAAGTACTTCTGTTATTAGTTTTCATCTCTTAATTAAGGGTGTTATTTGCTACCACTGTTGTCATCTTCCTATGTCGTTTAAACTCTTGTCTGTGACTCTCTTGAGGTAGCGTAGTTAGTCGTAGTGAAGTGTGGTGTCTGTATGAGAACATTACAGTGCAGAAACTCAACAAAAAGATCTCTCAGACATCCAATTGAATTAAAAAGAAAGGTCTCAGGGTCAGAATTTCTTTTCTAGAATTTTCTTTTTTTGCACAACTCCCAAAATATTATCCACAACATGGTTCCCAGGCCCAAACCTTCAGGTTTTTTGTTAAATATTTGTTTTATTTTCTTGTTATTTTGGTAGAAAGTTACAAATGATGGGAAAATAGAAAATAGAAATGTAGATAGTCCAGTCAGGTAGCCATTTCTCTTTCCCAAGGATGCCTGCTGATTCATGCTCCGTCTTCCAGGGCTGAAGGCTGTACGGTGATGCAGGCAGCTATTGAGGTGATGTCTGCACCATTCCCTTCCCACGCCAATCCTTCTCTCTTACCACCACCCCTCCGGTAGCTCGCTACCATTTTTGTTGTTTTTGCATCCCTCTGCCCCATTCAATTTATAGTGAATATGTCAGTGTTTGTCAATATTAAATTCTCCCACAGTCTCAATTACAGCTTTGTAAAGGTGTTTTTCCCTTTTGTTTAAAAGACTTTTGGCATCGTTTTGGGACAGAGAGAGACTAGATATCACTGCAATCATGTCAGTAAGGAACCATCTATACAGAAGATTGGCTTTACTCAATGACCATGAGAGGGAGAGGTCAGACATTAGAAAAAAACATCTGTGAAAGTCAAGCATAGCTACATGAGTCTTCCCAAAGTGCTTGAGCTTGGTTGAGAAACTTTATCTGAATTTTTAAAAAAATAAATAAAATTTTTAATTGAGGTAACATTGGCTGATAAGATCTCATAAATTCCAAGTGACTAGAATCTGTTATTATGGTGGCATAGATGAGGGGAAATGTTGTGTTATAGTACGAAATACACTGTGATTGAGGGAAAGAATTCCGCTTTAAGAAGAAATGAATTGGTGCTATGGCATGGGGCTTTTAAAGGGGGATTTTTTTGGTGTGTGTGTTTCGTAAATCCAATACCACTACTAAGTTTTTTCACGCCACATTTCCATTCCATTATCTATTTAATCATATTGTGAGATGGGTGGGAAAATCAATTCCGACTGCTAAAACTGAACATTTACTTAAAAAAATAAAAATAAAAGATATAATAAGGTAAAGTATTTAGGGTTCTTTGTTGTAACAATTGCCATTATTACTATTATGCATGCATGTGTTCTGGAATCAACTGGTTGTTATTTAAAAATCACTGTTCAAAGGCAGTGCAGTATAAAGACCTTTCAAATACCAAAATGATATATATATATATTAGATATAATTTTTGGTGTACTCCATATTAAATTCTGTTCAAAAGATTGATTTTAATATTTGAATTAAATTTATTAAGGAGGTAAGTAAGCGTATTGTTGTCAGGTATATGGTTATTTAGCCTTTATATGTCTCAGATTCCAGAATCACTATATTTAAATTCTCAGAATCATTTGTCAAATACCATTTATAAGTGAACTGCAGCTGTGTCCTTCTTGTGTGTGACTGACAATTGAGCATTTTAAAGCATTTTGCTCTACTTGTCATGTATTTCATCTCACTTTCCATAATTTATTTCAAACACATTTTACTGAAGTGGTTTAGATGGTTTCTTAAATCATAAATATTGATTCAGTTTGTATTCCCTGTGTGTCAATTCCAGACGTTAACTAAAAAAAAAATCATATATTTAGGATTATGGAAAACAACTCATTTATGCAGATATTTCTATTTCAGTCACCACACTACAAGAAATTATTTACTTAATTAGAATATTTCTCTCAAATTATGAGTATTTATTTTAAACTATTTTATATTTTCATTAAAAATCTTAAAAACTAAAATAAGAAATTGTGTCATTTAGTCCTGAAAGGATATTTTTTACAGAACTATCTTATTCAAATAAATTTTTTTTCATCTTTAAAGAGTAGTTGACAGGTATTTTAATAAAAATAAAGTCATTAGTATTGATTTCCAGTTCTTTTCATAGATTAATTTCATTCAAAAAGAAATATCTAAATTGTATCTTGGATTTATTATTTTTCCTTCCCAGAACTGATCAATGATCTGGGAATCTTAAATTGTCAATTATATAGAATATGTTGCATACTAAACTATGATTGTATTTCTGATTATTTTAAATGCTACTCTGACACTTATTTATTATGTCTTTAATCTGCACAAATAGTTGCTGATGCACTGACCTCTTTCTTTCTTTTTTTTTTTTCAAATTGAGTGGAGGGGAAGCAGAGAGACAGACTCCCTTATGTGCCCTGACTTGGATCCACCTTGCAGGCTCCTTACTGGGTGATGCCCTGCCCATCTGGGAACACTGCGTGGTTGCTTAGTAGCTGTGCTATTTTAGCACCTGAGGCGAGGCCATGGAGCCATCCTCAGTGCCTCAGGCCAACTTGCTTGAACCATTTGAGCCATGGATGTGGGATAGTCATTTACTATCTAAAAGATAGTATTAGATAGTCATTTACTATCTAAAAGAACCAAAGTGTACTATTTTAATCTTATCAACCATGGGCAAAGAAGTGTTAAAAACACATTTTCAGCAATTGGAATTGAATTTCCAAATATTAATTTCCAAATATGAGGGGGGGGGGAGGGAGGGAGGGGGGGAGAGAGAGAGAGAGAGAGAGAGAGAAGGGGGAGGGGTGGAGAAGCAGGAAGCAGATCATTGCTTCTCCTGTGTGCCCAGACCAGGAATTGAACCCAGGACTTACTTCCACACGTCAGGGCAGCACTCTACCACTGAGCCAAGCAGCCAGGGCCTGGCCCTTTATTTCAATTTATTTACATTTAATAAACCATAAATTTAGTGATCAGTACTTTTCAAACATTGGCATTAAAAAAAAACTTGTATATATACTCACACAAAAATGTAAAGTTCTTTTTAAATTAAAATTTTTTTTATATCAGACAGAAGTAGAAGAAAACTGTTGGCTGTCTACTCGTCAGGAAAAGAAGGAAGGTAGAATGTACGTGTTTGGAATGCATCGGCTCACTAAAAGAGATAAATGGCTATGCTGTGTCTGAGTAATAACATCACACACATATAAAATGGGAAATTCATTCATCTAAATATTTTGGTGTCAAGAAATATTTGAGTGATTAGTCCACCAGTCATTTACTATCTAAAAGAACCAAAGTGTACTATTTTAATCTTATCAACCATGGGCAAAGAAGTGTTAAAAACACATTTTCAGCAATTGGAATTGAATTTCCAAATATGAAGATCCCCTAATGACTGTTCAAATAGAGGAATGGTGGTTTTTCTTTTGTAAAAAAATTATTCTTTGCTCTTAGAAAATGCCTTGTGAGGTGCTCTCACTTTGGTGTCAACTGTGTAGCTCAGAGAGTCATTTTCACCATGGTCACCTGCCACGCCCATCTCATTGAAGGCACAGCTTGCGAAAGGTTGAATGCTGTGCGTGTAGGTTAACCAGTTATTTCTAAAGTGTGTGCTTCTCTAAAGTTATACATTTTTTTCTCTTTATTTGATCCCCTGTAGGAACCACCATTAGCAGCTGGATTTGGAGATGTGTGAAAGGCTCAGTACAGATTTTGATTTGTGGTTTAAAGTAGCCCTGATCACTCAAAAAACAAAGTTAAGGTAATTAGATCATTTTGAATGCCACAAAGAGATAGTTATAGGAACTCCGAGGTTCCAAAATAAACACTGAAAATCCAGGTTAGCTTTTAATGCTGAATGAGCTTCCTTAGGAAAACAAAACTCTATTTTAAAAAAACAAAATAAATTTTATTGATTAGAGGATTCTTTGAAACTGTAGGAAGCTCATGAGTATTTCAAATAGGACTGGTTATTGATGTACATTGGTGCCCACATCCCAAATGACTTAGCGAAGGAGTAATACTGTTTCACCCGTAACTGCTACACTCACGCAGGATCACCTCTCCTGCTCTGCCCCTCCCTCCTGCCATCTGGATTCCACCTGCTTTCTCCCTTCCTCCCTCTCTTCCTCCTCCTATATTCTTTCATTGTCTTTCCTTCTTTGCTTCCTTTTACCTGGTCACAGGCCCTGGTTTCCCTCCTTTCCTGCTTTACAGCTCTGTTCCTTTGCTTTCTCTTTTTCTTCAATTCAGAGTTTCTGTCATCATTTCTGTTCCTTTTCTCTCTTCTGAAAAATATTAGTACATTTATATCAATAACTGTACTCACTGGATATTTGCAAAAATAGATGGGGACGAGTAAGCTTTCATATTGCTCTTAAGAAATTGTTATCTTTCTGTGACAAGAACTTGCCCTTTTTGAAAATTGTGTTAGTTATTCCTAAGAGAAAAGTGGGCCTTTCCTCCCATACTGTAAAGTCTCTCAGGAGAACCTTCAAGCGTGTAGCTGTTCAATGCTGTTAGCTGCTTTCCCCGCTGTCCGGTATGTGGCCAGACTGCACACAGCAGCCGGTGCATAGACCACGTGGGAGAGTTGTAGAAATTAGAAAACCACACGATTAATTGGCTTGATCCTAAAAGGCAGCTCAAATGGAGATGCCTTGAATGCCTAAGTGTATAGAGACTCTTCTAGTAAATTAATGAAGGACTGTCTCTAGCATCAACTTGGTCAGCTCAAGTCATCTCATTGTCTTACTGGTCTCATTGCCAAGGCGCCTAATTGCAGGTGCATAGCTACAAAGTAGTAATGCCACTTTTTTAGTTAGCTGGCACTCAGCAAAGGTCATAAAGCTCTTGGGGGACCTTGGTATAAGGCAAACCCTAGGTTAGGAGTCAAGAACGGAGGTGTGTAGCTCTGGGGTGAATCCCACCATTTCTTACACATTACTGGTTTTATTATTTTGCACCATGTGAGCTCTAATATCTTTTCTAGCTCAAAAATCCAAAGATTCCTTGGCTTAGAGCTCAGATTTCTTAAACTAAACATAGAAATAAGGAAGGCCCAGTGATACAGCGGAAGGAGCTCAGATCGTGGCAGCAGAGAGAGCACTGTATACCCGGTATATCCGTTCTCTGCCACTTTTAGTTGTGTGCCTTCAGCAAGTCACCCGTTCTCTCCAAGCCTGTTTTCTCATTTCTGATCTACAAATAATAATAGCTTTATTTCAGGGCTACAATGGTTAAATAAGGTAATGCATCTAAAGCACCTGGCACTTATCTAATAAGTAAGTGCTTATTTGATAGTTTTTATCATCTGGTACAATTACACAACATTAGATAAGGATACTTGAAACGTTGTATATACTGATAGAAGCTATTCATCTATGCCTGTTCACTTGGGGCCTTATTAATATGTGGCGTATTTCAAGGGAAATTCCAAATTGAATATATATATATATATTTTTGTATTTTTCTGAAGTTGGAAGTGGGGAGGCAGTCAGACAGACTCCCACATGCGCCCGATCGGGATCCACCCGGCATGCCCACCAGGGGGCAATGCTCTGCCCATCTGGGGCATCGCTCTGTTGTGACCAGAGCCATTCTAGCACCTGAGGCAGAGGCCATGGAGCCATCCCCAGCACCCGGGCCATCTTTGCTCCAATGGAGCCTTGGCTGCAGGAGGGGAAGAGAGAGACAGAAAGGAAGGAGAGGGGTAGGGGTGGAGAAGCAGATGGGCGCCTTTCCTGTGTGCCCTGGGCGGGAATCGAACCTGGGACTTCTGCACACCAGGCCGACGCTCTACCACTGAGCCAACCGGCCAGGGCCCCAAATTGAATATATTAAAGAGGATTACAAAAGTAAAAAACAAAAACAAAACAAACAACATCTAAATGTGTATCAACAGTTTTTAAAAATATATTAAACTACCAAATACATCTGATCATGAAGTGCCAAAATAAATATGTATATAACTTGTCTAGAATTGAAAGAGTTTGTACAGTTCCAGCTCAAATTAGCCAGTTCCTAAGTCAAACCTTCCTATTCCAAATTGAGTATTCTGTATTAATTGATGGCCATGATAACAACCAAAGTTTGTGTAATTTAGGTGTTAGTCTAGGAGAAATGTCAAGATAAGTAAATAGCAGCCTTCATGTAATATATTTTGTCAAATACTATATATGTCTACAACCCCATGTAAAATAATTTTAAAACATAAAACTGTTTCGGCCAAACTATTAACTAAGAGAGATTGATTTTGCTAGTGGCTCCAGAGCTCACCAGATTCTCAGGGGCTGCAGGGGAGCTGAAATCCATGAGTGCTTAGGTGGTGAAGTGCAAGGCCACTTCATTTACAGTAACAAATGTTCTTGTCAGGCTGGCCAGTGCATTCTGTCTGTCCACTGCAGCAAGGCTCGTACGGGTGGGTGAATCCTTGACTCCAGCGGAGCCAGTGACCCCACGCTCAAGCTAGTGAGCCCACACTCAAGCCAAAGACCTCGTGGTTTCGAGCCTGGGTCCTCTGCATCCCAGGCCGACACTTTATCCACTGCGCCACCTCCTGGCCAGGTGGCATCTCTTTTCCTTGACAGTATTGGAAGAAGTTTGTCCTGTTCCTGGACTCTGTAATTCCTTCTATGTGGCATAGATTGCCTGCTGTCTATCCAGTCATCACCAGAATCCCCTTTCTGACTGATTTTGTCAAGAACAACTAGTCCAGTTAAAAATGTTCACTCCCAGGCTCCCTTGTCATGTAATTTAGTGTATAAGCACACAAATGACCCAGTTTACACTCTTAGGTCAAGCACAATTCTCGTATCGAGCTCTGAACTGCTCTGGTCTTCCCATGGAATGGCTTTTTGTCACCATGATAGAACTAGGATGTTTCCTAAGAGACTGTTGATAATGTGTTTTCAAAATATCTCTCAGGTTGGTGCAACTCCTGCTGGTGGCAAAATAGAGCACTTTATATTAAATTTTTAAATAATGGTTGGAGAAGGTAACCCAGGCCTGACCTCCAGTTTCTGCAGTTTCTTATAACTGACAATTTCTGCTGGTTTCCTCCACTGCGCTTTGTTTCCTGACAGTCCTATCTCTCTAAAATGCAGTGTCACCATATGTAAATCCTGTTGACATTTAAAACACTAGATGTGTGACATAGTTGTAAATGTGAGTTCTGCCCCAACCTTAACCTCATTTGTCATGTCTGGCTCGGACTCCAGGGCCAGATCCAATATTGCCGTTTCTCTTGCTTGCTGCGTATCAGCAGAGGAAACAGGCAGCTGGTCTCAGCTTCAGGAACATGTAATCTTTTTGTTTAGGCCTGTTGTTATGAATGTTGAACTATCCTGTGATCGTAGTTATAGTTCTTTTCTTACTTCCTTTTTTCTGTAAACACTTCCTGCATTCTCATCATGCAAGAGCATGTAATATGCCCATTGTTTGTGATGAAGGAATATAAGGAAATTAAATGATTTTAAGCTCTTTTTGAAAAAGTGGGTTTGCATTCCCATTCCAAGCACTGATATTATCAATACATTTTAAAATAGACAATGCAAAGGCTTAGAAACAAATTGAAAAGAACATTAACGACAGCAAACGCTAAATAGCATTTAGTATGTGCTAGGCACTGATCTGAATGCTCTACGTGTATTAATACGTATCATTCTCACAATAGCCTCACGAGGGACGTAGGTACTGTGGCCTTCCTTTCGTGGCTGCAGAAGCTGAGTCACAGAGATTTAAATGTTCTGCCTGAGATTGCAAAGCTACTTACTGTACAGTCCCTCTTTCTCCAGAATCCATACTTCTGACCAGTATGCATTTATTTTTAGAAATGACAGTTATTTCATGAAAAGGATAATAAAAAGAAATAGTGAGGGACATTTTAAGAAAGAAAAAACAAGAAAAAGTAAAAACTAATTTTGTTATTTAAAAAAAGATTGCAAAATCAAACCAGAAAGTTGATATCCATGTCTAACAAGGCTAGAATTTTTTTAAATTTATTATTATTATTTTTTTTGTATTTTTCTGAAGTTGGAAACGGGGAGGCAGTCAGACAGATTCCCGCATGCGCCCGACCGGGATCCACCCGGCATGCCCACCAGGGGGCGATGCTCTGCCCATCTGGGGCGTCACTCTGCTGCAATCAGAGCCATTGCAGCACCTGAGGCAGAGGCCACAGAGCCATCTCCAGCGCCCGGGCCATCTTTGCTCCAATGGAGCCTTGGCTGCGGGAGGGGAACAAGGCTAGAATTTTATAGTCCTAAATATTCCTTGACTAGACATTAACTTCTAGATAAAGCCCAAAGCAAAGCTATCATTTCGTGTACTGTTGACCTGAGTTAACAGTATGATGACAAGTAAAAACACAGCAAAGTGATTTGTGAGTTTCATTCAAATTTATTTTTAACATTTGATGAATGTAACTTACAATTTTTTATTTTTATTTTTAAGTGAGAGGAGGGGAGATAGAGAGACAGACTCCTGCATGTGCCCCAACTGGGATCCACCCAGCAACCCCATCAAACCAATCAGGCCACTGGCTGTGAGAAGGGAAGAGAGGAGAGAAGGCAGGGAGGGAGGGAGGGAGGGAGAAGCAGATGGTCGCTTCTCCTGTGTGTCCTGACCAAGGATCAAACCTAGGCGTCACAAGCCAGGCTGACTGACACTCTACCCATTGAGCCAACTGGCCAGGGCCATGTAAAAATTTTAAAGTAAATAATTTGTTCTCTGAGTCACCAATAGAACTTAAATAGGACTGAACATAGAGGAGAATTACAAACGTAGAGTGACATTTTTAAAGACGTTCACTGATGTCCATCTGTTTGTAATACATTTCCTTCTTTGGCCGGTTCCTCAGTGTTCTCGGCCTGGAGATCCGCCTGTGAAGCCGAGCGGCGTGGCTGGCGCACAGTGGCCGTTCTGTGCGAGGACCTGGCGCTCTCTGAGGGGCAGACCGCTCACTGGTTGGAGTGCTGCTCTCTCAGTTGTATGGACACCAGTGGCGTAACACTTGTCTGTACTTGCCTTTGTAGGAGCATTTCTTATTTGTGGGTCAGATCTTTAAAAATCATCTTCTGTGTGCTTATTTGAATGAGAAAAGAAAGAGCAACTGCCAAACAACCTCTCCTGCCCTTGTCCCCAGCGGAGGCCAGCGCTAGGCTTTGTGGCAGCCAGGCACGGGTATCCCAGAGGGCTGCCAGGCTGTCAGTGCCCCGTGTCGAGAAGCCCGGTCTGCCCTGGTCTCATACCCATGCTAGTAATATGAGTGTTTCCTGATTTGTCACCGTTCGAGTTCACCCCAAGTTTGCCATCAGATCTGAACTGAGGTCCACTGATACCTGGTGGAAGCTCAGTCGGAGGGCAGAGGACAAATTCAGGGCGATGACCTTCTGTTCGGAACCTACAGAAGTTCTTAGGGGTCCTAAAGGGCGACCTGTGCTTTCACTAAGAAAAATTTGCCTCTTTTGACTTCAACAAAAAGACAATAGCCTTTATAAAGATATTACAACAAAGTGTAGAGAAGGCTTTTTTTTTTTTCTCAGCTGGGACAAACCAGATCATTTTTCCTGCTAGCATTTGCCAGTGAGCTGTGCCAAGTTGTGAGCCTCAGGGTGGGGTAGGGAGCCATGGGACTGTTTCCTGATCTAACCTGAAACAGGTGTTAATTAAATCTTTTAAAAGAGTTCTCAAATGGGCACCTGAAACCTGTATAATTATGTTAACTAGTGTCACCCTAATAAATTCAATAAAAAAAGTATTTCTCTTAAACACAAATAGTTTATATCAGCCCTTTAACAGGAACTGTGAGGCTGACACTTCAATTCCAAATAAATTATAAAATATTTTAAACTATAGAAAAGTACAAGAAATGAAAATTCAAAATTGGCATCACTAATGAGTACCCAAGGGATACCTGCCTGTATTCATTGAAGTAAAATGCAAATGATCTGGCAATCAAACTCCTCACAACTGTTAAAATAACACACATTGATTTGAACTGCGCTGTGGAATGGTGTTGGCTCTAAACGAGTGTGTCCTGTCACACCTGTACCAGTTGTTCCCACGTGTTTTTACAACACAGTGAAAAACAAGGAAGCCTGGCAAACACTGCAGAATAGAAATCTTGAATGAGGCACATGCTTGGTTGCCCTCCTGTAGAAACAGCTATAGCCTGACCTGTGGTGGCGCAGTGGATAAAGTGTCAACCTGGAACACTGAGGTCACTGGTTCGAAACCCCAGGCTTGCCTGGTCAGGGCACATATGAGAAGCAACTACTATGAGTTGATGCTTCCTGCTTCTTTCCCTTCTTTCTCTCTCTCTGTCTCTCAACTCTACCTAAAAATCAATAAATAAAATATTAAAAAAAGAAACAGCCATAAAAACAGTCATAATTAACTTTAATTATAGACCAATAAATGTGTACAGTGAATAAAAATAATTTTCTTAGAAATGTTGGTCAGTGAAAGAAACATTTGCCTTCAGAAATTAAGGATGCTTTTTGGAATATTGCTAAATAGAGGAATTTCTTAAGCTTTTATTTTGCCGGTATGATAACAGCTTGTCAATGTTTATTTTTACTTATGGTGGAAAGCTGACTCTACTTGAAGGTTTAGGAGTTTACTAACTACCACTGTGCAGTTGGGACACCATCAGGTATATGAGGGTGCTTTGGTTGCCAGCCCAGAAACACACTTTGCCTAGCTTGGGTGACAGGAACTGATTAATAGGAGGTGGTGTAACTTGCAGAATGTTAGGAAATTCCAAACATTAGGCTTAGAGATGATAATGTATCAAGGAGGAGGGAGTGATCAAGTACTAAGGGAATCGGGGTGGTAAGAACCATGATTTTCTGATTTTCAGGGTTTTCTGGCCCCACAGTTGAGATGAATCTTCTCCAACTCTTTCCTTTCTTATGTCACTGAATTCTAATTCCTGGGGCCACCTGGGGTATGGCCACCCAGTGAGATGGATGTTGGGCGGGAGGGGTCCGTCTTCAAAGAAATACAGTACTGAGGTGCTGTACCCCAAGGAAGGGAGTGGTGCAGAGCGGGTACAAACTGCAGATGATGCACAGTGTTCCTATATATGTCTAAGGAAAAAAGAAGATATGGAATGATCTCTGGGATAGCAAGGTGCTGTTTACAAGGGCCATGTGGGAAGTGCTCATCCCTGGGGTACTGTGTCATCTCTCATCAGATGTGAAGGTTTTAGTGATTTTTTGTGGGGAGGGACAGGGAGCTGAACTGTCCTCCTATCACACACAGAGATCCTGACTAAAAGTGGTTTATCATGCTCTTGGGGTATTGTGAGTTGTCTAATTCTCTCTGGAATCTGCACAGTGCAAGACAGACTGCCTGTCCTTGTGAAAGAAGCTCGGATCCTCTGGGCTGTGTATGTCCGTCTTCACTGCAAACCCCCAGGGGACTTAGGTTCAGTGACTGGCAGGGGCACCTCAGAGGTAGATGAGTGGATCCATTGCTCTGCCTTCATGTACCATTGTAGACCCACCATCCCGCATTTGCTAGGAAGATGTCGAAGTGCTTCTCTCCGTCTTCAGCTTGCAGGACCTCAGTACCCCTGACGCAGACACAGCTGAGCACCCCGTCTCCTTGACTCACGTGTATCATTTGGCCTCTGGGATTTCACTCTTTCCCGGTTTCTCCCTACCGCCTTCTCGGCCTCCTCGGCTCTTTCTTCCTCCTTTCTGACCAGGGCTCTGCCCTTGCTCCTGTTCTTTTCGTTTGCCCTGTCTCCCTAAGGATGTTCTCTGTTCCGATGCTCTGAGTGCCATAGACATGCTGACGACTCCCTCCCCAACATCTCCACTTGGATGTTTACTGCATTTCAAATGTAATATACCCCCAAATGAGCTTCTTGTGTCCCTTCATTTGCCACTCCCAAAGTAGCTCGCTCCTTGAGTCTCCTCAACTCCATTATTGCCAACTGAGTTTTTACAGTTGTTCAGTCCCCATACCTTTTTTTCCAATCCATCCGTAAGTCCTGCTGAATTTACATTAAGACACACCCAGATCTGACCCTGCCACCACTACCTCTCACCTGGAGTGTGGCAGCTCTGAGTCGCCTGCCCTGTTTCAACACTTGCTTCTCTTCCTTCCAGTCATAGAACAGCAGCCAGAGTGATCCCGTTGAAGCCAAGACCGCGCCCCTCCTTTGCTCCTTACCAGGACAGCTGTGCCTTCCACCACGTGCCCGGAGTGGCCCGCGCAGCCTGTTTCCCAGTGTCTCATAGGCTCGGCATTTTTACCAACGAAGATGCCTCAGTTTGAGTGACAGATCTGATTGTGATTCTGTCCATCCCTCTCGTTGCTCCCCGTATCTGAGAAAAAGCCTATAAGGCCCAGCAGCACCTGGCTCCTCGGTCACTGTTCTGACCTCAAATGTTACTACTGTCCTCTTACTCTTCCACTGAAACAGGAGACCCTCTCCTTTGTTCTTCAAACACATGAAGGATTCAGTCCCATCTCAGGGCCTTTGCACTTGCTGTTCCCCTTTCTTGCGTGCTATTCCCCAGAAAAACCCCATGCTTCCTCCCTTCCTGACTCAGGTTCGTATTCAAATATCATCTCAGTGAGGCCTTCCCTGACCACACTGTTTAAACTGGTCCCCCTTCTCCCGAGTACTGGGTATCTTCCTTGATTGCTTTATTTTTTTCATAGCTGTTTTCATCATCTGCATATTTTACTTTTTACCTTGTTTGCTTTCTGTGTACCATCTGTATAATACCTTCATGTTCCGCTAAGGCAGTGGTAGTCAACTAGGGGGCGCTCCAGCTTTCATGGTGGGCGGTAGCAGAGCAACCAAAGTATAAATAAAAAGATAGATTTAAGTACAGTAAGTTGTTTTATAAAGATTTATTCTGCCAAACTTAGTGAAAATCTGACATAAAGTACTTGGTAAGTAATTATCATTATATGCTTTAACTTGCTGTAACTCTGCTTTATAAATTTTATAAAGTAAAATTACTGGCCCTGGCCGGTTGGCTCAGCGGTAGAGCGTCGGCCTAGCGTGCAGAGGACCCGGGTTCGATTCCCGGCCAGGGCACATAGGAGAAGCGCCCATTTGCTTCTCCACCCCTCCGCCGCGCTTTCCTCTCTGTCTCTCTCTTCCCCTCCCGCAGCCAAGGCTCCATTGGAGCAAAGATGGCCTGGGCGCTGGGCATGGCTCTGTGGCCTCTGCCTCAGGCGCTAGAGTGGCTCTGGTCGCAATATGGCGACGTCCAGGATGGGCAGAGCATCGCCCCCTGGTGGGCAGAGCACCGCCCCTGGTGGGCGTGCCGGGTGGATCCCTGTCGGGCGCATGCGGGAGTCTGTCTGACTGTCTCTCCCTGTTTCCAGCTTCAGAAAAATGAAAAAAAAAAAAAAAAAAATTACTTCCCTACTTTATAAATCACCATTAGTGTGGAACTGGTGGGCAGTTAGAAAATTTTGCTACTAACAGAGATACAAAAGTGGGCGGTAGGTGTAAAAAGGTTGACTACCCCTGCGCTAAGGTGAGGAAGGGATTTTGTGCCATTTGCTGCTGCTGGCACTAACACACATTTTAAACATTTTGATTTAATGAATCAATGAGCAAAAATAGCACTTAGGAACCCTGTCAAGTCTCAGTTATAATTAAAATTGTGTGAAAGTGATAATTCCAAAGCAATTGAACTAAGAGAATAGTTTATAAAGACGGTTTGTGAATATAATTTTGGTTTTTTGTTTCTATGATAACAATGTTTTAAAAAAAATCAGAAAATCATGCTTCTACTTTCCCACCCTCCAAACTTACAAAATTCTCATGAGTTTATGAGACAGTGTAATGCTATTTATACATAGTGGTCTGTTGGATTGGCTTTGCTTTAACTATATGTTAGCATATCTAAAAAGTTCTCACAGCAATTAGTGACTGTAATTATTAATAGAAACTATAATGGACTTTAAGCTCTTATTCCCAGAATCTCCTCTATGCTGCACCATAAATAAATTTGAAGCAATTTTGATGAATGGGTAGCTGGCTTGTATTTAAATTTTCATCTGAGTGGGAATAAATAATGGGAAGAACAGAGACCGAAATAGCTCGGCTCCACACTCAACAGATATGTAATAACCTTATAGAAAACATACGAAAAAGGGCATTCAAAAAAATTCTTAAAAGATTGCATCTTCTAAGAGAAATGTACTTGGGCAGAGATGACTCTACAAAGGGAAGAGCAGCTGAGAATTCTGGATCTTCCTTAAATGGCATTTGTCGACAACCCCTAAATTGTGAGAATCAGAGGTTCCAAACTTGTGGATATTGACATGAATGTTCCCAGGAGTTTATGAAAATTGTTTGAGTCTTATAGATAAGATCAAATTTTTTTTCACTCTATTTCTAACATATTTGAATACTTTAATTTACGAGCCTGTGAAATCAGAGGACTTGACCCTTAGACCTTTGTTCTGGTGCACAGCACACACGCCCAGGGGACTGTCTGGGTTCATTTCCAGCTTTGCATGTTCAAGCTATGTGGCCTTGAGCAGGTGACCTCGCCTGTCTGTGTCTCAGTTTTCTCTTCTGATAAAGGCGCCAGCGATTGTACCTGGCCTCATAGGTTTGTATGAAGCTTCAGTGAAATAGTGCACACATGCTTGGCACAGAAGGTAATGGCATACTTTCTGATTTTTTCCCTGTGAGGATCTATATTTTCAGTAATGGGGTTTATAATCTTTGTTCTCTTAACCTTGTGTGCTCATTATATTGACATTTAAAGAACATAATTTTAATGTTGCATGATTTATAAATTTCTATATATTTGACATTTTTGGCATTTTCATTTTATCTTCAGTGTTATAAACACTAATGAATATCTTTGTACAGCTTTCAAAGTTTGGCAAAAATTTTACCCCGAAGTTGAGGTTTTATTTCTTATGAATTTGTATATGCACATAATGTTAACCCTTTGAGCGGTGAATTTTTTTCATGCTTGCTGACCCCCGCGAGGGAGTTTTTTTCAAAAAATGAAATTAGTTCCAGTTTTAGTTTTATTAACTTAAAATCATGATTGTTTGATAACCAATTTATGGAAACATAAAGAACATACATTTGCCATTTTTTAATGTTGCCTTCCACATTTTTAAAATAAACCTGTCGTACTCTGGATGGTCGGAGGCACGAGGACACACATGAACTCAGGGATAATATAGGCAGAAACAAATATGTCTTTATTCTGTTCTTTCATATTGCTTTTGTCCTTGAAGAGTCTTTTCCTACTTAGAGACCAGATAAATATTGACATAAATATTTGGTCTGTCTTATATTTTATGGACTATAGTAACTTGAATGCACTCTTAGTGCCTTGATCTCATTTGTTTTTGTTCCTCTTCTTGTGGAGCAAGTGGCTTCCCTGGAACTGCAGAGGCACTCCGCTGTTGCTGTCACCATCTGCTACCGCCTGCTTTATCTTAGCCACTATTAAAAATGCTCCAGAAAAAGCTGTCCCATGCACCATATGGATGGAATCATTGCTACTGACTTTGATGGCGAAGTGCAGATGCCAGATACCCTTATTTAAGTCTTCAGGCACCTTTGTTTCTCCTGCACACAATTCATTTTGGGATTCTAGAATTCTCACTTGTGAAACACCACTAGATCAGAGAAGCTGCTGACATCGTGAATGCAGCCTTTTGCTGTTGGTACTTTTTTGGGTGCCAATCATGAAAGCATTCCTATCTAATCTTGTAGCACATATGTATTGTGTATTATCTCATGCTTACATACATTAACAGCCTGTGAAGCATCTACCTCTTTAGCAAAGAAAATAATAAGCCAGAAAGTGAAAAGCAAACTATGTTCTTTCTAATTTAGCTCTCAAGTCACTCTTGTTGCTCCCATCTCATCTCTCCCTTTCTTGTAAGCCTGTCGACAGTGATGTGCTGTATCTCATTATAGTCTTCTCTTTTTCTGAATCTGGTGATGTTGAACTTCAGGTTTCCTCTAAGAATGACTGCTCCCTCTATTTCTATTTTCTTTTTTCTTCTTTTCCTTTCTCTTCTTTTCTTTTCTTTTCATTGACAGGAAGGGAGATAGTGAGGCAGACTCCCACATGCGCCTTACCAGGATCCACTCAGGGCTGATGCTCAAGTATTGAGCTGTTTTTAGCATCTGAGGGTGATGTGCTCCAACCAAACTATCCTCAGCACCTGGGGCCACACTCAAACCAACTGAGCTTCTGGGAAGAGGGAGAGAACAGGGGGGGGGCAGATGGTTGCTTCTCCTGTGTGCCCTGACCAGGAATCAAATCTGGGACATCTATATGCCAGGCCGATGCTCTATCCACTAAGCTACCATCCAGGGCTGCACCCTCTATTTCAAACAGAAGTCAAGTGACTGATGCCAGTAATTGTGACATGGGCTGTGCCCACACACTGCTGCATTCCTGTTCTCTTACCACTCTTGACAGGGCAGTGTCGTACCTCTTTGCCCTGTAATTTTGAGAAATAGTGGAAAAATTTAGAATTTTTTCTTATGAGTTCCAGTGAAATCCTCTGAAATTGTCCTCAGGACTGGGCCTTTCCAGTGTGAGACAGGAAACTAATCTCTAAATCTAATCACTTACTTGTAAGCAGTTAGTCTTCTTACCCACATAGAGATGTGCAGACACGAATGGGATCAAACTGTACCTATCACAGTTGGCTTTTTCGCTCAGCTATATATCTTAAGTATCTTTTTAAAATTTTTTAATTAAGAATTATTTTTCCAAGTCACCATTGAAAGCCGGATTCATATTCATTAATTATATGTTTTGTCCACTTTCTTCAACAAATCTAGTGTCCTGTAATGAGCTACCAAGCGTGAGGCACATTTCATACCAACAGTGATTGGTTGCCAAGGAGACTGTACTACCATTCTGTACAAGCTCATGTTCCCCTCGCCCTTTCTGCTAAAGGGAGGGAAACTGGTGGGTTAAGGGCAAGATGCTAGGGAAACAGAGGCCTATCAATGGAGATCTGAAGTGAACAATGTGTTCTTTCTCTGTTCCATCCCTCAGCAGCAAAAGTACTTGAGTTCAAATGATAAAACGTGAAGTTATATGCTTGAAGGAATACCAGCAGCTAAGAACAATCGGGTATCTTTCCTTGCAAAAACCCAAGGGAAAGCCCAAGGGGAGTCGGCACCTCCTGCCAGGGTCCTCTATCCCTGTCTTCACCGAAGTCAGGAAGTTTTCCTAATAGAAACTCTGCTATTCTGAACAGAATTCTTCTTTATAGCAACCCCAAGCAGAAGTAAGGGTAGTTCCCTCCCAGAGTTCCAATCTTTGGTACTTCTAGAAACCATTTGCTGTTTTTCTTCCAGTACTGTACCATTGATTCTTGAATAAAATTTTGAAACACTGGTTCCTCATGGCTTTGCTCTGTGCCTCTGTGGTATCACCAGTGTCACTGTCTGCTTCCTCATCCTCTTCATCCAAGGTTCCCTGATCAGGATCAAGTCCGAAGGGTCCTGCACAGGAAATACTCTGTCTGTCGCAGTTCCTGTGTCCAAGGCTACAGAGCCTGTATCTTCCCGAGGGCATTCCATTGTTCTTTCTGTTGCTGGCTCTGTGCACTGGCCAGGGACTTCTTCAATGTTCATATTCAGGACGATACTTCCTGTATATTTATTTGCCGCAGTGGTGACTTGCAGAGAGTTCATCTAGGTTGTACCCACAACTGCAGACATCCCTACCACCCTGAGTGAGCTGTAAAACTTTTAACACCAGGGTCCCTGAACGAGTCAGGTTACTAACATATGTAGTCTCTTGAGTCGAGGCCCCTAGGGAAGCCTCAAAATCTTATATCCGTTTCACTGCAAAAGCTGTCATCAATGATGCCTATTTTATTCATGACCCAATAGAAGGAAGATTGGTTTTGTTCACGATGCTGTAGGCATGGAGCATATTGGACGTGACTGTCACTGGGTTGGTACTCCTTGATGTGTCCATTACCTAAATGACAATGGAAATGAGGATGCCAAGGCCTCAGTGATGACTGTCCCAGAACTGACCGGGTAAATACTTCAGTCTACCCAGGTGTGTCACTCAAGACATATTTAGACATGTTATGGGGCTTTTCAATAAATGTCATCACCTGACCAAATCTGGTAGCAAAGAGATTGAGTAGGGTCACGGTGCCACCATTTGGCCCACTTTTATATTGTCTCCTGACTTCTTTAAACTTCAGAGTGTCACGAATATCAGTCTGGGCGGGAAAGGCAGCTTCGTGCACAGCTAGGTCCAGGGTGATCGCACGAGGGGGAGAGCCTTGGCTGTGCAGGTGTCCTCTGAGCCTCTCCCATAAAACAGTAGTTCCATGAAAGCAACCCTGTCAGCCTCATTTTTCCAGTAACCTCAGTGCCTGCGTTTGAGTCAAACTGGTGACAGCTACCAGGCAGCAAGATCTCAAAACTTAAGTATATCTTTCAATGCCAGTGAATGTAGAGCTTCATCTTTGTTTAGTGGCCACATAGCATTCATTACATTAAATGTGCACATACATGCTTAATCCCTTAGTATTCAAGTTTGGAATAATAGCTACATTGCAAGAGACTCTTTTACCCATGTTTATTATCCATTCCTTGATGACCAAATACTTTCACAGTATAAATAGGGCAAAAATTTCAGGCTCAAAATTTATAAATAACACTAAGTTATTGATACCTGCTGCCAAATTGTCCTCTGGAAAGCTTTCATTAGTTAACACCCCCCAGCAGCCTGTCTGTACACACACATGAATGCTGGGCAGTAGAATTCTTTTTAGTCTTTGCCAAATCTATGTGTTTGAAAAATAGTATTTTATAATTATTTTATTTCTACTTCTTTACTTACTAAAGAGGTTAAATATGTTTTATGTCTCATTACTGATGTGTTTGTATGTGTGTATATGAAATATCTATTAGTTCCTTTGGTCATTTTTCTATTTTAAAGTTCCTTTTTCCTAGTGGTCTGAAGAAATCTTTATTAATATCAGTAATTCTTTGTAATATGTGTTACTGGAATTTTTCCCCAGTTTATCCTTTATCTTTTTATTTTTATGTAATCAACCCTAGTAATTGTTTCCTTAATGCAGAGTAAGAATAACACGTGTTTCGTGGGATGTTCTCTGGATCAGACATGCCTGTATTCTAAACCTGGCTCTGCTCCTTTTTTTTTTTAGAGTTGGTTCTCATTTTTAATTTGCAGTTGATACTCTATGAAGCCTTGCAGAAAACGAATTAACAAATACTTAATTATTGTTCCTAGAGAAAAGAAAACATAGTATTAGGTTTACATGTGCCTCTGGTCACATTTTCATCAACTGATTAATACATAACCTTGTTTGATGTGTGTTTTCTGTTTAAAACACCTTATGTGAAATATATCACTGATTCATTAACATGTAACTCATGCATGAACATATTTTCTTTGTAAGGTTCATCATGGCCTTCTTATGCTTAGGAATACTAGAAAACACTTCAGCACTAGGCTTGAAGTCCATTTTAAACAGCAAAATGACCAAGAGAAAAACCCCAAATGTGAAAAATGTAGCATTGAATAATAAAGCTTGAAAAAGACACTTGTTTACAGTATGAAAGCTGAACTAGGAAGTCTCAGAGCATTTCCTTGTTTGACCTCAGCTGGACTTTGCAGTTGGGTGACTCAACCTTGCCACTCTGTACATTCTTGAATAACTAAAAGCACCTTGAGTATTGATTTGGGGTTAGGGGTTACAAATAAATTTTAGTAAGCAGCTATACACTACTCTGAAAGTCGCCTAACCTGTCTAAGTCCCCCCACTTTTTCTCTTTATTAGTGAGAGAAAAAGAGAAAGACACACACATAGAGACAGACAGACAGACACACACACACACACACACACACACACGGAGAAAGATGAGAAGCATCAACTCGAATTTGCTGCACTTGAGTTGATAATTGATTGCTTCTCATAAGTGCTTTGATCGGGGGGCTTCAGCCAAGCCAGTGACCCCTTGCTCAAGCCAGCGACCTTAGACTCAAACCAGCGACCATGGGATCATGTCTGTAATCCCACGCTAAAGCTGTTGACCCTGTGCAGAAGCCTGTGTCCAGGTGGGTGACCTTGGGGTTTGAATCCTGGGTCCTCAGCTTCCCAGGTTGATGCTCTATCCACTGTGCCACTGCCTGGTCAGGTTAAATACTTTTTCTTTATAAGTAAAAGGAAGATTTACATCATAGCGACATGACAGTAAATGAGGTAATAGATATAATAGGAAGCTGGTGAATGTTAGCCGCTATTATGGGATGGTTTCTGACTTGAGTGTTATGCATATAAAAGCTTTTTAGACCATCAAATTCTACCAATATTATTATGTTGATTTTCTTAGTACTTTTAAAATGTTTAGTTTTTGCATTTATCTCTCAAATTTATTGGTAATTCATTCATGTCTAAGAAGAATGGTACTGATTTAATTTTTTTCTGCATGTTCTGCCAGTTTTCCCAGTTCCGTTTATTGAATAGAACATTTTTCCCCCCACTAATTCTTAACTATTCTATTCTATAGTACAAGTAGTCTTTAAAGCATTATTTATGCCTGATCAGGCAGTGGCGCAGTGGATAGAGCGTCGGACTGGGGTGCGGAGGACCCAGGTTTGAGACCCCGAGGTCGCCAGTTTGAGCGCAGGCTCATCTGGTTTGAGCAAAGCTCACCAGCTTGGACCCAAGGTCACTAGCTCGAGCAAGGGGTTACTTGGTCTGCTGTAGCCCCACGGTCAAGGCTCATATGAGAAAGCAATCAATGAACAAGTAAGATTTTGCAACAAAAATCTAATGATTGATGCTTCTCATCTCTCTCTGTTCCTGTCTGTCTATCCCTCTCTCTGACTCTCTCTCTCTGTCTCTGTTAAAAAAAAAAGTCAATTATTATTATATTATTAAAAAAAGTCAATTAATATTATAACTTACAATTGGCCATTTTTAGTGTATAGGAATGTTATTAATTTTAATATAATTTATATGTAAGCATCTTGTTGAACTCACTGAATGGTTTTACACATTTTGTTTTACAATATTTTTAGAAATTTTCTGCCAGTTTTAGGAGGCATTTTTAAGGCATTAAAAAGTGCACAGGGCAGGATGGAGAAAAAAGGCAGATTGTGTACAAATCAGGGGTCACAACAACTTAATTTAACATCTTGCTGAATAAAATTTATTTCCAACAGGTCTTTAAGGCAAGAAGAGCACACTGAAAATTTTTTTTAATTTTTAAATTTTATTTAGGAAAATTAACTTTAACAGGGTGATATTGAGCAATAAGAGTAAATAGGTTTCAGGTGAACATTTCTATATCATTTGAATACTTAAATTGGAGGGGTTTTAAAACTTCAGATTATTAATTTTAGAAACATCTCTTTTGTGCATACAAAGGCCTCCACTATACAGATGGGAACCAGGATGCTAGACATACTACAAGAGATGAGATAGCCAAACAACACCAGCATTAACTGAGCTCGCATCACCAGGTGCTGGGACCTTCTCTAAACTCTGTGCAGTTCATTATTCTTAGATGAGCGCAGTGGTGGGATTCAAATAATTTAACAACCGGTTCTCTGCCATGATGACTGTTTTAAGTATAAAAAACAATATACTGAAAGGTAGTTTATTATTTTATGCATTTAATACTTAAATAAGAACAATAAAAGAGATACACAAAACTAGATTATAAGACTTTTAAACTATTAATGAAAAAATATTAAATAATACCTGACAAAAAACACTGAAACTGTTATTTAAGATATTTTCATATTGCTTCCTTTTTTTTTTGACAGAGATAGAGAAAGTCAGAGAGAGGGACAAATAGGGACAGACAGACAGGAAGGGAGAGAGATGAGAAGTATCATTCTTCATTGGGGCACCGTAGTTGTTTATTGATTGCTTCTCATACGTGCCTTGATGGGGGGGGGGGGGGACTCCAGCAGAATGAATGACCCCTTTGTTCAAGCCAGTGACCTTGGGCCAAGCCAGCGACTTTGAGCTTAAAGCCCAGCCACCTTTGGGCTCAAGCTAGCGACCATGGAGTTTCGAACCTGGGTCCTCCGTGTCCAGTCTGACACTCTATCCACTGCGCCACCACCTGGTCAGGCTCCATATTGCTTCTTGATTGGTGTCCTCACAACTTTTTTCACCTGTGGATGGAATGAACATTACTATGAGTGCTTAGAATATGCTGTTGCCAAGATGAACGTTAAAAAAAAGTAAGGAATGTAAATTTGTGATTTGCACATTGGGCGGCTGCCCAGGCGCCCACCTTAGAGAGAACCCTGATTACAAGTGTCTTTTTAACAACCAGTTCACTGAAATCAACAAAAAATTAGGTGTCGGTTTTGTTCAACCGGTGCGAACCGGCTGAACCGGCTGAATGCCACCACTGGGTGAACCTTATGAGGTTGCTACTGTTTACAGTTGGCAGAATGGAGATACAGAGAAGTATTGAAATCTATAAAATGCCAAATAAATCAGTCATCTTATTTCTCACCATTATGATTTTTTTTTTTAACAGAGAGAGGGACAGATAAAGACAGACAGACAGGAAGGAGAGAGATGAAAAGTGTCAGTTCTTTGTTGCGGCACCTTAGTTCACTTTTGCTTTCTCATATGTGCCTTGGCAGGGAGCTACTGCAGAGCCAGGGGCCCCTTGCTCAAGCCAGTGACCTTGGGCTTCAAGCCAAAGACTTTTGGGCTCAAGCCAGCGACCTGGGGTTATGTCTATGATTCCACCCTCAAGCCAGGCACCCCATGCTCAAGCCAGATGAGCCTGTGCTCAAGCTGGCAACTTCAGGGTTTTGAACCTGAATCCTCTGGGTCCCAGTCTGGCACTCTCTCCACTGCGCCACTGCCTGGTCTGGCCCATCATTATGAAATTTTAGTTGAACTTGATATGACTGGTTTTTTATATTTTAACAAAATTGTGACAATTCATGTCAAATTCTTTTAACTTTTATGAGGTTTTACAATTATTTTATTTTTTAGGCATAATGTAAAAATTTAGTATCACTTAGCATTTTTGGTTGATCATTTTCATCTTTTCTAACTGGCTCTTAATAGTTGAATGTCTCTTATTTCTGTTTGCAAATGACAGAAATAGTTCAGTGAAATGAATTACTAAATGGTTAGATTAGATTTGAACGGGGAAACAATATCCTTTGTCTTGTTGGATCTTTGGTTGAAGAGATTTAATTTCTTCTTTATATTTACTTATTTTTCTAAACTTATGCTATACATTTAATTTCCCTTTATTCTCTTTCTTATTTTCATTATATATTTAATTTTTAAAACAATTCTTCAACTTTACCTTGTTTCTCATCTTTAGTAAAACATGCAGTTTGGAATTGGTCTCATTAGGAATGAAAACTCTAGCTGCAGAGACTTTATTCAAATCCTTTTAGGGCAATGATCCCATCTGATCCTGGAGGGGTTGGTGAATTATACAGGGAAAGGGGTTTTGGTGGCTCTGTCCACACTTGTTTTCAGCTGGGACAGCTGAGAGTGCTGCCAGCCACTCATTGCTGTCACGCAATGGATTTCTCTGCTCTTTCTTAGTTATTTCTTATGGGGCACCAACTAGTACTCAATAGCATCTACTGGTGCCAGTAGACCTAGATGTCAAGCCTGTTGATGAGAGAGCAATCGTGTTGTGCACAGCATCTCTGGGACTGTCCCATACACGCTTCTTCCACTCCTTTCATTTTCCCCTTTGCTTTCAGCCTTGTTTAATAAGCCATTTGCTTGATGATTACATAGAATACATCCTAGAGTCATATTTAATCTCCCAATTTTTTTTCTTGTTTGAGGGAAAAGATTTTTATTTTCCTTTAAAATAAATAAATGTTTCTTGAGGGCCCGCTTTGTCAAAAAGTATTCTGGTTGGCCAATGAAATAAAAAGATTTCATTTTTCTTGTCATTAAGGAGTTTGTAAACTAGTTCAAGAAATATGTACATACTCAATAATAAATCCAAATGGCACATGCAAACACCAAACAATAAATGATGTGACAGAAATCACACAGGCCACATGAGATACCAGACTTCAGACACAGGAGAAGTCCTTCTGATCCAGAGCAATCAGAGATGTTTGGAATAGACCTCACAGCTTACAGAAAGGAAGGGGCGAGAAATGGGACCATAGGCCTGAGGAGCGGCATGAGCGAAGGAAGGCTGTAGAGACTTCTAGGAAGGACTTGGTGAACAGCGAGTGAGTAGTCTGCTGGAGCTATACACGTCTTTACAAGGAAGGCCGGAGGTAGGGCTGTCTTCAAGCAGGCTTGGCTGCATGCTGGACCTTTGCTCTCCCCGCTGTTATCCTCCTCTAGTTTGCAGGCATTGGGGAACCACTGGAAGGTTTTCAGCTGGGAAGCTGGACCTTGAGAACCTGTGTGGGATTTCCAGCAAGGCGTCTCCTGGACTTGGCTGTAGTAAAGGCCTGCTCCATCTGAGCACAGCTGCGGGGTGCAGCTTTGGGATTCCCTAGGGATGCATGAACGACTGCCCTAATCAGCTGGTGATCAGTGCAGCAGAAGATAGCAGGGCCCTCTTTTCCATGGGAACTATTGGCTTTTCAGGGAAGCTTGAGAAAGGGAGACCAGGAGGTAGTTTAGCAGAGTGAGTAGGAGTGTAGGCTTTGTTGTTGGCCTTGGAGTGTTAGAATCGGGCCTGTACCACTGCTAAACCTCAGTTTTCTCTTCTGTAAAGTAATAGCACTCATATCTTAGTAAGTGCATGTAAAGGGCCTACCTCATTCTCTGGCATATAGTAAATGCTCAGTAAATGTTAGTTATTACTGGGATGCTGGTGAAGAGGAGGCTGGGAAAGTTCACAGGGAAGTTACAGGGGAAAATAAGCAGGCTTGACTAATTGAATGCCAGGAGGAAGCGGAAGAAGGTAGAATTAGCAGTGATCCCAGCATCTGATTGTTGAAGAAATGGTGGATGCAGAAATGATGAAGGAGAAGTTTTGGGAAGAAATGCGGGTTCTCGTGTGAGGTTATGGATTCATTCGGTGCATTACTTCAGGGGAAAGATATGTACATTGTTGCAGGACAACGGAATATTCTCAAACTGGCAGTTCAATTAGTTTGTTCATCCAGTACTTACATTTGGAAAATAAAGAAGGTTCTGTAGCCTGGCTTCTGGTGCACTAATTTCTAATCCAAATAGTCATCTGTCCTTTGTAGAAAGATCCATAATGGATTTTTTATGTTTTATATTCTTATCATATTGTCATATACTATGTGCAAAAATTAATTTCTTAATTATATAAGATTTTGACAGGTAAACATGGATATAGGTAAGAATGATTCAAATGTTAGGAATAGGAAAAGACCAATAATACTGGTTTAGATCAGGTAAATTCTTATTTTAGTTCATAAAATTAAATAATTGTTTAATTTTAAATTAAAATTTTGATGTAAAATAAAAATCCTTTCTAAATATAGAATACTGTTCACATAAGTATTCTAGGTTCTCTAGCTTTATATGAAATAAGGAACTCTGATGTGCTGGCAAAAAAAAAATGATTTAGGAAGTTGCATTGATTCTGCCAGGTGAGGAGGGAGATATGTAAAAAAAGAACTATCATTGCTATTGATGTCAAGATTAATTTTCTATGCCCAGATGGATTATTTAGAATAGAGTCCTAGCCTCTATACAATTAGGAGACCAAGAACCAAAGAATAAAATAGAGTCCCTAAATTATATAAAAATGTTGGTTTCATTATATTGTTTTTATTCAAAGTCATGATTTTATGAGTATTACAGCACAATATTCCATTTCATTTATTTAGTTTTTTATTTTAAAAGGCTGCTCTCTAGTATTCCAAGTATCTTGAGGAAAAGTGCTCAGAGCAATCATGTTATTCACGTAGATAAAGGTAATTTATTTTAAGTTTTGGGTTCTTTTCAACATTTCTTGTGACTTTTTTTAACATTTATTTAATGCATTTTGTGTTCAGTAGCCTCTGAATATATCTATAAGCACTGTTTTAAAATTCCTTATTATTTTAATTGAAAAATGGATGTCATAAAACAGCAAGTTTGACATTTGGCCTAAGGTCCATAAAAGAAATAAAGGTTTTCTAGCCATGAGTTTAAAAAGCACAGTGCGTTCACATAAAAATGTGTTTTAAATAACATTTCTATGCATAATACTATGCTTTTTTACAATGCTTTGAAGTTTTCAGTGTGTCTTCATATAAATTATTTTATAATAAATCTTTGAGATGGCATTATTATTCTTATTTTAGAGATGACAAAATGGAAGTTCAGAAAGAGAGGGCGACTTACCAAGAGTCTCCTGACCTAACCTGGTGGAACTGGCAGGCATGCCAGGTCTCTAGCCTCTGGCCCCTGCCTGTGTCCTCTCTCAGAGTGGCCCTGTGTTCTCTAGTGGTCCCATTCCGTAGAGGATCCCACTCAAGTGTTTGAGAATGCCTTGGTGACGGTAAAGTAGTACTTGTGCATAAAGATAAACAAAGTGGCAGATGTTAAGTGCTTGTGTCTGAGATTTTATTTTTTATTTTTGGATCATAAAAAGGGGAAAGTAAATTGAAAGTTTCTGATTCCTTTTTAATTGAATTTTATTTGGTTGACCCTGGTTAACATAATTAAAATTGTGCCCAATTCTAGAACATATTTCTGTATACCATGTTGTGTGTTCACTGCCCTTCCCCCACATCAGGTCTTCATCCATCACCATTTACCACCCCGACACCCTCCTCCACCTCCCTCCCCCACTGGAAATCTCCACACTGTTGTCCGTGTCCATGAGGTTGTTTTTTGTCCTTTCTTGCTCAACCCCAGCTCCCTCACCCCCCACTGCCCGATAGCTGTCATCTCGCTCTCCGTGTACGAGTCTGTTTTGCTTGTTAGTTCATTTTCTTCATTAGATTCCATGTATGAGTGAAATCATGTGGTATTTGTCTTTCTCTCATGGACTTATTTCACTTAGCATAGTGCTCTCCAGGTCCAGCCATGCTGTCACAAATGGTAGGTTTCCTTCTCATTATGGCCAAGTAGTGTTGCATTGTGTAAGTGTACCACAGCTTTCTTATCTGCCCATATACTGACGGACACTGGGCGGCTTCCAGATCAAAGCTATTGTAAATAATGCTGCAGTGAACAAGGGGTGCATATATGCTTTTGAATTAGTGTTTATGAATTCTTAGGATATATTCCCAGAAGTGGGATCACTGGGTCAAAAGACAGTTCAGTTTCTAATTTTTTGAAGTAACTTCATGTTGCTTCCCGCAGTGGCTGGACCAGTCTGCATTCCCACCAACAGTGCACGAGGGTTCTTTTTTCTCGCCATCCTCACCAGCACTTGTTGTTTTGTGGTTTACTGATAATAGCCACTCTGACAGTTGTAAAGTAATATCTTACTATGGTTTCAATTAACATGTCTCTGATGATTAGTGACGTTGGACATTTTTTCATATGTCGATTGGCCAGCTGTATGTCCTCTTTAGGAAAATGTCTACTCAGGTCCTTAGCCCATTTTTTAATTGGATTATATTTTTAGTGTTCAGTTTTAAAAGTTCTTGATAAATTTTAGATATTAACCCCTCCTCAGATGTATCGGTGAGTATATTCTCCTGTTCAGCAGGTCGTCTTTTTATTTTGTTGATGGTTTTATTTGCTGTGCAAAAGCTTTTTAATTGGATGTGGTTCCATTTGTTTATCGTTTTTCTTGTTTTCCTTGCCCAAGGAGATAGATCTGAAAAAAAAGTACTGCGACAAGATTATGTCGAGATTTTACTACCTATGTTTTCTTTTAGGATTTTTATACTTTCAAGTCAAGTCTTTTATCTATTTTCATTTTATTCTTGTATACTATAGGAGAAGGAAGTTTCTAATTCTTTACACAGTCCAAAATTTAGGTATCATTGACTTAAATAATTTATTTAGTAAGCTCACAGGAATGACTATTGTGATAATTATACATTTTGCCCTGAGTATTCTGTGTGGGTGAGATATTCTTTCTGGAATAACCTCAAATGGTGGTGTCTGGTGCTAGCTGGAGGGCCAGTGACATCTGTCTCACACCTAAGAAAACAGAACTTTCTCAGCCTATGTAATTGTCTTCACTGGTTGGTGGTACTATGTCCTTAGACAGTATAAATGAAGTTTTATACTGTTGATTGTTTTACCTTAGTTTCATAGGCATACTCAAAAGTTTTTATATCAGCTAAAGTAATCACAATAGCTTTCTTTATTATAAAGTAATACATTTTAATTTACTTTTTTATTATTTCTGGTTAGATTATTATTTTTAAATATATTCTGTGACATTCAGACTAATTCTGTGTTTTGGTAATGGCAGATTGCTGAATTCATTAGTCCACCTATCTAATATATATATGTATATATGTATACATATATAGTGTTTATATACACATATATGCACACACACGCATACGCATACTTATAATGACTTCTGAATGAAATATCCAAAGAACTCTGCTTTGATGTGTCTTTTGTGAGATGTCCTCTTTCCTTCTCTATGTTTCTGTGAACACTTTGTGTTTTCCAGACTCGGACCTCCTGCCGAGGTGCCTCAGGAGCGGCTTTGTGGCAGGCCAGCTGTGCGTACACAGGGCTGTCAGTAGTGTGCATCACACTTGGTGGTGGGTGGAAGGGCAAAGGAGCATTAAGGAACAGAGAGGGAGGGCAGCAGAGAAAGGTGAATAGTAATGTGACAAGAAAAAGGGAAGTGGGGAAGAGTCTGACAAGATGTAATGGAGTGTGTGTGTGTGTGTGTGTGTGTTGAGAAGAGTGTGTGGCAGGGAGTTCAGGGGATAAAGCCGATTGTGGGGAGTGGAGGAGCTATTGTAGTATGTAGTTAAGTAGTGTAGTTAAGGATAGTAGTGAGCAGTGAGGGGAATGAGACTTTGGTAAGGGGAGTAGGGAGATATGTTTTGTTACAGCTGCTTTGTTTGTTACAAGATATTGCTTTCTCTTCTTCCTTTCCACCTGTATGCATTAAATATATTATGAATTAAAGTAATCTAGAAATGAAACAAAAAGAAAGAAAGCAAGAGAAAAAGAAAGGAAGGGAGGGAGGGAGGAAGGAAGAAACGGAAGGAAGGGAGGGAGGGAGGAAGGGAGGAAGGAAGAAACAGAAGGAAGGGAGGGAGGGAGGGAGGAAGGAAGAAACAGAAGGAAGGAAGGAAGGGAGGGAGGGAGGGGGAAATCTGCCTTCTAGCAGATTTTCTGCAGATTTAATGTATTTCCTCTCTGTTACGTGAACACATATATATTACTTAGTTAACAATCCAGGAATAACTATGAAATCTAAAAAGCCTGATCTGAAAATATTCAAAATATATAAAACTAATACAGATGCATTTGGGGGCCTGTTAGGGAGCACAGGGGCCGGGATAGAAGAGGGATGAGCAGGCATCTCCCGGGCCCTGTTGTGTGGTGTGTGGGTACACACATGCCTGTGCACACTGATAAAAGTAACTGTGAAGGTTCCCTTAGACATGTGGCAGGTTCTTTTTGATGTGTTACATATATGTAAAATACTGCTGTTAGGGTTGAGTCAGTTCTAGTAGAATTAGATAACTTTTTATAGTTAAACACCAGGGACTCATTCTTCTAGTTCCGATCCTTGACATAATTATTGTAACATCACCGATTTTTATTCATCAAACTATATATAAAAAGAATAATTTGTTTCCCTTCATAGATTAATTTTCTTCTGGAGTGGTGAGAAAAGTTTGAAAAAAAATTCTTTTTAACTTGAGACATATTTAAGATTTCTCTCTCAGAGAGAAAGGAGAGACCTTTTTAAACCAATGGACAGCATTCCAGAGATATTTCCAATGAGAATGGCTTGAAGAAGCCACCGTCGACAGCCAGTCCCCTCCAGCGGTGCCTCTGCCCCACGAGTCCTCTGCCCTTCCCTGGACCAGTGCCAGCGTTCCTTCCTGCTTTGTGGCGGCTTTCCTAGTCTCCTGTTACCTGTGTGCATGCTGCCAGTTCTGAATCTGAAGTGTTAATCTTCTCTCTGGCTTAGAGAACCCCAAGGCACCAAGAGCGTCCATCCATTGCCCTCCCTCCTTTTTTCCTTTCCATCTTCCTGTTTGCCTGCCATTTCTGAGCACAAGTTGTAAAGTTGCCAGGATGTTTCTCGGTCAACACTCCAGTGATCCCATTCTTCCCTGTTTCCGTCCAGGACAACAGTGCTGGTCCTCTACGCCTTCCTCTTTACTATCCACCTGCTTTTCAGGTCTGCGCTGACGTTTTAGTAGCTCTAACTAAGCTCCTAAAACCCTTGCTAATCACCTCTTTTGGGAGAAGGTGTACACGTGGTTTTCAGTCTAACACACATGCTATCTTCTCCTCGTTAACCAAGCTTTTATTCAAAGATTATGGTGTACCGTATGATTCCTAATTAAAAAGTTTTGAAAACTAGCCTAAAGGAGAGATTTTCACATGAGACTATTTTTATTTTATCCCAAATTATTCTGTAAGGATATACTTTTATGTCATGCTGATTAAAATTCATATTTTTTGCCAAGTTTCTTAAATTATGTTTGGCTTTATCCTGGCCTTTTCTCTTACTTACGGAAGATTGATTCAGCATTATCATCACCTTGTTTCCTTATTGAACATTTCTAACATTAAAATCAGTTTTATCAGGGTCTCATGTCTTTCAGGGAATTTATTCATTCAGGTGGTGGGTCATCTAGATATTAGAGTGACTTGGATGACTAACAGCAGGGTAGTAAGTAAAACTGACATTGCAAGTGAATTTTTTAACATCCAGGTGCTACCAGGGATATAGCACTTTATTGTCTATGTAGAATGCAGATATAGCAGTAGGTAGAGGATGAACTAACATGAATCCCTTCCAGACACATTAAATGCTGGATAAAATATGACAGAAAAAATTCAGTTGAGTGCCAAAGCAAACTAGGGAGTATCTTCAGGTACTGGAAATAAGAAAAGGGCCCAAAGATATAGTAGTTAGAAAATATAGAAGCTTACAGTGACCCACAGGGGTATCTGTACCCAACATATGCCTTAGGAGTTGAGCTTCCAACTCTGAATTAAGGATTTGGGTCTTTAAACCAAAAGAAAGATGGATCTCAATCCAGCAAAAGGTCCAAAGCAGGAATTGTTTTTTTTCTGTTTCTGCCTATCAGATTTGGTGTGTGACTTTTTGTCCTGCTTCTTGGGTGAGAAAATAGTCACCTGAGGGAAGCAAAAGCTAAAAAGCCTGTTGTCCATGCAGGCAGGGGCCTGAATCTGTACCAAGCACAGTCTGAGCCGAGAATGTGATGAAAGCACTCATCTCCATGTGTAACAGTTCCAGAAGAAGGGTGCAGCAGTGAGACAGGTGCAATAGTCAAAGGGATAATGGCTGAGAATTTCCTAGAACTAGAGAATGTTTGAGTCCTCAGGTTGAAAATAAATACTGAATATCACTGCATGGGATTAGTTTGAATGGTATAGAATCACAAGGAATTACCACGACATAGCCACTCCTCTGCTGTTGAGAAATAACCTTAAGTTTTAGCAGAAAGACAGAAATTCAATACCTGTTCATGGTAATATATTAATATACCTCATTAAGAACTCTATAGGGTCATAAGAGACTTTGAACTGGAAAACAGTTTGTCATTAAATCTACTTCTGTTTTATGGTTTATTAAATCAAAGCCCAGAAAAAATGGTTGAATCACTCAAGATCTCATAGCTATGGAAAGATAGGACTGGAATCCAGTTAACATTGCACTAAATAATACGCTGTTTGAAAAATTGAGCCACTGGATACCTGTGAGGTCTGAACATCAGACTGGCTGCTGCTGTGTCCTTTCCTGTGTTTGATGAGCAGAAGGGTCTGCCATAGCAAACATCTCTTTTATAAGTGACAGCCTTGTCTTTTTGTTCAGCTAAAAAAGCTATTTATTTTCCTCAATCATGCAAATTGGTGTCTTTGAGGCTCCTGAAATTACTATCCTTTAAAAAAGTCAACATAAAATATACCTGGAAGCATGTACCTTTGGAATATTGAAAGTTTAGCTGTATCCAGATTTAATGACAACTCTTCATCATTCCTGTTTTAATTTACCAAAACATAGAAACCGGTTCTGGCCTAGCCAGATTTAAGCACTTTGATAATCGAATTATAAAATTTGTTTATGATATACTAATTTTATGTCTAATTGTTCATTTTATATGTTCCATGCTAGAACTTGGTCTCACAGTATTTGGAAAGTCTAGTATCTTATATGTATTTTGTTCTGTCCCAGTTCAGACCTTAATTCAGACAACCTGAACTTAGAAAGCGCTTGTCAGTGGGTAGCCATGAAGGATGTATGAAGAGCAACTTCTTTTCCCAAATTGAAATTATTCCAAAATGGGAATAAATACCACTCCTCTCAAACACAAAGCATTCTCTTCCAAAGATGGTGACACTGTCACCATCACATATTTGGCAACTGTCCTTAACAAGAAGAAGAGGCGAAAGGAGGATTGAATTACATAAGGCTTCTGGGTTTGATCTTTTCTATTTACCAACATACTCACTACAGCTGCCAGTTCAGATTACATTCTCATTTGATATTTAGATTGGTCTATTTAATATTTTTATATGAAATTCTGTGTATTTCCCCAAACCAGTGCTTCAGAAATATCAGCACTGTCAAAACATGATTTGTCAAGAGCCCATCCAGGCTGCGTTAGTGAGGTGGTGGCGAAACCAGACGTTGCCAGTGATGGGGACACATTGTGTGGGCTTCCTGGTCTTGTTTGTGCTTTATGGCAAAAATGTTGTAACCAAAATAAACAGAAAAGGATAACCCTTTAAATTGTTATTTTGAGCTGTAGATAGGGCAGTACTTAAACTTTTTCAATAAACATTTTGCGATCAATATGACTTTAGTATAATTTCAATAGTTTGGCTTCCTTCAGAAGCTTTTGTCTTTCCCTGATTTTCCCCCTGCCATGCTGATCTTGGAGCAGAGCTCCCTTTGAAGTCAGCAGGATTCTTGGAGCTGGATCAACACACAGCACAAGAAAGAGGAAGGGAGGAGCCAAGCCTTGGGAATAGTTTCCCCAGAAGGCCCAGTGGTTGTGACATCACAGAGGAGTGTGACTTCACATAATGAAGGGTTAGCGTGGGGGGATTATGGCATTCTTAGCCATAAAGCACAAGCAAGACTCAGGGAAGCCCACACAATGTGACCCCATCACTGGCAACGTCTGGTTTTGCCACGACTTCACTAACGCAGTTTGGATGGGCTCTTGACACCTTTCAGTAAGGCCAGAGCCTGTTTCCATGTTAAAATACTGTTTTCTGCAGTAAGATGAAATTTGAAGATGGACTTTTTATGAAAAAGCGAAATGGTGTTTTATCTGAATATTTCTTTCATCCTTCTGTGAAAATGTCAGAGGAGGTGTCTTGTTCCACATCCTTACTATTAAACAACATAGTGACTTTAAATATTTTCCTGAACTTTTCACTGTAAACAGCTACTGTGTGTGCTTTTTAGTACACATGTTGCTAATGCTTTGTTTGAAAAGATACTGGTTCTTCATGTCTGCTTTTACCTCATGGATTTTTCGTTTCTGGTGACATGTTTTAGGGCCCCATAGATTTTCTTATAATGTCAGGTTTATATCAAAAGACAGAGACACAGAAAATGTGTTTAAAGAAAGGTTTATATAAATATTTCAGGAGAAATATTCATTTTAGTTAAAAACTAGATAGGACTGAGAGCAAGTTGTTGGGCAAATGAGTTTGTAAAATCTTTATTTTCTGGTTTTGCTCACTTTTATTGTTAAAAATGGCGCTGCCCATGTGAATGGCCGTTGCCCGGGTGATACGGCTAATTACCTTCATGCTTGGGAAGGAGCCTGGTTATGCTAATGTGTGCTGGAGGAGGGCTTGTCCCACCGAAAAGTTTTAAAAAAAGGAGCTAGGAGGCCATTGTGAAAGAGGCCACGTGGTTGCAGAGGAGGCAGGCAGCAAGATGGCGGGGAGTGGAGGGGCACAGAGTTGAGGGCCTTTGATTCTGGGAAAAACTGAAAAGATTCTCCTGGCTGTGGAACCCGAGACTGTGCGAATGGGTTTTGGTGCCCTGTGTTTCTTTTTACTTGTTGGCCGGTGCAAGTCTAGAATAAAGCTAATGGCACACCAGTTCTTGGCTATGTTGCTTCATTACCATCTGTCCGAATCTAATGCGCACCTGCGTGGGCCGCGACTTCTAGCTTTACAGATGTCAATTCATGATTGCTTAGGTAACAAGAGTAAAATTTTTAATTTAAGTAGGTGTACTTTAAAAATAGGTATTGTACAGTATGTTAGCAAAGTCAAAAATTGTAGAGAATTATACATAGCTAACATACGTTAAAAATCAGTATTTTATATTTTCTGACTAAGCAGATAGACTGTAGGATAAGAGAAGGAATCAGACCCAAGGTTCTCACTGATTCTTGTACTCAGCTCTCTGCTGTCTTGAAGTTCATCAAATAATTTACAAACAAAATAAAACAACAACAAAACCACTAGTTTAAAACAAGCCCTAAAAAGCAGTAAGTAGTGATAACACCAAATCTGAATTATTTCCTTGAGGATTAGCTTGACATTTGTTTCAATGAGGAGATGTTTGACATCAAGTGGGAACTGGTATCTGAATGTGAGTATAAGTCCATTAGACTTTTAAATTCAGGGACTCAAAATTCTCAGAAGGCCTAGAACATAGATGCTTGTGAAAGCTAAATCACATAAGCACATACAAAGGACATAATGGAAATGTTTTCATAGTAAGGAGTGCTGGAAGCTGTGATAAAAGTTCCAGTTAAAATACTAGAGTGAAAAAAAATGTCTCCTTAAAGCAGGATGCTATAGAAAAAAATTGAGATGAATGTAATTCCCACCCTGCTAAGTGTGCTTTATTAAGACTATGATGTAGTGATATGTGCAGCATCCAAAGCAGTATATAGTGATAAGGCAATTGCAAAATTTAAATGAAAGAACATAGTATTTTATTCCTCTCAAAAATACCATGTTTGCTCTCTAGAATATTATTCCTTCCTCTGTTTCATTTAGATGTAATCCAGAGATGATGTATAGAAGTAGGTATTTTTTGCTTATAGTTAAAGGTATTTGAAGCTGATGAACACATTGCTGCAAGTGGTGTCCGATTTCTCACTGATCTGATTGCTGGTGGCCTTGGGAGAAGACTAGGGTTCACACTAGTTAAAAAAATCAGCTGCAACTATAATGATAGAGAATTGGCTATTATTCTTTTGTGGAACAACATTTTAATATTATTTATACAAATTATGTTTTTAATAATGTTTTAGCAGTCTAATACAGAAACAGGAATAGGTAATCAGGCATTATACAATGTAGGAAAGGAAATATTTTTATGACAACTGTTCTTTAAATCTAACAGCATTTATAAAGAATCTTTAGCCTGACCAGGTGGTGGTGCAGTGGATAGAATGTTGGACTGGGACACAGAGGACTCTGGGTTGAAACCCCAAGGTCACTGACTTGAGCGTGGACTCATCTGCCTCGAGCACGGGCTTACTAGCTTGAGCACGGGGTCACTGTCCTGAGCATGGGATCATAGACATGACCCCATGGTCACTGGCTTGAGTTTAGAGGTCACTGGCTTGAAGCCCAATGCCTGTGACTTGAGCCCAAGGTTGCTGGCTTGAGCAAGAAGTCACTGGCTCAGCTGTAGCCACCCCTCCACCCGCAGTCAAAGCATATATGAGAAAGCAAACAATGAACAACTAAGGTGCTGCAACTAAGAATTGAGGCTTTTCATCTCTCTCCCTTCATGTCTGTCCCTGCATGTCCCTCTCTCTGTCTCTCATGAAACAAACAGATAAATAAAAAAAGAATACGTAAAATAAATTCAGAGTGTTGGTAGTAGAAATAGATTTAAATAACTGGATAGGGCAGATGTTAAAATCATTTAATAATATTTGATGTCAGACATGTCTGGTATTCCTTTTGAAGTTATATATTTGCCTTGGGAGAAGTGTCTGTTCGGGTCCTCTCCCTATTTTTTAATTGGATTGTGTGCTTGTTTGTTGCTAAGCTTTGTGAGTTCTTTATATATTTTGGATATTAACCCCTTATTGGAGCTGTTATTTGCGAATATCTCCCATTAGGTTGGCTGCCTATTTGTTTTGTTGTCAGTTTCTTTTGCTGTGCAGAAGCTTTTTAGTTTGATGTAGTTCCATTCATTTTTTTTTATTCAAGAAGACATACAAATGGCCAACAGATATATGGAAAGATGCTCATTTTCACTAGCTATTACAGAAATCCAAATCAAAACTATAATGAGATACCACCTCACACCTGTTAGATTGGCTATTATCAAAAGATAGGTAATACCAAGTGTTGGAGAAGCTGTGGAAAAAAAGGAACCCTCATCCACTATTGGTGGTAATGCAAATTAGTATAACCATTATGGAAGAAAGGATGGTGGTTCCTCAAAAAAATTAAGAATAGAGCTACCATATGACCCAGCAATCCCTCTACTGGGTATCTACCCAAAACACTCAAAAAGATTGGTAGGTAAAGACACCTGCACCTCCATGTTCACTGCAGCATTGTTCACACTGGCCAAGACATAGAAACAACCAAAGTGCCCCTTGTAGATGATTGGATAAAGATGTGATACATATATACAATGGAATACTACTCATCCATAAGAAATGATGACATATTGCCACTTACAACAACATGAATGAAACTTGAGAACATTATACTGAGTGAAATAAGTAAATCAGAAAAAGCTAAGAAGTGTATGATTTCACACTTAGGTGGGATATAAAACTGAGACTCATGGATATATGGATATAGATAAAAATGAAGTGATTACCAGGGGGAGAGGGAAATGGGAGTGGGAATAAGGGGAAGGGTGTAAAGAGGGACAAATATAAAGTGACAGAAAATGATTTGACTTTGGATGATGGGTATACAACATAATCAAGAGTTCAAATGCTCTAGAAATGTTTATACCTGAAACCTGTGTACTCTTACAGATCAATTTCACCCTGTTAAATTTAATTTTCTAAATAAAAATTTTAAAGATAAAGCTAAGAACTATATGATTTCACACGTAGTGGGATATGAAACTGAGACTCTTGGACTAGATAAAAGTGAAGTGGTTACCAGGGGAAGGGGGACGTGGGGAAGGGAGTAAAGAGAGACAAATATACGGTGATGGAGAATGGTTTGATGGGTATACTTCATAACAGTTCAAATACTATAAAAATGTTCACCTGGAACCTGTGTACACTTATTGATCAATGTCACCCCATAAAATTGGATTTTCTGAATAAAAAATTTTAAAAAGATTTTAAAAAAACATTATAGGTTTGCATAAAAATTGGCAAATTCTCAGAAGCCACTTTAGAAAACATGTCTAGATTTAGCATTTTATATGCCTTCTTTTGGATAACTGAATTCATGCTCCTAATGGGTTTTTGTTTTTTTTGTTTTTGTTTTTGTTTTTTTTTGCGAAACAGAGATAGGGACAGATAGGGACAGACAGACAGGAAGGGAGAGAAATGAGAAGCATCAGTTCTTTGTTGCAGCACCTTAGTTGTTCATTGATTGCTTTCTCATATGTGCCTTGACCTGGCGCTACAGCTGAGCCGGTGACCCCTTGCTCAAGCCAGCGACCATGAGCTCATGTCTCTGATCCCACACTCAAGCCGGCAATCCCATGCTCAAGCTGGTGGGCCTGAGCCCAAGCTGGTAACCTCGGGGTTTTGAACCTGGGTCCTCTCTGTCCCAGGCCAACACTCTATCCACTGTGCCACCACCTGGTCAGGCTAATAGTTTTACTTTCTCATACATTTCTTGAAATTTTATTATAGAATATGGCCTATTTTATAGGATCTTAGAAAATTATGATGTTAATTATTTTAAATTTTACCATGTCTTGAGAACATGATTTTCTTTAAATTTTTTTTTATTTTATTTATTCATTTTTAGAGAGGAGAGAGAGACAAAGAGGGAGAGAGAGAGGAGAGAGAGAGAGAGAGAGAGAGAGAGAAGGGGGAAGGAGCTGGAAGCATCAACTCCCATATGTGCCTTGACTGGGCAAGCCCAGGGTTTCAAACCGGCGACCTCAGCATTTCCAGGTCGACGCTTTATTCACTGCGCCACCACAGGTCAGGCATGATTTTCTTTAAAACATAAGTGCTAAAAGCTTGCTCTAATTGCCTTGTTTAGCATTTGATACAGAAATATAAATTCAGTCCGCCGAACTTCGGGGTCTTAACCATGCACCTTATGGCTAAATGTTGGATATAGAGCATATGAGAAGTACGGAGTAGAAAAGAAAATGTTTTTATCAAATATATATTCTGAAAATTCCATACTAGGTAATTTGTCCACTGGTAATAAAAGAAAGGGGTGCAGTGCAGAATGTCGTTGTCCCTCTCCCCCTGATGTGAATGAAGAGGCTAGTCCCAGATTTGGCTTTTGAACTATGTATGATTGGGGAGTTTACTCTCTAGTCAGTTGAAATTTCTGAGTATAGATAATACTGTCTATCCTGGATTTTTTCAAACAGAGGCATTTTAAGAATTAAATTTATTAAGCTAACTTAAAAATGAATATACATTTCAATTTATGCAAATTTGACATGAAATGCTCAAATTACTTTAAAAAGTCAATTGCAGTGCGATGAAGGAAGGTGAAAAAAGTTTATGCACACACACATATATACTGATTATATAAGGTAGGATGTGTTTGTATATATGTGGGTATGCATATATTCACCAAATGTTTCTTTATAGAACCAGCTCCTTAGAGCAGTGGTCCCCAACCCCTGGGCCTCGAACTGGTACCGGTCCATGGACCATTTGGTATCGGTCCGCAGAGAAAGAATAAATAACTTACATTATTTCTGTTTTATTTATATTTAAGTCTGAACGATGTTTTATTTTTAAAAAATGACCAGATTCCCTCTGTTACATCTATCTAAGACTCACTCTTGTTGCTTGTCTTGGTCATGTGATACATTTATCCATCCCACCCTAAAGGCCGGTCCGTGAAAATATTTTCTGACATTAAACCGGTCCGTGGCCCAAAAAAGGTTGGGGACCACTGCCTTAGAGCATCTAGAATGTAATTTCAGTCCAAAATGTGGTTCTAGTGTAAAGCATCCAAACAAAATACATGTAGGTATTAACTGTTTTTAAAAAGTTTTTTATGTTTTATTGAATATTCTTAATGCACTAAGATCTTAATAATGGTCATGACATTAACAGTCTATATAGTAATACACAGCTAGATACACTTGCTTATGCAATTGTGTATCTGAGTAGTGTTACTCATTTGATGAAAATGTCATATTTTTCCCCCACACAGTTAATTTTAGACCTAAATAAGACAGATTGAATACAAGTTTTATACTTAACTTTACTGGTAGACATTTTCTCCCCAGACTCCATGTTACCGATTTTAACAGTACCATCAATGACCTTCATGATATTCACAAAAGAGGTACAAAGTAGGTTATCTGATTGAGGAGTCAAGTTTGAAAATAATAATCTTTGTACTTTAGAACAATCCTTTTAAAATTATTTATTAATTTATTTAAATTGTATTTATTGGGGTGACATTCGTTTGCAAAACCATACAGGTGTCAAGTGTACACCTCAGTAAAACATCAACTACACTCTGCATCGTTGCCCAGAGCCCCAAGCAAAGTCTGTTTCTGTCCCCATTTTTTCCACCTTTGCCCACATACACCTAGCCCCCACCTCCGTTCCCTCTGGCCATCGCCACACTGTTGTCTGTGTCTATGTGTTATGTGTCTGTTTTTTGGTCAATCCCTTTGCCTTCTTTTTTTTTTTTTTTTTTATTTATTTATATAATTTTATTTTTTTAATGGGGTGACATCAATAAATCAGGATACATATATTCAAAGATAACAAGTCCAGGTTATCTTGTCGTTCAATTATGTTGCATACCCACCACCCAAAGTCAGATTGTCCTCTGTCACCTTCTATCTTGTTTTCTTTGTGCCCCTCCCCACCCCCTATCCCTCTCCCATTCCCCCCTCCCCCCCCGTAACCACCACACTCTTATAAATGTCTCTTAGTTTCACTATTATGTCCCACCTACGTATGGAATAATACAGTTCCTGTTTTTTTCTGATTTACTTATTTCGCTTCGTATCATGTTATCAAGATCCCACCATTTTGCTGTAAATGTTCCGATGTCATCATTTCTTATGGCTGAGTAGTATTCCATAGTGTATATGTGCCACATCTTCTTTATCCAGTCATCTATTGATGGGCTTTTTGGTTGTTTCCATGTCCTGGCCACTGTGAACAATGCTGCAATAAACATGGGGCTGCATGTGTCTTTACGTATCAATGTTTCTGAGTTTTTGGGATATATACCCAGTAGAGGGATTGCTGGGTCATAAGGTAGTTCTATTTTCAGTTTTTTGAGGAACCACCATACTTTCTTCCATAATGGTTGTACTACTTTACATTCCCACCAACAGTGTATGAGGGTTCCTTTTTCTCCACAGCCTCTCCAACATTTGCTGTTACCTGACTTGCTAATAACAGCTAATCGAACAGCTGTGAGGTGGTATCTCATTGCCGTTTTGATTTGCATTTCTCTAATAGCTAAAGAAGATGAGCATCTTTTCATATATCTGTTGGCCATTTGTATTTCTTCCTGGGAGAAGTGTCTATTCATATCCTCTTCCCATTTTTTTATTGGATTGTTTGTTTGTTTGTTGTTGAGTTTTATGAGTTCTTTGTATATTTTGGATATTAGGCCCTTATCTGAGCTGTCGTTTGAAAAAATCATTTCCCATTTAGTTGGCTTTCTGTTTATTTTGTTATCAGTTTCTCTTGCTGAGCAAAAACTTCTTAGTCTGATGTAGTCCCATTCATTAATTTTTGCCTTCACTTCTCTTGCCATTGGAGTCAAATTCATAAAATGCTCTTTAAAACCCAGGTCCCTGAGTTGAGTACCTATGTCTTCTTCTATGTACTTAATTGTTTCAGGTCTTATGTTTAGATCTTTGATCCATTTTGAGTTAATTTTTGTACAGGGGGAGAGACTGTAGTCCAGTTTCATTCTTTTGCATGTGGCTTTCCAGTTTTCCCAGCACCATTTATTGAAGAGGCTTTCTTTTCTCCATTGTGTGTTGTTGGCCCCTTTATCAAAAATTATTTGACTATATATATGTGGTTTTATTTCTGGACTTTCTATTCTGTTCCATTGGTCTGAGTGTCTATTTTTCTGCCAATACCATGCTGTTTTGATTGTCGTGGCCCTATAATAGAGTTTGAAGTCAGGTATTGAAATGCCCCCAGCTTCATTCTTTTTCTTTAGGATTGCTTTGGCTATTCGGGGTTTTTTATAGTTCCATATAAATCTGATGATTTTTTGCTCTATTTCTTTAAAAAATGTCATTGGAAGTTTGATGGGAATTGCATTAAATTTGTATATTGCTTTGGGTAATATAGCCATCTTGATTATATTTATTCTTCCTAGCCAAGAACAAGGTATATTCTTCCATCTCATTATATCTTTTTCGATTTCCCTTAACAATGGTTTATAGTTTTCATTATATAAGTCCTTTACATTCTTTGTTATGTTTATTCCTAAGTATTTTATTTTTTTTGTTGCAATCGTGAAGGGGATTGTTCTTTTGAGTTCCTTCTCAGTTGTTTCATTGTTGGCATATAGAAAGGCTATTGACTTCTGTATGTTAATTTTGTATCCTGCGACCTTACTGTATTGGCTTATTGTTTCTAGTAGTCTTTTTGTGGATTCTTTGGGGTTTTCGATGTATAGTATCATATCATCTGCAAAAAGTGATACCTTTACTTCTTCTTTTCCGATATGGATGCCTTTTATTTCTTTGTCTTGTCTGATTGCTCTGGCTAGAACCTCTAGTACCACATTAAATAAGAGTGGAGAGAGTGGACAACCCTGTCTTGTTCCTGATTTAAGGGGGAAAGCCTTCAGTTTAGTGCCATTTAATATGATGTTAGCTGATGGTTTATCATATATGGCCTTTATCATGTTGAGATATTTTCCTTCTATACCCATTTTGTTGAGAGTCTTAAACATAAAATTGTGTTGTATTTTATCGAAAGCCTTTTCTGCGTCTATTGATAAGATCATGTGGTTTTTGTTCTTTGTTTTGTTGATATGGTGTATTACATTAACCGTTTTACGTATGTTGAACCATCCTTGAGATTCTGGGATGAATCCCACTTGATCATGATGTATTATTTTTTTAATATGTTGTTGTATTCGATTTGCTAGTATTTTGTTTAGTATTTTAGCATCTGTATTCATTAGAGATATTGGTCTGTAGTTTTCTTTTTTTGTTCCATCCTTGCCTGGTTTTGGTATGAGGGTTATGTTGGCTTCGTAAAATGTGTTTGGAAGTATTGCTTCTTCTTCAATTTTTTGGAAGACTTTGAGTAGAATAGGAACCAAGTCTTCTTTGAATGTTTGATAAAATTCGCTGGTATAGCCGTCAGGGCCTGGACTTTTATTTTTGGGGAGGTTTTTAATGGTTTTTTCTATTTCTTCTCTACTAATAGGTCTGTTTAGGCTTTCTGCTTCTTCTTGACTCAGTCTAGGAAGGTTGTATTTTTCTAGGAATTTATCCATTTCTTCTAGGTTGTTGAATTTAGTGGCATAAAGTTTTTCATAGTATTCTACAATAATTCTTTGTATATCTACGGTGTCCGTGGTGATTTCTCCTCTTTCATTTTGGATTTTGTTTATATGAGTTCTTTCTCTTTTTTCCTTGGTAAGTCTTGCCAAGGGTTTGTCAATTTTGTTGATCTTTTCAAAGAACCAGCTCCTTGTTCTATTAATTTTTTCTATAGTTTTTCTGTTCTCTAATTCATTTATTTCTGCTCTGATTTTTATTATCTCCTTTCTTCGGCTGGTTTTGGGTTGTCTTTGTTCTTCTTTTTCTAGTTCCTTAAGGTGGGAAGTTAAGTGGTTCACTTGGGCTCTCTCTTGTTTGTTCATATATGCCTGAAGTGATATGAACTTCCCTCTTATCACTGCTTTTGCTGCATCCCATAGATTCTGATATGTCGTATTGTCATTTTCTTTAGTCTGTATATATCTTTTGATCTCTGCACTTATTTCTTCTTTGACCCATTCATTTTTTAAAAGTATGTTGTTTAGTTTCCACATTTTTGTGGGATTTTTTTCCTCTTTTTTGCAGTTGAATTCTAGTTTCAAGGCTTTATGATCAGAAAATATGCTTGGTACAACTTCAATTTTTCTGAATTTGCTGATGTTGTTTTTGTGGCCCAACATATGGTCAATTCTTGAGAATGATCCATGTACACTGGAGAAAAATGTATACTCAGTCACTTTGGGATGAAATGTCCTGTAGATGTCTATCATATCCAGGTGCTCTAGTGTTTTGTTTAAGGCCACTATGTCTTTGTTGATTCTCTGTTTGGATGACCGATCTAGAGCCGTCAGCGGTGTATTGAGGTCTCCAAGTATGATTGTATTTTTGTCAGTTTTTGTTTTAAGATCAATAAGTAGCTGTCTTATATATTTTGGTGCTCCTTGGTTTGGTGCATATATATTAAGAATTGTTATGTCTTCTTGATTCAGTGTCCCCTTAGCCATTATGAAATGGCCATTTTTGTCTCTGAGTACTTTTCCTGTCTTGTAGTCAGCATTATCCGATATGAGTATTGCTACACCTGCTTTTTTTTGGATGTTATTTGCTTGGAGTATTGTTTTCCAGCCTTTCACTTTGAATTTGTTTTTATCCTTGTTACTTAGATGAGTTTCCTGTAGGCAGCATACAGTTGGATTTTCTTTTTTAATCCATTCTGCTACTCTGTGCCTTTTTATTGGTGAGTTTAATCCGTTTACATTTAGTGTAATTATTGATACTTGTGGGTTCCCTATTGCCATTTTATATCTTGCTTTCTGTTAGTTTTGTGTCTTGTTTGATCCTTCTCTTTTGTTTTTCTATCTTTTGTTTTTATTTGGTTGTATTCCATACATCTTTCCACTGTTGCTATCTTTTTTATCTCATGTGCTTCTGTGGTGGTTTTTTCAATGGTGGTTACCTTTGAATAATGAAAAGGGTCCCTACCCTGTTCATTGTAGCGAACTATTTTGTGAGTACTTTTGCACTCCATCGTCCTTTGCTACTGTTAATCTCCATCTTCTCCCCCTCTTTCTTTTTGTTGTTGTCACAGTTTAAATTTGGTTTTATTGTGTTCTTCTTGGAGCTTTTACTTGTGGCTCTGTTTTTTTTTGTTCTTTGTATCTGATTGGAGAACCCCCTTTAGTAATTCCTGGAGTGGGGGTTTTCTGATGATAAATTCCCTCATCTTTTCTGTATCTGTGAATGTTTTTATTTCTCCTTCATATTTGAAGGATAGCTTTGATGGGTATAGTATTCGTGGCTGAAAGTTCCTCTCTTTCAGGACTTTAAATATTGGGGTCCATTCTCTTCTAGCTTGTAGAGTTTCTGCTGAGAAATCTGATGATAATCTAATGGGCCTTCCTTTATATGTTGTATTCTTCTGTTCCCTGGCTGCCTTGAGAATTTTTTCTTTGCTGTTGGTTTGTGTCAATTTCATTATGATATGCCTTGGAGTAGGTTTGTTGGGGTTAAGAAAACTTGGAGTTCTGTTTGCTTCTTGAACTTGAGGCTTTAGTTCTTTCCACAGGCTTGGGAAGTTCTCATCTATTATTTGTTTGAGTATGTTCTCCATTGCATTTTCTCTCTCTTCTCCCTCTGATATACCTATTATTCTTATGTTATTCTTTCTGATGGAGTCAGATAATTCTTGTAGGGCTATCTCATTTTTTTTAATTTTTGAGTCTCTTTCTTCTTCTCTCTGTTGTGCCTCAAGTTGCTTGTCTTCTATTTCACTAATCCTCTCTTCTATCTGACCTGTTCTATTAGCTAAGCTTGTTACTTCGTTTTTCAGCTCGTGAATTGAGTTTTTCATCTCTGTTTGATTTGTTTTTATAGTTTCAATTTCCTTGGACATATATTCTTTGTGTTCATTGAGTTGTTTTCTGAGCTCCCTAAATTGCCTTTCTGTGTTTTCTTGTATATCTCGGAGGATTTTTAGGATTTCTATCTTGAATTCTCTGTCATTTAGCTCCAAGGTTTCCAATATATTAAATTTTTTCTCCATAGATTTTTCCTCATCTAGCTGTGTTACCTCTCTTTCTTTTGTATCCATGATGTTCGATTTTCTCTTCCTTAATGGCATCTGAGGGTGGTTTTGTTGATAGTATTAATGAGATTTAATAAAGAATAAAAAGTTTAAAAAAATAATAAAAAAAAATCGAAAAAAGTTGTTTTTTTTAAAAAAAATTAATAATGTAATAAAGAAAAATAAAATAAAATAAAAATTAAAAAAAAAAAAAAAAAAGGAAATTATTCCCCCCCTCCTTTTTTCCTCTCCTCTCCTCTCCCCTCTTTCTTGATAAAATCTTGTGGTGGACTGTGAATTATAACAAACAATGCCTGTGATGGAGGGCCTGAATTGGGGAAAAGTAATAAAGGGGCAAAAAAAAAAAAAAAAAAAAAAAAAGAAAAAAGAAGAAAAAAAGAAAGAGCGTATGGACCCACAAAAAGCAAATAAGGAAAAAATTTGGGTCAAGAATAAAATGATTTGCTTTTAGGTGTTGGTTGTCTAAGAGTTATGATGAGAGGATTAAGAGGACAACGGGGGGACAAATTAAAAAATTACTATTGTATTTAGTGGAACAAGAACTAGATAATATGGAGAGCCAGGGATGGGAGCACTGCTAGTGAGTTAAAAAGGTGAAGTAAAACCCCCCCAGAATGCCACAAACATAAGTTTGAGTCCCAGATAAGATAATTTGTTTGTTATTGAGGTTTGAGTGAGAGGAGATGTAAAGGAGAAAGGAAGAAACTAATATAGAGGGAGAAAAGAAAGAGAGAGAGAGAAAAAAAAGAGGGAACCACTAAAAGAAGAAAAAAGAAAGGAGAGAGAGAGAGAGAGTTAAGGGTTTTGGAGTGCAACCCTCATAGAGAGAAAGGAAGAGAAGAGAAAAGATAATGGGAGATGTAACACTTATGGGTAGTGTAGTTCAAGGAGAGGAGAGAGTAAGACCGGTAGAGAGTTAATCGGCCAAATTGGAGGAGGAAAAAAAAAGTATCAAGAATGAAGATAAGAGAAACAAACGAACAAATATAATAAAATGGGATAGGTTATAAAGTCTGCAGATTATTCTTGATTTTGAGAGGTTATCTTCTTGCTTTTTCTTTTCTCTCCCTCTTCCTGGTCGGTGACTCTGTACCCCGGGTTTTGCCCCTTTGCCACGCTCAGGTGGAGGTTTGCAGTTGATAAGTCTCTATGGCAATATCATGTATTGTGCTTTAGTCTTGTTGGCAGTCTAGGCTATTAGCATTTATAGGCTCCGACAGTGAGAGAGTCCGTGTTTCTAGAGCCTTTCTCCTAGTCTTTCCTTCCTCAATTAGTAGCCTGATAATCCAGCTATGGGGTTGCTGCTGCCTCTGCCTGGATAGTAAGAGGCTCAAAGAGCTGGCAACTCCCCACTCTATTTCCACTCAGCACAGGGCTCTGGGTAAGGCTCAGTCAGTCAGAGCTGCTAGCATAATCAGGTGGGCTTTCCGGCCATTCAAAGACCTCTGGCTCTGCCACTCTGTCCGGTAACACAAGCGCGTGTCCACTTCCGGGGCGCTTGGAGGAAACGCTCACTCACTGGCTGCGCGCGCAGACCAGGATATCCGGCCAGCAGTCTCACGCTCTGAGTGAAACCCCCAACCGCAGGGAAAAGTTGCAGCGTTGGAATTGAGTCTCGCTCCGTCCCTGTGCGCGGCTTTTGCAAGGCGCTGGGGCGGCCCGAGATTCCGCTTTGGCCCACACAAAGGCCCCTGACTCTGCCCCTCTGTGCGATAACACGGGCGCGCACTGCCGAGGCACTCGGAGGAATCGCTCACTCCTTATCTGCGCGCGCAAACCAGGATATGAGGCCGGCCGCTTTCCCTCTGAGTGAAACACCCTCCAGTACGGAAAATCTCCACCGTTGGAATTAGTTCTCACTCCCTCCCGTGCGTGGCTTTCCCAGGGCGCTGGGGCTGCCCAGAGACTCTGCCCTCGGCCCACAGAAAGGCCTCTGACCCTGCCTCTCCGTGAGGCAACACGGGCACTGACTCCCGGGGCCTAGGAAGAAATCTCTCGCCCACCAACTGCGCACCAGCCAGGAGACCGGGCAAAATGGCCGCGCCGCTTGTCTTTCTTTGTTTGGGTTTGGCGCGAGTGTTAGCTTGTATTGCCCGGGTTGCCACAGGATCAGATTTTCCTCGGCTTGGATCTCCGTGCCACAGCCTGGTTCGGCCGTTTGTTTCGCGGCCTGGATGTATTCACCCCCTTTGCCAGCCTCAGTTTCTATATTCACAGTTACCAGAGAAAGCCGCCCTGTTTAGGTTAGTGAGGAAGGCGGAGCATTTCTTACTCCCTAATTCCTTCGGGGTTTGGTTATATATTTAGCCAATTTTTCACTCAATCATACCTTTGGGTGTATTGCGAAGCATCTGGAAGCTCCAAGTATAGGTTTTTCTGTTTCTGGTTGAAGATCTTGTTGAGTTTTGGGGGAGATTTATCGGTATCGCTTCCTACCCCGCCATTACTCTGACGTCATCCTCCAATCCCTTTGCCTTCTTTTAACCAATCCCTGAACCCCCCTCCTCTTTGACAGCTGTCAGTCTTGGCCATGTTATCCATGCTTCTCTATTTCATCAGTTCATTTTGTTCATTAGATTCCACATATAAGTGAAATCATATGGTATTTGTCTTTCTCTGACTAGCTTATTTTACTTAGCATGATAATCTCCAGGTTCATCTATGCTGTCATAGATGAATCTCCAGGTTCATCTATGCTTCCTTTTTATTGCAGTGTAGTATTCCGTTGTATAAATGTACCACAGCTTTTATATCCACTTACCTACTTCTGGGCACTTGGGCTGTTTCCATTTCTTGACTATTGTAGATAATGCTGCATGACATAGAGGTACATAGATTCTTTTGACTTAGTGTTTCAGGTTTCTTAGGATATATTCCTAGAAGTGGGATCACTGGGTCAAAAGTTTAGTTCCATTTAACATTTTTTGAAGTAACTCCATACTGTTTTCCACAGTGCTGCACCAGTCTGCATTCCTACCAACAGTGCACAAATGTTCCCTTTTCTCTACATCCTCACCCTTACTTGTTGTTTGTTGATTTATTTATAATAAACATTATGGAGGTGTGAGGTGTTATCTCATGGTGGTTTTATTTTTAATTTCTCTGATAATTAGTGTCATTGAACATTTTTTATATATCTGTTGGCCATTATATGTCCTCTTTGGAGAAGTGTCTATTCATGGTCCTTTGCCCATTTTAAAATTAGATTGTTTGTTTTCCTGATGTTGAGTTGTATAAGCTTTTTATATATTTTGGAAATTAACCCCTTACCAGATATATCATTGGCAAATATGTTCAGTGGGTCCCTTTTCATTTTGTTGATGGTTTTCTTTTAGTTTAGTGTTTTTCATTTATTTGTTTTTGTTTTTGTTTTTTTTGTTACTCTTGCCCAAGGAGATATATCAGAAAAAATATTGCTACGAGAGATGCCTGAGATTTTACTGCCTATATTTTCTTCTAGGGTTTCTATGGTTTCAGGACTTACATTTAAGACTTTTATTCGTTTCAGTTTATTCTTTTGTGTGGTGTAAGGATGTGGTCTAGTTTAATTTTTTTGCACGTACCTGTCCAGTTTTCCCAACACCATTTATCAAAGAGACTGTCTTCAGTGTTTTTCAACCCCAGGCCCCAGACTGTTGGTGGTGTGCCAGAAGTTTACCACCCTGATGTTGTGTTAGGTGGTTAACTCTTTCATGGAGTAGCACAAAATATGTGGCAGATTGCCACCAGTCAATGGGCCAGTGGTTGTAAAACACTGCTTTACTCCATCCATTGTGTGCTCTTGCCTCCTTTGTCAAATATTAGTTGACTATAAAGGCATGGGTTTATTTTGGGCTTCTCTGTTCTCTTCCACTGATCTATATGCCTGTTTTTATGCTGGTAGCAGGCTGCTTTGATTATAATGGCCTTATAGTATAGTTTGATATTAGATTATTTGATCTAATATCAGCTTTGTTCTTCTTTCTCAAGATTGCTGAGGCTATTCAAGTCTTTTGTGGTGCCATATAAATTTTTGTAATATTTGTTTCAGATCTGAGAAATATGCCATTTGTATTTTAATAGGAATTTGTGTTGAATAGATTGCTTTGGGTTATATGGACATTTAAAAAAACTTTACTGATTTTTTTTTTATAGAGAGAGAGGGAAAGAGAGACAAAGATAGGAAGATTGATGTGTTGTTCCATTTAGTTGTACATTCATCGGTATCCTCTTGTTTGTACCCTGACCCAGGATTTAACCTCCAACCTTGGTAAATTGGAGATGACGCTGTAAACAATTGAGCTACCCAACTAGGGCTAGTAGTATGGACATTTTAATGATGTTAATTTTTCCTATTCATGAACACAGCATATGCTCCCATTTATTTGTATCTTCCTCAGTTTCTTTCTTCAATATTCTATAATTTTCTGAGTATAGGTTTTTTACCTCCTTGGTTAAATTTATTCCTGGGTGCCTTATTATTATTATTGTTGTTGTTGCAGTAATAAATGGGAGTGTTTTCTTAATATTATTTTTTGAGAGTTCATTATTGGTGTATAGAAATGCCACTATTTCTAAATATTAATTTTGTATCCTATTTTGCCAAATTTATTTATTAGATCTAGTAGTTTTTTGGTGGAGACTTTCAGGTCAATATGGTGTCATCTGAGATAATGACAGTTTTACTTCCTTTACAATTTGGATACCTTTGTCTGATTGCTGTGGCTAAGATGTCCAGTACTACATTGAATAAGAATGGTGAAAGCAAACATCCTTTTCTTATTCCTGTTCTTAAGAGAAATGCTTTTAGTTTTTGCCTGTTGAATATGATGTTGGCTGTGGGTTTGTCATACGTGGTCTTTAGTATGTTGAGGTCTGTTCCCTCTGTTCCCACTGTGCTGAAGGTTTTTATCCTAAATGGGTGCTGTATATTATCAAATGCTTTTTATGCACCTGTTGATATAATCAGTGATGTTTATCCTTCATTTTTTTTATGTGGTATATCACATTAATTAATTTGTGGATATTGTACCAACCTTGCATCCCTGGAATAAATCCCCCTTGGTTGTTTATATATATTTTTGTATTTTTTTTTAAGTGAGAAGCCGGGAGGCAGAAAGACTCCTACATGTGCCTGACCAGGATCCTCCCAGCAAGTCCACTAGGGGCCAGTGCTCTTGCCATCTGGGGCTATTGCTCCGTTGCAACCAGCGCCATTTTTTAGTGCCTGACACAGAGGCCATGGAGGCATCCTCAGTGCCTAGTGCCAACTTACTCCAGTGGAGCCATGGCAGCAGGAGAGGAAGAGAGTGATAGAGAGAGAGAAAGGAGGGGAGCTAGAGTGGAGAAGCAGATGATCGCTTCTCTGTGTGCCCTGACTGGGAATTGAACCTGGGAAATCCACACACTGGGCGGATGCACTACCACTGAGCCGATCTGCCAGGGCCATGATTTTATGATTTTTTTAATGTATTGCTGGATCTGTTTTAATATTTTGTTGACTTTAGCATCTATGTTCATCATGGATATTGACCTATAATTTTTCTTCTTTGTAGTGTCTTTATCTGATTTTGGAATTAGGATGATGCAGGCCTCGTAAAAAAAGCTTGGAAGTCTTCCCTTTTCTTGAATTTTTTGGAATAGCTTGAGAAGGGCAGGTGTTAGTTCTCCATTGAATGTTTGGTAAAATTTACCTGTGAAACCATTTGGTCCAAGACTTTGTGCTTTAGAATAATTGTTAAAACACATTTATTGTGTGTCCTGCTCATAAATGGTCAATTAAGTTTTGTTTATAAAAGTAACAGAGCAAGAAAATAATTTACTTTATACGTATTCAAAACAGAACTCATCTATTCTCTCCAGGGTTCCATGGTCCAACCAAATAGGTGTAAAAAAAAAGTATGTTTTCTTATTTTGGTTCCTGTGTTTTAATAACCAGAGGAAACCCTTTGTTGCTTTCATCTTGGTTTCAATATAGTACTTATCAATAGCCTTCCCTCCTCTGAATTAGAATGTGGCCTCCAATTGGAGCACCCTGTGGGACTGCAGCTGACACAGCCCAGGCCCTCCGTGACACCCACACATGCGCAGCCCTTGGGCTTGTCCTCCAATGCTGATGCACGCTGTACCTCCCACCCCACGCCCGTCGTGCCCCAGATGGCTTCCATCCAAAAATGACCATATTTAATAGTTTTGTTATAGATGGATATAGATATAAAAATAAATTATTTATTTTGCAAAACAAAAAGGCAGTGTCATGCTAACCACCTGCCTCAATTTGTAAAAAGTTTGTAATTTCAGAGGAACAAAAGCCATCACATCTTTTAACTCTCCTAACTAACATTGACATTGTAAAAAGTAACATTTACTAATCCCTCATATTACCCAATTTTGTGCATTAAAGTTAAATTTCAGCTTCCCAAGGAAATTTAATGTCTGTATTTTATGGGTGCTATATTTCTGTTGTAATGCACCATATTTTACTATTCCACTTATCTGTTTTCTAGGGCTGCTGTGACAAAGAGCCATAAGCAGGTGGTATAAAACACAGAAATTTTGTTTGTATTGTCTCAGAGTTCTGGAGGCCAGATGGCTGAAATCCCTGGCCGGCTGGTCCCTTCTTGGGCGATGCGGGAGGGTGCCTTCCAGGCCCCTCTCTTGGGTCTGTGGGTGTCCTCCTCCTCCTGTGTTGTCCCTCACAGCCCTTCCTCTATGCATGTCTGTCTCTGTGTCCAACTTTCCTCTTTTTATAGGGACACCAGTCATATTTGATTAGGACCCATACTGATGACCTTACTTTAACTTGATTACCTTTGTAAAGACCCTGTCTCCTGTTATGATCACATTCTAAGGTCTTGGGGGTTGGGATTCCAACATGTGATTGGGGAGGGGGATGATGCACAATTCAAGCCATAACAGTAACCATTGTTTTATATTTGATGAACAAAAGTGCTTCCCTGATAGGATTAAAGGAACTGAATTATCTTTTAAGATATAATAACTCAGTTAATTTTCATGAGGTTTCTGAGTGATAGAGTGTGTGTAAGAATAAAACATTATGACTATTATTGAATTTTTAAATGCCAGCATTACTTTTTAAGATGCCCGAGAGGACCTGAAATGAATGAATTCATTTTGGGGGGTTATTATTTTATTTCCACAGCTAGTGTTTAGAAGATTTACTAGACTAACATGCAAGCATGAATACATTGTATTATCTAAAATGCCTTTAGCATACCACTTACATTTGTCTAGGGGAGTTCATTAAATCCAGATTTTGAGTAAGCTTCCACAAGTAATTCATCATGGATGAAAGGCAGTTACATCCCACAAGCACTTCCTTTTGCTTATCCTGAGTGTTTTTGTTGTTATTATTATTACCTTTTTGCATCTGAGATAAGTGTGTTGAGAATTTCATCTAAAGTTTAATACACTGCAATCATGTTTTCTTCTAATGTACACATCACTATGGAACCAGAATTCTCAGATATTATATATCAACTTTATATATCAGTTGTAAGAGACATAGTAAAGTGCAATAATTTCCAGAGATTGTAGAAGCAGTAGCATTAAATATTAAACATTTAAATGAGGAAGCACTGATTAATTCATAATATTCTGAGCAGCTCATGAATGTTTAATACCTATATCTTGCCTTGATTGTATATTATTTAACTGGAACCGTGGTCACTGTAGGACTACTTAGTTACCATTTGTACTTGCAGGCCCAGTTTACAAAATGATTTATTTTATTTTAGGTAAGTATTATTTTGAACTTCTCATCATATTTTCACTGTTTCCTAAGCTAGAGCTTAATGAAAAAATTAAAGGTTAATAATACCTGTTAAATATTATAAACCATAATTATCTTTAAAAGTAATAGTTGAGGTTAAGTTTCTATAGTCTTAATAAAGTGAAAGTTCCTTAGTGTGCCTTGATTTTTTTTTTTTTTTGTATTTTTTGTATTTTTCTGAAGCTGGAAACGGGGAGAGACAGTCAGACAGACTCCCGCATGCGCCTGACCGGGATCCACCCGGCACGCCCACCAGGGGCGAAGCTCTGCCCACCAGGGGGCGATGCTCTGCCCCTCCGGGGCATCGCTCTGCCGCGACCAGAGCCACTCAGCGCCTGGGGCAGAGGCCAAGGAGCCATCCCCAGCGCCCGGGCCATTTTTGCTCCAATGGAGCCTTGGCTGCGGGAGGGGAAGAGAGAGACAGAGAGGAAGGAGGGGGTGGGGGTGGAGAAGCAAATGGGCGCTTCTCCTATGTGCCCTGGCTGGGAATCGAACCCGGGTCCCCTGCACGCCAGGCCAACGCTCTACCGCTGAGCCAACCAGCCAGGGCCAGTGTGCCTTGATTTTAATTTTAGGTGCTCTTTTATTTTTTCAGTAGATACTATTCGGAATCTGTTATGTGCTGAGCACTGGGATAAGAGTCAGCAATGCAAAAGATATTGTCATGCTTCACGAAGCTTATGGTTTATTGAGATGTTTAGAGATTGAACAAGTAATTACTCAAACAATTGATTATTGGTATTTACAATATAATAAGTGCTAAGCAGGAGGTATGAGATTTTGTGGTAATATTTCATGGAACTTGCAATCTGGTTGGGGGGATTAAGGAAGCTTCCTTGAGGAAAAGCAATTATGATAATGACTTGTAGGCTGAGGAACTTTTGGACAGGAGAAGGGCTGGAAGAAAAGCATTCTGGGTAACGGGACCACACACAGAAGCCTTGAGGTCCATGAGTCTTTGGAAGGGGGGTAAGCTGAATCAGGTTTGAAGTCCAAAGTAATATTACAAGATGAGAACTGCTTTTCTCTAAGTAGAATCAGACCTATGATTTCAGTCTGTAATAATGCATTGTGACTATTCATGGTCAATACTGACTGAGGTGAAGGAATAACAGTACAAGTTTGTTTTGCAGGATTAGAGGTGGGAGAAGCACTTTCTCACACAGTTTTGCCCTGCTGTACTTTCCCTTGGTCAGTCTTTCAAAAATTCTCCCACCATCCTGTAAGTTCCTAATATTGGAAAGTATAGTTCAGAGATGTTTGCTATTTGCTGCTTGTCTTCTCTTTCTCTGACTGTGCCTAACTGTTATATGTTATAGTTCTTGTAATTCCCTTTTTAGGATGAACTAGCGGTACTGTCAGCTGGAGCTAAAAGGGGATCAAAGGTTTTTAAAAAAATACCTGGGGGCTGGTGACTTTGACTTCTCAGGAACAACCAGGAAGGACTTACCCTCCAGTGGCTTTAGTGGAGAAGGTATAGGGGGCTGTGGTCCCAAACTGAAACAGGCCCAGGGCTGTTTCCAGCATCTGAAGCAGGCCTTGTGAGGGCCTTCAGTGTTTGCTCACATTGGAGTCTGCAGACCCCATGGGTGAGTAGCTAAAGGACCCACTATGGGCCTCCTTGACCCCTGAAAGTCAATTCAGAACATTACGTGAGAACCTGCAAATTGCTATGAGTTTCATCTTCAGGAGATAGAGGCATATCTGCACCACATCTGGCTTCCTAAGTCCTCACTTGCAAGATGGGCACTAAAGTGTCCTTTATTTTTTCAGCCTTGAAGAGTGTCACCACAGTGAGAATTCAGTTGGTTCTTTGGTGGTCATGATATAATCAAATAGTGTATTAAATCCTGAATTAAATCACCCTAACTTGAACTGGACTTGGCAGTTTCTAAGTCTTGTTCTGCTACCCCTTGGTAGATGTCCAACCATAGTACTTATCCCTGGAGAACATGGGTTCAGAGCCTGCACCCAGTCAGTGCTCAGTGAAGTCAGAGGTGTGGCCCGAGCATCCCAGGCCCTGTCCACCCACTGTCTGCCACCCTCTTATAACTCTTAACGGAAAAATCAGAGTTAGTACTAAGGTTATTAATAAGAATAGCTACCACAATTAGTAATAGTACTGCAGGGTCGATGGTCTAACAGTATTTTCTCCAATCTCTTGCAGTAAGAGTTCCTCCAGTTTCTGGAGGCAGTTGGTCCATCCCAAGTATTCCAGTGCCTATGATGGCAAGCCCCATGGCAGCCACTGAATTCCCAGGGACTGGTCTTGGCCAGTCTGTGCCACAGAATCCTTAAACCAGACTGACCAGGTCCAATATTATCTTGCCATCCAGAAAGGCTTCCAAATTTTAAGGAAGATATTGTAATTGGAAATGGCGAGGAAATTAGTAATGGTGGTCAGAATGGAAATGCATTTCTGGCTCAGGGCACCTTTCACAGTTTTAATCCAAGTGATCAATGCCTTGTCTTATCCCCAGCTTGGTACCCACCCCTCTAACATCTATCATGACCTCGGTGAAAGCTGTCTTCTCTCTACTAAGAGAGAATCTTTTCTCTTTTGAAAGGGGAATATGAGGATTGGAATGGTGTGATCCTTTTTAACTCATGACATATTTATTGTATTCAATTTAAGAGAAAGTCATTATCATAAATAAATAATGTTAAGCATGCAGTTGTTATGGCCATGTCTGTACAGTGATACTGAAAATGTAAACGTGTTTCTTTGAGCTTTTTTCTCAAAACAACAACAGTTGCTGTTTCTGTTAATTAAGAGACAAAGCAATAGTTTTCCAACTTTAGTACTTTTAAGAATTGTTTGGAATACCTATTAAATGTGCAGATTTCCCATGTCATTTTCTCTGTCATTCTATTTTCTTAGATCAGGGGTTGAGAGAGCCATAAATGCCACATATTTTAAAATGTAATTCCGTGATGTAAAGCCATATAACGACCCGTGTATGTTACACATTATCCAATAAAAATTTGGTGTTGTCCCGGAGGACAGCTGTGATTGGCTCCAGCCACCTGCAACCATGAACATGAGCGGTAGGAAATGAGTGGATTGTAATACATGAAAATGTTTTATATTTTTAACGGTGTTATTTTTTTTTATTAAAGATTTGTCTGTGAGCCAGATGCAGCCATCAAAAGGGCCACATCTGGCTCATGGGCCATAGGTTCCTGACCCCTGTCTTAGGTCTTCAGTAGAGTGTTGAAAATCTGCATTACTACCAAGTTTCCTAGGTGATTGTTATCTAGGAGTATTCTGTATTTTGAGAATCATTGGATTAGGAAATGTGTTCCTTAGTAAATCTAGTTTTTGCTTTTTAGAAAAGATGTCAATGTGAGGGTGAGGGGCCTTGACCCCTGTATAGTAGAAAATTCACGTAAAATTTTTGACCCCCTCAAAACTTAAATATAGTTGTCCCTTGGTATCTGCAAGGGATTAGTTCCAGGACCTCTGAGAATTCCAGATCTGCAGATGCTCAACTCCCTTATACAAAATGATGTTGAGCAGTATGTACAGTTGGCCCTCCACATCTGAGGATTCCCAGTCATGGATCGAAAATACTGTTCTTGATCAATGGTTGGTTGAATATGTGGATGCAGAACCTGGAAACACAGAGGGAAAAGTGTATGTTTATTGGGGGAAAAAAACACATATAAGTGGGTCCATGCAATTTAAACTCATGTTGTCCAGGGGTTGACAGTATTTTAAATTAAGATGTGCACACATCAGCTTTACTTAAAGAGAAATTCCTGCCTGGTATGTTTTTTCTCTCTGTCCCAGTGACTTAGTATTCTGTCAATCCTTGAAACAGTGTGATGGCATCACCAGTAGACTCATAGCTTCAGTTGTAACTTACTAGCCTCAAAAAAGTTATGAACTCTTTGATTATCAAAGAAGTATTGAACAACTGTTCTTTGATTTAATTTGTAATCATATATATATATGCCTGGAACAAAATGATTTTTGGATAATGGTATTTCAAGCAACTTTATCTTCTTTTCAAAAACATTTGTTAAAATTTTAAAAGTTTAGAATGAGTAGGCATTACATTTATAAATAAAAAAAGCATAATTTAGTTTTAATAAGTGAAAAATAGCTTACATCTGGCTAGGTATGGTTGGAGATAGAAACTAAAAATAATCAACAGAATAAAAAAGAAAGGCATTCCAGGTAAGGAAAAAATCAATTAGCTCTGAGTCTCCCTCCCCTCCCCTCCCCTCCCCTCCCCTCCCCTCCCTTTCATTTCAATTAAAAGGAAAGAAACAGCTTGAATTCTTCTGTGCCCTTTGGACAATCCTGACAACTTGTATTTGTCTTAATATGTACCACAGTGTCAAAAAGCATTTTAGCTACTTTAAAGGAAACAGAGGAGGGCCTTGGATTTATGGTCAGAGTAAATTCAGTAGAAATGTCAGTATGTTTTTCTCTTTTTCATCTGTAAGAAAACTCTCACCAGGTGAGGGTTACAGGGATCTGGTCTCTTCTGACAGGATAGTTTGAACTGGTAGTGTGGGGGCAGGAAGGGGAGGGGCGGTGACCAAGGGAGCAGTGTCATCCAGGGAGGAAGAGCTGGGCCTTGAATGTTTGTGGAGTAGAAGCTAATTTTGATTCATTTTGACCTTTGGAGAAAGAGGTTATTAATTTAGCAATGAAGTTTCCTGGCTAGAACTGATGCCAAGCATCCATCAAGGTATAGATAACAGGCAAAAATGTAACAAAGGAAGGAAGTGTTACCTACAGCTGATATCCTGTAATATTACTTTATTAAAAGAGTCAGCTGTGGAAATTTTTGGTGTCAGATGATCTCTAAATTCATTATCTAATCTATCACGCAGCTATCTACCACCAAATTAGGTGATTTATTGAACCTGGACACAAATTAAAGCAATTTGGTTATCCTTTAGGTTTAAAATCTGTTTATCGTATCAGGGGTCAGATGAGAGTTTGCCTCCGAGTGCTCCCTGGTGGGCCCTACAACTTGACGGGGTGCTGTAGGGAATGAGAGCTCGGGCCCACACAAGGGAAGGGAGATGAGTGTGGAAACTGTGGCAGCTTCAGGTAAGCAGTGATCATTGTGAGGCAGGAGGTTGATAACAGGAGCTCAGTATCCTCTCCAAATTGGTGTTTTTAGTGATTGCTTTCAACAACCTCATTCTCAGAAAGAATTAAGTCCTGTTTAATTGTAGTTTTATAGGGAAAATAATGAATGTTTTGAACACACAACATGTTCCAGAGAGTGTTCTAAAAAATCATATAAATCATCTCATTTAGTTCCTGTTGTTCCATTTTGCTTTTTAGATTTTCCTTTTTGCTTTCTAGATTGGCCTTTCTTCAACTTTAATAAATTACCAAGTCAAATACTGGGAAGATTAAAATCTTTTGTTTCTGTAATTTCCTTCCATATTTTTGGACTGGGTATTTGTACAGAACGTAATACATTAAACTTTAACAGTATTTATTATGCCTAAATAAAAATAAATAATAGCATAATTGTATAGTGTTGGGCAGATAAAATATATTATGCTCACTTTGTTAAAGATGGCACTGCTCACATGGAAGCCGTCGCCCAGGCGATATTAATGTGTGTTGGGGGCGGGCTGTGGGCAGGCAGGATCCTTGTAGTCTGGGGCTTGGTTTTGGGATTAAGCCTTTCCCACCCTTTTTGATGTGGGGTGGTATAATCCCATCATGCCTCAGATAAGTGATTTTGCATTAGAGACTTCCCTATTTTGTATATTGGATTAAAGGTTTTGGTTTCTACACTATAAAATGGGGGCAGAACAGGAGCTTGCCCTCTTAGTTCCTGAGATTAGCATTAGAGAGGAGAGCAGAGATGTGAGCAGAGAAAGGCCACGTGGAGGAGGCCAGGAGAAGCAGCCAAGATGGCAGAGTGTTGAGTGAGAAGCCAGTTAGTGAAGAGTTTGTGCAGGGAGAAGGAAGGAGATGGGGAACAGAGGTGAATAAAATCTGGTGAGCTAGAAACCTTTGATTCTAGGAAACTCGGATAAGTCAGTAGCTTTGTGAGAACTGAATGTGAGTGTGTTTTGGAGCCCAGTGTGTGTTTTTACCTGCCCGCTGGGTGCAAGCTAGGATTAAAGAAGATGGCCTGTCAGTTTTTGGCTCCGTTATTTCTTTACCGACTGTCCGAATCCAATGCGAACCTGCATGGGCCAGGCAGCTGTGATGGTGGCCCTGGCCACTGGCTTTACATAGCTTATTGAATTTCCACAAACTGAACTTACCTTTGTTACCTTTACCCAGATCAACAAGCAGAGCCTTTGTAAATATAGTTTTATATAGAACTGGATCCTGCTGTTACTTGGAGTTTGGCACCCTGCTTTTTCCATTTAGCATTTTATTGGCAAATATTCCCCATGTTACTACATATTTCTCAAAAACCAAGATTTTTAGGTCTTGGCTGGTTGGCTCAGTGGTAGAATGTTGGCCTGTATGTGGATGACCCGGGTTTGATTCCCAGCCAGCACACACAGAAGTGCCCATCTGATTCTCTACCCTTCCTCTTCTCCTATCCCTCTGTCTCTCTCTTCCCCTCCCGCAGCCTAGGGTCCATTGGAGCAAAGTTGGCCCGGGCACTGAGGATGGCTCCATGGCCTCTACCTCAGGTGCTAGAATGGCTCTGGTTGCAACAGAACAATACCCCAGATGGGCGGAGCATCGCCCCCTAGTGGGCTTGCTGGGTGGTCCTGGTTGGGCACATGCAGGAGTCTGTCTCTCTGCCTCCCTTTTCACTTCAGAAAAATACAAAAAAAAACCCAAACAAACAAAAACCCAAGATTTTTAGTGGCTGCATGATAGATCTTCAAGTGGGTATATAATAATTTATATAACTATTATTTTAATATGGATGTGTAGACTGTTTCAGTTTTTCATTATTATAAATAGCATTGTAGATTACAGTATTGAACATAAATCTCTGACTGCTCCTTTGATTACTTCCTTATAATACATTTCTAGAAGTGTAATTGCTAGATTAAAGAGCATGAATATTTTATTTTATTCATTTATTTTTTTACAGAGACAGAGAGAGTCAGAGAGAAGGACAGATAGGGATAGACAGACAGGAGGGGAGATGAGAAGCATCAATTCTTTGTTGCAGCTCCTTAGTAGTTCAGTGATTGCTTTCTCATATGTACCTTGACTGGGAGGTTGCAGCAGAGCAAGTGACCCCTTGTTCAAGCCAGTGACCTTTGAGCTCAAGCCAGCAATCCTGTGCTCAAGCTGGCAACCTCAGGGTTTTGAACCTGGGTTTTCTGCACCCCAGTCCAATGCTCTATCCACTGTGCCACTGCCTGGTCAGGCAAGCATGAATATTTTAATGCTCTTGATAGATATTGACAAATTACTCCACGGAATGGCTATGCCAATCCTCCAGAGTTAGTGAGTGCCCACCTTTCTATTCTCTCTGAGTGTGTGTGGGGAGGGGAGGGGAGTGCCTTCTTGATAGAGAAAAATTGGTGATTTGTCCACTGTTTGGATATTATTTTTTTGTTATTAGTAAGATTAATGTTTTCATATGCTTATTAAACATACTTAATTATTTTTGTATTTATTTAGAAATTAATATAAAACTAAAAAATTACTTCTTACTTGGTTTTTAAATGTTTTTTTTGGGGGGGGGCACAAAAACATAAACCTTTAGGAGAATGTCTTTTTTTAGCTCATAAAAATTTGGGAAAGTGATGCAATAAGTTTTTCATTTACAGATGCTTTTTCAAAGCATACATAAAACTAGTTTTTGAGAAAAATATGTGTCTATTTCTGAAATTTAAGGAGAATTGTAAATAAAATAGAAATTTAAATTATACAAATCAAAAGGCTCTTCCCCCTTTGGTACTGCTAATGTTTTATTTCTTATAATTTTTTTAAGTGGAGCAGCATTGGTTAATAACGCTTAAGGTTTCAGTTGTACAACATAGTAATTTGTCATCTGTATACTCTATAGCGTGCTTACCACCAAAAGTATAGTTTTCACTCATCACCATATATGTGACCCCCTTTATCCATTTCACCCTCCTCTCTTTCCCTTTGGTAACCACCAGTCTGCCTGTGTCAATGAGCTTGTTTTATTTTGTCCAAAGGTTTAGCTGTTGGCTATTCAATACATGAAGAATTTATGGTATTAAGGTTATCAGGTTTTAAAGATATATTTGATTTTTTTGTTACCATATCTGAGAGACATAAAATATAGGAAGTTTTATAATTTTAGGAACTGGAGATTTTCTAAAGTAGCTTTTGCATGAAGGCCATAGAATTTTAATAAAATAAGAAGGAATTCATTCACAAAAATGAGGATAAGGTGGGAGGTCATTTTTTCTTGTCAGATGTATCTTCATTCACTTCTGGTTCTGTTCTGAACCTGGTTACTGAGCGGAGACTGTTGGCACGGCAGACAGTGCTGTGCTTTTTGTGATGTGACAAGTACCGTGCAATTCTGAGCCTGTTAGTATTAGGCGTTTTAACATGTGTGCGTTAATCCCTATGTTAGAATATGTTAGAATTCTGATCTCCAGATGCTACAAGCATTAAGCCATTTTCCCCTCTTTTGGAAATAAATTTTCCAGAATAGTCTCTGCACCTCAGGGTACCTCACTGTCAGCTTTGAACTTTACCTGTTGTTTATTTGTTCTATGTTAAGGGCAGAGATGGTTTTTATGATTGGAAGGGACCTTAGAAATCATATAGTCTTTTAGATTCTCAAACCTCTGGAAGGAGGTCAAAGCAAGAATATTGTAGTTGTAAACTGAATGATCATATGGAAAGATGGGGTAGGTTTACCTGCCAAATTTGCTGATGGGAATAGATTTTTTACCAGGCATAGGGGAGTGTATGTGTGTATGTGTGTCTGTAAGTCTGTACGAATGTTTCCAGTAAAGGAAACAGCAAGTACACAGATTCTGTGATGGAAGGAAGTGTGGTTGGAACAGGTAAGGAGGATCTATAGTGTTTAAGATGATGCTGAACATTTTAAGCAAAAGTTTGTTGGCCATTGTTAATGCTTTTGACTTATATCCAAAGAATAAAGAGAAGTTTTAAACTGGAGGTATAAATGGGAAGGGAGGGTCCCATGATCAGATCTACCTTTGAAAAGACCACTCCAGCAACTATGTGGAGAGGTAAACTAGAGTGGATGCTGAAGGACTCTTTAGGAAGTGCTTGAAGCAAAGCTTGTGAGTTGATAGAAGCTTAGAATAGCAGGTAGTAGAGGAGATGAACAGACTGATATATGGACAGACATCAGATATAATTAATAGGTAAAATTGGCATTATTGGGAATGGGTGTGTGGGAACTATAAGAGAAAGAGATAATAAACATGATTCCAATGCTTGGATTTTTCACAAGGTTGGATCGCTGTGCCATTCAGGGAATTGAGAAAGGATTGGAGATGGGGGACTAGAGAGTGTATGCTTCATAAGGTCAGGGGCACAGCCTCATTCATTGTTGTCCCTGAACAGTTCCTGACACATACATAGTAGGTATTCACTAAATGTATGTTACATTAATAAATTATATATTTAGATTTGAACAGGTTGAGTTTGAATGTTTTTGAGACATTCAAGTGGTGATGTCTATTAGCTGTCAGGACTTATGAGAATCTCAGCTAGAGTTTAAAGGAGGAAGACTTGGGACCAATTGACATGTAGATGATAGAAGATGCTGAGGTTGCCTATACATGGAAAATAGCATAAGAAGTGGAGAAGGCGGCCCTGGCTGGTTGGCTCAGTGGTAGAGCGTCGGCCTGGTGTGCAGGAGTCCCAGGTTCGATTCCCGGCCAGGCACACAGGAGAAGCACCCATCTGCTTCTCCACCCCTCCCTGTCACCTTCCTCTCTGTCTCTCTCTTCCACTCCCACAGCCAAGGCTCCATTGGAGCAAAGTTGGTCCCGGGCACTGAGTATGGCTCTATGGCCTCTGCTTCAGGCGCTAGAATGGCTCTGGTTGTAACAGAGCAATGGCCCAGATGGGCGGAGCATCGCCCCCTGGTGGGTATGCCGGGTGGATCCTGGTCGGGCGCATGCGGGAGTCTGTCTGACTGCCTCCCCATTTCCAACTTCAGAAAAATACAAAAAAAAAAAAAAAAGTGGAGAAGGCCTCAGACAGAGCCTTAAAATAAAATATCCCTCTTTAGTGGTTAGGGAGTGATCAGGCATAAAAGGAAGAGAAGGCATTTTTAGTTGTGTAGGAAAAAAATAAAAAATGAGGCTCAAAGAAGCTAAGTGAAGAGAGAAGAATGGTATAGAGGAGTCAAGTAAGATGAGAACTAACAATACCAATGGGTTTAGCAACATGGAGGTCATTTGTGACTTCAGTGACAGTTGTTCTAGTGGCATGTTTGAGGTGGCAACTAGATTGGAATTGACTGAAGCGTGAACAGGAAATGAAGGAAGAGAGGCAGTAGTTTAGAGGCAAATGATGAGATTATTTGGTTACTTTTAAAATATGATTATAGTCTAACACTGTGATGGCGAACCTTCTTATAAAAACTGCCCACTTTAGTAGTGCTGGTCAACCTGGTCACTCCCACCCACTAGTGGCCGTTCCAGCTTTCATGGTAGCCAGTAACGGAGCAACCAAACAGCACCACAATTGGCCCACCATGAAAGCTGGAATGTCCACTACTGGGAGGGAGGGACCAGCTTGATCAGCACTGCAAAAGTGGGCAATTTTTATAAAATGGTTCACCATCACGGGTCTAACACATGCAAAAAAAAAGAAGAAAAGAAGGAGAAGAAAGAAGAAGAAGGAAGAGAAGGAGGAGGAAGAGGAGGAGGAGGAGGAAGAAGAAAGAAAGGAAAGAAAGAAGGAAGGGAGGGAGGGAGGAAGGGAGAGAGGGAGGGAGGGACGAAAGGAGGAAAGAAGGAAGGAAACCCAGGAATTAGGGAAACGGGAATGTACATATTGCTGGAGAAATAATGAGTCACAAAATCATACATCATGATCAAGTGGGATTTATTCTGGGGAGGCAAGGCTGGTACAATATTTGTAAATCAATAAGTGTCATTCATCACATAAAGAAAAGGAAGGATAAAAATCTGATAATATCAATAGATGCAGAAAAAGCATTTGATAAAATCCAGCACCCATTTATGATCAAAACTCTCAGCAAAGTAGGAATACATAGAACAGACCTCTACATGATAAAAACCCATCTATGACAAACCCACAGCCAACATCATACTCAATGGGCAAAAATTAAAAGCAATCCCCTTAAGATCAGGAAAAAGGCAGGGGCGCCCCATTTCACCACTCTTATTCAACATAGTTCTGGAAGTCTAAGCCGCAGCAATCAGACAAGAATAAGAAGTAAAAGGCATCCAAATTGGAAAAGAAGGAGTAAAACTATCATTATTTGCAGATGATATGATACTGTACATCGAAAATACTAGTCTCAGTCAAAAGAGTACTAGACCTTATAAATGAATTCGATAAGGTGGCAGGATATAAAATTAATATTTAGAAATCAGTAGCATGTTTATACACCAACAATAAACTGTCTGAAAAAGAAATTAAGGAAACAGTCCCCTTCATTATTGCAACAACAAAATAAGGTACTTAGGAATAAATTTAACCAAGAAGGTAAAGAACTTGTACTTGGAAAATTATAAAATATTGATGAAATCAAGGAAGATACAAACAAGTGGAAGCATATATACTGTTCATGGATAGGAAGAATAAACATCATTAAAATGTTTATATTAACCAAAGCAATCTACAAATTCAACAAAATTCCTATTAAAATACCAATAGCATACTTCAGAGATATAGAACAAATATTCCAAAAATTTATATGGACCCAAAAAAGAACATGAATAGCCTCAGTAATCTTGAAAATGAAGAATAAAGTGGGAGGTATCACACTTTCTGATATCAAGTTATACTACAAGGCCATTGTACTCAAAACAGCTTGGTACTGGCATAAGAACAGGCATACAGATCAATGGAACAGAACAGAGAACCCAGAAATAAACCCATGCCTTTATGGATCAATTGATATTTGACAAAAGAGTTAAGAGCATATAATGAAGTAAAGACAGTCTCTTTAATAAATAGTGTTGGGAAAATTGGACAGGCACGTGCAAAAAAATGAACCTAGACCACCAACTTACACCATTTACAAAAATAAACTCAAAATGGATAAAAGAATTAAATGTAAGTTGTGAAACCATAAAAATCTTGGAAGAAAACATAGGCAGTAAACTCTCCAATATTTCTCATAGTAATATTTTTGCCAATTTATCTCCACAGGCAGGTGAAATAAAAGGATGAACAAATGGACTATAACAAACTGAAAAGCTTTTGCACAGCTAAAGACGCCATTAACAAAATAAAAACAACCCACACAATGGGAGAACATATTCACCAATACATCTGATAAGGGGTTAATAACCAAAATTTATAAAGATTTCTGAAACTCAACACTGGGAAGGTAAACAAACCAATTAAAAAAACATGGCCAATAGGCATATGAAAAAATGCTCAACACCACTAGTCATTAGAGAAATGCAAATTAAAACCACAATGAGATATCACCTCACACCAGTCAGAATGGTGCTCATTAACAAAACAACACATAAGTGCTGGCGAGGATGTGGAGAAAAGGGAACCCTCCTGCACTGCTGGTGGGAATGCAGACTGCTGCAGCCACTGTGGAAAACAGTATGGAGATTCCTCAAAAAATTAAAAATCAAACCACCTTTTGACCCAGCTGTCCCACTTTTAGGAATATACCCCAAGAACACCATAGCACTGTTTCAAAAGGAGAAATGCACCCCCATGTTTATGGCAGCATTGTTTGGAAAAGCGAAGATCTGGAAACAGCCCAAGTGTTCATCAGTGGGTGAGTGGATTAAAAAGCAGTGGTACATATATATGATGGAATACTATGGGGCCATGAAAAAGAAATTTTACCTTTTGCAACAACATGGATGCACATGGAAACTATTCTGTTAAGTGAAATAAGCCAGGCAGAAAAAGAAAAATATCATATGACCTTACTCATTTGAGGAATCCAATGAACATGTGAACTGAGGAATGGAATTGAGACAGAGGAGAGATCAAAGGGACCAGAGAAAAAGAGAACAGGGGGAAAGGGGGTGATATGATGGGATAAAATACCAAATCACTGATTCAAAAGAAGGAATGCACCCCATGTTTATCGCAGCATTGTTTACAATAGCCAAGATCTGGAAACAAAGTGCTCGTCAGTGGACGAGTGGATTAAAAAGCAGTGGTACATATACACAATGGAATACTACTTGGTCATGACAAAGAAGGAAATCGTACCTTTTGCAATGGGATAGATGAACCTGGAGATTATGCTAAATGAAATAAGCCAGGCAGAGAAAGAGAAATATCATATGATCTCACTTATATGTGGAATCTAATGAACAAAGTGAACTGAGGAACAGAATAAAGGCAGAGCAGGGTCACAGGGGCCAGAGGAATAGCAGTCAGAGGAAAGGAGTTGAGGGGATGGGATCAGAGAAGGTGAAGGGATTAGTGAAATTATATATACATAACACAGAGATATAGGTAACAAGGCAGCAAATCCTAGAGGGAAATGAGGAAGTTAGGTGGAGGAGGGCGAAGGGGGTGTAAATAGGGACTCGGGGGTGGGGGTGAGGGTGTTATATTCAGTGGGACACTTGAATCCACGTAACACAAATTAAAATTAATAAAAATAAATAAACAAATGAGTCATGCTGATGGCTTTTCTCTCCTTGTGTAGCCACTGTGATAGATGTGTATAGCCTTGCATTTCAGCCACTAGTTTGTTATGTGTAAGTATATATTATAGATTAAAATCAGTGGTGGGATTCAGCTGGTACACACTGGTTTGGCAAAACTGAAACCTAATTTTTTGTTGAGATTGGCAAACCGGTTGTTAAAATGGCACTTGTAATCAGAATTATCTCTGAGGTGGGAGCTTATGCAACCACTTGATGTGAAAATCACAAATTTACGTTCCTTACTCTTTTTTAACATTCATCTGTGCAACAGTATATTCTCAGCACCCGTAGTAATGTTCATTCTGTCCATAGGTGAAAAAGATTGCAAGTGAGGACGTCAATCAAGAAGCAATATGAAAATAGCTTAAATAACAGTTTTATTGTTTTTTGGTCAGGTATTATTTAATATTTTTTATTAATATTTTAAAACTCATAACAGTGTCATTTTGTGCACCTCTTTTATTCTTATTTAAGTATTAAATGTGTGAAAAAATAAACTACCTTTTGGTATATTGTTTTTTTATACTTAAAACTGTCATTAGGGAAGAGAACCAGTTGTTAAATTATTTGAATCCCACCATTTGTCAAAATAGTATTCTATATGGGGTCCCTCCAGGATGATTGCTTTTTCAAGGATTGTGATTCTGTCCAGGAGCAGGTGAGGTGAACCAACTTCTCAATGACATTTTGAGACCCCTTTATGTCTCTAGATTAATGTGAGTCCCATCAGTGAAGGATGCTGCCAGCCATCCTTCCCAAAGCCAGTGAGTGAGCACCGCAGCCACCACCAGGTCGAATAACAGGAGTGCACATGTGCTGCCAGTCAGCAAGGTTGCCTAGCAATAGGAGGAGGGGCTGATGTCTGTCAGTATGTGGATACAATAGATTCTAGCTCCAGGTGCTTAATGTACACAGTGACTACATGGACCCTTCATGTCACCTTTGGAAGTTATGGTTCTGAGGCTGGGAAAATGGACTATTTTTGGAAGCTGAATTTAGAAGAGAAAGGGGACTATAGGATATGATCGTCTGCCTTCACAGATAAGTATTAAAAAACAAAATTTGGGTTTCTGGCAGTGACTTAAGCTACAAGACTAATAGGCTTCTGGCAAAGGATAAAGTATATCTCCTACAGACAAATAAGGTGTCTAGCAGACAAATTCTCACTGAATTTGAGGAAGTAGAAGACAAATGCCTATGTAAATCTGGAAAAAAAAGAGTTTATAGAGGATACCAGGTGTGAAGTAGAAAGAACAATGATGAAAAAGATGCAGAGGGAATATCAAATTTTAATACAAGATAATTTATCTCTTAGCTGTCATTGAGAGTTTGAAGTGACCTGGAAGGTGGGCCTCTTTGCAGCTGCCAGCTATTCTCAAGTGGTTTGGGACAAATTTCACAGTGTCATGGTTTGGATGAATAAATAGGTATTATTGGGAAAGCTTAAAGGACAAGGAGCCACAAATAGAAGATTGTGCTATATTTTATCATCCCAAGGAGAGGTGGGCAGGGACCAGTGTGCTGCGGGACCCTTGGTATAGATCTGTGTTCCCACCCCCATGATTCTCCCTGCAAGTGTACAAAAGCATCCCTGTTAGTGAGGGAATAATCAGTCCGCCTGAGACAGGCTATCAGAAACTAAAGTTCTGTGGAAAGACACCTGCCTGGCCTCTGGAAACCTTGGGTCCAATGGAGTACTGCAGCTCCCAGTGGGGGAGAAAGTCTCCCATTCAGTGGGAAGCTGATGAAAGAAGGAAGACCCATCTCCAGCTAGCTCCCAGGCCACCTGTAGTTTTAGACAGTCTGGCTAATTGCCCCACAGGTAGAATAAAATGCCTGGTTGGAGTACAGTATAGAAATGGTGTATTTTGCAAATTTTACCAAATATTCAAAAAAGAACTATCATCTGTCCTTCTCAAACTATTCCAAAAAATTCAAGAGGAGGGAAGATTCCAAAGCTTATGTTTCAAGGCCAGCATCATCCTAATTCCAAAACCAGATAATGACATTACAAAGAAAGAAAATTATAGGCCAATATCCCCAATGGACATAGATGTTAAAATCCTCAACAAAATATTAGCAGTCTGGCTCCAGCAATACATTAAAAAGATCATACACCATGATCAAATGGGATTTATTCTAGGGATACAAGGTTGGTACAATATCTGCATGTAAGTAAACATGATACACCACATTAAAAAAAATGAAGAATAAAAATCACATGATCATATCAATAGATGCAGAAAAAGTATTTGATAAAATCCAGCACTCATTTATAATAAAAACTCTCAGCAAGAGAGGCACACACCTTAATATACTAAAGACCATCTATTGCAAATCCACAGCCAATATCATACTCAACAGGCAAAAACTACAACTGTTTCCCTTAAGATTAAGAACATGATAGGGATGTCTGCTTTCACCAGTCAATATAGTAATGAAAGTCCTAGCCATAGCAGTTAGATAAGAAGAAGAAATAAAAAGCATCCAAATTGGATAGGAAGAACCAAAGCTGTCATTATTTGCAGATGACATGATACTGTTTATAAAAACCCCTAAAGACTCCACCCAAAACCACTAGAATTAAGAAATGAATTCATTAATGTAGCAGAATACAAAATTAATATTCAGAAGTCATTACCATTTTTATACATCAATAATAACTATCAAAGAAACTAAAAAAAAATCCCATTCACAATTTCAACAACAAAAATAAGGACATAAGGATAAATTTAACCATGGAGGTAAAAGACGTCCTCGGAATATTATAAGATACTGAATAAAGCAATGAGGAAAATAAATAAGTGGAAGCATATACTGTGTCAATGGATAAGAAGACAATGTCATGTAAATGTCCATACTGCCAAAAGCAATCTATAGGTTCAACACAATTTCTATTAAAATACCAATGGCATATTTTGCAGAACTAGAACAAGTATTCCAGAAATTTACATGAAACCACAAAAGACCCCGAATAGCCTCAGCAATCTTGAAAAAATCAAAGCAAAGTTGGAAGTGTCACACAACCTGATATCAAGGCCACAGTGACCAAGACAGCATGGTACTGGCATTAAAACAAGCATATAGATCAATGGAACAGAATGGAGAGCCCAGAAATAAACCATGACTTTATGGACAATTAATATTGACAAAGGAGGCAAGAACATACAATGGGACAAAGATAGTTTATTCAATAAATAGTGTTGGGAAAATTGAACTAATATATGAAAAAAAAATGAAACTAGATCACCTCCTTACACCATATACCAGGTTAACTCAAGATGGATTAAAGACTTAAATATTAGACTCAGAATCATTAAAAAAAATGTGGAACTACATTACATCAAACTAAAAAGCTTTTGCATAGCAAAGGAAGCCTTCGACAAAATGAAAGGACAGCTCACTGAATGAGGGAACATATTTGCCAATGATGCATCTGATAAGGAGTTAATATTCAGATTTTATAAAGAACTTACAAAACTCAACACCAAGAAAAGAAACAATCCAGTTAAAAATCAGAGAAATACAAACTAAAACCACAATGAAATGTCACCTTACATTTGTCAGAATGACTATTATTAATACATCCATCAACAAGTGTTGGTGAGGATGTGGAGAAAAGGGAACCCTTCTGCACTGTTGGTCGGAATACAGATTGGTGCAGACACTGTGGAAAACAGTACAAAGTTACCTCAAAAAATTAAAAATGGAACTGCCTTATGACTCCACTTTTGGGTATATATACAAAAAAAACCTGAAACCCTAAATCAGAAGAATATATGTAATCCTATTCTCATTAAAGCATTGTTTATAATAGTCAAGATATGGAAGCAGCCCAAGTGCCTAGCAGTTGTTGAGTAAATAAAAAAACCATGGTACATTTACACAATGGAATACTACTCAGCAGTAAAAAAAGAAGGAACTCTTACCTTTTGCAACAGCATAAATGGACCTGAAGGTTATAATGCTAAGTGAAATAAGCCATTCAGAAAAAAGGATAGTACCATATTACTTCACTCATATGTAAAATCTAATGAACAGAATAAACTAACAGTACAGTGGAAACAGACTGAAAGATACAGAGAATAAACTGACAGATGTTATAGGTTTAGGGGCCTGGGTGAAAAGGTGAAGGGATTAAGCAAAGAAAAAGGGAACTCATAGACACAGTGTGGTGATTATAAAAAAGAAATGGAGGTGAAAGAGTCAGAAGAGGGTACAGAGGAATAAACGGTGATGGAAGGAAACATGATTTAATATACTGAACCCAGTGCAAAGCACAGATTTATAAAAGAATTGTGCACTAGAAACCTAAGCTGCAAGGACAAAAAGACTCAAGGTGAAAGGTTAGAAAATGATTCTCCAAACAAACAATATTCAAAGAAAGTCTATGCTGACTTCAAGACAACAAAGATAACGAGAGACAAAGATGGACATTTCAAAATGATAAAGGGAACATTGTATCAAGAAGACATAACACTTCTTAATATATATACACTGAACTAGAGAGCACCAAAATATATAGGACATCTACTAACTGATCTAAAAATAAAAGCAGACAAAAACCACAATCATACTTGGAAATCTCAAAAACCGTTAACAACTTTAGAAAGATATCCAAACAGAAAATCAATAAAGAAATATCAGCCTTACAAAACACACTGAACCAAATGGACATAATAGATATTTACAGAACATTTCATTCCAAAACATCAGATTATATATTCTCCAGTGTGCATGGAAGATTCTCAAGGATAGACCATATGTTGAGCCACAAAACTAACATCAACAAATTCAGGAAGATTGAAATTATATCAAGTATATTTTTCTGACCATAAGGCTTTAAAATTAGAATTCAACTGAAAAAAAAAGTAATGAAACTCATAAAAATGTGAAAATTAAACAACATACTTCTAAAAAATGACTGAGTTAAAGAAAAAATAAAAGCAGAGACCAAAAGATATATACAGAGAAATGAAAATGATGACACAACATACCAAAATTTTGGGGATGCAGCAAAAGCAGTAGTAAGAGGAAAGTTTATCTCATTAGAGGCTTAAATGAAGAAACAAGAGAGATTCCAAGTAAACAACTTAACATCACATCTTAAGGAACTAGTAAAAGAATAAAAGCAACTGAAAGTCAACAGAAGAAAAGAAATAGTAAAAATTAGAATAAAACTAAATGAAATAGAGAACAAAAAACTATAGAAAAAATAAAACGAAGAGCTGGTTCTTTGAAATAATCAATAAAACCAACAAACCAAATCCGAAATAGAAGAGGAGAAACTACCACAGATATCATAGATATACAAAGGATCATAGTAGAATATTATGAAAGATTATATCCCACAAATTAAACAACCTAGAGGAAATGGATATATTCCTAGAACTATACAGTCTTCCTAAACTGAGTCATGAGGAAGTGAAAAACCTAAATAGACCTATAAGCAGAGAGGAAATATAAACGACTATCAAAAACCTCCTGAAAAACAAAAGTCCAGGACCAGATTGCTACACTAGTGAATGCTACCAAACATTCAAAGAAGATTTAGTACCTATTCTTCTCAAAATACTTAAAAAATAGAAGAAGAAGCAATACTCCCCAACACATTTTATGAGACCAACATAACTCTCATACCAAAACCTGGCAAGGACAACACAAAAAAAGAAAACTACAGACCAATATCTCTTATGAATACAGATGCAAAAATTCTAAACAAAATATTGGCAAATCAAATACAACAATATATTTTAAAAATAATACACCATTCCCTGGCCGGTTGACTCGGCGGTAGAGCTTCGGCCCTCGTGTGGAAGTCCAGGTTCGATTCCTGGTCAGGGCACACAGGAGAAGCGCCCATCTGCTCCTCCACCCTTCCCCCTCTCCTTTCTTTCTGTCTCTCTCTTCCTGTAGCCAAGGCTCCATTGGAGCAAAGTTGGCCTGTGTGCTGAGGATGGTTCCTTGGCCTCTGCTTCAGGTACTAGAATGGCTCTGGTCACAGCAGAGCAACGCCCTAGATGGGCAGAGCATCATTCCTTTGTGGGCATACCGGGTGGATCCCACTGAGGCACATGTGGGAGTCTGTCTGACTGCCTCCCCACTTCTAGCTTCAGAGAAATACAGGGAGAAAAGAATTAAAAATAATAATAATACACCATGATCAAGTGGGATTCATTCCAGGAGCACAAAGATGGTTCAACATATGGAAATTGATCAATGTAATATGCCACATCAACAAAACAAGGAACAAAAATTATATGATCCTATCAATAGATGCAGAAAAGGCATTTGATAAGATACAACATTGCTTTAAACACAGTAAAATTGGAATGGAAGGAAAGTACCTCAACATAATAAAGGCCATATATAACAAACTATCAGCTAATATCATACTAAATGGTAAAAGATGAAGATTTTTTTCTCTAAAATCATGAACAAGACAAGGCTGCCTACTTTCTCTATTCAACACGGTACTAGAAGTTTTAACCAGAGCAATCAGGCAAGAGAAAGAAATAAAAGGCATCCGTATCGGGAAAGAAGTAAAGGTATCACTTTTTGCAGATGACATGATCCTGTATATAGAAAATCCCAAAGTCTCCACCAAAAACTATTAGAAAAATAAACCAATACAATATAGTTGCAGGATACAAAATCAATATACAAAAGTCTATTGCTTTCCTATATGCCAATGATGAAACTTCGGAAAATGAACTAAAAAAACCAATTCCTTTTATAATCGCAACCAAAAAAACTAAAGTACCTAGGAATAAACTTAAAGGATGTGAAGGACCTATATACTGAAAACTACAAAACATTATTGAAAGAAATTGAAAAAGACATAATTAAATGGAAAAATATTCCACTTTCATGAATTGGAAGAATCAACATTGTTAAAATGACCATATTACCCAAAGCAATATACAAATTTATTGCAATCCTCATCAAGATTCCAATGTCATTTAAAAAGAACAAAAAGTTACCAGGTTTGTATAGAACCATAAAAAATCCTGAATAGCCAAAGCAATCCTGAGGAAAAAGAATGAAGCTGGAAGTATCACGCTACTTGACTTCAAATTATACTATAAAGCCACAATAATCAAAACTGCATGGTATCAGCAGAAAAACAGACATACAGACCAATGAAATGAAACCCAGAAGAGAGAGCCTAGAAATAAAACCACATATATATGGACAAATAATCTTTGAGAAAGGAGCCAAAAACACATAATGGAGAAAAGAAAGTCTCTTCAATAAATGGTGCTGTGAAAATTGGAAGGCCACATGCAAAAGAATGAAATGACTACACTTTGTTTCCCTGCGCAAAAATTAATTCAAATATAAGATCTCAGACAAATTAAATAGAAGCAAACTAAACTCATGGACCTTGGCTGTAGAGAACGTTTTATGAATTTGACCCCTAAGGCAAGGGAAATAAAGGCAAAAATAAATGAATGGGACCATATTAAACTAGAAAGCTTCTGCACAGTAAAAGAAATTGACAACAAAACAAATAGGCAGCCAAGTAAATGGGAGATGATATTTGTAAATAACAGCTCCGATAAGGGGTTAATATCCAAAATATATAAAGAATTCACAGAGCTCAGCAACAAACAAGAAAACCATCAATTAAAAAAAATGGGAGAGGACCTGAACAGGCACTTCTTACAAGAGGACATACAAATGTCCAACAGATATATGCAAAAATGCTCATCCTCACTAGCTATTTGAGAAATGCAAATACATCCACAATGAGATACCACCTCACACCTGTTAGATTAGCTATTATCAGCAAGACAGGTAATAACAAGTGTTGGAGAGGCTGTGGAGAAAAAGGAACCCTCATCCACTGTTGGTGGTAATGCAAACTAGTACAACCATTATGGAAGAAAGGATGGTGGTTCCTCAAAAAATTTAGAATAGAGCTACCATATGACCCAGCAATCTTTCTACTGGGTATCTACCAAAAAAACCTCAAAAAGATTAGTAGGTAAAGACACCTGCACTTCCATGTTCATTGCAGCATTATTCACAGTGGCCGAGACATGGAAATAACCAAAGTGCCCCTTGTAGATGATTGGGTAAAGAAGAAGTGGTACATATATACAATGGAATACTACTCAGCCATAAGAAATGATGATATAGGATCATTTACATCAACATGAATGAACCTTGAGAACATTATACTGAGTGAAATAAGTAAATCAGAAAAAGCTAAGAACTGTATGATTTCACACATAGGTGGGATATAAAACTGAGACTCGTGGATATAAAGTGAAGTGGTTATCAGGGAGAGGGGGATGTGGGTGTGGCAGTGAGGGTAAGGATGTAAAGAGTATCAAATACAAGGTGACAGAAAATGATTTGACTTTGGGTGATGGGTATACAACATAATCAAGAGTTCAAATGCTCTAGAAATGTTTACCTTAAACCTATGTACTCTTATGGATCAATGTCACCCTGTTAAATTTAATTTTCTAAAGAAAATTAAAAAAAAATGAAACCTACATAATTTTATTAACCAATGTCACAGAATAAATTCAGTAAAAAAACCCCAAAAGAAAAAATCAGCGAAGGACCTGAATAGACACTTCTCTTCCAGAGAGGACATACAGACGGCCAATAGACATATGAATGGATGCTCAATGACACTAATCATCAGAGAAATTCAAAATAAAACTACCATCAGATTACCTCACACTTGTCATAATTGCTGTCATGAATAAATCAACAAACAAGTACTGGTAAGGATGTGGACAGAAGGGAACCCTCATGCACTATTGGTGGCAATGCAGAATGGTGCAGCCACTGTGGACAACAGTATGGAGTGTCCTCAAAAAATTAAAAATGGAACTGCCTTATGACCCAACTAGAAAGCCCGGCGGTCATACAAAATGACCGCTGTTCTAGATATTATAAATTGTAATTAAAATGATTTGTGCAAAGGTGTCTGCTAATTCAAACTGAATTACCCAGGGCAGGCGGCGAGGACGCCCCTTTGCTTACTGCCCCACGGGGTTTCCCCCTTCTACTTGCTTAATTGCTTAAAGTAGAGTGCAATGAAGGAAACCACTGGTGGTACATTTCTTAAGAGCCACCGCTAGCTCAATAAATAAAGGTGATTTAAATAATAAAATGTTAATTCACATGTCAAAGATCTCTTTGTACACAACATTTCTTGTGTAGATCTTTCCATCATTTTTAAGCTCGCCTGCCTTTGTTCAAGGGACTCATTTTGTCGAGACAGGCTTTTTTATCTTGCATCTGAGGCAAGCATTGTTTCTCTATGCTCATCAGTCTCATTTTGCCGAGAAAGACGCATTTGCTCTGTGACTGAAGCAAGCCTTGTCTTTCTCTGCTCAGTGGTTTCTTTTTGTCGAGAAAGCCGTTTTTGTGCAGCTTTAGCTCCTTTTCTCTCCTCTTCAGTGCTGTATTTTCTAGGAGGCATTCTTAAAAGAAATTACATTAAGTCGTAGTTTTTATTAAAACAGATGATTGCCAATGCAAACAAATGTTCACCTTCCCCCTGACACGCTCAATTTGTGTTCAGCCTTAAATTGTTTCAAAAGCAGATGATTGCCAATGCAAACAAATATTCACCTTCCCCCTGACCCGCTCAATTTGCGTTCAGCCGTGGCAACTTCACCCCATTGGCTAGTACAGTTACGCAAGCAACCAATAAGCTATCGGCGACAAACAGACACTTAAGCCACATATAATAAAGATGATCCCACTTCTGGGAATATACCCTAAGAAGCTGAAAACACAAATTAAGAAAAGTATATGTACCCCTATGCTCATTGCAACATTATTTACCATAGTCAAGATCTAGAAACAGCCCAAGTGCCAGTCAGTAGGTAAGTGGATAAAATATCATTACATAATGGAATACTACTCAGCTGTAAAAAAGGAGGAACTCTAACGTTTTGCAATAGCATGGACGGACCTGGAAAGTATTACACCAAGTGAAATAAGCCATTCAGAGAAATGCAAGTGCTATTTTATTTCTCTCATATGTGGAATCTAATAGACAAAATAAACAAACAAAATACAGACTCAAATACAGAGAACAGACTGACAATTGTCAGAGAGATGGTGGGTTTAGGGGTATGGGTGAAAAAAGTGAAGGGATTAAGCAAAAAAAAAAAAAAAGACAGGCAACAGTGTGGTCATTGAAGAAGGAAAGAGGTGGGGGGGTAGAAGAAGATGAAGCAGATGAAGCGGGGAAAATGTGATGGGAGGAGCCTGGACTTGGCATTGTGGACACACAGTTCGTGTACAAATGATACATTATAGAATTGTACCCTGACGCCTATATTACTTTTAACCAATGTCAATATACAATGTATCCCTAAAGTTATGGGGCACTTTTGACCGGTCTCAGGAAAGCAACAAAAGACAATAGAAATGTGAAATCAGCACTAAATAAAAGGAAAACCCTCCCAGTTTCTGTAGGATAATGTGGCAGCATGTGCACATGCGCAGATGATGACGTAACACCATGTATACAGCGGAGCAGCCCACGGCCATGCCAGTCGAGATGTGGATGGTAAGAGGAAAGTTCAGTGTTCTGTGGCTCGCTAAATTCGAATTCGTGACCAAAGTGCGACGTGAATATCGGTGCATTATAATGAAGCGCCACCACGTAGGAATAACATTAGTTGGTGGGATAAGCAGTTGAAGGAAACCAGCAGTTTGGTGGAGAAACCCCATTCTGGTAGGCCATCAGTCAGTGACGAGTCTGTAGAGGCTATACGGGATAGCTACCTAAGGAGCCCTAAAAAATCTGTGCGTGAGCCCACATCGAACTGCACTGAATAGGTATGAAACTGGAAGAGTTTTCCTTTTATTTGGTGCAGATTTCATATTTCTATTGTCTTTTCTTGCTTTCCTGTGACCAGTCAAAAGTGCACCATGACTTTACACACTGTAAAATAACACTATGAAGAGAAAGGTTGTATTTTGCTCAGAGATACTGCAACTGGCACTTTAGTACCTCCCACACCCAATCAGCTCACAAATGCTATCAGTTATGTTTTCAGGGTTTTTGTGAGTCAGTGTTAAACACAGCAATTATTAAAACTTAAATTATGTAAAATAACCAATAAATAAATTACATTAAAAACAAAACTTCAGAACCCGTCACTTCAGAATTGTTTTGCTACCTATTACTATGGTTTATGCCTCTTGTATCTCATGGGAAAATCCCCATGGTGGAGTAATGGCTCTGCTGTGCTTTTTCTCCCACTTAGTGTCCAGTGAGGTCACAGCTGTACCAGGTGGCAGTTTGTAACGTTTGTGTAGTAAGATACCAGAGCCTTCAGCTGCAGAGAGCTAGCTGTTGCACATTGAGCGGCACCTGTTGCCCATGCACTTGACTTTGTCGTTTCCTTGTGCTCAGCAGGCTTCTGACTGCAATGTCTGCCTCTCTGGGCCAGAGGACTCACTGGAGGTCCCGCTGCTCCTGTCCACCTGCACAGGAGCAGCCCTCACCAGTGAAAGGTGCAAATTAGTGTATAAATACTCCAGCTCCTTTTACCTTCAAGGACAATAACTTTGAGGGAAGTGTTTTACACTATTTCCCAAGTTTCCCACAGAATTAAGTTTGGGTCGCCCATTGTGATAGCTTATTTCATCTTGTGCTTTGTCAGCTGTCTTCCCTCCCTTATCTCTTCTTTCACTTCTGTGCCGGTGTTCCTCCCTCACCTGCCTCAGGCTCCGCGTCCAAGAGCTGTGCAAAGGGAGGAAGTAGTGCTGCTGGAAGGTGGAAGCACATTGGATAACTTTGCCAAGGATCAACGAAGAGGCAGAAATTTGATATCCTGTGAGAATCAACAATAAGCCATTCAGCCAGATGGCAGAAAAGCAGCATGGAGCATTTCTCCATAAGGGACCTCAACTCTATTTATCTAATTCTAATTCAAATTATACTAAATGTCATGTTGTAAAATAAATAATGTGATATTTTTCATTTTGCAAATAGAATAAATATCGTATGCAATTACAATTTCATGCTATACAAATGAGCTGTGCATTTATTTCTTCTATAAAATATCAATTAACAGATGCAGTCTATCAATGTGTCATTTATTTTAAATTATATTCTTATTTAGTGATTATTATTACATAAAAATTTTGGAAAACCATTTAGTTGTATTCAATATATTAGAAAAGCAGCTAGCTCTGTCCATACCTGAGGATATCTCTGTTGCACCATTTACTGGACATTATTTTTGAATTTCAGTGTCAGCAATTTTGGATGTTATTAATTGGATTTTGAAATATGGAATAAGGATTTCTCTAAAAAAGGACAGGAACACTTACTTATTCAAATGTTATTTTTATAAAATATAGATGGTTCACATATCATATATTAAGTAGTAGCACTGTATAAAACTTATTTAATGAGTGAATGATACACACACACATACAAACATTTGGTCTGACAATAAAGTACATGAGAATTTCATATTTGTCCTATAGATTAGTTATAGAATTTTATCATATGTATACCATATGTGTAATTTACTCAGTATTTATTTAAATGCATGCTTTGATTTTAGCAAAGTTGCTTGTAACTAGTTAAGTTATTGAACACAGAGAAGTGTCAAACAAGAATACTATGAAAAAAACTTTTTTAAAAAATAAAGCATTTTACAGCAACAGGAAGTTTAGCTATATCTATTAGGAGTTCTATCAATTTTTAAAATTTTTCATTATTACTAATTTTAATGGGGTGACATTGATAAATCAGGGTACATATGTTCATAGAAAATATCTCCAGGTTATTTTGACATTTGATTATGCTGCATTCCCGTAACCCAAAGTCCAATTGTCTTCTGGTTCTGTTTATGCCCCTCCCCTCCCTCAACCCCTTCCCTCTACCCCCCATAACTACCATGCTCTTGTCCATGTCTCTGAGTCTCATTTTTGTCTCACCTATGTATGGAATCATATAGTTCTTAGTTTTTTCTGATTTACTTATTTCACTCCGTATAATGTTATCAAGGTCCATCCATGTTGTTGTAAATGATCCGATGTCATCATTTCTTATGGCTGAGTAGTATTCCATAGTACAGGGGACTCCAAACTTTTTATACAGGGGGCCAATTCACTGTCCCTCATTCTGTTGGAGGACTGGACTATATAAAAAAAAAAAAACTATGAACAAATCCCTGTGCACACTGCACATACTTTATTTTAAAGTAAAAAAAAAAAAAAAAAAAAAAGCAGGAACAAATACAATATTTAAAATTAAGAACAAGTAAATTTAAATCAGTAAACTGACCAGTATTTCAGTGGGAACTATGGGCCTGCTTTTGGCTGAGATGGTCAATGTCTGGTTCCATATTTGTCACTGCTAGGCGTAACAAGTGATATGATGCGCTTCCAGAGCTGTGACACGTGCGTTCTCCATCACCAGAAGTAGTACTGTACATGAGCGACGCTGCGCTTTGCAGTGCCACCACATACAGTACTCCAGGAGCACAGAGATGCATCCTGTGCTCCTCTCACTGACCACCAATGAAAGAGGTGCTCCTTCCGGAATTGCAGCGGGGGCCAGAAAAATGGCCTCAGGGGGCCGCATGTGGTCCGCAGGCCATAGTTTGGGGACCCCTGCCATAATATATATGCACCAAAGCTTTTTAATCCACTCGTCCACTGACGGACACTTGGGCTGTTTCCAGATCTTCGCTATTGTGAACAATACTGCCATGAACATGGGGGTGAACTTCTCCTTTTGAAACAGTGCTATGGGGTTCTTGGGGTATATTCCTAAAAGTGATATAGCTGGGTCAAAAGGCAGTTTGATTTAAATTTTTTGAGGAATCTCCATACTGTTTTCCACAGTGGCTGTACCAGTCTGCATTCCCACCAGCAGTGCAGGAGGGTTCCCTTTTCTCCACATCCTTGCCAGCACTTATTCTGTGTTGTTTTGTTGATGAGCGCCATTCTGACTGGTGTGAGGTGATATCTCATTGTGGTTTTAATTTGCATTTCTCTAATGATTAGTGATGTTGAGCATTTTTTCATATGCCTATTGGCCATCTGTATGTCCTCTTTGGAGAAGTGTCTATTTCTTTCTTTTGCCCATTTTTGATTGGATTGTTTGTCTTCCTGGTGTTGAGTTTTACAAGGTCTTTATAAATTTTGGTTATTTAACCCCTTATCAGACATATTGTGAAATATGTTCTCCCATTGTGTAGTTTGTCTTTTTATTCAGTTCTTATTGTCTTTAGATGTGCAAAAGCTTTTTAGTTTGATATAGTTTCATTTGCTTATCCTGTTTTTTATTTCACTTGCCTGTGGAGAAAAATTGGCAAATATATTGCTGCGAGAGATGTCATAGAGCTTATTGCCTATGTTTTCTTCTAATATGCTTATGGTTCTACCACTTACATTTAAGTCTTTTATCCATTTTGAGTTTATTTTTGTGAATGGTATAAGTTGGTGGTCTAGTTTCATTTTTTTGCAGATAGCTGTCCAATTTTCCCAACACCATTTGTTGAAGAGGCTGTCTTTACTCCATTGTATTTTCTTACCTCCTTTGTCAAATATCAGTTGTCCATAAAGGTGTGGGTTTATTTCTGGGTTCTCTGTTCTGTTCCATTGATCTATATGCCTGTTCTTATGCCAGTACCAGGCTGTTTTGAGTACAATGGCCTTGTAGTATAACTTGATATCAGGAAGTGTGATGCCTCCTACTTTATTCAACTTTTCAAGATTGCTGAGGCTGTTCGTGTTTTCTTTTGGTTAAATTAAATTTCCATATAAATTTTTGAAATATGTGTTCTATATCTTTGTAGTATGTCATTGGTATTTAAATTGGTATTGCATTGAATTTATAAATTACTTTGGGTAATATAGACATTTTAATGATGTTTGTTCTTCCTAACCATGAGCACGGTATATGCTTCCACTTGTTTGTATCTTCCCTGATTTTTTTTTTTATCAATGTTTTATAATTTTCTGAGTACATGTCTTTAATCTCCATGGTTAAATTTATTCCTAGGTACTTTATTTTTTTGGTTGCAATGGTTAAGGGGATTGTTTCCTTAATTTCTCTTTCTGACAATTCATTGTTAGTGTATAAAAATGCCTCTGATTTCTGAGTATTAATTTTATATTCTGCCACCTTGACAAATTCATTTATCAGGTCTAGTAGTTTTCTGACTGAGTCTTTAGGGTTTTCTATATACAATATCCTATCATCTGCAAATAATGATAGTTTTACTTCTTCTTTTCCAATTTGGATGCCTTTTATTTTTTCTTGTCTGATTGCTGTGGCTAGGACTTCCAGGACTATGTTGAATAAGAGTGGTGAAAGGGGGCACCCCTGCCTTGTTTCTAATCTTAAAGGGAATTGCTTTTAATTTCTGCCCATAGAGTATGATGTTGGCTGTGGTTTTCTCATAGATGGCTTTTATCATGTTGAGGTATGTTCCCTGTATTCCCACATGGCTGAGAGTTTTGATCATGAGTGGGTGCTGGGTTTTATCAAATGCTTTTTCTGCATCTATTGAAATTATCATGTGGTTTTTCTCCTTCCTTTTGTTTATATGGTGAGTCACAGCAATTGATTTGCGAATATTGTACCAGCCTTGCCATTCAAGAATAAATCCCACTTGATCATGGTGTATGAGTTTTTCATATATTGCTGGACCTGGTTTGGTAGTATTTTATTCAGGATTTTATCATCTAAATTCATCAGGGATATTGGCCTATAATTTTCTTTGTGTTGTCTTTGCCTGGTTTTGGAATCAGAATTATACTCTCCTCATAAAAGGAGCTTGGAAGTCTTCCTTTCTCTTGAATTTTTTGAAATACCTTGAGAAGGATAGGAGTTAGTTCTTCTTTGAATGTTTGGTAGAATTTACTTGTGAAGCCATCAGGCCCAGGCCTTTTTTTTTTGGGGGGGGGGGTTGATAACTATTTCAATCTCATTTGTTGTAATCGGTCTGTTTAGGTTTTCTGATTCTTCCAGATTAATTTTTGGAAGATTATATGTTTCAAGGAATTTGTCCATTTCATTTAGGTTGTCTAGTTTTTTGGCATACAATTCTTCACAGTATTTTCTTACAATCTTTTGTATTTCTGTTGTGTCAGTTGTTATTTCTCCACTCTCATTTCTAATTTTATTTATTTGAGTCCTCTCTCTTTTTTTCTTGGTGAGTCTAGTTAAAGGTTCATCGATCTTGTTTACCTTTTCAAAGAACCAACTCCAGGTTTCATTGATCCTCTGTATTGTTTCTTTAGCCTCTATGTCATATATTTCTGCTCTGATCTTTATTATTTCTTTCCTTCTACTACATCTGGGCTTTAGTTGCTGTTCTTTTTCTAGTTCTTTTAGATGCAGGGTCAATTTGTTTATTTGAGCTTTTTCTAGCTTCTTGAGGTCTGCCTTTAATGCTATGAATTTCCCTCTCAGTACTGCTTTTGCTGCGTCCCATAAATTTTGAGTTGATGTATGCTCATTATTATGCATTTCTAGGAAATTTTTTATTTCTTCTTTGATTTCATTGTTAACCCATTCATTATTCAATAACGTGCTGTTTAGTTTCCAAGTGTTTGAGTATTTTTCAGTTTTTCTGTTGTGGTTGATTTCTAGTTTCATGCCATTGTGATCAGAGAAAGTGCTCGATATGATTTCAGTCTTCTTAAATTTGTTGAGACTGCTTTTGTGGCGTAATATGTGGTCTATTCTAGAGAATGTACCGTGAGCACTTGAAAAGAATGTATATGCTTCTGCTTTAGGGTGAAAGGTTCTGAAGATATCTATTAAATCGAGTTGATCTAGTGTGTCCTTTAAGTCTGCTGTTTCTTTGTTAATTTTCTTTCTTGAGGATCTATCAGGTGATGTTAGTGGAATATTGAAATCCCCTACTATTAGAGTATTGCTGTTGATCTCGCCCTTTAAATCCATCAAAGTCTGCTTTATATATTTAGGTGTTCCTATATTAGGTGCGTAGATATTTATAACGATTATATCTTCCTGTTGGATTGCTCCCTTTATCATTATGTAATGACCTTCTTTATCTCTTACTATAGCCTTGTTTTAAAGTCCATTTTGTCTGATATAAGTATTGCTACCCCAGCTTTTTTTTTTTCATTTCCATTTGTGTGAAATAGTTTTTTCCATCCTTTTATCTTCAGTCTGTGTGCATCTTTTGTTTTAAGGCGTGTCTCTTGTAGACAGCATATGTATAGGTCCTGTTTTCTTATCCATGCAGCTACCCTATATCTTTTGATTGGATCATTTAATCCATTTACATTTAAGGTTATTATTGATATGTAGTTGTTTATTGCCATTTTATTCTTTAAAACTGTATTCCTCTTTTCCTGTATTCTTTTTTCCCTTTGATCTGTTTACAACAGGCCCCTTAGCATTTCTTGCAGCCTTGGTTTGGTTGTAATGAATTTCTTGAGTTGTTTTTTTTTTTTTTTTTTTTGCCTGAAAGCTTTTTATTTCTCCTTCTATTTTAAATGATAGCCTTTAAAGTAGTCTTGGTTGTAGGCTCTTGTTCTGCATTACTTTGAATATTTGTTGCCATTCCTTTCTGGCTTCAAGTGTTTCTGTTGAGAAGTCAGAAGTCATTCTTATGGGGGCTCCTTTGTCGGTGATAGCCTTTTTTTCTCTAGCATCTTTTAATATTTTCTCTTTATCACTTAGCTTTGGTATTTTAATTATGATGTGTCTTGGTGTAGATTTCTTTGGGTTTCTCTTTAATGGAGTTCTCTGTGCTTCTTGAACTTGTGAAACATTTCCCTTCCTTAATTGAGGGAAGTTTTCAGCTATGATATGTTTGAACAAAGTCTCTATCCCTTGTTCTTTCTCCTCTTCTTCAGGAACCCCAATGATGTGGATGTTATTTCTCTTCATGTTGTCACAGAACTCTTTTAGAGTTTCCTCAGACTATTTGAGTCTCTTTTCATTTTTCTGCTCTGCTTCCATGCCTTCATTTATCTTGTTCTCTAACTCGCTGATTCGATTCTCAGCTTTATCCATCCTGCTTTTAATTCCTTCTATTGTGTTCTTTTTTTCTGATATTGTATTTGTCATTTCTGACTGACTCTTTTTTATTATTTTAATGTCCTTTTTTATATTTGCTATCTCTTTATTTAGGTTTTGTAATGACCATCTATTGTTGTTCTAAGATCTTTGAGCATCCTAACAATTGTTATTTTAAACTCTGCATCTGGTAATTTGGTTATATCTGACTCATTTAGGTCCTTTTTTGGGGATTTCTCTTGATTCATTTGTGTTACATTTCTCTGCCTTCCCATTTTATCTGTGTAAAAGAAGGTTTTGGCCACAGGAGTCCACTGGGTGTGGCTTCTGTGTTCCCTAGGTGTGGTCTGTCTGCAGGCCCGCCACCCCCTCTGCTGCTTCTGCCTAGGGCATTCAGGTATGGGCATTGCTGGTGCCAGCCCACTGGGGCTGTTGCTGTGTTTTCCACCTCACCTTCACGGGAGGGGCTGTGTGATCACCTGTTGGGGTGTACAAGCCTCAGTGGCTTCGGTTTTTGCCCCGCCCCCATGGGTGGGGTTATGCGCCCCACCCATTCGCAAGCCTCGGCCCTGATGGCAGCAGTGAGCACCTTTGCTCAGCTGCGGGTCTCCACGGGATTCCGGGCTTTTGCCCCGCTTTTGCAGGAGCAGCCCGCTAGGGGATGGGCTGCCATCCTTGGCTCCAGAAGCCGGGTGGGGCTGCGTGCCCATGCTCAGTCACAGGACTCCACCTGTTCTGGATTTTGGCTCCACCCCTGCGAGAGGAGCCAGCTTGTGCATCAGGCTGCAAGCCGCGCTCCGGCACCCTTGCTCAGGGGCGGGTCTCCACCCCTTCCGGGGCTCCTTCCACACTCCCCACCCCCACCTCCACAGGCTGGATTGCAGGTGGCTCGCAGCTGGGCTTGTCTACTTTAAGCCTGGCCGACCTAACTGCGCTTCCACGTCCGGCTTCCACCTGCCCTTGGGTGAACCCTTAGCCGTGTGGGTGGAGGTGTTGCAGCTCAGACCCTAAGACTCACTACTGTAGTGCCGAAAGCTTCCTCCTTCTAAGCAACTCTGCTCTAAATACCATGGGAGAGAGAGCTTGTTTGGCTGGTGTCCTGCTTTCCTTTGCTGCTATTGCTGTTTTCAGGGGAAATATTCACTTCAGATTTGGGGAGTGACTCGTCCCAGGGATTAGGGTGGCTGTATCTCAAAGTGTTTCTCCCTGTGCCTCCTAGATTACACTCTCTTCCTGCTGCTCAGGTCCTCTCCTCTCTCCCTGTCCCCTGGAGCCCCGGGTGAGTGGTTGTGAGAGAGATTTTCTGCACAGTCCTTTTAAGAAGAATCCTAGGTCTGATAAATCAGTCTCTTTCTCACAAACAGTATCCTGTCTTGTTTCCAGCTAAATACTGTCCATACACCTCTTTTAGGCTCTGGGGCTGGGGCTTTTTTCCTGGGTCTCAGGACCCTCCCCTCTCTGCTAAACTCACTTCCTGCCACATTGAGTCTCACCCGGCTGCCGTTCGCTCTGGGGAGCTGGGCAACCCTCTCCACGTTTCCGCTTTTCCTACCAGTCTCAGTGTGGCTCTTCAGTGTTCCTTGGTTGAAGAGTCCTCTTAGTTTAGTCCAAAGTTGTTTTTTCCAGATGATGGCTCTTAAAATTAGATTGTAATCCACTTTGGTTCTGGGAGGTGGAAGTTGGTACGTCCGCCTACTCCATTGCCATCTTGTCCTGGAGTTCTATCAATTTTAATGCTGATTAGATCTCTGTCATATAACATACAGAGATATGTGACAGACATGTAATGAGTACCCTTGGCATGTTCCTGAACAAGAACACAGTTTTTACAAGTATGAAAATATTATATTTTGAAAATTTGTAATGGTTTATTATCAAATCAAACCAAACTACAAACAAAAGCAAATATTTATGTTTGAACAACTTGTAAGTACTATTAGGAGTCACCCTGTGGTTTGTCACATGAGTTCAGATTATCTTTAGTTACCCTCAGTTGAAACCGCATTTTGGAGGAATTGGGAGGGACTTCTTATTAAAAAGAAATAAATCCAGGAACATAAAAACAAAGCAATTGTAGGTCTTTTTTATTGTATAAAGACTTTAAACACCTGATTTTATTGGGAAAAAAATTACACAAGTATTTTTTAAGCATTTGTGCATTTGATTGTAACATATGTGCCTGTGTGTGTACTTATGACAATCACTAGGCTTATATTTCTCAGCCAAGAAAAGCTTAATTAACATCCATGTGTCAAGGAAAAATAGTTCTTAGTTATTTTAGAAGATTGGGGGTAATAAATCTCCCCCAAATGCTTTCTTTTAAGGCTAATCTTTGCTTAAATTTAAAACTACAAGGTAGTTTTTCCTTTAAAAAAGCAAGAACAAAAGGATAAAAATTGCTGAAAACCTGAACACCACATTCCTATTCATATCACTTTAATAATTTATGGAGTGCAGGGCCAACAATATGAAATTTTCATGTATGAGTATCATCCAAGCTCATATAAAAGTAACACATGAAAAATAAGGTTGGAGATAAGTCACAAATACCATGACTCTTGGCTCCAGTTCTCTAAATTATAATAATAAAATGTCATTTGTCAAGAAAAAAATATTTTTGGTTCTAGAAACTAAACAATTTTATCATTTTTGTAGGAATTTTTAAACAGAATTCAGAATTACATTATGAAAACCAAAAGTGTATGAAAGATTATTACTTTTTAAACTCCTATTGGGACTAGAAGTAGGGTAGAACATTTTTAAATTACATTTTTTTCTTTGTTTTCAAGAGCACTAGTAAGGGATTTATGTTAGGCAGAAATTGGACAATCAAAATAGTATTTAGAGTCTCATCTCAGGTGCTTATTTGATAAAGGTGTTTAAACCGCCAAAAGGAATTTCACCTGAATAAATTATGTGAGATTTTGCCCCAAAGATTAGTGTGTTCAGAAATGCTGGAAGTGTGGGTGTTTGCGAGAGACCCAGGGAATAGAGAAAGGCAATGTGGAGAGGTGAAGAAACAGCAAGATTTAATTTGCACTCACCAATGTCACTTAAACTTACTTCCAAAGGGCTTAATTTTAAAATAATAAATTCACAAACACATTTGACTGTATCGTTTTATCTCCTGAGAAGAATTTAAAGAAGGAAAAAATCTCAGTGGCTCTCCTTTTATTACTGGGTGGTGCCGGAAGATAAGACTTAGAGAGGATGTGTGGTTCATTTGAATCTCGGAATCTGTAATAAATAGATCATAATAGGCTTCCACAGAAATGCTGGATCCCTGTTCCAGGCAGCAGAGAGTATTCTTACAGACCCTAGAAAATGCTTTAATACATCACTGAATTTTGCATATATAACGGGTCTCCTGTACCTGTCAGAATTCCCAGATAGTGCTCGGTCGTTCCTCTTCTTTCGGGTGGAGACAAACGTGGGTGTGTTTTGCAGGGCATCCCCCCCATCTGTCAGAGATGGACTGATCCAGGGCTATTTTGACCTCATTATTTTGATCTCCAGCTTAGTCCTCCATCATTCTGCTTTTAGTCCTCCCTGGAGGTTATTCTTTCTGCCTTCATTGTCCTCCGGAGAACAGTACAAATTTGTATAAAATGGAAAAGAAGAGTAATATTAACAATAACAAAGGACTGTGATAATATCAGTGTAGCAGACATCAGGTTGAATGTATTCTTCAGAGCAGCCTATGAGGCATACTCCCAAGAGCCTACACCCATGTACGTTGGACTTGGAAGTCCCACTGTACCACTGCCCTCCAAGGGAAGGCCCAGCCCCCCACCCTCTCAGGACTTCCAGATGATGGAGGCTGCTGTCCTTAATGCAGTCTGTCTAGGATGAGGAGCATGGCTTCCATTTCTGAGAGCCACCTTTTGTCTCTTTAAGGCAAGGTACTTAATCCAACCCCCCATTGTTTCAGCTTTCTCATGGGTAAAAGAGTATAAAAATAGTACTTATTTCATAGGAATATTGAAAGAATTAAATAAGTTAACTCCTACAAAAGACACACACAGTATTGTTTAGCTGTTATTATTACTCTTACGTTGTGGAAGTGTTTGTTAAATCTGAAGGTAAAGAGCTCTTAGAGATGACCTAGGTCAGGCATCATGGAAGACTCAGGGAAGCAGGAAGGGGTGAGTGTTGTTCATGGAGCAGTCGTAGTGACCGGCAGGGGCTGTGCTAGGTGAGCAGCCCTCTCCTTCCTCATTAGACCCCTTTGGGGTAGTTGTTAAAATAAATAGGTAAAGCATGGGTCATCACCCTCCGCTCCTCATAAAAGGCCACCTGGAGTTCATTCATTCTTGGGTTAATTTTTTTAAATGTCTGTGATTCAGTGCTGTAGATGAATACCCTACCTCAGTGAATCTTGACCTCCAGGCATTTCTTTTATATATTATATTTACTTGGATTTTTTAAATTGGTGGTTGTTGTTTTGAGTATGTTATCATTGAAATGTCTGGTTCAATACGTATTTGAAAACCACATAAAACTGTGTCATAATGGAATTAATATATTTAATGAGAAGTGGTTCAGGAGACATGCTCTTATAGAGGTTTTGAATGTAAATTATAATGTATTTTTAGGCGATCTCTATTTGATACATAGAACTAGTAGCACTTTAAAGAAGAATCAGTCATTGAACACACTATGTTGATGAAATTTTGCAGCAAATAAAACTCAGTTTATTTCATTTTCAGAGTAATATGTTTGTTCCTCAGGCTATTTAATCTGTCCTGTATTCAAAAGGCAAATGAGTTTCTGTTCATAAGGCAAAATGTGGCATTTTAAAAAATATTGACAGTATTAGTTCTGCTGGTGCTTTTCATTTTCAAAATATATAAAACTGAGAAATAGAAACTCTGCAATTGGGGCATCATTACTAATAATTTTAACATTTTTGCAATTTGCTGTCCTCTGATGTTTGCCATCTTGAAAAAGATGGAAGCATCATTTCATAGATGTTTCTTTCCTATACGTATTAAAGGCCTTTTCTGGAAAGTGGTAATGGAATATCCTTGAAGTGATCAAAATTTAATGGGCCATACAGTATTTGCAGGCCAGAAGCTTTAGGATGAAATGCAAACAGCATTAAATGCCTAAATATATTTTTTTCCAGACTTTCATCTTACAGTGATTTTCTGCAAGAATGGTATTGGGGTCTTGTTGGGGACAGTTAATAGAAGCTGTAATAGATAATAACTGACTCTGTAATTAGTCATTTCAGGACAGAGGCACTCTGAGCCACTGATAAGAATTGAATTGTGTCGCTACATCATGTTTTCATTCTGCTGTCACAGCCCAGCAATTCATATTCATAGACTCCTGGTGCTCAGCTCATTGCCAGTTTAACACAGATATGGGAGAGATATGTCCAACCTTCTCAGCTTTTTGATTCTTTTTTATTTTTATTGGAGGAAATGGCAGAGTAACTTCACAATGAGGATAAGGAGATAGGTGTCTTAGTGACAGAATTATTGGAAAATTAATTTGATATGTACATAAAATATGTATGTATATTCACTCACAAAGTATATATATGCAAAAGAAAAACTGTTATGATTAAATGTAAAATTCAGCCAACATTTTCTTGACTATAATTTTTATTTTTTGAGGTTAGTTTTCATTTTCTGTTTTAGGAGAAAATTCCATTTTCATATATCTCTGTGAATAACACTGGTTCTTTTATTTGTGTGGAAGAGATGTTAGATTTTACAATTTTATTTATTTTGGCTACTGTATATTCTCAGGGTTTTTTTTTGTTGTTGTTGTTTATTTTTACTTTATTCTATGCTGTAACAATATTTCTGTACAGTTGAATTAAACGATTGAGTTCCTCCTCTGCGCCCCTCTGAGGGAGGTGGCAGGTATTCCCAGTCCCCGAAAGCTATGGGTTCACTGAGGAGGGTGAGGTCAGAAAAGACTATGAGAGAGGTGGCATTTGAGCCTGTGTCTGAAGAATGGGTATGATTTTAACAAAAGGAAGCAGGGGAAGTCATTTTGGTTAAGGGTACTTTTTTTTTAGCTTTTTATTTTTAATTATTTTTATTTAGACAATTAAATTTATCAGGGTGACATTGGTCAACTAGAGTACATAGATTTAGAGAAAACATCTATACATCATTTGGACAGTTGATTATGCTGTATACCCCATCACCCAAGACATGGAAACAACCGAAGTGCCCTTCAATAGAGGATTGGATAAAGAAGATGTGGTTCATATATACAATGACATATACAATGACAGTGACATAGTATCATTTACGACAACATTGATGGACCTTGATAACATTATACTGAGTGCAATAAGGAAATCAGAAAAAACTAAGAACTGTATGATTCCAGACATAAGTGGGACACAAAATTGAGGGTGCTTTTTAAAGAAAGGCAAGGAGATAGGGGAGTAAAGATGGTTTAGTTTTACTGGATGAAAAGGTGTTTTCAGGTGAAATGGAGAAATTTGACTGGAGAGATTATTTCTGGCCACAACTCGAAGGCCTTTGAAACTGAGATGAAATAGGATTTTAATCTGTATATGATGGGAAGCTAGAGATATTTGTTGAACAAGGGAGTTATGTGATCTGATGAGACATATTTGCTTTCTGAATATAGGTAATAAAATACATTCTTTATTTCTGTACTGGCAAGTTCAAAATTCTAGTTACAATCCAAAATATTGATACTGCTTTTTTCTCTGTAATTAAAATAACTAATTCGTTTTGTATAGCATTTTAATGCAAAAATATAAAAGATGTAAAATTTTAAAAAAATATTTTATTAAATGAAAGGCAAGGAGGCAGAGACAGAATCCTGTATATGCCCCACCAGGATCCACCCAGCCAGCTCCCTACCAGGTAATGGTCTGCCTGTCTGGGCCGCTGCTCTGTTGCTTGGCAGTACTGCCTGAGGTGAGACCATGGAGCCATCCTCAGTGCCTGGGGCCAACTTTGCTTGAACCATTCAAGCCATGGCTGCGGGAGGGGAAGAGAGAGATAAAGAGGAAGGAGAGGGGGAAGGGGGAAGAAGCAGATGGATGCTTCTCCTGTGTGCCCTGGCCAGGTATTGAACCCAGCACTTCCACACACTGGGCTGACGCTCTACCACTGAGCCAACCGGCCAGGGCCATAATATATATTTTAAAGGAAACAGTTTTACATGACATTAGCTTTGGAACATTTAAAATTTTGCAGTTTTGGATTATAAGATTTTGAGTCAGAGTATCAGAAACTTAAAAAATATCTATAGTAGGAATTAGGACTTTGTGTTTTACATTCTGCAAATGGCGGGTATCTATTATCTACACACACATACACACAAAATCTTATAATTCATGTATAGTTGATTTCAAATACTAGACACAGATATCTCTGTCTTCTTTAATCAGCTTCCTCAGTGGGCCACATAGTCTGGTAATCATGAAAGTTGTAAGTTTCCCTTCTAGTTCATGTACATATTTAAAATAATTTCATTTCAGAAAAATGAGCTTCAATTTTCTTTTCAGTCATGAACCACATTAGTACTGTGTAGAGTAAACCATCCCTTTAATTTTTTAATTGTTTTAAAATTTTATTTAGAAAATTAAATTTAATGGGGTGACACTGATCAATAAGAGTACATAGATTTCAGGTAAACATTTCTGTAGCATTTGAACTGTTGATTTAACTTATCATAGACCACTCTTCTGATTTCAAGATTATTCCAAATGCCTGGGTGGCAGAGGTTTGTGAATGTAAGTAATGAGCTAAGACTAGAGACACTAAAACAGGGCTTGAAGGATGAGTCCCAGTGGAATTAGAGGGGGAAAAAGTCAAGTTGGGGCACATGGGAAGGGTGGCACTAGTGCATGTCAGGGGGTAGGTGGAGCTTGGCAGAAAGGACTGAGGAATGTACAGTATGGTAAGGGGAGGGGCCCCATGCAGAAGCTGGACTGGTGGTGGGAGCTCATGGTGCAGATTGCACAGAGGGACAGCTAGCCAGAGCAGCCTTCAAAACCTGAAACAAAGGTTTCTTTGGGCCTTTTCTTTTTCTTTAAGAAACCCTGACAGACTAACTGGAGGCCACAAGTAGCAATAAGTGGAAGCACTAGTTAAAGGGAAAGAAAGGGGAAAAGAGAAGGTTACTCATGACAGTTTCAAAGTTGAAATGTGCTTGGAAGAAAAATTTCAGCATCTTGCTGGGATTGCTCATGTATCCACTGCTGGTGCTACAGTCATTAAAAAAAATGTGTGCTCCAGAGATCGTGAAGTTTCCTACAAACTAGCAGGGCATCCAGGCTGTGTCAGTCGTTTCTGAAATACAGAAATTGGATCGATTCTTTTCTTGAGTAAAAGGCAATCTGGTGATCAGAAAGTTATGTCTTGTATCCCACAGGAGTCTGAGCAACATTTCCTCTTTCTTAAAAAGATACTTGTTGCCAGCTCACATATGGATTATGCATTATATCTGTATAGAGGAGGAAAAGTACCACAGTGTCGAGAATAGCAGTTTTCCAAATGCAAATATATTTTTTTTGTTAAAAAATACTTTGAATTCTTAACTCTAGCAAGTAGAGAAATCATTTATAATTAGTTAGTTTCAAACAAGGAATCTTTTCTTTGGATGATTTGTGTAAGGACACAGCATGTGAGAATGTATGTATACTGAGGCTGGTCAGCCATTTTTGCAGATGTCTTTGGCTCTGTCTTCATCTCTGCATTGACTTGTCTTGCACTATGGAAAATATTTTAAATATATAAATAGTCAACTTCCCTCTGTCTTTTCTTTCCATGTGGCTTTTCCAAGTGGGATTCATCTAACATATAAAGTCTAGGATTCACAACCTATTTTCCTTTGGAAACTAGTTGTAGATAACAGCCTTGTACCACTTTTGTATGAATGAATTATTCCTTAATAAATATTTTAATACATATTTATTGAACACCCTAAAGTATCAGAAATTGTTCCAGACACTTAAGATACCTGCCTTGCTGGAGTTTACATTCTCAGAATGAGATTGACAATAAACATAAAAACAAAAACCATTGCAAGTAAATGATTATAATGTGTTAAAGGTAATAATTACTTACAGAAAAAAAGGAGGGAAGTAAAACCAAACATGGGGCATTGGGATTGTGGGGGCAGGGAGATGGTTCATTTGCAATTCTAAATAGTGTGGTTAAGGCAGATTTGAGCTAAGACTTGAAAGAGGTGAGGGGGTTGGCCCTCAAGGGTCTGAAGGAAGAGAGTCCAAGGCAGAGGAAGGGACTGGTGCAGACCGGCACAGCTGAGCAATGCCTTGGGCTGGCTGGCTCAGCGGAGGGAGCCAGGAGAGCAGGAAAAGATGAGAACGGAGAAGGGATGAGGCAGATCACGTAGGACCACTGCAGAGAATTTGGGTTAGCATACTGGAAAGTTGTAAGGGGTCTTCAAACTTTTTATAAAAACCGCCCACTTTTGCAGTGCTGGTCAACCTGGTCCCTACCTCGCAACCAAACAGCACTGCAATTAGCCCACCATGAAAGCTGGACCGCCCACTAGTGGGCGGTAGGGACCAGGTTGACCGGCACTATCCATGGGAGAGATGTTGGTAGCTCAGAACAGGGTGTAAGTGGTGAGAGTTCTGGATATGATCTAAAGGCAGAGCCAACAGGATTGTTTGATGGACTAGATTCAGGGTGTGGGAGGTGATTCCAGAGTTGGCTCCAGTTTTCAGCCTGCACAGGAAGAAAGATGGTGCTGCCATCAGCTGAGCTGGGGAAGGCCACAGCAGGAGTGGGTTGGAGGGCAGGGGTGGGTGTTCAGTTCAGTTACGTTGAGGCTGAGATGTCGAGGCGCAGCTTGGTGTATGTTTGAAGTATATATAAAGACATATAAAGAGATCTGGATGGGGGATTGAAATATGGGAATAGTCAGCTTATGAATGCTATTTAAAAAGCAAAGAGACTCTAAGATTAATACGTATTTTTCTAAGTAACAATTTTTTCTAAGACAGTGTTTAGAAATTATCTCTCACATATTCAAGCCCACCTAGCCATGAGGTTACCTGATAATACCACCGCTACCAATAGAACTGTGTGGCCAGTAGTTGCAGCCATTGCCGCCATCGTGGCCGTTCACATGCAGGTGACCATTTAATTCAGACAGACGGTAATGAAACTGCAGAGCCGAAAACTGGTGGGCCATACCTTTATTCTAGCCTCGCAACTGGAGGGCGCATAAATACACACAGCGGGAAAACACTTCCCTTTCCATTCAGGGCTTCCAAAGCCACTGACTTTCTCCCGGTTTTCCTAGAATCAAAGTCCCCCCCACCAGTCTAAATCACCTCTGGTTCCCCATTTGCCAACATGGCTTCTTACTCTCTGCACAAACTGGCTTCTCCTTCAGCACCCTGCCATCTTGCCTGCTTCTCCTCAGCACACTTCCTCCCTGCTCAGAAACATGACCTCCTTCCTCTCCTTTCTGCTTCAGTGACATTAGCATAACAATGGCCCTTCCCAAGCAGGAAGGTAATCAGCCTTTTCACGTGGGCAGCGGCCATTTTAACAATAAAAGTGAGCAAAATCAAGTAACACAAATTTTACACACTTATTTGCCCAACAAGAACCAAACAGAGAGAAAAACTTGCCCAATCTGACATAGCAAATTGATAATATTGGCAATACAGTCCAATCTTCTCATTCCTGAAATGCTGTCCCTAGACCTTGCTGCGTCAGCACGCGGAGACCTGTGTAAAGAGCAGCATTGGTCTGAGGCAGGCACTGCAGTGTGTGGAGGGTTAAGCTCAGAAATTGCTTCGTCTTCTCAGTTGGGAGGTGCCCTGGGTGGCAGGTGAGAGGGGAGGTCTGGCAAGGTATTAATAGTCTGGGTGGACATCTAAGGACACAGCAGACCTGGTTGTGGTCAGTACGTAAACGAGCTACAGGCCATGCAGCCAGCTTCCTGCGTGCACATCTCTTCTCAGGTGAAACATCACTACAAATGAATAAGCTATCAGTAAATTGAATTTAGTGAGTGGCATGGCAGACATTGCAGGGGTCTTGTTTTGCAGTGAGAATAGCTGTTTGAGACCAGAACTGAGTAACTCTCAGGAAAGACCAGGCTGCCATGTGTGTTTCTCAGCCCTCCACAAGAGTGTTCTGTTTTGACGTGACGCTGAGGAGATGGAGAGTCAAACTAACAAGCAGAGGGATGCCACTTGTCTTGGGCCTGCTGAGGTCACAGCTTGGTCTTGGAGGGGACTGAGGTCAGAAATGAAGCGGGAAGGGTGGTAGCTGGAGGGTCCTAGCAGGGATAGGGCCCCAACATGGGCAGTGCAGGGACTGGCTGTGTGCAGGAGCTCGAGGGCAGTGCAGGGACTGGCTGTGTGCAGGAGCTCGAGGGCAGTGCAGGGACTGGCTGTGTGCAGGAGCTCGTGGGCAGTGCAGGGACTGGCTGTGTGCAGGAGCTCGAGGGCAGTGCAGGGACTGGCTGTGTGCAGGAGCTCGTGGGCAGTGCAGGGACTGGCTGTGCGCAGGAGCTCGAGGGCAGTGCAGGGACTGGCTGTGCGCAGGAGCTCGAGGGCAGTGCAGGGACTGGCTGTGCGCAGGAGCTCGAGGGCAGTGCAGGGACTGGCTGTGCGCAGGAGCTCGAGGGCAGTGCAGGGACTGGCTGTGTGCAGGAGCTCGTGGGCAGTGCAGGGACTGGCTGTGTGCAGGAGCTCGAGGGCAGTGCAGGGACTGGCTGTGTGCAGGAGCTCGAGGGCAGTGCAGGGACTGGCTGTGTGCAGGAGCTCGAGGGCAGTGCAGGGACTGGCTGTGTGCAGGAGCTCGAGGGCAGTGCAGGGACTGGCTGTGTGCAGGAGCTCGAGGGCAGTGCAGGGACTGGCTGTGTGCAGGAGCTCGAGGGCAGTGCAGGGACTGGCTGTGTGCAGGAGCTCGAGGGCAGTGCAGGGACTGGCTGTGTGCAGGAGCTCGAGGGCAGTGCAGGGACTGGCTGTGTGCAGGAGCTCGTGGGCAGTGCAGGGACTGGCTGTGTGCAGGAGCTCGTGGGCAGTGCAGGGACTGGCTGTGTGCAGGAGCTCGAGGGCAGTGCAGGGACTGGCTGTGTGCAGGAGCTCGAGGGCAGTGCAGGGACTGGCTGTGTGCAGGAGCTCGTGGGCAGTGCAGGGACTGGCTGTGTGCAGGAGCTCGAGGGCAGTGCAGGGACTGGCTGTGTGCAGGAGCTCGTGGGCAGTGCAGGGACTGGCTGTGTGCAGGAGCTCGGAGGGGGCTCCTAGTCAGGAAGGGAGGAGCGGGGCGGAGAGGCAGGGTCTCAGAGAAGGCAGGGAAAGGGTGCTAACTTCTACTGATTAGTTACTATATTCATGAGAATGTACTAACTAAGGAGATAAACAGATTGACAGAGGTGACAGATGTATTTCTTTTCATTCTTACAATAATCCTGAAAGTATTTTCCCTGCTGTAAATGAAGAGTCTGAGACTTGCCTCAAGGTCACATGCTGGTCAGAGGCAGAGAAAGGTATGATGCAAATTTAGGTTTGCCTCACTTGCAAATCCATAAAACCCTTAAGCTTTCCAGAGTGTTGGAAATAGGAACCCGAGTGGAAGCACAGAGATGGAGAGTAGTCCGCAGGAGCTGTGTGGGTGCATTCGTGCAGGGCGGCTGTCCTCTCACTGGACCCGAGTGGAGTGGGTACAAACAGGGCCTCCTGGGCCCATACTAGGCAGCTGCAGGCTGGTCTGGTTTGCTGCGAAGGATGACCTGAGACACAGCACTAGAGTCCAGCGGTTAGTATAGTCAATTTAGCAGGGGGTAATTTAATTCTGACCCCCCAAGATGGGCACAGAGCCATTTAAGCTCTTTTTACCGCAGTCAAGATTAATCACTGAACCAAAGAAAGGACGGAGGCATCAGTAGAAACAGTGGGGGTCTGAGGTAAACAAAGCAGGGGCTCAGGGGAGTGTGGCTCTGAGAGATGAGGCGGTTTTGCTCAAGAGCAGCAGCAGCAGGTGAGTGCCCAGTGTGCAGTCACCACACCCAGCCTAGGGCTCTGTCCACTGTGGCCTGAGGGTCACCCTGGCTGCCGTTGGTCCTGTTTCTCTCTAACCACAGCGACACCGACTCCTGCAGCTGTCACTTTCCTTTTCTTCAAATATTACCCATGAGTGTAAATAACCTGGGAACAGGTTATTATTAAATAAGGGTTTGGCCCCGGCCTCTTGGCCACTTTGGGATCTGGAAGAGGAGCCTCAGAAGTTTTTAGATGGTATCAGATGGTTCTGGACAGGTTCTTAATTGTTTTGTGCCACAAATTCTTCATTTGTATCCTGGGTATAACAATAGTATCCCTTTATAGAGATGTCTTAATAATAAAATGAAATAAGACATGTTAAATACTTAGCTCAGTGCCCAGCCGAGTGGTTTACATGCAGTTTACATGCCAGTACTCAAAATACTAGTTGTTATTAAGTGAAATGAAGGTGATCTACTGCAACATCCAATGCCATTTAGGAGATCGCATGATGCCAGCCTATTCTAATGACATGTGTGTCTTGTTTTATGCTTTGTAATATGAATGTTTCAGACCATTCAGTTCTACTTACTAGATTTTTTAGGAGCTTAACTTCAACATTCTCATGAAGGTTGATGTGACTGTTCTTACTGCCACCAAGCACTGTGATAGCCTTGTACCATGTGATACCAAAATATTACCTTCTCCCAGCTGCTTTCTACAAATGGCATTTTGAGCTTATAAAACCAATGCAGGAGAAAATATTATGTCAAGGAGCAAGTTATGATCAATTTTTTGGGTGGTAACTAAGATACAGTTTTAAAAATATAAGTGTGAGTAACTTACAGATACATTTAATTCATACCTTTTTTCTTCCCAGGAACATCCTGACATTCTGGTTATGAAACCATTTGGACTCATCTTTTAGACTTTGGTCTAAGACTTAAGGCATGCAGCAGTCACCCTGTCTTGTTCTCATAGGAAAAAGGCGGACTCTCTTCATGAACATTACTCTGCTTTTGTCAAAACACTTCAGGGGACTCATCTATGAAATGTAGACTCACAATAAGAAATACAGTACATTTTACTGTTCTTTTTTTGGCCGATATAAGATTGTTTCCCACAGTATGGAATACTTTAAAAGAAATGTTTCATTACAATGTCAAAACTCCAGCAATGCCTTTGACTGCCTTCAGGGGTGGTGGTGGAGGTGGGGTTACTAGCTATTCAATACTCTAATTATTTTCAGATGATTTTGCTCATAGCTAGGGAAAGTGCACATGAATGCAGAAAGATAGGACTGATGTATTACATTTAGGACTAGCAATTATAGACATTGCAGTTTGGAGCTCCTTTTTGCTCTTCTGTAATTTGTAATTCATGTAAAAAAATACTAACTAGCAACAGGATACAAATTTTGACAATGTTTAACACTTCTGAAATGTATCTCATTCTGATTGTTTTTTCTCTCCCCTCCCCCCCTCTATTTCAGTGACGATTTCAACAAGCACCTTTTTTGATGGCTTGCTGGTGACAGGACTATACACATCTACTGGTGTTCAGGCTTCACAGAGCATTGGAGGTTCCAATGCCTTTGGATTTGGTAAGCTACCCTGACATAAATCAATAATTGTCAATATTTCATACAGTTTTAGGTCTGATTTTTGAAATATCTGTTTTAAAATATTAGACTTTTATTATGTCAGAGAAAAATAATCTGAAGTAATGTTTGTGTGTTTGCTTTTGAAGTTGGGTGGCTTGAAATAAGTTGTGTAGCCAGCTGTGAACTTGCGTGACCATTTAGATCTCTCTTCCATTCTCCTCTTGTTGCTGTGGGTTCAGGTCAGCTTCCGGTCCTGTCATTTAGGTTGCTATAATTGGCGTTCACTCCGATGCCCATGGAATTATTCAGTATCCTATTTTTATAAACAGTTCTTAAAATCCTGGAGTAGGTGAAAAGTACCATGTTAAGTTTGGCAAGTAAGCATTCAGTACTACATGTGGAAGAGTAATAATTGCTTAAATGATTGAATTCCATGAGTATTCATCAAAGAAGGTGATTTAATATTTAAGGCACTTATATGGAGTCTTTGTCCTTAAATCAGAGGCCTAGAACGTTATTTATATGGAGAAGCAAAAGGCTACATGATGGTCACTGATTTTTCAATTTGGAAATTTCTGCTTTACCCATAATGAAGTAACCATATCAAGCTGGAATTAATGGACCCTTTTAAGCATCAAAAATGCAAATTTAATATATCAGTTTATGTTAGACATGAAATCACTGAACTTACTCTAAAATTGGAAAACCACACAGGACTTCCTCCATTGATGTGAGAAGAAAGAATTGCATTATCAAAGGTGGCAATGTGTTCAAAGTTTTATCTTTTCTGGGGTATTTATTAAATAAGTAATTTCTAATACTTTTGATGCATGAAAAACTACCTCCTCTATGTCTAGTCCCAGGACTGGCTGTACCAAGATGACTTCCTGCTTGTCGTCAGAGTAATATTGTTGATGCTATACTGTCACTGCTGGCCCAGATGAGAGTCACAGCCTTAGGTCTTAAAGAAGCCTGGAAGTCATTTAAGCAAAATGTTAAGTTATTTAACATTGAGAATTTGCCCTGTTTTTAAAAGATTCCTTATAGTAGTCTGTTGGTAACTACTTCTAAGATCTAATCCTTAAGAGAAATATTCCCCCTAGGTTCCAATATTTCACTCTCTGAGCCCCACTCTTTCTGTGCCCTACAAGGTGAAAGGTCAATTATAATTATATAGGTACATAATATAGTATATAACATACTACATGTTACAACAGGGCCTACTAGTCGGGCTGCCAGATTTAGTAAATGAACATTTACAAGATATTCAGTTAAATTTGAATTTTAGATAAATATTTTTTTGTATAAGAATGCAATATTAGACAAAGACAACAGCATGGTAATAGCCAGAGGGAAAGGGGTTGGGTGTTAGGTGGAGGTGGGCAAAGGGTGGGGGACGGGGACAGAAAGAGACATTGCTATAAAGGTATAGGGTGGAGGGGACACAGTGAGGTGGGCAGATGGGTTGTTGAGTTGTACATTTGAAAGTTGTATGGTTTTATGAACCAATGTCATCCCAGTAAATTCAATAAAAAATGTTAAAAGAAAAGGAATAAATATTTAGGCTAAGACGTACTGGGTTGAAATCAAAACCTTTGGGAGCAGGGCTTGGGCACTGGTAATTTTTAAAGTTCCCGGGTGGTTCTAATAGCTTTCTGGGCTGAGGACTGTACTTGTGTTAGTCCATGTCCAGCAACGTCATCATCACTGGGAACTTGTCAATAGCGAATTCCAGGCCTTACTGTGGACTTAATGAGCCAGACCCACTGGGACCCAGTGGTCAGTTTTTTCATAAGCACTCAAGGTATTTTGATGCATATTAAAGTTTGAGAACCACTCATCTACATTAATTAAATGGGAGAGACAGACATTATTTAAATAGCCATAAAACTATGTAATTTATATAAATCTTGCTAAGGGCTAACCAGCTAGGAGAAGCACTGAGTACTGGGAAAGGGTATGAGAGAAACTGGATTAAATCTGGGCTAAGTGGGATGTAGTTAGGAAAGGCTTTCCTGAGGAAGTGGTATTGAGCTGATGTGAAGTAGGACTCAGTTAGCTAAAGGTCTGTGGAAGGTAGTGCAAAGCATACCTGAAGGGAACAGTCAATGCAGAGGTCCCAGGGTCGAACAGGATTGGCTATGTTCTAGGAATTGAAAGGAACTTAGAGGGACTGGATCTGGCACCAAGAGGGAACCGATAAGGCTGGGTAGGAGACCAGAGCCAGAGTATTCAGTACTTTGAGATGGGGAAGCCATGGAGGACTTTAGGCTGAGGAGTGACTTGAACAGCTTTCCATTTAAAAAAGATAACTCTGGGGTCAGCATGGAGAACAAACTGCTGGGTAGAATAGACGCAGAAAGACTGTTACGTGGTGTGAGGTTCTGACATGACGGCCTGCGGAGTCCGGGCGGAGGCGGCACTAGTAGTAAGGAGTTGCGTGTGGAGGAGTGAAGGTTCAGGCTGAGACGTCACACAGACCTCTCCCTTGTTTTGGCCATCTGCCTTAGCCAAATTGCTTAATTTCTCTAAGCTTAATTTCCTCATCTATAAAAAGATGATGGTGATGGAACCTGCTTTATAAGGTGTTGAAAGGCTGGTGGTTGAGGCCATGAGGTTGCCATTGGATTAGGGCAGATGGTAAAGGAACTGTGGACCCAGAGGATGGTGGCCCATTCCGTTTATTAGAGTCTCGCAATGATGGAGGAGCAAGCAGGCAAGGAAAACCGCTTCTCTCTCTCTCAGGACTCCCAAGCAAATCAGGCCTGGGGGAAAACCCCTTCTCTGGCAAACAGTGGCTCCTCTCAGTGGCAGCAGGAAATCGTCAATTTACAATCTGTTTTTCTGAGGGCAAGCACTTGCAGCCTTACATAGACTATACACATGGAGCTGCCCCGTGCTCATGCACCAATCAGGCAAAGTACAAGTGAGCTAGCTTTACACACTTGTAACATACTTGTTTGCCCAACAGGTATTGAGTAGTCATGAGGATTAAAGGAGTTGACTTATATTAAGCCCTAGTACCTAGAAAACACTCAGTAAAACTAGTTTTCAAAATTGTGAGTCTTGATAACCAGAAAAGCTGATTTTTTTTAGTCCAGTTCTTGTATATACTTTCTTTGGGGGCAGAAATTGTTCTGCAGTGGAAGTAATCTGGAGTTTACAGATCCTGATGATTTGAGAAGACTTGGCTGAATGAAGTAACTGTCATTTGCCAAGACAGAAGCTTCAAATGAGAAAAATCATTAAATAGTGTTCATAAATATATTATAAACACATTTTGAAAGGGCATATTTTAGCTAGTGAGCCAAACATAAACCTAAGAATGAAATTGTTAGAAGTTATTTAGGACATCCAGGCTTTAAGACATTGTCTGTGGTGACTTTGAAAGCTGGAAAGGCAGTTTCACTCGAATTGGAATCTATATTTTTTTAAGTGAGAGGAGGAGAGATAGTGGGACAGACTCCCACATGTGCCCTGACTGGGATCCACCCAGCAACCCCATCTTGGGCTGATGCTTGAATCAACCGAGCTATTTTTGGCGCCTGAGGCTGATGCGCTCAGACCAGCTGAGCGATCCTCAGCGCCCAGAGCTGACACTCAAACCAGTTGAGCCACTGACTGCAGAGAGGGGATGAGGGAGAGAAAGGGAAGAGGGAGGGGGAGAGAAGCAGATGGTCACCTCTCATGTGTACCCTAATAGGAATCGAACCCTGAACATCTGCATGCTGGACTGACACTCTATCCACTGATCAAACTAGCCAGGGCCTAGAATGAATTTTGATTAGCTTAAATTGCAAATCATCTCCCCATCTCTCTCAACCCTGTGTCATTAGGTTGATGGTAGGAAGAGGCTTCTGACCAGGAGGCTCACTGATAGTAGTTAGACCTCTATGAGAATCTGCTCAGACCTTTCACTAGTTACTTGGCATTTTTGTAGAACGTGATTATTTCATGGATGGATTGATACATAAGGCCTTTTTAAAGTTTCAATAAGATATAAATAATTGTATGTATATTTTATGGGATAGTGATAAATTACCTTAAAAACAAAATTTAATAAATACTTGACTATTGTTAAACAGAGTGAATCTTTATAATTAATGCTTTTTTTAAACTAGATAAATGTCTTTTTAAATACATGGTAACTTTTTGGAGCAAAAGCACATTAATTTTTTGGTATTTGATTTAAGTTTAACATTCTTTACAATTTAAGAACAAAATGAGAAGATGTAATTTGATTAGGGTGCAGGTGAGAATAGAGGAAACTCTTAAGAAGGTAAAATGTCAAAGAATTGCTGTTTTTTGGTAGTTTGGTAGTTACAGTAGGATCAGGCTGAAATAATGTGGCATTCTTTGATCTAGAACAAAAGAGTTACTGGATATATAATCTATCATTAGGCTCTGACTTTAATGGAATGTTAAGCAAACATAATTTGTTTGGCATTTTCCCAACACATGGTGGGATTAGTGTGTGATATGAATGTGTTTAAGTAGCTATGACAAATAAGGCGAAGTAAAGCATGGGGCTGAGTCTAAAAAGGTGCTTCTGAAAGTGTTTTTCACTTAATGTTAATGTTCTAATTACACTGAAGTTTTAGCCACTCTCCTTTGCATATGAAATAAGTGTATGAACATCCAAAATAAGGCCATAAGTATTCTTAAAATACTGTTGTGTAAATGTAATTCCAGTAACATAACCAGCCTTTTATGCAAAACCAACATTCTTTAAAATGCATGCCTCACTGACCAAATACAGCCAAATGCCAAACCAGAAATACATTAAAACAATAGTTATGCAAAAGATGACTGTATGCCAGCAATGTGTGATTTGAAATACCTCATTTTACTTGTCAATATAAGAAAACATGCTGCCCTAGGGAAGTGTGATGTTTAATTATGAATATCTTTTTGTGCATCCCAGAAAAAAATGTTTCCCTCTCGTCTTTCGCAGTGAATTCCAGTTCAATCATGTAAATCTTCAAGGCTCATTATGGTTGCTCAATAAAGGGATATTTGAATATTCTTTTATACAACATTGTTCCTTTTCCAGTGGCTGGAATGCATTTTACTCAATATTTAGTATCCTGGTTCTAAAAGCATTTTACTACATACTTGGTATTTTGGCTCTAAAACCTGAGGTTTGATTAGTAGCAGTCACACTTCAAATTGTTAGACCTTGCATAAATTAAACTTTTGTGCTTTGCAATTTCTGGATGATTTTGCTCAGCTAATACAGCAGACATTTTAGCAGGGTTTTGTTTTTTTTTTTGCTTTATCTTTTGTAATTTCCAATGTTTCATTAATTTTTTTCTGTAATAATTAGGTATCCTTGATTCAATTATTTGTTAAGTTATAGAACTCTTAAAATGGCAGGATTTGATGAAATCCAAATTTGGGGGGAAAGTATTGTGAATAGATCCAATTGTTTTCTTCCTAGTCTTTTCTCCTAAGCATTCAGTTAATCATATATTTTAAATAGTGATTAAGTGACTAACAAAAATGTAATTTTTTCAATATTACATTTAAAGCATAATATTAGAATTTTTTGAACTTAATAATCTGACTTTCCCATTTGATTTGATATGCTAATTTTGAGTGGAATATGTTTACAAAAATTATTTAAATGTTTTAGAAAAGACAACAAATTTTACTAAATATTCTATTGGTCACTAGTTAATAGAAATGGGTACTTTACCAATAGATTTCGATAGTATGTAATGTTTCATTGCCAGAATGAAAGTTTTTTTCTACTACTTTTTAATTGCCACAAAAATAAAAAATATAGTACCTATTTAAAGCTACCTTTTGGTTATACTTCACTTTAAAAGTAAGAAGAACCTTTTACAACTTTGCTAATTATCACAAGGACCCCCACATCCCTGGTATGAGCTGCAGTTCAATCTTAGGTGTCTAAGAGACATATACTTGTGATATGAATATATGTACATATTTAGGGCATAAATTCTGTAAAGGAGGGGTAGCCACTAACAACTTTAGTATTGGGTCCTGTATAGTAGTGGTATTTATTTACTAGTCTAAATTAAGCTAAATTACTTAGAAGGATCTTGTTAAATTATTTTGACTGTCTCCTTACAAAGAAATGTTTTTTAAGATGCTTGAGCAATTTTAAACATATTGAGGGATTCAAAGGCATGACCTTTTATTGGATATGGTAAATGATCTATACCAAGTAGACTCTAGGTTAATTTAAAAAATTAATCTAGTCAGTGATACAAGGAGCAGAGCTGACAAGAGATGAAATTTACATTAACTTATCTTATTTACAGGGAATTAACCTAAATTAAGTGTTTATTCATTTTATTTGGATATGCCAGCATTATCTTCATTAAGAAATAGCATTATCTTGGTTGTGTCAGACATGACAAAGAACTCAGGGATATTCCCCAGTTCCTAAATAACTAGCTGGAGAAGAGTTGTGGGCATGATGAATATAAAGCTGTTGAATTAATCAGTCAAATTGCTAAAGCAGATGTTGAGGGGCATGAGATTTGGGCCAAGTGGAGTGAGTGGAGGAAGGCAGCTCAGGTTTCACGCCTGGCTCTGTCCTTGCTGACTGGGGCCGCCTGCTTTCCTGTCCTAGCCTCAGTGACTGCATCTGTAAGGGGAGGATACGCCTGGCCCTGTCCTTGCTGACTGGGGCCGCCTGCTTTCCTGTCCTAGCCTCAGTGACTGCATCTGTAAGGGGAGGATACGCCTGGCCCTGTCCTTGCTGACTGGGGCCGCCTGCTTTCCTCTCCTAGCCTCAGTGACTGCATCTGTAAGGGGAGGATACCAACAGTGGTGCCTGGTTCACAGAGTTGTTGGGTAGATTAATGACATAATTATTCACATGTTGGGTAGATTAAATGACATAATTTGTTTGAGATGGGAAACAAAATGAGAAGATGGCTCCAGTGGCAGAGGATTGAAAGAGGGATGTTGATTTTCAGTTGGTGGGGGAAGCAATGTGCCCATAGAATTTAGAGCAGAATGGACCTTTGGCAGAGGCTGGTTCAGCTGCTGTCCCAAAGTGTAAGTAAGGGAACAAGGCTTAGAATGAGAAGTGGTGGCTCATCACAACATAATGTAAGCATGAGGACTATTCAGTTCTCAGATACCCCTTTAAAAGTGTACAATTCACATACCATAAAATTTATCATGTTAAAGTTTACATTTTAGTGATTTCCAGTATATTCACAGGTTTGTGGAAACAACACTAATATCTAATCCCAGAACAGTTACTCTTCTCCAAAAGAAATCCCAAATTTACTGGCAGTCACTCCCTAATCCCTCTCCCCTCAGTCCCGAGCAATCAGTAATCTGATTTCTATGGATTTGCCTACTTTGGACATTTCGTGTAAATATATAGTCATGCAATATGTGGCATTTTGTGCCTCGTTTCTTTTAGTTAGCATAATGTTTTCAAAGTTAATCCATGTTGTAGCATGTAACAATATGTCATTCCTTTCTATAGCTAAATAATATTCCATTATGGATTATTGCATTTACTTTAGTGTAGGGACATTTGGCACTTCCCAGATTCTTAAAATGAGTTAGGGCTGAACAAATTAGCGGGGAAAAACGTTCCAATGCAAAGCAACAGAACCACCACATTTCTTAAGTCTTCATCAGTGACTCTGAAACCTCTGAAGACCTAAATTGCTTAGCCTATTATATGGCTCAGACCTGAATGTGGTTAAATTTAGAAATCAAGATAAATAAGCCTGACCAGGTGGTGGTGCAGTAGATAGAGCGTCAGTCTGGGACACAGAGGACTCAGGTTCGAAACTCCAAGGATGCTAGCTTGAGCGCGGTCTCATCTGGTTTGGGCAAGGCTCACCAGCTTGAGCCCAAGGTCGCTGGTTTGAACAAGGGGTCACTTGGTCTGCTGTAGTGCCAGGTCAAGGCACATATGAGAAATCAATCAATGAACAACTAAGGTACTGCAACAAAGAATTGATGCTTCTCATCTCTCTCCCTTTCTGTCTGTCTGTCCCTCTCTTTGTCACAAAAACAAACAAAAAAAGATAAATTACTCTTCTGTCCTCCTTCTTGCCATTAAAGGGATAGGCCAGTGACATGTTTTAACCCTAACCTCTTGGCCTCAGTTTAGACCATGAGATTCACAAGCAAAGCTGAGTCAATCTAACATATTAGTACAGGAATGCAGAATGAGGACTCAACAGTCTCGGTCCAGATGTTTATGAGCTGTATTAGAGCACATGCAAGTAGACATTTGGGAGCTCCAGGCGGCCACCCTCCACAAGGATTCAGAGAACGTCCTGCCCAGAGAGGGGGAGAGACAGCGCTGCCTGAGGGACCAGGGCTTTCCTGCTCTTCAGGTTTCATTTCCACCAGGTTCAGATATCCTTGGATTCTGAGAAACAAAAATAAAAGTAGCTAACATTTGTCAAGCATTTGCTATTATCAGGTGTGTTGTAGGTATTAACTCTTTTGATTGTAACAGAAATCCTAGTATAATTATCTGCATTTTGTAGATAAGAAACCTGAGGCACAGAGATGGTAAGTAACTTGTCCAAGGTCACACGTATGGGGTTGCAAAGCCATAATTCAAACCTGGCTGGCTCTGTTGCCTCATTAAACTCCCCATTACAGCCCACGTCATCTTGAGGTACATTTCTTTTACAACCAAAGAACCTTGACCAAAAACAGGGCCACCAGTGCTCTTTCCCTGCATCCCTCCCCCATCTCTTCCAGCCTCCTTGGGTTTTTTGTCAGTCACCTGCTCTCACCACATGCACACATCTTCAGCCATACATCAATCACAATAACCCACACTGGGTCCCAAAATCCTAGCTGCTAAAGGCCTCTGTTCCCTTTCACATAGTGCTTGGAACCCCCTCCAGCTCTGTCAGCTAGGCAAACACCCTGCCATCCTTTAGGGCCTCTGTCCTTCCTCACCTCCTCTGTTGAGCCTTTATGACTTCTCCCCTCTGCTCCTGCCTGGTCCCCACCGCCATGGAACAGTCTGCTCCCTCCTCCATGCTCCAGTCTCTTCTCTGACCCCCACCAGTCATCTCTAACTTGTTCAAAAACCTTTTTACTTTGAGGACAACAGGTAGGCTGATCACCTTCACTCTTATGGCATATAGCAAGTTTTCAAAAAATATTTATTGAATGAATAAAACAATACAAATCTTGGAGGATTCGTAGGGTATTCTACCACAATAGTAAATGCATGTATGTGTACAAGTGTGCAGGTATGGTTGAGAGAGAGAATATTATTGTGTTTAAGTTCAAGTATATTTCTGAATCTATATATGTACATATGTCTACACATCTATACATACAAATATAATCAGAGATCCTGGAGAAATTTATTATACTGCCTGCTTACTATCTTATTTCTTTCTCCTGGAGATGGCAGGCACCAATGTCTTCAGATAGGAAACTGATTGACTAACTGCTTTCTTTAGAATTAAGAGGATAGAAAGAATAAGAGATTGTCTAATCCAGCCTTATATCTTCAGGCAGGTCAATGTCTTAATAATACATGATGTTAAGTTCTTATTTCATTGCTTAGATGTTTTAAAAATGATGACACTATAATTTCTTGAAAACACATTCTAAGATTATGTGAAGTGAGATCATTAAGAAGGTTTTCTGGGCCCTGGCTGGGTGGTTCAGTGGATAGAGTGTCAGCTCGGCATATGGACGTCCCAGGGTCGATTCCCAGTCATGGTACACATGAGAAGTGACCATCTGCTTTTCTTCCCCTTCCTCTCTTCTCTTTCTGTTCCCCTCTTGCAGCCAGTGTCTCGGTTGGTCCAAGTATAGCCGCAGGCACTGAGGATAGATCGGTTGTTCGGAGTGCATCAGCCTCAGGTGCTAGAAATAGCTCGGATGATTCAAGTATTGGCCCCAGATGGGGTTGCCAGGTGTATCCTGGTTGGGGAGCATGAGGGAGTCTGTCTCTCTATCCAGCTTCCTCTCACTTAAAAAAAAAAAATTTTTTTCTGGCATATATGTGTAATCCTTGTTTTAATTTTAACACTTTTCTCACATAATTTCTTATTTAATTGCAAATGGTAAATGTTTGTTAAAAAGTTATTGCTCCCTGGCCGGTTGGCTCAGCGGTAGAGCGTCGGCCTAGCGTGCGGAGGACCCGGGTTCGATTCCCGGCCAGGGCACACAGGAGAAGCGCCCATTTGCTTCTCCACCCCTCCGCCGCGCTTTCCTCTCTGTCTCTCTCTTCCCCTCCCGCAGCCAAGGCTCCATTGGAGCAAAGATGGCCCGGGCGCTGGGGATGGCTCTGTGGCCTATGCCTCAGGCGCTAGAGTGGCTCTGGTCGCAACATGGCGACGCCCAGGATGGGCAGAGCATCGCCCCCTGGTGGGCAGAGCGTCGCCCCTGGTGGGCGTGCCGGGTGGATCCCGGTCGGGCGCATGCGGGAGTCTGTCTGACTGTCTCTCCCTGTTTCCAAGCTTCAGAAAAATGAAAAAAGAAAAAAAAAAAAAAAAAGTTATTGCTACTTATTTTCTTTCCTTTAGGCAAAATAATAAATAAGTAAATCCCAGAATAAAAAAAAAAAACATGCCTTATAAGATTTATCCATTTCATAGCACCTTAATAACACTTGTTAGTTTTCTCTGGACACTCCACAAACACTAGGTAGAGGAATTCAGCTCTGATAAGATATGTGCCAGAAACCACTGTGGGCACTTTAAAAATGTATCCCTAAGGAGGATTTCTTCTAGTTCCTTCCTCTTCCTTATTCCCGCTCCAATCTGTGTTCTCTGAATGACAGCAAACTGGTTATTCACAAGGAAGAATGTCAGGAAATTCATATTTTTAGTGAAAATTCTAATGTAAGTTGCCATTATACTAAGTTATGATTTTTGAAATTATTTTGTTAAAATTTTATCATTAGTGTTAAAAATTATTTTTGAAAAGAATTCTGTCTTGGCAAGTGTAACCTTATTTCTGTTATTTAAAAAAATATATTTTCCCCAAAGATTGAGCTCCAAACATATAAGGATAGAGCACTAGGTGATCTCGTGGGGTACTTTCTCGTATGCCAAGGTTTTTAAGAATTTCAGAAAATAAGTTTCTGTAAATGAGGTCTTATCTCTCATTAGATAAAATCAGAATTGAGAATACTTTTCTTTCTCTTTCTTAAATAATAATTTAAAAATCCAGTTAGGAATCGTGGGTCTTATAAGAAAATACTGTTTTTCTAGAAGAGTGACACTTTTCAGAGTATGTAGACTATCCATTTTAACTGGAGACAATATTGGAGTATATGCTTATGGGAATAAACTTTTATTTAGACTGACCTTGATCTAGCAGTCATTTTACTTGTAATGTGGTTTACTTTTGAAGTTTTCTAGTCCTCATTTTGGGTGCTCATGTAATGACAAGTCAGTTTATGTTCCAAGTCCATAGTATTGATTTATAAATACTTAGATAAAGTTGGCTTTTTTCCTGGCAGTTAAATTAACAATAATTTTATAATGTTATTACTTCCTACAAGTAATTCTGATAAATTAATTTTGAAATATTTTTTAAAAAGAAGTGAGAATAAATTCTTGGCATCGCCTAGAAAATAGCTGTGAATGCAGCATATGAATTTGAAAGTGGATGTAGGAGTTGAGCAGAGGCACTAAACCGGAGTGCTCTGTTTTTACCCTTGTCTTCTGTTCTGTTTGTATTCAGCCCTCTGAGGCTGAGGTTTTCGCATGTGGCCTAATAGACCTGTAGGCTGCTCTCCGAGGCAAACACACAACTAAATCACTTATTTTCAGGACTCGGAATGTCTGAATGGAAAGATACTTGAGAGTGTGGGTGTTGCCATTTTAGAAAACAGAATAGCAAAAATTGTTAATATTTTGGTAAAAGTTCAGACCAGCTCCCCTCCTGCTTTTCTTCCTACATGTTTTCATACATCAGAACCATGTGTTGCATTATCTAGTGTTCTAGTTAATTATGTTTGTTCTCTTTCAGTAAAGTTCCTCTCCACATGAACTCTAGCAAATAGCAAGTTAAAAGTAAAGTAAAAGGAGCTATCAGAGATCATATTCTGGGGAAATGTTTAGTTTATCCTGAATTGTTTTCTTTTTAAAATAATTATTTGGATTATGAGAAGATTCTTTTTTAGCCTGACTTTTAACCTATATGATCCAGTAATATTTCTAACAATAACAAAAATGGAGAGAAATCTGTTATCAAAAGAAGAACTCAACTGGGTTTTGGCTTTCTCTTTCTAGACAATGGGGTGAATGAGCAATTCACTGAATAATTGTGAGGTTTATAAGGTTTATCCTTCAAGCCCCTGGCCTCCCCCCTTTTCTCTGTTTCTTCTTGTCTCCTTTTCAATAAGGAGCTAATATCAGCAACATCTTAGAGTGAATTTTAAAATGTTGTGTTAGTAGCAGTTTTCCCCAAACTGCATCCTGCAAACATTAGTGTCTCATGATACATTAATACATTACATGGAAAAAGAGTGTCATGGTATTAAAAGGTTTGAAATATGCTAAAGTTATACAGTACTCTTTAGAGTCTTTAATATGCTTTTTTGTTTTCCTTTTTAAGATATAATTCACATGACATAAAACTTAATTCAAAGTATAGTATTCATTGATTCTTGGTGTATTCACGGTTCTGCAACCACTAACTAATTCTAAAACATTTCCATCACCCCAGAAAGAACCCTGTGCTCTTGTCAGTCAGTCCCAAAGCCGTCCTCCTCCCATGCCCTGGCAGCCACTGGTCTACTTCTGGCTCTTTCTATTACCTCTTCCCAACTGGATTCAGTTGATATAAATGAAATCATATAATATGTGGCCTTGGTGATGGGCTTCTTTTACTTAACCTGCTTCCAAGGTTCATCCGCATTATAAAGCATGTAGAAGAATGAAGTACTTCATTCTTATTTATGGCTTAATAATAGTCCATTCTATGGATAGTCCATATTTACTGGTACTTATCCATTCATCTGTTGAAGGACATTTGGGTTGTTTCCATTTTTGGTGATTATGAATAACACTTATGAATATTTCTCATTTAAACATGTATTTTGAATTCTTTTGGATATATATAGAGGAGTGTAATTACTGGGTGTAGAGTAATTACATGTTTAACTTTTTGAGGAACTGCCGAACCGGTTTTCTATAACAAGTGCACCATTTTACAGTCCCAGTAGCAATACACGAGGTCCCGATTTCTCCACATTCTTGAGAACACTTGCTACTTTCTTCTTCTTCCCCTCCTCCTCTTCTTCTTCCTCCGCTTCCTCCTCCTTCTTCAGATAGGAAATGGTATCTCATTGTGGTTTGCTTTTCATTTCCCCAATGACTAATGATGTTGAACATCTTTTCATGCATTTATTGGTCATCTTAAACACATGTCTATTCAAGGCCTTTACCCATGTTTAAAATGGGATAATCAGTCTTTTAATTGTTGAGTTGTAAGACTAATACAGCTTTTTTTACATCACGAATTTTTAAAAACAGCATTAATAAGCTTGCTTTCAAAAATTTGTGTTAGCATGGAGGTATTTTCCTGCAAAGAACATTTATTTACATCTTTCAGATCTAGTTTTACATGGGCCAGTTTGGGAAGCTCTATTTTAAGGAATAGTTCATTATGACTAAGTGATTTTTTATTTTTAAAAAGATTTTATTTATTGATTTTAGAGAGAGGAGAGAGAGATAGAAGGGGGAGGGGAAAGAGTGAGAAGCATAAAATCCTAGTAGTTGCTTCTCATATGTGCCTTGAACGGGGCAAGCCTGGGGTTCAAACCGGCAACCTCAGCATTCCAGGTCGATACCCTATCCACTGCACTGCCACGGGCCAGGCAGACTAAGTGATCTTTTAAATCCCTGAACTGGAAGGATGGCTTTATCTTAGAACATTTATATATTTCTTCTCTATTTTCTAATTTTCTGAAGATGAAGAACTGCTTGTGTGATTTTCAAAATTCTAATATTTAAAAATTAAAAATATTAACATTTTAGCCTATGTATAAAAGGGCCTTTAGCCCTTATACAACCAAAAGAAAACAGCCAATAGTTTAAAAATAGCAAAAACTCAGACCATTTGCAAAAGATAAAAGACAAATGCCCAATAAATGTGAGCAAAATATTTAACTCACTGCTGATTAAAACAATTATGAGATACTGTGTTTTTAATTTGGCCAAGATGTTTAAAATCATATATACCTAATTCTGACACCCATGCTGCAAAATAGGTATTTATTGTTGATGTCTGTGTATTTTGCTTTAGTTATCTAGACAGTAATCTGACAATATGTAAACTGAAAGATTAAAATGTTCATATACTTTGATGTAGTTCTGTATGAATCTTTTTTTTTTTTAAAGTTGAAGTGTAGACAAAGGTTGATATATAAATTGTTCACAAAAGCACTAAAATCTGAAGATAATCTAAATGTCCAATAATAGGTGACATTTTTGAATAATATACTTCTCACAAAAATTAGGGGATCAGGGAATGTGCAGATACTCCAGTACTTTCAGTCTTTAATATAGTGCATTTTCACCAATGAAATAAAAATTGGTTTTGCATCTCATTTGCATAATCTAACAACTTTCTTTGACTTGTCTGCTTTTCTGATGTTCTTGTTCAATAATAAAATCAAATCCTTTTTTTTATTGCTTCAATTTCATTTTGAAATATCCCCCAATTTTTGTGAGCAGTTTATTTAATGGCATGTGAAAATGGTTATAGTATAATGGAAATAACCGTATTTATACACATAGACATAGAGTTTGGAAATTTATTTTTGTTTCCCAAATATTTACATATCATATTCAACTACTAAAGAAACTATACAAATCCTATTATTTGACATAATTAGTCCTGGTATTGAGTCAGTTAACAAAATTGGTTAGTTATTTTTATTGTTTATTTTCAATGATTGAGTTGAACACTTTGTTACAAGCAGCCAACCCTATGGAGAGAGTATGGGCTACGGAGAGGTAACTGGGGTACTTGTGTGGGTTTTGATATTAACTACAATGATCAGATAATAAATTTGCCTGTTTTCAGGTGACAGCTAAGGACTGTTGTGTAAATTTGGATCCATTGATTGAAACTTCACTAGTTTTTAAAAAATTTTAAATTTATTTATTTTTACAAAAAAACATATATCCAGTTTAATTTCTTTACAGTACAGCAAGAATATAAACAAAGATGTGAAGAAATCTGAGTGCAAATTTCTAGATATTTATGGTTTTTTGTTTTGTAATATTTTACAAATACCTTTTCTACCATAATATGGAGACAGAATTTCTTTAGTTTCTTTTTATCCATTCTGTCCACGGCATTCAAGTAAGTTGTATATTAACAACAAATCTCTATTTTTTAGGAGCATTCATTTAGTGAGATTATGTTAAGATAATAACGGGTTCAAATAGAATAAACAGAGTTTGGGGCACTTGATAAGCATATGTGTGAGGACACACCAGATGAACACACTTGTGGAAGCAAAAAACCAAACAGAAAAGCACTGGTACCCAATTCCCCCTGTGCAAGGCCGATGTGACCAAAGGAATTGGTGAAAGATGTGCAAGCACAGTTTTCTTTCTTTATTTTTATTATTTTTTGTGACAGAAACAGAGAGATAGAGAGAAGGACAGTAGGGACAGACAGACAGGAAGGGAAAGAGATGATAAGCATCTTCATTTCGGCCCCTTCATTGTTCATTGACTGCTTTCTCATATGTGCCTTGACCCAGGGGCTACAGCAGACCAGAGTGAACCCTTGCTCAAGGCAGCGACCTTGTGTTCAACCAGTGACCTTTGGGCTCAAGCCAGCGACAATGGGGTCATGTCTATCTAAGATTCCACACTCAAGCCAGCAACCTCGCGCTCAAGCCGACTATCTTTACATGGTTTTGTGTTATGCTGCTCATCTAATGAGCTGATGCTATATTAAAAAGTAATTTGAGAGGAATTTGATTGAAGTAATATTAATCTACTTTTTAACATTTTGTCATGAAAATTTTCAAACATAAATTAAAGTTGAAGGAATTTTACAGGGAGCACCCACAATCTAGGGTAAAATTTGAAACAATGAAATGCACAAATCTTGAGGATATATCAGATGAGATTTGATAAATGGACACACCCCAAACCCTTATCAAAATATAGACCATTACCTTAATGCCAGAAAGTTCTCTCCTGCCTCTCTTCCCTCGGCTCTCACTCCCACTCCCACTTGTTTTGAGTGTATCCCACCGGAGGTTAGTTTCACCTGCTCCAGAACTGCATAAATGCAGTCGTTCAGTGTGTACTCGTATGTAAGGCTTCTAATGTATTGGAGCATTATCTATGCTATGAGTATCAGTAGTTTGTTCTTTTTTATTACTGAATAGTATTCCTTTGTTTTTCTGTTCTCCTCTTATTAGACACCTGTGTTGTTTTAGTTTTTGGTTATTATGCATACAGCTACAGTGAACATATTGCTATAGGTCTTTTGTGAATACAGTTGACCTTTAAACAATGTGGAGTGCTGACCCCCCCACACAGTCAAAATTCACATACAACTTTTGATTCCCCCAAAACTTACTTCTCAAGTTGTCACTTGGTATCTATGAGGAACCCCCATAGATACCAAAATCCACAGGTGCTCAATCAAATCCCTACATAAAATGGTGTATAGATCAATGCATACAGTCAGCTTTTTGCATCCATAGAGTTCCAACTACAGATTTAAAACGGTACAGGTATTTATTGAAAAAACCCATATATAAGTGGACCAATACAGTTCAAGCCCATATTGTTCATATTTATTAGGTAAATATTTAGTAGTGGCATTGCTGGGTCTTGTTTTATATGAAGTTGCTAGAACTCTTCCAAAACTTGTGTACCTTCATACCCCTTCACCAACAGACTGTTAGAGTTGAAATTTTTCTGCATCTTCTCCTACAGCTGGTGTTGTCACTGTTTTTTAATGTTATCCATTTTGGAGGGCATTTAGTGGTAACTTATTGTGGTTTTAATTTGCATCTCTATTTGACTAATGATGTACCTTTAACGTGCTTTATTGGTCACTTTTGTCAAATGTCTGTTAAAATATTATGCCTATTTTAAAAAATTGAGTTGTCTTGCCCTGGCTGGTGGTGTAATGGATAGAGTGCCACTCTAGAGTGCCAAGGTTGGCAGTTCGAAGCTGGGGTCACCAGCTCGATCACGGGGTCCCAGATGTTGAGGTAGCCAGCTTGAGCGTGAGGTCACCAGCTGTATCCTGGAGTCACTGGTTCAAGCTCTGGTCAGGGTACAGATGAATGGCACAACTAAGTAGACCAATGAGTTGATGCTTATCTCTCCCTTCCCCCCCAAACCCCTCACACACACACACACACACACACACACTCTCTCTCTCTCTCTCTCTCTCTCTCTCTCTCTCTCTCTCTCTCTCACACACACACACACACACACACACACACACACACACACACGTGCAATTGAGTTGCTTTGTTATGGAGTTAAAGGAGTGTTAGGTACCAGCCCTTTATCAGATGTATGTTTTGTGTATCTATTTTACCATACATAACTTGCCTCTTCCTCAGTGGGATCTTATGATGTGCAGATGTTTTAAATTTCGATGAACTCTAATTTATTAATTTTTTCTTTATGATTATTGTCTTCTGTGTTCTATCTCGGAAGACAGTGACTCCCCTATTGCAAATCTAACTTTTTAAAGGTGTGCTTTAGGCGATGGAGCCTAGAAAGTATCTATTTTTCCATCTTCACAACCTTTAGGTGAGTAGAAATAAAATACTGGAGTTTATATACAATATTTCTAAGTTGCTCATTAAGCATTGCCTACTTGCTTAAAAAAAGTCAGGACATTTTCCATTGTGTGGCATCATTTTTACACTTAAAAGTTTTTCATTCCACATGTGTAAGCAGATTTTCATGTGCCACTTTATAAAAGACTGAAATTGCTTCAGACTCCTAGATTACACTGTGATAAGCCAAATAAGCTTCAGGACACTTCCTTCACACCAGACACATGCCAGAAGCCAAACAGATGGGAAACTAGGCAGAAATGACCCTCGGCATTCTCATTAGAGCAGTTGGGGAAATTTTAATGGGCCCCATTTGCCCCGTTCTCTATCTAATACCCTTTGAACTGCCACTTTTTTTTCTTGTTACAAGTCAACAACCACCATGTATTTTTTAAAAGGGATTATTAAACACAATTTTCCCAAAAGATGTACAGCCCTCTAAAGCTAATTAGCCAAGTTTAAATAATCACTGAGTTCTGGGGGTAATTGGAAAGAAACACTGTTTTTCTTGCCAGTGCATGATTACTAATTAAGAGAAAGATAAAATATCTGTGTAGCAGTCATATATAGTAGAATCTGTTAACAGTTAATTAACTGATAAGTTGGTGTCAAGTTAGTGTTAGTCAAAAAAGTTTACAGATGAAGTTCTCTTTTAAAATAATAAATAAATATGTAAAATTACATTGTTGAGTCAGAGAAGAGCATGGGCGGAGTCAAGACTGTGTGAACCTGGTTTAGCATTACAGTGTTTAAGGCAGAAGGTCATTGAATGAAAGAATTAAGTGTTTCCTTGGCTCTAAATATTATAAACAACAACTGATGTTTGCTACTCTGCTGCTTACACGTAAGATTTGAGGCTTCATTAATTTGCTTTTCTCTTGATCCCAATAATTGCATGGGCTTTCTCAGTTTTAAAATATCCTTATGAAATTGGGCTACAGCCTCCTCTGTGTTTTTCTGCCTATTAGAATTAGGACTTCAGTGCATGAAATGGGTTGCTGAAGGTTCACAAAGAAAATAAGAACTAGACTGCCAGTATTTTTGTTGTTGTTGTTGTTAATGCAGGAGTTACCATTATATTATTCTTCAAAAGTATTCAAAAACACATATATCAAGCCTTTTTTTTTTTGGTATTTTTCTGAAGTTGGAAACGGGGAAGCAGTCAGACAGACTCCCGCATGCACCAACCGTGATCTACCCGGCATGCCCACCAGGAGGTGATGCTCTGCCCATCTGGGGTGTTGCTCTGTTGCAACCAGAGCCATTCTAGCACCTGAGGCAGAGGCCATGGAGCCATCCTCAGCGCCCAGGCCAACTTTGCTCCAATGGAGCCTTGGCTGCGGGAGGGGAAGAGAGAGACAGAGAGGAAGGAGAGGGGGAGGGGTGGAGAAGCAGATGGGTGCTTCTCCTGTGTGCCCTGGTCGGGAATCAAACCCGGGACTCCACGCCAGGCCGATGCTCTACCACTGAGCCAACCGGCCAGGGCCCATCAAGCCATTTTTTAAAGTTAACATTTTCATTAAAGAGTAGAATGCTTTTAAGTCTATTTAAAAAAAATTTTATTTATACTAATGAATGAGTAGTGTTATGCCTTTAAGATTTTAAGCTTTAAAATTTCATTTGTTTGGGAAGTCTTTTAATTACTGGGAGAAACCTAAAAATTGAATTAATTCTTTATGAATACATACTTGTTATTAAAATTTTTCTTTGCAAAATTCTTACTGCACTGAAGAGTATACTATAGGTTAAAAAAATCTTATTGAATTTAGAAGTTCCCTAAATAATAAAATATTGAATTACTCAAAAGATAGGAAGGTGATAAGACACTTTGTAAAACTATAGCTTCATAAATTATGGTGAAAAATAATATTTTTGCTAATTTTTAAAAATTAATGAATGTACAGAAAACTTTGTAGTAGGAACATTTTTTTAAATAATTTTATTTTTAATGGGGTGACATCAATAAATCAGGATACATATATTCAAAGATAACAACTCCAGGTTATCTTGTCATTCACTTATGTTGCATACCCATCACCCAAAGTCAGATTGTCCTCTGTCACCTTCTATCTAGTTTTCTTTGTGCCCCTCCCCCTCCCGGAACATTTTAATGCTTGTACACACACTTCCACTCAACACATTGAAAGGTCAGGTAGCATTACTGAAATAGGAATTTTTTTTTTTTTTTACATGGACAGAGAGTCAGAGAGAGAGGGATAGATAGGGATAGACAGGAGCAGAGAGAGATGAGAAGCGTCAATCATCAGTTTTTCGTTATGGCACCTTAGTTGCTCATTGATTGCTTTCTCATATGTACCTTGACCGTGGGCCTTCAGTAGACCAAGTAACCCCTTGCTCAAGCCAGCAACCTTGGGTCCAAGCTGGTGAGCTTGCTCAAAGCAGATGAGTCCGCACTCAAGCTGGTGACCTTGGGGTCTCGAACCTGGGTCCTCTACATCCCAGTCCAATGCTCTATCCACTGCGCCACTGCCTGGTCAGGCTGAAGTAGGAATTTTAATGTTACAATTTATTCCCTTACATTCAGACCTCAGTCATACCTAAGGGTAGTCTGTCTTAAAAGAATGAAGAAAGGAGAATCAATGCAGTGTGTTCATTTTACTTCCTTTATACTAGTGTGTTCTTTTGATGTTGGGGAATCACTCAACCAATTTTTTTTCTGTAAAAATTTTTGAATTATTTTTATTTTTCAATTATAGTTGATATACGATACATTATTTTCAGGTATCCACCCCAGTGATTAGACATTATGTAACTTACTAAGTGACCACCTAGATAAATCTCATACCCCTCTGACACCATACATAGTTATTAGAATATTATTAACTATATTCCATATGCTGTACTTGACATTCCCATGACTATTCTGTAACTACCAATTTGTATTTCTTAATTCCTTCACCTTTTCCTTCTATCCCTAACTCCCCCCTCCCACCTGGAAAGTGTCCAAGTATTCTCTGTATCTGTAAGTCTGTTTCTGTTCTGCTTGTTTGTTTATTTTGGTTTTTACATTCAATTTTGGATAAATATGTATTTGTTGCCATTTTATTGTTTATATTTTTATCCTTTTTTCCTTCTTTTTAAAGAAGACCCTTTAAAACAGTGGTTCTCAAACTTTGTGAAGTTGGGGCACATTTAAAATCCTACAAATAATTGTAGGCACACTATATACAAATTTCTGAGAAATATGTTATAATAATTAGCTCAAATATTAAAGAAAAAATGTAAAGTCCAATCGTGCTTTTATGGTAATTAAACAAAATAAATACGACAAAATTAAATTTATTCTGACATTAAAAAACATTTTTATGGCCCTAGCCGGTTAGCTTAGTGGTAGAGCGTCGGCCTGGCATGCGGGAGTCCCAGTTCGATTCCCGGCCAGGGCACACAGGAGAAGTGCCCATCTGCTTCTCCACCCCTCCCCCTCTCCTTCCTCTCTGTCTCTCTCTTCCCCTCCCACAGCCAAGGCTTCATGGGAGCAAAGTTGGCCTGGGCTCTGAGGATGGCTCTGTGGCCTCTGCCTCAGGTGCTAGAATGGCTCTGATTGCGGCAGAGCGACGCCCCAAGATGGGCAGAGCATCGCCCCCTGGTGGGCATGCCGGGTGGATCCCGGTCGGGCGCATGCGGGAGTCTGACTATCTCTCCCCGTTTCCAGCTTCAGAAAAAATACAAAAAAAAAAAAATCCTAATTCACATAAATAGGATGTTGAAAATTGTAGTAAAATGTTCAAAGCTTTTTTAGATATTGCCACATATTCTTTTTTTTTATAGAAATCCAAAAGGCTTCAAGAGACAATTCCTTATGTTTAATCGTCAATCCACGATCAGCGGGTAAAGCTGCCAATTCTTTTTCTTCTGTTAATTTTAAGCCAAAATCACTTAAAGCTTTCATGAATGGGTTTCTACTCCAATCATATTGTTCATTGTTAAGTGATGGAAAATGCTATAAATTAAATTCTGCCCATCAGCCTTCAAGTCCTAGTTTATTTACACTTAACTTTTGCTCACTTCCAGAATCAGATTTTTTAACATCACGCTTCTTTTTGAGAAATCTATCCATTTTATTTGTGTGTATTTATCTAAAAATAATATAATGATGCGTTAATAATAAATATAATAATGATATGTTAATGAAAAGAGCGGTATTTCTGTAGTGAAATGGTATAATAGAGTGACTATATTTACTTTTATATCTGGGCACATGCCGTGAACCAGCACAGCCAGTAATTCCAGGTCCTGAGTGGGGACAGTGCGGAATTACAGGGAGGGTCCTGTAATTGCTGCTGGCAAGAACAAAGCATGCCCAGAATTGCATCTCCTTTATTTATAGGGCAAAGTAAGGCCATTAGCAAATCAGTGGTCTCTGATCACGTTCCCAAGGCAACCCAAGAATTTTACCAAGTGCAGAAAACCCCCACCATACATATCATCTTAACTTTACACCAAACAAAGGATAGAAGAAACTTGCCTCCAGTGTTTCTGGGGAACATGGGGGGTAGTGTAAACAATCCAGCACCACAGCTTAACAGCCTTTTGCAACCTAATCAGGAGAGTGAGGTGGGGGGTTGGGCAGACTGTCAGCTTATAGCCAATTCCCCACACCTCTGTCCCCCAAAAATCTAAATTCTAAAAACCCTGTTGGTTTTTTGATCCCCAACAGGCACATATTTCTCTGGAATACCATAGGGTGCACCATTTTGAGAACCACTGCTTTAACATTTCATGTAATACTGGTTTGGTGGTGATGAACTTTGTTAGCTTTTTCTTGTCTGGGAAGCTCTTTATATATCCTTCAATCTAAATGATGACTTTGCTGGGTAGAGTAATCTTGGTTGTAGGTCCTTGCTTTTCATCACTTTGTGAATAGTTCTTGCCACTTCTTTCTGTCCTGCAAAGTTTCTGTTGAGGAATCAAACTGACAGTCTTCCGGGGGCTCTCTTGTAAGTAACCAACTGCTTTTCTCTTGCAACTTCTAAGATTCACTTTCTGTATTTTTTTGGCATTTTAATTGACAGTATAGACCTCTTTGAGTTCACCTTGTTTGGAACTTTCTGCTCTTCCTGGATTGTATGTTTATTTCCTTCGCCAGGATAGGAAAGTATTTTTTATCAATATTTTTCCAAATAGGTTTTCAATTTCTTGCTCTGTCTTTTCCTTCTGGCACCCCTATCATGTGAATGTTGGTATGCTTGAAGAGGCTCCTTATACTGTTTACATTTTTTGCATTCTTTTTTCTTTTTCTTCCCTCCCTCCCTCCCTCCCTCCCTCCCTCCCTCCCTCCCTCCCTCCCTCCCTCCCTCCCTCCCTCACTCCCTCATTCCTTCCTTTTATGTTCTTTTCTTTCTTCTTTCTTTTTTCTATTCTGATTAGGTATTTTTTGATTCCTTATATTCCAAACTGCTGATTTGATTCTTGGTGTCATGTATTCTATTGTTGATTTCCTGTAAATTATTCTTCATTTTGGTTAGTGTATTCTTCATTTCTGACTGGTTCTTTTATATGATTTCCATGTCCTTTTTTCATGCTGCTGAAGTTATCACTAAAGTATCATCCTTATAACCATTACTTTGAACTCTGCATCTGTTAGTTTGCTTGCCTCCATTTCATTTAGATTTTTTTTTGAGATTTCTTCTGTTTATTCATTTGGGACCTGTTTCTTTGTCTCCACATTTGGCTGCTTCCCTGTGTTTGTTTCTATATGTCAGGTAGAGCTGCTGCGTCTCCAAGACTGTGGCCTTGTTTGTGGAGTAAGTGTCCTGTAGGGTGTGGTGCAGCCTCCCACCTTTGTGGGCTTTGTCCACTGATCTGTGCTAGTTGACCCTTGATTACTCTTGGCATCACTGGGAGAGACCTCCAGGTCAGTTATCTGCGAGGATCGGCTGCGATGACAGTGGAGGAGCTGCTGTGCAGAATTCAAACCTAAGAAGCAGGACTTGCTTCAGTGGGGCTTTGGTGCTCACCAAGTCTGGCCCTTGAATGCACCGCTCTTGGATGTGGCAGTCCAGTACAGACTGAAGCTGTCCTCTGGGGAAATTGGTTCTGGGGCCTCCCAGGATGTGCAAGGTCAGTCACCACCTATGCCCTGCCTGGGGCCACCCAGCCCAAGCTACAGAGCAATCTGAAGATAGTTAAAAGTATATTCTCTTCTGTGCTGTGGTATTACCAAAATTTTGAAAAACATTCACTGCTTTATGACGTTTCACCAACAGTGTATAGTTGCTAAGTGTGTGTGCATTAGATCTTTGGCATATAAAATCGAACATTTGTAGTTTTAGTGACCAGTAATCGTCCTCAGACAACAAAACCATGTAATAATTTGTTATTCAGCTAAAGCACAAAACTGAATGATACACACTTCAAAACTTGGTGATTAACCACTCAGTATTCATATTTCAGTACTTCTTTTGGTATTTCTCTAACTGTTCTCATGCAGTATGGGTGAGATACGAACTTTTATTTCTCTGTGAAAACAGCCATACCATTAAAGCATCCCCATATTCCGTCCTTACATGGAGTCACCTATGAACACAGCTTTTGCAAGCAGAAAGCAGAAACTATAATATCTTTCTTTTCTCCCTGTGTAACATCTTTCCCTCTGCCTGTACACAGGGTGGTGCATAGAGACCATCCCGGCTTCCCTTTAAGGACCTCTCTACATGCAGTCACAGGAACCTTCCCTAGAGTCGCTCATCTCTTCGGAAACTCCTGTGATGGACTCAGAACTAAAGACCCCTCTGGCTAAGCCATCAACTTTCCTGTTATACATCTAACATATAGATTAATGATTGATGGCAGGTATACACACACGCACGCACACACACACACACACACACACATATAAAACACTTTTTTTTAAGTGAGAGGAGGGGAGATAGTGAGGCAGAGTCCTACATGTGCCCTGACCGGGATCCACCTAGCAACCCCATCTTGGGTGAATGCTGGAATACCGAGCTAGTGCCTGAGGCTGATGTGCTCCAACAGAACTATTCTTAGCATCTGGGACCACGCTGGAACCAGTCAAGCCACTGGCTGCAGGAGGGGAAGAGGGAAAGAAGTGGGAGAAGAAGAGGGGGGAGCAGATGGTAGCTTCTTCTGTGTGCCCTGACCATGATTCCAACCTGGGATGTCCATAAGCTGGACCAAAGCTCTGTCCACTGAACCCTGGCCAGGGCCACAGGTATATTCTGTATTATGTCATTTCCTATAATCATACACAAATTTCCTAAAGCAATCCTACTTTCAGAATGATACTATGATTTATGCATTAAAACTGGTATAATTATACTAGCAAGACCTAGTGATTTTAGTTTTAAGCTAGATACTAATTTATATGTGAGGGCATGCAAAAAATTAGCAAAATAAATTACTGTTTTGAAGGCTGGACAGATTTGTGAACTGAACTCATTTTTTAAAGAACAGAGTGTGATTGAACTTAAATTTTTAAAAATGGTTTGGTCCCAGAACTTTTAAAAATTCACATTTTAAATTACCTTATGGATAATTGAAACACCAACACAGTTTTTATGTAGGGAAAAGGACTATCTCAGAGATGTGTATGTTGACATTTGCCCCTGGGTTTCCACATGAGACAGATCGCTGGTGAAAGACGGGGCTCTGGGAGAGTGAGGAGGGACAGTGGAGGGAGAGGAGGCTGTCTCGCAGCTGGTGCAGGGATCACGCCAGGCTGTGAGAGGCATGATGACTTTTACTGGTACCTTTTACTTATTCTTTTGTTCTCTTCTATTTTCTTTCATTTCAAATTTCTTTCCTGCCTTGCTGCTTTTGACTTTTCTGCCCTTTTTTAAATGTCTCTGTTTAGTCCCTCTCAGTGCTTACACTTATTTTCTCTCCCTCTGCTTCTAGGTGGTTGCTCATTTCTTTTATTCTTAAAATAAAATTTTTATTGAGGTGTAACTGACATGTACTATTATATTAATTTCAAGTCTGTAACACGATGAGTCAATATTTATGCACACTGTGAAATGATTACCACAATTAATTCTAGTTAATAGCTGGTCACCACACCTACAGGTAGTTACTTTTTTTTTTCTTCTGATAATAACTATTTTTTTTTAGTGAGAGGAGGGGAGACAGGGACAGACTCCTGCATATACCCAACTACGATCCACCTGCAAGCCCACTAGGAGGCAATACTCTGCCCACCTGGGGCCCTTGCTCCATTGCAATTGGAGCCATTTTTTAGTGCCTGAGGCAGAAGCCATGGAGTCATCCTCAGTGCCTGGGGCCAACTCGCTGTAATAGAGCCATGGACACAGGAGGGGAGGAGGAGAGAGAAAGAGAGAGAGAGAAGTGAGAGACGGAGGGGTGGAAAAGCAGATGGGCGCTTTTCCTGTCTGCCCTGACAGGGAATCAAACCCAAGACATCCATATGCCAGGCCAGTGCTCTACCACTGAGACAACTGAACAGGGCTGATAAGAACTTTTAAGCTGTACCCTTTTAGCAACTTCCATATACATATGCTATATAGTATTATTAACTGTAGTCAATGTGCTCATAACATTTATTTTACAACTGGCAGTTGATACCTCTTGTCCCCCTTCACCTATTTTATATCCCTTCCCACTCCTGCCTCTGGCGACCACAATCTGTTCTCTGTATCTATCAGCTTGAGTCTTTGTTTGTTTGATTTTTAGATTCCATATGTAAGCGAGATCAAACAGTAACTGTCTTTCTCTGTCTGACTTATTTCACTTAGCATAATGCCTTCAAGGTCCATTCATGTTGTTGCAATGACCAAATTTTATTTTTTTATGACTGAATAATATTCCATTCTCTATAAGTACTGTATTTCCTTTATTCATTCATTCAGTTAGGGACACTTAGGTTGTTTTCATATGTTAACTATTTTAATTAATGCTGCATTGAAACATAGGGGAGCATGTATCTTTGCAAGTTAGTGTTTTTATTTATTTTGTGAAGATACCCAAAATTGGAATCACTGGAGTATATGGTAGTTCCTTTTTTCATTTTTTGAGGATTTCCTATACTGTTTCCCAGGCTGAGAAATGGCAGCCATAGATAAAAGACTGAAATTGCAGATAAACAAACAAATAAATTGAAATTGTGAGGCATTGTCTGGTGAAAAATAGGTATGTTTTTATTAAAAAGTAAATATAGTTAAATATTTAAAACTGAATATATTATATAAAGTATATTTAAAGCATTTAAACATAAGAGGTTTTATGTTCTCTGTTCATAATTTTTATTTCAAATATTTGAGATGTTATGAATTTCAAAGTACAAAATATTACAAATGTATTAGTCCTGTAAAATTCTTAAAGACTTTGAAACAAACCTGAGTAGAATTGGTTGTGATCTTATAAAAAGTTACCCAAGTTTCCCAATACATATCTATAAAATAGATATAGCTAAACATGGCCATGGTGAGAACGGCTACAGTTGTAGAGAAAAATTACCTAGAGTGTCACATGTGCACTCAGTGTTATTTCCTGTCTCTGCTCGCACCCTTTAAATTTGTTAATGAATGGCTAGATGCTGTCATACATACTTGCAAAATCTCAGTGGCTTAGAACTATAGAATTTCTCTCCTCACTGTGTATCAGCCCATCGTGGGTGTGTCTGTCTGGAATGGTGGCTTTGCTCTGAGCCATTCAAGAACTAAATACCTGAAAGAGGCTCTGTTGTTTCACAGGCTTCCTAGGTTATCTTGGACATCGATTTCTACCTTATTGAAGAGAAGTATCAGAGTAAAGAAGGGACAATTACTTCTTAATTGTCTTGGCCTACAAATGATACATCACTTGCACTCACACTCCATGAGTGAAAACCAGTCGTGTGGCTTAGCCTGCATTCGCTGAGGTGGGTTGGGGTGAGGGTATGCTGGAAAGTATAGCTCTAGACGGGCAGCTGCTTCCCAGCAGCGGTTCTGCTCTGTGTCCGCAGGAGCATGATTTTGGTGGACAGTGAGCTGCCTCTGGAACATCTTTCCTCTCACCCTTTGTCCCAGCATAGCATTCTTCCCTTCTCTTGTTCGTTCTAGTGCCCTTGGCAGAACAAGGGAGTCTAGGCTGCTATCAGGAGAGTGCCCAGTGCTTACATGATCTTATTATCCACAATGGGTCTAGAGCAGGGGTCCCCAAACTTTTTACACAGGGGGCCAGTTCACTGTCCCTCAGACCGTTGGAGGGCCGGACTATAAAAAAAACTATGAACAAATCCCTATGAACACTACACATATCTATTTTAAAGTAAAAAATCAAAATGGGAACACATACAATATTTAAAATAAAGAACAAGTAAATTTAAATCAACAAACTGACCGGTATTTCAATGGGAACTATGGGCCTGCTTTTGGCTAATGAGATGGTCAATGTCGGGTTCCATATTTGTCACTACTAGCCATAACAAGTGATATGACACGCTTCCAGAGCCATGACGAGTGCATCCCGCGTCACCGGAAGTAGTACTGTACCGTTGAGCAACGCCGCGCTTTGCGCTGCCACCACATACAGTGCTCCTCTCACTGACCACCAGTGAGGAGGTGCCCCTTCCGGAAGTGCGGCGGGGGCCGGATAAATGGCCTGGGGGCTGCATGCGGCCCGCGGGCCGTAGTTTGGGGACCCCTAGTCTAGAGCCCTGGAGAATCCTAGAAACAGGGATTAAAAAGAAGATTAAAAGAGTCAGATGGATCAGTGGGTTTCTAAAGGCAGTAGATATTGGCTGAATAAATGAATAATGAGTGAGCAGTCAGGGGGTGGTAAGGTAGTAAGAACTGGAAGAATAGGAGCATTTGGTCAAGAGGTAAGATGCAGGGAGTCACGCTTCACAAGTGGAACAGTTGCAGGTGAGGCAAAGGGCCAGGGTGTCCTTTGGAGAGTTGCTAAGTAGAGTGGAGGAGAGGTAAGTAGCATTGAGTTGTCTTAGCGCCTGGAGGAAAGGCTGTGAGAGGTTCCATCTGTGTGGGAACTGAACACACGGTCACGTCAGGGGCTGTGGTGGAGACAAAACCACTGGTCCGATGCTCAGCCCTTGGGTCTCACCCTCGACATCAATTACCACACCTAGCACAGTGAGATGGCAAACCCCATCCTATTCAGCACATTTGTGTGATACGCTACAGTTTATACACCAGCATTAGGCATGTGATCCCACTGATGTAAGCCTGTAAGTGCCTGACCTGAACACAGGGTTTTCTTCAAGATAAAAAGTTTGTTATTCTAGCTCAAGCAGACTGGCTATCGAAGATTTTTTAGAGACAACTGAAGGATGATGTATCTAGATCAGTTACTGATTTTTCTCAAGAAAATAAAGACTTTGATGGAATTCCACTTCTAATTGCTACTACCCACTTCTTGATTCAGAGAAAAATGGGACTCAAGGATCGTACATTTTTGGTTGTGCTTAATTCTTTATATACAGAGCTTGATTGCTCGATACCAAAAGAGCCTTGGCCTCCCCTGTAATAGAGTCTCACAGTGTGAATGCCAAAGACTGTCTTCTACAGTCTGATAAGCACATTGCTGTAGAGATGCGATGAGATAAAATGACACAGGGCTTGCTTATGTAGAAATAAAACCTTTTTAAAAAGTTTTGAGTGCGACCCACTGTGCCTAAGCACATATATAAAGATATAGGTATAGATGTAGTATGTGAAAGACACAGGGAGAGGGAGACCAGAGAACTGTTGCCAGAGGCCAGGGTGCGACCTGGAGCGAAGTCAGGGAAACGAGGGAGAACCGAGAAGAGCACTAAGAAAAAGGACATCAAATTGAAAACAAGCATTGAATTGGTGGTAACTAGTTGGCCACAGCTTTGCAAAGTCCACATTACTAGTGCCAGCTAAATCAGTGTTGCAAAGCTCACGGTTTTCACTGGCACAAACTCTGTGTTCTGCTACCTACTTGGAGTAGGCTGGGAAAATGTTTCTTGTGCCAGGCTATTAGACCAGGATTTTAGGGTTGGTGTATCTAATTAGTGCCGGATTGCTTTCTTACATAGAGATATTGAGTGTTTGTAGATACCAACTACGGGATATTTACCCATTTGACAGAACCTGTGCCAGTCTTCACAATGCCATCCTCACTTGTAACTTCAGTGTTTCTCCTGCCTGCCTCCCACTTCTGTCTGTCTCCTCTCCTTCTGTCTGTTTCTCTCTTAATCTGTTTCTGTCGTGTGGAAAGACCCAGGCAAGCCCAGGAAGGAGGTCGTACCTGCTGGAGGAAGCTCTGGCCCCGTCGAAGCCTGGCCCTATCAGTAGTGACAGGAGTGGGAAGAGGGAGAAGACGCTCCTTCAGCAGCCTTCCAACCCGCCTTTGCTCGCTAACCCTCTCGACTATCAGAAGAATACAGTTTGATAGGGCTTTTTACCTTTTCCTTGAGTTGTGGACTCTCGCTCACATGTTATACATTAAATTCTTGGTAGCATTCTCAAAAGAGAACTAAGAGCAACAGACTCTCAGGCCTCTGTTGTTAGTGTTTTCAGTTGGTGGAATCAGCTGCCTTCTTTATTACTAAAATGCCCATGTAGCTCAACAAAGCAAATCACCTCCTAAAGGTGTGATATCAGAAGAGCAGGTGTGTTTTATTACATGACATAAAGTATAGATTGTTTTCACCTTCTCACACAGTCTGGCATCTCAGTCCTTAGACTATTGAGATGGTATAAATAAACTATCACTCCATTCTTGACGTTATCGCCTGCATAATTGGCTGTGTGGGCTTCTGTATTTTCTCCCTTGTCATAATCAGGGCTGGTCGACAAGGGAGCAGAACAAGGCACTGCAACCCCCGAGTCCTTGGCTTTTGGGTCAGTGGCTTGCAGGCCAAGTGAGAATGTCAGAGCGCTCCCAGGGTCTGAGAACCAGGGAGCCAGAAGGATAAGGGTGGGTCAGTAGGAGCCATCCAGAGACGCAGACCAGTGGCTGGAATTTGGACGGCAGAACTGCTGTGAACACCTGCAGGGTGTACTTTACACAAAGCCTCTTGGCAAGGGGGGCTAAAATCTGGCTTATGTTGTGCTTGCCGAGTCTTGCACTTCGATGCAGGACTATGTCCTCCAAGAGAAATGGATTACCAAGCTGTGGGGCACGGGCTTTATCTCTCCAGAGGGTGTGTCTTCCTGCTTTCTGCAGAGGCCAAGCATAGGCTAGCAGTGGCTCTGCCTCAGAGTCTTCTTAGTATACTTTGAAGCCATATTTTTCTCTTTTAAATACAGTCAATCTCCATAACTTATTTTTGTGGAACTGAAACTTGGTACACTTTGACCAACACCTCCGTTTCCCCTCCCCCAGCCTCCGACTACTACCATCCCCCTCTCTGCTTCTGTATGCTTGACTATTTTAGATCACGCAGGATTTGTCTTTCTGTGTCTGGATTATTTCACTTAGCTCGGTGTCCTCCCAGTCCATCCCAGTCAACACAGATGGCATGATTTTCTTCTTTTTTAATCCTAAATAGTATTTTACATGGTATTAAAAATTGATCAATGTTACTAATGATCAGGGAACTGCTAATCAAAACCATAATGAGAAACAGCCACATGCCTGTTAAGATGTCTATTGTAAAAAAAATGAAAGACAACAAGTGTTGGCAAGGTTGTGGAGAAAAGGGAACCCATGTATATTGTTGATGGAAATGGAAATTGGTGCAGCCACTATGGAAGACAATATGAGGTCTCTCAAAAAATTAAAATTATAATGACCATTCAGTCTAGTAATTCCCCTTCTGGGTAGATATCCAAAGGAATTGAGATATGGATCTCAAAAGAGATATCTATACTACCATGTTCATTGCTGCATTATTCATGATAGCCAAGACATGGAAACAACCTAAGTTTGTATCAGTGCATGAATGGATAAAGAAAGGGCTAGGTGAAAAATTGAAGGGATGAAGCAAAGGAAAAAAACTTACAGACAAAGACAACAGTGTGGGAGTTGCAGGAAGGAAAAGGGGATAAAGGAGATGAAGGAGGGTAGATGGGAATAGATAGTAATGGAGAGAGACTTGACTTGGGGTGGTGAACACACAACGCATTATACAGATGATGTATTATGGAATTGTATACCTGTATAATTTTATTAACCAGTATCACCTCAAGTAGGTGAGATTGGGCACGTTCAGGGTGGTATGGCCGCAGACATGTCACCTCAATTAAATCAATAAAAAAATTTTTTTAGAAAATGAAGCCATCTCTTTAGCATGATGTCTAATAAGTGGTTGTTTGAAAATTTAAGTGATTAGATGGAATTAGTAAATGCCAAATATTATTAATGTACTAACATCAAGGAAACTTAAACACTAAAGCAGTTTTAGCTTCAGCATTTGGGATTCTCTATGTCTTTCATTGGCCAACTAGAGGTCCTGGTCCAAACCTTCTCTGCAAGAAGAAGCTGTGAAGATCCCTGGTGAGGTGAGCGAGGGACAGCAGTTCCTTCTGAGTCCTCTTCGTGTCTCTCTGTACATTCATACCATAAACAGTTATCTGATTCCAGGTTCTCAGATTATTGTTTTGGTGTTTTTTTTCTTAGATAAACTGGTAGAAAAGATCTCAGGTCCAGATGTCAGTTTGGGAGACTAGGGGATTGCATTTAGAGGAAAGATTTGTATGAGATGTTGGGACAGAGCAGAGGATGAGCTGAGAACTCTCATGATGTTCTGGGATATCTGGAAGTATTATACCCCCCTTCAGGGCAGGACAACGTATTGAAAATGCTGGAGGTCTGAAGCTAGTTACTGTTTTACCACTAGCTTCTGGAACAAAAGGAGCACAGTTGATCCATGCCACTGAGAGTTTTTACCAGGACCCTGTGGGCTAGTTTGACCTTAGTTATTTTGCCATTTTATATCTGTGTTTAAGATGAGAGATGGCCATATTCTTCCTAGAACTCTTCTGAGAATGTCCAAGGCAAAAGTAGGGAAATAGATCTTTTCTAATTCTGGTGTTTCTTCATTTAATCCAACCATTCATTTCTCTTCCCACCAATGATGCCCAAGTATACAACAAAACACTTTAATTAGAGCAAAGACACAGCACATCTCCACATGACATTCTGTAAATGTTCTTCTTGTCTAGACTGTGTTGATCTCATGTCAGACCATGAAAACCTCTTAATCATATAATACCCAACTCTTAGTTCCCCATCCCTTCCTCCCATTCCAACTTTGACAGCCAGAGTAGTCCACAAAGCTTGACCATGCTATACTTTCCATTCAGTTTTCTTTTGTCTTATTTTTGCATAGAAGACCCAGACCTCTCTTAGCAGTTTGGATGTCCTTTACATAATTTCCCTTTGGTTGTCAACATTTTAGTTAGTATCTTCCCATCCATGCAAGCTTCGCCTCTCTCCTGCAACTGACATTTTGGTTTTTTCTCCTTCACTATGTCAGGAGAAGACTTCTATTCTGCACCCTTTCAGGTAAGATGGCTAAGCAACTTTATTCTTTTCACCTAGATCCACTTAAGACCATCAAAGGGTATTTAGTTATCCCTCACTTCCATGTAACTTTTAATTGGTGAATACCAATATTGGTGTAAACTGTGAGGTTTTCTAGGTTGCTGGATATTGAAGTTAGAAGAAGAAATAGATTCTGAATTCTCCCTACCTCCATTTCAGCTCTTCAGCATTTTATCTGTATCACTACTGACATGCTTTCTCTTTGGCAATGAATCATTGCCAGGGTCCTGAGATGGAAATTAGTAGAGGATTTGAAGGGACTATATTAATTAGTAATGACCCCTCATTAGTAATCTAGATAGAAACAACCATTGCACAAAACACAAAAATTATCTTGCTCTTGTCTTCATATTGTCTTCTTTATTGTTTTGTCTTAGTTTGTATATTGCCTTACTACATGTATTTATTTCTTCCTGTTCTTAATTTTTCCTTGTCCACTAGATTGTTAGCAATGAGTTCAAGGGCGGGCGGCAGCTGTCTATTATAAACTCGATAGCACCTAATATGAAGACAGATATGTTGTAAGTGTAGAATTATTATTGGTGATGAGATACATTTCTTACAGTGGTAGAAAAATATGACATTTCACTAGGGAGTGATAAGTTTAAGTGACCTTAATTGTTATCACAATTGTTAGTTCATAAACACTTATCCTTATCTCAGCTGTTTCTTATGGGATTTGCTTAATCAGAATTAGTTTATTTTTTCTGTTCTGAATATCAAAATTACTTTCATGTTCCCACAAAACAAATAATTCACCACAGCTCAAAATCAACATGTGCATTAATTTGTAAATGAAAGATAATCCCCTGATTGAAAAAGGCTAATTGGGGTTAGTTTCTGTTAGTACAGGCTCAGGAAATAGCTTTCATAGATTTTAACATATAGATAAATCCCTTCTTCAAACTTCCTGTGATGAAAAATATCTTTCTGTTGGATATCTTTTAAAGAATTTGATGCATAAAGAAAAAATCTTATCAGGCATAAAATGTTTGTCCATTTCTTTCTAATATGGATAATGAATTCCCTATCCTATTAACAGAGGTTGGACTCATGTATACCAAATAGATGGGAGTTCCAACTTACTTTTTTCCCTTTTAGTTTGCCCATTTACTTCATTTTGGTTTTAAGATAAAAGCAAGTTTGAATTGCTTACCTACTGCAAACATCACCTATCGCCTATTCCTTTGGCACTACTCATGGATAAAACTCATTAAATAATAGGCTCTAATATTTAGTTACTTCGCAGAAGTTATATTTAAGATCTATTTACTTTCACCCTTACAAATAATATAATTTATTTTTGGAAGAGTATAATGGCTATTGAAATAATGACAATTTTCTTTCTAAAAATAAAAGACCTAATTAACTTGGCATCAAATGTTTCTTTTATAAAAGAGCTTCAATTTGGACACACCTATAACATCGAAATGAAACTAAAAGGCTCTCAATGAATTTAATTATAAGATATTTTAAAATTATAAACATTCACAATGCTATTACAATATTACAGGAGTGAGGTGATGAGGGTCAGAACTAGGCTAGGGACAGAAGGATTTTAAAAGAAGTGATGAATTAAAAAAAGAAAAAAGTAGCCAAACCTAATTGATGGGAACTACAGACTATATACACTGATGGGGAGCTCAAGGGAATAGTCAAAGATAATATTGGGATTTAGAGAATTAACAATGATAACATAGCCTGAATGATCAAATAGAGCTCTGGTTTGGAGGATTTATAAAAGTTCAGTTTGAGGTATTGACCATAAACAAATGGACATTTAGATATTTCTCCAGCAAAATGGGTTTATGATGGAACAAGAATAAATTGCAATTTGGGACATACTGTCTAATGGAGAACCACGTGGAAGTATGAAGAACAAAAGCAAGTGACACCAGAGAAATGGCACCATGAGGAGTGCTCCTGATACCTCTCCCTGAAACTTCAACAAATTCAACAACTAGAGACAGAAAAACATCTCAGGAGCATCTGAAATACACATACATCAAACAAAGGTACGATTGGGCAAAAAGGTGGCTGAATATATAATCCACTCTGAAGGAAAGAAGATGGAGAACGGAGTATTCTGCTTTCCTCACTGACCTGAGCAAGGGCTGCTTTCACTTGGAACTAAGAGAAAGCGAGGGCTGGGGGCGCAGAAAAAGTTGGGCTAGTGCAGAGACGTTCAAGCTGAGGAGAGAGTGTGCCCACGGCTGAGCCTATGTGGAGCTAACACCAGCCACAGACCCCAGCAGAGGTGGGCGAGCAGTTGCCTTGTTCATTCCCGGTATCCTGGTCGGTGAGCGCGGGCAGTGTGAGAGTGGATCCACATGGTGCTTTGGGCGTGGGTGCCTGCGTTTCCAGATGGAGGGGCTGGGTCGGAAACTGTCAGTAGTCACTCTCTGCATGGGCTGTGACCAGAGATTTTGAATAATCCCGGCTTCCCAAATAATAGCACACGTAAGTGCAGGAAAGCCGGCTTCTCTACACCCAGACCTGTCTGGGTGCAGCACCTCCACCAGCTATACAGGCTAACAAAGCACACTCCTGGGGAAGAGAACTGCGGTAGTGGTGGTGGGAGGGGGAAGGGTGCGCAGGCAGCTTGCAGACAGCCTCTAGAGAGCAGACCCACGGAGTGCTGAGGCATACTAGACATGCCTGGAGGCTCATAGACAGACACCTGAAAGGCATTCAGCTCCCAGCCCTGCCTGATTACACTGGCGGCTCTGGCTGGCAAAGCTTTACCCAGAACCCTGCGTTGAGTGGGGATAGAGGGGGGATTTGGCAGCTCTTAGATCCTCTTGCTCTCCAGGCAGTGGCTGGGGCAACTTCACAGCTGGGTCCCAGGCTGCTGGTTCAGGAAGGAGAGATTTGGGGAGAGGCTCCGGGAAAACGAATCCTCCCATTGTTGGAGCCTGCAAACGCTAACAAGCCCCACCTACCAATGGGACTGAGGCCTAGTTTATGTCATCACCATAGCGACACAACAGCAGATCTCTGCCTAAGAGTGCCACAGGGGCAGAACCTGGGGTACAATGCCACCAGACTAAAAGAGAGAGAAGAAAGAAAAAGGAAAAAGATAATGTCTCAAAACCAGGAAAAATCCAGTCTTTATAACTTTTTCCATTTTTTTTTCTTGTATTTTTTTACCCTTTTTTTTTTCCATCCACCTTAGTCATTTTATCCTCTTTCTGTTTTATTCTTTTCTTTTCATTCTGAACGTTATTACCCGTAGGTATTACATTGTCTATTCTTTTTTTTTTCTATGAGTGTTACATTCCAAAGAACTTAACTCAGTTTTTTTTTCTTTTTGTTTCTTCTTTTCGCTTTCACTTTTTCTCTCATTCCAATCTCACCCACAAACAAATTATTTTATTCTGGATTCAAATTTTTTCTTCGTGGCATTTTGTGTGCTTTTTACTTTGCTCTTTATCTCTTTAGCATTTTCCCCAACTCTGGCTCTCCATTCTATAGTTTTTGTGCTACTTAATACAATAGAATTCTCATTTTTCACTGTATTTTTTTTCTTTTTCTTTTCCTTTTCTCTTACACTATTTCTCTCATTTGACCATCATTTACAAACAAATTATTTTACTCTTGATCTATATTTTTTTCTTGTGGCATTTTGTGGGTTCTTGCCTCGTTTTTTGCCTCTTTGTCACTCCCCCTCCAACCCAGGCCCTCCATTCTACATATTTTTGTTACACTTAGCACAATATAATTTCAGTTTTTCACTGCATTTTCTCAAAAAAAAAATTTTTTTTTATCTTATTAGTGTTATTGACAATACCACTCTCAAATGCCATTAAAGAAAAAGAATATTATGGATACAAAAGACAGTGATGTAGCTCAAATAGATGAGAAAAAAATCTATAGAAAAAATTTTCAATAGCTTAGAAACCTTGGAGTTAAATGACAGAAAATTTAAAATTGAAGTCTGAAAGATACTCAGGGATATAAAAGAAAGCACAGAAAAGCAATTTAGGGAGCTCAAAAAACAATTTAATGAACACAAAGAATATTTCACCAAGGAAATTGAAACTATGAAAACAAATCAAACAGAGAAGAAAAACTCAATTCATGAACTAAAAAATGAGGTAACAGGCTTAGCCAATAGAACAGGTCAGATAGAAGGTAGGATTAGTGAAATAGAAGACAAGCAACTTGAGCACAACAGAGAGAAGAGGAGAGAGACTCACGAATTTAAAAAAATGAGATAGCCCTACAGGAATTGTCTGACTATATTAGAAAGAGCAACATAAGAATAATGGGTATATTAGAAGGAGAAGAGAGAGAAAATGGAATGGAGAACATATTCAAACAAATAATAGCCAAGAACTTCCCAAGCCTGTGGAAAGAACTAAAGCCTCGAATTAAAGAAGAAAACAGAACACTGAGTTATCTTAACCCTAACCAATCTACTCCAAGGCACATCATAATGAAACTGAAACAAACCAATGATGAAGAAAAATTCTCAAGGCAGCCAGGTAAAAGAAGAATACAACATATAAAGGAAGACCCATTATATTATCAACAGATTTCTCAGCAGAAACTCTACAGCTAGAAGAGAGTAGACCGCAATATTTAAAGTTCTGAAAGAGGGGAAGTTCCAGCCAAGAATACTATACCCATCAAAGCTATCCTTCAAATACAAAGGAGAAATAAAAACATTCACAGATACAGAAAAGATGAGGGAATTTATCACCAGAAAACCTCCACTTCAGGAAATACTAAAGGGGGTTTTCCTACCAGACACAAAGAACAAAACAAAACAAAACAAAACTACAAGTAAAAGCTCCATCAAGATTGCAATAAAAACAAGATTAATCTGTGACAAAGAAACAAAAAAGGGAAGAGGACAAAGATTAACAGTAGCAAAGGAGGATGGAGAACAGAAGCACTCATGAGATAATGTACTACAATGAACATAATTTGTATGCTTTCCATTACTTAATGGTAACCACCCCTGAGAAAACCATCACAGAAGCACATGGCTTGAAAAAAGAAGTAACAGAGAAAATAAGTATGGATTACAACCAAACAAAAACAAATGATAGAAAAATAAAAGAGAAGAACCAAACAAGATACAAAACTATCTGAAAGCAATATATAAAATGGCAATAGGAAACCCTCAAATGTCAATAATTACACTAAATGTAAATGGATTGAACTCACCAATAAAAAGACACAGAGTAGCAGAATGGATTAAAAAAGAAAATCCCAACTGTATGCTGCCTACAAGAAACACATCTAAGCCACAAGGATAAAAACAAATTCAAAGTGAAAGGTTGGAAAACAATACTCCAAGCAAATAACATCCGAAAAAAAGCAGGTGTAGCAATACTCATATCTAACAATGCTGCCTATAAGACAGCAAAGGTAATCAGAGACAAAAACGGTAATTTCATAATGATAAAGGGGACATTGATTCAAGAAGACATAACACTTCTTAATATATATCCAAGGAACACCAAAATATATCAGACAGCTACTGACTGACCTAAAAACAAAAACCGACAAAAATATAATCATACTTGGAGACCTCAGTACACTGCTGATGGCTCTAGATCATTCATACAAACAGAAAATTAATAGAGAAATATTGGCCTTAAGTGAAACACTAGAACAATTGGATATGATAGACATCTACAGGACATTTCATCCCAAAGTGCCAGAGTGTACATTTTTCTCTAGTGTACATGGAACATTCTCAAGAATTGAACATATGTTGGGCCACAAAAATAACATTAACAAATCCAGAAAGACTGAAATTATACCAAGCGTATTTTCTGATCATAAAGCCTTGAAACTAGAATTCAACTGCAAAAAAGAGGTAAACAAACCCACAAAAATGTGGAAACTAGACAACATACTTTTAAAAAAATGAATGAGTCAAAGGAGAAATAAGCGCAGAGATCAAACGATATATACAGACAAATGAAAATAACAATACGATATATCAGAATCTCTGAGGTGCAGCAAAGCAGTAATAAGAGGGAAGTTCATATCACTACAGGCCTATATGAACAAACAAAAAGAGCCCAAGTAAATCACTTAACTTTACATTTTAAGGAACTAGAAAAAGAAGAAGACAACCCAAAACCAGCAGGAGAAAGGAAATAATAAAAATCAGAGTAGAAATAAATGAAATAGAGAACAGAAAAACTATAGAAAAAATTAATAAAACAAGGAGCTGGTTCTTTGAAAAGATCAACAAAATTGACAAACCCTTGGCAAGACTCACCAAGGAAAAAAGAGAAAGGACTCATATAAACAAAATCCAAAATGAAAGAGGAGAAATCACCACTGACATCATAGATATACAAAGAATTATTGTAGAATACTCTGAAAAACTATATGCCACCAAATTAACAATATAGAAGAAATGAGTAAATTCCTGGAACAATACAATCTTCCTAGACTGAGTCATGAAGAAGCAGAAAGCCTAAACAGACCCATAAGCAGGGAGGAAATAGAAACAACTATTAAAAACCTCCCCCAAAATAAAAGTCCAGGGCCAGATGGCTATACTAGTGAATTCTATCAAACATTCAAAGAAGACTTGGTTCCTATTCTACTTAAAGTCTTCCAAAAAATTGAAGAAGAAGCAATACTGCCAAACATATTTTATGAGGCCAACATAATCCTCATACCAAAACCTGGCAAGGACGGCACAAAAAAAGAAAACTACAGACAAGTATCTCTAATGAATACAGATGCTAAAATACTAAACAAAATACTAGCAAATCGAATACAACAACACATTAAAAAAATTATTCGCCTGACCTGTGGTGGCGCAGTGGATAAAGCGTCGACCTGCAAATGCTGAGGTCGCCGGTTCGAAACCCTGGGCTTGCCTGGTCAAGGCACATATGGGAGTTGATGCTTCCAGCTCCTCCCCCCTTCTCTCTTTCTGTCTCCTCTCTCTCTCTCTCTCTGTCTTTCCCTCTCCTCTCTAAAATGAATAAATAAAAAAAAATAATAAAATAAAAAAATTATTCATCATGATCGAGTGAGATTCATCCCAGAATCACAAGGATGGTTCAACAGACGTAAAACAGTTAATGTAATACACCATATCTACAAAACAAAGATCAAAAACCATATGATCTTATCAATAGATGCAGATAAGGCATTTGATAAAATACAACATCATTTTATGTTTAAAACACTTAACAAAATGGGTATAGAAGGAAAATATCTCAACATAATAAAGGCCATCTACAATAAACCATCAGCTAACATCATATTAAATGGCATAAAACTGAGGACTTTTCTCTAAAATCAGGAACAAGACAAGGTTGTCCATTCTCTCCACTCTTATTTAATGAAGTGCTGGAAATTCTAGCCAGAGCAGTCAGACAAGAGAAAGAAATAAAAGGCATTCATATTGGGAAAGAAGAAGTAAAGGTTTCACTGTTTGCAGATGATATGATCCTGTATATCGAAAACCCCAAAGACTCCACAAAAAGACTACTAGAAACAATAAACCAATACAGTAAGGTCGCAGGATACAGAATTAATATACAAAAGTCCATTGCCTTCTTATGTGCCAACAATGAAACATCAGAAAATGAGCTAAAAAAAAAATCCCCTTCATGGTTGCAACAAAAAAAAATAAAATAACTAGGAATAAACATAACAAATAATTTAAAGGACCTATATAATGAAAACTACATAGCATTGTTAATGGAAATCAAAAAAGATATAATGAAATGGAAAAATATTCCTTGTTCTTGGATAGGAAGAATAAATATAGTCAAAATGACTATATTACCCAAAGCAATATACAGATTTAGTGCAATTCCCATAAAAATTCCAATGTCATTTTTTAAAGAAATGGAACAAAAAATCATCAGGTTTATATGGAACTATAAAAAATCCCAAATAGCCAGAGCAATCCTAAGGAAAAAGAACGAAGCCGGGGGCATTACAGTACCTGACTTCAAACTATATTATAGAGCCATGACAATCTAAACAGCATGGTATTGGCAGAAAAGTAGACACTCAGACCAATGGAACAGAATAAAAAGCCCAGAAATAAAACTACATGTATATGGTCAAATAGTTTTTGATAAAGGGGCCAACAACACACAATGGAGAAAAGAAAACCTCTTCAACAAATGGATCTGGGAAAACTGGAAAGCCACATGCAAAAGAATGAAACTTGACTACAGTTTGTTCCCTTGTACTAAAATTAATTCAAAATGGATCAAAGACTTAAATATAAGACCTGAAACAATAAATTACATAGAAGAAAACATCAATACTAAACTCATGGAACTTGGTTACAAAGAGCACTTTATTTATTTGACTCCAACGGCAAGGGAAGTGAAGGCAAAGATAAATGAATGGGACTACATCAGACTAAGAAGCTTTTGCACAGCAAGAGAAACTGACAACAAAACAAACAGACAGCCAACTAAATGGGAAATGATATTTTCAAACAACAGCACAGATAAGGCCCTAATATCCAAAATATACAAAGAACTCATAAAACTCAACAACAAACAAACAAACAAACAAACAATCCAATAGAAAAATGGGAAGAGGACATGAACAGACACTTCTCCCAGGAAAAAATACAAATGGCCAACAGATATATGAAAAGATGCTCATCTTCATTAGCTATTAGAGAAATGCAAATCAAAACTACAATGAGATACAACCTCACACTTGTTAGATTAGCTATTATCAACAGGACAGGCAATAACAAGTGTTGAAGAGGCTGTGGAGAAAAAGGAACCCTCATCCACTGTTGATGGGAATGTAAAGTTGTACAACCACTATGGAAGAAAGTATGGTGGTTCCTCAAATAATTAAAAACACACCTGTTAGATTAGCTATTATTAACAAGACAGGTAATAGCAAATGTTGGAGAGGCTGTGGAGAAAAAGGAACCCTCATACACTGTTGGTGGGAATGTAAAGTAGTACAACCATTATGGAAGAAAGTATGGTGGTTCCTCAAAAAACTGAAAATAGAATTACCTTATGACCCAGCAATCCCTCTACTGGGTATATACCCCCAAAACTCAAAAACACTGGTACGTAAAGACACATGCAGCCCCATGTTCATTGCATCATTGTTCACAGTGGCCAGGACATGGAAACAACCAAAAAGCCCATCAATAGATGATTGGATAAAGAAGATGTGGCACATATACACTATGGAATACTACTCAGCCATAAGAAATGATGACATCAGTTCATTTACAGCAAAATGGTGGGATCTTGATAACATTATACGAAGTGAAATAAGTAAATCAGAAAAAAACAGGAACTGCATTATTCCATACCTAGGTGGGACATAAAAGTGAAACTAAGAGACATTGATAAGAGTGTGGTGGTTACGGGGGGAGGGGGGAGAGGGAGAGGGAAAGGGGGAGGGGGAGGGGCACAAAGAAAACTAGATAGAAGGTGACAGAGGACAATCTGACTTTGGGTGATGGGTATGCAACATAAGTGAATGACAAGATAACCTGGAGTTGTTATCTTTGAATATATGTATCCTGATTTATTGATGTCACCCCATTAAAAATAAAATTATAAAAAAAAATAGAACTACCATATGACTCAGCAATCCCCCTACTGGGAATATACCCCCATAACTCAGAAACACTGGTGCATAAAGACACATGCAGCCCCTTGTTCATTGCAGCATTGTTCACAGTGGCAAAGACATGGAAACAACCAAAAAGCCCTTCAATAGATGACTGGATAAAGAAGATGTGGTACATATATACTATGGAATACTACTCAGCCATAAGAAATGATGACATTGGATCATTTACAACAACATGTATGGACCTTGATAACATTATACTGAGTGAAATAAGTAAATCAGAAAAAACTAAGAACTGTATGATTCCACACATAGGTGGGACATAAAAATGAGACTCCGGGACATCGACAAGAATGTGGTGGTTACTGGGGTGGGGCGGGGAGAGAAGGGGTAGCGGAGAGGAGGGGCATAAAGAAAACCAGATAGAAGGTGACAGAGACTATATGACTTTGGGTGATGGGTATGCAACATAATCAAATGTAAAAATAACCTGGAGATGTTTTCTCTGAACCTATGTACCCTGATTGATTAATGTCACCCCATTAAAATTAATAAAAAAACAAAATAACCTCCCAAAATACAAAGAACAAAAGCAAGGAATGTTCTTTTATATAGGAAAGGGAGAGGTCAGAGGTGCTGTTGTAAAGGAGTTCATTGGAAGAAACTGGAAGTTTGAGGTTAGTGGTTTTCATTGGCTGGGTGTTTGCTGGGCAGAAGTTCCTCCCTGTTGTTGTTGGAGTAATAAAGTAGAAAAACATCTTCCTGCTGGGGGTGGAAAGTATACTTTTCCTGTTTAGGGTAATTGATGATGAGTTGTTGGGCATGAAAGCTCCCCCTACATATCTTCACAACTCCAATTTAAATGCGGTTTCTGTTTATTAATCTTCACGGAGATAACAGAAGGGGAGACACCTGAATGGAAATGTGCAGGAGAAACTGGACGAAGTGAGACTGTAGCACATCGGAGCTGGAGCTTTAGATTGGAGGTTCCTCCCAGGGCATGAATTTATCCCTCTCTCTTATTTTGCTGACTTTCTTGTGCTTTGGTTTAAACATACTTTTAATTAAAACAAGGGAAGAGTACTTAATTTAGGAATTTTTTATTGATGGATTGGTTGATTGATTGTTTTGCTGGTTGATTGATTGACTGGTTCATTTATTCATTCATGGGAGCTTCATGAACCGGGAATATCTTGGTTTGAGATATGATTCTGCCTTTGAGGAATTTATAATCTAGTAGGTTGCATATTTTGTATATAGATTGCAGTCTGATTAGGGGCTTAAAACAAAAGCAATCATTTATTTGTTTATGATTCTTTAATTTAGCTATGGTTTCATGGGGAAAATTTGTCCCTATGCCCATGAGACCTACTGAGCGTGGGTCATCCAAGATGACTCTTTTACTCACAGTGTGTACCTCGGCTGGAATAGCTGGAGAATGAGTTGATGCTTGAGATGAATTTTGAAGGACAAATATGAAGGACAAGGAGATGGAGGAGAAAGAACATTTAAAAACAAAAAAGAAGAAATGTTATATGGAAGTCTGAGAAAGAGTATTTAATATGGTACATTCAGGGAACTTCAAGTAGGTCAATGTGTGAAGGGCCGAGGAGGAGGACAAAGCGAGGAGTATGTGGTTAATTGTAGGAACCAAGGATCCGGAAGGAAGCAAGGACAGATAGCAGGGTCATGTTTTCAGAACAAGGAAGAGCCTAAAGCAGAGGATGTGGATGATGCCAACCATTGAGGGTCTATTGAGGAAGAAGAGTTTACAGGAAATCAGAAGGAGCAGGCAGAGGTAGGGAACAAAACCAGGAGAGAGCGTTATCACAAATCAAAGGAGAGAGTCTGAAGGCCAACACGATCAACAAGTCAAATACTCCTGAGGTCAAGGAAGAGAAGGAAGAGTAAGAAATATTTATTAGATTTAGCAAAGAGGAATAGTGGTTAGTAGCCTTGATAAAATGAGTTTTAGTAGAAGCAGAAGCCAAATTGCAATGAATTGAGCACTTAATAGGAAGTAAGAAAATGAAAAAGAAAAGAAAGATGACAGGAGCCAGAAGAAAATGGGAATGGAGAGAATTGGTTTGTTTAACTTGGGAGAGGCTTTGGTAAACTGTGCAAAGTAACTGGAAATAACAAGTGAAATACATTTATTGAGTGCTGAATAACTCAGAGATTAAGCAACTTGTTCCAGGTCATACAGCTAGGAAGGGTGGAAGGATTTGAACCTAGGCTTCACTCTCCAGAGTTCATACTCTTAACTGTGTTGCTCTTAACCCCTATATACAATGATAATGGTAATGACAATGATTTTGGTAAAGGAGGGATGCTTCCATTAAATTTTAACTAATGGAATTGACATTGTATATGTGCAGCCTACACAATTATTGGTGCCTTATTTTTTTTACATTTGAAATAGTCATCTCATGCTGGTAATAATCTATGATCTTTATCACAATTGAGTTAAAATAAAAGAATAGCTAAAGATAGCTTTAAAAATATATAAAGTCAAATATTTCATAAAATTCTACTTTGTGTTTTACTTTTCTTCAGGTTCTAAATAGAAGTTACTTATACATTATACCTAGGAGGTATGAGCTTTTCTACTTATGTGCACCTTTCTGATTGTGATCGTGGGTGTTCAAATTGCCTGCTTCTTGGGTCAGCCATCTGTGTGTAGTCTAGAAGTGAAACCAATGAGGAGCAGCTGGGCTTGGCCTTGGCTACTGTTGGGGAGACATAATTATATTTTTGTAGCTTTTCATTTCAGAAAAGGACACTTTTAAAATTTTAAATACACTGTAGTATTAAACCCCTGCTTGTGGAGAATGCTTACAAGCAGTTTTTGTGAATTTGAACAAACATTGCGATGGTATGTAGGTGAGTAAAATGGCTCAAGGGAAAGAAAATTAATGATGCTTCAGAAGGAGCCAGCTGTATGATTATATGTGCGTAAGGTCAGTTTTTAGAAAAGCATTTTTATTTTTCCTATCGGTTTCTTCAGTTGTCAAATATTAAAAATTACAAATATGTACAGAACAAAATTGGCCCATGGGAAAGACAGCAGTCAAGGTTATCAAAACATTAGAAAACACTGAGTTATACCACCCACTCCTAGCACCTGTGAGGAACTGCAAAATGATGAAAGTGCATATGTTGCCAACTGGGCCATCTGTTCTAGCTAGTGTTGGCCTGGTTAGTGTTTGGAATGGAGACACCTGTCAGAGAAATTCACGTGTTGCAGGTCAGATAGTTGTTGGTGGTTTGGCAGGTCATTCTCTTCCTTCTGAATCAAAATGAAACAGAAGTTTTGGCATTAGAGGCTTCCAAACATGTACCAACCTTCCAGTGGAATATGGAAGTACGGCTTGGTTCTCTCCCAGTAGTGGGCAATCTTATAGCACTTAATACAAACCTGAAAAACCAAGAGATGTTCTCCCTCCCCCCTTCTCACTAGCTCCAGTGGTCTTTGCCTCACTTGTAAAACAGAAGAGGATGGAATGGCAGCAATATTATTAAAGGTAGCTAATACTTATTTGTGTCAGACATTGAGCTGTTTGCATTTGTTAGCTCATCTTTAAAAAAGATGTAATCTATGTGGAAATTAAAGCTAGGAGCGTTTGAGTGATTTTCCCAAAGGTGTGCAAGCAATCCTGAGACTTGAATCTGGGTCACTGGACCTGCAGAGCTCAGCTCTTAATCATAAGTTATACTCCTTTTCATGTCTAAAGATGTAGTTGATGGTATGGTATAGATGGCTTGAGCTTCAGGATAGCTTAGACATGTCTATTATCTTTTGCTTTACTGAGCATTAGGGGCTCAGTCTAAGGTACTCTTTGACTTGAGTTATGACTTGACTCAAGCCTTCTGTTTGAAAATTAACCAAGACGAGAGTCAAACCCTGATCATCCACCCACCCATAAGGAAAGACGTAAATAGAAAAATCAATCTGGGTTTGGTCTGTAGTCAGAAGTATATATTCTGGTGGAGTCAGACATGTGTACATAAAAAGGGCTTTGTGAGTCTACCTTTCTTGAAGACAGGAAAATAAATTTAGTATTATATCTTGACTGAGTTCCAGTATATTAATATCCCATCCCCATCCTAGGCACAAATGACTGTGCAATTTTTATGATCAGTTCGAGCTAAAATCTTTGGAGCAGGAAATGTTGTCATGCGTTCCCATCAGGATGCCAGACCCTGCAGTAGGAGGAACCCCTCACCACCGCTAGGCCGCCGCTCAGCTGGGGACTTCTAGTGATCGTCACCTACTTCTGTTTTCAGAGCAGCAGAGACATCTCTGTCACATTCCTGAATGAGCCATTTCTCAGGAACAGCTCCACAATGTGTGTCCCTGAAAGTTGGAAAAAGAAGGGGAAAACACCAACAATTTGATAAATACTTACCAAAGCAGACAGCAGAGATGCAGTGTTGAGTAAATCACAGTCCTGTCTGGGAGCATGCTGCTCTGCTGTAGTTGCAGATGTCAGGTGGGTGCAACACTAAGCGAGCTTACAAGAGAGGCAGTGTCTTCTTCACTGAGACATGATGATGCTTCATTGCGTGTACGAAATGGAAGGATCCAGGATGAAGGGGGACCAGCAGGTGGGAAGGCCTGGAGGCAGGAGAGAACATGGCATTTCTTAATAACTGGGAGAAATTTAGTATGACTGAAGAAATGGAAAATGAGAAGCTAGAAGAAAGCTGAAGTCAGAACCCAGTGGGCCTCATAGGCCATACTAGGGATTCTGCGCTTGAGGATAGTTCAGCAGGGAATTATATGACATATGGCCCATTTGTATTTTAGAAAGATCAGTTTGGGCACAGGGTGTAGAGAATCAATTCGAGAAGGGCAGGAATGGAGAAAGGACACACTTAGCAGTGATCCAGAGAAGGAATGATGGGAGCATAGCAAAGGGGATGATGCCAGGAATGGCCAGCAATGCACCTACTTATGAGAGATTAGAGAGTAGAGCCTGCAGGTTTGGAAGTGGGAATTGAAGGACAGTGATAAGTCAAAGGTAACACTCAGGTTATTGACCTGGGTAAAATGTGATGGTTTCCATTCTAACAGGGGGCACATCAAGGAAGTTGAACTGAGACTGACATGTTGGGATATTCAAATGGAAGTGTCCCATATGCAACAATAAGGAGCTTATGGGAGGTTCGGGCTTGAGATGAAAATTGGGAATGGGTTATTTTTTATATATAGCAGTTGAAGCCATAAGAGTGGATGAGATTATTCTAACAGGAGAAAGGGAGAAGAGAGGAGTGGATGAAACTCTGAGGTATATTAATATTTATGAGAAGGGCAAAAAGTGAATTTTTTAAAAACCCTGAGAAGAGACAGGTAAGAGGCAGGAGATACCCGGTGGGGGGGTATCCCAGTGGTCAGAGGAAGAGGGCATTTCCCGAAGGGTAGAGGAAGTTGGCAGGGCACAGCTGTGGAGGAGTCAAGTGAAGCAAAGCCTGAGAAGTGTCCATAAGGTTTTGCAGTCCAGTTCTTGGTGGTGCCGAGTTAGATTTTCTATGTCTAGTAATTTCTCAGGTGCTAAAACTTTAAGTAAAAGTAACTAATTTGAAATGTTTTCTATTTTAAAGCCTGAAATACTGGTTTTCAACAAGGAGACTATTTTAATAGCTGAAATTTTAGCATGTAAAAATTGGATAAAGTTTTTATATTTTGAGACAGAATTTTTTTAGATAACATTAAGTTTCACATGTTATATTTCTGAAAAGAGAGTACACTGTTAAACTGTTTAGATAGAGATTAGTTCAAACAGTGAAAATAAAACCATGCATCTGGCTATATCCTGTTAATACTCAGTGTAATTATAAAGTATTACTAATGTCAACAGAAGGAAGAAAAGCAATAAAAGCTTAAAAATAATAGTTATATTTGATAGTATTTTGTAGTTGTACATTAAGCATGAAAATGTTTTGTAATTTAATAAGTACTTTTGGAGGGACAGTAGATTAGCAAGAAAAATAGTCATTTACATTCTTTATGCTCAGAGCTTTCAACAATGTGGTAAATCCAAAGTTAATGCTCACATTTTTATCCTGTGAGAGCTTGCCCTGCACACCACCTTTCACAGGCGTATGTTTAGACAATGAAGCAAACATATATTTGTGGGAATAAAAAAGGTGATGTATTCTGACATTTCATCTTAATTGAACCCCTAATGAAGTGCTTTTCTTTCAGTCTTTCTGTATAACTTAATCCCAAAAAAAGTATCAGTAATGGCAATTGTTAAAGAAAGTGAGAGACAGAAACCAGAACCAGTATTCTCTTAAGATACAAAATCAAGCAAAGAAATTGCTATGCTTCCACAAGAACATCTTGGTGAGTGTGGGAATTCATGTTGTTATGTTGTCCTTAGAATGCTTCTTCAAGAATACTTGCTAGAAAGTGGCTTTTATGTGGCATATCATTGACTCTTGGGGATTGCCTCTCACGTGTACCTAAAATATGAATTATGCTCTGTATATTGCATCACTTCTGAATCATCTTAATCCAAAGGAATTTCATTTAGAAGAACTGGAAGTGATTTCCATTTATCAGTTTTGGAAGAGAGATTCAGGGTTTTAAATTGTAATTGGTTACAATCTTTGACATTTCAAAATTATGCTGGAAAAAATTCCTAAGTCTTGTGTATATTTTCTTTTGCTCTGGTCTTTACTAAATCAGTCAGATTTATGTTCCCTTTGTAATATTAATAAGACATTGCAAGTTTGCTTAGATTGCAGTGAATATCTAGCTTGTTTTGGAGGGATGATAGCACATTAATTTTCTATTAAATATTTCACCAACCTATATTTAATATGTGAAAATATTTCAAAATGTGGTTTTTAAGACATTTGAAATTTCTATTCAAAACTATGTTCATATAGTGTTGCAAGAATATAGTAAATTGTTGAATTAGCATTATATCTCATTAGTTTAATTTCTAATAGTAGTACAGATGGATACATTATTTATAATGTGGACTCTAGTATTTAAAGCTTCTTCACTTCCCTATCTTGCAGTATTGAAATGCTGAAATAAATGAGGAAGCCAGACTGTGAAGCTGGATTGCTCTTTCGTCCACAGATGAACTGATAATATTATAGTGACATAGTGGTTGCTAAATGTTGTTTTGTTCTTTCCTAGTCCTTTCAATTCTAGTTTATTTTACCTGTAGCTAAAATACCTGTTTATACCTGTAGCTAAAATAAAAGTATTTTCCACAGGGTTTATCTGTGACCCTTTGCTGCTAGATGAACTCACTCACTGCTCCCTTCACAGTCTGTCATAAGTCAGTGAACAGAGTAGGTTACAGAGACAAGGTGGTTATTCTTGTTCTGAAGCCGTAGTCCTAAAAATCTGCGACTGTTCTATGTTAATATGATAAAAATAACCTTTTACTTTGGAAATAAGTTCCTGGTGGTTAGAGATTGTATGGTGCATGTGTTCTATATATTGCTAAAAACAGTGTGATAAGTAGTAAAAATATGTTTGGTTGTTTTTACTTCTAACTACCCATTTATGAAAATAATTTAAGATTACTTACAACATATAAAGAGTTACAAAAAGAAATTTACAAATTATGAATGAGAATAAACCACTTAGAAGATAGATAACTCTTTACCTATTGAGTAAGTTACTTTAGTTGAGTACACAATTTAACTCTGAGGCACTTCCTCTTCTGCCATGATGGAGTTCTGGATACTGAATCCTGTCAAGTCAGAGGGACTTGGAAAATTCATTGTGCATTCTACAGCTGTGTCGTAACAAAGCTTTTATAAAACAAAGCTGCACAATTTAAGATGATCCATCAGTAATTGATCTGCCTACCAGAACAATAATCAGAACTCTTCAGAGGAAAATAACAGAATTCTGAGTCTCTGCATAGTGTCATCAGCAATGAATAATGTAAATACATAGGAAAATGGGACTTACAGTTAAGAAAAAAAACAGTGAATAGAAAACAGTCCTAAGATGGACCAGATATTGGATTTAGCAAAGGCTATAATGCAGCTATTATGAAAATGTGGAGAACTAAAGTAAAATAGGTTCAATTTAAAGCATCCAAAGACAGCATGGTCTTGCTGAGTTTAATATAGAGAGAATCTTAACTGAGAAAATAAACTATAATAAAAGAACCAAATGGAAATTCTAGAACTGAAAAGTACAATTGAAATTTAAAGTTCATTGGATGAGCTTAACAGCATATTAGAGAATGCAGAAGAGTCAGTGAACTTGAAGACAAATTAATAGAAATTATTCACTCTGCAGATCAAATTATACAACGTTTTAAGAAAAAATTCAGGTACCTGAAGGCCAGTGGTCTAAAATCTGAATAATAGAGTTTTAGAAGAAGAAGAGAATGAGAGTTGGGCATAAAAGTATTTGAAGAAATAGTGCCCCCTAATTTGATTTAAAAACGTATTAAGCTCGACTAGGCAGTGGTGCAGTGGATAGAGCATCAGACTGGGATGCTGAGGACCCAGGTACAAAACCTCAAGGTCGCTGGTTTGAGCGCAGGCTCATCTGGCTTGAGCATAGGATCATAGACATGACCCCATGGTCACTGGCTTGAACCCAAAGGTCGCTGGCTTGAGCCCAAGGTTACTGGCTTGAGCAAGGGGTCACTCACTCTGCTGCAGACCCCCTGGTCAAGGCATATACAATATGATAAAGTAATCAATGAACAACTGAGGTGTTGCAACGAAAATTGATGCTTCTCATCTCTCTCTCGTTCTGTTTGTATCTCTCTCTCTCTCTCTGACTTTCTCTCTATCTCTGTCAAAAAACAACAACAAAAAAAAAACAAAAACAACATTAATTTACAGATTTGCAGATATGACAAGCTCAACAAATCCCAACCAGTGTAAATAAAAGCAAGGTCAGACCTAAGCACACTGTAGTCAAACAGCTAAAAAACAAAGATAAGATCATTAAAGCAACCAAAGAAAAATGACGCCTTATACATAAGTGAGAGTGACTTCTTGCTTCTTACCAGAAACAGTGGAAGTTAAGAGACTTGAATGGCATCGTTAAAGTGAAGAAAGAATAAAAACATCACCTATCAGCCCACAATTCTATATCCAGCATAGATAATCCTCAAAATAAATTTTAAAAAGATATTTCCAATAAATGTAAGGTGAAATAATTCTTTGTCATCAGATCTGCACTACAGGAAATTCTGAAATGCATTATTTCAGTCCAGGGGAATAATGGCAGGTGGTACTCAGATCTATATATAGTAATGAAGGTACAACGAAGAGCACTAGAAATGGTATGAAAGCGGGGAATATAAAAATGGTGTTATTTTCCTTTGTAATCTCTTAAGAGAAAGAAGAAAGAAACAATATTAAAATGTGGGGTTTAAAATGCCTATTTATTCTACCACTTCAGATCTGACCCTTATACATCCTTTTTCACACTTTAAGCTTCTTACCTTGAAGCTTCCCATTTCACACTTTACAAAATTTGTAAGGTTATTACTTGCCTGTGAACCTTTGTGCACAGAAAGGACAAATGGGAAAGTGATAGACCTAACCATATTAGTAATTACATGGAATATAAATAGATTGAACACTCCAGTTACAAGGCAGAGATTGTCAGACTGGATGTAAAAATCGTATAAGTACTGCATGCTAACCGATTGTGCAACCGGAGCTTTACTGGATGTAAAAATCAATAACCACATATATCCTGTCACAAGAGGGGCAGTCTAAGTAAAAAAGTATAAATGGATTAAAAGTAAATGATGGACAAAGATATCCCCATGCAAACCATGCATGTGACAAGCTGGTGTGGCTGTATTAATATGAGGCAAAATAGTAAGACAAAGATAAAAAAAGAACATTTAATGAGGATAAGAGGTGCAAGTCATAAGAAGTCAATTGCCTTAAATACATATAAAGTTACTCTTTCAACAAAGCAGGGGTCAGGGATGCTGTCTCTTCATGCAGTCAGAAATCCACATATAACTTTTTATTACTCTAAAACTTAACTACTAGTAGCCTACTCTTGACCGGAAGCCTTACTGATAAAATAAATTGTCCATAAATATGTATTTTATATTTGTATTATATGCTACATTCTTACAGTAAAAAAGCTAGAGAAAAAAGTTATTAAAAAATCATAAGGAAGAAAGAATACATTTGTGGTACTGTATATATTTCTTGAAAAAAATCTACATGTAAGTGGACCTCATAGTTCAAATACTTCTTGTTCAAGGCTCAACTGTATGTATGTCATTTAATAGATGCTCAGAATTCATGACACAAAACTGAAAGAACTAAGGGAGAAATAGATAAATCCAAAATTGTAAAGGGAAATTTAAAACTTAAGTCGGAGTTCTGAAGCATACTTGCCAAAAAGGGAAACATAATTGTTATCTGGTTCTGTCTGATTAGTGGGGGGGGGGGGGGGGGCACGTGATCTGGATGGCCGGACTTTTTCTAGCATGGGGGGGGGGGTTATGAAATAGATACTTAAACTAGGGATACCTTTTTAGTAAATTAAAGTTCTGAAATGGCATAGAAACAATATTCAAGTGTAGTTTCTTGTTTTACAGTTTCTATAAAATAAAATTTAATAAAATACATTTCTTTGATTGTTATATGGAGATATGTTTTGAAAATATTATTTTGCCTTTTTAGACTTATTTATTTTAACACAAATAGAATTTAGGAAGCCTAAAAATCTGAACGTGGCCCTTAGAAGCTTTTTTGGGAAATCTGATGGTTTAACAAAGCATTTAAATTGGTCAGTCTGAGGATGAATTTTCAGATTGATTCTTGTTATCCTATTTTACTGATTAGAAAGAGATCCATGGACTTTAGGTTATGGAGATGCAGATGGTATTACATTATGAAAAGTCAGGTGCTCTCTTTGTGTTTGTGTTCATATAGAACATCATCCCACTTATGCATGACGGTGGCCCTGGGCGTGCCTTTGGGTAGGGCCAATTTTTTTTAAATAGTGCTTTGAATTTTGTCAAGCACTTGGACAGAGCAGGAGGGCACTTGGCGCCAGGAGGAAGAAAGGGCATTGAGAAAGGAGGTGGGAAGACAGCAGACAGATTTGGCTGATTTCACAGCGTTGCCTGGGGTCTGCTCTGGTTTGGAATATGAATTAGGCAGTTTGTGATTGGCACACACTGTTTTATCACACAAAGCAAATTGGAAGATTCCCACCTGACCTTACTCTTTTGTAAAATGAAATCAAGAGTATGTCCACTTGTGTAGTTACTAAACATTATAGCCTCCTGCCATCAAGAGGAGATTAAATTTCAGGATGACACAGAGGAAAATATGCCAAATCAGGAGCAACACCAGAATTTTTTTTTAATAGCACATTTAAAGGTAAGAATTCTGAGCCAAAAAGTAACAGACATTTCAGTTGAAGAAATACTGATTTTTCTTCTAGGAAATATTCTTGAATATCTCAGTTAATTATTTTTATTATTTTCTTATTTACGTATCCTAGTTGCATGGAAAGCTCAGCAACTTTTTAAGTGCCTTGTAACATATATTCCACAACAAAAAGTAGCACAGAATCTTCAGTAACTTCATATTTTTATGCCCAGAGGACACATAAAAAACCTGTATGTTAGTATTTTTTTTTCGGTAAGGCAATATAACGAACTAATCTTTCTCTTAAGAGCTGACATTTGGGTGTACTAGTATCAAACTGGGAAATATAAATGGTCTGGTTTATCCAGTTTCTCTTTTAAATGAAGGTACTGTTTCATGGTTTGAATGCAGTGTGCAACAATAAGAGTACATAAATAATATATTTTGTAACAAGATCCACACAGAAATGTTTAAATTGCTTCAAGTAGATATTAACTGTCACTCATTTAACTGTTGCAGAACTTATGTAACATCTATTCACTTAACTTGTGTTTGAAGCAACCTAATTTCAACAATTTTAAACTATACAATTATATTTTATGTATCACCTGGTTTTACTTAGTAGGTATGTATTAAGGCAGTTTCTTCTCTAATTAATTAGTGAACAAAGAGCCATCTAAAAATTGTCTTTAAAGTATGTGCATGCAATGGAAGGGGGATGGTGTTCGTGTTCACAGAGGGCAGAGAGGATGATCTACTGGGTGATGTGAAGAAAATCGAAAACTTCTATTTTTGTACTGTGTGTTTAGTCATTGTCCTGTCCTCCTACAATTTCTAATTCAGGACATGTTTTATATTGTGCATAATATAACAGTATAGTAATAAGTGTGTATGTTTTATAAAATAAAGACATACACACTACTAGGAAACGTATTCCAAAAATATTTTGCTGATAGGGATGACTAATTTTTTTTTTTTTTAAATAAATTTTTATTAATGGTAATGGGATGACATTAATAAATCAGGTACATATATTCAAAGAAAACATGTCTAGGTTATTTTGTCATTAAATTATGTTGCATACCCCTCGCCCAAAGTCAGATTGTCCTTCGCCACCCTCTATCTAGTTCTCTGTGCCCCTCCCCCTCCCCCTAACTATCCCCCTGTCCTCCCTCCCCCCACCCCTGGTAACCACCACACTCTTGTCCATGTCTCTTAGTCTCATTTTTATGTTCCACCAATGTATGGAATCATGTAGTTCTTGTTTTTTTCTGATTTACTTATTTCACTCCTTATAATGTTATCAAGATCCCACCATTTTGCTGTAAATGATCTGATGTCATCGTTTCTTATGGCTGAGTAGTATTCCATAGTGTATATGTGCCACATCTTCTTTATCCAGTCTTCTATTGAAGGGCTTTTTGGTTGTTTCCATGTCTTGGCCACTGTGAACAGTGCTGCAATGAACATGGGGCTACATGTGTCTTCACGTATCAGTGTTTCTGAGGTTTTGGGGTATATACCCAGTAGAGGGATTGCTGGGTCATAAGGTAGTTCTATTTGCAGTTTTTTGAGGAACCACCATACTTTCCTCCATAATGGTTGTACTACTTTACAGTCCCACCAACAGTGAATGAGGGTTCCTTTTTCTCCACAGCCTCTCCAACATTTGCTATTACCCGTCTTGTTGATCATAGCTAATCTAACAGGGGTGAGGTGGTATCTCATTGTAGTTTTGATTTGCATTTCCCTAATAACTAATGAAGCTGAGCATTTTTTCATATATCTGTTGGCCATTTGTATCTCTTCCTGGGAGAAGTGTCTATTCATGTCTTCTTCCCATTTTTTTATTGGATTGTTTGTTTGTTTGTTGTTGAGTTTTATGAGTTCTTTGTAAATTTTGGAAATTAGGCCCTTATCTGAGCTGTTGTTTGAAAATATCATTTCCCATTTAGTTGGCTGTCTGTTTATTTTGATATCAGTTTCTCTTGCTGAGCAAAAACTTTTTATTCTGATGTAGTCCCATTCATTTATCTTTGCCTTCACTTCTCTTGCCATTGGAGTCAAGTTCATAAAATGTTCTTTAAAACCCAGGTCCATGAGTTTAGTACCTATGTCTTCTTCTATGTACTTTATTGTTTCAGGTCTTATATTTAGGTCTTTGATCCATTTTGAATTAATTTTAGTACACGGGGACAGGCTGTAGTCGAGTTTCATTCTTTTGCATGTGGCTTTCCAGTTTTCCCAACACCATTTGTTGAAGAGGCTTTCTTTTCTCCATTGTGTGTTGTTGGCCCCTTTATCAAAGATTATTTGACCATATATATGTGGTTTTATTTCTGGGCTTTCTATTCTGTTCCATTGGTCTGAGTGTCTATTTTTCTGCCAATACCATGCTGTTTTGATTATTGTGGCCCTATAATATAGTTTAAAGTCAGGTATTGTAATGCCCCCAGCTTCATTCTTTTTCCTTAGGATTGTTTTGGCTATTCGGGGTTTTTTATAGTTCCATATAAATCTGATGATTTTTTGTTCCATTTCTTTAAAAAATCCCATAGGGATTTTGATGGGAATTGCATTAAATTTGTATATTGCTTTGGGTAATATGGCCATTTTGATTATATTTATTCTTACTATCCAAGAACAAGGAATATTTTTCCATCTCATTGTATCTTTTTCGATTTCTCTTAACAATGCTTTGTAATTTTCATTATATAGGTCCTTTACATTCTTTGTTATGTTTATTCCTAGGTATTTTATTTTTTTTGTTGCAATCGTGAAGGGGATTATTTTTTTGAGTTCGTTTTCTAATATTTCATTGTTGGCATAGAGAAAGGCTATGGACTTCTGTATGTTAATTTTGTATCCTGCGACCTTACTGTATTGGTTTATTGTTTCTAATAATCTTTTTGTGGAGTCCTTCGGGTTTTCGATGTATAGGATCATATCATCAGCAAAAAGTGATACCTTTACTTCTTCTTTTCCAATATGGATGCCTTTTATTTCTTTGTCTTGTCTGATTGCTCTGGCCAGAACTTCTAGCACCACGTTAAATAAGAGTGGAGAGAGTGGACAACCCTGTCTTGTTCCTGATTTAAGGTAGAAAGTCCTCAGTTTTATGCCATTTAAAATGATGTTGGCTGATGGTTTATCATATATGGCCTTTATCATGTTGAGATATTTTCCTTCTATACCCATTTTGTTGAGAGTCTTAAACATAAAATTGTGTTGTATTTTATCAAAAGCCTTTTCTGCATCTATTGATAAGATCATATGGTTTTTGTTCTTTGTTTTGTTGATATGGTGTATTACGTTAACCGTTTTGCGTATGTTGAACCATCCTTGAGATTCTGGGATGAATCCCACTTGATCATGATGTATTATTTTTTTAATATGTTGTTGTATTCGGTTTGCCAGTATTTTGTTTAGAATTTTAGCATCTGTATTCATTAGAGATATTGGTCTGTAGTTTTCTTTCTTTGTGCCATCCTTGCCAGGTTTTGGTATGAGGGTTATGTTGGCCTCATAAAATGTGTTTGGAAGTATTGCTTCTTCTTCAATTTTTTGGAAGACTTTGAGTAGAATAGGAACCAAGTCTTCTTTGAATGTTTGATAGAATTCACTAGTATAACCGTCTGAGCCTGGACTTTTATTTTTGGGGAGGTTTTTAATAGTTTTTTCTATTTCCTCCCTGCTGATTGGTCTGTTTAGGCTTTCTGCTTCTTCATGACTCAGTCTAGGAAGGTTGTATTGTTCTAGGAATTTATCCATTTCTTCTAGATTGTTGTATTTGGTGGCATATAATTTTTCATAGTATTCTACAATAATTCTTTGTATATCTATGATGTCTGTGGTGATCTCTCCTCTTTCATTTTGGATTTTATTTATTTGAGTCCTGTGCCTTTTTTCCTTGGTGAGTCTTGCCAAGGGTTTGTCAATTTTGTTGATCTTTTCAAAGAACCAGCTCCTTGTTTTATTGATTTTTTCTATAGTTTTTCTGTTCTCTATTTCATTTATTTCTGCTCTGATTTTTATTATCTCCTTTCTTCGGCTGGTTTTGGGTTGTCTTTGTTCTTCTTTTTCTAGTTCCTTAAGGTATGAAGTTAAGTGGTTTACTTCGGCTCTCTCTTGTTTGTTCATATAGGCCTGAAGTGATATGAACTTTCCTCTTATTACTGCTTTTGCAGCATCCCAGAGATTCTGATATGTCGTATTTTCATTTTCATTTGTCTGTATGTATCTTTTGATCTCTGCGCTTATTTCTTCTTTGACCCATTCATTTTTTAGAAGTATGTTGTTTAGTTTCCACATTTTTGTGGTTTTTCCCCCTCTTTTTTGCAGTTGAATTCTAGTTTCAAGGCTTTATGATCAGAAAATATGCTTGGTACAATTTCAATTTTTCTAAATTTGCTGATATTGTCTTTGTGGCCCAACATATGGTCAATTCTTGAGAATGTTCCATGTACACTAGAGAAAAATGTATACTCTGTCGCTTTGGGATGAAGTGTCCTGTAGATGTCTATCATATCCAGGTGTTCTAGTATTTCGTTCAAGGCCACTATATCTTTATTGATTCTCTGTTTGGATGACCGATCTAGAGCCGTCAGCGGAGTATTGAGGTCTCCAAGTATGATTGTATTTTTGTTAGTTTTTGTTTTAAGGTCAATAAGTAGCTGTCTTATATATTTTGGTGCTCCTTAGTTTGGTGCATATATATTAAGGATTGTTATGTCTTCTTGATTCAGTGTCCCCTTAATCATTATGAAGTGACCATTTTTGTCTCTGAGTACTTTTTCTGTCTTGTAGTCAGCATTATCAGATATGAGTATTGCTACACCTGCTTTTTTTTGGGTGTTGTTTGCTTGGAGTATTGTTTTCCAGCCTTTCACTTTGAATTTGTTTTTATCCTTGTTGCTTAGATGTGTTTCTTGTAGGCAGCATATAGTTGGATTTTCTTTTTTAATCCATTCTGCTACTCTGTGTCTTTTTATTGGTAAGTTTAATCCATTTACATTTAGTGTAATTATTGACACTTGTGAGTTCCCTACTGCCATTTTATAAATTGCTTTCTGTTAGTTTTGTATCTAGTTTGATTCTTCTCTTTTGTTTTTCTATCATTTGTTTCTGTTTGTTTGTGTTCCATACTTCTTTCCTCTGTTGCTACCTTTTTTAAGTCATGTGTTTTTGTGGTGGTTTTTTCTAGGGTGGTTACCATTAAGTAATGAAAAGGGTACCTACCATATTCATTGTAGTACCCTATCTTATAAGTATTTCTGCACTTCATCGTCCTTTGCTACTGTTAATCTCCATTCTCTCCCCCCCTTTTTTTTTCCTTTGTTGTCACAGTTTAAGTTTGGTTTTATTGTGTTCTTGGTGGAGCTGTTACTTGTGGTGTTGTTTTCTTTTGTTCTTTGAATCTGGTTGGAAAACCCCCTTTAGTATTTCCTGGAGTGGGGGCTTTCTCGTGATAAATTCTCTCATCTTTTCTGTATTTGTGAATGTTTTTATATCTCCTTCATACTTGAAGGATAGCTTTGATGGGTATAGTATTCTTGGCTGAAAGTTCCTCTCTTTCAGGGCTTTAAATATTGGGGTCCACTCTCTTCTAGCTTGTAGAGTTTCTGCTGAGAAATCTGATGATAATCTAATAGGCCTTCCTTTATATGTTGTACTCTTCTTTTCCCTGGCTGCCTTGAGAATTTTTTCTTTGTCATTGGTTTGTGTCATCTTTATTATGATGTGCCTTGGAGTGGGTTTGTTGGGGTTAAGAAAACTCGGTGTTCTGTTTGCTTCTTGAATTTGAGGCTTTAGTTCTTTCCACAGGCTTGGGAAGTTCTCATCTATTATTTGTTTGAGTATATTCTCCATTCCATTTTCTTTCTCTTCTCCCTCTGATATACCTATTATTCTTATGTTATTCTTTCTGATGGAGTCAGATAATTCCTGTAGGGCTTTCTCGTTTTTTATTATTTTTGAGTCTCTTTCTTCTTCTCTCTGTTGTGCCTCAAGTTGTTTGTCTTCTATTTCACTAATCCTATCTTCAATCTGGGTTGTTCTGCTAGCTAAGCTTGTTACCTCGTTTTTCAGCTCGTGAATTGAGTTTTTCATTTCTGTTTGATTTGTTTTTATAGTTTCAATTTCCTTGGTAATATATTCTTTGTGTTCATTGAGTTGTTTTCTGATCTCCCTATATTGCCTTTCCGTGTTTTCTTGTATATCTCTGAGTATTTTTAAGATTTCTATTTTAAATTCTCTGTCATTTAGCTCCAAGGCTTCCAATATGTTAAGTCTTTTCTCCATAGATTTTTCCACATCTATTTGTGTTACCTCTCTTTCTTTTGTATCCATAATATTCGATTTCCTCTTTCTTATTGGCATCTGAGGGTGGTCTTGTTGATAGCACTAATTAGAATTAATAAAGAGTAAAAAGTAAAAAACAAAAAACAAAAAAAAAAAAACCAGAGGGTAAAACACCCCACAAAAAAAGCAGTAATAATTTATTATTTCCCCCTTTTTTTTTTCTTTGTTCCCCTTCCCTCCTCTCCCCTCCTCAGGGAAATATCGTGCCTATAATGGAGGGCCTGGTTTGCGGTGAAGAGTTCAAGGGGGCAAAAAAATAAATAAATAAAATAAAATAAAATAAAATAAAATAAAAATAAAATAAAAAATAAAAAAATAATAATAAAAAAAATTAAAAATAAAAAAAGGAAGAAAATCTTAGACAAGCATAAGTTGATCTGCCTGCGGGTGACGGTCAACCAAGAGATATAATGAGAGGGACAAGAGGGAACCAGAAAAAAGGACAAAAAAAGGAATAATAAAGAAGAAAAAATAAAAATAATAAGTAAAAATACGTTGTATTAAGTGGAGCAAAGACCAAATACAATGGAGACCTTGGGTTGGGAGGACCCAAAATGCCACAAAAACAAACCAACCAGAAAAAAACAAAAACAAAACCGAAAAAGAAAAACAAAGCCAAAAAAAAAACCTTGAGTCCCAAATTAACTAATTTGTTCGTGATTGAGGATTAAATGGGAGGAAAGTAAAACGAGAAAAGAAAAAACAAATAGAAAGGGAAAAATAAGAAAAAGAGAAAAACAAAGGAAGAAATAAAAAAGCAAGAGAAAAAAACAAAATAAGGCAAAAAAAAAAAAACAAAAGAGGAGAGAGTGAGAATTAAGTGTCCTGGAGTATAACCCCAAAGGAGGGTGAGGATGAAGAAGAGAAATAAAATGTAACACTTATGGGTAGTGTAGTTCAAGAAAAGGGAAGCATAAGATGGGCAGAGAATAGAAGGACTGAAGTGGAGGAAATAAAGACAATAAGATAGAAGGAACAAACATCAACAAAAAAACAACAACAACAAAAAAAAACAGTGGAACAAGCTGCAAAGTCTGTGGATTTTTCCTGATTTTGAGATGTCAACCTCTTCCTCCTTCTCCTCTCTCCCTCTTCCCGGTCGGCGACTCTGCACCCCAGGCCCTGCCCCTGCGCCACACCCAGGCAGGGACTTGCAGTTGATGGGGTTCTACGGCAATGTCACACAATTGGCTTTAGTCTTGCTGGTAATCAAGGCCTGCCGGCGTCTGCAGGGTCTAACGACGAGAGAGTTCGCCTTCGTGGATTCTCTCTCCCAGTCCCCCCCTCCCGAACCAGCAGCCTGGCGATCCAGCCACAAGGCTGCCACTGCTTCTGCCTGGGGAGTAAGAGGCTCAAAGAGCTGGGAAATCCCCACTCTATCCCCACTCAGTGCAAGGCTCTGGGAAGGGCTCTGACAGTCAGGGCCTCCAGTGTAATCAGGCGGGGGTGGGAGTCAATTGTTGTCAAGGTGATTGTTCAGCGCCTAGCATTCCTTTGGACCTCTCAACCCAGGCTTTCCACACTTTGTAGCCTGTTTTGGCCGGTAAGAAGAGGCACTAGTCTCTGCTTGCGACTAGTTTGGTATAGATCTTATTATCTGCCAAGTCCTTCTTGTTAGCGTTTATCCCTGAATATGGAGGCTCTATCAATCAGAAGTTGCCCCCGCCCCTTTAGCGAGAGGCACCAAAAAATATCACGCCTCTTGTCTTGGGTCGGTGAACTGAGAGAGATCTTATCAATTAGAACCGAGGGTGCGCAGATTTCACGGGTTAAGTTAATTTCAGTAATTGGGTCGCAGCTGTGCTCCCGAAGGTATTTCAGGCTGCCTGCGCGTGCCCCTCCCCCAACGCTTGATTGTTAGCTTGAATGGCTGGGTGAGGTGCCCCGCCCGCGGAGAGAATCTCCCAAGTAGGGAATACCGCCCTGGGGCCTCTCCCGCTCCCCGTGCGCGGGCCGCTGGGAACGTTAGCGGTGCTCGGTCTGCAATGCTCGGTCTGCAACCAGACCGGGAGCGCGCCAGCAGCTGCTCGCCGCTCGTTCTGCAACCGACCCGGGCAGCCGCTGGCGGCCGCGGCTGGCGGCGGCAGCTGGCGGCGGCGGCTGGCGGCGGCGGCGGTGGCTGGCGGCGGCTTCCGAGTGCGGGATGACTTACCACAGGCGAACTTTCTCGCGGCTTGAATGAACGTCCCTGCGGTAGCTTCCTCCACACCCTCGTCTCTCAGATTCGAGCGATAACAGTCCTTTTGCTTTCAGTTTGCTCCGAAGATAAATTTTCCTGTTTCTAGTTGATAAATTTGTTGTGATTTTGGGGAGATCTGTCGGACGCGCTACTCACGGCGCCATTTCCGTGACGGGGATGACTAATTTTTTATCCAATTATAACTCCTTTTTTTTTTTTTTTTACTTAAAATATGGAAATAGAAAAATAATTACTTTGTAAATTACCTATAGTGGTTACCTAAATGATTTACTGGGGTCTAAAAGATTTCAGGAGTACAATCACAAATATATAGTTCTTTAAAAATAAAATCAATTGAGCATTTAATAGATGGGGTTGCCAGTGTTACATCCATCCCTAAAAAGAAGCAAGCCCTCACCTGCTGTCAAACATGCCCGAATGTGGGTCATTTTGGGAAAACCATTAAGACAAATCAAATATGTTTTGATTTGTTTCTCCAAAATTTAATCAGGGTTTGAGATTATAAATTTTATTTATTTATTTTTTAAGCTATAGTGCTCTTTTGTAAATGCTGAAATAGACTCAGGAATTTATCATGTTCCCAAGACCAATTCCAAAGACAGCAATGGAAAATTTTAAATAGCAATAATTCTTGCATTTGTTATGACTTTCCTGCATTCAAAATAGTCTAACTGGCATTATTCCATCCGATCCACATGACATGCTACAAATGTTGCAGGTGAAGAAACTGAAATCAAGTGGTTTAGTAAATTGATCAAGGTTCCAATAGTTTTCAGTCATCAGATGAAGATGCTAAATCAAGGTGCCTTGACTTCAACTTGAGAGATTTTTACACTCTGCCTTTTAAAAAAATACTTTCCATTAAGTTTTTCATGATACCATATACATAGGGCCTGAAATGACAGTAACTAATCTTGTGATCTTGGCTAGTCACTTAGAGTGGAGTTGTGTCATACATGTGTTTAAGTTATGACAACTCAACTATAGTTCAGGCAGACAGAAAGAAAAGTAAAAATAAATAGTGCAAGTGATTCTTCCTGTCTTCCCATCCGAAAAGCACGTACCTGCGAGTGGAGGTGGAGTGCAGGATGTGAGTCTGCTGTTGCTCCAGCCTGTCTGTGAGTTCTGGCAGGACTCTGGGAGTGTGAACAGCCCGGCGCTCCTTGTAACTTTATTGCTTAAGGATGCGTATGCTTTGCACATGTCACGTTTATGCAAGCCAACCTCATTTGATGTTCCGCCTACAAAATAATAATCTCTTCCAATGCTGAGCAACTTGGGAGATTTTTAAAAGGAAAATTTTGATTGTAAGTGATTTGACCTTATGTGAAATGTAAGATGTGACTGTACCAGACTGCCTTGGAGTAAAATGTCTTCATCTGTAGAATGGGGCTAATAATGTCCATGTTACCAGTCTCAGAGGAGGGTCAGGTAAGAAACCATACAAAAATGCATCATGAAAAATATCACTATACAGAGATAGGATGTATAAGTATTGAATGATTTATTTAACCCAAACACACTGGGCAAAGTCTGCCACTCTGTATTCCAGAATTCACCATTGTTTCTCCAGATGTTCCCACTTTAAGCTCCTTGCCATAGCTTTTCCATAAATATCTTCTTCAAAACTCTAAGAGTTAGTGTCTCACAAAGAAGTGTTTAAGGAAAACACTAATGAGAGGCCATTAAAAGGACTGCCCCTGCTTCTGGGTGTGCAGGGTTTTCAGAGGGGCAGCCTGAGCCTCTGAAAGCTGGGTTCTAACCTCAGCTCTCTCCCTAATGACTTCTATGTGCTTGGACAAATCACTTCACTTTCCTGAGCCCCAGTTTCTTCGTCTGTAGAAGGAGGAAGTCAAATCAGATGCTACCAGGGCCCCTTCCAGCGCTTTCACCTGGTGAATGGTCACAATTGTCTTTTGGGTAGAGACTATAGTCATCTTAATTACTTCTTCTGCCTTATGCATTGTTTCTTTTCCTCTTAGATTCATAATTAACACCTTCATACAAATGACCCACCTCTTTGGATAGTTGCCAAGCTGCTCATTGTTGGTGACCCACACTGCTGCTTATTTCTCCAGTCTCTTCTGCTGGACTTTGTCTTTATTTATTTATTTATTTATTTTTGTGACAGAGACAGAGGGACAGATACAGACAGACAGAAAGGGAAAGAGATGAGAGGCATCAATTCTTTGTTGCAGCACCTTAGTTATTCATTGATTGCTTTCTCATACGTGCTTTGACGGGGCGGGGGTGGGGTGGCTACAACAGAGCGAGTGACCCCTTGCTCAAGCCAGTGACCTTTGGGTTCAAGCTAGCAACCATGGAATCATGTTTTTGATCCCACAATCAAGCCAGCGACCCCACACTCAAGCCGGCAATCTCAGGGTTTTGAACCTGGGTCCTCTGCGTCCCAGTCCAATGCTCTATCCACTGCGCACTGCCTGGTCAGTTTATTATTTGAATAGTAGATGACTGAGTTCTTAAAGCTCTTCTTCCTTTTCCCTCTCTGTGTTTGGCCTGTTTCAGGTCTCTAGCTACCTCGCCTCTTGGACAGTCTTACCTTCAGTAAGTATTGATATGAACTTGGTTAGATGTTCACTCTTAAATATATATATGCCTCTCTTAAAGTAAACCCTTACATTCCTCAATTGGGGAAAGAGCTGTGGCCATTCTCTTGTTTCCTGCTTGTTTTGGACCAGATTAAAGGCTTTTCATCCTTAGACCATCTGCTGCTTGCCTCCCATCTGCTGCTTGCCTCCCATCTGCTGGGAGACAACATTCTGGATGCCTATGGCTGTCCAAGCCTTCAATATGTGTTCCTTCTCAACCTATTTTTTAAAACTCCTGACCTTTCTGCCTTTCAGTCCTTGGACCTTTGTCCTTGGACTGTTATCGAGGAATTATCACATGTTTGATTTTAGATGAAGATTTCAGAGAGTAAAATTTTAGTTCTGTATTTCAGTAACAATGTAAGAGGACCTGTCACGTGCCATGATCCAAAAATGGGAGCCATAAGTTAGAGAACCAGAAAGGTGGGAACACAAAAGGAGGAATGAGGAAAAAAATAAGAGAAAGAGGCATGGGAGTGAAAGGCTGAGAGGCAGGGGTGGATGGTGGGGGCAGACAGGGATACGGAGCAAGGGGCTGAGAGTTGAGCTGGCTGGCTAGCTGGCTGGCTGGCTGGATGGATGGATAGATGATAGATAGATAGATAGATAGATAGATAGATAGATAGATAGATAGATAGATAGATAGATAGATAGATAGATAGATAGACAGACATGAACAGAGGAGACCAGTACCACAATAGGATAGCTAATACTATAATTAGAAAATAAATTCTAGTTAACACTGCCTTTTATCCTCCGGAACTATGTATTGACCGTAATCACATACAAGGTTTTACCAGGGGTCCCCAAACTTTTTACGCAGAGGGCCAGTTCACTGTCCCTCAGACCGTTGGAGGGTCGGACTATAAAAAAACTATGAACAAATCCCTATGCACACTGCACATATCTTAGTTTAAAGTAAAAAAACAAAACGGGAACAAATACAATATTTAAAATAAAGAACAAGTAAATTTAAATCAACAAACTGATCAGTATTTCAGTGGGAACTATGCTCTCTCACTGACCACCAATGAAAGAGGTGCCCCTTCCGGAAGTGCAGCGAGGGCCGGATAAATGGCCTCAGGGGGCCGCATGCAGCCCGCGGGCTGTATTTTGGGGACCCCTGTCTTAGACAATGCTGCAATATTTCAAATTCACTGACAGCCGAGACTTTCAGATCCATATACCAAAGCATTCCATACTGCCAGAAAAATCTCAATGTTTCCTTGTTTAGTGAGAAAATTTGCACTTGCTTTATTCCACTCTGTTTCCTGGACTTCTTACGTCTTGGCCTCATCCACGACGTGTTGGAGTATAACCACAATAAGCTATGCATGATGGACAGCCACTGAATTAATTCATGAGTCCTCCCTGTCGAAGCCTGACTTTATCTTTACAAATGTTGATGTTATGTTTTATAAGAAATATACATTTTGTCTCAGACCCAGTTTCTGGCACAGAGCTCCTAAAATCCTTGGAATTTCCTGTGGTAAGAAGTTTAAAGGTGTCTTTTGTTATGTCAATGACTATGGCTTTTGGGAAATTGTTAGGTAACCTAAAGATGGGGCTTTGTTGCCAGGGAAGTTACCCTATCATTAGAGGGTTGGACTTTCAGTAACCTCTCCCCCTCCAATCTCCTGGTAGAGAAGAAGGACTGGAGGTTGGCTCCATCACCAATGCCCAGTGACTTCATCAGTTATGACTATGTAATGTAGCCTCCATACAAACCCAAAGGGTTCCAGTAGCATCTGTGTTGGTGAGCATGGCAGAGAGCCTGGGGCTCGGTGCCCTTCCCCACACCTTGCTCTGTTCTCTGCCATCTGGCTGTTTCTGAGTTACATCCTTTTACAATAAACTGGTGATCTAATAAGTAATTTGTTTCTCTCAGTTCTTTGAGCTGCTTTACCAAAATAATCAAACCTGTGCAGGGGGTCATGAGAACATCTAACTTATAAACAGTTGGTCAGAAGTTCAGGTAACAGCCTGGACTTGAGACAGGAGGGGGTCGTTGGAACCGCCAATGCACAGTCAATCTGTCACAAGCACATAACCTGGTCTTGCAGCTGGTATCTGAAGTGTGTGGTAGAGAATTTGTAGGGCTGAATCCGTCATCTGTGGGAAATGAGTTCAATTATACTCCGCTGGGGTCTGGAGACTTGCTCAGAGGTCTGGGAAGCCCCTGCCTATCCACCCCAACCATCAAAAGTAGTACCAGAACCTGTTTAGCATATGACCATCTTTTTATTTTCAATTCTTCTTCTTCTCTGCCTTTTTTGTTCCAGTTTGCAAACATGCTCAAAAGACTAAAACAGAAAAAATAAACTCTGTACTTGATCTTACTTCCCCCTCAAACAATCATCCTTCTTTGCCAGGTTTAATATAAAAGCACTACACTTACTACCTTTATTTCTTCACCTCCTACTCACCACTTAATACATTCTTGTAAAGCTTTCTTTTTACCCATCACACTATTGGTTTTACTTTCATAAAAGTCAACATTGACATTCTCTCAGTCAAAGCCAATGGCCTATTTTTAAGCTCATCTTTTCTGTCTGTTGGCAGTAGTTGACACTGTTGGTCACTATATCCGGAATTTTTTTTTCTTTTGTCTGTGACACATAAACAAGTTTTCCTGTTAGTGAGCAGAAGTTCCTATAACTGTTTATGACCCGTCTTACCACAGCAACCATATGTTACCTAAAATATAATCAGCCAGAGTGCCAACTTCCTAAAAATTCCCTTTCACTGAGACACTTAAATCATATCTATTTGCAAATATGGAGATTCATGCTGAGGCTGTGCCAGCCTCCAGGCTTGTCTGAGTCTCACTTCTTCCCTCTCTTGTCCTGGGCTGACGACAGTGCAGTCACTTGTCATGTGCTATATTCGTTCCCAAATATGAACCCTGAGAGCATGTCAGCATGCCAGGGTGTTGGGACTTTTTTTCATTTGGATAATATATGTGGTTGCTTGAGGTGGAGTTCCCAGAGACTGCAAGCATGTTCTCTCAGCAGCTTCTAGAAACCTTACAGCACCTTCAGCCAAAATTGTGTGCATCAGAAAAAAAAATTATTATTTCAGCTGCCCCTCCTCCCTTTATGCAAAAGAAAAGAACACCTCCTGCTCAGACATACTTCAGCATTGAAAACGCAGCACTCATCTTCTGTTTTGTGCTTCAAAGTTTGTTTGTCTCCTCGGTTCAGGTATAAAGACAGTGGTGGGATTCAGCCAGTTTGCACCAGTTCAGCAGAGCTGATACCTAACCTTTGTTGATTTCGGTGAACCAGTTGTTAAAATGGCACTTGTAGTCAGGGTTCTCTCTAAGGTGGGCGCCTGGGCAGCTGCCCAATGTGGAAATCACAAATTTACATGCCTTACTCTTTTTTAATGTTCATCTGTGTAACAACGTATTCTTAGTGTCCGTAGTAATGTTCATTCTGTCCATAGGTGAAAAAAATTGCAAGTGAGGACATTGATCGAGAAGCAATATAGAAATATCTTAAATAACAGTTTTATTGTTTTTGTCAGGTATTATTTAATATTTTTCAATTACTATTTTAAAACTCTTGTAATATAATCTAGCTTTGTGTACATATCTCTTTTATTGTTCTTATTTACGTATCAAATGCATGAAATAATAAACTACCTTTCAGTATATTGTTTTTTTATACTTAAAATGGTTATTGGGGCAGAGAACCAGTTGTTAAATTATTTGACTCCAACCACTGGTGTAAGATCTTTGTGATCAGGAGCTTTGCATTTTCTGTCTGTACTATTGATATTACTCTTTATAATGCTAAGCCTATGGTAGAATTATCTTCAGAGTGTTATGAAATTTCACATCAATTACATGCTATTGATTATTTTAAGGACCTTGGTAAAAAGTCAATAAGTTAGTTATCATTTCAATAATAATTAAAAGAATAATGACTGCATTTTAGTGTTTTTATAATATGGTTTGTTTTGATGTTTTCATTAGTTTTAGAACTATGATTCGTGCATTTTCCCAGAAATATCTAGTTATCTCAAAGTTAAAATTCTTAGGAATTGTAATTACTATTGTGAGGTACTGGAGCTTATAGTCTACAATTACTAAAATGTATCTAAATTCTGTTCTGGAAGTGAGTCCATGGGCTGCTCTGACTAGAAAAATGTAGATATCAATAAAGAACCAAGGCCCAGTGTTGATTCTTTCTACATTTTTACCTTTGATAGGAACTTGTATAGAAATCAGAGGCAAGATGGGCATGAGAAAACTTTTGGAGGTGATGGATAAATATGTTTTTAATTTTTCCATTGATTTGAGAGAGAGGGAGGGAGAGAGGGAGAGAAAGAGAAACATCAACTTGTTGTTCCACTTAGTTGTTCCATTTAGTTGTGCACTCACTGGTTGCTTCCCATTCGTGCCCTGACTGGAGATTGAACCCATGACCTCAGCGTGCCATGACAATGCTCTAGATAGATATATTTTAAAATTGGATTTTGCTGGTGGTTGTACCATTCTGTAAAATTAGTAAGAATCACTGAATTATGTACTTAACATGGGTGAATTTTATGGCATGTAAATTATATCTCAAAGCTATTGAAAATGAAAAAAAAAAGAAAATATGAAGGAAATTTTAGATTTGTATGTAGGCCTCCAATATAATTAGTGCTCTTAGATTTTTTCCCCAGTTGCTGACCTGCTATTTCAGAGACATGTTAAATTTAACTCAGTACTTGTTCTTTAATAAATTATAAATACACCTCTCTCTCTCTCTCTCTTTGTGTTTTTCTGAAGTTAGAAGCGGGGAAACAGTCAGACTCCCACATGCGCCTGACCGGATCCACCCGGCATGCCCACCAGGGGGGTAATGCTCTGCCCACTTGGGGCATTGCTCCTTTGTGGCTGGAGCCATTCTAGCACCTGAGGCGGAGGTCATGGTGCCATTCTCAGCGCCCGGGCCAACTTTGCTCCAATGGAGCCTTGGCTGCGGGAGGGGAAGAGAGAGACAGAGAGAAAGGAGAGGGGGAAGGGTAGAGAAGCAGATGGATGCTTCTCCTGTGTGTCCTGACCAGGAATTGAACCCCAGTCTTCCACATGTTGGGCCAATGCTTTACCGCTAAGTCAACTGGTCTGGGCCTAATACATATCTTTTCTTACATATTTTCATTAGTCCCTTGCTGAAATACAGATTTTTCTTTTTTTAAAAAAAAATTTTTATTGACTTGATTGAGGTGACATTGGTTAATAAAATTATACAGGTTTCAGGTGTACGATTCTATAATACATGATCTGTATATTGCATTGTGTGTCTACCACCCCAGATCAAGTCTCCCTCTATCACCATCTTTTATGATTAAACAATATGGAGAATGTTCTAATGAACCCTGTGCCCATCTCTGAGCTCTAATAGTGATCAATTCTTGGCTACTTTTTTTTTATCCACTTACCTGCCCTCCCCCTTTGCCCTTGATTATTTTGAAACAAATTTCAGACGTCATAGCAACCCATTTGTAAATAGTTCAGTATGTATCTATAACATTTTTGAATGAGGATCTAAACAAAATATACACATAGTTAGAAGTCAATGTCTCTTAAATCTCTTTTTAATTACGGATTATGCCTTCATTCTTTGTTTCCTCTTGCTTTATTGCTGTTGTTGCTACATATGTTGTGTTCGTCTGTCCCCTGTATTTTCTGTTAGATCTGGAAGCTTGAAGGGCATTGACATTGTTTGGCAAAACATCTTCATAAGTGGTGGGAATTTCCATCAGGAAGTGCATAATGTTTGGTTCTTTCTTTTTGTGATATCAGCAGCCATGATGATCATTGCCTGGATCTATTAACTTATTATCAGTTATAAAATGGTAATATCCCAATTCTTTCATTTCTTCACAATTTATTAACTAGCATAATTTTATAAAAATTAATGGCCACTCATCAACTATTTGGCTACTTTGAGGTAAAGTTTATATAGGAAAAGCAATAGTATTTCTAGTTTTTAAGAATGGGTTAGTTTTCTATAGTTTCCAATAATGTCCAGTTAATTTTTTTGAGTTTTTAAAATATCATTTAAACTTATGATTTCAATGTATTTACTATGTTTCAATAAATTGAGGTAATTATCCTAATTGATGCTCATTTTTGGTCAGTGAAAGCCTTTATCCTTACATCCTTGGTAACTTGCTTGCTTTCTGTTATGACAAAATGTTCCAGGCTCATCAAGTATGTTTTATTTCCTAGACCTTTGCTCTCTAGACGCCCTGTTTTCTTTTCAGAAGTGCTATTTTGGCAACACTATTTGGGTGTTGCTTCAGGTTTGATTATTGTTTCTAGGCCTTTTCGGTCAACAGAGCTCAGAAGTATATACGTATTACTTCTTGGCCTTTTAGCTAAGATTTAAGTGTAAGAGAGAGAGAGAGAGAGAGAGAAGGGAACTGTGCCCTGGAGGATAGAGAGAGAGAAAGAGAGAGAGAGAGAATATGTGTTTGTCTCTATGTGTGTGTTTAAGACTAAATATATCATTAGTTATTCCTGAAATTCCTTTTCAAATTGAGGCTTATAATACTTTTATTTATTTTAGTGTTGTGCTTTAATTCAACGTTAGTATTAAATGTTTAAAAACCTGTTCTCTACAGTAGGGATGGGTGGGTATCCTGATTTGTAGTGTTTGCCAATTTTTGTGATGCAGATAACTTCATTGTTGATTTAAACATTTTAAATCATCAATGATGTAGAATCAAATTACCTATTTGGATTAATTAGAAGAATTCTTCTCTGCTAATTGTGCTACCAGGTGATTTTTTTTTTTTTATTACAGAGAGAGAGGGATAGATAGGGACAGTCAGACAGGAACGGAGAGAGATGAGAAGCATCAATCATCAGTTTTTCTTTGCAACACCTTAGTTGTTCATTGATTGCTTTCTCATATGTGCCTTGACCGTGGGCCTTCAGCAGACTGAGTAACCCCTTGCTCAAGCCAGTGACCTTGGGTCCAAGTTAGTGAGCTTTGCTCAAAGCAGATGAGCCCGCGCTCAAGCTGGTGACCTCGAGGTCTCGAACCTGGGTCCTCCGCATCCCAGTCCAACGCTCTATTCACTGCGCCACTGCCTGGTCAGGTGTGCCACCAGGTGATTTAACTTGCCTAATTTTACTTCCAATTATTAGGGTTGGTTTTTTATTTAATTTTGTTTCAAAATTGGATAAAACATTTACATAGTTGGTTGCAAAGTGTCTATAAAATTCTCAAAACAAGATTTTTTTTTAGATTTCTATTTTCTCTCCTTATATCTGTTTCATTTCTCCCTCCACATGACCATTTAAATAATTATGTTTTATCTTTTTATCATTTTATAATGTCTTTATATTTGTACATATCTATATTTATATCTTTATCCATATTTATATATCTTCTTACCTCTTTTAGATAAATAGAAATTACCCATATAGTTTATATATCTGTGTTGTTTTTTAATTTTAAAAATTATTTTGAGGAAACCAATCAGTATATTGATATATTTCTCATTACTTTTTTATAGCTACATAGTACTCTAACTGTGTGTACTAGATTTATTCATCATCTCTTATTTGTGGGTATTTGGATTTTTCTAGGTTTTTTATTGGTAAGTTTTTTTAATTTATAAATAAATAGTAGTGGAAAGCATTGGTTATCAGCTTTTAGCATCAAAAAATTTGCTTATATTTACATCTTTAACTTCTGATTCAGTGGATCTTGATTATGTTGAATTGATTTTTTTTTATCCAAATGTCAATATTATGTGTTCATAGGTGTATAAACTTCTTATTATGGAAAATTTTAATCACTTAAAACTAGACATTACAGCTCAAGGAACCCAGTGTATCTGTCACCCAGTTTCAACAATCAGTTCAGAGCGAATTTTGTTTTATCTCTCTCCTTACCCATTTTCCTTTTATTCATTATCCAATGGATAAGGGGCAAATTTTGGGCTGGAATTTGTGACCTTCATGACATCACTTAATCTTGTTAAATAGTGTGCAGATAATTCTACCTGTTTTCAGTGGTGAGCTGGTAAGTGTTTAAGAACCAGCTCTCAGGCAGTGGGGGTACACCATGATTTGTAGTGTGTGCCAACTTCTGTGATATGAATACTCACCGTGGCCAATTTTAAGCTACCAGTGTGATAGCACTGTGTTGGGAAGAGTCGGGAAGAGATGTGTGCATAGCGTCTCCAGCCGCGCAGCCAGCCCCACCATACCACTGCTGCTATTTCTAGGGCTATAGCAAGAGCTCTTGGGGGGAAAGGAGTGCAGGTCTTACAGTAGATATCAATATGGGCTAGTCCTTACTGCTGTTATTATTATTTCTAGGCTAATGAGACTCCATTCTCATTGGAGCGAGTCCTTCAAGTTTCCTCATTACATGTTTTTCCGCATTTAAATATTCAGTTCCCAGCACTCTCAGAGGACCCATAAAGCAGTGTGATCCCATCACTGACTTACTCCATATAATAATTGCCTTGCTACACATTATAATTAAAACAAAAATTTTAAATTTGATCCCTTAGGGAATATAGTAAAGAAGTGTTCATGTATTTGCCTCACAGATTTCACAATATAGTTAATATTAAATGTTTTGAGGGTTAACTATAAAGTTGGATTTTTTGTTTTTGTTTTTAGTCTTGTCATCATTAATTACCTTCTGCTATTTATAGAAACAGCTGGGGCAATATTAAAATTTTCCGTTCATGCTTATGACATAATGAGTAGCATGTGCTCCAGTTTATCGTGGTTTGGCTTCCGTGTTTAAAGCCAATAAAACAAGTAATTGTATTAATGCCTTTAGAGGGTGTAGCTTACTGGTTTGCTTACATGGCTTCGACATTTTGTTCTTGGGGATTTGAAGACTGTTAATTGTTTTCATTGAGTACATTTGAAAAAAGATTGAAGTGGTCTCAGTGTCTTACACTGGGTATCTTCTCTTCCCTGTGTAATCTTTTCTCCGTGAGCTGAAGGCAAGCCAGCCTGAAGCCCCTGACACTGTGTTCTGCGCTCTATTCATTCAGATATTTGGAAACTAGGTAAAAATTTGACCCAAAAATGAAGTCAAGCTTAGAACTCTAGGTTTTGTGAGAAAGAATTCAAGAGTCATTGTTATTTCACCAAGGGATTCAAATGAAATTGAATACATTGTGTGCCATGTTATTAAAAATTCAATTAACACTATACTTACATTATATTTAATTTAGAACTTGTAAGATTAAATATGAAACCTCTAAAGATACCAAATGTTCAGGGCATTATCATTGTGAAACTGAAGTGCCCGTGTTTTTTTGAGTAGTATTAATGTCAGAGTTATCCACACATTCAGAAAATGCACAAAACATGCATTGTCTTTCATTAAAGCTAATCTGATAATTTTGTAATCTTTTCTCTTTCTTTCTACCCATTTACCTGATCGTTTATTTTATTTTATTGAATTTATTAGGATGACATTGGTTTACAAAACTGTACAGGTTTCAAGTGCACAGTTCAACAAACTACCATCTCCCCACCATATCATGTGCCCCTCGCCCCTAGAAAGTTCCTTTCTGTCCCCATTTCCCACCTGTGCCCTCCTCCACCTTGCCTCCAGTCCCCTCTCTCTCACCATCACCAGACTGTTGACTCTGTCACTGTGTTATGTATATATGGTTTCTATACCTGAAACATTTTTACCCCTCCAGTTTCAAAGCTAAAAGGATCAAGTATCTGTTACATTCTCTAATGACTAGCCCACGGTCATGAAGACTTGAAAATAGAAAACTGGGGTCTTTTACAAACACTCTTCCATTTTCTGTGTCCTCTAAGTGAGCCCGCGTTCATATCTTTATTCTGGGTGATAAAATGTACAGGATTTTTTTCCCTATAGGACTAGTACTCATTTCTCAGGCCAGTTGTACATACTATGATGGATTAATTAGTAAATAAAATCTGCATCACATCATCAAAATTTGCTATACAAAGAAAAGCTGTTGGATCACCATTGCTATATCATTGGAGTGTTTTTGTGTTTTGTTTCTTAAAGCAATGGGTAAACAAGGTGATGAAATATGGATGTATAGTAAGGGATATGCTAATGACAGTGTGCAGGTCAGAAAATAAGTCTCTTTTGAATAAGCTAAGTATAACCAAATATATATTTTTTATGATATTTAGGATTTTTAACTATATACTTACAACTAAAAAAAGAAAAATATTTTATTTCTGAGTATTTCTAATTTCTAACCCCCACTATAAGCCATCAATGTATTTGGTGTGATTATTCAAATTTCAAAATGTTATATTTATTAAGAATGCAGCTTGACCTGTGGTGGCGCAGTGGGTAAAAGCATCGACCTGGAACACTGGGGTCGCTGGTTTGAAACCCCAGGCTTGCCTGGTCAAGGCACATATGGGAGTTGATGCTTCCTGCTCCTCCCTCTGTTCTTTCTATCTCTTTCCTCTCACTGTCCCTTTCTCTCTCTGTGTCTCCTCTCTCTAAAAAAATGAATAAATAAAATGTAAAAAAAAATGCAATTATGTCGCCTGACCAGGCTGTGGCGCAGTGGATAGAGCATCGGACTGGGATGTGGATGACCCAGGTTCAAGACCCCAAGGTCACTAGCTTGAGCGCGGGCTCATCTGGTTTGAGCAAGGCTCACCAGCTTGAGCCCAAGGTGGCTGGCTCAAGCAAGGGGTCACTCGGTCTGCTGTAGCCCCACGGTCAAGGCTCATATGAGAAATCAATCAATGAACAGCTGAGGAACTTCAATGAAGAATTGATGTTTCTTATCTCCCTCCTTTCCTGTCTATCTGTCCCTTTCTTTGACTCTCTTTCTGTCTCTGCCACACACAAAAATAAATAAATAAATAAATAAATAAATAAATTAGTACCCCTTAAAAAAAAAGAATGCAATTATGTCAAAGCTAAACAGACAGTATATTGAATTATAGTAGCTAACATTTATTGAGCGCTGTGTGCTAGGTACTGTTCTAACAGTTTTGCTTATATTAGCTCATTTAATTCTTCCAACAATTCTAAAAATTACATATTAGTATAATCTCATTTTATAGGTGAGGAAGTGCGGAAGAGTTTTAGTTGACCAAGGTCACACAGCTGTTTAATGGCAGTAGCAGGATTTGAATCTAGTCTGCCTACCACCAGCCCTGTTGTACTTAACAGCATCCTATACAGAATATCTAAAAATAGACATCATACATGTATTTTAAATGCTATAGTTATCCTACCAGAAGGAAGGATAGAAGGAACTGAAGATTTCCAGAGACCGCTAAAGAGGGCAGTTGTATAAAACATTACTTTGTTGTAAATGGTATAGGAAAATCAGTGAAGTCATAGAGATAAATGTAGAAATTTAACCGGAAACCTCTGCAAAACCTTAAAGATGTGGCTTCCTGCCCCCGCCCTCGTGTCCCCGATGATTTGTTTTCCTGGAGTAGAACAACTGATTAGCATATTTTATTTCTGTTGATAATGCCAAGCTTGTTTACCACGACTAGAGTTTCCCGGTTGGTAGCCTTTAGCACAGTGCTTGCGGTTCTCTATGGGGCTCTTGCATGTCAGCTGTAAATCACCAGCTCAGCCTCCTTGACTGTGAGCTCCAGTACCTCCCACCTGCTGCACTGGGCGCAGGCTCCTGTGCGCTCAGCGTGTGCCGGCAGAATCATCTCAGTGTCTGGGGGCAGCACTGCAAAGTAGAAGGTGAATTCATAGCAATCTGGGCAAGCCCTTACATGTGCAAATCTTGTTCCTTGTAATGGGAATTGTGTTTGTAAATCCCTGTACACCTAGGTGAGACTAAGTTACACCCTATACATTGGCTGGGAAGGAAAAAAATCTGCTTAAGAGGCCAGATAAACTTCCTCTAAAAACTGGACAGTATGGATGGGCTTTTTTATACTTTTTCATGATAGGCAATCAGTCTTTTGTGAGGTGCTCCGTATTTCATAAAAAAAAAGTTGTAAAATTGCCTGACCTGTGGTGGCACAGTGGATAAAACATCGATCTGGAACACTGAGGTCGCTGGTTTGAAACCCCAGGCTTGCCTGGTCAAGGCACGTGTGGGAGTTGATGCTTCCTGCTCCAACCCCCTTCTCTCTCTCAGTCTCTCTCCTCTCTAAAATGAATAAATAAAATCTTTAAAAAAAGTTTTAAAATGTACATTTAATGATAGGTAATTAGTGGCATCACCTAGCCATTCAGTCAGTCTTTGGAAAGAGAACTTGATGTCACCTCTTGTGACATCTTTGTAAGGAACTGCATTATTATAGTGTATGCCTAAACTCTGCCTGGCTCTTATTGATAACATATGTTGGACAGGGAAGGGTATGGTTAATTGAGTTGGCAAATAAAGTAGGATAGTTGTTTGCTAAACTTTTGGTCGATACATTGGCTTCTTTCTATTTGAAGGTCTTTAATGACAAGTGTAATGATCATTATACTGTGGCTGTTCACATGTTCTTTAAGAGCTTACACTTGTCCCTCACCATATCATGGTTCACTTTTCATGGTGTCATTGTTTCACAGATTTTTAAATTGTATATATCTAATTTTTTTAAAAGATAGTATATATAATTTTGTATTGCAGATTTTTTACTATATTGCAGGATTTTGTGGTAGATAAATATTTTTATATGTTTATTATTTTAATTATTTTTGCGGTAAAATAAGCATTTTTCTAGCCTAAAAAATTGAAAAGGTTTATAAGAGTGTAGGGAGGCTTTATAAAGCCTTAAAATGTATATAAATAAAAAAATAAATATAAGTTTGCTATTTCACGGATTTCCACCTATCGCGGGGGGTTCTGGAACCCAACCCCACAACAGACGAGGGACCACTGCACCTTAGCCAGTGATTTTCAATATAAAAAAAATGTATGGGTGACAATGAGTTGCCTCTCTTTAAAATTACATATTAGCCTGACCTGTGATGGCACAATGGATAAAGCTTCAACGTAGAATGCTGAGATTGCTGGTTTGGGGCCCTTGGCTTGCCTGATTAAGGCACATCAGAGAGTTGATGCTTCCTGCTTCTCCTCCCTTCTCTTTCTTTCTCCTCTCTAAAATAAATAAACAAAATCTTTAAAATTAAATTATTATTTCAAAAAGTCATGTGGACACCTGCATGCATTTTCCAATTGAAAACTAGAAATTTTACTAGAAGCTTTTGTCAACGTATTTGTGTTTTTTATGTAAATCATCTCTCCCCCTCTTGCTGTTCATTCTTCTAACTAACCCCATTATTTCACGTGGTATTTTATTCTATTCTATTCTGTGCTTTAGGCAAGTTTCAACTGTAAAATATATCAATATTTAGAAAATGATTTCTTATTTGATAACATCTTAAAGCATAGCCTTCTGCCTTTTAAAGTCACAGAACAGCATTCATAATTTCATAATTGCAAACATTTTTGCAAGAGAGAAGGCTGTAGCCCCTCAAGTTTCTCTTCATTTCCTGAGATATATTATCGGTTGAATTGAGTCCTCCCAAAATGGTATCCTGAAGTTTTAGCCCTCAATACCTGAGAAGGTGACTTTATTTGGAAGTATAACTAAGAGAAGTTCCGATCATAGTAGCGTGGGCTCCTGATCCAGTGTGACTGGTGGTTTTATAAGAAGATAGCCATTCCGACCCTTCTCGTGCCTCCTCTGGTCTCTTGCAGCAGTTTTCCAGCATCCTTGACTCTAGTTTGCACCTATTCATTTTACACCAACTTCCCATCATGCCCGCAACAGTACTAAATCTTGAGTAAAGCACTCAAGGGCCTTCCATTTGAGCCTCAGCAGCCTTTTCCCCCATGTGCCTACTATGCACATTATTGTATTCTAGACACTTACTTCTCGATAGCTCTCTGTGTGACCAGAAAGTGTTCACTTTAACCATGCTCTTCTTTTTGCAACAAAACCCCCAGGAGAATTTTAATCGCCTTTTGAAACCAGTCTTAAATGCTGCTATAATTGTTTCTCTGTCCCAAGTAGATGCATTTGCTCTCTATGGGCTCACAAAATAATGTATACTTCTTTTATGATACTTAGAGTAATTTGCTTTGCATTATCAATACCTTTCCAGAAATCTTCCACTGTATTAAGCCCTCAAGGCATCTGTAGCCCTTGTTGGCAGAAATCCAGCATCCTTAGGACAGACCATAATTCCACAGCGGCCACAAGAACGCACTTTGCTAATTCCAGGCTTCCACAGGGCACCCTCTCAGCTGTTCCCCTTCACTCCCTCGAAGAATACAGCAATGGACTCAAAGCCTTTTCTGTTCTTATTCCCATCACTATGGGTATCTCCTTACTGATCACTGGAAGATAAATTAAGAATCTGACAGTTCCCTCATTTTAGAAATTTAAGGGATTTTTTTTTTACACGTAGTCTTTTAATCTCTGAATTCTCTTCCTGACATGGTGAAACTCTCTAAACCAAATGTAGCAAAACTGTTTTTTAAATTGGATTTCTCTGTCAATAAATATTTTAAGCATACATATATAAATATATATTTATTTAATTTTAATTTATAAATTCTGTATATATACTTATATACTTACACGCTTTGTATATTATATTATAGAACAGATAAATTTGACATGAAAGTTCTAATATTTCCATTCAAACTATAGAGGTATATAAAGGAATTTTTTAAAAAGTGTTTGAGTCATTGCCTTTTTAGTTAGAAACTGTAGGTAGTCCAGTGTGTCCATAAAGTCATGGTGCACTTTTGACCAGTCACAGGAAAGCAACAAAAGACGATAGAAATGTGAAATCTGCACCAAATAAAAGGAAAACTCTCCCAGTTTCATACCTATTCAGTGCAGTTTGATGTGGGCTCATGCACAGATTTTTTAGGGCTCCTTAGGTAGCTATCCCGTATAGCCTCTACAGACTCGTCACTGACTGATGGCCTACCAGAACGGGGTTTCTCCACCAAACCGCCGGTTTCCTTCAACTGCTTATCCCACCGAGTAATGTTATTTCTATGTGGTGGTGCTTCATTATAAACGTGCCAATATTCACGTTGCACTTTGGTCACGGATTCGAATTAAGCAAGCCACAGAACACACTGAACTTTCCTCTTACCATCCACATCTTCACTGGCATGGCCATGGGTTGCTCCACTGTATACATGGTGTTATGTCATCATCTGCGCATGCACACACGCTGCCACATCATCCTACAGAAAGTGGGAGAGTTTTCCTTTTATTTGGTTCAGATTTCACATTTCTATTGTCTTTTGTTGCTTTTCTGTGACCGGTCAAAAGTGCACCATGACTTTACAGACACACTGTAGATTAATCTAAAATTAAACTTGTTTTTCTCAAAGTTTAATGCATACTGGAAATGATGCAAATTTTACAACTAATAAAAAACTAATACATCATTATAAATTCACATTAAAGGTAATGTATTATACCAAAGTGTAAAAGAAGCTATACAATAAAGTTATAAACACTGAGGTTGATGCTTGGAATGATAGAGTTTGAATGAAAAAGAAGAAACATTGAATGGTTCCAATAGCCATGATTTATTGTAAATAAATGAAAGCTACAGGAGAGAAAAGAAGTTAATTTTACATTAACAAAAAACTTGCTTTGTTAAGAAACTTTTTTGTGATCATTCAAGTGAGTGTGTATTCAAGTAATTCCAATATAATGTTTTTAATCAAACCAATATACTCTGCCTGAAGTTAATAGATTATACCAATTTAAAAATTTAAAAATACAGAATGTCCTGTATTTTGTCTGATTTTCTTTTCCTAATGTATTTTAATGAAATAAATTTTTATTTTTCAGTTATAGTTGACATAAAATATTTTATTAGTTTCAGCTGTACACCCCAGTGATTAACACTATATAACTTCCTAAGTGATGATCCCAATAAATCCCACACCCACCTGACACCATACAGAGTTGTCAGAATACTATTGACTGTATTCCCTATGCTGTACTTTACTTCCCCATGACTGTTGTGTAACAACCAATTTGTATTTCTTAATCTCTTCACATTTTTCCCACATTCCCCTCTGATCTGGAAACCATTAAATTGGTCTCTGTATCTAGAAGTCTCTTTCTGTTCTGCTTGTTTGTTTATTTTGTTTTTACATTCACTTGTTAATAGATATGTATTTATTACCATTTTATTGTTCAAATTCTTGATTTTTCTTCTTAAAGAAGACTATCATTTCATGTAATACTGGTTTGGTGGTGATGAGCTCCTTTAGCTCTTTCCTGTCTGGGAAGCTCTTTATCTGTCTTTCCATTCTAAATGATAGCTCTGCTGGGTAGAGTAATCTTGGGTGTAGCTCCTTGCTTTGCATCACTGAATCTTTCTTGCCACTCCCTTCTGGCCTGCAAAGTTTCTCTTGAGAAATCAGCTGACGGTCTCATAGAAACACCCTTGTAGGTAACTGCCTGCTTTTCTCTTGCTGCTTTTAAGATTCTCTCTTTATCTTTAAACTTTTTCATTTTAATTGTGGTGTGTCTTGGTGTGGGCCTCTTTGGGTTCATCTTATTTGGGACTCTGTGCTTCCTAGACTTGTCTATTTCCTTCAATAGGTTAGGGAAGTTTTCTATCATTATTGTTTCAAATAGATTTTTAATCTTTCACTTTCTCTCTTCTTCCAGCACTCCCAGGACGTGAATGTTGGTATGTTTTAAGTTGTCCCAGAGGCTTCTTACACTTTCCTGATTTTCTGGATTCTTTTTTTCCCCCCATTCTGATTGTTTTGTACTTCCTTATATTACAACTAGAAAGCCCGGCGGTCATAAGAAATGACCGCTGTTCTAGATATTATAAATTGTAATTAAAATGATTTGTGCAAAGGTGTCTGCTAATTCAAACTGAATTACCCAGGGCAGGCGGCGAGGACGCCCCTTTGCTTACTGCCCCACAGGGTTTCCCCCTTCTACTTGCTTAATTGCTTAAAGTAGAGTGCAATGAAGGAAACCACTGGCGGTACATTTCTTAAGAGCCACCGCTAGCTCAATAAATAAAGGTGATTTAAATAATAAAATGTTAATTCACATGTCAAAGATCTCTTTGTACACAACATTTCTTGTGTAGATCTTTCCATAATTTTTAAGCTCGCCTTGCAGAGGACCATCAATTATTTTTAATTTTACATCCGTTCTTTCACAAACTCTTGAACAGGCAACATAAAGTTGACCGTGTCCAAATGCGGGCTCAGGTAAAAAAATGCCAATACGCTTAAGCGTTTGGCCCTGAGACTTATTGATAGTCATAGCAAAGGCAAGTTTTACAGGAAATTGTCTACGTCTCAAACGGCAACCCTGTTTGAGATGGAGCCAAATCAATTCTTGGAATGACATGTATTTCACCTTTAGAGGAGCCAAAGACTTAGCTATTATGACATTATTTTTCAATTGGAGAACCTCTAGTCTTGTACCATTGCAAAGATCCCTTCTGGTGTTAAGATTTCTTAACAGCATAATAATTGCTCCAATCTTTAACCTCAGTCTGTGAGGTGGCATGCCAGAAGGCGGGACTATTTGAATGCCATGGCAACTTCACCCCATTGGCTAGTACAGTTACGCAAGCAACCAATAAGCTATTGGCGACAAATAGACACTTAAGCCGCATATAATAAAGAATTGCTGATTTGATTCTTGATTTCATCTACTCTACTACTGATTCTCTGTATATTATTCTCATTTCAGTTAGTGTATCCTTCATCTTCCTGGTTCTTTTTTGTGATTTCTGTGTTCTTTTTTATGCTGTTGAAGCTCTAAGTTCATCTACTCTCACCCTGAGTTCACTGAGCATCCTTATAACCAGTGTTTTGAACTCTGCATCTTATGTGTTTCTTGTCTCCATATTGTTTTGTTCTGTTATTTCATTTTGGATATGTTTCCTCGTCTCCTCATTTTGGCAGCCTCCCTGTGTTTGTTTCTATATATTAGGTAGAGCTGCTACGTCTCTTAGGCTTGGTAGAGAGGCCGTATGAGTAGGTGTTTCACAGGATTCAGCGCACAGCCTCTGTATCACCCAAGCTCAACACACCAAATGCCCCCCCCCCACTGTGTGTGCTGTGTATACCCTCCTATTGATGTTGAGCCTTGATTGCCTCAGTGAGAGGCATTGACCCCTGGCTGCAACCACCATGGATGATCAGCTATTCAGGGCCTCACCCCAAAGAACTGGACTTAATTCAGCGGGGCTCCAGTGCCCACTGAGTCTTCCCCTTAAAGTGTTGCTTATGGACGTTATTGAGTGGTGCGCCGAGGTGGTCTGAAGCTTTTTTGCCAGGTGCAATGGCTCTGGGGCCCCCTGAGAAGTGTAAGGTGAGCCACTGTCTATGTTCTGCCTGGGGCCACCTAGCATGGACTACAAAGCAATCTGCCAATGGCTGCTACTTGTTCTGAGCTTGGATGTGCCCAGGACAGGCCAAGGTATGAACCAAGGCTGGCTGTTGCTAGTGCCAGATCTGGGGCTACTTAGCAAGAGATATAGGGCATGCCAAGGCCAGATGCTGCTTGTTTGACTGATTTTAAGAATATATGAAGCATGAGCCAAGACATGTCATGTGTATTGGTGGGTCTCAGGGGATCACCAGTGTGGAGGCAGCAGTATTAGCCAAGTTAATGGAGACTCAGATTTGGCACCTGCTGCCTGCTCTGTGTGTGTGTGTGTGTGTGTGTGTGTTGGGGGGGGGGGGTCTCAGTAAAGGAACCATGGCCTTTGCCTGCACTTCTGTCTGGGAGAAAACTGCTCCTTCAGCCCTTGCTGGACAATTCAGTTCTTCCTCTTTTGTTCCTGGTGCCTTTTGAGGGTGATGAAATATATTTCATTATCCGAATTCATTAAGTGTCAGCACTTTCCTATGGTATGTAAGCTGCTACCATGATGTGAATAGACTAAAATTCTTGCAATTATTTTAGTATTATACATGTTAAACTGTTTCTCTTTCATACAACATGTGATTAAGTATGCTCTACTTTATTAATTATGTATGAAAAGAAAGATTGGAGTTACTGGATGAAGTAGCTTTACCAGAAAACAGTATTGTTGATTTTGACATGGACAGAAATTTAAGGCTCCTAAAAAGTTTTAACGATGTAATAACAGTCAGCATTTATATAGTATTTATAATGTGCTAGGCATTGTTCTAAACACTTTACATACCTTAACAATGTAACCCAATGGGTGGGTACTGTTGTTTTCCCCATTTTACATATGAGAAAACTGTGGCACAGAGAGTTGCCATTTAACTTACCAAGGATATAATTGGTACATGGCAGGCCTGGGATGCTCACCCAGGCAGTCTGGCTCTGGAGCCTTTGCTCTTGACGAATACTTTGCAGTTTATACTCATACACGTTTCCTTTGGCTGCTCTACAATAAACAGATTGTTGTTCTTATTGATAGTAGGAATCATCATGAAAAAGAGGAAAGCAGACTTTGAAGTCTGTTCATTCACTTAGCAAACTATTGCTGTGATGCAATGCAAAATCAAGATCTAATCAATTCTCTCAGGAAACAGTCTAGCAAAGAAAATAGAAGTAAATAAACTTGGATAAGGGTTATATTAAAAGGAATGATTAATCATAAAATTCAGTTTTGCTGTGTAGCAAATTAACCCCTAAGTTGCAGCTTACCTCAACAGTCTGATATGAGTCAGCGACTCCTCAGGAAGGTTGTCCTCCATGCAGGGACTCAGCCATCTCAGAGATTTCCATATCGCAGCTATGCCATCGCAATGGTTGGCTTCCATTGCCATCAAGCAAGAGGATGAAGAAACCTAGAGGACTTACATCCTCTATTCTCTGTTTTAACTAGGAAATACACTGCTCACAAAAATTAGGAGATAATTTATTGCTTCGTATTCATTTTCAAATATCTCCTAATTTTTTGAGCAGTATAGTATACTTTTTTTTGCTCATACTCTATTGATCAAAATTATTCACATGGTTCCCATGAACGACAAAGTAGGTAGAAAGTGTGGGGAAGCATATATCAATTTGATGAGCAATAAATGCCTTGACCAAAAGGTATGTACAGTTAATTACAGCAGAGTAGAGTTTGACAAGAGTTAGGCTTCTGTAGGAAGTTGACTACTAAAATGGCAGAAAAAGTAATGAAGTCATGACAGAGGATGATGAAGGTGATTGAGAAATGTAAGGCTCTGCAGAGTCTCTTCAGTACCACGGAGAGTTCCTGTTTTTTTCAATTACTTTGAAACCATATGATGCCAGTTGTAATGCCTTTATTTAGCAACGGTTTATTCCATTGACATTTATGATGTGGCTATCATAGATTTTGTGGATAAAAAGTTAAAACATATAATTAACAGTCTAATGGAAAAGGCATATAACTCCGTAATACAATAAGTAGTTTCAACAACAGAACTATTCACTGAGTATTATGAGAGCATGAAAATGTTCCTAACATTAATCTTGGATACAGGAAGGAGTACAGAAAATTTTATGAAGGGGATGGTTTATGGTTTCACGTGTGTATTAAGTGATGACAGAGGGTTTGGCCGAGCCAGAGGAATATAAAGCACTTTAGTCCAGGGGTCAGCAAACTTTTTCTGTAAATGACCAGGTAATAAATATTTTAGGCTTTTCAGGTCATAAGGGTAGATCTCTATTGCATATTATTTTTATCTTACAACTTTCCAAAATGTAAAACTATTCTTAGCTCAATCTTTGTACAAAAGCAGGCAACGGTCCAGATTTGACCCATGGGTCATAGTTTGCTGACACCTGTTCTAGGCAGAGAAAACAAGAAGAAAACCACAGATAGTACATATAATTATATACATTTTGGTCATAATGGAATATAAATTTTGAATCAGGGTCACAATAAATGAGCTCAGAGGGACAGATAAAATGCAAAATGTCATGTTGAGGAATTTAGGGCTACTTCCCTTGGTATGTGTTGCCACTGAAAGATTTAAATCAGTGGAATGGTAAAATCAGATTTGCATTTTAGAAAGATAGCTATTATGAGAATTAATCTGAGAAGACAAAAGTTCACGGGACCAATTAGGGAGCTACTGGCATTGATCAAGCAAGAGATGATGAAAGCCTAAATTAAGGCCATAATGGGAGAGGTAAGCAAGAGGGGGCAGAGCTGGAAACATTGTGAGGTAACATCAAAAGGACTTGATTGTCGATTGACTGGGATGAGGAGAGTGGTCAGTAATTACTCCAAAACTAGATAGTGTTCTTTAACTGAGACAATGAATATTATGCTAACTCACTAGTGTTCCTTCTTTAGCAGGGGCACTGATTATTGATAAGATCTCTGCCATTTATTCCAGATTTATACCATCTGGAGCCAGAAAGCAGAAGCCCATCTTCTGTCCTGATGTAACTTTTTGAGAAATCTGTTATACTCTCCAGGGAGGGTATAGGGGACTTTTGCTCTTGTCCACCAGATACATTGACTATTTTAGGCAATAGCTTTTCTGTGTCAGAATGTCCACTCAAAGTAAAGAATAGGAAACTTAACATACAGGTTCATGGAAATAGTACTAAAAGCCATGGCCTTTTAAGTCTACAAGTGTTAGTTAGATTTAGATTAATAAATCCAGATTTTTATAGACTTTGAATTTGCCCTCTGTAGTAGACATATACCATCCATGCTTGCCCAATAGTTTTACATAATTTCCCACATTGTGAGTACCACCATCGCAAAGTAAATTCCCATGCTTCCTTTCTAGGATGGAAACATGTAACTTAGTTTCTGCCTATGAGAATGATTTTTATGAGACTTGAATATAGAAGAGTGAACTATGAGGTGGGACCGAGCATGGGGAAATCCATATTCAATCAAGTGAAGTAATGGAAACTTATTATATATTTTTGGAATAGCTGAGTTGAAGGTTTATTATTTCAGTCCAAATGTCATTGATGTCAAGGACAGGGTGGTAGTAGCTGCTGTTTTTATATACCAGTCCAGTGGTGTGGTGGACATCACTCCTTGTTGTGAAGTATCCAAGTTTATATGTCTGTACCCCCTAGACAAATTGCCTAATATCTCTAAAAAGTTCTTTTAATTAGCTAGATTGCCTTTTATGGTTTGCCACTGCGACTGTTCAGACTATCAATAGATATACCCACGGCTTCGGTTAAAGGATATTACATTTTATATAAAATTTTGTAGGATGGAGACAATTAGGGGGAAATGCCTAAAAAGGTTTGTTAGAGGAGTGATAAGTTAAAATGGTGAGAAACACTGTTATAGACTAAATGGGCAACAAGGTCAGTTCACAGATGATGTAGTGACAGTGTGGGCTTGATGGTGGTCAAGGGAGGGAGGACAGGAGGAGTCACTGGTCCCTTAAGAAGTTGGGCATTTGAAGCTTGATGACTGTGAGATTGTTCATTTAAACATTGATAAGATATTTGATAAATCAGTTTGACCTGAAACTATATATGACAGCAGCCCCTAATTATTTAGAGATAACCTTGCTACAGACAGTTCTTTCAGATCATCCAATCTGGCGATAGAGTTAAGATAACCAGATCCTATTTTTATATGCAGAGGTTTTATGGAGGTTAGCCAAGTGTTACCATGTCCCTGGTGGTAGCTTTGGCTTGGACTTCATGCTAAACCTGGGTGATTTGCAGTTCACTTAACTATTTAAAGTGGAGTTTTGTGTGAGTGTAGTAGACACAGAATATATTCTTAAATCTGCAAATAAAATTTCAATTTTTAACAAACACTGTAATAGTTAGTGTACATACAATTTAGCAGTTAATTTTCATGACATGAGCCTGACCAGGCAGTGGCGCAGTGGATAGAGTGTCAGACTGGGATGCAGAGGACCCAGGTTTGAGACCCTGAGGTTGCCAGCTTGAGTGTGGGTTCAACTGGTTTGAGCAAAGCTCACCAGATAAAACCTAAGGCCACTGGCTCGAGCAAGAGGTTACTCAGTCTGCTGTAGCCCCACGGTCAAGGCACATATGAGAAAGCAATCAATGAACAACTAAGTGCCACAGCAAAAAACTGATGATTGATGCTTCTCATCTCTCTGCATTCCTGTCTGTCTTTCCCTATCTATCCCTCTCTCTGAATCTCTCTATATATATAAAAAAGAAAAAAATTTATGACATGAATTATTAATTAATCATTTTCACAATTCTGTTAAGTAGATGTTATCATTACTTATATATTAAATAAGAATGATCATAAGACTTAATTTAAGTAAACTTACTCAAGATGCGCTACCACAGAGTGACAAGGCTGGATCTCAAGTGAGTAGTCATTCCTCTAAAGACTAGTGACTTGGAAAACTTAATTAATTTCTTTAGGCTTCAGTTTCCTTATCTATAAAATGGGAATAATAATACTTCTCAGAGATTTAATGAATAAAAGAGTTCATCTTTGTTAAGCACTCAGAATTCTGCATCATGAAACACTCAGAGATATTAGCTGTTATTATTCTACCCAGGGTCTTCTCTTTTCCTTCTTTCTTCTTAAACTAGGATAGACAGAGCTCAGAACTAGGATGCTGGGTAGTAATTCTGATATTATTGCATTAAATGCCCTAGATAGGTCAACTGAGCAATTCTTTGTCAGTGAGGAAAGAGGAAGAGAGATGGGCTTGAAAATACTGGAGGTGACTTTAGGGCCTGGAGTTATTCCAACAAAGCAAGTCTCTAGTTTTGTTTTTATGTATTTAAAAAATTTATTCATGTGTTTATTGTGTTAAGGACACTTTATATAGGATCTATTCTCAACAAATTTTGAAGTGCACAATACAGTATTGTTAACTGTTATACAATCTTGTACAGCAGAACTCTAGAACTTATTCATCTTGCACAACTGAAATTTTATATCTGTTGAACAGTAACTCCTACAACTCAATAGTATAGAAACAAATAACCTGATTAAAAAATGGGCAAGGGTCCTGAATAGATAATTCTACAAAAAAGATATATGAATGGCCAATAAGTATATGAAAATGTCACTAATAATCATTAGCAAAATGCAAACAAAATCCACAATGAGTTATAATCTCTTACTTGTTAGGTTGGCTATTATAAAAAGAAAAGAAAAGATAAGTGGTGACAAGGATATAGACACATCAGAACCTTTATGCATTTTGTGTGCAGCCTCTTTGGAAAACAAAATTTAAAAAATGATGATCCAGCAATCCCACTTATGGATATTTCCCAAAAGAATTGAAATCAGGATCTCGAATTGTTATTTGCACTCCCATGTCCATTGCAGCATTATTCACAATAGCCAATACATAGAAACAATCTAAATGTCTATCAGTGGGTGAATGGATAAAGGAAGTGTGGTATATGCATATAATGGACTATTACTCAGCCTTTAAAAAGAAAGTAATCCTGTCATATCTGACAACATGGGAGAACTGGAAGGACATTATACCAAGTGCAATAAACCAGTAACAGAAGGACAAATGCTGTATGATTCTATTTCTATGAAGTATCTCAAATAGTCAAATTCATGGAAGCAGAGGATTCAGTGGGGGTTGCCAGGAAATGTAGGGAAGTGGAAATGAAGAGTTGCTTTCAATGAATATAAAGTTTCAATTATACAAGATGTTTTATTTTTTAAACCAAGCTTTGCTGAAGATCTTTTCCGCCTCCTATGTTTGTTTGGGTTAATGTCTCTGAAGCCTTCTCCTTTTTGGATTTCTTTAGTCTGTATATGTTTAAAATTGAACTTTTAGACTAGAAGTTGTGCTGTGAGTCTGGCACAAACCAAGACAAGTCAAAGCATCAGGCACCTGGAAGTGAGGTGGACTATAGTTCTCAACTTAGCGTGGTGTGGTTGGTTTGGAAAGGCTGAAGGCAGACAATGTGCAGTGAATATCTCCCACCAGACATTGTTAAGGGGGAGGGAGAGTATAAAGTGTTAGTAGGAGGGAGCCAGTGTATCAGGGAGCTTCAGTAAAAGAGAATGAAGTCTTGACATAGTTCTTCGGAAAGGATTCTGCCTTGTCAAACTCAGATGCCACACATACCTAAGTGTAACTTAGGCAAGCACTTTTGACCTAAAAATATCTCATTCAATCTGTATCTAACTCAGAGATATTTCTACCAAGAGGACAAAGTCCATCTAGTAACTGTCTGATGAGAAATTAAGGCATTTAGAGAAGGAGGTGGAAAGGGAGAGAAGCAGGGGGTAGAGAACCAGAACTGTGCCTGGAGGAGGGGCCCCTTCCTGCTCACACTCACCTGCCCAGCTTTGTACCATCACTGTTTTTGGAGAAGATTTCTACTGAACAGGACAGGAGTCTGTCTCATTTTTGAGGTATTACCACTTAAGGACACAGGAAGGGAGGATGTCAGTGGGCATTGTAAAATAGAAGATGGACTTGTGTTTAAGTGCAATTCACTAGTTCTCTTATCCTTGGAAAATCACTTAAATGCACTGGTTTATGATAATTATTTTTGATATCTAAAATGTGAACGACAATAATTGCTAACACAGATAGTGCTATATATGTCATAGACTCATTTACTCTTCACAGCCACCCTATTATGTCATCTTCCGTTTTCATGGGCAGGAAATTGAGGAACAGAGTGTTTGAGTAACCAGTTCCAGAGTCCACAGGTCCTTGGTTGTGAAGCAAAGATCTGAACCCTGGCAGACTGCCTCCAGGGTCTGTGTTCTCAACCTTTTCTCTCTACTGCTTCTCTTATAAAAATAAGGTGATAATTCGGGGAAACACTTATCTCAGAAAAGGCTTTGGATAAATGGTAGTGCTGGGAGAAGAATGGAGAGGGAAAAGAACAGCAAGAATTTTCATCTTTGTAACTGAGATGAGTGAGGAAGGAATCAGGTTGACTTAGAATAATCTCTTTTTCCATAACCAACGAGAGGTGTGGAAATAGCATGTATCCTCATACATTTTCTAACTTATGCCCATAGATGTACAATTCCAGAATACTTTACAAAGGGTTTTAGTACTTTCTTTGCTTCTAGACTTAAATCTGAAACCAAATGCCTTCAAATTAGTACTTTAAAAATCAAGCACACTCAGTGTATATTGTGAATGTGTGTGCACGCACTGTTCTTTCTGTTGTAGCTCTGCTTGAGAGTCTTCATCGCCATTGTCATCAGGCTTGTACTTCACTGGTAAGCTGCAGTAAGGATGTTTTCAGGAAGTTCTGTGATTACCTTTCGGCAAAGAAAACTGTGGTTAGCTTTGTTAAATGTTGGAGTACACTGACCTAGCAAAGAAGGCCAATAATAGACAAAGCAAATGCTGTAGGTAAAGTTATTTGTATTTGAATCTAATGAAAAGGTTAAACAATGACAGAAAGGAACTCCATAATTCATGTTCTCTCTTCACTTAAAATATAACATGAACTTTCCAAACTAGGTTATCAGAACAATCTATTTTCATTAACTAATGAAAGCCTTTATATAGATCACTTTTAAGTAAAAAGCAATTGATAAAAATAAAAAGAAATTAAAATTGTTTTAAATATTTGTCTCATCTTATACTTCTTATGAAAGATAAGGCATAAATTAATGCATTTACTAAACTTCCTGATAAAGTATTCTATCAAACTTTCTGAAAGCGTTTGAAGTAATAAAATAATATTTATTTTAAGGTTTCATCATTTTTTACATATTTTACAAACAAAAACCTATAATCTTTATGTATATTACCTTTGCTAATATCCCATCCACAGATGTGTTAGTTCTTAAAACCCATAAAAAAAAAAACCAGGACAACGTGTTTCTACCCACGTCAACACTAACCACGGCAAGTTACAAACTAAAGAGATTTGAGTAATTCACTAATTTACAAAATATAGAATAAACCTAACACAAATGTGTAACTTTCCCACTACTTTGGTTACTTTTTGGTAATAAAATCTGCAGTGTGTTTCTTGGAAGTGAATGGTCTACATTTTTATGAGGATACGTACATTTTATTATGGAGCTGGGGATCATAGAAACTCTAGTTACAGTTCCGCAGACCCAAGGTATGCACATTAAAAGCATAGAAAGTATTCCTGAGGGAGAATTGAGTTCATACAAGGTTTAGTCACAAACTTTAAATAACTGAAGACTTGTCAAGGAAAATGACATCCCAGAAGGCACAGAAATCTGTATCACTGTCTTGAAAGGGATCATGGAAGCAACTGTAGAACAATTAAAGACATTGTGAGACTAATCTTGCAAAAGTATCAGGTGGGTAAAAGAAACTCTGGTATAGATTCCTATTTTTTAACCATAACATTATTAAGAAGATAGATAAATATTTTTAACTACATATTCAATGGATGGAATAACCTAATGAATTTTAAACAACCATATTTTGTCAAAAGAATAATTGTTTAAAAGAATTATATTGATTATATCTTGATATAGAAATTATAGCTGGATTGTGAATATTCCATTTCTGAAATATGTGCACACAGTATTCAAAAGAAAATGCATTTATGACATGAATGCTTTAAAATCTTACTAGAATCAAGAGAGGTTTCAATCTGATGAAACTTCAGCATTCAAAAGATATACTTTACATTTTTTTGCCCAAAATTAGATCAGGAAACCCAGGCTTCTTAAAGTACTTACTTTCTCTCAGAGTCAGTTCTCTTGGAAAAAGGACAGCTTCTTTCTCTTTGGAAGAAAGCCCACATGAAAAATTTCTGTGTGACAGTTTATACATAACCACAACAATGAAAATAAAATCATTATTTTTTAAATTAAACTTATTGGGATGTTTAATAGGATCATATATATACATTTCAAATGCACAATTCTATGATCCATGATCTGTATATTGCATTGTATGCATATCACCCAAAGTCAAATCTTCTTCTGTCACCATATACTACACACATATAGTTTATATGTATGCATCTCCCTAATATATGCAGTATCATTAAATTCTTTTATTATAGATCATATTTACCCTTTTCCAAGTAATATTAAAAACTCAGTAATAGCCTGTTATCCAGCATGCAGCAGGGAAAACACCATCATAAATTTAAATTCATTATCAAATTCAGATTTCAGTTATTTTTCGAATGGGTTTCCAAATCATATATATTAATTAAATGGTCTGTGTCTTTCATGAAGTGGCTTAGGAGCCAGTACGATCACTGTGGTAGAGGCAGTGAATTGTTTTCAGGACACTGGAAGCTGATTTCCAACTGCTCTCATTGTGCTGGTTCTCATTTTACATGCACACCTCTGCTCGTTGTCTGCCTTTGTGTGACATCCTCCCAGTTTCCTTCTGTTCATTTAAATCATTCTTAACTGTGGAACTGAAAGGAGGGCCAGCGGTTTACATGTCCGACCTGAAGCTTGAGAGAGGCACCCTGGCCAAGTCATACAGCAGTGCGAGGCAGAGTGAGGGGCAGTCTCTCTACATTCTGCTGCCACATGTTAATTAAAAAAAAAGCGTCAGCCTGGCGTGCGGAAGTCCCGGGTTCGATTCCCGGCCAGGGCACACAGGAGAGGCACCCATCTGCTTCTCCACCCCTCCCCCTCTCCTTCCTCTCTGTCTCTCTTTTCCCTTCCCGCAGCCGAGGCTCCATTGGAGCAAAAGATGGCCCGGGCACTGGGGATGGCTCCATGGCCTCTGCCTCAGGCGCTAGAATGGCTCTGGTCGCGACAGAGCGATGCCCCAGATGGGCAGTGCATCGCCCCCTGGTGGGCGTGCCGGGTGGATCCTGGTCGGGTGCATGCAGGAGTCTGTCTGACTGCCTCCCCGTTTCCAGCTTCAGAAAAATACAAAAAAAAAACCCCAAAAACAAAAAAACAACTGGAAAATGATAGAATTTCCCTTGAGATTCAGTTTCAGTCTTCCTCTTCAAAAAAGCCACTTCTGACTGTGTAGCAAGGGCACTGGTTTGAATGCAAGCTATACTGCCTACTTGCTCTGTAGTCATAACCAAGTTCCTTTATCTCCATTATCTTAGTGCCCTGTTAGGTAAAATGGAGAAAATAACACCTCCTACCACACAAGGTTGTTAAGAGCCTTCAAAAAGTTAACATTCATGAACCACTTAGAACAATGCCAGGCCACTTATATGTGCTTCGTGAGCATTAGTTATTACTTTAACTGTCCATGTTAATCACTCTATTGTTTCTAGCCTGTATTTTTCTTGAATACCACCAAGTTAACACTTGTTTTCTAGCTGTTTTATTTAGAATGTTAGTTTATGCCGATTTCCTTTTCCCAGCTCAGGTGGCTTCAGGGTAAGGACTGTGTTCCTGTGTTTCTTCTAACGTGCTGCGATAGGACCTACACAGTGTTTAACAAAGCAAGGATCCTGTAAATACCGTTTCTTTTTTCCCTGCTGATTGATAAGATAAATAGATTTCTGATAATTGCAACTCTGGACAACTTTTAGATGTTCTCAAAGAAAACGCCAACTGAAATATGGTGACAGTATATAATATGCCTGTGCTCTGTGTTAAAAAAAAAAAAAGGCAAGAACCACTACACATTCATAGTATTTGAAAGTACATAAAAAGTCCTCAGAATACATACCGGTGTTTGGGGTGGTTTTAGGAGTAGTGGATAAAAAGATAGAGTATTTTGTATTACTACCAGAGCCATTATGTAAGACACTGCTGGATACTTTCAAATTGTGTATTGCTACTGAAGTGATACTACTTTAAGCCTGAATTCTGGACAGTGTTTTACTAAGACACGTTTTCAGTAAATGCTCTTGGCTACACATTAGACTTGCGTGGTGAGCTTTTAACTCTCATTACCCAGGCTTTACCCCAGACCAGGTAACTCAGATCTCTGGCACCAGTGATGCCTCTGTGCAGCCACGTTGGGGAACTACTATGCCAGCCTGTTAGAGTGCAAGACTGTTACTCTGTTGCATATTTATCCAGGGTAGGGCATCCGGTAATTATAACAATCTAGCTACCTTATACAATTCTGTCAGTAATATGTAGCCTAGGCATTGGCTCACTTTCTAAGAGGAGTTTTGAGGAATGAGGAGGTATTTGAATGTGAATCCTGTTACCAAGGCTCCGAAATCCTGACCTTATGTTGTTTGATCCATGTCCCCTCTCACAACGACGGGGGCTGGAACACGTGTTCCTTTCTGGTTGGGCTGACGCCTGTAGATGTGTCATTTTCCTGAGTCACCTTCAGCTCTCTGTGATTTTTCTGAGAGTCTCTTATCCTTTCTAACCTTGCAGTTTCTCTGGCTTGTCTCAAGATACAGCTTAAAAAATAAATTTTAAATGAGGAGAAAGAGCATTGTTAAGCTATATCAAAATATAAGCTTATTTTTCTATTTCTTTGGCCATATGACCTACAGTGCTGAACAATTTCCTATTCTAGAAGGTCCTATTTCACTAGTTAATGTAGCATGTAACAATTTCAATTGTCTGTTTTTTATAGTTACAGTATTCTTGAACTTAATCAGAAAACATTTCTTGACTATCTGTGATGTGTTGGGTATTGTGATAGTTGCTTGGAATAAAAAGACAAAAGACCTAGCACATCACAGACCCCTTGGAAAGATGGACAAGTACAGTGATGGAGGAATGTATGAACTGCTACAGTGACCAGCAGGAAAGGCCCCTGAGCAAACATGGGGGTACTGTACTAGAAGTTGTCGTGGACTGGACCTTGTGATTCTCATTATAACTTCAGGACACAGGGGACATGGTATTCCCATTTTACAGATAGGAAAACTGAGTCTGAGGGAGAGTAAGTCATTGGTCCATTTTCACAAGGCCAATAAATGAATGTTTTATTTAACTGTTCACTCCTGGCAATGCTTTTATTAATAAACTTTGCTTTTAGAGCAGTTTTAGATCACAGCAAAATTAAGTGGAAAGAACAGAGATTTCCCATGTACCATCAGTCCCCAATGCTCACATACAACCCCATGCTCTCAGCCTGCTGCACCACAGTGAGACACGGTATTCATTACAGCAGATGGACAAACCTACATGGGCACATCATTATCACTCAGAGTTCATTTGTGGTGGTGTACATTCTGTGAGCTCTGACAAGTACGTAATGACGTTTCTACATTGTAGTATTATACAGAATTGTTTCACTGCCCTAAGAATCCTCTGTGCTCTGCCTGTTCATCCCTCTCCCCCTCCTAACCCCTTGCAACCACTTACCTTTTTACTGTCTCCATATTTCACCTTTCCCAGAATGTCCTCTAGGTGCAATTATATGGTATGTAACGATTTGGATTGGTTCCTTTCATTTAGTAATATGCACTTATTTATTATTGTCTTTTCATAGAGTGATAGTTTGCTTCCTTTTAGCTATGAATAATATTCCATTGTTTGGCTGTATCACAGTTTATTTATCCATGAATTTACTGAAGGACATTTTGGGTGTTTCCAAGTTTTGACAATTACGAATGAAACTGCTATAGATACCCATGTGCAGGTTTTTGTGGGGACATAAATTTTCAGTTTATTTGGGTAAATAGTAAGGAGTGTGATTGCTGGATCATATGGTAAGAGTACATTTACTTTTGTAAGAAACTGTCAAAGTGGTCCTGTTCTGTGTTCTCACCAGCAGCCCATTTTCCTGTTGTTTTACATCCTTGTCAGCATTTGATGTTGTCAGTGTTTTGGATTTTGGCCATCGTGAGTAGTGGCATCTCATTGTTATTTTAATTTGTAATTCCCTAATGACATAAGATGTTGAACAACTTTTCATAATGCTTATTTGCCATCTGTATGTCTTTTTTGGAGAGGTGTTTATTCAGGTCTTTTGCCCATTTTAAAAAATTGAGTTATTTTCTTATTATTGAGTCATTTATTACTATTTTGCATCTGAGGTGAACCTGACAGAATGACCAGACTGGAAAGGAAGCCACACCCGCTGCCAGCTCAGCCGGGCGCTGACTCGGCAGCGAGGCGCTGCTGTTCTCACGTTGGACTTAAGCAGGCCCACAGAACAGCAGCCCCAGACGAGACCACTCGCAAACTGTGAAGGTCTAATATAAAAACAAAACCACTTTGTTATCATGCCTGAACACAGACAACAGCAAGAACACGCTACAAACACCAAAATGACCAGCACTCCCTCTTCATGCTAACATGGCTGCTGCTGCCCTTTCTCAGTCACAGCTTCAGCCCTACTCAATTCCTCATGCCTTCTAGGTAAAATCAAGATATTCAGTGATAAAATTGCTCTCACCTTCTGACAGCACAAAATCCGGAAGCAAAACCACCTTTTCCTGGAACCTCCCCAACAGGATTGGGTGGGGGGAAGGGGAGCTGTTCCCCGGATGCAGAACTTTCAGTACCAAAATTTGGGGATTCTAGGGCCAGCTTGAGCATCCTAGTCTCTAAAATAACTCAACACAAGCCAACAAAGTTTTTTTTATTTAAGTGAAAGGAGGGAAGATACACTCCTGCATGCACTCTGACCAGGATCTACCTGGCGACCCCCTCCCCATTGGGGCCCAATGCTCTGCCCATCTGGGGCCCATGCTCACACTCATTATTTTTAGTACCTGAGGCAGAGGCTCCATGGATCCATCCTCAGTACCCAGGACCAACACACTTGAATCAATTGAGCCATGGCTGCAGGAGGGGAAGAGAGAGAGAGAGAGAGAGAGAGAGAGAGAGAGAGAAGGAGGAGGGAAGGAGAAGGGGGTGGTCCTTCTCCTGTGTGCCCTGACCCGGAATTGACCCTGAGACTTCCACATGCCGGGTTGTTGCTCTACCACTGAGCAAACCAGCCAGAGCAAGCCCAAATATTTTAACAAGCCCCTTCTAACAGTCTCTCTCTGAGATACCTTCCAGTTAGCAATGAAATTTGGTCTTCCTAGCTATACAGGGGTGGTCCTAATGGTCTTTGGTGATGGGAAAAGACCAATCAACAAAATCAAAGCAAAGGCAATACGATAGCAATGAATTATTAGGTTATTCCTTAATAATAATGCTTTAAATGATTTTCTTTTTTATTTTGTTGTTTTTTCGAGAGAGAAAGGGGAGAGAGATAAGAAGCATCAAATCATTGTTGCCTTACTTCAGTTGTTCGCTGACTGCTTCTCATATATGCCTTGACCAGGGGTGGGGGAGGGGGTTCAAAGCCAAGCCAGCGACCCCACACTCAAGCCAGCAACCTCAAATGGGGTTTTGTAAAGGGATCTCAGTGTCCCAGGTTGTTGCTGTATACACTGGACCACCACCAGTCAGGCTAATTTTTTTCTAGCATTAGAAAGTAGAAAGTTGCCTAACTTATTGGGAAGTCAAACAGCATGATGAATCTTAACATAAAAGAAGAATGTCCAGAAAATACTGTTATTCCATGATGAGGAAGACTTTGCCTTGTTGTTTTTATAAAAGACTTCCTTTCTGTCTCCAGGGATCATGTCTGACCACCAGTTTGGCAACCAGTTCATGTGCAGCGTGGTAGCCTCTCATGTGAGTCATCTGCCCACAACCAACCTCAGCTTTGTCTGGATTGCTCCCCCTGCTGGCACAGGCTGCGTGAATTTCATGTAAGTACCCACAGTGTCTGTGACTGGTGTGAAAGGCAAATCTACCTCTCATTGGGTTACGTATAGCTTAACTATTTAAATATACAGGGGAGAGCAAAAGTAGGTTTACAGATGTTTGTATGGAAAACAATACAGCAACTACTAAATGATACAAGGATAAATTCTGTTTCATGTACTCAAACTATAAACCTACTTCTGCCCCACCCTGTATTATTTTAACAAGTTTGACTATAATTAAAGCCACTAATATTGGTGTCTAAAAGAAATGAAAACTGTTTTAAAAGGTAACTTTGTTATTGCATATTTATTAATACCTCAAGAGTTCTAAATTTTATTTTAGCTTACAAAAATACACAATAAGATAAAAATATATGAAGAAATAAAGTCAATGTGAATTTTTTTGTTTAGAAAATAAGATAAAAACAGGTATAAAATAATGCCACAAGGCTCCATACACATTTTAAAAGAAGACCACAAGTTTAGCTTTTTGTTTTCTGACCATTACTGATGGGAGTGAATAGGATCAGTTAATAGATTCATAGTGGTGAGAAATCAGGGACTCTGGAGAAATTAAACACCTCTCTCGTGCTTTCATTGCCCGGGAACTGAGAAATGTACTGAGTAAGGCCTCGTAGCACCCTCTGATAAGCACTGCACTGTGGCCCAAGACTGGGACTTGTGACATCTCTCAGCATAGACTGTAACCCTGCCACTGCCCCGAATCACCACTTCTTCTTTTTAGTCATATATCTTTTTTTTGCTTCTAATGTGATATACTACATATTTAATTATGTATATTTATTGTCTGTCTGTAAGTTCCTTGACAGCAAGAATTTTTTCTATTTTATTTACTGATTTGCCGCAACTGCCTAAACAGTCCCTGGCCCATAGTAAGCTTTCGCTAAATATTTGTTGGGTAGGTAAGTAGGCCAATGGAATAAGGTCAAAGACCACCCAGAAGCAGCATTCTATGGGCAGTCAGGCAACAGAGCTGGATTACATATTGCATGGTTTTCTATTCCAGCCTTCTGCTCAGACAACAAAATCCCATAAAATATGCATACTCCAAAATTCCCCAGTCCCTCTCCTGTCCCTTTACTGGCAGACAGCTCGCCACCAAGGGTCCCTATGGCTCCCCCATCCCTGATTATGTACTCTTTCTGCCTATCTTCTGGGTAAACCGGATGCAAACTTCAGATTCATCTCACCCCGTTGGTTGACATTTAATGCCATTATTTTCTTCCTTGGAAAGTTTTTGATACTTGAACCCATTTTCCCCAGTACCTCTTGCTAAGATTGGTTGCAGTAGTTTCCTACCTGGTCTGTTTACTTCCGGCCTATTTCTCTTCCAGTCTGTCCTGCACATTGTTAGCCAGTTAACCTTCCTAAGGCACGTTAATCACTCAAAATTTGTGTACCCCCAGATTTCCATCCGAAGGCCAGCCCTTTGGCACGGGTTTAATAGTCTTCCCAATTGTGATGTTTGTCATATGCTCTTACTTCCCTCAGTGTGAACCTCCTGACAGGGTACTGATGGGTAAGACTCCCTACAACTCCCTAAACTTTTTGTGATTCTTTCTCCATGCTTTTCTCTTAGCCCAGAATGCTTATTTTCCCTCAATTCCAATTGTTAAGTAGGATCCTACGTATTCTTCAAAAAGTGTTAAAAATACTAAGTCTTCTTTCTATAAGGCTTTCAAAGACATCAACAACAGAAGTGATGTTAATTAGCACATTTTGCTTATAACTCTATTATAGTGCTAACTGTACTTTACTGTATACTTTTTAAGTTAGTTTCTTGCCTGTTTCTATTAGAATATATTGGACAGGGACAACTTTTTATTTATTTGTGATTCCTACACAGTTAATACAATGTCTTAAACAGAGAAATCATGGAAAATGCCCTTGAATTAGACGATATTCAATGTCATCTTTTAGTTTAATAATGATCTCTAACTCTTTGGGCATATTTAACTTACTCATATTAAAACTTTGAAGAATAATTTAAATTTTCCCATGCATAATTTTTAAATTTTAAACAAAATTATTTTTTGAAAGATAGAACACAAAGGAAATTTATGTTAACAATATAGAACTTCCTACACCCAAATAAATAGTTTTTAATTAAATTTGTCTAAAAATGATATTTGATGGCATATGGCCTCACTATTCCTAGGATATCAAAATATGTTTTCTTCTGAGTAATAACTTAGGTATTTAAAAACATTTTAATTAAATTTATTTTGGTGAAATTTTTTTAGGGTTTTTTTTTATGGTTAATAAAATTATACAGGCTTCAAGTGTACATTGCTATAGCATCACCTGTATATTGTATTGTGTTCGCCACCCCAAGTCAAGTCTCCTCCATCACCACCCATCCCCCTCCCCCCTCCTTGTCCTCCCTGCCCCCTTCCCTCCTGCAGTTTCCACACTGCTGTCGGTGCCTCTTAAGTTTTTTTTCTTTTTCTTAATCCCTTCACCTTTTCACCTAGCCCCAACTGAAGTATTTTAAGTATTAACCACAGGAATGTTTTTTTAGCATTTGGTCAGCAAAATACAGTTTGGTCAGAAATAATTTTTACTGACTGCAAAGAAATTTACACACCCTCACTCATATTTCCCAATAAAATTTTGATGATGCAGTGTGCACTCTTTAGCATTCTTAGTAACATTAAGTCTCTGCTTAACATAAGCCATCAGTGGTTGAACATCACACAGAGTAGCTGCTGCTTATGTGGGCATGATACTCTTGTTGATCCTCTTTGCCTAGTTTGTGAGAAAGTACAGGAAAACTAAAGATTGACTCAGGCCACAGAAGCAATTTATTTGAAATTTTTCAAAATAAAGTTTTGCAGTTTCTTACCTTTGTTCCTTACTACACTATTTATTATGTTTTAAGTAGAACTATATATAAAAGTTAGCGTCTGTAATTAGTATATGTCCAGCAATACTTGAAGGCGATTGTTAATGCTCACCATTAATTTTAAACATTAAACAAATGCATAAACCTGTGGCATTTGAATGTATATATATCATGATTCTCTCTTTTCTGACTAACCTCGAAAATTAAAGCTTTCACTTTTTAAAGTAGAAAGAACTGCTTTTTAGAAATTAAACTTCAGCCATGCTTATGTATTTTTGTCATATATTCTGTATAACTTTTTCTTATTATTAGTTAATTCATATCATTATTTAAGTTTTCACATGTGTGGGTTTTTTTTAACTGGATTTTAAATCCCGAAGGTCAGGGACCCTGTTAAGTATTTTTATATACCTAATAGTTCCTAATACTGACTTACAGATAAAGAAGCCCTTCAGTAAAAATTTCTTAATAGATCTTAATGATATATTTTATTGATTCTGACATACAATTTTTTTTATATTTTAGAATCTCTAAAATAGAGTTGCATCTTTTTTTAAATATTGTATTTATTCATTTTAGAGAGGGAGGAGAGAGAGAGAGAGAGAGAGAGAGAGAGAGAGAGAGAGAGAGAGAGAGAGAAAACAAGGGGGAGGAACAGGAAGCATCAACTCCCATATGTGCCTTGAACAGGCAAGCCCAGGGTTTTGAACCAGCAACCTCAGTGTTCCAGGTTGATGCTTTATCCACTGCACCACCACAGGCCAGGCTAAAATAGAGTTGTATCTTATAGTTGGCAGCATTTATTCTATTTATTAATGTCTTACAACTGATGATGTCTTGGTTTAAAGAAATCCCACAACTACTGTCTTACCATTTACCGTGTACGTGGTCTCTCTGGAGTCCAGTGGAAGCGGCAGTGCACTCAGGTCTGTGATCTCACGTTAGAGCAGCCGCTGTAGGATAAACTGTGATTTAAAAATCCACATATTTATTTAAATCTTTTTTTAAAAATCTCCTAGTAAGAATTATAGAACATTTGAACTGAAATCCCAAACAATTATGTAATGTGCTGTGTGTTTGTTTCCCAGAGAAGAACACACTGTATGAATAAACCAGGTTTTATTGCTAACCACTTAGCCACATAGTAATTTGGGCTGTCTTTTTTTACTACCTTTCCTGTTAAAAAGAATCAAATGAGAGACCTAGCGGAGAGGATGGTCTGAGGATAAAGCTGCTTGCTGTACTGGTAGAGAGATATATAAAATGATCAGTAACTAAAATTATTTATCATTATTTTTATAACAACTATTGACAACATTTTAAGTGATAATTCAGCTGCTTAGTTCCAGATCTTGTAACAGTATACTTTTTTTACTTTTATATTTGACTAGTCTTTAGTGACTGGTAAGCCTCAAGTTAAAAAAGGTCCGCAATTATCTAAGCTTCTTGGATGTAAATTGCCCCCAAATAGTCTAAGGGTGAAGAAGGGCTATGGAGAGAAAAGATGGCAGATAAGAGGAGGAGGAGGAGGAAGAGGAAGATGAGAATGTGAAGGAAGAAGAGGAAGAAGAGGATAAGGAAAAAAGTAGGGATAGGGCAAGGGAATGAGGGAAGAAAGGAAGGGATGAAGGAAATCTTCAAATTATCCGACCCTAAATATTAGAGAGAAGCTGCCAAAGAAAGGGGTTGTAAAACAACAATTACAAAATTAATAAATAATATTTTTGAAAATTTGCGATGGCCAGCCACTGTTCTAAGTTAATCCATTTTATTCTCATGGTAATATTATGAAATAGATGCCATTATTATCTCGGTTTACAGCTGAAGAAATTGGAGTACGGTGATGCTAAAGCGCTTGCCTAACGTAACCCCCGAATGAGTGACAGCCTGTCTTCAGAAGGCAGTCCAGTTTCAAGCAGGTGGTTTTCACCGCTTCAATACAGTTGCCTCTAAAATGAACACTTACCTCTCCTATATAGTAAACTACCTATTGTACTGATATAATGAAATTTAATAGAGTGTTCTGTGTGATGTCAGGATCTCTCCACTTTTTAAAGTGTCCTTGTGTTTCCTATCCTCATTTTGAAATCTACTTCTATATGAGATACAGTAGTATTATCTAATTTATTCAAATATCAAGGGACACTGATTTAAACTTCTGAAATATGGAGAACACATCTTTACATGTATGATATAGATTCATTCTTTGAATGCTCATTATGTATCATTCCTTGTCATAAGGGAATTCTACATAGGAAGGGAATGTGTGAATTAAAGGCAAAATGGATCACCTCTGGATTTAGGTTTAACTGCTTGGACAGAGATGCTACCATAATATTAGAATAAAAATGGAACATAAAGTAAGATCAGATTTGTGCCCAAATTAGTGATGGTTTAACCTTAATTAAACTTGCACAAAACTGAGAAAAGAGTCTTTCAGTGAAGATAGAATAGGTATATACACTACTAACCTCCTCCCACAACCACATCAAAACTACTATTAAACTATAGAACAAACATCATTCAGAACTACCTGAAATCTAGTTGAACAGAAGTCCTTTAACCAAGGTTTTAAAGAAGCCATATTGAGCCTGGTGGGACGGTCGGAGACATGGAACAGGCTGGTCCCACACCCACATGTGGCAGTTAAAAATCTGGAGGGTTAAGTTGGCTGTGGAGTTTACCCCTGAGGAACAAGGAGACCCAGCCCCACATCTGGCTTCCTAGCCCAGGGTTTCACTGCCAGGAAGAGAAGTCCCCATTAGTTCTGGCTGTAATAACCAGCAGAGATTGTGGCCGAGTGATATGGAGGCTGCTGGGGTCCCAGGCAGCACCTCTGACAGGACCTGTGGAAGGGATTACTTGGACTCACTTCTTTTGAGCTTAGTGCTGGGGCAGCAGTTCAGAAGGCACCAGGAACATGTAAGGAGGAACTGAGTTGTCTGACATCTGAAAGGGGCAGCTTTCTCCCAGACAAAAGTGCTGGCAGAGACCATTGTTCATTTTCTAAGATGCCTCCCTATAGAGCTGGCAGGTCAGCACCATATCCTGAGTCTCAGTCAACCTGGCTCACACTGCTCACCCTGTTCTAGTGATTCCCAGAGATTTTGCCCCATCCAATTTACCGGCCCACCCAAGCTGTTTCCAGTGGCTCTTCCATATGAATGACCCATCTTGGCTCATGCTGTGGACTTTCCTAAAATCTGCCATAGGTTCACAAACTCCAAACAAACGGCACCTGGCCTGGCATGCTCCATACATATTGTTTTGTGACCCCAGGCCTGGCACTAGTGGCACATGACCTTAGTTGCAGGTTGGCCTCTCCCAGGCACCTTCAAACCCAGCAAAGGAGCAGCCATCTGCAGGTTGCTTTTTAAGTTATGCGGGGTGGCTTCAGGTAGGACGTAGGCATTGGCTGACCTTGGTCTGTACCACCGAGGAGGCTCCAGAACCATTGTACCCAGTGGATGGCTTAAGACCATACTGAAGCCTCACCCAACCACTTCCATGAACAACCCACTCAAGGGATGGACTCAGAGGCACATCTGGAGCACATAGCTCAGCTGAACAGGAGGCTGTGCCTATAGGACACCTGATATATTAGGCAGCTCTACCAAGACTGGACGATGTAGCAGCTCTACCTAATACATAGAAACAAACAGAGGGAAGCAGCCAAAATGAGGAGACAAAGAAACATGTCCCAAATGAAAGAACAGAACAAAACTCCAGAAAAAAAGAACTAAACAAAATGGAGACAAGCAACCTATCAAAACACTGGTTATAAGAATGCTCAATGAGCCTGACCAGGCAGTGGTACAGTGGATAGAGTGTTGGCCTAGGACAAAGAGGACCTGGGTTTGAAACCTGAGTTGCCAGCTTGAGCGTGTTTCCACATGTTTGAGTGCAGGGTCACTGGCTTAAAGCCCAAGGTCACTGGCTTGAGCCCAAGTTCACTGGCTTGAGCAAGGGGTCACTCACTTTGCTGGAGCCCCCTGCTCAAGGCACATATGAGAAAGCAATGAACAACTAAGATGCCACAACAATAAATTGATGCTTCTCATCTCTCTCCCTTCCTGTCTGTCTGTCCTTCTGTGTCCTTTTCTCTCTCTCACACACACAAAAAAAAAGAAAAGAAGAATGCTTAATGAACTTAAGTAGATGAACTTAGACTTCAACAAAGAAATAGGAAGATAAAAATGAAGACAGAAAACAAAAACAGTCAGAAATGAAGAATATAATAACTGAAATGAAGAATACGTTATGGAATCAACAGTAGAGTCAATGAAGCAGAGGTTGGGAGACTAGGTGAAAAAGATGACGGGAATAAGAAGTACAAATGGGTAATTACAGAATAGTCATAGGGATGTAAAATACAGCACAGGGAATAGAGTCAACAGTATAAAATAACTGTATATGCTGCCAGACAGGTGCTAGATTTATAGTGATCACTTTGTAAGTTACATAGATGTCGAATCACTGCAACTAACAAAATATTGTATAGTAACTTTAATTGAAAATAAAAATAATATTAAAAAAGAAAAAAGAATAGAGTGAATCAAGCAATGTTCTGTTTACAATACAGAAGCAACAACAAAGACTGAACTTAGGCAGCAAAGAGGTAGACAGGTGAACCCTATTCGAACATTTGCTATCTTAAAGGAAATTTCTCCCAGGGAAATGATTTACTAAAAGTACCCTGAACAAAAAGACAAAAAAGTCATTTTTAAAAACGAAGGTACTAGCAGCTTCTGAATACCAGGCTGTCTCAAACTAATGCAGATGCAGAGATTTGAAGTGCTGCTTTGAGTGTATCTCAGATGCCTTTAATTTTTGATGAGAGCCATTCCAGTCTGTCTAGAGGATTCTTGAGGAAGGACAATATGGTTCTCTATTTATTTCCATCCATCAGATGAAAACATCAGAGATGTGTTTGCCTTGGTGTGTAAATATTTGAAATAAGATCAATGCCTCCCCCATGGGTGCATTTATTGGGAGTACAGTCATACGTATAGGTAAGGATGCCAACAGTTGATTCATACACGTTATTTTAGTTACTAGGTTACATATAGCTTACTGCAGAAATAAATTACTTTTCATGTGAGGCAGAAATGATCATATCCACACTGTTGGATAAAACCAGATATGCTGTTTTTCAAAGAAAGAATTTCATGTCTCCTAAATCAAAAGTCTGTTGTTGTTTTCTGATAGTCCAATTTTCTTTTTTTAAACAGATATGCCAACTTGAAACAATTATTTCAGTACTTTATAAAAATGTAACTTTGAATGACAGGATAAAAAATACTATCTATCCTTTAAATTTAATGGCTAGGAGCCTAATTGATAGTTCTCATTTCCCCATAGGCCCCTGTTTTTCATCAAACTTAAATAGCCAATTAGATTTGGACAAGGAAACAATCTAGTTCAGGGACTAATGTGTGTTCTTATTTATTAACGTTTTGGCAAATGAGGTCAAAATGCTTCCTGAGGATTTCATTTTTAATTTTAGGAGGTGTGGTAAAATGTTGAGATAAAATATGTCTATTAATCTCCGAGAAGATGTGAAGAAATTATTTTTGTTATGTTAATTACAGAACATATTTATTTAAAAATTAACATATTCAAAAGGCAAAACTTCCTTCATTTTTTCCCCTATTATCTTCATTCATTCTTGTGTCTCCTACAAAGCCAAGGTGAATACCGCTGGTTATATTGGGGAAATCAACTGGATTCTCACTGTGACACATTTATTTCCATCAAAATCATAAGACCACCAGGGGAGTGGGACTTCTTTATAGTGAGAAAGCTTTTCTATTTCCATGATGAAATATTTTTCACTAGGGTCCAATGATGGCCCTGCATCTTTGGAATTCTGTACCACAGCAAACAGTTACTGAATTTGTTTGTTTGTTTAATCTCTGCTTTTCCTAAGGATAAAAATAGTAGTTTTTCCTAAAGTTTAAAGGCAAAACCTAACAAAATCACAAACCCTACGATAGACTTACTCTTTCCTTTCTTCTTTTCCTTCATGAATAGAATCATAACTGGTGGAAAGGATTTAAGTACATAAACTGAGTTTGGACTCCCTGAGATGCTCTTTCTTACGGCCTGTGACTGAGACGGGAGCACTGTTCCACTTCGCACTTCTTACTTGGAACCACATGGGACATTTGTGGAAATAAAAGGCCAAAGTCAGCAAAGCTAACAGTTTTCTATATTACAGTTATTAGCAGTTTCTGGTTCTATTAGAAGTTTCCTAAATGAATGATAGGTAGCTATATAGATTCTTGCTCTATTAGCTTAGAAACCACAAGTGCAAAAATTTTTTTATACTGCTTACACAATTAAAAATCGTGATGACAAAGATCTGGGAAACAGGTAAATAATATTTCTCATGGGAACAAAAACTGGTTTGTCAATACAGTCCCCATGATAATATACACTAGTAGACAGACTTTATTTAGCTTTGATTTTAGTAAAATTTCTGAATATTAGACATTATTAGAGATACAAAATAAAATTTTGATTGCTTCTTCCAGATAAGATTGGTTTTATATTTTCCAAGTAGTTGTTCATAAAAATGTGATACAACTACTCACAAATATTATTTATCAGAATAGTATACACAAATTCATTAACATTTTTTTGGAGACAAGTACAGCCACTGTGGAAAAACAGTATGGAGATTCCTCAAAAAATTAAAAATCGAACTGCCTTTTGACGCAGTTATCCTACTCTTAGGAATATACCCCAAGAACACCATAGCACTGTTTCAAAGGGAGAAATGCACCCCCATGTTTATGGCAGCATTGTTCACAATAGCGAAGATCTGGAAACAGCCTAAGTGTCCGTCAGTTTCATTATAAATGATACTAATGTTTTTTGCTTTCTTTATTGTTTACATAGATTCTAGTGTTACCCTGAATGCATTCCCCATCCCGGTATTCCCCTCAACATCTCTCTTGCCCCCCTTCCCCTACAGCGCCCTCCCCCCTTCCCTTCAGGTTTATCTCATCCTATCATCCCCCTTCCTTCTGTCCTCTTTTCCTCTGGTCCCTTTGATCTCTCCTCTGTCTCAATTCCGTTCCTCAGTCACATTGTTCATTGGATTCCTCAAATGAGTAAGGTCATATGACATTTTCCTTTTTTTGCCTGGCTTATTTCACTTAACATAATAGTTTCCAGGTTCATCCATGTTGTTGCAAAAGGTAAAATTTCCTTCTTTTTCATGGCCCCATAGTATTCCATTGTGTATAGGTACCGCTGCTTTTTAATGTACTCATCCACTGAAGAACACTGGGCTGCATTCCCACCAGCAGTGCAGGAGGGTTCCCTTTTCTCCACATCCTCTCCAGCACAATTCTGTGTTGTTTTGTTGATGAGCTCCATTCTGACTGGTGTGAGGTGGTATCTCATTGTGGTTTTATTTTGTGAAGAAATGTCTATTCATTTCCTTTGCCTTTTTTTTTTTTTTTTTTTTTTTTTTTGCATTTTTCCAAAGCTGGAAACAGGGAGGCAGTCAGACAGACTCCTGCATGCACCCGACCGGGATCCACCCGACGTGCCCACCAGGGGGCGATGCTCTGCCCCTCTGGGGCATCACTCTGTTGCATCCAGAGCCATCCTAGCGCCTGAGGCAGAGGCCACAGAGCCATCCTCAGTGCCCGGGCCATCTTTGCTCCAGTGGATCCTCAGCTGCGGTAGGGGGAGAGAGAGACAGAGAGAAAGGAGAGGGGGAGGGGTAGAGAAGCAGATGGGCACTTCTCCTGTGTGCCCTGGCTGGGAATTGAACCCGGGACTCCTGCACGCCAGGCCGACGCTCTACCACTGAGCCAACTGGCCAGGGCCTTTTGCCCATTTTGATTGTATTATTTATCTTTCTGGTATTGAGTTTTACAAGTTCTTTATAAATTTTGGTTCTTAACCCCTTATCAGACATACTGTCGAATATGTTCTCCCATTGTGTAGTTTGTCTTTTTTTTATTCTGTTCTTATTGTCTTTAGCTTTGCAAAAGCTTTTTAGTTTGATATAGTCTCATTTGTTTATCCTGTCTTTTATTTCACTTGCCCATGGAGATAAATCAGCAAATATAAGTTGCGAGAGATGTCAGAGAGCTTACTGCCTATGTTTTCTGCTAAGATGTTTATGGTTTCACGGCTTACATTTAAACCTTTTATCCATTTTGAGTTTATTTTTGTGAATGGTGTAAGTTGATGGTCTAGTTTCATTTTTTTGCAGGTAGCTGTCCAATTGTCCCAACACCATTTGTTGAAAGGCTATCTTTACTCTATTGTATGCTCTTACCTCCTTTGTCAAATATCAGTTGTCCATAAAAGTATGGGTTTATTTCTGGGTTATCTGTTCTGTTCCATTGATCTGTATGCCTGTTCTTATGCCAGTACCAGGCTGTTTTCAGTACAATGGCCTTGTAGTATAATTTGATATCAGGAAGTGTGATACCTCCCACTTTATTCTTCTTTTCAAGATTGCTGAGGCTATTTGTGTTCTCTTTTGGTTCCATATAAATTTTTGGATTATGTGTTCTATATCTTTGAGTATGTCTTTGGTATTTTAATTGGTATTGCATTGAATTTATAAATTGCTTTGGGTAATATAGACATTTTAATGATGTTTATTCTTCCTAACCATGAGCATGGTATATGCTTCCACTTGTTTGCATCTTTCTTGATTTCTTTTATCAATGTTTTATAATTTTCCGAGTACAAGTCTTTAACCTCCTTGGTTAAATTTACTGCTAGGTACTTTATTTTTTTGGTTGGAATACTGAAGGGAATTGTTTTCTTAATTTCTCATTCTGACAGTTCATTGTTGGTATATAAAAGTGCCTCTGATTTCTGAGTATTAATTTTATACCCTGCCATGCTGCTGAATTCATTTATCAGGTCCAGTAGTTTTTTTACTGAGACTAGGGTTTTCTATATACAATATCATATCATCTGCAAATAATGATAGTTTTACTTCTTTTCCAATTTGGATACCATTTATTTCTTCTTCCTGTCTGATTGCTGTGGCTAGGACTTCCAGGTCTATGTTGTGAATAAGCGTGCTGAAAGGGGCCTGACCAGTGGTGGTGCAGTGGATAAAGTATCAACCTAGAAACGCTGAGGTTGCCAGTTCAAAACCCTGAGCTTGCCTGGTCAAGGCACATATGGGAGTTGATACTTCCTGCTCCTCCCCCTTTCTCTCTCTCCCCTCTCCTTAATGAATAAATAAAATCTTAAAAAAAAAAAGAGTGGTGAAAAGGGGCACCCCTGCCTTGGTCCTGATTTTAAGGGGATTGCTTTTAATTTTTGCCCATTGAGTATGATGTTGGTTGTAGGTCTGTCATAGATGGCCTTTATCATGTTGAGGTATGTTCCCTGTATTCCCACTTCGCTAAGAGTTTTGATCATAAATGGGTGCTGGATTTTATCAAATGCTTTATCTGCATCTGTTGAAATTATCATGTGGTTTTTATCCTCCCTTTTGTTTATGTGATGAATCACATTGATGATTTGCAAATATTGTACCAGCCTTGCCTCCCCAGAATAAATCCCACTTGATCATAGTGTATAATTTTTTTCATATATTGCTGGATCGGGTTTCCTAATATTTTTAGCATCTAAATTCATCAGGTATACTGGCCTATAATTTTCTTTTTTGTGTTCTCTGTGCCTGGTTGTGGAGTCAGAATTATGCTGGCCTCATAAAAGGAGCTTGGAACTCTTCCTTCCTCTTGAATTTTTTGAAATAGCTTGAGAAGGATAGGAGTTAGTTCCTCTTTGAATATTTGGTAGAATTCACTTGTGCAACCCTCTGGCCCAGGGCTTTTTTTTGTTGGGAGTTTTGTTGTAATCAGTCTGTTTAGGTTTTTTGATTCTTCCAGATTGATTTTTAAAAGATTATATGTTTCAAGGAATTTGTCCATTTCATCAAGGTTGTCTAATTTTTTAGTATGCATTTCTTCTTATTATTTTCTTACAATTCTTTGTATTTCTGTTGTGTTAGTTGTTATTTCTTCACTCTCATTTCTAATTTTATTTGAGTCCTCTCTCTCTTTTTTTGTGGTGAGTTTGGTTAAAGGTTCATCAATCTTGTTTACCTTTTCAAAGAACCAGCTCCTGGTTTCAATGATACTCTGTATTGTTTCTTTAACCTCTATGTCATTTATTTCTGCTCTGATCTTTATTATTTCCTTCCTTCTACTACCTCTGGGCTTTACTTGCTGTTCTTTTTCTAGTTCTTTTAGATGCAGGTTTAGGTAGTTTATTTGTGCTTTTTCTAGCTTCTAAAGGTATGCCTGTAATGCTATGAACTTCCCTCTCAGTACTGCTTTTGCTGTGTCCCATAAATTTTGAGTTGTTGTATGCTCATTATCATTCGTTTCTGCCGAGGACCAGCGCGGCTCCTAATAATGGTGCAGAATTAAGGAAACATACTCATCAAGAAAAAAATGGGACTGGGAGGACTCTTCAAACGCTGATGGCAATATCTGATTGCCCCATAGCCCCAGTTTGCTTTATTATATAGCCATATGCAAATCAAGGAAGTCCTTGTTACAAAGTTACACATCCAAGGCTAAAGCAGGAACTCTCCCAAGGCATAAACAGGATATATTAGTGAAATCTACCAACATCTGAAAACAAACAAAGAGTCAGGAAGAGCATGTAAATTGCTTCCAGCAACCCAAGGAAACAAGTGAAGTGGGTGCAAGTACTCAGCATCATAGCCAATATGGAGGTGAAAGGGGGAGAACTTAGCCTTTTGCCAAGCCTCGAATCTACAATGGCTTTCTGCCATTTACAGTCCACAACACGTTTCTAGGAATTTCTTAATTTCTTCTTTGATCTCATTGTTAACCCATTTGTTATTTAATAACATGCTATTTAGTTTCCAAGTGTTTGAGTATTTTTCAGTTTTTCTGTTGTGGTTGATTTCTAGTTTCATGCCATTGTGATCAGAGAAAATGTTTGATATGATTTAAATCTTAAATTTGTTGAGACCACTTTTATTCCCTAACATGTGGTCTATCCTAAAGAATGTACCATGAGCACTTGAAAGAATGTATATTCTGCTGCTTTAGGGTGAAAGGTTCTGAAGATATCTATTAAATCCAGTTGATCTAGTATGTCCTTTAAATCTGCTGTTTCTTTGTTAATTTTTTTTCTTGAGGATCTATCTAGTGATGTTAGTGGGGTATTGAAATCCCCTACTATTATAGTATTGCTGTTGATCTCTCTCTTTATATCCATCAAGGTCTGCTTTATATATTTAGGTGCTCCTATATTAGGTGCGAATATATTTATAATGGTTATATCTTCCTGTTGAATTGCTCCCTTTATCATTATGTAGTGATCTTCTCTTTCTCTTACTATAGCCTTTATTTTAAAGTCCGTTTTGTCTGATATAAGTATTGGTACCCCAGTTTTTTTTATTTCCATTTGCATGAAATATATTTTTCCATCTTTTTACCTTCAGTCTATATGCATCTTTTGTTTTAAGCATCTCTTGTAAACAGCATATATATGGGTCCTGTTTTTTTATCCATGCAGATACTCTGTGTCTTTTTATTGGATCATTTAATCCATTTACACTTAAGGTTATTGATATGTAGTTGTTTATTGCCATTTTATTCTTTAAAGCTGTATTCCTCTTTTGCTATATTCTTTTCCCCCTTTGATCTTTTTACAACAAGCCCCTTAACATTTCTTGCAGCATTGGTTTGGTTGTAATGAATTTCTTAAGTTTTTTTTTGTCTGGGAAGCTTTTAGTTTCTCTGACAATTTTAAATGATAGCCTTGCTTGGTTGTAGGCTCTTGTTCTGCATTACTTTGAATATTTTTTGCCATTCCCTTATGGCCTGAAGTGTTTCTGCTGAGAAGTTGGATGTCATCCGTATGGGGGCTCTTTGAAAGTTATAGCCTTTTTTTCTCTAGCAGCTTTTAATATTTTCTCTTTATTTCTTAGCTTTAGTATTTTAATTTGATGTGTCTTGGTGTAAATTTCTTTGGGTTTCTCTTTAATGAAATTCTTTGTGCTTCTTGAACTTGTGTGGCTTTTTTCATCAGTTCAGGGAAGTTTTCAGCTATGATTTGATTGAACAAAGTCTCTATTCCTTGTTCTTTCTCTTCTTCAGGAACCTCTAGATGCAGATATTATTTCTCTTCATGTTGTCACAGAGCTCTCTTAGAGTTTCCTCAGACTTTTTGCGTCTCTTTTCTTATTGCTGCTCTGCTTTCGTGCCTTCATTTATCTTGTGCTCTGACTCGCTGATTCTATCCTCAGCTTCATTCATTCTGCTTTTAATTCCTTTCATTGTGGTCTTCATTTCTGATATTGTATTTGTCATTTCTGACTGATTCTTTTTTATTATTTTAATGTCTTTTTTTGTACTTGCTATCTTTTTATTTAGGTGTTTGTTATGTCCATCTATTGTTGTTCTAAGATCTTTGAGCATCCTAACAATCATTATTTTAAACACTGCATATGGTAATTGGTTATATCTGACTCATTCAAGTCCTTTTCTGGGGATTTCTCTTGATTCATTTGGGTTGCATTTCTCTGCCTTCCCATTCTGTCTGTATATAATAAGGGTGTGCCCACAGGAGTCCAATGGGTGTGACCTCTGTGTTCCCTAGGTGTGGTCTGTCTGCAGGCCCACCGCCCCCTCTGCCGCTGCCTTGGGTGTTTGGGTATGGGTGTTGCTGGCACCGGCCCACTGCAGCTGTCGCTGTGGTTTTCGCCTCTCCTCCACAGGAGGGGCTATGTTCATGTGCTGGGGTCTAAAAACCTTAGCCTTCGCCCATCCCCACAGGTGGGGTTGCACAGTGCACTGGGGATGCAAACCTTGGCACTGCAGGCTGGGCCCTGCACCTATGCTTACCCACAAGTCTCTGCAGTTCTCAGACTTTCGCTTTTCCCCTTCATGCAGGGTGCAGGCCAGACTGCTCTTGCTTGCCGGGCCCTACTGCCTGTCCAAACCACTTTTGTGCATCCCTTCTACCCCTGCTGGGGAGAGTGAGCTCACGCCAGGCCTCAGTCGTGGCCGGCCGGGCTTCCACCCCCGCCCGCCGAAGGGACCGCGCTTTCGTATCCCGCCATAGCACACCCTCCAGCAAGCCCTCAGTTTTGTAGGTGGGAGCAATGTACCTCAGACCTAGCTCTCAATACTGTATTCTTTAAGGCTCTGTCCTTCTAAGCGACTCTGCTCTGAGTGCTGCGGGAGAGCTTGTTTGGCTGCTGACCTGCTTCTCTTTGCTGGTATTGCTGGTTCCAGGGGAAATATTCACTTTAGATATGGGGGGTGACTCAGCCCAGGGGTTAGGGTGGCTGTCCCTCAAAGTGTTTCTCCCTGTGCCTCCTAGATTACACTCTCTTCCTGTTACTCCTGTCCTCTCATCTCTCCCGTCACCCAGAGCCCCGGGTGAGTAGTTGTGAGAGGGGTTTTCTGCGTGGTCCCTTTAAGAAGAATCCTGGGTCTGAGAAATCAGTCTCTTTCTCACAAACAGTATCCTGACTTGTTTCACAGCTAAATACTGTCCGTATGCCTCTTCTAGTCTCTGGGGCTGCAGGCTCGGGCTTTATTCCTGGGGCCCAGGACCCTCCCCTCTCCGCTAAACTCACTTCCTGCCACGCGAGTCTCTCTGGGCTGCTGTTCGCTCCTGGACATGGGCAGCCCTATCTGCGTTTCCACTTTTCCTCCCAGTCTCAGTGTGGCTTCTTCAGTGTTCCTTGGTTGAAGAGTCCCCTTAGTTTAGTCCAAAGTTAGTTTTTCCTGATGATCGTTCTTAAAATTAAGTTGTAATCCACTTTGGTTCTGGGAGGTGGAAGTTGATTCATCTACATTTTATTTAATACATATTTAAATTTTTTTAAAGGTTTTATTTATTGATTTATTGTGGAAGGGACGAGAAGTAGTTACTTCACTAGCTATTCATTGGTTGCTTGTCTTATGTGCCTTGAGTAGGCAAACCCAGGGTTTCGAACCGGTGATGTCAGCATTCCAGGGCATTGCTTTATCCACTGTGCCACCACAGGTTAGGCTACTTTTAAGAATTTTTAAGGATGATTTTGATTCTATAATTTTATTTTATATTATTTTTCAATTATAGTTGGCATTTAAATTTATTTTATAGTAGTTTCAAATGTGTAGTATGGTGGTTAGACAATTATATAATTAATTTACATGATCTCCTGATAATTCTAGTACCACCTGACCCCTTAAACATAGTTATTACAATAATACTGACTGTATTCTCTGTGTTGTACTTTGCTTTCCCAAGACTATTTTGTAACTACCAATTTGTACTTCTTAATCCCGTTTATACCTAACCTCCTACCCCCTCCCATCTGGCAATCCTTAGTTTGTTCTCTATATCTGAGTCTGTTTATGTTTTTTTTTTATTTTGTTCTATAGATTCCACATGTAGATCATATAATATGGTATTGATCTTTCTCTATCTGACTTATTTCACTTAGCCTAATACCTTCTAGGTCCATCTATGTTGCTAAGAATGGTAAAATTTCATTCTTTTTATGGCTGAAAAATATTCCGTTATATATGGGTACCACTTCTTCTTTTTCTACTTGTCTATTCATGGGCACTTGTGTTGCTTCTATATCTTGACTATCATAAATAACCTGCAGTGAAAATAGGGGTGCATATATCTTTTCAAATTAATGTTTTGGATTTTTTCGGATATATACTCAAAAGTTGAATTGCTGGGTATAATGCAGTTTTATTTTTAATTTTTTGAGGAACCTCCATAATGTTCCCATTGTGGCTGCTTATTTATGATCCCACCAGCAGTGTATGAGAGCTCTCTTTTCTCCACCCTCACCAACACTTGTTGTTTGATTTATTGCTAATAGTCATTTTGATGGGTGTGAAGTGTGTTTGTAATTTGCATTTCTCTGATGAATAATAATGACGTTTAGTATCTTTACATATGTCTATTGGCCATCTCTATATCCTCTTTGGAGAAGTATCTGTTTAGCTATTCTGCCATTTTTAATTGGATTTTTTGTGCTTTTGATCTTGAGTTGTATGAGTTTTTTTAAAATAATTTTTGGATATTAACACTGTCTTCTCCCATTTAGTAGGTTGTATTTTTGTTTTGTTAATGCTTTCCTTTGCTGTGCAAAAACTTTTTCATTTGCTGTAGTCCCATTTATTTTTTCTTTTGTTTGCCTTGCATGAAGAGATATATAAAAAATATATTACTAAGAAAAATTTCAAGGAGCTTACTGCTTACATTTTATTCTAGTTTTATGGTTTTGAGTCCTACATTTAAGTCTTTAATCCATTTTGAGTTTATTCTTGTATATGGTGTTAAAAGGTGGCATAGTTTTATTTTTATTTTTGCATGTATCTGTCCAGTTTTTCCAATACCATTTATTAAATAGACTGCCTTTACCCCACTGTATGTTCTTGCATCTTTTATCATATATTGATGAGTAGGCTTGGGTTTACTGGCTCTCCATTCTGCTTCACTGATCTATGTGTCTGTTTTTATGACAGAGCCATGCTGTTATGACTACTATAGCCTTCTAGTATAGTTTGATATTAGGTAACATGATACCTCCAACTTTGTTCTTTCTCAAGATTACTTTGGCTATTTGGTATCTTTGTGGTTCCATATAAATTTTGTTTTCTTTGTTCTAGTTTTGTGCAAAAGGGTATTGGTATTTTGATAGGGATTGTACTGAATTTATAGATTGTTTTGGGTAGTTTGGACATTTTAACAATGTGAATTCTGGTATCCCTGAGCATGGTATATATGCTTTCATTTGTTTGTATCTTCTTCAATATCTTAGTTTTCCAAGAAAAAGTCTTTTACCTCCTTGGTGAAGTTTATTCCTAGAATAGGAATACTTGTCATTAGTATTGTTTTTTAAGTTTTTCTTTCTGATAGTTTGTTATTGGTGTATAAATTAAAATTGGTTTTTAGTTCCTGTCTTGTTTCTAATCTTAAGAAAAATTTTTTTTAGATATTTCCCTCTTGAGTATGATGTTAGCTGTGGGTTTTTCATATATGGCCATTATTATGTTAAGGTATTTTCTCTTTATTTCCACTTTTCTGAGAGCATTTATCATAAATGTGTGCTGGATTTTGTCAAATGCTTTTTCTGAATCTTTTGATATCATATGATTTTTATCCTTTATTATGTTTCATGGGGTGTATCATGTTAATTGATTTACAGACATTAAACTAACTTTGCATCTCTAAAATAAATTCCACTTCATAATGGTATATGACTTTTTAAAGGTATTGCTGAATTTGGTTTGCTAATATTTTGTTGAGGATTTTTTCATCTTTGTTCATCAGCGTCATTGGCCTATACTTTTCTGTTTGTGTGTGTTAAATCTCTGTCAGGTTTTAGAATCAGGGTAATAGTGGACTCCTAAAATGGACTTGGGAGCTTTCCTCCTTCTTGATTATTCAGGATAGTTTGAGATGTATAGGTGTCAATTTCTCTTTGAACATTTTGTAAATTTTACCTGTGATGCCATTTGGTTTGAGACTTTTGTTTGTTGGGAGTTTTTTGTTATTATTATTATATACTCAATTTCGTTGGTAGTCTGGTTAAGGTTCAGATTTTCTGTTTCTTGACTCATAGATACAAAGAACAAACTAATGGTTGCCAGAGTGGAGGAGTTTTAGGGGACTTGATGAAAAAGGTGAAGGGATTAAGAAATACCAATAAGTAATTACAAAATCGTCACAATATGTAAACGTAATACCTACATATGTTGCTAAGAAAATACTTGAAATTTTGGAATGATTATTTTGTAAAGTATATGATTACCTAACAACTTGCTGTACACCTGAAAGAAATATAAAATATTGTTAAAAATAAACTCTCATTGAAAAATAAAATTTTTATTGATTTTATGTTTCTTTTTGATGTACTCTTGGAAGATTGTATGTTTCTAGGAATTGACCCATTTTCCACATTGTTCTATTTGTTGGCATCTAATTATTCATAGTATTTTTTTATTTCTTTGTATTTTTGTGGTGTCAGTTGTCATTTCTCCTTCATTTCTGATTTCATATATTTGGGTACTCTCTCTCTTTTTTGATCAGTCTGGTTAAATGTTTATTAATCTTCTTTTTCAAAGAATCTGCTCATTTATCTTGTTTTTTAAAACTATTTTTTTATATTTGATCTTTTGTATTTTTTACATTCTCAATTATTTCTGCACTGAATTTTATTATTTTCTTACTTCTACTTTGGCCTTTGTTTGTTGTTCTTTTTATGTTTTCCTTATGTGTAAAGTTAGCTAATATTTTTGTTTGTTTGGTGAGGTAGGTCTATATTGCTATGAATTTCCCTCTTAGAACTTCATTCTCTTTGTTCCGTAGATTTTGGGTCATTGTGTTTTCATTTTTGTTTGTCTCAAGGTATCTTTTGATTTCTTCCTTAATCTCATTGTTAGTCAATTTATTCATCAGTAATGTGTTACTTAGCCACTGTGTCTTTGTGAGTTTTTCAGTTTTTTTTCTTATAATTTATTTCTAGTTTCACAACATTGTGGTCAGAGAAGATGCTTGCTATGATTTCAATCTTCTTAAATTTATTGAGACTTGTTTTGTGTCATAATATATAGTCTATCCTCAAAAATGTTTCATATGTTCTTGAAAATATATATTTTGCTGCCTTGGGGTGAAATGCTCTAAAACTGAATTAAATCCATCTAGTATAATGTGTCATTCAAGGCTGCTGTTTCCTTGTTGATTTTCCTTATGGAAGATCAGTCTATTAATGCCAATGGGGTGTTCAATTCCCTACTATGATTGTATTATTGTTGATCTATCCTTTTATGTTCATCAATATTTGTTTTATATATTTAGGTGTTCCTATGTTGAGTGCATAAATGTTTACAAGGGTTATATCCTCTTGTTCAATTGAGCTCTTTATCATTATGTAATGTTCTTCTTTGTCTCTTATTGTAGCCTTTATTTTAAAGTCTATTTTATTTGATACAAATATTGCTATTCCATCTTTTTCTAATCTTTATTTGTATAAAATATCTTTTTTTTTTCATTTCTGTACTTTCATTCTGTGAGTGCTTTTCAGTCTGAAGTGGTTCTTTCGTGGACAGCTATATATGGGTCTTGTTATCTTATCCATTCAGCTACCTTATGTCTTTTAATTGGAGCATTTAATTCATTTACATTTAAAGTGATTATTGATAGGTAAATAGTTATTTATATTTATCTTTTCCCCCTTTTCTTTAGAAATGTTCCTTTAACATACTTGTTTCTTGATGCTGAATTTCTTTCAAATTTTCTTTTCTGAGTAGCTCTTTATTTCTCTTTGAGTTTTAAATAATTGTCTGCTATGTAGAGTAGTCTTGGTTGTAGGTCCTTGTTTTTCATTACTTTGCATATTTTGTGCCAGTCTTTTTGGCCTGAAAACGTTCTCTAGAGAAATCAGCTGATAGTTTTAACTGTCTTTTTATTGCTGCTCTTAAGATTTTTCTTTGTCTTTAACTGTGGACAAGTCCTGCCGGGGGTGAGGACGACGGAGACACAAAGACCTGACTCCAGGGACCAGGTTCAGTGATGCAGATCCACTTTATTCAGGAAGTAAGCTAGCTTATATACATGAGTTCAGCCAATAGGATATTACAGCGTATCCTTCATAGCCAATGGCTGAAAAGATCAGGGAGCTGCATGGTTGGCGCTGAGTCACTTCCTTGTAGCGGGCGAGCTCCCTTCCTGGGTGTGCCCAGGAGAGTTCTGGGAGCTGCAGTATTCTCACAGTATTGCATCAGCCACAGCTGCTAGGAGTGCACTCTGTGCTCCACCCACAGCTCCCCCTTCTCTTTTAATTAAGGCCAATTGGACTTGATGAATGACAGCTTGCTGTTGTTGTAGCTTCTGAATGCTACACATTATGCAACAGAACCCTAGTAGAACTGAAACAACTATAATACCTATTATATGATATGCTAATAGATTAGCTGGATTAAACAATGAGGCAAGCTTCTGTAATGTTTGACTAGTTAGGAAATAGAATGGTCTTAAACAGGGCATTCCTCCTAGGGTTCGGGATGTCATTTCCCTCCTATTGTGTTACAGAGATCTTCCAGGTGCTGTTAAACACAGTTCCATTTTGATTGTAAAAAATGGACGTAGGTCCATGCATGCCCGCTTCCCAGAAAGGTCCTAGCGTCCAAACACAGAACGATGGCTTGCTGTGGGCTGCATACTGCATATGGTTGCAAGGCGCATTGCACAAATTACAATAACATGACAAATCATATAATTTCAACAATTACAAAGGTACATTTCACCAATCTCTGAGCACCTTGCCAGAATCTCAAAATGTTCTCATCCTTATTTCTAGCCATGAGAAAAGCTTCCCAAGGCAGAGGAAGGGCCTCCAGCAAAGCCACCCCCCCACCCCCATCAGGGTACTTTACACTGTCCAAAATCCACAAGTCCATCCAACAAAGGAGCCAGTGCTCACTCGGGTCATAGTCCAGGAAATCAGTCCATGCACATGAGACCTCAGCCACCCCCCTCACCCCTGCCATCCTGGCAGGTCTTACACTGTCCCAAAGAGGAGCATGTGGCAATGGCAGTCAGCATTTCCATCTCAGTTCTGGAGAGCATGATGGCAGCCACCCTTATGTCCCAAAATATCAGCAAACCCATCAGCGGCTTAGTAGGCATTCCCTGCCATTCCAGCGGCCACTCGGTGATGCAAGCTGAGTATTCTCACAGCATTGCATCAGCCGCAGCTGCTCGGAATGCACTCTGTGCTCCACCCACATTTAACCTTGGCTGTTTTAATTATAATGCGTCTTGATGTGAAACTTTTTTTTTCTTTTTTTTTTTTTACAGAGACAGAAAGAGGGATAGATAGGGACAGACAGACAGGAACAGAGAGGGATGAGAAGCATCAATCATCAGTTTTTCGTTGTGACACCTTAGTTGTTCATTGAGTGCTTTCTCATATGATCCTTGATCGTGGGGCTACCACAGACCAAATAACTCCTTGCTCAAGCCAGCAACCTGGGGTCCAAGTTGGTGAGCTTTGCTCAAACCATATGAGCCTGCACTCAAGCTAGCGACCTTGGGGTCTAGAACCTGGGTCCTCCGCATCCCAGTCCGACACTCTATCCACTGCGCCACTACCTGGTCAGGTGATGTGAGCCTCTTTGGGTTCATCTTGTTTGGGACTCTCTGTGCTTCTTTTACTTGTGTGTCTTTTTCCTTCACCAGGTTAGAGAAGTTTTTAGTCATTATTTCTTCAAATAGGTTCTCAACCCCTTGCCCTCTCTCTTCCTTTTGGAACTCCTATGGTGCATATGTTGTTATGCTTGATGTTGTCTTATCCTCATATTTAAATTTTTTTTCTTCTGCTGTGTTTGGGTGTTTCCCACTACCTTATCTTATAAACTATTGATTCAGCCATCTGCTTTATCTCATTTTCTATTGATTCCTTCTAGTGTATTCTTTATATAAGTTATTTTATTCTTCATTTCTGACTGATTCTTTGGTATGGTTTATATTTCTTCTTTATGCTTATATCTCTTTGTTAAAGTTCTCTCCTGAGTTTTTTCATCCTTATAACCAGTGTTTGGAACTCTGTATCTGATGTATTGCTTGTCTCCATTTTATTTAGTTCTTTCTTTTTAGATTTCTTCTATTTTTAAAATTTAGGACATGTTTCCTTATTTTGGCTGCTTTTCTGTGTTTGTTTCTATATATTAGGTAGATCTGCTGCCCTTCCCTGTCTTGGCCAGGTGGCCTTATGTAATAGGTGTCCTGTAGGTCCCAGTGGCACTCTACTTTGGTCACCTGAGCCATGTGTTCCATTGATGTACCTTCTGTGACTTGTCTGTGCCCTCCTTTTGTAGTTCAGCTTTAATACAGGTAAGATTTTTTAAAGAACTTTCCTGTTTCTCCCCTTCTCTCTCTCTCTCCTCTCTAAAATGAATACATAAAATCTATAAATAAAATAAGGAAAGAAGACGTTTTTTGAGGAGAAAATAGAAAGAGTGAGGACAGGAATATTTCAAGAGCTAATGGATAATTTTCTAGAATTAAAGAAGAGGTGAGTCTTTGCTAGCTCAAAAAAAAGAAAGATAAAATATATTAGCACTGATATAGATCATAGTGAACTTTAAGAATATCAAAGACAGAGAAAATCTCAAAGGCAGTAAAAGGGAAAAGACAGATTACCTATAAGTTTAGTTTTGTTATGGTCATTTTATCAGCAACAAGAGATTCCAGAAGACAGTAGAACAGTATCTTCAAAGTTAGAAAGGAAAATAATGATAATTAGAATTCTATACCTAGATAAATTATCAGTCAAGTGTGAGAACAAAATAGACATTTTTTTTTAAAAAAAAGGTTTCATTATTTTTGTACATAGATCATTTTAAAGCAAGTTTTTAAAGAATGTGCTCAATAAAAAACAAAACTCAGAAATTATGGCGTGGTGCAATAATTAATAATCAGTCAGCATATTAGAAACTATGAGTAGGCATTAATATACACATAACTTATTTATAAACTATCTAGCAATAACTATTTTAGGGTAGAATTTAAAAGCAAAGAATGACTACAATAAGCAACATTAATGTGAAACTTGGAGGGAAATTGGTATTAAAGTTTTCTAAGGTCCTCCAATTATTCTGGAAGAAGGTTATAAGCTTAGTTACAGATAATTGTTAGAAACATAAATGTATGGAACAGAAACAAAAGTATAACTTTCAAAATAGAGGAGAGGATGGGGAAAAGATTAAATAAAATTTTATTAGAAGGAAGGAAATAGAAAAAATATAAAAAGCATAATACGGCCTGACCTGTGGTGGCGCAGTGGGATAAAGCGTCGACCTGGAAATGCTGAGGTTGCCGGTTCGAAACCCTGGGCTTGCCTGGTCAAGGCACATATGGGAGTTGATGCTTCCAGCTCCTCCTCCCTTCTCTCTCTCTGTCTCTCCTCTCTCTCTCTCTCTCTGTCTCTCCCTCTCCTCTCTAAAAATGGATTAATTAATTAATTAATTTTAAAAAGCATAATACAACTGTAATATAAAATGTATATAATGTAAATATATGTATATATATAATTACAAAAGATATAAATGATTACATTAACCAATTAACACTCTGACTTTCGGAATGCAATTTCAGAAATTCAGAAATATATTGCTTTCAAAAGACAAACCTAAAATAATAGCACAAAAACATTGAAAATAAAGAGAAGGAAACAGACATACTAGGCAAATGCTAACCAAAAGAAAGTTTATGTCACTATATTAATATAAGCAAAAGAAATAAAAGTAATACTTGGGATAAAGTATAATTAGCTAAAAATAATATGCATGTAGACAGAACTGAAAGAAGCATGCAAAATTGAAAACCATGTTTGTGGTGGCAGAATACTGAATTCATGTTTTCTAACATTTTAATTATATGTAGTATTAAAAATGATTTGGAAAAAAATTCTCTAATTATTGGTTGAATGGATGAATGAATATATGAAATATATATGGGTGAAAATGTTGTATGACTACACAAATGTACCAGAAGATTGTGTCAGAGAATTAGGGTTTATACTATGCTATTTAAACTTCCAGGCATGTACTGGTGACAGCTTACTTTATATTATAACATATTAGCTGTTTTGGAAATATTAATTTGGTCACTTAACAAAATTGTGTCAACAATTTAAAATTTTGATTTGCAGTTTGTTTTGTCTAATAATTCAAGTGGCGCTATATATTATAAATTCCTCTTATAAATTGTAATTCTGAGGGATTAAACATGATAGAATACAAACATTTCTAGTGTCAGCTAAATTAAGTAAGATTTTTCTTATTTTGAAGTTTATGTAGACTAATTTAAAATATTAAGGTTAATATTATTTCTGGTATTTTTTAAATTGAAAGGCCTAAGTCTATATGAAACTTTGCTGTTAAAACTTTTTAAAAACACACACACACACAGTTTGAGGAAATAAAAAAAATTAAACCATATATTTTCTGGAAATCTAAGATAATCTCTTTAAAAATGTTTCAGTTCATAAGGAGTTGTCTTGCTTAGAACTGAGGAATAAATATTACACAAAGTATTTCCATCTCCATTCTAGCACTTCACAATATTGAGGTCAGCTTTTGGTTATCACACTGACAAGTTTTAAACTAGAAATAAAAATGTGTTAGTCAAATCATCTCCATTTGTTCTCACTCCTAGTATTTATAGAAGGGATTATGAATAATATGGGCATATTAGTTATTTGGGCTGACATATATTTCAAATAGCAATGTCCTAACATAGTATACAAAAGTTATACAGTAGAAATGTTTCAAATTAAAAATATATACTATAGTTGCAAAGGAACTAAGATGGTTGGTCCCTTAATTAACCCTGGTTTTAACTTAAGCAAATATATTGAAAGTATGGCTGTGAGGCTAAGCTCCATAAGCCTTCCCTCTAAATCCGCCTGCAGGCATTAATGCTCAGATTTGAGATGGCATCCTTATTTGCTAAGTGCAAAGATGGTTATAAAGGAGCTTTTCTCACTTTGAGGATAAAAGCTAAAGTATTCTTTAATTTTGGTTACTGCCTGGCTCATCATTCAGAACCATAATAGTTATTTGGCTCAAAACCGAAAAGTAGCAATACAGTGCTTACATGTTTATGGATCAAAATTAGATGAAAAATTGCTGTTTTTCATCTCCAAAGCTATATTCTGCACATTTTATAACTCTCAAGATGCCTTTTGTAATATGTGATAACAGAGCCAACTGCAGCATCTGCCTGGAAAGAGATTACTTTAATTATGGACTCAATGTCCTATTTTCTGCAAGTGATCCCCAGAGGCAGGCTTCCTGCCGGAGGAGAGGTGCAAGGATGCACATTAAAACCTATATGGTACCCACGAAGAGGTGGATAGTGACACAAGGACACTGGTAAACTGCTTTCATTTTCCTAGTCTGCAAAATGATGGAAGAGTCTATAGTTATGGGTTTTTAATTATTCCAGCATCTGCTGTTGTGGACCTCTGATGGTAAGGGCAAGAGGAGTTTATAAAAGGCAAAACCTTTGACAAGTCTGTACAGGGAACAGACTATATTAACAAGGTTTGGTGAAACATCATTTTCTTTACATTTTTTCTTCCAAATTGAAGAATATATGTGCTTTCTCAGCTACTTGCTCTATTATTTAGAAAGCGAAGCTACGTGGTGTTCTTGTCAACCCAGGTTCTGGATAACACATCAAGTGCCTCACTAGGAAGAATTTATTTGCCATTCAGTATAACAGAGCTACTCATAATGAATTTCATTAGAATCAATATGCATGTCTATGGAAGTTCTTTATAATTTAATATTAATTTAACATTATGAATGGACACTTAAAGCAAAGTGTTACGTTGTTCATATTAATTATAGAATTAGACTCTTTGATGAATAGTTTTTTTAAGAATGGTGTGTAGCTTTTTTTAAAAAAAAGCATAGCACATACTCACATAGGATATTTGGGATTTCGTTTGATTTCTCAAATAGTATAAGCATATTTTGCATGTTTTAAAAGATGGGGGATTATAGAAGAGCAACCATGGGAATTAATTTTAAACTTCAAAAGAGGAATTTAAAGGATTTGGCATGGGATCATTTTGTGTGGGGGAGGGAATGATGAAACAGAATACTGTACCTACAATCATATTAGGGTGAAAACATTAAGTCTTTTAAATATTATACCAACTATGATATACATTATTTTCTGCTGTTAAAATAAAATGCTATTAATATTTTTATACTTTGATAAAGAAATCTAAATGACTATATGTAGGGCATTTGTAATGATTGCCTTTAACTCTAAAAATTAAAATAAAACATTTGATACCTTTGGACTTTCTAGTTTATAATAAATGCCATATTGGAGAAAAGTTTTTTTTAAATATGTTGAAATAGGTAGTTTTACAGAGATTTTTGTGTTATAAATCTTGAAATTGAACCTGTATTATCTATCATCAGAACTTATAAGTAGAATAATTGATTTGGTTTTGGTTTCTTTTTAAAGATCTTGAATATAAGGAATTAAAGCAATATAGGGGAAATAGAAACCTATTAGAAGAAACTGAGAATATAAATAACTGTACTAAGTCATCGTGCAAGGAGAATAATTCCTGAATTTTTACTTTTGTATTTTGCTACTAAAACATAAGTTTCTTTATTTCCTAAAATGGATTTATCTATGTTATTGTGCAGTCAGATATCCCATACGAATCAGTAGCAAGGGCTGATTTACAACCTGATGAGATGATCTCCTCAAAGTTCAAAGGGAATCAGAGGTTTTCCTCGAGGCATGTTTATTCTGTAATTTTAATTCCATATTGCCCTTAGGTGACTACAAATATGACTTGAAAAATACATATTTTATTTTTTAATCCAGGGGTTTTATTTAGAATATATACTTTTTTTTCTGCTGTTTGTTTTAGACAGTGTCTTTCTGAAATTTTTTTGTAAAAATGTTATTTTTGGTTTTCTATATTTTATATTTGGGTCAGAATGCAAAATGCCTTAGTTTGGATTTACAATTTAAAAGAGTTGTAGTAAACAAATGTATGCCTCCAACAGGCTTTGCTTTTACATTTAAACTTGGCACTAAATACTACTTCTTTTTAATGTTTTATAATAATTTTATTTTATGATTGTAAAAGCAGTGCTTATTTATTGAAGAAAACATGCACACACACATGCATTCACATTCACACTTGCACTCCTACATGAACGCGTGCACGCGCGCGCGCACACACACACACACACACACACACACACACACACACGCGCGCGCGCATGTTTCTACTGTCCCAGAAATAAGAATACTAAGTATTCTGGGTATACTTCTTTATATGTGCATAGATAGGGTGGGGGAAAAGTAGGTTTAAAATTGTGAGTATGAAAAACAGAGTTTATTCTTGTATTATTATTTTCCATATGAACAACTGTAAACCTACTTTTGCATCAGTTTTATATTTTATAAAACTAGGTTTCTACCATACATTCCATTTTCTAATCCAGCTTTTTAAAAAACCTAACATTACATTATAAATATCATTCTAATAAATATCCATCTACGATATCATCTGTATAGTATTCTAGTCAATGGCTGTACTATAGTGTAATTTATTCAATCCCTGTTTATGGGCATTTTGCTTGTTTCCAGTGTTCTCTCACTGTTATAATAGCTTTATGATAAACACAATACAGCTAATGCTCTTTGCACATTCAATTATGAAAATATATTATTGTCATAATAGAGTTAATTATGAAGTCAAACTGATTAAAATGAAAAGGTAAGCTATAAAGTCAACTTAATTAAAATGAAATCATATTATGATTTTTGTACTAAGGCCACCATCACAAAGAATAATGGTAGTTAACCTTTCAACTTGTAACAGTAATAGTCCTATAAAATAATGTTTGATAGTTATTCACAGGTTAAGATAAATGCCAGTTTCTTGTCATTCTCATTACCTAGTCATCACTTTAAGAAAACATAATCTCTCACTTTACAATATTTTTTGTTCTGTTGCTAAATTTCAACAAATTTTTTTTAAATGTCAGTTGTTTAAGGCAAACCAATTCAATGGAAAAAACACATTCTGTCTTTTTTCCAAAGCCTCCTTGAATACATAGCCTTGTGACTAACCAGTAGTGAGTGAGTGAGTCTCTTTGGCTAATGTTTCTGTTTGTAAAAAAAAAAAAATCAATTATTGTTATTACAGATATATAATTTGAATGTGACATTCTCATTTTATATTTTGTAAGGAAAGCAAAGAAAATGTAATGAAAGTTGGCTTTATTATATTATGTAAATATTCACTTTCTAAATTCTTAATTATTTAATGATTATAGGTCTTTAAAGTTATCACAAGTGGGCTGACCAGGTGGTGGCACAGTGGATAGAGTGTCAACCTGGGATGCTAAGAACCTAAGTTTGAAACCCCAAAGTCGCCAGCTTGAGCAGGCTTGTCTGGCTTGAGCACAGGGTCACCAGCTTGATTATGAGATCATAGACATGACCCCAAGGTCACTGGCTTGAATCCAAGGTCTCTGGCTTGAGCAAGGGGTCACTGGCTTGGCTGGAGCCCCTGGTCAAGGTACATATGAGAAAGCAATCAATGAACAACTGAAGTGCCACAACTATGAGTTGATGCTTCTCATCTCTCTCCCTTCCTGTCTGTTTGTCCCTGTCTGTCCCTCTCTCTCTTGCTCTCTCTCTCTCACTCTCTCCTTTGCAAAATTAAAAATAAAAATTGTCACAAGTGATGATATACCTATTTTTCTATTAATGCTGTTTTATTATAGCTTTGTCATTGTCTATTCTTTCTTTTGTATTCTATTTAGTCTTTATTGTGAAAGTAAATTCTCACTATAAATATCCTTAAGCTTTTTCCAGAGGAAATCCTACAGTGATCATTATTAATATTGACCATTTTAACCATGTAGAAGAATCTTTAAATTAATGTACTTTTCACCTTTAGTTTTACTTTTGCTATATTAAAAGCAGGGCATGACCTCAGATAGAGAGTCTGGCCACATATTTTGAGTCTCGGTCTGCCGCTTTGGATATCTGTCTGCCATCGGCCTCAGCTCATTGATTTATAGATCGTTAGAAGTGAAAATTCACAGTGAAATATTCTGGTTTATGGGTAACACTAGACTCTTCCAGAGAGTAAAATACCAACTATGGTAGATGTAAATATGTAGTTGAATGATATTGTAAACATGAGTGAGCATAAGAGTGGCAAAATCAGTACCAATATGTAATTTTACAGAAATGTAGGCAAGAAAAAATAACGATCTTATTAAAAATAACTTTATTAATTAGTTGTCCGTGCTAAATCTAAAAGGAAAACTCAAGGAGCAATTGAGAACTATATCTTTAAAAAATCACAAGTGTTACTGTGGCTTATATGATCTGCCCTATTCTCTGGGAAGCCTCTCAAGGGCCATTAGAAAGAAGGGACAGTGATCTCACAGGCAGCCATCGCTGGAATAGTGGTGACAATGTTAGAGAGAAATTGTTTTTGTGTGGAGCCTATAGCAGGTCAGTGCTGAAGAAAGGCCTTGCAGAGAGTGTGTGTTTCCGGAGAAGGAAACTCTGGATAACCACAGTCAGCAATTTTGTTTTCTTTTGGGAGATAACTTCCTGCATATGATGTTTTTATATTTTTATGAAAATATTAAAACCATTATATTTTCTTGATTTTTAATGTAATAATACCTGTCTTGAAACTTATTATCTCTTTTTTGCTAATTATACATAGAAAAAATGAAGATTAAAATTTTTAGCACACAGAAGTGCCTTTTTTTTAAAAAAAAGAAGTTGACATATAACAGTCCAACTTAAAGGATATTTATACATGATAACCTAAAAAATACATGTTTTTTATTTTTTACTTTTTAATTTTTTTAATTTTTATTTTAAATTTTATAACTGAGACAGAGAGAGAGACAGAGAGAGGGACAGATAGGGACAGACAGAGAGGAAGGGAGAGATGAGAAGCATCAGTTCTTTGTTGCGGCACCTTAGTTGTTCATTGATTGCTTTCTCATATGTGCCTTGACTGGGAGGGGGGGTCTCCAGCCAAGCCAGCGACCTTGGGCTTGATCCAGCGACCACAGGGTCACATCTTTGATCCCATGCTCAAGCCAGCAACCTCGTGCTCAAGCTGGTGAGCTTGAACTCAAGCTACATGAGCCCGCGCTCAAGCCGTGACCTCGGGGTATTGAACCTGGGTCCTCTGCGTCCCATTCTTATGCTCTATCCTCTGCGCCACTGCCTGGTCAGGCCATATAAATGTTTTTTAAATGAAAAATTTAATCAGGCTTTAAATATAAAATAACTTTGAAACACATTTTTGTTGTTTCACGTCTCTTTCCAGAGACCGTTTCAGCACAGCAACATTAGCGATAAGCAGGGACTTGGATAATTTAAAAATGCTCTTTTCTTGTGGAGATTTTCAAAGTAACACACTTTGGTGTGCCAAGTTTAAAAAGCCTCTGGGTTTATACATTTTACTTACAGACGGACAACCAACGCTGATCTTGTTATAGCATATTTATTGCATCTCTGCCAGTTCACACATATGACTTCCCACAACCCATAATGCTAATCCACACTAGAAGTTTTATTTTTAAGTATAAAATTGTCACAATGTCTAATAACAGTATTTGACCAAGAAGTACAAGCCACTGGCAAATCAACCCGTTTAAATTAGTAAAATTGTAGTAAATATAATACTGATTGATACTCATATGCTTAAACTTTCATAGATAATTTTTCACTTGGTTCCTAGTAGACGAACTCATTATTTTACTTTAAATCTGAGAAAAATTACATTAAAGACATCCATCCATCCATCCAGCTTCTAGTCTTAGAAACTTCAACATATGGGTAAAGATTTGTTTTGTTTCCTGGGAAGAGTAAAAATTTTGTCTATCATCATGAAATGTTTAAAGCTTTACAAGATCAAATATTAACCAAAATTAGTATGGCTGAGAGTTGAATATCTCAAATATTTGAAAATGGGAAAAAGCAAAATCAACTCAGAAATAACTTTGTAATACTATTTGTCTGCATTTCTACAAATTCAGTTACTTTCATGAACAAATCTTTTCAGTACATTAAGTTGCTTAATATATAACAATTAGCTGAAAATCCCTAATGGGACATAATGCAGAAAGATTCCAGCATATATTAGGCATTTTTTCATAAAACTAGCTTACTTTTTTTTTTCTGAACTTCCACCCCTAGTTACCTTCGCAACTAGCCATTCCTCTGGACAGCCAACGACTATATAAATTAACTTGGATAATGCTACCTTTTTGGAAACATTGTCAAGTAGGTGTATTGATAAGAGCAAAGTTTTCTTAGCATGGCATAAGTTTACGTTCTAAGGGTAAATCTTTCATTTTAATGATGAGGAAACCAAGACCCAGAGAGGCTAAGTGTTACTGGGCTAGATGGTGACAGCTCACAGTAGAACCCAGGTGTTCTGCTTTCTTCTTCACTACACTGCACTGGCCCGTCAGCTCCCGGGTCGTCTGGTCCCCTGAGGCACGGCAGGCTGAGATCCACTCTTTTCTCTCTGTTTCCTTCTCATGTTAATAAAGTAGCAGAGACAGGGAAGCATTACACTAAATTCCACAATACTGACACTTGGTTACTAATGAAAATGGGGATATTTTATTTGGGTATATTATGCTACAGAGACTTATATTCTGGGTTTTCTGGAAAGGCTCAAGTTGGGTAACTGTATTCTTTCTAATGAACTCATTCATTAACTGGATGGAACTAACTAATAAATATATAAAACTTTATCTTTTTTTGTTTATAAGTCAATCGGGAGAAACTTTCAAATCAGAAAAAAAATTTCTGTCGATTATTCATCCTTATTCTTATTTAAGAATATGTGATTTCCCAAGTATCTTTCGGTATGCCATCCACTATGTTAAATTCTTTACCTTATTCTACTTATGTAATCTCACAAGATCTTATGAAATGGGCAATAATATTATCCCCACTTTATAGATGAAGAATCAGAGGATTGGGCACTTAAATGGTTTGCTCCCTGCACAGCTCGGGGTATAGTTGGTAGAGGCAACACTGCAGCTCAGGCTCAGCCCGGCCTGCGTGGGTTCTGGTCAGTGCTTTGCCGATAACCACACAAAGTTGACTATTACTATATGTAAAGACAGAAAAAAGCAAAACAAAACAAAGAAACTCTTACAGTCTGGAGTCTACTGATACGGAAATAGTGATTAATAAGTATTGTTTGGGGTGTTTAGAAAAACCACTAGTGGGGGAAAAGGATAAATTTAAAATGTTAAAGAAAAGAAAAAAAACCATGGTCTTCTGACCCATTAAGGGAGTCAAACTGGCATGTTACATGGAAAATAGAGAAAAGGAAGATGAGAAAAACACAGAACCGAGACCTTCAAGCCTTCTCTCTTTCCACATAGAACTCTCCTGGTTAGGGGTTTCTTGCTATGCTGAAGGCATAAGCTTCAGTTTCTTGGACTAATCTGGAAAATTTGCTTATGTGGAAAACCCAATTTTACAAATATGTCCAAATAGTGAAGCATTGTTGTGTGCTTTTTAAAATAATATGTATCTTTCCTTAAAATAAGTCAAGACAAAAGTGGATTGTCTTGTTAAAGTTCTGATGTCATTGTCTTCTGTGCCTCGGTTTCCCTATTTGACAATGAAGTTACTTTTATTTAGAATAAAATCCTAAAAACATGCTTTAGCATATACCTTCTTGATATTACTGGGTGTAACTGCAAAGAAACAAAGTTGGCTCTGGCTGAGTGGCTCAGTGGATAGAGCGCCGGCCCAGCGTGTGGTTTGATCCCCGGTCAGGGCACACTATCTGGTTCTCACCACCTCCCTCTCCCACTTCTCTCCCTCTTCCCCTCCTGCAGCCAGTGGCTTGGTTGGTCCGAGCCTCAGCCTGGGTGCTGAGGATATTAAGCAGAAAATGAGATGTAACCGTGAAATATAATTAAAATGCTTCCATATTTAGGACTCTTGTATAACAACAACTCACACTGAGGTCTGAGTGTGTCAGTCTCAGCTGCTAAAAATAGCTTGGTTGATTTGAGCGTCTGCCCAAGACAGTGGTTGTTGGGTAGCTCCCGGTCGGGGTGCATGCAGGAGTCTATCTCCCCTCCTCTCACTTATGAAAAAATAAAGGTAAGAAAAAGGAACAAAGCATTGCTCCTTGTCTGTTACCTTCTCCAAATTCCCTGCCGTTTTACTGAGAAACTTCAAATCGACAGGGATGTGAATGTTACCACATAATAGGAAACAAAAGAAAACACTGATCAGAGATCAGAGAGGATAACTGACCATGTTCATAGCAAGAGAACGGGTTTCCAGTGACCTTCCAGGGAGACTAGTGTCATATCTACTTTAACGTCCTCATTATTGACCCGAAACACAGGAAAACAGCAAGTTAATTAAATTCTCATATGATGCTAAGTGGGGAGGCGTTTGTTTCTAAATGCCAGTGATGAACACAACAAAATTCAAAAGATCCCCAGAGAATGTTAGAGATAGGAAATAACAACAACAAAATTGAAGCTTAAAAATGCAAGTAAATTTATCTAGAGAGGAAGTAATTTTGAACACTGATATTAGATAAGCTAGAATTAGAATGCAATAATAATAAAAAAAGGTTTGAGGTGATATTAAGCAGAAAATGAGATGTAACCGTGAAATATAATTAAAATGCTTCCATATTTAGGACTCTTGTATGCAGATTCTGCATAAAGAATCAGATAAAGGTCTCATAAGGTTTTTGATATCCATCCATGTTCTTGGGTATATCATTAGTTCATATTTTTCTATTGCTGAGTACTGTTCTATCATATGTATTATATCACAATATATTTATCCATAACCTGTTAATAGATGTTTGGGTTGTTTCTTGTTGTTATGAATAAAGCTGCTATAAATATTAAAATATATACTCTTTGCTGATGAGCCCTCTGTTTGAGTTCCTTGATTACAGATTACAAAGCAGAAAGAAAAAGAAAATAGTAGTCTGTCATCATTGGTATGCGAATACCCAAGAGCCCAGGAAACTTCAGTGCTAGCTAGCTACAAGCTGCAATAATTGTGTGTCTCTTTTCCCTCACAATGTGTCCTGTGCCTGTCTGAAGCACAGTGCATGCAGTTCTTACCTTTAGAGTCACATCTTTCAGTTAGATTGCTATTCCAGCTGTTCCCATTAATTGTCCATTAATTATCTGTGAAGAGTAAATCTGGAAGTGCATTTATTTGAAAGACTTCAGTAGCCACATAGCAGAGGCGGGACTCTGAGCAGAGGAGGCAGGACAGGTGAATGTGTGACAAGGGTCTGCAGAAGGGTCTGACGGGCCAGGTGGGGCCAGATGGTGTCACCCTGGTCAGCTGGAGGGACTCATTTTTGACGGCCAGGGGAGACAGAGTGATTAGGGAACACTCACTAGGTGGTAGTTGATTGGGAGGAGGAGGTTAGAGAGTCACTTGAACTCAAATAGTTTCTGATTCACAGAAGAAAACAATGTGGCTGTGGCCACAGCTCCTTACTTCCTGCTGGTCCTGTGGCTGCAACAAGACAAAACCGGTTCCATAACTAGCCTCCTTCTCACCAGCTTATTCTTTGCAGGAACGCTGTTAGCTTGTTTAAGGGATTATGGTAGGACCATTCTATCCTCACTGGATGGGTTCATTATGGGGCACTAAAAAATACTCATTTGGATTTAATACCTGAACTGTGTTTCCCTTTGGATGGAAGCAGTTTTGGGGGTCAGTTTTTTTTTAAATTCTGTGTTAGTTTATGTCTCCCAAGGGAAATCCACAATGAATTAATTATGCTCAATGAATTTTTGCTTTTATGAAATTGTTTTAATGACAAACATTGCCTGTTTTAAATATTGTACCAGAGGCATTTATTTACAATCGGGTACATATGTACTTTGAGCTTCTTAGCATAACTTATCATGAATTAATGACGTGTTATTTATTGCTCAGCCAGAGTGCAGTGTGATTTATAGGCTGCGCTCTGCACCGGCGGGCGCGTCGCAGTCTCTGTGCTTGCTGTCTCATCAATATCGTTAAATGAATTCACAGTGACACAACTCTGCTACTGTAGTTTTTGATATGAGGGATAACTGAACATAAATCAGGACGTATGTTTAATTCATGAGCTGCACCAATCCCTCATGTGGGCGTGGGTAGGTGAGAGGGTGTCACAGATGTGTTTTACAGTGCCTCTTGTGATTAAACCCGGGTCTTCCGCATGCCTCCTCAGTGTGCCAGGTAAAAATAATAGGTTGCTCTACATTACGCCATTTTTCAGATAAATGTAATTTATTTTTATTTAAGTATGGTTGGTTGTTGCCCACAAGCGGGATTTATTTTTAGAAAGTAACATCTGAGAGAGGTATAATGAAAGAACAATCACTTCCAAGTTTGTAACCTTGTGTATTCTTTTAGTAGGAAAATATGAATTAATAACTATAATTTATTTTAAAATGTTTTTCATATAGTTTTTAAAAAATAGAGTTATTGAACATTCATGCTGAGTCAAAATAGTTTATTTCAGTAATAATTTTAAAAATAAATGCTGTGGGAGAATGGGCCTGGCCACCTTTCTTGTGAACCCAGTCCAAGGACAGAAGAACATTGTGCTTAATATACAGCAAGGAAAGTCAGCCCCGTGCTTGTCTGGAGCAAAAATTCACACAGAAAATAGAAATCAAGACATAGTTATATGTCAGTTTTCTAAATATGGAGAGAAAAAATTAACACTCATAGAGTCATGAGAATTATGCTGGCCATTGTTGTCATTGTCACAATGCCTGATACTTATTCTTTGAAGCAAACACTGAGAGTGCGCTGTTATCCATGTAGAAGATACGAGTTTTCGTCCTGGAGAGAAGGGGAATCTGGCTGCAGCCGTACTGCGACCAGGGCGCCAGGAAAATGCTGAGATTGCCAGGTTGTCGAGCTCTGTCACTGGCCCCTGTGCAGGCCTGTGATCGGCTCCACGGACTGTCACAAAGAAAGAATGTGACATGTTTCTGCCAAAGAAAATAATTCCAACATATGCAAGAAACTGACACAAATGTCTTCTCCTTCCTCTGGTTCCAGTTAGATTAGACCTAGCTTGAGGTCATGGTGATTTGAAGACCTACTTATTTGGGCCTTGCTCTGAAAAGAAGATGGATGAGCTATTGCTCTCAAAGCCCAAGTGACAAAAGGATGAGAGGAAATGACATTACATAGTAGAGTGATAAGTAATTGATTTCATAATGCTTGGGGCAGAGGGCAGAGTAAATGTGCACAGGAGAGTAGAGGAAGCCTGGCTCCTCAGCAGAGGGAAAGAAAGTAAGCGAGTGAGTGTTGGGGAACAGGGCGCCTCCAAGGGGAAAGGTTACTGAAGTAGAGTGACTGGTAACAGCAGGATAATGGAATAGTTCCTTTTGGTGTGAATTGTGAGATTAAAAATGTATAAAAGTAGAGAATTTCTGTAAATAGTATCAACCAGAAAATCTGCTTCCTAGAATTTGTATCATTTAAGAATACGTTCCGCCTGACCTGTGGTGGCGCAGTGGATCAAGCGTCGACCTGGAATGCTGAGGTAAAAACCCTGGGGCTTCCAAACCCTGGGCTTGCCCGGTCAAAGCATATATGGGAGTTGATGCTTTCTGCTCCTCCCCCTTCTCTCTCTCTCTCTCTCTCTCTCTCTCTCTCTCTCTCTCTCTCTCTCCCTGTCTCTGTTCTCTAAAAAAATGAATAAATAAAAATAATTTAAAAAAAAAGAATACCTTTTTTCACACACAAGAAAAAACCTGAATTTTAGTGGCTTAAAAATATACAAACGTAGCCCTGGCCGGTTGGCTCAGTGGTAGAGCGTTGGCTCAGCCTGTGAAAGTCCCGGGTTCAATTCCCGGCCAGGGCACACAGGAGAAGCGCCCATCTGCTTCCCCACCCCTCCCCCTCTCCTTCTCTATCTTTCTCTTCCCCTCCCACAGCCAAGGCTCCTTTGGAGCAAAGTTGGCCCGAGCACTGAGGATGGCTCTGTGGCCTCTGCCTCCAGGGCTAGAATGGCTCTGGCCACAACAGAGCGATGCCCCAAATGGGCAGAGCATCGCCCCCTGGTGGGCATGCCGGGTGGATCCCAGTCGGGCGCATGCGGGAGTCTGACCACCTACCCGCTTCTAACTTAGGAAAAATACAAAAAAAAGGAAAAAAGTATACACACACACACACACACACACACACACACACACACCCTGGTTTTGTTCATCCAGGAAGTCATTAATGTCACACATCCCCCTGTGGTGTGGCTGTTCTGCCATTTGTTCATGGTCACCTCGGGGATCCTGGTTTAGCTGATTCTTTCAGAATTTTTCACTTCTCTATGTAACATGCCAAGTCTTCGTTTTCCTATTTTGGGCATTATACCTTGACTTTCCACAATGGAAGACTAAATTTTTTTTTAGACAATTAAATTTAATAGGGTGATATTGGTCAACCAGGGTAGATTTAGAGAAAACCTCTCTACATCATTTGCACAATCGATTATGCTGTATACCCATCACCCAAAGTCAAATCATCTTCTGTCACCCTATATTTTCTCTTTCAGCCCCTCCCCTTCCCCATCTCCCTTCCTCTCCACCCTTCCCCTCCCCCTGGTAGCCACTGCACCCCTATGTCCATGAGTCTCAGTTTTGTGTTCTACCTATGTATGGAATCATACAGTGGAAGACTAAATTTTTATTTTGTGATTTTGGTTAGATCAGTATGAAGTTTATATTGACTGTATAAATACCATTCACAGCTGAGTCATATATTGTACCGTAATTTCTTTTCCTTTTCAGAAGACTTTGTTTTTGTTTTCCCTGGAATGAATAATTTCCTTGCATTTCCATTTGCTTTGTTTTCTAAGTATCTGTTTCTCCCTATAATTATGATTAACCTTCTTTCAACACAGTCAGACCCTTAGGTTTTCCATCAGTTTAGACTTCGTGTAGAAGCCTTCCCGGGAGCTCTCACCCTTCTCCTCTGGACTGGCTGCTGTCTAGACCAGCCACGCTGCTGGGCCCTCCCCTAGTTCCGTCCTGGTTCCCCAGCTCCCTTTATTTTACATATTCCTTTCTTGATAGCTGCCTGAACCCCTCCTTCATGTTTGTCCTTGTTTGGAAGAGAACATCCTTGAATAATGTCCTGAGTAGAAAAAAAGTTTGGAGACTTTGTTAGTCTGAAAATGTCTCAGTTCTGCCCTCTTCATTCTTCATTGACCAGTGGTTGTGTAGAGAATTTTGAGTTGGAAAGAGTTCCCTCGGGACTGGAAGGCACCGTGCCAGTGCCTTGTAGCCCCCCCCATCCCGCCACCCCCACGCAGAGCCCACCAAGGCCATTCTAATGCTTGACCCCTTCCAGGAAAATGTTGTTCTTTACGAATTTGTGGGATTTGTGGATTTCATAATGATATGCATTGTTCTGTGCTAGAACCTCAACTGGGCTCTTCCATCAACAATTTGTATTCTTCAGGTCCAGGAAATTGTACTGAATTATGTCACTACGGATGTATCCCATTCCCATGCCCATAGTCCTTATTCTTTTTCTGGAATGCCTCTATCATAACATTAGATATTCTGGACAGAGCCTCTGGTTTTCTATTTTCCTTCTTTCTTTTTTCCCCTCCTATTTTCTATCTCTTTATCCGTTGCCTTTATCTCCTGAGTGGTGTTCTCTGCTTTATTTTCCAAATCTTTCATTAGTATTTCATATCTGCAATAATATTTCCAATTCCCAATGCATTTTTCCTTTTGAATATTTTTTATAGAAATATTTTAACAGCATCATTTTTTTTGTATCCATGTGTAAACTCTACTTCCTTTATATTTTTCTTTCCTATTTATTTTATTCTGTCAGATAGAGAATTTCCTCAGAAGTCTCGTTTTGAGTCTAGGATCCTCTAGAATTACCTAGAAGCTCTGTGGGGTTAGCGTGGGGCATGAGGAGAGAGGCTGGTGGTGGTTACCTTCACCTTCCATTGACCTGGTCTGGCTGACTCCCTGAGGGTCTCGGATATTAGTATCTTCAGATTTCTCTCTTAGGCAGGCCAGGGTTTCCAAGAAGGAAGTTTCAATCTCTTGAGTGAGAGTATCCATCTAGTTTCCAGCCTTATGCGAGCCAAGGAGAGAAAGAAAGCTGGGGTCTTACTAAGCATGTAAACTCTCATTTATCCCTGTTTTCAGCACGGGGCCCTGCCCACGCATTAGTCTGGTGTCTCGGGAGAATAAACGGCCAGTCTTCTGCTAGTGTGATGAGGGCCTGTGACGAGCTGCCTAGAAGTAAAGAAAGCTGCTTAAATAGACTTCAACTAAGAGTGTTTTCAGTCTTGTCTCTGTCCTGACCTCAGCCTCTAGAGCTACGAATCTCGGAGCCTCTTCGCACTTTCTCCTCTGTCACTCAGGGCTTGTGTTTTGGTGTGTGTTGGGTTAGTTGCAGCTCACCCATCTGCTTTCCAGTTTCCCAAATTTTCATATTGTCATCTCTCCTCTCTTCTTGGCTCTTTGGGTTTCTGCCCTTTTAAATGACCCTTTACTGTATTTTAGTGAGGTTTCAGGAAGGAGTGGAAGTTGATGTTCACATTCAGTCCACCATCTTTAAAACCTGACAACTTCTCAGTTACCAGTTTGAACTCAGCTTAGATGTTGCCTCTCAGTCACCCCCTTCAGATTAGGAGCCTTTTCTTGTGCTGCCATTGCACTTACCTCATTCCATTATACTTGTCATTTCATGTGTCTCTCTCCATTAGTCTGTGATGTCATTCACTTTAGAGCTGTGTATTTTTTGTCTTACGATCTCTGGCACTTGCAAGAAGCCTGTAACATAGTAGGTGCCAGGAAATACTTGATAAGTGAATGAATGAGCATGGATTTTAGGATATGAAGGAAAAGACACTTTTCCTGATTTCATCTGTCCTGAAGAGATTACACTGATTTTAGGATTTAGTTGTAGTGCTACTTAATTTTTCAAGCCAGGAATAATTGGTTTGGGGTTATTTTTTTTAAGAGATCATTTGTTTTTTAGTTTCTTTTGATGGTTATTCTATTCCTATTGTTTTTGTTCTTTTTTTAGAATATGAAAAGAGGTAAATTATATTTTATGATTGTAAGAAAGTACTTATAGGGAGCGCCATTCCCCCGTAATACCAAGGATAATTACTTTAACAGACTGAACTGAAGTCCCTCTTTCTTCCCTCCACTAATTATAGATCCCCAGTTATCTAGCACTTACCTCAGATGTTAAAGAAGTGTTTGATTCTTTCTCTCTTTTGGATACAGTTGTAGTATTATCCCCTCCTCACCTGAAAAACTAAGCACAGTATTATTTAAAAAATTTTAAAGCTATATACTATATTTTCCATATCAATAGGTAGAGCATTCTTTTCAAGATGGATAAAAGCTCCTTGCAGATGCAGAACCTTAATTTCTTCTTACTTAACAACTCAAAGTTCACATGTTCTCTTCCACATATTTTCTTTTCTGAGCTGAAAAAGAAACCAAAAACATTTTCCAAGCCTTAGTGGGTCAGTGTTTATTCCCACAGAATAGCTGATGAGGAAGAGCATTCCACTGTTCCTTCCACCTTCCAGCCTCTCCTTGCTTATCCAGTATTTTTCTAGACACCACAGTGACCATATCCACATGTCCCTTATACAAAGCCAATCATTTTGGCTTATTTATCATTTTAAAAGTGGCTATGTGACCAATTAAAGTATACTTTGATAAATTGAAAGAACCTATGATCCAGAAAAATGTGAACAATCTTCACACCCCCCAAGATTAAGCCATCATCAGACCAATGGCTACTAGAAGAACCCTTAGATTAAAATTCAAATAGCTGGAAAAACATTCAAATGGCTGGAAGTGGCGACATCTGCAGGAGGACTTCTAGTTGTCCCCCCTCCTTCCTCTAACACACACTCTGGTGCATTATTTTAAATACCTAAACCAGAGGGACAGTACATGGAAAATGAGGGCAGAGTTTAAATATTGATGAAAGTCTTACAAATTTGAAAGTTGGCAATGTGTACAATTGCCTTTTGTATTCTTCTATGTGTATGTGCTTACACATATGTATTCACATGCCCTGTCCATTCATAGATCTAGAGTTGGTTTAAAAAGCACTGATTCTTAAGAAATCAGATTTTTATTCTCTCCATGTAATGCATCTTCTACTGCTTCCCAAACAGTTTCAAATATGTTGCTTTATTTGATCTTCATATCAACCTATGTGCTAGGCAGGGTAGCTATTGTTCCCATTTTATAGGTGAAGAATGTAGCTCACTACTTACTGAACTGCATCACCCAGACCCTTAGTGGTAAAACTGAGAGTACAGGCTAGTCGTCTTTTCTTAGACCTTGAATTACTTCTGTCTGACTGTGAGGTGTTTTTTTGTTTGTTTGTTTGTTTTTTATTCAACCTGAAAGAATATACATTAGCTACATGGTTAGCACTTTCAAATTATTTCCTTGAAAGACAAGTCCCTGCTGGACTTGCTGATCAGCAACAATTGCACATTATTCATCCATGATCATGTTTTTTTAATTCAGTGAGAGGAGAGGAGGCAGAGACAGACTCCCGCATGCGTGCCGACCGAGATCCACCCAGCAAGCCCACTAGGGGGCAATACTCTGCCCATCTTGGGCCATTGCTCTGTTGCTCCAACCAAGCTCTTCTTAGTGCCTGAGGTGAAGGCCATGGAGCCATCCTCGGTACCTGGGGCCAACTCGCTCCAATTGAGCCGTGGCTGCAGCAGAGGGGGAGAGAGAGAGAGAGAGAGAGAGAGAGAGAGAGAAGAGAGAAGAGAGGAAGAAGGGTGGAGAAGCAGATGGGTGCTTCTCCTGTGTGCCCTGACTGGGAATCAAACCTGGGACATCCAAACACCAGGCTGACACTCCACCACTGGGCCAACCGGCCAGATCATTTATTTCTTCCCCAAATTAAAAATTTCTTGACTGGCCCTGGCCGGTTGGCTCAGTGGTAGAGCGTCGGCCTGGCGTGCAGAAGTCCCGGGTTCGATTCCCGGCCAGGGCACACAGGAGAAGCGCTCATCTGCTTCTCCACCCCTCCCCCTCTCCTTCCTCTCTGTCTCTCTCTTCCCCTCCCGCAGCCGAGGCTCCATTGGAGCAAAGATGGCCCGGGTGCTGGGGATGGCTCCTTGGCCTCTGCCCCAGGCACTAGAGTGGCTCTGGTCGTGACAGAGTGATGCCCCGGAGGGGCAGAGCATTGCCCCCTGGTGGGCAGAGCGTCGCCCCCTGGTGGGCGTGCCGGGTGGATCCCGGTCGGGCGCATGCGGGAGTCTGTCTGACTGTCTCTCCCCGTTTCAAGCTTCAGAAAAATACAAAAAAAAAAAAAAAAAAATTTCTTGACTGGATATGATATGTAGAAAAGGAAGGAGAGAAACAAAATCATGAAAAGCCACCCTGCACTGAATAATTTGAGGAAGCTGTTTTCTAACTCATTCTTGCATATAATATTTAAGATTTAGGAGTTTAATTTGTTAGCAAGAAATAACCTGTCACTACTGTCTACATTATTTCTTAGTGATATCATGTATTGGTTCATTAGATCTATCTAAAAATATTGTATTGTATTTCTTATAAATAATTTGTGGATGCCCAGACATTGCAGAATCAATCTTGGTATCACTACGCATTATTTATGATCGTGTTCTTTTAACATATTCTAACCTGTAAGTTGTGTGTAGATTTCACATTTACATAGCTAATATATGCACTGTCTCTGCCACACAGTAAGAAATGCTTACCTGCCAGACTGTGACCTGCATAGTGTAATAAGAATTATTCCTAATTTGTCAGAGATTCAGAGCATAAATTACAGGTTTATTTTCAGACTATGATTCAGTAGTCTGAATCTATTCTATTTGAAATAGGAAAGATGTTCAGAAACTTCAGATATTTGAAATTTCTCCCCATTTATATTTTGGCTTTGTTATCAAGCTGGATGGTTAAGCAGGACATAATTTAAAATAATTCTCAGATGTCCTTGAAATAATCTTTCTCCTAACCCCAAATTGAATCAATTCTTCTATGTCCTTGAAATAACCTTATTCTTAATCCCAAACTTTTGTAAAATTGTCCGTAAACAAATACAGATCTCAAAGATAAGAAATGAACACTTTAAAAATATTCCATCGTAGGGTTTTTCCCCTACAAGAAAGGGAAATAAATGGGTGTGATAGACTCTGTCTCCCTTAGCAAGGAGTGAAGGTGAAGCTAATTATGTGATGAAAGTCTCCTTTCCTATTATCCAGCATTTGAAGATCTTAAACACGGAACTCAAAGATTCTCAGTGGTTTTCATAGCCTTGAGATAGTTTGGGGTGCAATTTTCATCCTTTATAAAAATTTTTACTTTTAAAATAGCTAATGAACCCCAATTTCTAAAGCATTTTCTATAACTGCATCTGTTGCTAGGAGAGGAGCAGGTGGAAAAAAATGACAGTATCCTAAGATCTATAACCTTGACATTCCTGTTGTCCTGGATATGTAAGAGTCAAGGTTGTCATCAAGTCTCATAACGATCTTCACCCATTATAATTTGCCGAAGTGCCTCGAAAATTTTATGTGTCTCTAAGTTCCTTCTAGCCTTAGAAGCTAGATATCGAACTGTAGTCTCTAAGCAATTAGATAAGAGCACAGAACATAGCACAAAGCCTTATTCTTAGAAGGTGCCAAAGTGCATTTCTCCAATCAACCAACCATTGGAATGCCAGGCAAAATCATGGAGTTGGTCTTATAAATTTTCAATTATTAGCACTTCATTTAGTTACCCTTTTTATCTAATACTGTGTTAATCACCAGATCCCCAACCACTAAGAGTTTATTTTATAAAGAATATTAAGTATATTAAAGACACCTAGCATATGAAGAAACATTAAGTGAAGGTATGGATTAAATTAGAGTATGTATTTAAAAGTGTAGATATATTAAGATGTTTTAATCATCATTGTGAGTACATTAGTATGAACGAAAAGATAGATGCCTTTAGTGAAATGGCTGTGAAAAGCAACAATTGGGAATTTGTTTATAAAGTGTAAATTTGAGTAGGAAAAAAGGTGGAGTATTTTAGTACTATAGTCATAAAGCTGGGAGAGGTTTTAGGGGAAAAGTGAGCTTATTCTTGACTCACAAGAGAGACTCAAAACTTTGGTTTTCATTTTAAACCAATTGAAATTCACTTAGAAACAAGGCCTAGAAATGTTCATCCCACATAGTGATTTGATATGTGAAAATACTCCTTACAGAATTTATTACTTTGTGAAGCAAATACTGTTGGTTTACTTCATTTCAAAAAGTGCCAGCATTCTTGAAATAGTGCTGTGCTGTGACCAGGGTTGCTGCGGGCCTTTGTCTTTGCTTCAGTTGGTAAAACAAGAACTGCAGGGACTCCTGTCTCTGTACTTTAGTGCACTTTCCAACTCCCTGTTTGGGTATTTCAGATGTAGTTATATGCTTATCCCTGAAGCCAATCCCAGCTTTCAAGTGGGACAGGTACTCTGATTTCATAAGGATCTTGCTATTATATTGGTACTTAGAAGCCTAGTTTATTTTCCTAGGGATTTAATGCACAGTGTTAATATTATCCTTTACTGTTAAACAAAATGTTTCTCTAAATTTCACATTTGGGTATCTTGAATTATGCGACTTTTATAGCATGTCTATATTTAATTTAAATTCTCATGAAGTTTTAAATTCTCATAAAACTAAATCCAATATGTGAAAATCCAAGGTTTTTTTTTCCATTTTTAAATCATTTTTATTTTTCAATTACAGTTGGCATACATTATGATATTAGTTTCAGGTGTACGCCCCAGTGATTAAACATTACATAACTTACTAAGTGATCAGATAAATCTCACACCCATCTGACACCATACATAGTTATTAGAATATTATTGATTGTATTCCCTATGCTGTACTTTACATCCACAGAAGTACATATTCTGTAGCAACTGATTTGTACGTGAAAATCCAAGTTTATAGAAAAAGACCGAGTAGAAGACTGTGAGCTGTCTTACAATAGTCGCTCTTTAACGAGCAGCCTCCCCATGTGCACTTGCTGGGTAAATGCCTGCTGCACCCTGCTGGGAAGGCATGCATTGCATATGCTGTAAGGAATTTAAATACCAATTTTACTCTTGTTTATTTAATTGTATTTTGTTACTGAAAATGATTATTTTTAGCATAAAATCATTTTCGGTTCTTTTTCCCTTTACAAAGTGTTTCAAGAATCTGTGGCTAAATTTTGAATTTGAAAAATTGTTTGGTTTTTTCCTCCTGAATTTGTGAAAGTTACTGATCTCTCATATTGCTTTTTGCCTGTTTTCTTACTTAATGTAGTACACAACTTTCCCTCTAAACTCTAAACTCTAACCAAAAGGAAACCTGATTTGTACTTTGTTTCTCATTCATTCAGTAATTAGGCACATATGCAATGACCATCTGCTCTGTGCAGTGGGCTGTGCCAAGCCTTAGAAATACATGTTGGTGAACAAATAGTAGTAGTCCCTGCCATAGAGCTTGTATTATTATCATTATTATATTAAATCATAATTGTGTGACTAACATTTACTGAGAGCTTACTGTATACCAGACCCAGTGTTTTATGTGGATTACTTCTTTAAATCTATGAGGTGTGTACTATAATTGGTGAGGCACAGAGCAATCAAGTCATTTATTCATGTGATATACCCCAATAAGTAATCATTTTAAACTCAGGTATTCATATCCCAGAGACCCATGATCTTGATCATTCTACTATACTTCCCACAAATAAGACAATAATAATTGTAACAAATGCCATGAAGGAGAAATGAAAGCTATAATGAGAAGATGTAACAAAAAATTTGATATAGTAAAGAAGGTAATGAAGGCTTCTCTAAGGAGGACATTTAAGATGAGACCTCAGGGATGACTAGGAGTTGGTTTGTGGAAAAGAATTCCCCTTGAAATAATTGTACATACAGCACAGGCAAATGTCCTGAGGTAGGAAATGGTTAGGTTGTTAGAAGAACTGAAAGCAGGTCTTAGGTTGTAAATGTAATAGGTTGATGAAGGAATGTGATAGAGCAGCAAGCACTGTTGAGCACTGTTCTCTCTGCACAGAGTCACAACTTGTTAAACCAGGGGTAGTCAACCTTTTTATACCTACTGCCCACTTTTGTATCTCTGTTAGTAGTAAAATTTTCTAACCGCCCACCAGTTCCACAGTAATGGTGATTTATAAAGTAGGGAAGTAACTTTACTTTATAAAATTTATAAAGCAGAGTTACAACAAGTTAAAGCATATAATAATAATTAGTTAACAGGTACTTTATGTCAGATTTTCGCTGTTTGGCAGAATGAATCTTTATAAAACAACTAACTATAGTTAAATCTGTCTTTATTTATACCTTGGTTGCTCCGCTACCGCCCACCATGAAAGCTGGAACGCCCAATAGTGAACGGTAGGGACCAAGTTGACTACCACTGTACCACTGTGTTAAACAATAGAACTTGCCGTTGTTCTAAATATAGTTGCTTCCTATATAACCAGATTATTCATATAAAAATACATAATATTGATAAACAATGCATGATTTGAAACTACGAATATCATTAGCTATGTGACTCACTCCCTGTTTCCCACTCAATATTGAAGAGACCTGGAGGTACAAAATATTTGAATCTATAAACCAGTTACTCAAGGTGAATAATTCTGACATGATTTCAGTTTATTGTTACTATTAAGGTTGTAACTCAGAGATGTTTTTATTGTTCTTGTAAATTGCAACTCTGTTACTAAGTTTGGTAGTCATGGCAACCCATGACATGTGAAAGGCAAGTAGAAAGAGGGGATAGGTCTAACACTGCTCAGGACTCTGACCCTATGGCAGAGAATGGCTAGAGGCTCCGGGCCTCACAGGGGTCAGCACAGGCCAGGGGACACTGACACTGGAGTTTTTCTTCATTGGAGCCCAGTAATGAGTCTGGGCATCCAACACTGGGGACTGGAGAGAGGGTGTTTTGGTTCAGAGCTCTAGCTGTGGGTGACTATGGTGTGAATTTCCTATGGACACTGAACACTTATGTCCACTGCTTTACTTCCAATGCCTAGACCAGTCCCTGCATTATAACCAGGAGGTCTTGGGCACAGGTGGACAGGTAGGAGTCTGAAGTCCACTGTGACAATGTGGAAGGGAGAAAAGGAGCTCCCTAGGGATGTCCATATGGGGCCAGGGTCCCAAATACACTTGGTGGTGAGAGACATAAGGAGCAGCATAGGCTCACAAGTGTCGTGGTTGACCCCAGACCCACATTTGAAGAGGCAGCTAAATTCTAAAAGACCCCAGGTGATAGGATGAACATACTGTCCCTCATCCTTCTTGACTCCAGGATTGGTTTAAGACCAGAGATAAAATTGGCCTTAGGGGTGTCAGGGATGATTGTATACCAAGTACATACTCATGGGAATCATCTCATTTTGTATCCCCAACAAAAATAGCTAGGCCTTCAGAGGGAAAGGGAGGGTGGAGGGAGGCAGGGGGAGGGGGCAAAGGGTGTGAAGTGAAAAAGGAAAGAAAGTTTGCATGGGGCAAGGGGGGGCATGATGCGGAAGGGGGGATTGCAGGTGTTATTCTGAGTGGGTAACTTGAAACCATGTTAGCACAATAAATTAATTTTTTTAAATATAAAGTTAAGTAAAAAAGTGTTTAAAATTCTCATAAAAAAAAATAGCTAAGCCTAATTATTGCCCCTGTTTTACACATGAATAAACTGAAGCCTGGGGAGGTGATTTAATTTGCCCAAGGTTAGACTGTTAAGTAGTAGCTAAAATGTGAACCCAGTTTCGACCACAAAGCTCATGCTCTTAATCACAACACTGTGGCTTCTTAAAATACATCTTCATTTTCAAGGAGCTATCAGAACAAGACTGTAGGGCTCCTGAGGACGTGGCAGAGAGGGTGCCCAGTAGCAGAGCTGGTTCAGGAGGGGTTCTACAGAGGCAGCAGGTAGCGCCGTCCACGCGGGCAATCGGAGATGGCCACTGGACTCCCAGGAGCAGCTAGGAAGGCTGAGAGAGCAACGGTGTTGATCAAGGGACGTGGCAGAGAGGGTGCCCAGTAGCAGAGCTGGTTCAGAAGGGGTTCTACAGAGGCAGCAGGTAGCGCCGTCCACGCGGGCAGTCGGAGATGGCCACTGGACTCCCAGGAGCAGCTAGGAAGGCTGAGAGAGCAATGGTGTTGATCAAGGGCACCGGTTAGTGCATGTCAATCTACACGCAGAGATTTTAATCTGGGACTTATTAGCATAATTAATGATTTGCTGTTTTCTCTCAAATGAAAATTAGTTTGTCAGATGTAACAATCGAGGAAGTTAATTACACCTCGTTACACAGGGCCCGCCCCGGGCAGAATGCAGTGTCTGTGGCTGTGATTTGTTGCCTCCTTTCTCGGCAGCATTTCCTGCCCTTCCCAGCTCCTGGGTAGACCCTCACATGGCCAGGGTTTTAATGCTGCCCTTATCTTTTCCTTCCAGAAGAAAATTGATGTAATAAATGAGTTCATAATAGGGTTGTTTGGTAATTTAATAAATTACACTGCCTGGAAATTCTTGTATTTACAAAAGGAGTCTTGCTAAATGTGACATGATATCCTGGATTGGATACTTATGGGACAGGGAGAGAACATTATCAGAAAAGCTTGGTAAAATCTGGATTTTAATTTCTTAGTGTTGACAAATGTACCACAATTATGTGAGCAGTTATCTTAGGGAGGGTTGGGTGAGGGCTGTATGGGCACTCTCTTGTACTATCTTGGCAGCTTTTCCATTAAATCTAAAAAAATCCCCCCCCAAAACATTTAAAGTAGCAAAAGGATCTTGAGAAGAAATCAGTTACTATTCAAATTAAGTATTGTAATTAAGAACTTCAGGGATGTGAGTCATGCCAAATTGGTATGTAAGGATGACCTTATAGCTCTGTACCATTTATTTCTACAGACCCTTAGCATATTTAACCAATGAATATTTCTGTTTCATTAGTTTTGGATGGTATGAATTGTATCCAGAGTAAGAAGACTGTATCTACTCTTCTGACTACAGTAAACGATGCTGGAAGACCAAAAAAAAACCCAAAACAAAACAAATAAACAAACAAACAAACAGGCTGAGAATTAAAGTTGCAAACCAAAAGCACACAGCCTTTTTTTCCTCTTTAGGGAAGGGTGATTAATTCCAGAAATCTGAATTAGGCAAACATTAATTGATTTGCTGGGAGATGGATAATTAGGAAAAACAAGATCACTAAATTGCCACTGTTTTAAAATATCAGAAGGAAAACAGATTGACTTGGGCGTTCAAATATTCACATAGGGTTTGCTCTTTAATGGCAGCATGGAAATCAGTACTCTTCATATAGCTTATTTAAAGGAATAAATGTGAGTATGTATATACACTGTGTATAACCTCAGGAAAATTAAAATTAGATAAAGCATTTAAAAACACGTTTTCCCTCTTGGAAAAAGCAGACCAACTAGTTGGCACTGTGTCAGGTGAGAGACAATAGAAGCTTGTTCTATTATTTACACAAATTGACTGGTTTGGAAGTTGCTACAGCAATGAGCCATAATGAACTACAGAAAAATGAAAATGTGATTTTTTTAGCATTATACAAATGTGGAATATTTGCAGGCAGAGAATAACATTATAAAGAGCCCAAGCTCTGTCAAATGGTATTCCTTGTTGCTGCTTTATCCAGAATGGAATTCAAACAGTGAATGTTTACTGGGGCAGAATTGTAAAGATGGGCCATCATTTTAATGCTATTAATCATCGGACTGTGCCGTGTAATTCCAAAGGAATTTTAAAATATTCATTTTCCATGACTGACTTTTCACTTTTAACTGCACTGTCTTTCAGCCTTTGTTTGCAATAAAGGCTTTCTTTTAGCTAAGTTCCTGAAATTGGACGATTTGTTCATGTCTTCCCAGCAAAAGGAAGAAAAAAATCTTGGGGCATATAATTCAACTCTAAAGTACTCAATTTTACAATTAATCAACTCCATCTCCTTTGCTCTATTATTGAATCCCTGGTCTTAGTGGTAAATTCTTGACTTTGAACTTGAATACTTATACCTTATATTTTCATCAACTCCCATTTATTTACAATGGGTTTTCTCTAATAATATTGTGCTGGATTCCAGAAAAGGCCTGTTATACAAAAACACTACACACTTCAACTTTTCTAACCTCAAGGGCTTGTTAGTCAAAGAGTAAACTCACAAAACCTATGAGTCAAGCAAAACTTTCCTAAAGCTGAGACTTAGCCTGAGCCAGCAGGGACTAGTCAGACACCCTCTACTGCAGAATGCGGGTTGGGATCTTACCTCTTTTGCCCAAAGCAATGTGGGAAGCTGGTTATGACAGATCCGCAGAAATTGACTTCAATAGGAAATGCTCTTGGCGCTAGGGAGTATTATATATAATTAAACTGCTAGACATGAATCAAATTTGAAATATTTTTCATAGCACAAATGAGATATTCAGTGTGGTAAACAGAAGGTTCAGTGCAAATTTTGATAAGGACAGAGTTCTTACAAGCCTATACATTAGTGATTCTCAACCAGGGGCAGTTTTGCCTATATTCCCAGGGGACATTTGACAATGCCTGGAGACATTTTTTGTTTTGTTTTTTTATTTTATTTTTTTAATTTTTTTAATTTTTTTGTATTTTTCTGAAGCTGGAAACGGGGAGAGACAGACAGACTCCCGCATGCGCCCGACCGGGATCCACCCGGCACGCCCACCAGGGGCGATGCTCTGCCCACCAGGGGGCGATGCTCTGCCCCTCCGGGGCGTCGCTCTGCCGCGACCAGAGCCACTCTAGCGCCTGGGGCAGAGGCCAAGGAGCCATCCCCAGCACCCAGGCCATCTTTGCTCCAATGGAGCGTCGGCTGCGGGAGGGGAAGAGAGAGACAGAGAGGAAGGAGGGTGGGGGTGGAGAAGCAAATGGGCGCTTCTCCTATGTGTCCTGGCCGGGAATCGAACCCGGGTCCCCCGCACGCCAGGCCGACGCTCTACCGCTGAGCCAACCGGCCAGGGCCAAGAGACATTTTTTGTTGTCACACCTGATATCTAGTAATTAGAGACCAAGGGTGCTTCTGAATTTTCTGTAATGCACAAGAAGGCCCTCTACATCAAAGAATTACCCAGCTCAAGTATCATTAGTGCTGAGGCTGAGAAACCCTGCCACATACCAGTGCCTGAATGACTACCCCAGAGCCAGCTCTGAAATGCATTATTTCATACAGCATCTTTTTAATTAATAGAGGAATCCCACCTCACTGAAAAATGACTTTTTGTATTTTTTGTTGTCCTTTGAAGTTAAATACACATGTGATTCTTATCTACTAAATACAGTGACAAATCAAGGGGAAATGAGGGGCAATGCCCTATCAAGACCAACAGAATAAACTTTAATTTTTACTAAAGGGTCTTTGGTTGGAGAAAGAGGGAATGAAAATACTTGCCGATAGTGATGGTTGTAAGTAGAGTGGAAAATGTTACCATGAGAGAGGATGAAACATCTGGCTCCTAGAGGAAAAGTGTAGTGGTATATCTGTTTGAATCAGTAGTTTTCAAGCCTGACTACAAGTAGAATCTCATGTCCCTGAGCTCTGTGCCCAGAGATTCTGATTAAATTGATTGAGAATGGGGCCTGGCACTCTATATTTTTAAAGCTTCCCACTTCTGGAATCACTTGCCTCAATAGTTTAGAACCAGCCTTTTAAACACCCTAAAACTAAGCATATTGTTTATCTCGCACAATGTTTATTTGTCCTACACATGATGACTACAGGCCCTCATTCCCTGTTTCCATCTCACTTTCCCTGAAAATACACCTGCCTAAGTGTTATACTTAGTGGGGAGTTTTATGTTTCTTGTTGGGGCGCTTTGTGTTTTAATAGGGTAATAGATGCTTTTTAGTAGATTGTGCTAGAATTTGTACTATTCCAAAATCAGACTCACTAGTGGTATGACCAGGAATCCCACCTGGACCCTCTACCTAGCGATACAGCAGCACTGGAAGCACCAAGGAGATCCGGTCCAGGTACAGGTCTATGTTAACCAGAGGGAGTGTGTTTCTAGGGGAGGAGTACACAGGAAACAAGAACCAACCTTCATTTAGCCAGGGGTAGTCAACCTTTTTATACCTACCGCCCACTTTTGTATCTCTGTTAGTAGTAAAATTTTCTAACCGCCCACTGGTTCCACAGTCATGGTGATTTATAAAGTAGGGAAGTAACTTTACTTTATAAAGTTTATAAAGCAGAGTTACAGCAAGTTAAAGCATATAATAATAATTACTTACCAAGTACTTTATGTCAGATTTTCGCTGTTTGGCAGAATAAATCTTTATAAAACAACTTACTGTAGTTAAATCTATCTTTTTATGCACACACACACACACACACACACACACACACACACTTTGGTTGCTCCGCTACCACCCACCATGAAAGCTGGAGCGCCCAGTTGTGGGCGGTAGGGACCAGGTTGACTACCACTGATCTAGACAATATCATAAACATTCATCCTGGTTACTTCAATACTATAATTTTTTTTTTAATGGTACATATTTGAACATACTTGTAACAGTTGTAGTTTTGTCTTCACAGGGCCAAAGGGCTATGCTATAAATATGCTAGATAATTTAAGGGGACTTTCAATTAATCATTGCATCAATAATTTAATGTGTTTTCTTTCATCTAAAAGTGCCCTTAAGCAGGTAAAAGAAGCACTGCTTACACATTGCAAAAGAAAAATCACTCTCCCCCTGGGCTTAAAGTTGCATATAATATGCAGAAATTAAACTTTGGCTTAATTGAAATTTGGTTGCAGTTTGAGACTTTTAGTTTTCATGGGCCAGCTACTGCTTTCTTTTTAGTCAAGCATTGAAGGATGGCAGCATTAAAAAATACTAATTTATCTCTGTTTTCTGGACATTTCAAGCAAAAAAACACTTCTTTTTGTCTATCTTAACTTTAGCCTCAAGAAAAAAAGACATACACAAAACACAAAACACACCTTAATAATGTCCTTAATAATGATTATATGTCACCTGACCAGGCAGCGGCACAGTGGATAGAGCACTGTCTTGGCATGCAGAGGACTCAGGTTCAAAACTCAGAGGTTGCCAGCTTGAGTGCAGGCTCACCAGCTTGAGTGTGGGATCATAGATATGACTCCATGGTTGCTGGCTTGTGCCCAAAGGCTGCTGGGAAGCACAAGGTCGCTGGCTTGAGCAAGGGGTCACTGGCTCAGCTGGAGCCCCCAGTCAAGGCACATATGAGAAAGCAATCAATGAACAACTAAGGAGCTGCAACTATTGAGTTGATGCTTCTCATCTCTCTGCCTTCCTGTCTGTCTGTCTGTCTCTCTCTCCCCCCCCCCACTAATAATAATAATTATTATATGTCTATCAATTATTAGATTATCTACAGCTTTCTAGAATATATTTCGATTCAGTTTTTTAAATTTTTTAAAATTTTATTTAGAAAAATATAATTGATCAATAAAAGTACATAGGTTTCACTTGACCAGGTGGTGGTGCAGTGGATAGAGCATCGGACTGGGATGCAGAGGACCTAGGTTGGAAACCTCGAGGTTGCTGACTTGAGTGCGGTCTCATCCAGCTTGAGCACCGGCTCACTGACTTGAGCCCAAAGGTCACTGGCTTGAGCCCAAGGGGCACTCGCTTTGTTGTAGTCTCCTGGTCAAGGCACATATGAGAACGTAATGAATGAACAACTAAGGAGCTGCAGCCAAGAATTGATGCTTCTCATCTCTCCGTTTCTGTCTGTCTGTCCCTATCTGTCCCTCTCTCTGTCTCTCTCTCTGTCTCTGTCACAAAAAAAAAGAAAAGTAGATAGGTTTCAGGTGAGCATTTCTATAGCATTTGAACTGTTGATTATGTTGTGTACCCATCACCCAAAGTCAAATCATTTTCAGACACCATATATTTGTCCCTCTTTAATCTCAGCCCCCACCTCCTCCCCCACAGCCCTCTTCCCCAGGTAAAAGCTTCATTGAGATAGTCACATACCATGAAATTCACTACTAACTATACAATTAAGTGGTTTTTAGTATATATACAGAGTTCTGCAATCATTACAAAAAGTATCAGAACATTTTCATCATCCAAAATGGCACCTTGCACCCATTAGTAGTGACCTCCCATTTCCCTATTCCCTACCAACTACTAATCTATTTCTTGTCTCTATGGATTTGCCTATTCTGGACATTTCGTGTAAGTGGAATCATACACCATGTAGACTTTTATGGCTGGCATTTTAAATTTAGCACACTTTCAAGGTTCATCCTTGAAAGGTTCATGTAATAGCATGAACAGTACTTCATTCTATTTATGACTGAATGATACTCCATTGTATGGATGTACCACTTCTATTTAGTCACCTGCTGATGGGCATTTGTTTTGTTTCTGCCTTTGCCTGTTATGAATAACGTTCATAGGCACACTTGTGTTTATATATTATTGTGGGCATATGTTTTCAGTTCTCCTGCGTATATACTTACAAGTAGAATTGTTGGGCCATTGGGTCATACAGTGACTCAGTGTTTAACATTTGGAGAAATTGCCAAACTGTTTTCCAAAGCAGCCACAGCGTTTTTCACCAGGGATACACTGTACTAAGTTTCAATTTCCCCACACTCTCACCAAAACTTAGTACTGTCTGTTTTATTTTCTTATTGTAGCATCCTCATGGGGGTCTATTGGTATCTCATTATGGTTTTTATTTGCATTTCCCCAGTGATGATGATGTTGAGCTATTTTAATGTGCTTATTGCCATTTGTAAGTCTTGTGTTGATAAATGTTTATTCAAATTCTTTGCCCATTTTTAAATTAGGCTACTTACCTTTTATACAGTTGTAATAGTTTTATATGTATAGTGAATACAAGTCTCATCAGATATATGATTTGCAAATATTTTTATCCATTTTTTGGGTTGTTTTGTTATTCTCTTGATACCTTTGATTGCACAAAAATTTTGAATTTTTATGAAGTCCACTTTATCTATTATTTCTTCTTTTGCTTATGCTTTTTGTATTTAAGAAAGCATTACCAAATACCAGTCATGAACATTTACCTCTATGTTTTCTTTTAAGTATGTTCCATTTTGAGTTAGTTTGCATGTGGCATGAGGTAGGGGTCCACCTTTATTCTTTTACATGTGAATATCCAGTTCACTGAATACTATTTGTTGAAAAAAACCTATTTCCACACTGAATTCTCCTGGCTCCTTTGTGAAAGTGCATTGACCATAAATTTATCTCTGTAAAAGGTTTATTTCTGTGAGAGTTTATCTTTGAACTCTCAACTCTGTTCCATTGATCTATATTTCTTTCCTGTGGAAGTATTACCATGTATTGATTATGTTAAGTTTATAGTCAGTTTTGGAATTTGGAGGTGTTCTCTCAACTCTGTTCTTTATCAAGCTTATTTTGATTCTCTGAGTCCCTTGATGTCCATTTCAATTTTATTTATTTATTTTTTATTTATGATTTTAATTCATTGTGTTTACATAGATTCAAGTGTCCCACCGAATATATCTCCCCCACCCCGGTGTACCCCTCAGCCCCCCTTTGCCCTTTCCCCTCAACACCTTCCCCCTTCCCTCTAGGATTTTCTGTCCAGTTCTCTATAATGCTGTATTATGTACATATAATTTCATTAATCTCTTTCCCTTCTCTGATCCCATCTTCTCTTCCACTTGCTCTCTGACCACTCTCCCTCTGGTCCCTTTGATCCCGCCTCTGTCTCGATTCCGATGCTCAGTTCACATTGTTCATTAGATTCCTCAAATGAGTGAGGTCATATGATATTTTTCTTTCTCTGCCTGGCTTATTTGACTTAGCATGATAGTTTCCAGGTCCATCCATGTTGTCGTGAAAGGTAAAATTTCCTTCTTCCTCATGGCCACGTAGTATTCCATTGTGTTTTTGTATCACTGCTTTTTAATTCACTCGTCTACTGATGGACACTTGGGCTGTTTCCAGATCTTGGCTATTGTAAACAATGCTGCAATAAACATGGGGGTGCATTTCTTCTTTTGAGTCAGTGATTTGGTATTCATAGGATGTATTCCTAACAGTGGCATAGCTGGGTCAAAAGGCAGTTCCATTTCTAATTTTTTGAGGAATCTCCATACTGTTTTCCACAGTGACTGCACCAGTCTGCATTCCCATCAGTAGTGCAGGAGGGTTCCCCTTTCTCAACACACTCTCCAGCACTTATTCTGTGTTCTTTTGTTGATGAGAGCCATTCTGACAGGTGTTAGGTGGTATCTCATTGTGGTTTTAATTTGCATTTCTCTGATGATTAGTGATGTGAACATTTTTTCATCTGCCTATTGGCCATCTGCATGTCCCCTTTGGAGAAGTGTCTATTCATTTCTTTTGCCCACTTTTTGATTGGGCTGTTAACTTCCTGGTGTTGAGTTTTACAAGTTCTTTCTAAATTTTGGTTATTAACCCCTTATCAGACATATTGGCAAATATATTCTCCCATTGTGTGGGTTGTCTTTTTATTTTCTTAATGATGTCTTCTGCTGTGCAAAAGCTTTTTAGTTTTATTTAGTCCCATTTGTTCTTTATTTCACTTGCCCGTGGAGATAAATCAGGAAAAATATTGTTAGGAGAGATATCGGAGAGTTTCCTGCCTATGTTTTCTTCCAAGATGTTTATGGTTTCACAAATTACATTCCAGTCTTTTATCTATTTTGAGTTTATTTTTGTGAATAGTATAAGTTGGTGATCCAGTTTCATTTTTTTTGCATTACCTGTCCAATTTTCCCAACACCATTTGATAAAAAGACTGTCTTTACTCCATTGAATGATCTTACCTCCTTTGTTGAATATCAGTTGACATGTAGGTGGGGGTTTATTTCTGGGTTCTCTGTTCTGTTCCATTGATCTATATGTCTGTTCTTATGCCAGTGCCAAGCTGTTTTGAGTACAATGGCCGTGTAGTATAACTTGATATCAGGAAGTGTGATACCTCCCGCTTTGTTCTTCCTTTTCGGGATTGCTGAGGCTATTTGTGTTCTTTTTTGGTTTCATATAAATTTTTGGAATATTTGTTCTATGTCTTTGAAGTATGTCATTGGTATTTTAATAAGAATTGCATTGAATTATTAGATTGCTTTGGGTAATATAGACATTTTAATGATGTTTATTCTTCCTATCCATGAACACAGTATTGCTTCCACTTGTTGGTATTTTCCTTGATTTCTTTTATCAATGTTTTAAAATTTTCCAAGTACAAGTCTTTAACCTCCTTGATTAAATTTACTCCTAGGTACCTCATTTTTTTTTTTCAATACTGAAGGAGATTGTTTTCTTAATTTCTCCTTCAGACAGCTCATAGTTGGTGTATAAAAATGCCACTGATTTCTGAATATTGATTTTATATCCTGCCACCTTGCTGAATTCATTTATCAGGTCCAGTAGTTCTTTGACAGAGACTTTTAGGGTTTTCTATATACAATATCATATCATCTGCAAATAATGATAGTTTTACTTCTTTTTCAATTTGAATACTTTTTATCTAGTCTTCTCTGACTGCTGTGGCTAGGACTTCCAGAACTATTTTGAATAAGAGTGGTGAAAGGGGACACCCCTGCCTTGGTCCTGATCTTAAGGGGATTGCTTTTGATTTTTGCCCATTGACTATGATGTTGGCTGTGAGTTTATCATAGATAGCCTTTATCATGTTGATGTATGATCCCTGTATCCCCACTTTCCTGAGAGTGTTGAACATAAATGGGTGCTGGATTTTATCAAATGCTTTTTCTGCATCTATTGATATTATCATGTGATTTCTACCCTTTTTGTTTATGTGATGAATTACATTGATTGATTTGCAAATATTGTACCAGCCTTGTCTTCCCAGAATAAATCCCACCTGATCATGATGTATGATTTTTTCATGTATTGCTGGATCTGGTTTGCTAATATTTTGTTGAGAATTTTAGCATCTAAGTTCATCAGGGATATTGTTCTATAGTTTTCTTCCTTTGTAGTGTCATTACCTGGTTTTGGAATAAGGATTATGCTTACCTCATAAAAGGAGTTTGGAAGTCTTTCCCCATCTTGAATTTTTTGAAATAGCTTGAGAAGGATAGGAGTTAGTTCTTCTTTGAATATTTGGTAAAATTTGCCTGTGAGGACATCTGGCCCAGGACTTTTGTTTGTTGGGACTTTTTTGATAACTGTTTCGATTTCATTTGATGAAATCGGTCTGTTATGTTTTCTGAATCTTCTGTATTGATTTTTGAAAGATTATATGTTTTGATGGGTTTGTCCATTTCACCTAAGTTGTCTTAATTTTATAGCATACAGTACTTCATAGTATATTCTTACAATTTTTTTGTATTTTGTATTTTGCTGTGTCAGTTGTTACTTCTCTTTCATTTCTAATTTTATTTAAATGAGTCCTCTTTTTTTCTTGATGAATCTGGTTAAAGGTTCATCTATCTTGCATCCCTTTTCAAAGAATCAGCCCTTGGTTTCATTGATCTTATGTATTCTTTTTTTGCCTCGATGTTATTTATTTCCTCTCTGATTTTTATTATTTCCTTCTTTCTACTTCTTCTAGGCTTTATTTGCTGTTCTTTTTCTAGTTCTTTTAGATGCAGGGTTGTTTATTTGGGCTTTTTCTTGCTTCTCAATTTATGCCTGTAATGCAATGAACTTCCTTCTCAGGATTGCTTTTGCTGTGTCCCATAAATTTTGAGTTGTTGTATGTTCATTTTCATTTGTTTCAAGGAAATTTTTTATTTCTTCTTTGATCTCATTGTTAACCCATTTGTTATTTAATAACATGCTGTTTAGTCTTCAAGTGTTTGAATGTTTTTCACTTTTTCTATTTGGTTGATTTCTAGTTTCATGCCATTCTGATCCAAGAAGATGCTTGATATTATTTCAATCTTAAATTTATTGATACTTGTTTTGTGTCCTAACATGTGGTCTATCCTAGAGAATGTTCCATGAGCACTTGAAAACAATGTATATACTGTTGCTTTAAGGTGAAAGGTTCTGAAGATATCTATTAGATCCAGTTGATCTAGTGTGCTCTTTAAGGCTGCTGTTTCTTTGTTAATTTTTTTTCTTGAGTATCTATCTATTGATTTTAGTTGGGTATTAAAATCCCTTACTCTTATAATATTGCTGTTGATCTCGCACTTTATGTCCAAAATCTGCTTTATAAATTTAGGTGCTCCTATATTACGTGCATAGATACTAATAATTGTAATATCTTCCTGTTGGATTGCTCTCTTTATCATTTTGTAGTGACATTCTTTATCCCTTACTATAGCCTTTGTTTTAAAGTCTATTTTGTCAGATGTAAGTATTGCTATCCCAGCTTTTTTTTTCATTTCAGTTTGCATGAATTATTTTTTTTCCATCCCTTAATTTTCAGTCTGTGTCTCTCTTTTGTTTTAAGGTAAGTCTCTTGTAGACAGCATATATAGCATATGTACAGGTCTTGTTTTCTTATCCACTCAGCTACCCTATGTCTTTTGATTGGAGCATTTAATCCATTTACATTTAAGGTTATTTTTGATATGTAGTTGTTTATTGACATTTTTTTTAATCTACATTTCTCTTTTACAAGATTCCCCCCCCCCTTGTTCTGTTTACAACAAGCCCCTTAACATTTCATGTTGTAATGAATTGCTTCAGTTTTTTTTTGGTCTGGGAAGTTTTTTATTTCTTAGTTTTAAATGAGAGCCTTACTGAATAGAGAAGTCTTAGTTGTAGGTTCTTGTTTTGCATTACTTTGAATATTTCTTGCCATTCTTTTCTGGCCTCAAGTGTTTCTGTTGAGAAGTGGGATGTCATCCTTATGGGGGCTCCTCTGAAGGTAATTGACTGCATTTCTCTTGAAGCTTTTAGTATTCTTTTCTTTATCCCTTAATTTTGGTGTTTTAATTATGCTGTTTCTTGGTATAGGCTTCTTTGGGTTCATCTTTAATGGGACTCTCTGTGTTTCTTGAACATGTGAGACTTTCTCCTGCATCATATTAAAAGTTTTCAGCTATGATTTCTTCAATCAGGTTTGCTATCTCTTGTTCTTTCTCTTCTCCTTCAGGAACCCCTATGATGCAGATATTGTTTCTCTTCATGTTGTCTTCATGTCATGTAGCTCTATTAGAGTTTCATTAGACTTTTTGAGCCTCTTATCTTTTTGCTGCTCTGCTTTCATGATTTTATCTTGTCCTATAAATCGCTGATTCGATCCTAAGCTTCATCCATCTTGCTTTTAATTTTTTCTAGTGTAGTCTTCATTTCCGGTATTGTATTTTTCATTTCTGACTGGTTCTTTTTTATGATTTCTATGTCCTTTTTGATGTTTGCTTTCTCTTTATTTAGGTGATCATTATGTCCATCTATTGTTGCTCTAAGATCTTTGAGCATCCTAACAATAATTATTTTAAACTCTGCATCCAGTAATTTGGTTATTTCCACCTCGTTCAGACTTTTATAAAGGGATCTCTCTTGTTGATTCATTTGGATTGCATTTCCCATTTTGTCTGTGTATAGACTCCTCCTTTGGGTGTGTTGTTTCTGTAGCTAACTGAGTCTAGGGTTAGTGTTGTCTGCCTTCAGTTTCCAGTTGTGTTGTTTCTAGATCTTCTTGGGTTGGCATCACCTGCTGTTTGTAAACTGCTGTGGGCTATTTGCTCACTTTTCTTTATGCTATTCTTATTGGTGTTTTCTGTATCTTAACTGGGTCAGGTGTGAGGAGCCCTTCCTTAAGATATGACTTTAACCAGGATTGTTAGGTCCTGAACTGATGCTTTCTGTATCTGACCTCTGAATGTGCCCTCCCTGGACCTTCTTGGCTGGAGCCTGGCACAGACCAATGGCAGTCGCTGCCTATTAGTGGCTCTTATCTACCTTTTTGGAGCAACATGTAATCCAGATCTTGTGGCTGTCTCTGCTGAGCCCAGGTGCTGTTGTTAATATCAACTGTACTCTTAGGCTGGCTTTTATCTACTTTTGGCCTGGATGATGTTTTTTTAAATATTCAAGTTCCCCTGAGATCCGCTTTCTGCCACCTCTTATTGGTGGCTACTTGTTGGGCTCAGTCCTGTGTATCAGGGGTTAGGTAAGGTATTGGATGTGGCGTACTCCTTAGCTTTAGGTGTCGTTCTATCCAGATTCTTTTTTCTTTTCTTTTATTATATATATTTCTTATTTTTCAGCCCTCAGAAGGGTGTGGCCACAGGTGTCCAATGGGTGTGACCTCTGAGATCCCTACATGTGGTCTGTCCACAGGCCCGCCACCACTCTGCCGCTGCCTTGGGCATTTGGGCATGGGTGTTGCTGGCGCCAGCCTGCCTCTACGGTGTTGTAGCTTCCACCTTACCTCTGCAGGTGGGACTGCGCACGTGTGCCCAGGCCTCCACTGTGGCCAGCCCCTGTCCTCTGCCCCACACCCTGCAGGTGGGACTGCATTCGCATGCCTGGCAGCAAGCCTCACCAGTTCCCCATCTTCCGCCCTGCCCCTGTGGGCGGGACTGCATTTGTGTGCCCAGCCTCAACTTCAGCTTGCTCCCACTTCCACCCCCACAATGGAATCGCACTCACGGGTCCCGCCACCACCTGCCCTCCCGCGAGCACTCAGCAGTGTGGGGATGGCGATGTAGCTCTGACCTCAGCACTCAATACTGTATCCCTGATGGGCTCCCTGCTTCTAAGCGACTCTTTGCTCTGACTGTAGCAGGAGAGCTTCTGTTTGGCTGATGACCTGTTTGCTGGTATTGCTGGTTCCAGGAAAAATTCACTTTAGATTTGGGGAGTGACTCAGCCCAGGGGTTAGGGTGGCTGTCCCTCAGAGTGTTTCTCCCTGTGCCTCCTAGATTACACTCTCTTCCTGCTACTCCAGTCCTCTCAGCTCTCCCCATCCCCTGGAGCCCCGGGTGAGTGGTTGTGAAAGAGGTTTTCTGCGCGGTCCCTTTAAGGCGAATTCTGGGTCCAAGAAATCTGTCTCTTTCTCACAAACAGTATCCTGGCTCATTTTGCAGCTAAATACTGTCCGTACGTCTCTCCTAGGCTCTGGGGCCGCAAGCTGGGGCTCTGGTCCTGGGACTCAGAACCCTCTCCTCTCCGGGCAACCCACCTGGCCACATGAGTCCCTCCAGGCTGCCGCTCACTCCTGGGAGCTGGGCTGCCTCTGCATTTTCGCTCTTCCTACTAGTCTCAGTGTGGCTTCTTCGGTGATCTTTGGTTATAGATTCCTCTTGGTTTAGTCCAAAGTTGGTTTTTCCAGATGATTGTTCTTAAAATTAAGTTGTAATCCACTTTGGTTCTCACAGACCTGTTTCAGAAGTACACATTGTGCTGTCGCATCCCTGCCCAACTCCCTTTTAGTGACCTTCTTCCTAATTATTGTAAGATCCAGTTCTGATTCTGTCGGGCCCTAAAAACCTGCAGGACTCCCCCTCCATTTCAATTTTAGGATCAACTTGTAGGTTTCTGGAAAATATCCAATTGGGATTTCGATAGAGGATATGTTGACTATTTAGATCTGTTTAGATTGTATTGGCATCTTAATAATATTAAGTCTTCTGATTTATGAACAACACAATTTTTTATGTATAATATTTAGATCTTAAGTCTTTTTCAACAATGTTTTGTAGTTTTAAATTTTGTATTTATTTTGTTAAATTTATTCATAAGCATATTTTTTATTGTGAATGCTACTGTTTTTAAATTTTTATTTTTAGGTTATTAATTGTATTGAAAACAATTTATTTTTATATATTGGTTTTGTTTTCTAGCATTTTGCTGGACTTATTAGTTTCAATCATTTCCTTGTGGATTCCTTAGTATTCTCTATAAATAACATTATGTCATCTGCAAATAGAGACATTTTTACTTTCTACTTTTTATTTTTATTACTTTTAATTTTATTTTTTAATTACAGTTTACATTCACTATTATTTTGTATTACTTTCAGATGTGCAGCATAGTGGTTAGACAGCTATGTAATTTATAAAGTAATCTCCCAGACTATACATAGTTTTTATAATATTGTTGCTATATTATCTCTGCTGTACTTTACATCCGCATGACTATTTTATAACTACCATTTTGTATGTAGTAATCCCTGGACCTTTTTCACCCAGACCTCAACCCTCCTGCCCTCTGGCAGTTATCAGTCTGTTCTCTGAAACTATTCTTCTGTTTATATTTTGCTCATTTGTTTTATTCTTTAGAGTCCACACGTAAGTGAAATCATATGGTATACATCTTTATTTAGCTTGTTTAACTTAGCATAATATCCTCTAGGTCCATTCATGCTATTGTAAATGGTTAGATTCTGTCTTTTTTATGGCTGAGTAGTATTCCATTGTGTGTGTATACACACACACACGCACACGCACACACTTATATGTATATACTCAGAAGTGGAATCACTGGGTCATAAGGCAATTTTATTTTTAATTTTTGAGGAACCTCCATACTGTTTTATGTAGTGGCTGCACCAATCTGTATTTCCACCAACACTGCACCAGGGTTTCCTTTACTCCACATATTCACCAGCACTTGTTTGTTTATGTATTGATAACCATTCTGACAGGTCTGAAGTGATACGCCATTGTGGTTTTTAAATTCTTTTATTGAATTTATTAGGTTGATATTGGTTAATAATATTATATAGGTTTCAGATGTATGCCTCTATAGTGCATTATCTGTATATAGTATTGTGTATTTACCACCCCCACATAAAGTCTCCTTCCATCATTGTGGTTTTAATTTGCATTTCTCCGTTGATTATTGACATTGAGCATCTTTTCATAAGTTTATTGGCCATCTGTATGTCCTCTTTGAAGAACTCTCTTCAGAGAAAAGAACTCACTTTTTAATTTGATTATTTGTTTTTGTGATGTTGAGTTATATGAATTTATTATAAATTTTGAATCTTAACTCTTTGTTGGATGAATCATTGGTGACTATCTTTTTCCATTCAGTAGGTTGTCTTTTTGTTTTGTTAATGGTTTCTTTTGCTGTGCAAAAAATTCTTAGTTTAATATAGTCCCGTTTGTTTCTATTTTTTTGTTTTCCTTGATGGAGGAGATATATCAGAAAAAAATATTGCTAAAAGAAATGTCAGAGATTTTGCTGTCTATGTTTTCTTCTAGGAGTTTCATGGTTTTGAATTACATTTAAGTCTTTTATATTTTTATTCTTGTATGTGTTGTAAGACAGTGTTCTAGTTTAATTTCTTTTTTTGCATGTATCTAATATTTTGAAAACCATGTATTGAATAGACTGTCTTTACCTTATTGTATATTCTTGCCTGCTTTGTCATAAACAGGAAGGGACAAAAGTAGGTTTACAGATGTTTGTACAGAAAATAATAGAATAATGGAAGAATAAACTTTGTGTTTTGTGTACTCACAACTCTAAAACTACTTTGCCCCATCCTGTATTAATAAACCATCTAAACATGGGTTTGTTTCTGGGCTTTCTGTTCTGTTCCATTGATCTATGTGTTTGTTTTTCATAATATCTCCATTAGTATAGATTTATAGTATAGTTTCATATCAGGTGGTTTTATACCTCCACTTTGTTCTTTTTTTCCTCAAGATTGCTGTGGCTATTCAAGGTCTTTTGTGGATTATTTGTTCTTGTTATGTGAAAAATGCCATTTGTATTATGATGGGGATTGCATTGAATTTGTAGCTTGCTTTGGGTTGTATGGACATTTTAGTGATGTTAATTCTTTCTATCAACAAACACAGTGTGTGCTTTCATTTATTTGTATTTTCCTCAGTTTCTTTCCACAATGTCTTATAATTTTTTAGTACAGGTCTTTTAAATCCTTGGTTAAATATATTCCTCAGTTTTCGATATTTTTTGAGTCAGTAGTAACTGGGATTGTTCTCTTAGTTCCTCTCTTTGATAGTTCACTGTTGGTGTATAAAATGAAACCAATTTCTCAATGTTTATTTTGTATTCTGCTACTTGACTTACTTCACTTGTCAGTTCTGGTAGTTTTAGGTGGAATCTAGAGATCTCCATATACATACTGCAAATAATGACAGTTTTGCTTCTTTGTTTCTAATTTGGAAACTTTTTATTTCTTCTTCCTGTCTGATTGCTGTGGCTAGGACTTTTAATACTATGTTAAATAAGAGTGGTGAAAGTGGACACCCCTTGATTCTTTTTGATTTTAAAGAAAACACTTTTGGTTTTCCCCCATTGAGTTGGATGTTAACTATGAGTTTGTCATATATATCCTATATTATGTTGAAGTATGGTTCCTCTATTCCCACTTTGCTGAGACTTTTTAATCACAAATGTGTGCTGGATTTTATCAAATGCTTTCCTGCATCTATTGGTATGATTATGTGATTTTTATCCTTCATTTTGTCTATATGGTATATTATATTCATTGATTTGTTTATATTGAACCAAACTTGCATCCCAGGAATAATTCCCACCTGAAACATGCTCTTTTTAATGTATTGCTGCATTTTTTTTTTGGTTAATACTTTATTAAGGAATTTTGCATCTTGCAAAGACTTCTTCTTCTTCTTTTCCAAGTGAGAGGAGGGGACATAGAGAGACAGACTCCTGTTTGCAATCCGATCAGAATCCACCCAGCAACCCCCCATCTAGGGCCGATGCTCTGTCCATCTGGGGCCATGCTTGCAACTGAGCTATTTTTAGCACCTGAGGTGGAGGCTCCATGGAGCCATCCTCAGTGCCTGGGGCAATGTGCTCAAACCAATTGAGCCATGCTGTGGAAGGGGAAGAGAGAGAGAGAAAGAGAGAGAGAGAGAAAGAGAGAGAGAACAGAGGTAGAAAAGAAGATGGTTGCTTCTCCTGTGTACCCTGACCAGGAATCAAACCTGGGACATCCACATAATGGGCCAATGCTCTACCACTAAGCCAAATGGCCAAGACCTCTTGCAATGACATTTTTAAATAAATGAAAAAAGAATAAATTTCTACTGAATGCCTTTATACTAAAATAAAATCCAGATGAGATGAGTATAAAAACTTGCCCCCAAAATGCGTGAAAATATCTATTTAACTAGATTTAGAATGGGAAAAAGCTTCTAAACATGAAAACCTTGGAAAATTTTAGATGGAAATAGGTGGAAAAATTTGATTACATGAAAAGTTAAAACTTTTTAATAGAACCGTAATGACAGTAAAAGATTAATTATAAGCTGAATAAAAATTGACAACAAAACATGGAATTAATAACCTCAACATTGAATGAGGTCTCATAAATCAGTGAGAAAAACATTAAACCCATAGCAAAACTGACAAGGGCAAAAAGAGATAACTTTTTAAGTTGAAAAATATTACCCCCCCAAAAAAATCATGCAAAATAATTCCACTAACAATCAGTGGGATGGAAACTAAAAGTAATATGGCATCTTTGAATGAAAACTACTAGATTGATAATGCTCAGTGCTGCCAAAATTATTGTTGGATGGGTGCTCTCTACTACACTGGTGGGGAAATGTACCTTTCCTTAAGAGTTACTTGAAATTATGAATCTAAAACTTAAATGTTTATGCCCTTAATTCATTTATCTCAGTCCTAGAAATTTATCTTAAAATGCAAGATATGCTAAAAAATTTTAACTAGAGAAACAGAAAGTAGAATGGTGGTTATCAGGTTTTATTTGTTGTTGTTTGTTTTGGTTGGGGGAATGGTGTAATACTGGTCAGAGTATGAGAACTTTTAGTTTGAGATTGACAGGTTCTGGGGATCTAATATACAGCATAGTGATTATAACTAATAATACTGTATAATGTACTTAAATGTTGTCAAGAAAAACCTTAAATGTTCTCACTATAAAACCAAAATGGCAAATATGTGACAGGATGGAACTGTTAGCTAATTGTTATTGTGGTAAACATTTTGCAGGATATAAATGTGTCAAATCAACCCATTGTACACCTTAAACTTAGCCAGTGTTATTTGTCAATTATATCTCAGTAAAACTGGGGAGGAATAAAAGCTATGGTGAAAGACTTGTATACTTCTTTATGTAAAATATTAAAAAATAAAAACAAAATTTCAACAATAATATAATAAAATATGATATAACTGTATAGTGGAATATTATTTAACCTTTAAAAATCTTGTTCTATGAAGCAATATAAAGAGTTAATGCAATCCCTATTAAAATACCAAAGACATTATTCTCAGAATTAGAACAGCTAATCATAAAATTTATTTGGAACCTCAAAAGACCCTTAATAGCCAAAGAAATTTTGAAAAAGAACAAAGTGGAAAGTATCATGCTCCCTGATATCAAAGTATACTATAAATCTATAATAATCAAAACAGTATGGTACTGGCATGAAAACATATGTAGACCAATGGAGTGGAGTAGTATGGCATGGCATGGAATGAAAGAGAATAGGAGAGCCCAGAAATAAATGCTCACTTATTTAATCAATCTACCACAAAGAAGGCAAAGATATACAATGGAAAAAAGACTGTCTCTTCAATAAATGGTGTTTGGAACACCATGCAAGAAAACAAAATTGGACCACTTTTTTACACTATATACAAAAAATAAACTCAGAATGGAATAAAGATTTAAGGGTAGGATCTGAAACCATAAAACTCAAAAAAAAAAACCCAACAACATAGGCAATAAACTTTTGACATTGTCCTCACTGGTATTGTGTTGCATATATCTCTTTGAACAAGGGAAACAAAGGAGAAAATAAACAAATAAGACTACATCAAACTAAAAAGTTTTTGCACAACAAGGGAAACCATCAACAAAACAAAAGGACAACTACTAAATGGGGGGAAATAATCCCAAATGAAACATCTAATAAAGAGTTAGTATTCAAAGTATAAAAGGAACTCATACAACTTAATATAAACAATATGATTTAAAAATGAGCACAGTGGCCCTGGCCGGTTGACTGAGCGGTAGAGTATCAACCCAGTGTGTGGATGTCCCAGATTAAATTTCCAGTCAGGGCACATAGGAGAAGTGACCATCTGCTTTGCCCCCTTCCCTCTTTCATTTCTCTCTCCCTCTTTCCCTCCTGCAGCCATGGCTCGACTGATTTGAGCACGTTGGCCCCTGCTGCTGAGACTGGCTCCACTGAGCCTCCTACTCAGGCATTAAAAATATCTCAGTTGCAAGGGGTACCAGATGGACAGAGCACCGGCCCCAGACAGGGCTTGCTGAATGGATCCTGGTCTGGGTGCATGTGGGAGTCTGTCTCTGTATCTCTCCTACTCTCACTTTAAAAATAAAAAAATAAATATTAAAGTAAATAAATAAAATGAGCAGAGGATCTTAATAGACACTTCTCCAAAGGGGGCATATAGCTGGCCGACAGACATAAAAAGATGCTCAATATTATTAATCATCAGAGAAATGCAAATTAAAGCCACAATAAGATATCACTTCACACATGTTGGAATGGCTATTATCAATAAATCAACAAATAACAAATATTAGTGAGAATGTGGAGAAAAGGGATCCTTGTACACTGTTGGTAGGATTGTAATTTAGTGTAACAACTACTGAACACATTATGAAGATTCCTCAAGAATTGAAAAATAGAGCTGCCATAATATCAAGCAATTCCACTTCTGGGTATTTATCTGAAGAAAACAAAAGCACTGATTCCAAAAGATATATTCATCCCTATGTTCACTGCAGAATTACTACTAATAGCCAAGATGGGGAAACAACCTAGACATTCATCAATAGATCAGTAGAAGAATGGGTAAAAAAGATGTGACACATACATATATAGATATAGGTAGATACAGTGGAATATTATTCAGCAATTAAAAACATGAAATCTTGCTATTTGTGACAACATGGGTGGACCCTGAGGGCATCATGCCAAGTGAAATGAGTCAGACAGAGAAAGACGGATATCATATATGGTCTCACTTGTATTGAAATCTAAAAAAAAAATCAAAACAAATGAATAAACAAAACAAAATAAAAACAGACCCATAGCTACATGGAACAAACTGATAGTTATCAAATGGGAAGAAGGTGGGGGAGGTTGAAATTTAAAACAAAAATCTCATTTTAAAAATAGTTAATTATATAGGAACTATTTATAGCAAATGTTAAATATAAAGGAACAAAAACCTTTTTTTTAGGCAAGAAATTTCTCCAAAACTTTCTATTCATGAATAAAATTTTAGAACTAGAAGAAATGTTAATAGTGATGATATCTCCTTGGTGTGAATATGAGTGCTTTTATTTTTGCATTAATATTTTTCTTTACTTTTATAATACATACAAATTTTTATCAGAAAAATATTTAATATTGTATTTTATTAGAGAGGCTTGCTTTATAACTTGTTTCCTGCAAAGTAACCCTTTTATGTACTTGCTCCAATATTGTTCTAATTTGTTGTGATTAGTTAACTAAGTTAGAAATTCTAACCTTATTAGAGCTTTCATCAGCTTGTTACAATCATATTTTAAATTTTACAGTCCTTTTTTATTTTTTATTTTCTTGAGGGGAAGAGTGACTTTTGATTCTACATTGTATGGGATATGTATTTTTCGAATTCTCATTCAATTTGTGCCAGTATTTTCTAAAAGGACCAGTGAGAGCATCATCATTATCATAATTCTTTGTATTTTCTTTTCATGGAGTTGATCTCTCTGATTTTCACCACAGCCCTAAATAATAAATATTGTAAATTTTTAAGTCCTGTCTCAAAAAATAAACAGTTCTCTCTAAGATCAACATAAACTACTGAGCTATGATGTAAACCCACATTTTCTGATTCCAGATCTACTATTTGAACCTTAGAAAAATCTAGTACAGACAGTTTATTTTTATAAAGAAAATGAAACATACGGAAGTTAAGAGATACGGCCTAAATCACGGCAATAATGCGTGTCAGACCCAAAATGAAACCCCATTCCTCTGTGTCTGAACTAGTATTCCATTCGTCCACTCAGAGGTGAGACCTGAGTGCTTTACATGAGTGTTCCCACAAATATATAGATTCTTTAATACACTATCCAGGGCCAACAATTTTTACTCAGGTTTTCTTTGAAGTCGGTATACTATTTTACCAGTTTGTCCTTGTCTTGCCTAAGGATGCTTCTGAGGCAAGTTAACACAAGCTTACTTGTTTAAAAGTAAGTTTACTTAGTTTAAAGCAGCTGAGCCACTCTAATAATTGTCTTTGATTAATTTTAGTGATTTTTAAGAGGCGGTAAGGAAAGCATTTTTATTTTGAAATTTCAGAAGGCATTTCTGAAATACAAATGGTTTAAGAATACTCAGGAAGATATGAAATGATGACAACATGTTGCAATAATAAAGCAAATACATTAGCTTGATGACAAGGGGGCAAGAATCTTTGCAAGTGAATTGATCCCTTTGAAGATCAAATTTACTGCACTCAGTCTACCTCTCTCTTTTCCCATGTTCCACATACTTAGTAACATTTCCTGGAGGGTCTCTGGGCATGGCATGCTGATGTTACACTAGATTAAAATCACATTGCTGATTAATGAATGCTTTCCAACTGTGAGTCTACAAGGCACGGTAACATACCAGACCTCATTGATAAAGCAGAAGAGAAAGGCAGGAAAAGTAACCCAACACTGCAGGTTAATAAGCACATTACCCTAGATTTAAAAATGATTCTGTAGGTTGATAAGTAAGCATTACATGTAATAAAGAAACAGTACACTTGGATAGACATTGTGACAACCATATCAAAACCCTTCTTATTCTGTTTTTGGAAACTGGATGGCAATATTGCACATTTGGAGCAAATTGTGAACTTAAAAATAGAGTTTTGATTTCCTCATATGTTAAAGTGATTATGACAGGTGCCTAATGGGGGATGATTTCCTTTTCTTTTCTTTTTAATGTGAGAGGAGGAGGAGGGGAGATAGTGAGGCAGACTCCCATAAGTTCCCCAACTGGGATCCACCCAGCAACCCTGTCTTGGGCCAATGCTCAAATAAACTGAGCTATTTTTAGCACCTGAGGCTGACATGCTCAGACCAACTGAGCTATCTTCAGCCCCCAGGGCCACACTTGAACCAGTTGAGCTGGCTGTGGAGAGGGGAAGAGGGAGAGAAGGGGATAGTGAGGGGGAGAAGCAGATGGTCACTTTTCCTGTCTGCCCTGACTGGGAATTGAACCCGGGACATCCATATGCCAGGCTGATGCTTTATCCACTGAGCTACTGGCCAAGGCTGGGATAATTTCTTTTTAATTAACTATTTCTACTATCCCAGAAGTTTTAAATCCATGTAGGTAGACTGTATCTGAAGGGTGAATATTTATATATTTAAATAATAATTGTTGGTATCCCTATTTTCATATAGGGAATCTGAAGCCTAGTGTGATTAATGAAGTTGTGCAAAGTCAGAGAGCTCCTAAGTAGCAGTTCACTGTGTTTGGACACTGGAATTTTCAATTCCAGAGATGGAGCTTCAGCTTGGTGCTTCACTGCAGAGTACACTCAGTTCTAAGGATGTTCAGTCAAAATCAGAATATGGCATATTATTTAAGTAAATAACAACAAAAGCTATTTCAGGCTCTGAATATGGTGATCATAATGAACTTGCTTCATTTGGTAGAAGCTGTAGAGCTTTACAAATGATAGATTAAAATAGTCTGAAGGGATTTTAAAATTATTTAATAGGGATTCTTGTTGGCAAATTTGCTCTAGAAATCTATGCATCTTCCAAGATGATAAGTAATTATTAGAACCTTGTTTAAGAAATTTGGTCTACTCCCCAGAACAGTGAACAATGAGGGTATTTTTAAAACTCTTCTGAAAAATTACTGCTAATTATGGAAAATTCAGCACAAATTCTTAGCACCACAAATTTGATAGACCTACCCCAAAAGAGAACTTTAAATTACATTAAATAACCATTCTAAAAATGAGTAAGGCCTGTTACTATATACTATAACTGTGCACTTTTATTTTTATAGGAAAAATAGATTATGGATTAAATATTGAAGGACATAATGTCTAGAGTTTTTCAACCCTGAGTTACTGTGTTTTTAGAAATTTTGAATTTGTATAAATGTTTTAATATTTTAAATGTAAATACATATATTTCAATTATATATTTAACTATTTTTTTATTTTTTTTATTTGATATACTTCTATTTATAGGCCCTCAAAATAGCTAATAATACACTTCCTATAGAGTTGGGTATTTTTTAATTGGGCATTTTTATATTAAAATGTTACCTGAGGATTTAAAAGGTTGATAAAGAAAATGATGCACATAATGATTATCTTTCAGTGTGTGTATGTGACGTCTGTGTCCCTGGGGGGTTGGGCAGTGGTTGGCTGAGGCTGGATGAGATGCTCTTGTGTTTGGCAGAGACCTGGGGAGACAGGCACGGTCGTGGAGGCAGTGGGAGGAATGTGCAGAGTGGAAAGTGGACTGCATTGAGCTGAGGAGAAGTTGAGGGACTTGTTGAGCACCATGGGAGAGAGGATCAAGAGAAATGGTATTTTTAAAGACAAATGCCATGGAATTGCTGGCCAAGTGGCCAAGGTTTCAAATGGAAGTGGGAAAGGTGTTTATCCTAAAGGCAGTTAAATAAAAATTCTTAGCTATGGCCCAAAAGATTGGAGTAGAGAGTACAAACCAGAGAATAACTTGGAACATCAGGTCCATAAGCAGGATCACCCTCTGGAAAGAAATTAAAGGCTACCATCAAATCTGTGAATCAAGTCAATGACAATTTAACATAATGATTAAATACAAGGATTCCACACTCTGACTGGATGGGTTTGAATCATGGCTTTACCACTGGTTTTATGGCATTTGGTAAATTACACAACAGTTCTGTGTCCCAGGAAAATGGGAATAATGACATCTAACTTGTAGGGTTGTTGCCAGGATTGAGTTAATATGTGGAGACCTTACAACATGCCTAGCAGGGGGTAAATTTCAGTTTGTAAAAGAAATGTTAGGGCCCTGGCCGGTTGGCTCAGCGGTAGAGCGTCGGCCTAGCGTGCGGAGGACCCGGGTTCGATTCCCGGCCAGGGCACATAGGAGAAGCGCCCATTTGCTTCTCCACCCCTCCGCCGCGCTTTCCTCTCTGTCTCTCTCTTCCCCTCCCGCAGCCAAGGCTCCATTGGAGCAAAGATGGCCCGGGCGCTGGGCATGGCTCAGTGGCCTCTGCCTCAGGCGCTAGAGTGGCTCTGGTCGCAATATGGCGACGCCCAGGATGGGCAGAGCATCGCCCCCTGGGGGGCAGGGCACTGCCCCTGGTGGGCGTGCCGGGTGGATCCCGGTCGGGCGCATGCGGGAGTCTGTCTGACTGTCTCTCCCTGTTTCCAGCTTCAGAAAAATGGAAAAAAAAAAAAAAAAAAAAAAAAAAGAAATGTTAGAATAATAATAATCGTATATACAATTTATATATACACATAGTTTATATAGAGATATACCAGTCAGATTATTATTACTACTTTGGCTTTTCCCAAAAACTTCAGATAATGACAGATGTGCTCCTCAAGTCAATTTTTGACTGCTAAGCCCTTTCATCAAACAACGTCAAATAATTAGAACCTGTAAAGTCCCGGTGCTCTGCTTGAATTGATGAAGCCTAGAGCACCCCCTGCGCCCCTCCCTCTATTCCCGTGGAGACCCCTGGGTACCATGCCGGAACTCTTGAAAACTGCTCATGCAGAGGAAGGAGCACAGGCTTGGAGTGAAATCCTGGAGCCAGGTTCTCTCTGCCTTTGATATCCGTGAGACATTCAGGAGTTCCTTGCTGGGCCTCAGTGTCCTGATTCAGATGCTGTCAGAGTTAGACTAGTGTGGTGGTTTCCACGCTCTGCCTCGCTAAAACCCTGAGCATCCCAGAGCAGTGCACAGGGAAGTTGTGGGGAGCATGCTGGATGGGAGAGAGAACCCAGCAACCTCAGAAACTAGGACTCCTCTATTTCATACATTGGAATCCCGTATTTGTTTGAAGAATGAGAACCGCAGCTAGGATGGTTCTCACAACTAGATGGTGAAAGTTTCTTTGGTTTCAGTTATTCTCTAGTTTCTCAGAAATTTATTCATTGAACCAAAGAGGCAGAAGAACATGAATGAAAGCAAAACATCCTGCGTCTGAGGAACCTGAGTAACAGGGAAGCAAGAAAGTGGACTCCTCACAAGATGCTGTTCAGTGACCAAGATATTTGAATATCTCTGATGTCCAGGGAGAAGGCAAAACCACTCTTCCATGAATTCAATATCTATGTACTCTGACCTTATTGTGTTCATGGGAAGCATAGACTGGCACAATGACAACTAAGTTTGTGGATCATCGAGAAATATTACAGTAAGAATATATATATACAATCTGAAGACAACTAAAATGAACAATAATTTAAATACTATGCACTGGCGTACTTTTATTGGTGGATAGTAGTTTCAGAAAATATATCCTTTCCAAAGAAATGCCAAATTGAAATAGTGCATCTCTGATTGCTGTGCTCAGAAGCTCTTGACTTCATTGAGATTTGAACAACGAAATGTGTTCTGGGTAGATCGTGCTAACATGTTCCCTCTGGATGTGAAACCTGTAATTCATTAGTGAGTGTGTAAGGCCGAGTTTATGACTTACGTTTGTCCAATGGTTAGTCCTCCTCATTTTAAGCTTGCCAAGAGCAAAGGAAAACTTATAAATACACATAAATATAAACAGAGAATGGTAGCATCTGCTTATTTGTAATTTCAGTAATGATTAATATTTAACAAGGGCTGATTACCCTGTATATTTCACATATAGCATGAGTTGAAGGCTGCCCAGTGATTTTTGTCTCCAATTATATTTCCACTCACCATTCTAAACCCTCACTATTATGCCATTGTGTGTATGTGCACTGAAGTAGAATATTTAGTTTCATTGCTGAAGTGTGTTCGCTTGGTGTGACATCACCCATCAACACTTCGACGTGGCTTACTTGATCAGATTACTTTCAGAGCTGGGTCCTGGGGAATAGCTGTGCGTGACAGTATTAATTCAGTGGAGATAGATATAAGAAAGGTCTGCAGCAAGAGGAGGAAGACACATGCACTTGGAGACCAGAGTGAGGCATGTTGGGAACCATGAGCCCCCAGCATTGGGCCCACATGGGACAAGATGTTGACTGAGGGTACGCGTATGGATGGAAATTGCAGCAGCCAAACTGCCCTCTCGTGACCAAGCAGTGTCTTGTACATAATACATCTTTACTAAATGATTGTTGAATCAAATTATTTTTGCCCTAGGGTAGTTTTATCTAGAAAATTTTGAGATTTAATTTTAATATTTTGTTATTAAAAATACTTTGTATAGCTTATTTTCTAAAATTGGGTTTCTTAAAGAGACATGCTTTTCTGTTTTACATTTTTTGAATAATACATTTTGTTCCGGAAAAATCCTTTTTAAGGCAAAAACCCTTCAAATATAAAGCATAAATAATTCTTTCTTTATTAAGACAGTTCCTATTATAGCCATTGAGTAACACATCTGCTGCAAGGATGTTATTTTTTTCCTACCAAATCCATGTGCACAGCTCTGATTAGAGAAGGTGAAAAATACACATCTCCTTCAAATGGTGAATTAGACCTGGTGGCGGGTGGTAGGGGTGGAGGTATATTTTATTATGTCAGATTTTGCAATTTTGAAAGCTTCAAATAGCCCTCTTTAAAAAAATACTTTAAAGTAATACTCTGTCTCACCTCTCTATGTGTTATGGTAACTATTGATTAAAAAAAAAAAAAGCACATTAAAAGCATCTTTCTCCAGTACTAATATATTATTGCTCCACAAACCATCTTATGTCAAGTCCTCCTAAAGAATAAATTTTGCCCTGGCTGGTTGGCTCAGCGGTAGATCATCGGCCTGGCATGTGGAAGTCCTGGGTTCAATTCCCAGCCAGAGCACCCAGGAGAAGCATCCATCTGCTTCTCCACCCTTTTCCCTCTCTTTCTTCTTTATCTCTCTCTTCTCCTCCCGCAGCCAAGGCTCCATTGGAGCAAAGTTGGCCCCGGGCACTGGGGATGGCTGCATTGCCTCTGCCTCAGGCACTAGAATAGCTCCAGTTGCAGCAGAGCAATGGCCCAGGTGGGCAAAGCATTGCCCCCTGGTGGGCTTGCCAGGTGGATCCGGGTGGGGCGCACACCGGAGTCTGTCTCTGCCTCCCCTGCCACCCTACCACTTCTCACTTTGGAAAAATACAAAAAATAAATTTTAACAAACATTCTTTCCATGCTTTTTCTTCTATCCAGGATTTGCTCACATCTGTGGTTTCCAGCATAGCCTGCAGATGTTATAATATCTTTACAAAGTAAAACCAGAAGATAATTTATAACTCAGTTGCAGTGGTTTAAGCCTTGACTCTATTGTTAATTTTTTTTTCATTGTTCAGATGCACTCATTTAAAAAAAAAAATCATGTCTAAACAATAATGTTTAAAAATGGGGTTTTTAAAAGTTTAAAAATTATGTATAGGAGATCACCAAACTTAAAAGATTTGGATTAACCTTTTTCCTATTTATTTCCAGGGCTACAGCAACACACAGGGGCCAGATTATTTTCAAAGATGCTTTAGCCCAGCAGTTGTGTGAACAAGGAGGTAAGAATCATATTTGATTTCTCCATGTTGGTTGTGTCAAAGCTATTTATGGTAGGTCCTACATTCTATGTGCGAAGTAAGCATTAATATTACTTTTTTTTATTATTCAATGAGAGGAGGGGAGGCAGAGACAGACTCTGGATGCTCCCTGACTACTGGCAAGGCCACTAGGGAGTGATGCTCTGCCCGTCTGGGATGTTGCTCTGTTGCTCAGCAACCGAGGTCTTCCCAGCACCTGAGGCAGAGGCCATGGAGCCATTCCCAGCGCCCAGGGCCAGCTCACTCTAATCGAGCCATGGCTGCAGGAGGGGAAGAAAGAGAAAAAGAGAGGGAAGCAAAAGGGAGAGGGTTGGAGAAGCAAATGGTCGCTTCTCCTGTGTGCCCTGATGGAGAATTGAATCTGGGACATCCACATGCTGGTCGACACTCTACCACTGAGCCAACCCACCAGGGCCTCATTAATATTACTTGATCATGATGCTTTGACAGCTGTCAGAGGGGAGAGGGGTGAGGGAACTGAATGAAAGAAGGTGAAAGGATTAGCCAAAACACACACACACACGCACGCACGCGCGCGCGCACACACACACACATTTAAAATACATAAACACAGACAACAGTGTGGTGATAGCTAGAGGAGAGGGGGACAGGGGCAAGGTAGAGGTGGGTAAGGTGGGGGATGGGGATGGAAAGAAACTTTGCTTGGGACATGGGTGCACAGTGCGGTGTGGAGATGGTGTTTTATTGAGTTGTGCACTTGAAACCTGTATGGCTTGGTGGACCAGTGTCAGCCCAATAAATTCAATTAATTGAAAAATGGATTTACCAACCCTTACATAGCCCTAGTAATTATTTAGCAATTATTGATAAAGGTATGTAGACTACTGAAAATACTAAGTGTATACAAGTATACACTTATAATACAAGAAGTCCTGGATTCCATTATCTTCTTTTCACAATTTTTTCCTTATGAATTACATTTAGTTGTACTGAAAATACGGATTTTGGTAGTGTTAAAATTCTGTAAAAAAACACTTAATGCTACAAAAATACATCTGCTTAATTTACCACTTAAATTTTTTATCAACTTTGTTGAAAATGTTACTACTGTTTATTGCTTTTAATCACATTATGTGTTATTTATATGCTTTTTTCCAGCTGTATACACTATTAATTTTACACTTCCGAATGGATAATGTATCAGTTTAGGTTAAGTATACATTAAGTAGTCACATGAAGGGACTTCTGCTTTGTGAGTGCGTCATACAAATCCAAGCTCTTAACCATACCAAACTCTGACAGATGCACATGGATACATGTGTACACGCACACATGCACACACACATACACACTGAAAAGGTGAAAACCAGGACCCATGCCTTCCCTCTAACCCTTGAACTTCCACCCGACTTTGTGTCTTCATGTAGCATTTCCCACTTCACATGAATATTCTTCTGAAAAGTGATGGAGCTCCCCTAGACAGACTGAGGTTCTCAATTCAGGAATGATGCCTTAGTGTTTTTGGTCCCCCAGAACCTGGTGTAGTGCCTGGCACATGACAACCACTCACAAAAATGGCACTAGATTAAATACAAGTTTTTCTGAGCCATACATCTATTTCTTTATTTAAGCATCTTGACAAAGGATACATTTGAAGCCAATTTTTGTAAATGTCATGTCCTTTTCAACCATCAGCATAGGCATGTTATCATTTTTGGCTTACAGAATTATATTATGGGGAAATGTATTAATTTAGAAATTATATTATTGAATTTAATGGAAATTTCTATTATCTCTCTTCTAGAGGGAATCTAATGGACTTACAAGAGAATGAGGAAAAGTTATATTGGTTTTTGAAAGGCCTAAGAAAATATCATTTATTATTTGTAGTTCTATATATATCACCAGTACAGCTTTATCTAAGTAATATGATACTTGATGATTATTACTGGCAAACTAGTTTAAAAACATACCTCTTGAATGAGAAAACCCCATTCTAATTATAGTTTTCAATATATATTGTGTTCTTGTAATAAATATATTTTTATTCTGGAATTTTGAGAATGGAGAAAATGTGATTGCCTTTATAGTGGGTTCAAGAAACCTATCTCAATGTAAATCTTTATTTCAGACTATGAAAATGTTTGTATTATAGGAAATATGGAACAAAATATAGCACTGATTATTAATATCCTGAAAACTGCAGAGTGTCAGAAAAACATGTCTAATTGTATTAATATTTATCACTACCTAAAAGCATATTTTTTTAAGCCTGGGATTTAAAAAAAAATCTTTTGTATCATAAGTGAATTGTTGGGATGGGGTTTATTTAATATGAAAAGAAAAAGCCATGAGAAATCACTGGGAAAACAATTCTCAACCAGTGAGGGGGGGAAAGCCTTGTATAGCAGTGTTACCCCAGAACAAGATTTACATGAAGGTAGATGTGGGTGTTATTAAAAATGCTCTTCAGCCCAGAACCAGAGGAAAAAACTGAGCTCTTCAATAACACCTACTCAATTGGAATTGTACCAATCCATCCGAGGTAGGGTGGGAAGAGTACTACCAAGAGTGATGGCTCCCTGTGTCAGGGATAATAAGGGAAATAATTGGTACAATAAACCATATATTCATTTGGGCCCTATCTACTTTTAATTGCCACATTAGTTATCACCTAAAATAAAATACTATAAATTTACCATGTAATAATTTCTTTACATTAGTTGAGGAATATCTAATATATTTATTAGAGAAAAAATGACAGTGTCTATATACCACACACAGTGCCTTTCAATTACAGTGTACTTAGTAGGTTTGTTGATTTTAATCAAGTTAAGCAATTTAAACAAAACACATTATGCTTTTTTATTATTATTTATGATTTTAATTTGTGCTTACATAAATTCAAGTGTCCCCCTGAATATATCTCCCCCCTTATTTCCCCACGACCCCCCTTCCCCCTTCCCCCAGTGCCTTTCCCCCTTCCCGGCAGGATTTGCTGTCCTGTTCTCTATAACGCTGTGTTATGTATATATAATTTCATTAATCTCTTTCCCTTCTCTGATCCCATCTTCTCTTCCACTTTCCCTCTGAACGCTTTCCCTCTGGTCCCTTTGATTCCTCCTCTGCCTCTGTTGGGTTCCTCAGTTCACATTGTTCATTGCATTCCTCAAATGAGTGAGGTCATATGGTATTTTTCTTTCTCTGCCTGGCTTATTTCACTTAACATGATAGTTTCCAGGACCATCCATGTTGTCGCGAAAGGTAAGATTTCCTTCTTCCTCATGGCCGCGTAGTATACCGTTGTGTTTTTGTACCACTGCTTTTTTTTTCTTTCTGCTTCCTTTCTGACCTGTCAATCTTTCTTTCTTTTTTTTTTTTAAATAATTTTATTTTTTTAATGGGGCGACATCAATAAATCAGGATACATATATTCAAAGATAACATGTCCAGGTTATCTTGTCATTCAATTATGTTGCATACCCATCACCCAAAGTCAGATTGTCCTCTGTCACCTTCTATCTAGTTTTCTTTGTGCCCCTCCCCCTCCCCCTTTCCCTCTCCCATTGACGGACACTTGGGCTGTTTCCAGATCTTCGCTATTGTGAACAATGCTGCCATAAACATGGGGGTGCATTTCTTCTTTTGAATCAGTGATTTGGTATTATAGGATATATTCCTGTAAGTGGCATAGCTGGGTCAAAGGACAGTTCCATTTTTAATTTTTGGAGAAATCTCCATACTGTTTGCCATAGTAGCTGCACCAGTCTGCATTCCCACCAGCAGTGCAGGAGGGTTCCCTTTTCTCTACACACTCTCCAGTACTTACTATGTTGTTTTGTTGATGAGCGCCATTCTGACTGGTGTGAGGTGGTATCTCATTGTGGTTTTATTTGCATTTCTCTAATGATTAATGATGTTGAACATTTTTTCATCTATTGGCCATCTGTATGTCCTCTTTGGAGAAGTGTCTATTCATTTCTTTTGCCCATTTCTTGATTGGATTCTTCATCTTCCTGGTGTTGAGTTTTACAAGTTCTTTATAAATTTTGGTTAATCCCTTATCAGACGTATTGGCGAATATATTCTCTCATTGTGTGGGTTGTCTCTTTATTTTGTTAGTGGTATCTTTTGGTGTGCAAAAGCTTTTTAGTTTCATATAGTCCCATTTGTTCATCCTGTCCGTTATTTTATTTGCCCATGGAGATAAATCAGCAAAAATATTGCTTCGAGAGATGTCAGAGAGTTTACTGCCTATGTTTTCTTCCAAGATGTTTATGGTTACACGACTTAACATTTAAGTTTATTTTGAGTTTATTTTATGCATGGTGTAAGTTGGTGATCCAGTTTCATTTTTTTGCAAGTACCTGTCCAATTTTCCCAACAACATTAGTTAAACAAACAGTCTTTACTCCATGGAATGCTCTTACCTCCTTTCTCAAATATCAGTGTCCATAAAAGTGTGGGTTTATTTCTGGGTTCTCTGTTCTGTTCCATTGATCTATATGTCTGTTCTTATACCAGTGCCAAGCTGTTTTGAGTACAATGGCCAAGTAGTATAACTTGATATCCGGAAGTGTGATACCTCCCACTTTATTCTTCTTTTTCAAGATTGCTGAGGCTATTCATGTTCTTTTTTGGTTCCATAAAATTTTTAGAATATTTGTTCTATATCATTGAAGTATGTCATTGGTATTTTAATAGGAACTGCATTGGATTTATAGATTGCTTTGCATAATATAGACATTTTAATGATGTTTATTCTTCCTATCCATGAACACAGTATATGCTTCCACTTGTTTGTATCTTCCTTGATTTCCTTTATCAATGTTTTATAGTTTTTCGAGTACAAGTCTTTAACCTCTTTGGTTAAATTTACTCTTAGGTACTTTGTGGGTTTTTTGTTGCAGTAGTGAAGGGGATTGTTTTTTTTTTACTACTCTTTCAGACAGTTCATTGTTGGTATATAAAAATGCCACTGATTTCTGAATATTGATTTTTATATCCTGCCACCTTGCTGAATTCATTTATCAGGTCCAGTAGTTTTTTGACTGAGATCTTAGGTTTTCTATGTACAGTATAATATCATCAGCAAGTAATGATAGTTTTACTTTTTCTTTTCCAATTTGAATGTCTTTTATCTCTTCTTCTTGTCTGATTGCTATGGCTAGGACTTCCAGGACTATGTTGAATAAGAGTGGTGAAAGGGGACACTCCTGCCTTGTTCCTGATCTTAAGGAGATTATGTTTAATTTTTGCCCATTGAGTATGATGTTGGCTTTGGTTTTGTCATAGATGGCCTTTATCATGTTGAGGTATGTTTCCTATATTCCCACTTTGCTGATAGTTTTGATCATAAACGGGTGCTGTATTTTATCAAATGCTTTTTCTGCAACTATTGATATTATCATGTGATTTCTTTTTTTTTTTTTTTAATTTTATTTTTTTAATGGGGTGACATCAATAAATCAGGATACATATATTCAAAGATAACAAGTCCAGGTTATCTTGTCGTTCAATTATGTTGCATACCCATCACCCAAAGTCAGATTGTCCTCTGTCACCCTCTATCTTGTTTTCTTTGTGCCCCTCCCCCTCCCCCTTTCCCTCTCCCATTCCCCCCTCCCCCCCGCCCGTAACCACCACACTCTTATCAATGTCTCTTAGTTTCACTTTTATGTCCCACCTACGTATGGAATAATGCAGTTCCTGGTTTTTTCTGATTTACTTATTTCGCTTCGTATCGTGTTATCAAGATCCCACCATTTTGCTGTAAATGTTCCGATGTCATCATTTCTTATGGCTGAGTAGTATTCCATAGTGTATATGTGCCACATCTTCTTTATCCAGTCATCTATTGACGGGATTTTTGGTTGTTTCCATGTCCTGGCCACTGTGAACAATGCTGCAATAAACATGGGGCTGCATGTGTCTTTACGTATCAATGTTTCTGAGTTTTGGGGGTATATACCCAGTAGAGGGATTGCTGGGTCATAAGGTAGTTCCATTTTCAGTTTTTTGAGGACCCACCATACTTTCTTCCATAATGGTTGTACTACTTTACATTCCCACCAACAGTGTATGAGGGTTCCTTTTTCTCCACAGCCTCTCCAACATTTGCTATTACCTGTCTTGCTAATAATGGCTAATCGAACAGGTGTGAGGTGGTATCTCATTGCTGTTTTGATTTGCATTTCCCTAATAGCTAAAGAAGATGAGCATCTTTTCATATATCTGTTGGCCATTTGTATTTCTTCCTGGAAGAAGTGTCTGTTCATATCCTCTTCCCATTTTTTTATTGGATTGTTTGTTTGTTTGTTGTTGAGTTTTATGAGTTCTTTGTATATTTTGGATATTAGGCCCTTATCTGAGCTGTTGTTTGAAAATATCATTTCCCATTTAGTTAGCTTTCTGTTTATTTTGTTATCAGTTTCTCTTGCTGAGCAAAAACTTCTTAGTCTGATGTAGTCCCATTCATTAATTTTTGCCTTCACTTCTCTTGCCATTGGAGTCAAATTCATAAAATGCTCTTTAAAACCCAGGTCCATGAGTTGAGTACCTATGTCTTCTTCTATGTACTTAATTGTTTCAGGTCTTATGTTTAGATCTTTGATCCATTTTGAGTTAATTTTTGTACAGGGGGAGAGACTGTAGTCCAGTTTCATTCTTTTGCATGTGGCTTTCCAGTTTTCCCAACACCATTTATTGAAGAGGCTTTCTTTTCTCCATTGTGTGTTGTTCGCCCCTTTATCAAAAATTATTTGACCATATATATGTGGTTTTATTTCTGGGTTTCTATTCTGTTCCATTGGTCTGAGTGTCTATTTTTCTGCCAATACCATGCTGTTTTGATTGTCGTGGCCCTATAATAGAGTTTGAAGTCAGGTATTGTAATGCCCCCAGCTTCATTTTTTTTCTTTAGGATTGCTTTGGCTATTTGGGGTTTTTTATAGTTCCATATAAATCTGATGATTTTTTGCTCTATTTCTTTAAAAAACGTCATTGGAAGTTTGATGGGAATTGCATTAAATTTGTATATTGCTTTGGGTAATATAGCCATCTTGATTATATTTATTCTTCCTAGCCAAGAACAAGGTATATATTCTTCCATCTCATTATATCTTTTTCGATTTCCCTTAACAATGGTTTATAGTTTTCATTATATAAGTCCTTTACATTCTTTGTTATGTTTATTCCTAAGTATTTTATTATTTTTGTTGCAATCGTGAAGGGGATTATTCTTTTGAGTTCATTCTCAATTGTTTCATTGTTGGCATATAGAAAGGCTATTGACTTCTGTATGTTAACTTTGTATCCTGCGACCTTACTGTATTGACTTATTGTTTCTAGTAGTCTTTTTGTGGATTCTTTGGGGTTTTCGATGTATAGGATCATATCATCTGCAAAAAGTGATACCTTTACTTCTTCTTTTCCGATATGGATGCCTTTTATTTCTTTGTCTTGTCTGATTGCTCTGGCTAGAACCTCTAGTACCACATTAAATAAGAGTGGAGAGAGTGGACAACCCTGTCTTGTTCCTGGTTTAAGGGGGAAAGCCTTCAGTTTAGTGCCATTTAATATGATGTTAGCTGATGGTTTATCATATATGGCCTTTATCATGTTGAGATATTTTCCTTCTACACCCATTTTGATGAGAGTCTTAAACATAAAATTGTGTTGTATTTTATCGAAAGCCTTTTCTGCATCTATTGATAAGATCATGTGGTTTTTGTTCTTTGTTTTGTTGATATGGTGTATTACGTTAACCGTTTTACGTATGTTGAACCATCCTTGAGATTCTGGGATGAATCCCACTTGATCATGATGTATTATTTTTTTAATAAATTGTTGTATTCGATTTGCTAGTATTTTGTTTAGTATTTTAGCATCTGTATTCATTAGAGATATTGGTCTGTAGTTTTCTTTTTTTGTGCCATCCTTGCCTGGTTTTGGTATGAGGGTTATGTTGGCCTCATAAAATGTGTTTGGTAGTATTGCTTCTTCTTCAATTTTTTGGAAGACTTTGAGTAGAATAGGAACCAAGTCTTCTTTGAATGTTTGATAAAATTCGCTGGTATAGCCATCAGGGCCTGGACTTTTATTTTTGGGGAGGTTTTTAATGGTTTTTTCTATTTCTTCTCTACTGATAGGTCTGTTTAGGCTTTCTGCTTCTTCTTGACTCAGTCTAGGAAGGTTGTATTGTTCTAGGAATTTATCCATTTCTTCTAGGTTGTTGAATTTAGTGGCATAAAGTTTTTCATAGTATTCTACAATAATTCTTTGTATATCTACGGTGTCCGTGGTGATTTCTCCTCTTTCATTTTGGATTTTGTTTATATGAGTTCTTTCTCTTTTTTCCTTGGTAAGTATTGCCAAGGGTTTGTCAATTTTGTTGATCTTTTCAAAGAACCAGCTCCTTGTTCTATTAATTTTTTCTATACTTTTTCTGTTCTCTAATTCATTTATTTCTCCTCTGATTTTTATTATCTCCTTTCTTCGGCTCGTTTTGGGTTGTCTTTGTTCTTCTTTTCTAGTTCCTTACGGTGGGAAGTTAAGTGGTTCACTTGGGCTCTCTCTTGTTTGTTCATATATGCCTGAAGTGATATGAACTTCCCTCTTATCACTGCTTTTGCTGCATCCCATAGATTCTGATATGTCGTATTGTCATTTTCATTAGTCTGTATATATCTTTTGATCTCTGCACTTATTTCTTCTTTGACCCATTCATTTTTTAAAAGTATGTTGTTTAGTTTCCACATTTTTGTGGGATTTTTTTATTTTTTTTTTGCAGTTGAATTCTAGTTTCAAGGCTTTATGATCAGAAAATATGCTTGGTACAACTTCAATTTTTCTGAATTTGCTGATGTTGTTTTTGTGGCCCAACATATGGTCAATTCTTGAGAATGATCCATGTACACTGGAGAAAAATGTATACTCAGTCACTTTGGGATGAAATGTCCTGTAGATGTCTATCATATCCAGGTGCTCTAGTGTTTTGTTTAAGGCCACTATGTCTTTGTTGATTCTCTGTTTGGATGACTGATCTAGAGCCGTCAGCGGTGTATTGAGGTCTCCAAGTATGATTGTATTTTTGTCAGTTTTTGTTTTAAGATCAATAAGTAGCTGTCTTATATATTTTGGTGCTCCTTGGTTTGGTGCATATATATTAAGAATTGTTATGTCTTCTTGATTCAGTGTCCCCTTAGCCATTATGAAATGGCCATTTTTGTCTCTGAGTACTTTTCCTGTCTTGTAGTCAGCATTATCCGATATGAGTTTTGCTACACCTCCTTTTTTTTGGATGTTATTTGCTTGAAGTATTGTTTTCCAGCCTTTCACTTTGAATTTGTTTTTATCCTTGTTACTTAGATGAGTTTCCTGTAGGCAGCATACTGTTGGATTTTCTTTTTTAATCCATTCTGCTACTCTGTGCCTTTTTATTGGTGAGTTTAATCCGTTTACATTTAGTGTAATTATTGATACTTGTGAGTTCCCTATTGTCATTTTATATCTTGCTTTCTGTTAGTTTTGTGTCTTGTTTGATCCTTCTCTTTCGTTTTTCTATCTTTTGTTTTTATTTGGTTGTATTCCATACATCTTTCCTCTGTTGCTATCTTTTTTATCTCATGTGCTTCTGTGGTGGTTTTTTCAATGGTGGTTACCTTTGAGTAATGAAAAGGGTCCCTACCCTGTTCATTGTAGCAAACTATTTTGTCAGTACTTTTGCACTCTATCGTCCTTTGCTACTGTTAATCTCCATCTTCTCCCCCTCTTTCTTTTTGTTGTTGTCACAGTTTAAATTTGGTTTTATTGTGTTCTTCTTGGAGCTTTTACTTGTGGCTCTGTTTTTTTTTGTTCTTTGTATCTGATTGGAGAACCCCCTTTAGTAATTCCTGGAGTGGGGATTTTCTGATGATAAATTCCCTCATCTTTTCTGTATCTGTGAATGTTTTTATTTCTCCTTCATATTTGAAGGATAGCTTTGATGGGTATAGTATTCGTGGCTGAAAGTTCCTCTCTTTCAGGACTTTAAATATTGGGGTCCACTCTCTTCTAGCTTGTAGAGTTTCTGTTGAGAAATCTGATGATAATCTAATGGGCCTTCTTTTATATGTTGTATTCTTCTTTTCCCTGGCTGCCTTGAGAATTTTTTCTTTGCTGTTGGTTTGTGTCAATTTCATTATGATATGCCTTGGAGTAGGTTTGTTGGGGTTAAGAAAACTCAGAGTTCTGTTTGCTTCTTGAACTTGAGACTTTAGTTCTTTCCACAGGCTTGGGAAGTTCTCATCTATTATTTGTTTGAGTACTTTCTGCATTCCATTTTCTCTCTCTTCTCCCTCTGATATACCTATTATTCTTATGTTATTCTTTTTGATGGAGTCAGATAATTTTTGTAGGGCTATCTCATTTTTTTTAATTTTTGAGTCTCTTTCTTCTTTTCTCTGTTGTGCCTCAAGTTGCTTGTCTTCTATTTCACTAATCCTCTCTTCTATCTGACCTGTTCTATTAGCTAAGCTTGTTACTTCGTTTTTCAGCTCATGAATTGAGTTTTTCATCTCTGTTTGATTTGTTTTTATAGTTTCAATTTCCTTGGACATATATTCTTTGTGTTCATTGAGTTGTTTTCTGAGCTCCCTAAATTGCCTTTCTGTGTTTTCTTGTATATCTCGGAGCATTTTTAGGATTTTTATCTTGAATTCTTTGTCATTTAGCTCCAAGGTTTCCAATATATTAAATTTTTTCTCCATAGATTTTTCCTCATCTAGCTGTGTTACCTCTCTTTCTTTTGTATCCATGATATTCGATTTTCTCTTCCTTAATGGCATCTGAGGGTGGTATTGTTGACAGTATTAATGAGATTTAATAAAGAATAAAAAGTTATAAAAAATAAAAAAATAAAATATCAAAAAGAGTTGTTTTTTTAAAAAAAAAAATTAATAATGAAATAAAGAAAAATAAAATAAAAATTTTTAAAAAAGGAAATTATTCCCCCCCTCCTTTTTTCTTCTCCTCTCCTCTCCCCTCTTTCTTGAGAAAATCTTGTGGTGAACTGTGAATTATAACAAACAATGCCTGTGATGGAGGGCCTGAATTGAGGAAAAGTAATAAAGGGGCAAAAAAAAGAAAAAGAAAAAAAAGGGGTATGGACCCACAAAAAGCAAATAAGGAAAAAATTTGGGTCAAGAATAAAATGATTTGCTTTTAGGTGTTGGTTGTCTGAGTTATGATGAGAGGAATAAGAGGAAAACAGAAAAATGGGGGGACAAATTAAAAAATTACTGTTGTATTTAGTGGAAGAAGAACTAGATAAAATGGAGAGCCAGGGATGGGAGCACTGCTAGTGAGTTAAAAAGGTGAAGTAAAAACCCCCCAAAATGCCACAAGCATAAGTTTGAGTCCCAGATAAGATAATTTGTTTGTTATTGAGGTTTGAATGAGAGGAGATGTAAAGGAGAAAGGAAGAAACTAATATAGAGGGAGAAAAGAAAGAGAGAGAGAGAGAAAAAAAAGAGGGAACCACTAAAAGAAGAAAAAAGAAAGGAAAGAGGGGGAGAGAGAGAGAGAGAGTTAAGGGTTTTGGAGTACAACCCTCATAGAGAGAAAGGAAGAGGAGAGAAAAGATAATGGGAGATGTAACACTTTTGGGTAGTGTAGTTCAAGGAGAGGAGAGAGTAAGACCGGCAGAGAGTTAATCGGCCAAATTGGAGGAGGAAAAAAAGTATCAAGAATGAAGATAAGAGAAACAGACGAACAAATATAATAAAATGGGATAGGTTATAAAGTCTGCAGATTATTCTTGATTTTGAGAGGTTATCTTCTTGCTTTTTCTTTTCTCTCCCTCTTCCTGATCGGTGACTCTGTACCCCGGGTTCTGCCCCTTTGGCACGCTCAGGTAGAGGTTTGAAGTTGATAAGTCTCTATGGCAATGTCATGTATTGTGCTTTAGTCTCGTTGGCAGTCGAGGCTCATTAGCATTTATGGGCTCCGACAGTGAGAGAGTCCGTGTTCCTGGAGCCTTTCTCCTAGTCTTTCCTTCCTCAATTAGTAGCCTGATAATCCAGCTATGGGGTTGCTGCTGCCTCTGCCTGGATAGTAAGAGGCTCAAAGAGCTGGCAACTCCCCACTCTATTTCCACTCAGCACAGGGCTCTGGGTAAGGCTCAGTCAGTCAGAGCTGCTAGCATAGTCAGCCGGGCTTTCCACCCACTCAAAGACCTCTGGCTCTGCTACTCTGTCCGGTAACACAGGCGGGCGCCCACTTCCGGGGCGCTTGGAGGAAACTCTCACTATCTGCATGCGCAGACCAGGATATTCGGCCAGCAGTCTCACGCTCTGAGTGAAACCCCCAACCGCATGGAAAAGTTGCAGCGTTGGAATTGGCTCTCGCTCTGTCCCCGTGCGCGGCTTTTGCAAGGCGCTGGGGCGGCCCGAGATTCCGCTTTGGCCCACACAAAGGCCCCTGACTCTGCCCCTCTGTGCGATAACACGGGCACGCACTACCGAGGCACTCGGAGGAATCTCTCGCTCACTACCTGCGTGCGCAGACCAGGATCTGAAGCCGGCCGCGTTTCCCTCTGAGTGAAACCCCCACCAGCACAGAAAATTACCACCGTTGGAATTAGTTCTCGCTCCCTCCCATGCACGGCTTTCCCAGGGTGCTGGGGCTGCCCAGAGATTCTGCTTTCGGCCCACAGAAAGGCCTCTGACTCTGCCTCTCTGTGGGATAACACGGGCACCCACTCCGGGGCTTAGGAAGAAATCTCTCACCCAGTAGCTGCGCGCACCAACCAGGAGATCGGGTAAAATGGCTGCCCCGCTTGTCTTTCTTTGTTTGGGTTTGGCGCGAGTGTTAGCTTGTATTGCCCGGGTTGCCACAGGATCAGTTTTTCCTCGGCTTGGATCTCCGTGCCACAGCCTGGTTCGGCCGTTTGTGCTGCGGCCTGGATCTATTCACCCCCTTTACCCGCCTCAGTTTCTATATTCACAGTTACCAGAGAAAGCCGCCCTGTTTAGGTTAGTGAGGAAGGCGGAGCATTTCTTACTCCCTAATTCCTTCGGGGTTTGGTTATATATTTAGCCAATTTTTCACTAGACCATACCTTCGGGTGTATTGCGAAGCATCTGGAGGCTCCAAGTATAGATTTTTCTGTTTCTGGTTGAAGATCTTGTTGAGTTTTGGGGGAGATTTATTGGTATCGCTTCCTACTCCGCCATTACTCTGACGTCCTCCATCATGTGATTTCTATACTTCCTTTTGTTTATGTGTTGAATCACATTGATTGATTTGTGGATATTGTACCAGCTTTGTCTCCCTAGAAAAAAACCCACCTGATCATGATGTATGATTTTTTCATGTATTGTTGGATCTGGTTTGCTAATATTTTGTTGAGAATTTTAGCATCTAAATTCATCACGGATATTGGTCTATAGTTTTCTTTCTTTGTAGTGTCTTTGCCTGGTTTTGGAATCAGTATTATGCTCGCCTCATTAAAGGAGTTTGGAAGTCTTTCCTCTTCTTGAATTTTTTGAAATAGCTTGAGAAAAAAGGGAGTTAGTTTTTTTTAATATTTGGTAAAATTCGCCTGTGAAGACATATGGCCCAGGACTTTTGTTTGTTGGGATTTTTTGATAACTGTTTCAAACTCATTTGATGAAATGGTCTGTTTAAGTTTTCTGATTCTTCTGTATTGATTTTTGAAAGATTATATGTTTTGAGGAATTTATTCATTTTGCCTAGGTTGTCTAATTTTATGGCATACAGTTCTTCATAGTATTTTCTTACAACTCTTTGTATTTCTGTTGTAGCAGTTGTTACTTCTTTCTCGTTTCTAATTTTATTTATTTAAGTCTTCTCTCTTTTTTTCTTGGTGAGTCTGGTTAAAGGTTCATCAATTTTGTTTACCTTTTCAGAGGACCAGCTCTTGGTTTCATTGATCCTCTGTATTGTTTTTTTAGTCTCTATGTCATTTATTTCTGCTCTGATCTTTATTATTTCCTTCCTTCTACTTCTTCTGGGTTTTACTTGATGTTCTTTTTCTAGTTCTTTTAGATGCAGGGTTGTTTATTTGGGCTTTTTCTAGCTTCTAAAGGTATGCTAGTACTGTTATGAACTTCCCTCTCAGGACTGTTTTTGCTGTGTCCTATAAATTATGAGTTGTATGTTCATTTTCATTTGTTTCAAGAAAATTTTTGATTTCTTCCTTGATCTCATTGTTAACCCATTTGTTATTTAATAACATGCTATTTAGTTTGCAAGTGTGTGAGTGTTTTTCAGTTTTTTTATTGTAGTTGACTTTTAGTTTCAAGCCATTGTTATCCGAGAAGATGCTTCATATGATTTCAATCTTCTTAAATTTGTTGAGGCTTTTTTGTGCCCTAGCATGTGTTATCCTAGAGAATGTACCATGAGCACTTGAAAAGAATGTATATTCTGTTGCTTTAGGATTAAAGGTTCTGAAAATATCTATTAAATTTGGTTGATCGAGTGTGTCCTTTAAGTCTGCTGTTTCTTTTTATATTTTTTTCTTGAGGATCTATTCAGTGATGTTAGTGGGGTATTAAAATCTCCTACTATTATAGTATTGCTATTGATCTTCCCTTTAAGTCCATCAAAATCTGCTTTATATATTTAGGTGCTTTTATATTAGGTGCATAGGTAATTATAATGGTTATATCTTCATTTTGGATTGCTCCCTTTATCATTATGTGATGACCTTCTTTACCTCTTACTATAGTCTTTGTTTTAAAGTCTATTTTTCAGATATAAGTATTGCTACCCTATCTATTTTTTTATTTCCATTTGCATGAAATATTTTTTTCCATCCCTTTACTTTTAGTCTATGTGTATCTTTTGTTCTGAGGTGGGTCTCTTGTAGACAGCATATGTATGGATCCTGTTTTCTTATCCCTGCAGCTACCCAATGTCTTTTGATTGGAGCATTTAATCCATTTACATTTAAGGTTATTATTGATATGTAGTTTTTTATTGACATTTTATTATTTAAATCTACATTTCTTTTTTACTAGATTCCCCCCCCCCTTGTTCTGTTTACATCAGGCCTCTTAACATTTCTTGTAGCATTGGTTTGGTTGTAATGAATTGCTTGAGTTTTTTGAGTGTTTTTTGTTTTTTTGTTTATCTGGGAAACTTTTTATTTCTCCTTCAATTTTAAATGATAGCCTTACTGGATAGAGAAGTCTTGGTTGTAAACTCTTGTTTTGCAGTACTTTGAATATTTCTTGCCATTTCCTTCTGGCCTCTAAGGTGTCTTTTGAAAGGTCAGATGTCATCCTTATGGGGGCTCCTTTGTAGGTAATAGACTGCTTTTCTCTTACAGCTTTTAGTGTTCTTTCTTTATCTTTTAACTTTTGTACTTTAATTATGATGTGTCTTGGTGTTGGCCTTTTTGGGTTCATCCTTAATGGGACTCTCTGTGTTCTTGAACTTGTGACTTTTTCCTTCATCAATTTAGGGAAGTGTTCAGCTATGATTTCTTCAATCAGATTCTCTATCGCTTGTTCTTTCTCTTCTCCTTCAGGAACCCTATGATGTGAATGTTATTTTTCTTCATGTTGTCACAGAGCTCTCTTAGAGTTTCCTCAGACTTTTTGAGCCTCTCTTCATTTTCTGCTCTGTTTCCATGCTTTTGTTTATATTGTTCTATAAATCGCTGATTTGATCCTCAGCTTCATTCATCCTGCTTTTAATTTCTTGCAGGGTGGTCTTCATTTCTGATATTGTATTTGTCATTTCTGACTGTTTTTTTCATTATTTCAATGTCTTTTTTTATACTTGCTATCTCTTTATTTAGGTGCTCATTATGTCTATTCATTGTACTCTAAGATCTTGGAGCATCCTAACAATCATTATTTTAAACTCTGCATCTGATAATTTGGTTATTTTCATCTTATTCAAATCTTTTATTGGGGATTTCTCTTGTTGATTAATTTCTGTCACATTTCTCTGCCTTCCCATTTTGTCTGTTGAAAGAAGGGTGTGGCCACAGGAGTCCGATTGGTGTGTCCTCTGTGTCCCCTAGGTGTGGTTTGTAGCAGGCTTTCCATACCCTCTGCTGCTGCCTCAGGCTTTCAGGCATGGGCATTGCCAGTGCTGGCCTGCTTTGGTGGTCGCTACAGTTTCTGCCTCACCTCTGTGGGCGGGACTGTGTTCCCATGCTTAGGCTGCAAACCTTGGTCAGCGGGGCCTCTGCACCTTCCCCGAGGGTGAGACTGTGCTTGTCTGCCTGAACTACAAGCTCTGGCCGGTCCCCAGCCTTCACCCTGCCCCTGTGGGTAGGATTAAGTTCATGAAAATACATTATGCTTTGTGGAGCTGAAGGACAGCTATTATAAGATTGTATTGTTGGCTAAGCATATTGAAAAAGGGAAAGGGCCTGGTCTGTGGTGGTGCAGTGGATAGAACAGTTGACCTGAAAACTGTTCAAAACCCTGAGCTTCAAAACCCTGAGCTTGTCTGGTCAAGGCACATAGGGAAAACAACTACACGAATTGATGCTTCCTGTTTCCCCTGCCTTTCTCTTTTTGTCTCTCCTCTCTCTAAAGTCAATAAATATATAAAAGGGGGAAGGCAGTGGAGAAAGGTTCAGAAAATACACCTGTTGGATAGCCTGGAATCTTGATCCTTAAATATCACTAAAGGATTTTCTCTGTAAACATGTATCAGTACCTGAAAGACCCTGTCGTAACTCACAGTGCTAAATACGGATATAGAACCAGAATGACGCATTACTGTTCATGAGGGCTGGGTTGTGAATGGCAGGCCAAGGGTCACAGAAGTAGCGAAGTTTGCCTCTGGCCTTTATGAAAGGCATCCTAGAAAGCAAGTCCTGAGGGTCAGCAGTCGTGTGAGATAAAGGAAGGAAGATTCCATCTCTCTCGTTCCCCTTCTCACTGACTTGCCTTAGATCAGTCCCCGTGCTCATGTTGCCTCCCGTGGGAATTGCTTATTCACATTCTGCCCCATTTCCTTGCCTCTGTGTTCTACATGCCCAGTACCACTCCATTTAATGAGCTTTCTAAAATGGAACAAAGCTTCTGTCATTCCCTACTTAAACCCTTCAGTGTCTCGGAGGCAATATTCTTCCTCAGAGTAATATCCCACTGCTTATCACCGCGTACAAGGAAAAACCATGACAGTCTGGCCTAATCTCCCCCCCCCCCCCCTCACTCACTTCTGTCAGCCTCTCATTCCTCCTTGAGCTTCCTGGAATGCATCTCTCTTGATCACCTGTGTTCTTTGCATCCCATACCCTCCCAGTTCTCGTACGTGCGACCCCTCAGGTCGTCTTCATCAGGCTAAATCAGACTTTCACACCCTGCTTAGTTAGGTGTTTCCTCCTTCTGAGGAAAACACCCTGATCCCCATCAGGCTGCTCAGATGGGTCAAGTACCAGGCCAGCTGCTGGATGTCAGGGGGTGCTTTTTTTTTTCTTGAGGCCGGGAGAGAATGTTAATGGGCAATCATTTACTTTTGGATTGGGCTTTATGAGGACTTTGGAATCATAGGGAAAGTCGGTTGGCTGCAGGCTCTGTATGAACTTAGTCTTAAGGCTAGCACCACATATAGGCTCAGTCAGTGACAAAGGGGAGGGTTCTTTCTGGAGCAAATTTTTAATCAAGGTCAGACAGTATGAAATAAAAAGCCCAAGTAGATCAGTGTGATGATATTGTGTCTAATTTCATTCTTGAAACTTGCCAGTGCTTTCTGATTTTTACAGTGAACTTCTGTTGTTTGGGTTATAAAAGATTAACATGAAGCCCTGGCCAGCTAGCTCAGCGGTAGAGCTTCATCCCGGCATGTGGAAGTCCCAGATTTGATTCCCGGCCAGGGCACACAGGAGAACTGCCCATCTGCTTCTCCACCCTTCCCCCTCTCCTTTCTCTCTAGCTCTCTCTTCCCCTCCTGCAGCCAAGACTCCAATGGAGCAAATTTGGCCCAGATGCTGAGGATGGCTCCATGGCCTCTCCCTGAGGTGCTGGAATAGCTCCGGTTGCAGCAGAGCAATGCCCCAGATGGGTTGAGCATTGCCCCCTGGTGGGCATGCCGGGTGGATCCTGGTCAGGCGCATGCAGAAGTCTATTTCTCTGCCTCCCTGCTTCTCACTTCAGAAAAATATATAAAAAGAAATAAAAGATTAACATGAGTTTCCCCTAAAATACCATAGGGTTGTACTTAAGAAAAAGGGACAAGTCTGCTGAGGCAGATGGAATAAATCACTTCTAAGAACTGAAGGAAAATTTTCAGTTACTATTTCCCTGGCTCCTCCTGTGTGAGGACTTTCCTGACTCTCTTAATGAGATTGATTTCTATTGTATCATAATTATTTGTTTAAATACTCATATCCCCAAATGGAAGCTTCTTGAAGGCAGGAATTATGACTTAATTACTTGTTTTCCTTAACATCCAGCAATGCTTGGCATAATGCACTCTTATAATTGTTGACTTAAGCTTTAAACATTTTAGTATTTTTTATTGATTTTTTTGTTTTAGAGAGAGAGTGAGAGAAAAACATTGATTTGTTGTTCCACTTATTTATGCATTCATTGGTTGACTCTTCTGTGTGCCTTGACCAGGATTAAACCTATAACCTTGGTGTATGGGACAACACTCTAACCAACTAAGCTACCTGTCCAGCTACTATTGAAAAATCCCTGCCCTTCCTAAGAAAGTCTTCTCTAACCCTGAACTTTGCCATGGAATATCGTGAGGCAGTATGGCTATAACCAAAGCAGTGTTCTTAACACTAACCTCAGGTGGAAAAATACATGAACCATCAATTTAAGAAATCTGAAAATTGTTTACTATCTAAGCACTAATGAATCCCCTCAGTGCTCCTGCAATATAAGCCAGGTTCGGGGATTTTAGGTCTTCACCTTTAATTCTGAGGTCCTAAGTGACTGTAAACACATCTCCACCTGAGTTCTGCTGACATGTCTCAGTAAAGAGGACAAAGCAGGACATTCTGCTCTCCAGTCTGGATGGGTGTGGGGAGCTGCTAGATTGTATACTCCTAATTATTTTGAGAGTGGAAGGTGCTTAGGTTTATTCACCAGCTATAGAAAGTAAAGAAGTGAATTTATTTAACATTCAGTACTTTACAAGGATTATTGAATGCCTGGTGCAGCCCAGGCACTGTTCTAGGCTAGATCTTGGGATACATGCATGAACAGAGAGAAGATCCTTGCTCTATTGGGGCCTCCATTCCAATGGAGAGGAGACGATGAATATGAGACATAATAAGTGATGAAATGTGATACCATGAAGGAGGTGGCTAATGCTATGGGAAAAATAAAAACTAAACGGGATGACTGCATGGTTGGGGGAAGAGGCAGAGTACAATTTTAAATAAGGCAGCAAGTCAAGCAAGTTTCACTGAGGTGATATCACAACAAAGAACAGGAAGGAGGTAAGGGAGCTGGCCATGTCACTATCTGTGGGATTGTCCAGAATATCACTCAGTGATTTTGAAGGCAAATGTGTAGTGTTTTATGAACACTATTGGAGGTGATCAAAGCAAAGGATAGCAGCAGTATCAGAATAGACTAAAAACTTGAATGGAACTAGAGAACAGTCTTATGCAGGAATAATTGAACAATCTAGAGAGAGCTAGGGACCCAATCCATATTCCTCAGAATCACGTAAAAGGAGTCCCGTTGAAAATGTTTGTTCTCTACAGGGTACGACAGAAGTAGGTTTACAGTTGTACATATTGAAAATAAAGCAATAATTAATAAATAATAATAATGTTTTTGCTTCACCCTGTATTGTCTGAGGATAAGGAATAGTATTTGAATTTATGCTCTGATCTTAGAACCATAGATTCCTTGTCTGTAGACTAGTGATGAAGCCAATAAAGTTAACTTGACAAAATATGCACTTCTCATAAGTGGCCAGATTAGAACCCAAATGTCTGGACTCACAGCCTGATTTTGGTTCCATTAGATACCAAGTAGATTCTTAAATTAAAAAATAAATAAATAGTAAAATTCTCAGAAACCACAACCTCAATAAACAAGGTCATCACTACTGCCTTAATCCGTGGACTGCCTGGAAGACAAGACACTTTTTAGAGCCCTTGTGCAACACAAGTCACAAGTGCACAGCTGACACGAGAGTATCAGCACAGCTGCTGGTGGTCCCCCTGAGCACAGACCATGGCAGAGGCTGGGGCAGGGAGAATGACGGCGTGAAGGTCTATTCCCTGGCCTGAGAGCCTCTGAGCATACCCTCTTCAAACACGCACATTGATTATTTAGCAAGGCCAGATGGCAGGCTTACCAGCAGCCAGCAGCCGTGCCCCACAGTGCCCCCAAAGAGCACATGCCGTTTATAAGCCATGCTGGACTTCTCTGTTGTTGGGATGATGGACGTGGATATAACCAGAGGCCAGTGTTTTATGTCAGGAGGAAAGGGGTCAGGCTTCCAGCTGGAGCAGGACTGCGTTCTTGCCGGGTTCAGCAGTGTTGCTGCTGCTCAGCACCTCGGGACGCGGTGGTGGGAAGTGGCTGTGTTCTCGCAGGGCCTTGGATCACAGCGGGCGGCAGTGTGTTTCTGTCATGCGGAAAGTCTCCGGCATTCAATCCTTCTGTAAGAAGAATTGGTGAAAATTTATTTAAACTGTGCGATGGATGAACATCAGAGGTTCAGGAAGCAAGCCCATAAAGTGACTGAGGTGTTTACCCGACCTCGATATTGATATTTTTCAGCAAAATACCTTTTAATGTGAGATGATAGATATGTTAATCAGCTTGGTAGTGTAGATTATTTCACAGTATGGACAGACATCAAAACATCAAGTTGTATACCTTAAATATATAACATTATTTGTCAATTATACCTCCATAAAGCTGGGGTGGGGGAAATTGGTTTTATACCCAAATACTATGTGATTGGTAGATTAGATGTACCAGAAGCTTCCCTCAGCGATCCTTGGTTACTCCATAGCTCATCTGACTAAATGTCTTTCCAGTACCCTAAATGCAATTTTTTCATTAATTCAGACTAAACGTGTCAGAATTGACAAATAGTCAGAACTGGGTTTTACCGCATTTACTTTAATGGTTGAAGTGAAAAATAATGAATGATACATTTCACTTGAATTTGGCCCAACATTACAACTTTTGCTGGCCAAAGACACCTGTCTTCCTCATGGCTGTTTTGTAGCTTACATTCAGTTTAGCAATTAGCCACTGGTCCTGACAGCCCTGAGAGGTGTAGTTTACAAACGAAGGAGCTGAATTATGAGGCTCAGCTAAAACCTTCCAGGAACCCTCAATCTAACTTCAGGGTCTTACAGACTACCCCAGAGGGGAAGGAATTGAAGCCCTCCTGGGCAGTGGTGGGCAGAAAGTATCCCGAAGTAATTCTTACAATAGACAAGATTAAGGAGGATGACAAAGAGGCAACTCCCCAGGGCCACAATAAAATATCTTGCTCCTGGCTCCAAGTGGGTGTGACTACTTTTTTAATTTTCTAAGGAATGGTGTTTTGGACTGGTTCTGTTTTCCCCAAGATGATTGACCATTGATTTAAACAGCCTTATTTTCAGTTTTCAGGGCTATATACATTTCCGTTTGACAGCTTAATCTAGTCCAAAGTCAAAACATCAAGATTTACGCCTGATAAGAATTTGACATTGAGTTCTTTTGGATGTATATAGAAGTTCGCTTTCTATTCAAGTTGCTGGATTCCCCTGTATTTTGAAGGACAAAGCCTAAGATTGGATCTTTATAATTACATGGGGGAACAACAGCAAAGCTGTGGTTAAACGCATTAAATTACCATTTATTTGGCTTATGAAATAGTATTTCATGCAACCTCTTAATTCATCCTTATTTTTATACTTGAAAATTCAGTTGTTTAGTGTAATAATTAGTACAGATTTTTCACACTCATGTTAAGGGTTGCAATTCATTGATATTAATAAACACACATTGTGCTTTGTCCCCAGGGGCACATGTAGACACTGTACCAAATGCATGAGAATTGTGTGGCAAATAAGGCAATTTCACATCCTTTACTTATTAGCTTATAGTATAGATATTCTAACCCAACCTAAGAGAAAGACCAAATCACATTAAAGAAAATTAAAAACTCAGCAGACTGGCAGTCCTGCCATCTCCTCTGAGGACTTGCTCTACAGCTCCTGGTGTCTTTCCCAAACCATCAGCTCCTCCCTCTCACATCCGCTCTCAGAGTCCGCAGTGCAGCATCGTTAAGAGCAGGGGTCCCCAAACTACGGCCTGTGGGCCACATGCGGCCCCCTGAGGCCGTTTATCCGGCCCCCGCCGCACTTCCGGAAGGGGCACCTCTTTCATTGGTGGTCAGTGAGAGGAGCATAGTTCCCATTGATATACTGGTCAGTTTGTTGATTTAAATTTACTTGTTCTTTATTTTAAATATTGTATTTGTTCCCATTTTGGTTTTTTTACTTTAAAATAAGATATGTGCAGTGTGCATAGGGATTTGTTCATGTTTTTTTTTTTTATAGTCTGGCCCTCCAACGGTCTGAGGGGCAGTGAACTGGCCCCCTGTGTAAAAAGTTTGGGGACCCCTGTCCTAGAGTGTGGCACACTATTCTGTGCCCAGAAGGAACATGGTAAAGTTGTGAGGATTAAATGCAATAATGATGTGCATGCGATATCGGCTAGCATCCCTATAAATGTTAGCTATCATTGTTATTATTAGGCACTTATATTTGGATGTCATTTAGGCACCTTGAGTTCAATATATTTAAAACTGAACTTGATTTTTCCCCAAATATGGACCTTTTTCCTGGAGTTCTGGTTAGTGACTTAATTAACTCAGTCACTAAATGGAGACCTAGATAAACATTACTTTCCTCATTTCTTCATCTATGTCTATACCAAATATGTCTAAGACCAATTTATTTTATATTCTTAACATCTCTTAAGCCACCACTGTTCTTTCCACACCAACAACCGTTTCTTTGTTTTGGGTCTTCCACACATCTATCAAAGTGGTTTTTTGTTTGTTTTGTTGTGGGGTTTTTTATTTAGTTTTTAATTTATTGTGTTGACATGGTTTTAAGTGTCCCACTCAATGTAACACCCCTACACCCCTCATCGTGCCCACCCCTGCCCCCACACAAACCTCATTGTTTAGCTGCCAGCCTCAAACCCTCTACCTGCCTTCATATGACCCATTTAGCCTGGGACAAATGGCCCCCCGTGACCTGGTGCTGCCTTTCCCTCTAACCTCATCACTGCATTAGGCTCTCTCCACACTGTCCACCCTCACCTAACACCAAACCCTCTTCTTCAGCTATAATAAGCACTGGTTTCATCAGACATGCATTCCTGTCCTGTCTCTGTAGCTTATATTTGCCAATTCCCTTCCCTGGAATATCCTCCCCATTTTCTCCCCCTGTGTCTTACCCATGAAATTGCACTTGTTCCTAAAGATCCAGCTCAAGTCTCTCTTCTGTCATCTTTATTTTTATGACTATTCCACCATATACTTACTAATTGAATTTAGTTCACCATATTGCATTCCACATGCATTTCCTACTGCACTCTGAACCCCTTGATCAAGCAGAGATGGTGTCATTCTTATATTTCTAGAGCCAGGCACAGTGCCTGGCACACAAATATTAGTTGCGGGAATGAGTGAACTACATACAGCAGGCATACCTTTCCAAAATTGTCAAATTACTATTACTTCTTTAACTGCAGGCCACCCTGCGCCCCCAGAACTGTTTTTACAGTTGCACTCAGGCATTATGCACTTTTTCCCTATGCATTGATGGACTTCATTAGGAATAGCTCTACAAAATCACAGCTGAATAGATGTTATTTCAAATAATGTTTATTGCATTGCTCAGTCTCCCTTTTCTAAGCAACCACAGGGGAAAGTTTTCTCAAATCCCTGTACCTTAAATAGCCGCCATACTCCTGAGCACTGTGTGTTATTTCATGGTGTGAACTCTGATTTCTGTAACTTTATAGCTTTAGAACCAAACTTAAGATGTTACCACATTCATGTTGCATATGTATCTCAACCAGGTGCATTATTCTCTTGTTCAGTTTTCTGCAGTTTTTTGTAAGCTGCCTCATATCTGTTTTAGAACAAGACAAGTTGTATGTTCATTCTTAGGTACATAACAGAAAGCAAAAAGTAAGGTAAAATGCAGATGATAACATGTGTACCAGTGACTAAGAGAAGAGGGAACAGAGGAGAACATTACAATTTTCTAACAGCAATGGTTTTAGCAATAATGTCTTGCTGAGGTTACTAGTACCAGTCAACTAACATTGAGGAGTTATGTACTAAACATTGTGCTAGGCACTGGGGTACAGAGATACGCAATAGGATCTCACTGTCTATCCAGCTCTGATTTCCACTGTGGCCTCTAGGGTTGTGACTGAGATAAAGGATGTCATTACCCAAAAGGACCTCTTCCCCAGTCAACAGGAAGTTAACTTTTTAAAGTATAGAGTAAGCTTCCATGACAAATGCCTCAAACTATAGGTGGCTTAAATAGCTAGAAGTATATTTCTCAGACATAACCCATTCTGGAGGTAGTTGGTCCAGGGCTGGTGGCGTGGCTGTGCTGTGTAGAACATGTAATCATGTAGCTTCCACGTCCAGGGGACCGATGGCTGCTCCAGCTCACGTGTTCTAGCAGCAGGAAGGGTGAAGGGCCAGGAACGCATGCCCATTTATCTAGAGGACATGACCCAGTCCTGAAAGTGACCCAGGTCACTTCTCCTCACCTTCCTATAGACAGAACTTAATTCCTTTGCCCACAGGAAGCTTCAGGGGACACTGAGACAAATTCTTCTAACTAGGGACCCCAGTCCAGTTAAAATGAAGATGGTAAAATAGGTATTGGTAGGCCTACAGCAAATTTCTGCCAACATTAGCAACATTAGCATTAGGTTTCTTCTTGTTACTGTTCTTAGTATTAGTATTGTTGTTGTTACTATTCAATGATGATAATCCTACTTTTCCTTCCTATCTCTGAATGTTTCTTAAAAACCACGTATATACACTCAGACTGGGGGTCCACTGATCCTTGCCACTCCTCTCCTCTGCTTCCTCTGTGAATTTCATCTCTTCAAGTTCTCAAAGGTCTAAGACTTTTAAAAAATTGCTACACAGTAATTAATATATATATATACATATATATCTTAGAATATTTAATGTAGGACTAATCATTGCCACCCTCAAGAGGAACTGGACGCTGCCTCTTGGGTTTAGGTGCTCCTGCACGGATCCATGCCTGGCCCTGAGGTGTACACTTTGTCGCTGCCTCATCCGACCAGTCCCAGGGGTGTGCCCCGTTCAGCCTTGGCACTCCAGGTGTCCTTCCTCTTCTGTTGGCAGGGTAGCCACGTTGCACAGGCGGGCTTCTGAAGGTGGTGGCCTATGGCCCCACGGCCGCACTGCGCATGTGTCTTGTTGCAGCGCTTTCTGAGCAGTGATGTTCCCTTGTCATCTCGTTTCTGCCGCCAAGACCAAAGAGCCACAGTAATGTTTTAAAAATAATAATTATCAGCAATTCAGATGGTAGTTTTGAGTTTTAATTTTTCACTTAGAAATTTTATTTATACCGTAGGCAAAGTTGTGAAATATGTGTGGATAGCTCCCCAGAAAAGGTTAGGGCATGAGCATAGGCGGAAAAGACTCCTAAGTTTTAGTGTTTAAGGTCTTATCATTGACAGCTGATAGTAGAATAAATCTTGCCTGAAAGAGTTCTCTGTTTCCCATTTGTAGGTTATAAAGATACATTTTAGTTTGGCTCCTATTTCATTTATTTTATAATGTGAGAGATGATAAGTTGTTATGAGACACAAATCAAATTGAGATGGGAAATAGAGGAGGAAGGGAAGAGGGAAAATACTTTCGAATATTGCTGGTTCAGTGTATAATTTAGCTGTCTTGAAATATTAAGTAATCTTTTAAACTGATCATAAGGATATTCCTGAACACAGGGAGAACTATTTTCACTCTAAATTTATAACATTTTTAGAAGCTTAATTATCATACTTGAAGGTCAAATGGTGCTTTATTGCAATAAAATACAAAAAGTAATAAAGAAATTATTCCTGGGGAGATGAAAATCTAGGTTCATAGCTCATTAAATGGTAACTTCCCGGGCCATGTCTAATTTGTCATATTTAGCTTTGGAAGTTTTACACATTTGAATTTCAAATTAGATGGAGAGATACCTGAGGCAAAACTACTGAGGGCCTTTGAATTCTAAAACGATTCAGGAGATGTAGTTCGCAGAACACAATACCTGCATTTGTAAGAAGTGCCTGCCATGTATATATATGCTGCTTGTCTAACTCAAAGTCTTCTCTTTTTTTATTTTAGGTAATAAATAATATTAACACAGAGCTTATTAACCACTTCCTCAATTTGTTTTTTAAGCATCCTTTTTTTTTTTGCCCAGCATATTGAACTCTCTGTCCTTTGTTCTGAATAATAGGTTGGACTAAATATATTTTGGGGTTCCATAATTTCTTAAAAGTTTCCTTCCAAAATAAGTCAGTTCAAACAAAACACTTTTGTCAAAAGAACAACCTTTAGGGGAATTAAACACAGCCTCTTTCTTTCTAATGTAACTGCATGAGATGCTGGTGAGCTCAGCTTCTGAAAGAGCGTAGGCACAGAAATGCTTTTTTAAAAAATGAAGCTTTACTTTCAGCATATAATGTGTCTCTTGGACAAACTGGTGACAGGAAGAATTTTCTGCTTCAATTTAGTATTGAGAAACAATATAATGATCCATGTTTACGGTAGTTACTAAAAACACCCCCAAATTTAAGCTTTTAGAATGTAATTAAGAAAAGCATGACTCCAAATAAAATCATAGAAGATGATATGGGATTGAGGTGTTTGCTTCCTTGTTCAGAATGCATATTTGTGAGTGACTTTAACACTCTTAAGAACATTTATTACCTATCTGGTATAAAAAGAGTGTATTACACTTAAAACTTTAAAAGTTTCCCATCTTTTATTGGTTACCTGTTCTCAAGAGATATTTGACTTGTGAAATTATATAGAGTCTCATTTATTGATACTTTTCTGGTACAGTATCAATGGTACACTACCAATTTTGCTGATAATTTTATTTTATTTTTTTTAATTTTTTATTTATTCATTTTTTAGAGAGGAGAGGGAGAGAGAGAGAGAGGAGAGACAGAGAGAGAGAAGGGGGGAGGAGCTGGAAGCATCAACTCTCATATGTACCTTGACCAGGCAAGCCCAGGGTTTCGAACCGGTGACCTCAGCATTTCCAGGTCGACGCTTTATCCACTGTGCCACCACAAGTCAGGCTTTGCTGATAATTTTAAAGTTTTAAAGGTCTTTGGCTTTTTTGACTAAAAACATGTCAAAGTGTGCCAGGTCTTTGTTCTTTATCCTTTGCTGAAAATGGATTTTTTAAAAAATATGGAGGCTTGTCCTGGCCAGTTGGTTCATTGGTAGAGCGTTGGCCTGATATGTGGAAGTTTCAGGTTCGATTCTCGGCCAGGGCACACAGGAGAAGCGTCCATCTGCTTCTCCACCCCTCCCCCTCTCCTTCCTCTCTGTCTCTCTCTTCCCCTCCCGCAGCCGAGGCTCCATTGGCACAAAGTTGGCCCAGGCACTGAAGATGGCTCTGTGGCCTCTGCCTCAGGTGCTAGAATGACTCCAGTTGCAACAGAGCACCGCCCAGATGGGCAGAGCATCGCCCCCAGTAGGCTTGCTGGGTGGATCCCGGTCGGGCACATGCGGGTGTGTTTCTCTGCCTCCCTGCTTTTCAATTCAGAAAAACACAAAATATATGTAAAATTATATACATAATATAATTAAAATTATATATATTATATATTTTATATATATTATAATACATATTTTATATATTATATATATAGAGAGAGAGGCTTTAGTGAGATTCTGTCATGATTCTTATATCCTGTTGCCTTGCTTTTACTTTTTTATTTATTTATTTATTTATTTATTTATTTATTTATTATTTTTTTTTTTTTCATTTTTCTGAAGCTGGAAACAGGGAGAGACAGTCAGACAGACTCCCGCATGCGCCCGACCGGGATCCACCCGGCACGCCCACCAGGGGGCGACGCTCTGCCCACCAGGGGGCGATGTTCTGCCCATCCTGGGCGTCGCCATGTTGCGACCAGAGCCACTCTAGCGCCTGAGGCAGAAGCCAAGGAGCCATCCCCAGCGCCTGGGCCATCTTTGCTCCAATGGAGCCTTGGCTGCGGGAGGGGAAGAGAGAGACAGAGAGGAAAGTGCGGCGGAGGGTGGAGAAGCAAATGGGCGCTTCTCCTGTGTGCCCTGGCCGGGAATCGAACCCGGGTCCTCCGCACGCTAGGCCGACGCTCTACCGCTGAGCCAACCGGCCAGGGCATTTTTACTTTTTTAAAGTAAAATCTCCATTTTAACTTGCCTGTTTAGTGTTTTATGTTTTATTTGTGGTTTTGATGAAGTTGATTCCTTTTGATGACATTTGGCATACTACTTAAGTTATCAAGATATAATGCAGCCTATAGTAGTGCAGTGGATAGAGCGTTGACCTGGATTGCTGAGGTCACCGATTGAAGCCCTTGGCTTGCCTGGTCGAGGAACATATGGGAATTGATGCTTCTTGCTCCTCCCCCCTTCTCTCTCCTCTCTCTCTCTCTCTCTCTCTCTCTCGCTCTCTCTTCTCTAAAATGAATAAATAAAATTAAAAAAGAGATATAATGAAAGTTCTATTTCCAGTTCAGTCAAGTTACTTGAACCTGATCAAGCTTTACAAAGGACATAGTTTCTGTGGACCTCGATGATATTAAGTTTGTGAGTGAAGGTTACAGGGATGTGTGCTTACTTTGAGCGCAATCCTAGAGTTCATAAAAATGTGAACTCATTAACCCCTTATGTGTTCTGTTAATACTGGTAGTGATGTTGACATTTTGCTTAGGATTAGGGACAAATTAATAGATCTTCAGAATTTTAAGTTGGGTTTATTTATCATCGCCAGTGTTCTGGATATCTTTGGAGTGATTCTTGAAATCTAACTGCAAAATATAGTATATCATGATCATTGTACTTTAATTCAAAAGCACCATTGAATGTTTGGCCTCTATCCAATGCATTGTTTATAAGAGTTCAAAACTTATTGGTAGAAACTTTTATTAAGCTGAACTGTCTCAACATTTATGGGAAGATAAATGATTTAATAGGTAATCAAGTATTTGTATAAACCCAAGTGAACCGGTATTCTTCTCAGAGTTAATTTTTTCCATAGTGCAGGTTGTATATTTATTCATTTTGGTAAATCTAGGAATATCCAAATTTTTGAACAGTTCTGTGTTAAAGTCAGAGGAGTTCCCTACAGTTCTTTCCAGCTTTTATTTAGAGTCTCATGGGTCTCACCAGTGAAGCTAAATAAGGGCAATTAAATTAAACCTCTCACAGTGATCTCTCTCAGAGAACCACTCCAGGCTTTCTCTTCCCTCTCTCCCACTCAGTCCACTCTGACAGCCAGCAGGTCTCCGCCCACAGTGCATCCTCTGGGCATAGTCGTGGTCACACCTCTGACCTGGTCCTTTTATCATGATGAAGAGACGCCTGGAAGAAAGTGAGATATCTTTTACATTTCTGTTAAAGGTGTGTTCTTCCAGTTTTCTTCAAAGCCAAAGCCTACTTCTTTAAGAACAGTTTTGTTCTCTCTCATTCTTAGAGACAAAACTTCCCAGTGTAAGCCATTTGGCCAAGTTATGTGGTAGCTATGGTTGGTTTATGCAATTTCAGATTTGAAGAAGCTGAGAAGTTGGACTTAGGTGGATAGTAGGGTGGGGGATGTTTTTAAAGAGGCGGAGAATCAGCAACAGATCAGCAAAAAGTTGTAATAACAGTCAGTTGATAGCTGGTGCAGGAGGGACCCGCAGCCACTCTCCCGAAAGGGCTGTTCCTTCCCTGTCCCAGCCAGTCCGCGCCTCCCATGCTGAACCCAGAAGAGAAAAGAGCCAAGCTTGCAGAGGCTGCAGAGAGAGGCCGGAAGGAGGCTGGCTGCCTCTCGGGGGATTTTGGATATTCAGTCTGTGGAAGAAAGGAGAAAGAAAAGGGAACAAATAGAAAAACAAATTGCTGCATCTGGGCCCCCACCAAAAGATGGACTCAGATGGACAGTGCCGTAAAGGATAGTATGAGTGACAGTTACTGCCAGTAACTAATATCTGCGATCAAGTGGACATCCTCAACTTAATTTCTTCTCTTTGGATAAATGAAAATTCAGACTGTCATTTTAGTGTGTTTACATGCAGTGCTTTTTCAGTATTGCTTTTGATTTCCAGACTTAGAAAATGGCCAGACCTTTCATTGAATACTTATTTTCCTCTAGTTTCTCTTTTGCAGGTAGTAGGTAATTAGCCATTTTTTAGTAGTTAAATGTAAATAGTGACTATATATACATAGCATGTAAGGATTCTTTATACATCTCAAATATTAAAATTTGCAATAAAAAACAACATTCAAGAGATCTAGAAAGATGAGTCAGAACTAGTTCAACAGCAAAAGCGAGGAAAGGTACACTTAGAGGATGCCAGTGGGTTGCTTGCAAGGTTGACAAATCAGGACCTCTCTGAAGTATGCATTTTATATTTAACAAAGGAAAAGACCTTTTCTTCCAATTTTACATTATTCAAGAATTTAGTAACTCGCCCATGTCAGTAGTGTGAGGCAAAGCAAGTACTATCCAAGCGGGAGTGTAATGAATGACACTGAACTACATTATAGTCCTTCAGGCTTTTTATTCTAATTTTGCTGCATGTATTTACCCTGATAAATGTGAAAAAGATGGTGAACTTCCTTTAGCTTAGAAAATTTGTTTTACTACATAGAAGTAGATTGATATAGCCACTTGGTGAGAGGTGATTACAACTAGCTTTCCAAGTCTGGTACTTTACTAGATTTTGGACCATATTTATACCATACATTTGTAAATATTGTTCAAGGAAATTTGTACTTTTCCTTTTATCAAGTTTAATGTGTACTAAGTATGTTTCCTTTTTTGAAGATATAATGTTTAGTTATCTCAAACAGAGGATACTTTTGTTAAGAATATTGAATAGAGGCCCTGGCTGGTTGGCTCAGTGGTAGAGCGTCAGCCTGGCGTGCAGAAGTCCCGGGTTTGATTCCCGGCCAGGGCACACAGGAGAAGCGCCCATCTGCTTCTCCACCCCTCCCCCTCTCCTTCCTCTCTGTCTCTCTCTTCCCCTCCCGCAGCGAGGCTCCATTGGAGCAAAGATGGCCCGGGCACTGGGGATGGCTCCTTGGCCTCTGCCCCAGGCACTAGAGTGGCTCTGGTCGCAACAGAGCGACGCCCCGGAGGGGCAGAGCATCGCCCCCTGGTGGGCATGCCGGGTGGATCCCGGTCGGGCGCATGCAGGAGTCTTGTCTGACTGTCTCTCCCCGTTTCCAGCTTCAGAAAAATACACACACAAAAAAAAAGAATATTGAATAGAGTTTTCCTAATTAGTGATTTTTAAAACATGATTTAAATTTGTTTAGTTAAATCAAATTCAGGTGGAAAGTTACTAGGTGTTCAAACTACCCAGACTACTTATACTAAAGAGCTTTTTGACAAAATTGTGAGTATATTTTGACATTTTTTCAAAGCTTTGGATCTTCAATTATTTATTTCCCAAAATAGCATAAAATATATTACAACTAAAAAAGAGTTTTCAATTCACTCAGTATTTATTGAGAATCTATTATCAGCTTAGGCTGCTGTCTTGTGTAGATGTATTTTCTTCCTTTGAGGAATTTATTTTTTCTTCAAAGAAAAGACATATACTCAATACAGAGAACAGTTCTTCATGCTATAAAATAAGGGCTGGACTATGTGATTAAGATCAGTGGTTTTAAAAATTGGTTTTCTATCAAAATCAGCTAGGGAAGATTTTAAGAATACAAATTTGGAGCCTCCATTTCCAAAAATTCTGATTCTGTGGGTCTTTCTTAAATAGCTCTCCTGTGGTTATGTTGTAGGTTGTTCAATGTAAGATGCTATGTGCCAAAGTAATTTAGGAAAAGTGAGTATTGATTTGGATAGACTCCTTAACCTTTTGAGTAGTACGAACATTAATGTACATACTCGTGCCTCCTGACCATCGCCAGTACGATCATACATGTATGTCTTTAAACTTTGAGCTGGAGCAGTAAAGGAACTAATTTCAACTAGTATGTTCTTCTTGTTTCCATAAATTAGTTATCAAACAGACATGATTTTAAGTTAATAAAACTATAACTGCAACTAGTTTCATTTTTTGAAAAAAAAACTCACTCCTGGGAATCAATGAGCACGATAAAAACTCAGTACTCAAAGGGTTAAAAGTAGAGTAAACATCTTATAACTTGTCTCTTTATTGGGTGCAGGTCCTAGTCATCAGCGTTATTTAAAATCAAGTAGGTAACCACTCTGTAACGTACATGATTTTGTAACCACTTTGCTGAACATCTGAAACTAATACAAAATAATACTGAATGTAAACTGTAATTTAAAAACAAAAAAATAAAAAATAAATAAAATCAAGCAGGTAACTTAATATCTCTGCAGATATTTTGTTATATTTATCTAACCATTGTACTGACTCGTGAATATTACTAATTTGTATTTGCTATAAATTTTACATTTAATTTAACTTATTTTCTAGTTTTTGAAAGTTTTTATTTTTATATATCAACATATTAGTATTACCCCCCACCCCCTTTTTAACAGATTAATGTCATAAATACAAAGAACTTCTTCTGTAAGGCAGCTAACTTTAGACAGAGTAAACTATCACAATATCTTAAGGAACAAAGCAAACAAACAAAAACCCCTCTGGTACTGTTCCTCTCTAAGGTGCTAGGAGATCGTGTATCTTGTTTCTGCAGTGAAGTTCCTGAAAGAGCATTCTGCACGGAAGCTAAGCATGCTACCTGAAAGGCCAAACTGCATGGGTTCATCTACAGACCCTCTTAACGCAGTGCTTTGATAACAAGATGGTCTCAACAGACATCAGCTTTTTATTAGGACTGTTTTGGTTTCTGTTGCAACCTTCTGTCTTAAAGTTCTCTTTTCCTTATTTCCATCATGAAACGCGCTCTTTCTCAGTCTCCTTGAATAGCCCTTCTTCTTCCGTCAGTCCCTTATGTACATTTACATCTTCATTTCACCTTTTTTATACCCTGCATTCTGGCTGAGAGCCTCAGTCTTCTTCCATGACCCCTCCACCTCCTGTGTGGTATATTCCCTAGTTACCATCCAGTCGGGTCTCCCTCCTCACTCTTGTTCAACACTGTCCAATAGTAGAATTATGAGAGCCTTATGCATAATTTAAAATATTGAAGTAGCCACATTTAAAAAGCAAAAGAAATAGATTAATAATGTACTTTATTTAATACAAAATATATAAAATATAGAACATATCAATATAATGTAGTCAATGTAAAAACTATTAAGGTATTTTACATCTTTTATACTAAGTATCTGAAATCTAGTATGTATTTTACACTTATGGAACATCTTAAGTATTGGAATATTTAGTCTTTTAAGATTTCATAAAATTTACAGTTGGAAACTAGATTTACATATTCAAGTGTTCTATACCTACTTTTAAAGGTGTTCCAATAACTGAATTGAATATCAAAATACTTTCCTTTAATATCTGTATCCTCCTTAACAATATTTGTTCATCTTTTTTTAAAAGAGTGGATCTCACTTTGATACAAAAGCATGTCAGTTTCAAAACTACATCCGTCCAAGTAAATTTACTTACTCTTGTCTCAGTCTACTATTATTAACATAGGAGTCACAGGGATATTGCGTAAATGAAAAAGAAACTCCAAAATTATCGAAATCAACAAGACATTCTTCAAATTTTTCTTGGAATTTTTTGCAGATAATTTTTTAAAATGCTTCATATTGGTTATCATCAGAAAATATCAGCATATTGATTCATGTTAGGAAAATATGTAAAACGATTATTTATTTGTACGTTGGAGGTTTCAAATTTGACATGAATCCTCTTACTTTTCTAACTACTTTGCAGATAAACTCTTTCCTTGAAACTTCAGATTCAGCTCATTCATACACAGGGTGATGTAGAGGGAAGATACATCGTTGTGCTATGTTTTTGTCATTGATTATTGGATAATTGGCAATTATATTTGTTTCCAGAAAATCTTAAAAAAGGGGTAACAGTTCAGTGAGTCTTTGTAAAACTCTCCTATGACTTGACCAATAAGTATTGACACAAAACACAAGGTCATTAAGTTTTTCTTCTGTTTTTTTGAAGACGTCCATAAACTGGCGATGACTCAGCATTTGCACGTATAGGCTAGATGTATACTAACAACTATATTCTTGACACTTTCCAGAGTCTATTCCAAAAGACTGAGCACCAGTATTTTCCATGTGTCTGTGAAGCAATACGACAAACATCAGTTTCTGGCTTTGCAGCATTCTTAGGTCTGGACTTGTCACCTAATGTGACCGTCATGATAGAAACCAACTTTTTCTTATCTAGCTGAAATTCTTTAACTGATATACAAGATTTTAAAATATCTCTGTCATGAATTCTAATTTTTAGATAGTGTATTGAAAATATTTCTTGATAAGTTTGCAAGTCTATTGAGAAAAAATATATATAACCCAAGTGTTAATTGGGCAGTGTCCCTCATTTTCAAATTCCTGTTAGAGTGTCCTTCCTTAAAATGCATATTTGAACATCCACCCCTTTGTTCATAATGTTCAGATCATCATGTTTCCGTGGTAAAGTCCACATTCCTTAGCATGATCTGCCTTCTCACTTGAATGATCTTGTCTTTTCACTCCTCTCAACTACTTTTCTGGTCCCTCCTCTTAAGTGCTCATCCAGTCATGAAGAACTTGTGGTTCTCCCAGAAGGCCATTTTCTCGCACTTCTCCGTGCCATTCCACCTTTACTCCAGAAAGAAGCACCTCTCCCCTCTCCCCCATCCCACTTATCTCTCTCCTGCTAGTCTTTCAAACTCAGCACAGAGGTCATCCTCTCTGGGCAGCCTCTCCTGACAACCCTCTTCTCCTGGTCAGCTTGGAATTAGTACCCCTCCCGAGCCCCTCCCTCGGCCAGCACCCTCTGAACACTACCATCACACTTATGACACTATTGTATTTGTCTCCACCAGATGGAAAACTATTTAAGGACCAGGATGGTACTTTTTTTCTTTATTTCCTTAACACCCAGAACAGCCCCTGGCATGTAATAAGTGTTCAAAAAAGGTTTTTGGCTTATTCATGAACTGTCTCTTCACATTGTATTGTGTGTTTCAAAGGTTACCTGATTAAACTTGAATACTAAATAGGTATCCTGTGTGTGAAGGGTTCTACTCTTCACTTTCAGAATAATGTGTTCCTTTTAAATATAACTAAATAGAGAGTTGCATATATTATTTGAAGATGTTTATTGGCATTTTCTTCTTACTCCTTTATAAAGCTTCTAGCCATTTCATTTTTATATGAATTACATTTTGTAATTGCATTTGTGATTGTTTATTACTGGATTTTGCTTTTGATGCTAATCAATCCTTTTTCCCTTTTTTCTCTCTTGGTTCAGCTCCAACAGAGGCCACTATGCACCTACATCTAGGTAAGTGTTTAAGACCCCAGTATCACTAACCTTGGTTCTAGCTCTGCGTGTCTTCCTCCTCTGGCTGTGTGGGCACACGATGTAGAGGTGAGGAAATTCTCAGCCTCTGATCTGCTAATTGTTCACTGAGATTAGAGTCAGGTCCGGATTACAGTGGAACACAGGACCTCATCGAGGAGGTGATCGTGCTGCCCGGCTGCAGGCTAGTGGAAGGACTTTCACACCTGGTAGTGCATTCATCCTTAGGATCTTGCTGAGTGTGACCATTTGACAGTGTTCTCATGCTGAATTTTCCCTGCTTCTTCTTCCTGTCATAAATAGAACAGAGAAGCAATGAGTAAGGAGCTCTGAGTATGGAGGAATTTATCTCATTTCAGATTTGAGATTTTTGCTCAGATTAGTATTGTGTTGTAAAAAGAGAAATAATTCAGTCATTTCTTCAAAAACTGGAACTGCTTTGTTAAATGGCACCATGTAACATCACCACTGCTCACTCATGATCTTTTGAGTGCCGCGCTTGGCGGGCCACAGCTCCAGAGGCAGGGTTAGGAGTGGTTAAGAGTACAGGTTCCAGAGCCAACCTGCCTCATTTCATCTTCACCACTTTGGAGTCATGTGACATCAAGCAAGTCATTTAACTTCTTTGTGCCTCGGACTCCACATCTGTAAAATAGAAGTAATAGTAGTACGTACTTCTAGGGTTGTTATGAGGATGAACTGAATTCTATTTGTGGTGTGCAGTCAATGATATGGCAGTGTTGGACTTCAATAAATACATTTTAAAAATGACCCCTGAAGCTTACTCATGCTGTTGTAAAACATTCTGTGAAACAAACGATCTTGAGTTAAATTTCTTTTTCTTGTTCAGTGAAGATTTGCTCAGTAAGTTCAGTGAGCCAAAGAAACAAACAAAGAAGGTGAAATACCACCCTTGGCAAAAGTTTTGGGGTTATTTTTATTAGTTAGATCATATGTATCCTCCAATTAACAAAATGGTGGTTCTTCAAAAAATTAAGAATCAAGTTATCATATGACCCATTGATCCCTCTTCTCTGTATCTAGCCAAAAACCTTGAAAATATTTATTCACAAAGATGTATGCATGCTATGTTCATTTAAGCGTTATTCACAGTGGCTAAGACAGGAAAACATGATGTCCTTTGATAGATGATTAGATAAAGAAGATATATATATACACACACACATATACACACATATACTATGGAATACACACACACATATTTATATATATATATTATGGTGTATATATAAATATAAACTATTTATACTGTGGAATACTACTCAGCCATAAGAAAAGATGAAATACTGCCATTTGCAACAATGTGGATGGACTTTGAGAATATTATGCTAAGCAAAATAAGTTAGTCAGAAAAAGCCAAGAACTGTATGATTTCACTCATGTGGGATATAAAACTGAAACTCACAGACACAGACAACAGTATGGTGGTTACCAGAGGGAAGGAGGTGGGGAGGTAGTAAAGGGTAAAGGGGGTCAAATATATTGTGATGGAAGATGATTTGACTTTGGGTGGTGGGCACACAATGCAATATATAGATCATGTATCATAGAACCTACACGTGAAACCTATATGATCCTATTAGTCACTGTCACCCGAGTAAATTTAATTTTTTTAAAAATCATACAGTTTCACAGCCCTGGCTGGCTAGCTCAGCGGTAGAGCATTAGCCTGGCATGTGGAAGTTCCGAGTTCGATTCCAGGCCAGGGAAGATAGGAGAAGCCCTATTTACTTCTCCACTCTTCCCCCTCTACTTTCTCTGTGTCTCTCTCTTCCCCTCCTGCAGCCAAGGCTCCATTGGAGCAAAGTTGGCCCGGGAGCTGAGGATGGCTCCATGGCCTCTGCCTGAGACACTAGAATGGTTTTGGTTGCAGTGGAGCAATGCCCCAGATGGGCAGAGCATCGCCTCCTGGTGGGCATGCTGGGTGGATCCCAGTCGGGCTCATGCAGGAGTCTGTCTTTCTGCCTCCCTGCTTCTCACTTCAGAAAAATACAAAATAAATAAATAAAATTAAATAAAATTTTAAAATCATATAATTTTAATTTTTTCAAAAAACATATGTAAACTAGTTCCAAAATAATTGTACAGGCTCAGAGAATTTATATTAGCTGAAACAAACTTCCCAAACAAACCATGGGAATTATATGGAGAGTTTTAAATATAAAATTCATTTTTTATCACTTAAATAGAAATAATTATCATTTCTCACACAACCTTAAAAATGGGCCTGACCTGTGGTGGCACCGTGGGTGAAGTGTTGTCCTGGAACACTGAGGTTGCTGGTTCAAAACCCCAGGCTTGCCCAGTCAAGGCACATATATGAGAAGCAACTACAAATTTATGCTCCCTGTTTCTCCCCTCTCACCTTTTATTCTCTCTCTCTCTCTCTAAAATGAATAAATAAAATCTTTTTTAAAAAATGAACCCACTTTACATTGTAGCTGACTGTGAAATACTGTTTTTACTCATCCACCCTCTATTCAGTAGAAATATCACATATTCAACAGCTTATGAAAACCGGCTTTGCTCTTAGCATGCCCAGAGTTCTTCTGGAGCTAAAAAGTGTGTTTAGTAGAATCTCAAGTTAGGATAATACATTGGAAACTATGGATGGTTCCCTGGCATTCCTTCTGACTTCTAACATGACTTTATTTGGGAGTTTTATTTATTCATGTAGATAATTTGTCCTATGCAGCTCCGAGGGGGGGTGAATTAATTTGAAACACATTAAATAAAAATGAGTGAATATAGGGAATGAGAGGGAGCAAGCCAGGGCAAGAGGGAGATTGTAAGGAGAAGAGGAAATGAGTTAGTGACTGCCAGCAATGCTAGCTGACAACAAATAGAATGTTCTGACCCTTCTGTACTTTAAGGTGAGTTAGACCCTGAATCTCTTCTGGGCATGTCAAGCTATGAGGGGCAAATCTGTGTGACCTCTTCCAGTAGGTTGGTGCTGGCCTTGGCCTTCCCGCCTTTCTGTCCTGCCTGGTGACACCTGCTCCGGTTTCTCTCTGGAGGCTCTGGTTTCCAGAGTTCTCTGTGTCTAAACCGCAGAGCCCTTCTCCTTTGATAGTTTAAATGGCAAAGCAAATATACTCCAACTGCTCATTTAAAAATTCAGTTTTAACTTAAAACACTATTATTTCTCATAAATGCAGCATATTGACCCTTTTGTGTAGCTAAATCTATTGTTTAGTATAATTTTTTCTAAATCTTTTTCTTTTAGCTGAAATACACAGTGACAGTATTATCCTACGAGATGACTTTGATTCCTACCACCAACTGGAATTGAATCCAAATATATGGTAAGTTACAGGAATATGCCTCACTTGGGTCTATGTAATGCAAAGAGGAATGGTGCTAATGCTCCCTTGGAGCAGTTACGTGAAATTAAATTTTTCGGCAGCATTAAGCTATCACTGAGCCTTGTTTAACTAGAGACTTGGGCTTAATGTAGACTGTGTACTGTCAATTTCTTGACTTAAAAACTGAATCTAGGTACCCCTCAAAGCCATGGGTGTGGTTAGATGTTGTATTAGTTCTTTACATAGAAAACATTAAGTTTAATGTGTCTAATTATTACATTTTGCCAAGCAGAAAAAGGGTAATGGTTTATCTGAAATGACAGATGATTTGAATCATATTTTCAAGTAACTACTGAGTCATTGGGTCACCTCATTATTATATTCCAATCACTTCTTCAAAGGTTATTTCGGTGCAATTTCATGAGACATTTGAGGGCAAAGAAGGAATAAAGCAAAACTCATTTGTTAAACATTTGTTGAATCCATAAGTGGATGCATGAATTTGTTAGCAGTTGTATTTTTTCCAACTTTGGAGAAATGGGCATGTCGACCCAGAGCTTCAGTCAGTCTGAACCATTTGAGAGAACATCTGAATGTGGATTTTCGGTGATACTAAATGTTCTTATGTACACAATTAAGAGTTCAAGATAAAGTAGAAGAATCTCCAGGGTGAAGTTTCAAATTCCAAAATCCAAGCAACACGAGTAGAAAGAGAACCATTTTATCCTCTAATGTCAGCATGTGATATCCATTTCTGGTTTTATTTATTTTTACTGTTCAAATATTAAGCAATAATTAGTTTATGTATACAGTAAATAAAAAGCAGATATGGCTTCTTCTCTCAAGTAGTTTATAGTGTAGTAGAGGATACATTAAGGACATTTTTTAAAAGCTTACAATCCAGGATAGGAATCCTGGTCAGAGGGATACAGATAACATACTGTGGTTCTGAAAAGGAGAGACGACCCTAGTGGGAGTTTCTCGGAAAAGGGACTTGAGAGTTGCAGATGACATGTAGAGAGTGTTGGTGCTTAAACACTGGGCAGAGGAACTTTCTGTGTCTTTTTTAGAAAGAGATATAGATCTAGATAGTATAAATATTCAGAGTCAGACTAGACAGTCATAAAGTACAATAATTTATATACCATTGAAAGAAAGAATTTATAATAAAATATCATTTTCCTATGAATATAACCTAAATATCAATTTCTGGAAATAAATTGAAACTCTGTAAATAAACCTGAAAATAAATTAAGAAAAGGCAAAAAAGTAAAAACCTTTCTATGATAGCTTTTACTCAGGAAAAATTCTCTACTTGTGACATTTGGCTCTTTTGTATTCCATTAATGCAGATGTTGTCGGATGATTTGTTTCTTTCAAGGCAAGTTCATTTCTGTCAAGCTAATTCATTTTCTTCAGTGAGTTTTCTTGACAAATACAAAATGTGACTTTTATGTGGTTCAAATTCAGTTGTTTTTAAAATCAATAAAATGTGATTGAGTTTGCTTCACCCATTTTCATGACTGATCTATCCTTTCTAGACCAAAATTATGGATTTTGTGTCCCTTTTACTTAAGATATGGTTTTTCCTGCTTTTAAAAAAACCTTTTATTAACTTTAAAATGCCACATACTTCTGCCTTCTATCAAATATGCTTCAGAGTAAGTTTACTTTATCCCTTATTATTCACCGCTCTTTCATCTAGCTTCTTTAAGATTAAAAAAAAGAAGAGAGAGAGAGAAAAGGAAGGAAGGAAGGAAGGAAGGAAGGAAGGAAGGAAGGAAGGAAGGAAGGAAGGAAGGAAGGGGAAGGGAAGGGAAGGGAAGGGAAGGGAAGGGAAGGGAAGGGAAGGGAAGGGAGGGAAGGGAAGGAAGGAAAGGAAGGGAGGGAGGGAGGGAGGGAGGGAAGGAAGGAAGGAAAGGAAGGAAGGAAAGGAGGGAGGGAGGGAGGGAGGGAGGGAGGGAGGAAAAGATAAAGAAGATGAAAGAAAGAAAAAGAAAGAAAGAAAGAAAGAAAGAAAGAAAGAAAGAAAGAAAGAAAGAAAGAAAGAAAGAAAGAAAGAAAAGAAAAGAAAAGAAAAGAAAAGAAAAGAAAAGAAAAGAAAAGAAAAGAAAAGAAAAGCGAGAAAGAGGGAGGGAGGGAGGGAGGGAGGGAGGGAGGCAGGCCTGCCTATGAAATTGTCATGTTCTGAGAGTTGACTTTATTGAACAAAAGGTGGCAGGGCTTCTGGGGTCAGGCTGCTTTGGTTTGACTCTTGAACTAGGCACTTGGCCGCTGGGTACCCTGAGAAAAGCAGAAAGCTCGCTTCACATCTCTGAGCCCGCCATCTGGTCAGTAAACATGATAGTAACATTGTCCTTGCAGCACTGGTGGAAGGTTTGGTAAGTCTGGAGAGGCCTGGCTCCCCGCCTGGGGTGCTGCGGGGGCTCAATGCAAGTTAGTTCCCTCTCTCATTCTTTATCTCTTTCCTGCATTTCTCTATTTCCCTTCTGTTCCCCTCCAGCCCCCCTTCTCTTTCCTCTCCTTCCTCTCCTCTCCTTTTTCCCTCCTTCTCTTCTTTTCTTTCATCTTCCTGTAGTGTATTTGCACATTGCTCTCCTTGTCTCCTTTAAGCCCATACATGAACAAAAATCATTATTGTTAGAATAATATTCAGCTAGTTTATATAAATGAGTCTCCAAGTTTTCTCTCATTGCATTTGGATGAAAAACAGACATCAAATTAAATATATCTGTATTATATATTTGTAAAATAATAAAAACGTACTATGGCAGAATTATAAGAAAGGAAAATAAAGGGTATTGGATGACTAAAACTTCTTAAATATAGACATAAAGTCCCAAAAGTCAGAAACCAGAACCCAGTAAAATCTCTCAGGAAATATTTCCAATAATGTAACAAAGCCAACTTTGTTTTGTAACTGCACAGATAGCTTTCATTCTTCCTGAGATCTCTGCGTTCTTGGTGTACATATGAGTGTGTGAGTTTTGTCCCTCGTGATGTTTGTTGTCTTGGACTCCCGGACTTAGCCCGTGGGCACTGTGGAGGGAGGCCCCGCTGCCTCTGCTTTCACACAGTTTCGTGTAACTTTCCACGAGAGAAAATGTGCTACTTATATGAGCATGTTCCTTCCATAGGGTTCACAAGCATCCTATACGTAATTTAATTGGTAATTTTTAAGGACTAGCAAAAAGAGAAATTAAGAAACTGGATCATGTTGATACTATAATGAGGCGGTAGATCAGTTCCAAAGTTAATCACTCATAACTTATTTGCTTTCTTTAACTCTAATGACATCAACCTCTTTTTCACTCCATTTAATGTGATTCTTGATATCCAAGTTTCTTATCTCGTGTACAAATGACTGTACATAAAAAAAGAACACAAAACAATATTACTGTTATTATGAAGGAACATAATAGTCAGGTTACTATTCCAAGTACGTGACAGCAGTTGAAATAGAACCAAGAAATTCTTTTATATCAACTCAATATTGAATGTACTATTTATCTGCTTAGTTTAAATATTATATTTGTTTTAAAAATTCATAAATGTACCTGTGGAAAAGTCCAAGATTTAAGAAAGTGATGAAAGTAAGCCTCCCACGCTGGACCTGTGTTCTCTTCCTCCAGGGGCGGTACTGTCAGCAGTCTCTGCCAGTCCTTCCAAATGTTGGTGCTTGCACAAGTCGGCCATTATGAATTCTGTTCACGAACTTTGGTATCAGAGAAATGAAACATTTTTTATTATTTCATAACCCAACTTAATCTTCTTACTGTTTGCTGCCAGTGATGGAAACTTAATTTCGGTCAACTCTGGCTTGCCCGCTCCCACATTTCGGGAGTGTGTCTATTTCAGGTGACTTACTCATGCACAAGCAGGGGGCTTGGGGGATGCCCCTCTGGTTCCCCAGCCATCTCTTCCTGCGCATACTCACCGAGGCCTCCTCAGCTCATCTGTCTCTGGTGACTGCTACACACAGACAGCCTTCATCCCTGCCCGGACCATTTCTCAGGGCGGGGGCTCTGTCTGAACCCTGCCTGAGGACTTGGGAACCGTTCTGCTGCTCCTGGACTTGGGCCACGGGCATCTTTGCAATGCTGTCAGCTCTGTTCTGCTGTCACGACACTGGTCCTTCTGCCTCCCTGAAATGCAGAGCATGGAGCTCTGCTCTTTCCCCGCAGGTCTCACTGGGCCCTGCTGAGGAAGTGACCCTTTACCTCCCCACTCTCCCAGCGGGCTTCCCATTGCTTAGTTTGAATGAGAAATGAGAAATAAAGTTATAAGTAAATAGAAAACAAAAGCTCTTCATGGGAATCTAGTGGTGGCTCAGGCCTGGTGGGAGTGAGGCTTCTTCACTGTAGCCCTGCCCTGTAGGGGCTGCAGGAGGCGCCCTCCCAGCCCAGCAGTAGCTTCATCGTTTCAAATGTGCTGTTGAACCCAAGGAGCAACACGAGTTCTTCAGCCTCACTGACAACTCTCCGTGATCAAGTAGTTTAGTACGACTGTACCACTGATGGTGGAGAGGGTTACCTCATGTAACTAAATTGAAGGATATGAAGACTTACAAACATGCTTTATCTCACTAACATTTAACTTAACATCTACTACTTACACACCAACCACACTTTCATAGTTCCTTTGATGAATTAAACTATTTCAGTACAACATAAACACTTCCAGGATTCCATATGAATGGAGAGAAACAATATTTTTATTAAAAAGAAATATACCTGATAAACAAAAACTGGGAACATCTCAGGTATCCATCAACAGGAAAATGGATAAACAGTGAAATACTACTCAGCAATAAAAAGGAACGAGTTATTGATAATTAAAACAACATGGCTGAATCTCAAAGATATTATGTTGAATGAAAAAAGCCAAACCCAAGGTCACTTTACTCTGTGGTTTTATTTATATGAAATCTAGGTTAGGTAACTTATCTAGTGACGTAAATGAGACCAGTGGTTACGTCAGGGATGGGGATTGCCTGGGAAGGGGCATAGGAACTTTCTGGGCTGATGAATATCTGTATCTTGAGAAAGCATGAGTTACATAGCTGTGTGCATTTATCAAAACTTAAGATCTATGTATTTCCCTGAGTGCACATTTACTCAAAAATTTTCAGCAATAAGGAGAACAAGAAAACAATATGAAATGGAGAACTTTCTGATTTGGAACTTGCAGTTTAGAAAGAGACAAATTTAAAGGAACTAAAAAGTGAATGAATCCTTAAAAATTTAAGTTTTTTAAGAAGTACCTTTACCCTCCAAGCAATTACAAAATCCAGGAGAACTCTTAGTTTTGCTTAACAGATTAGCCCTTTAATGCTTGTTTCCTGAAGATTACAGAAGGTATCCAGAGTTATAACATCACTACTCTGCTCTGAAGTTCTAGCGGGCAACATGGAACTATCAGAAAACATGGTAAGTGGCAACTAGATGACAGATGACAGCAGATGTTCTTCCTCCAGCTCAGGACTAGTGGCAGAGATGTCCTGTTCAACAGGGACCAGGGAAGAGCAGGGACCCCTCCTCGGAAGAAGCACCTTAGCCGAGTAAGTCCCGATGCCAACAGGGATAGGAAACATCAGAAGATACAATGAGGCTGTTCCTGATCCTATGGTATGTGAGACCTCTGTCATCGGTGTATCACACAGAAGGCCCACAACTGACAGCGAAGGAAGCTAAAGCCATGACTGGCATTGCATGGGGTTGCTTGAATCAAGAAAAAGACCGGAACATTTTCATTTTTATATGTAAAAGATAAAAACTACAGGTTCAGGGAAATAGAAATCACAGACTTCTTTGTTTGGTATTTTCTTGAAAATCCTAATTTATTGGTGCAATTATTCTGAAATGGAGCCCAAATTTGGTTATTTGGCTCATTAAAGTTCATTTTCTTTGACAGAAATAATTGTCTCAACATCAAATATGAAAAGACTGAGATTTTGAGATGGGGGCTGAGTTTTTCCAGCTGGAGTTTTATTCAGTGATTAATAACCTCGCCCACCAGAGAAGACAAGCAGGCAATGGAACTACCTCCTAGTTCCTCAGCGTCCTGGAGCCCCATAAACACCAGAAACAGCGGGGAGCCGATTTACTAGCCAAGTGTGAGCAGCACAATTAAGTGCAGTTTCTGGGTAGTCAGGAAGAAAAAGTGAGACCGAAGAACAATGTCCCTGAGAAAGAAACCACTTCGCTCCATGTCCAGCAGGCCCGTGGGCAGTAAGCCTGGGAGACAGCACCGGGGGAGGGGGACTCCAACCTCGGACACCACCACTGAGGGATCCCTAAGGGACATTTTTTGTAATGATGATCACTTAAGAGACATAGGACCTCACAGGCTTACCTGAAGGAAGATGGAACATAAACCTTACATATTTTTCAAGAGCAGGTAACTAAGGGAGATCGTGAATAATAAGAAAAATCAGGCAAGATAAATATTTTCTCTGATGACATATCATTGCTATAACCTCTAATATATCAGTGTACTTTGAGGTTGTAGAATGATGGAAATTTGATCTATAGGGTTTGATGGTCCAATATTCCAATCTTAGGTGCATTGTTCTCTACTTTTTCTCTCACTTCCTCCTTCTTGTTCCACCATCTCACATTCTGTCTCCTCTTTTTTTAGTAACTTCATTCTCTTATTACTAAACTGTACTCCAGACTTCCTCTCTGGCTCTCTCTCCTCACTTTTCTTACCATGGTGTAGTTCTGGGAAAAGGCCTTATCTATGAGAGAAAGACTTTCCAGGAGGCGGCCCACTAATAAAATGAGGTGTGAATCTTGAGGCATATTGTTCCCTTCTTTAATACCTGTTTTAGATGACGGAAACAGGAGCTTACTTGGTGGAATCAAATGTCAAGTACATTTGAAACAGTGAGAAAATATTTCTTCAAGCAGCATGTAGTGGAATTCGCCATAGTAGGAGGTCAGAATGTTGCGTGCAGTAGTAGCATATAAGAAGAGTTATTTTAACCTAAATAATGTGTATCATTGTACCTGTTAACAAAGGAGAGATCAAATTTTAAAACTCCCCAGTGAAATAAGAAGTGTTATTTTTTACCTTCCTCAGTGAGAAGTAATGAGAAAGAATGAGCTATAAATGGAGTTTGTCATTATCACGTTTAGAGCATGTTTCAGCTCCTTAGAAGTAAGTCGTGATATCATTGAAGGTGATATTATTCACAGTCTCATAGAGTGAACTTTCCTTGCTGTTTTTTTTTTTTTTAATATTCCACATGTACGCCTGGCCTGTGGTAGCACAGTGAATAGTGCTGACCTGGAACACTGAGGTTGCCAGTTCAAAACCCTGGGCTTGCCTGGTCGAGGCACGTATGGGAGTTGATGCTCCCTGCTCCCCCCACCCTCTTTCTCTCTCTCTCTCTCTCTCTCTCTCTCTCTCTCTCTCTGTCATGCGCACGCGTGCACAGTCTCTTTTCTCTCTGTCTTTCCTTTGGAAAATGAATAAATAAAATCTTTAAAAAAATATTCCAGCCTGACCAGGCAGTGGCGCAGTGGATAGAGTGTCGGACTGGGATGCGGAGGACCCAGATTCAAAACCCCAAGGTCGCCAGCTTGAGTGCAGGCTCATCTGATTTGAGCAAAAAGCTCACCAGCTTGGTCCCAAGGTTGCTGGCTTGAGCAAGGGGTCATTTGGTCTGCTGTGCCCCCCAGTCAGGGCACATATGAGAAAGCAATCAATGAACAACTAAGGTGCCACAATGATGCTTCTCGTCTCTCTCCCTTCCTGTTTGTCTCTCCCTGTCTGTCTCTCTCTCTGTCTCTGTCACACACACAAAAAAAATATTCATCTCTCCTGGCCTTGGGAGTTCGCACGTGAGATTTCATCAGCGTAGGCAGCATGCAGCTGTCCCTGGAGGAAGAGGCATGTTATCTTTGGGTCAGGGAATTACAGAGATTTTTCTTTTTCTTTTTTTATTTTAAGAGTGTTTTTCTATAACCAGAAAAAATACTGAATTTATTTTAATATCTCCATTCAGAAATGCTGGTGAATAGAAAGTTCTGGCTCATAGGATGCCTGATTGCTTCAGAAGCTGAGTCCCAGACACGGACTCCTTCAGAGGCAATAAATAATAAACAGATAATACAGTGCCTCGGTCTTGGGAATGAACTGCATGCATCTCAAATGAGAATTTGATGGTAACTGATTGTCAGTGAGTTTCCAGGTGATTAACTTGTTTCAGCAGAGTGCCTGACTAAAGGCTGAGTGATGTTCCTCTGATTGAGTCGGAAGAATGAGCCATGTAATTAGACTGGTCCTGGAAAATAATATTTCAGCTATTTATTTGTTGTTATCAGAATGATGTCACCACCGCCCATTCATAAATCTCCAGTTGTGAGAAGGAGCCCAGTTTTTCATTAATCCTCCTCCTCTTTCCTGTATCCGAAAAGTCCTGTGTGAGTCACTGCAGCAGGAGGGGCCCCGGAGGCTGGGGCCGTGCACTTCATCTTCCTCTGCATCCTGAACGGGTGCTTTAGTATGTTTTCCAGCTTAATAATTTAAAAATCAGGATTATAAACATAATGCTCCTTCAGAAGTGTGCTCCCTACAGCACAGATACACTATATCACATATAATTCTTTATCCCAGATGAAAAAACAGCCACCTTAAATAGTAAAAAACAAAGAAAGAGAACTGACATCAAAATAACAATTGCAGACTGCCAAGGAGCTTGCAATAGTGAAAACAGAACCTTGGTTCAAAGCATTTCTTTTTCTCTTATGTTTATAGCATGACCCTGGTTGTGCTGATTAACAAGTATCTAACCTTATATTTACCAATTATTTTATGTTTTTGTTAGTGAAAAATGATAGTGTTCTAGGTGTATATATAAAATAGTGATGAGATAGCTAAGGTTGTACATAAGCAAAGGAATATTGAATTTCATTATATACTCCAGTCCAGAGAATTCATTCTTAACATTTTATATGAAATCCATAACGTTTTTCTTATTTTTGTACATTTTCACTAGCAAAACAAAATGCTTCTATAAAAGAAAAAAATTTTTAAGAAAGGTCATTTTATTGCTTTTTTTAATTGATTTTAATTTATTGTGTTTATGAAGATTCAAATGCTTTTTAAAGCAAACTCTCACAGTAAAAATGATGACAAACACTCTTTGAAAGGCAGTGTTTTTACAGAATCGGAGTTCTAGTCTCTTACTGGCTGCAGGACAGTGGAGTGGCCAGAATATTGTACAAGGAGCCAGGGAACTTGAACTCTAGTCCTGTCGTTTGTACAATAAGGGGATGAGGAGACTCGGTGACATTTTAGGTGTCCTCTAATTCGAACGTGCAATCATCTGTGAACTCCAGTAATAGATGAGCTGCATGTGGAAACTGAGTGTGTGATAAATAGGTTCAGCGAGAGTTTAATAAATTCAGGTTTGGCATGATCTTTGGGGATAGCAAGCATTTCCCTTTAAAATGTCTTTTAATCATACTGTTCATGGCAGAATCCGTTTGAGGTGGGTGACTTGAATGATATGTCATGGTATTTATCAGATTTTTATGTTCTATTTTTCGTATCATGAAAAAGAAAAAGAGGGGAAAGGTTTTTTACTTATTATACTAGATAAATATTCAGTGTTACTTTTCCTATTAAGAAGAGAAAAAATTCAATTCTAATCCTTAATCTGGGAGGTCACATTCCTTTTTAATCTGAAAAACAAAAGTTTGTGTAACTGCGATTATTTAAAACTTCCTCCTTTCCACAGATCTCTGAAAAATACATTTTCTAACTTTACAAAGCCCATCATTTTCCTGAGAATTCAATTATGAGGCCACAGTTTAAATGTTAGGAACAATCAGCATTTCTTTTTCTCTGAACCTGAAAACATTGGACCTCTCATTCAGCAACCTGAACCTCAGTTGCAGGAACTCCGGGACTTTTCCATAACAGAGGAGTAGGTTTCAGACTGCTGGTGTTCCTCACAGAGAGCACCGCGGGGTTGCGTCCTCACTCCACTCACCGCGTTAAGTTGTTAGACACAGAGGCAATTTAAGAAAAGCATAGAGTAAGACCTTAAGAACATTTAGGTATGTTTTAAGTTCTGGGGAATTACTTTTCTTGGAATACAGGTGTTTATTTACATCTGTAGGTTTTTAAAAGTCACTTTGTCTTGACCCTGGCCAAGTAGCTCAGTTGGTTAGAGTGTTGTCATCTCTATACACCAAGGTTGCAGGTTCTCCAGTCAGGGCTCATACAAGAATCAACCAGTGAATGCATAAATAAGTGGAACAACAAATCAATGTTTCTCTCTCTCTCTGTCTTTCTCAAATCAGTCAACACAAAAACTCAGCTTGTCTGTCTGGCAAGGATCACTATTTTCTTCTGTGAAACCATGTCAGCTATTACCTTTTGTACTGTCTGGTCTTCATCAAGATCATTGTGTTCAGCATGAAGTTATGGTGTATCTTTTCTTTTATGATAATAGCATTCAAGTGTGTCGTTGTATAATAGTTAAATTTAATGGTAGAAAAATATTAGGATGGTCATATTGTAGATTCACTATTAGGAAAGTCACCTTGGTGGGCAGTGCAGGTTATTAGGAACATGGATAGAAACTAACCCACTGCCAGTTATCATGGGCAAATACGCGGAGATGCACTCAGATTGGCACACACTGAAGGGTGTGAAGATGGTTAGAACGCTCCAGAAACCTATGGACAATATGATTTTCCCCCCAGAAACCCATTCTTAAACCTCGTTTTTTCTCACTTCATATATCTTCTTCTCTCCCCTGGCTCCCAATAACGTGCTCCTATGATTTCAACCATATCCTGTCATGTCAGTGCTAATCTTTCTTTGAAGTTCAGATACATATAATCTTTGTCAGCACAACCGAAGAGCTGTCAGTTTCCAACCCCTGTGATAGAGTCATGCTGTCTAAAATGGTAGCCAGTAGTCACATGGCTGTTGAGCACTTGAAATGAAGGTAGTCAGAATTGGGGTTTGCTGCAAGTGTAATATTCACCCCGTGATTTGATGACTTATTATGAACAGAGAATGTCATTAATAATTTTATATTAATTACATGTAAAAATATAATTTGAATATACTGAGTTAAATAAAACATATTAAAATTAATTTCACCTGTTCCTTTATATTTTTAAGTACCATTAGCAAGTTGAAAATTACATGTGGCTCACATTCCATTTATATTGAGTCACAGCATTCTAGAGTGTGCCTGCCCTCTCCACCTCCATGTTATTTCAGGCACTGTCATGTCTTACTTGTATTACATCAATAGTTCTGTCTCTTCTACCTCCAATCCATTATTTGCTAAAGCAATTTTCCTAAAAGTTGGATTTCTATTATGACTTTGGGGGTTTGATCATGGGAATTTGAATCCCGGGCCTATAACTTCAAGGGGTGTAACCTTGGACAATCATGTTTTAATTTCCGTTATTTCACAAAATAGAGGTGGTTCTCCAAACACATGAAACCACTGTTGTCTATTCACTGGTTCCTTAATGCCAGGCTGTAGGCCACCCGTGTTAGAATCACCTTTAAACACTTATTCAGATATCTAGTCTGTACCTGAATCCCATTAAATCAAAACTATGGGGGGCCTATAATACATATACTTTATACTGCTGGTATGTTTCTGATATACAGTTGATTTGGGGACTGCTAATCAATATTTATAGATAGAATCATTGCTCTGGGAATTTCAACATCAGGCCTTGTACTTCATATCAACAGTGATGCTTTTAGTGTATGTATTGTAGTTACTGGGGGATAATAGCAGGTAGCCATTGTGAGGGTTCAATATTCTTTTAATTTTTTTCTGTCAAAGTTGGTGTTAAAATGGCTTAAGAGAGCCATTTTACAGTAAGTTGAAGGCCCAATAATTCTCATCTATCACTGAGTATTCCACTGTAATTCTTTCCTGTACTTTTTATCACAATCACAGTCCTCTAAAAAATAATGTATAATTTTTTTTTGTATTTTTCTGAAGTTGGAAACAGGGAGGCAGTCAGACAGACTACCGCATGGGCCCGACTGGGATCCACCCGGCACACCCACCAGGGGGCGATGTTCTGCCCATCTGGACCATTGCTCTGTTGCAACCAGAGCCATTCTAGCACCTGAGGCAGAGGCCATAGAGCCATCCTCAGCACCCGGGCCAACTCCGCTCCAATGGAGCCTTGGCTGCGGGAGGGGAAGAGAAAGATAGAGAGGAAGGAGAGGGGGAGGTGTGGAGAAGCAGATGGGTGCTTCTCCTGTGTGCCCTGGCCTGGAATCGAACCCGGGACTCCTGCACGCCAGGCCGACGCTCTACCACTGAGCCAACCGGCCAGGGCCAAATAATGTATAATTTGAAGAGTAGAAACACAGTAGTAAAAAGTTCATAATCAAATGTCAAAATAACCTGGAGATGTTTTCTCTGAACCTATGTACCCTGATTGATCAATGTCACTCCATTAAAATTAATAAAATATTTTTTAAAAAGTTCATGTAATAGGTTCTCTCTGGGAGAAAGAAGAACTAATATACCAGTTCTGGATAAAAATGGTGGAAAGCCATAATGATAATAGTAACAGTACACACAGTAACACATTGTTCTTGCTGTGTGCCAGGCACTATTCTAAGTGCTTTGGACCTCAGGCCTTAATAATAGTTGTATTTATGAAATTTTCTTATATTCATTCATTCATTCATTCATTCATCCACACAAATATTTATGGACTACAACATGTACGGCATAAAATGGTGAACAAAGACATGTTTGTTGTCCTCATGAAACTACTACTGCATTTCTTTTCATGTCAAGGACATTTATTAGAATCTTGCTTCATAGTAATCAAGAGAAGATTTAAATCTTCTACTGATATTTGTGATTTTTACATTTCATACCAAAAATTGTTCCCTATTTATTCTGCAAAATAATCAAAGATTCTTGACATTGTCACCTCCTGGTCTAGGAACACAGCTCAAAAGATTGGAATGATAACAGTCACTTATTCCATGCAATATACACACAGGGAATACAATGATTTGCCAATTTCTTGTTTATTATGCTTCTGTCTCTAGACTTTTTGGACTGACATGTTCACACTTTTGTGTTTCTATCTGAATGGGAATTCCTACTCCCTCTTTTTCTAAAATTAGCAAAGTGCCTAAAGGGCACAAAGCAGTTATCTCCAAAACAAAGGGCATAGTGCTCTTCTCACAAGGTTTGGCACTTGCAATGTGAAAGTCTCTGAAAATGTTCTTTCTGCATGAAATACATCTCTCATGTGGTTTGAGGTTCAGACAGAGAAAACAGACCTGTCTTTCTACATGTTAGGTATGTAATGATTGTAGGTTGAAATGTCACAGTGCAGAGCATTGTAACTTGCTGTAAAAATGCTACATCAAATCCAGAATATTTATCAATTTATTTTCTACTGAAAACATGGATAAATTTAATTTTGAGATCTTGTCCTAAAGATTTATTAACCACTTTATTTTACAATAATAAAGAAAGCAGCTAATTAAATTATTTGCAAAGTTAATGCATTAGCTCATTATCCAAACTTTGCTTGAATTAGAATTTTTGTATTTGATATTAATATGTAGATTAAATGTAATCTGATTTTATTATTTTAGCAGACTGTATTTTTAGATGTGTAAATTTATTTGAGAATAGTAATGTTAAACATTTACACTAATTCTATCTCAAAAGAAAAAGATTTAAAACTTGTAAAACATCTTTTAATTTCAGATACAAGTTTTTAGTTCATTGTATAAGTGTATATTACTTTGCTTATCTTTAATATTTGCAAACATCCTTGTATTGAACATAGTATATATTATATGTAATTATTGGTAATAATACCATCTGCTATTATTAAGTATCTACTATGAGATTGGTTCTGTGCTCTGTATTTATATACACTCTCTCATTTAATCCACACAATAACTATGTGAGTTTAGGTCAGTATTATTCTTATTTTATAGATGAGAAAATTGAAACTTTGGAAGGTTAAGTAAATTACCCACCACTGCAAGTAGCTGAAAGAATGGGGACTTAAATTTAAGTTGTTCTGGTGTCATGGTTCCTTAACATGTAACAACACAAAGTATATACTATTACTTTCCTCAAAATGATTCAAACTGAGTAACAATAATTATTACATTTTTTTCTTACCTAAGCAATAAACCGCTTTGTGCTACTTAGTTCTCAGAATGGAGATGTATCTGTGTTCCCACAGGGTTGAATGTAGCAACTGTGAGACAGGAGCACAGTGTGGCGCAATTATGCACGGCAACGCTGTCACCTTCTGTGAGCCGTACGGTCCGAGAGAATTGGTGAGTATGTGCTATTTATGTACATTATCCTGAATACATTGTCTTTACTGAGCTTCTTGCCAATAAAAGGTTCTCTTATGCTCTTATAGTTCAGATGATGAAAATTTGCAGTAGTATTTATATTATGAGTTCTATTACAAAATATCTCAAAATTGGGAGCAGTAATTTTTATGGTTCATTTTCAAATGCAAAACTTAAGAATTCAGTAATAAAGTTGGAAGTACCAGTGGATCTCATGATTGGAGAGCTTTTTAAAAACTGGGGCATATGACATAAAAGTTATATGTGATACATACATCTATATATTTAGATAATATTTGTCTTTATAAGTTCTTGTGTAAGCTTTACTTCTAAACTTACTTCCTCCTTGCAAGCCAGAAATGTTAGACGAGCAATTTTGTCACATTATTTCTAAAGTTTGTTTCCTAACCAAAGAAGAACTTCAATAATTGTTTTAAGTGAGCACAGTGAATAAACCAGTTTTTAATTTTTTTGGTTTTGCCACATTGTTCAGGAACAAGTTACTTTCCTTTAATTCAGACCAATTAGACCTGCTGAAACCAGTAGCCCCCAGCACGTGGCTAATGAGCCCTTTGTTGTTCCTTGGTACTTTCTGGCTTGAAGAGTGAGTGCATTCATTTCCCGTTCTTGAAAGTGGATATAAAGTGATGTTATATTATTCTGGCCCAATTCCTTTGCACCTGATAGTCTTCTCTCATCACTCATGCTTTGCTTTTCTGCTTTACACTTGAGCCTCAGTGCTTCCGCTTTGCTCCCCCTCATCTTCCTTATCATACGGCTTGTAGTAACAGGTTATATTTTTCATTCCTGTGTCACACATTATATTTCAAATTCATTAACTTTAAAAGTGGTCAGATGACTGGCTTCTACACTAAAAAGGAGGGAGAAAACCTAGCTAGGCAATTAAAAAGACTTAGTTATCAAAATGTGAAAGTCAATTAATTTTTATAACATGGTTCTTATTTTATGCTGCTTGAATACCTCTTTCATGGCAAGGGATACATTTAATTTATTAAAGATACGAGCTTCAGAACATTGATAAATTGAAGACTTTTTAGTTGAAATTAGAATACAAACAGAATTAATTGGATGTAAATTAAAATAATAGATGCTCATAATTCAAGTCTCACAAGGTGTTACATTATTCCTACAGACAAATGTGACTCTGGTAGTGCAGTTCTTGAAAAAATAGATATCCTAGTCCATTTAAAATAATGTACCATGACTGAATTAATTTTCTATAAACCTTAAAACAAAATTAGATTTTTACCGTTGTTAATTGAGCTTAAATAAACGCCTATTTAGAATGTTCTCCCATTCAGTAATATTTCTGGATTGCTTAGCAAATTCGTTTTTGTTTCTGCTGATTAATAGGAAATAAATATGTCTAAGAATATAATGCAAAATCCTCATTTCTGTAGCATAAAAACTGAAGTGTCTTCTTTATTTGATCCCGTGTATATTTAATCCTGATTGTTTCACTATACCTAGTTTATTTAACATTAGAGTTTATACACCCAATGGGCTAGTTTTGGGTTGTATTATATAATTAAAATGAGATAAGCCTTGCAACTAAAAAGGAAAATATTAAAAATAATTATCTTCACTGGAGGAAAACAAAGCATATGCGGATTCGTATTCCCTTCCTAAGTGCTTCCCTGAGATAAGCTGTGTGGTGGACACAAAGGGAATTGGATGAAGGTATATTAACAAAGATTAGGATGACAGTCACATTTTACACAGAAGTAATTTTAATTTTCAATAACCTTTATACTGTATTGGTGTCCCAGGAGCAAAAATACATGTTTTCTTGGAGTTGTATTCACAGAAGACAGATCAATCAAATGAAAAGTGAGGAATTCGGTTGTCAGTTAACATGCTCTCATGTTTGCTAAAATTCAAATATTTGCACGGTCCTTCAGAACAGAATCCAGTAAAAACTGTTGAGCATGAGAACTAATGAAAGTTATTAGCCCTCAGACATGTTTTTTAAAAACATGCCTTCTTATTTTTTATAAACCTAGTTTTTACTGAAGTTGTGAAATAACCACAGGCCCTTACGAGGCTAATGCTTTATCTTTTAAAATGAAAAATAGCACCTCTGTTTTGTGAGTCTAGTCAACTGGCCATTTCATTATTTTTTGGAAGTTAGTGAGAGGCAGATTTGCTGTCACATGGGCACACCATGCACTCAGGCGTCCACTGCTGCTGTGCAGGCTGCCTCTCACATCCTTATGCAGCTCAGAGAAGTCTCCGTATTTCTGGTGGTAGCACCTGACTTTATGAATAAAGTTAATGAGGACTGGATTGACCAACTCCTCTAAGAGAAAATGTGCTCTTTCAGAGCTTAAAACAAAATTCATTATGTTACTCTTCATTATTAAAAAAAAGGAAAGATTATTTCTTGAATTATTCTTACATTGTTGGAAATACATTCTGGCTACAAGGGAGAGTTTGGGCTAACACGGGGTCAAACCCAATACAAATATGCATGAAAGAGATGCAGAGTGAACGGCCCCAGCCTGCAGGGAATTCTTCAGATTTGCTTAGTGATCATACTCATTTTCTATAGTTTGGAGTCTATTTGATAACCTACAAGTACTGAGATTTGGTAGAAGATCGTTCTCTGCTAGACAGTCATAGTTGCTGTATTATTTATCAAAGGCCCTTTAAGAGGCCCTTTTATTTTTAAGAATGTCAGCTATAAAGACTTAATAACTTTGCAGACTAAAATTACATTTATGAACTCAGGAATAATAAATAATTTATACTGCCCAAAGGAAAATATAAATGAATACGTTTTATAGGCAGTGCTTCCTGTATTTTTTTTCTTTTTCTTTTTCCTATTCTTTCTTGTAGGGGATAATTTTACTAATAAACTAAATAGGTAAATGTACATAAATGAGTCAACAACTCTACCGGTCCTTAGCTTTCCTGGTGAAGAAAAAAAATGTGGAATCGATGACTAATCAAAAGTCTCGAGTCACCCGCAGTTAGCACACGTAATTTGAAATTTGGCAGTATTTCCAGCAACCTGCTATGACCTCCTTAGCAGTGGTCACAGCACTGATCATGTAGGTGACACAAGCATCATTTATTATACCACCAGGATAGATATTTAATGCACTAGCAGTAGCAATAACTTAAATAATGATACTTTTAAACTTATATAATACATCATTGCAAGGAACTAATATACAAGAGTGTTTCATAGTTCATTCAGCAATCTACTCAGTTGCATAGAATCATAGTGGGAAAGTGTCTATTCACATTATGTGAAAATCTTTTTAAGTTTTCTTATGTCTATTTGGACTTTAACATCAGATTATTCGAGTGGAAGCTCATGATGACAAATAGTTGAACATACTCTGAAAGCTTTGGAAAAAAAAGATTTCTTTTAAAGGATGCTTGACAAGGAGCTAGTTACTTAAAGAAAATTCTGTTGGTGAGTTCTGACTCTGGTGAGGAGAATGGAGTAGAAAACAGTTCTGGGCATGATGAACCAGTTCTCTTTGAGCAGATAAGCTGTGTTAATGAAAGATTTAAATTAAACAGAGAATTTCTTCTGACATCTGACAGCAGAGAGGTTCACAATGGTTAAAATCAGTTAGGAGCCCATACCTGTACTGATTCTGGACAACTTGTAAAATGCCTCTCTTGCCCTCTCCTGTATTGCCTTTTCCTGCTTTTTCATTCATTTTAAATCCACAGTTTTAAGACACACACTCAGCCACCTTGCCAAAATGTGTTGTTGAGGCGAGATCCTTTGATATTTGTATCTCAGCTGAATCTGGCAGAGCAAGAGGCTCGCTCACTCGTTTGTCCACTGATCCCACTGCAGCTCACACACTGGGTATCACTGGCCCTTCCACAGCTGTGGGGTTAACTGCAAGGACTAACAAAGTATAGGGATAAGGCTAAGGATGTCATTGTGGCATATAAAAGGTGAAAGTAAGCCTACTGCTTCTGCCATGGTGAAGATATAGATATATAATTTTTAACAAAATTTTTTAAAAATTATTTTTAAATGAGAGAAGAGGAGACAGAGACAGACTCTCACAAGAGCCCCCAACTGGGATCCACCCAGCAAGCCTATGAGGCAATGCTCTGCTCATCTTGGGCCATTATTCAGCACCTGAGCTATTTTTAGTGCCCAAGGCAGAGGCTCCACTGAGCCATCTTCAGCACCTGGGGCCAACTCGCTTGAACAAGTTGAGCCATAGCTATGGGAAAGGAAGAGAGAGGGAGAGAGATGGAGAAGCAGATGGTCACTTCTCCTGTGTGCCCTGAGCGGGAATTGAACCCAGGACATCTACACACCATGCCAATGCTCTTCCACTGAGCCAACCGGCCAGGACAGTTATACACTTTCTACATTATAGGGTTCAGTGATGGGAGGTATCTCATACTTTAGTTTATAGGGTCAGGAACCCAATAAGTAAGTCATTGAAAGTAAGAACCCGAACTAATATCATATCTCATGTGAGCTGGTATAGATCAAGGTCAATGCTCCAAAGAATAACTTTAAGTAGAAATTTTTTAATTTTAAATGTATTTAAATTAAGGTACCATATCTCTTTCAGAAAAGGGAATGTTATTTAAGCATGCTTCTTCATGAAACTAAGGAAAAGGAATAGAAATATGTGAGAATATTTTTAGACCTATAATTTGATTTTTTGGAAGGTAACCATTTTATTGAGAAATAATGCACATATTCTACAATTCATGGTTTTTAGTTTAGTCACAAATTTATGCAACAATTGCCACACTCAATTTTAGAACATTTCATTACTCCCAAAAGAAATCCTACACCCATTGACTGTTGGAGTTCTATTTACTTTTCAAAATAATCTTACTCTCCTCATTTGCTCTTAATTTTCCTTCCAGTTTTTAGTTGTTAGCCTTTTTATGACATTTGCTTCGGGCTCTAGATCCACTGATACAGGAAGGATGGAGGCAAAGTGGTAGGTAGTATTAGTGGAGGAGGCTGTGTTACTGCTCTCACATGGTTAAGATTACCTGGTAAATTTCCCTACAAGCAATTTTCAACATGTAGTAAGAAAAACAATGAAATCACCTCAGTCAGGATCTCCCAGCTTTGTTCCCCACAGAGAAACAAAATGTATCTGTGTTCAGACATATCAGTAGCAATCAGGGAACCACTGGATACCTACAATCTGTGTTGATGGTCCCTTCCTTTCCTCTTCCCTCCCTGCTCCCTCCTCTGGGCACCTTTCACCTCTTTCTCCTCCTCTCTATCTTGTCTTACATTGGTGTGTTCCCTTTTCTAGATCACCACAGGCCTTAATACAACAACAGCCTCTGTCCTCCAATTTTCCATCGGTAAGTGCTTTTAGCAATTAACAGCAATTTAACTTGGAAATGTTTGTTTTAATCATAGTGTACATTCAGGATTATAGTGCCAAATGCTTTTAAATTTAGAGAAAAGTAAAACTCAGTGTTTTAGTAAATAATTTAAAACGCTTTTTTAAAGTGAAATAGAAACTGTTTAAATGTTAGATTCTGTCCCTACTTCTCTCAAGCAGCCAGCAAGGGATATTTAAAAATAATACAGATAACCCAAAGCATCTTCAAGGGGTTTACATATGGATGCTGAATGTATCGGATTATCCTGTTACAGCAGAATTACCTTAGCAATTATGGTTTACTCAGATTAAAATTGAAATCTGTTAAATTTCCTGCACTCTTGCTGACTGATAATGAAAGATAATTATTGGTGGCTGAGATAAACCAATCAGGGCTTCACGTATGAAATAAATAATCTGTTTAATTCAGACATGGATAATTAAGAAATTACTGTATCTGGCAATATTTTAAAGTGCTTTTGCATTAAACCTAAAAATTCCTACCCAAAGCATTTAGTGAATTAAAGTACCTTTTGATCAAGATTTTACCGTTTTATTGTCTGTCATATTACTTTTCATTCTAGTTTTCATAGGTGTATAGTAATAAGTAACGTGTAAGTCTCCAAAGGGACTGTTCTAGGGGAAAAAAGATACTGCCTTTTAGATGAGGGCTCACTTTATTGATTTGGTGCCAGACCATGAAAGCCTGCTCCAGGTAGGAGGACTGGGACAGCATCCTCAACTCCGCACCGCCTTCCCTCCCGTCTCTGGAGATCCACCCGAGTGAAAGGACTGTTCCCCTCAATGATCTTCTAGTTCTACTTACAAATCAGCCAGGGACCCGCTGCAGTTGACTGTGTCTAAGAGCGATCCTCTTTAAGCCACATTCTTGTCCCTTTTTTGTCAGTGCATCTTGTTTCAGCTTCTGCGTATATGATGTGAAACCTGCCTGCTTCCAGTTTGGGTTTGTTTCTTCTCACATTGATAGCATTGCCCCAGCAGCTTACAGACTGCTCAGAGGTCCTTATGTGCTCAGGAGAAGACACACCAGTGAAAACAAAATAATGAGTTTGCTTGTTTTCTTTGATCTGTTATTAGTAAGCTTCCTATCATGATCATGCATATAATATTTTATTATTTTTTATTTTTATTTTTTATTTTAGTGAGAGCAGGGTAAGCAGAGAGACAGACTGCCACCTGTGCCCAACTGGGATCCACTCTGCAAGCCCACTACGGGGCTATGCTCTGCCCATCTGGGACATTGCTATGACCAACTGAGCCTTTTTCTTTTTAGCGCCTGAGGTGGAGGCCATGAAGCCATCCTTAGCGCCCAAGGCCAACTTGCTCGAACCAATCGAGCCATTGCTGTGGGAGGGGAAGAGAGAGAGAGAGAGGAGGGGAAAGGGAGGGGTATAAAACCAGATGATAACTTCTCCTGTGTGCCTTGACCAGGAATTGACCCCAGGACATCCACACGCTGGGCCAATGCTCTACCACTGAGCCAACCAGCCAGGGCTGAGCATGTATATAATACTTTTATAATCAGAAAAAATAAAGTTTATTTTTAAAAGTTCTGGTGCTACAGGAACAAAATTTTTAAACTCTAGCATGACAATCAAATAGGTTCTTATCCAGAGCAAGTATGTTTCAATTCATTATGCTGTTAATACAAAGATAGACTGAGTAATGTTTTCCTGTTTATCTGTGTTCTGAATATCTCTTCTCCTTTTTTGCTAGAGCAATGAATATTAATTTCAAATATTATCTTTTAGCAATTAAAGAACACAAGAGAATGCACTTTTATGTCTTACAATTCTACTAGTATTTTAATTTTATTCAAGGTAAGAGAGATCCAGCACCAATTAAACTTATCCTTCCTTAAAGGAAAAGCAAGATATTTTTGTAAGTAGTAAGAGAGAGTCTGTAGAGCTGACATCGAGTCTTTGTTTCCTCACTTTCCGGTAGGTTCCTACGTGATAGAGACCGAGAAAGGGACCTGTTCAGGGAGTGTAGTGGTTGGTACCTGAGACCTCAAACGCAGAACAGGCACCGGCCCGAGATCTCGGGACTAGACCCACACGTGACGAGCAGCAGCCTTGGTCCTCACGAGCCAGGGGGCTGCCGCCCACCATGCCAGAGAGATGTGTTATTTGAAGCATGGATCTGAATTTTAGGTTAAAAGACTGGAAGAGAAACAGAATCAGGGTGGGGAGAAGGAGGAATGGGGGGGAGGTAGGTCAAGTTTATAACTAAAAAATAAACTTAGAAGTTTTTTTTTTTGAGTGTCAATTTTAGGATCAAAAGTAAAATTATGACATGTCATTGTTTGAGATGCAACAGAAAATATTTAGTAAAAAGAAATTACAGTTTATTGCTTAAGGACTTCATTGGGAAATTTGCTTACTGAATTTTGAAAATCAAGATTCTTGGGAACTAAACAGGTTAGAGTGGCTTAGAAACTGTAGGAGCAAACTGTTGGCTGTGTGGTGGGTGGTGTTGTATGCTGAATACAGTCTAGTGGGCAGAAGTTGGCAGCAATAATTTTGTGTATCTCATTGTGAGTGCTTGGAGCAACATTATTATGTTTATATGGATGGTATGAAGGCTAGACCCTGAGTTTAACATGCCCCACAATAACCAAGTACCAAAATAGCAACCACAGTCAGTGGCTATTTCATTTATAATGAGTTCAAAAATTGTATTGAGTGTATTATAAAAAACAGCCTATGTCAACAGTTTAACATTTTATGCTTATTTTTGTATTGTGGAATTCACCAAATCTGTATTAGTAATGTGGTTAAAAATGGCCAGATTCAGTGTCACTCCTCAAGAAGCCCTCGGGATGTTCTGTGTTCGTTGTTTAGTGTGATAATTCAGATGGAACGGGGATTTTCTAGGGAATTCTATTATTATTTGTGGCTTCACTAGTGAATTATGCTTATAATCATGCATATATAACCACAGGTGAATAAACTGTTACCCTCATGTGTTTATATTGCTCATGGAAACATTTTCAATTACATTACAAGCATTACCCAGTAGTCCCCAGTACCTCAGAGATATGTATACAGGTATTTCAATTACTAAAGAGTATTTCAGATAAAGTCTATTGTCTCACTTCAACAATAGCCTCCGAGCTCTTCCAGTATATGTGTTTGTGTGTATGTATATATAATATATGCATGCACACACACATATATTGTCATATAAATGTACAAACAATCTGATTAAATAAGCTTTAAAGTTAAAGTATCCTAAATGCAATTCTTTTATTTTAATTTTAATTTGTGTTTACATAGATTCTAGTGTCCTCCTGAATGCAATTCTTCAAACTGAAATTTATCACATTAATAGTATCTAAATCATCTTGAAAAGTGTCCTAAAATATTCTTAAAAGAACTTTTTATTTTTCCATTCCAATGAAAGATCTCATATCCACTTCTGCACTGAGGCATTGATCTGCTACAATCCTCACTGGATTCGTTGGATACAACTTGTGGAATTTATAGTTGTAGCCTTAGGGGACATTTACTCCTTTCCTTTAGAAAATATTGAGATGCTGCCCTTGCAAACCGTCATCTCTCAGGTGCCTCCAGACTCTGTTTCCCGAGGCAGGGCACTGGATCCGTGGAAAAGGCCAATACCGCTTAGTATCTGCCGTTCACGTACCAAGTATCCACTGAGTGTATGCTGTGTGTCCAGCATTGTCCTGAGCTAACTTGAACTTTGAAAAGACAAAAAAGTGAGAAAACAGAACCTTTTTACACTACCCAGCAGTGTGGTGGAAGGCTCTGGATGGATACAGGGCGTGAACGCCGGAGAACTGCTAGACCATTCTAGGCAGAAACGGGCATGTGCGCAGGTGCCCACGGAGCGAGATCCAACTCGGTCTTGCCGGGCGTAGCCATTCAGAGAGGCTCTGTTTTTCTTGTTACAGACGTTGCTTAAGGATACATGGAGATTCTCAAAATTAGGGAGGATTTTTACCAGTCACTCAATCTGCCAAGCTTGTTCCTAATATATTGTTAATCCAGTAGAAAAAATATCTAGACTCATCATTTGGGAGGGAGACTGACAAGAGCAGGCGTGGTACCACAGCAGTGGGTCCGCATCCCAGCAAAGTGAGATGGATGACATCTGCAGGGAGACAGGGCAGGAGCCACTCCCGGCCCTGAGACCACGCTCAGAGCCAGCACAGCAACAGGAGTAGGAATGCTAGGTCTCCGGCTGCAGGGACGGGGAGGGGCTACTCTAAGTGGGAGCTTGTCCCCCTAGAAAACGGGCCGAGGTGGACATCGAGGTGAGGTTACATAGCCGTGGCCCTGGGTAAAGGAGGGCTGCTTGGCAGGGAATTGGGCAAAGCCTGCACATTCTGCATTTTTCTTTTTTATGTTTCTCTCAACGTAGGCTGTAACAAAAGTTCTAAGCTGTGGGCTTGGGAGGAAACTTGCAAAGGGTTGGGCACCTGAAAATAGCTGGAAATAGCCTGGCTTTCTGTAAATTGAAAAGAGAATTGGTCCCTTTCTCTGTTATGATAGCAGTGGTGATGACGAGGAAGGAATACGAATATTTTGGAAGTGAGGGAATGCGGAGAGGACTGAAGGGAGAAAGGCACAAAAGGGAGGACAGCTGTTCGTTCTGTGTCCTGTGGTCGTTGTCCATCTGCTATAGACTGGAAGAAGTCACCCAGTCAGGTTTGGGAATTTCAGCCAAGGAAGTGACTAAAGATGCAAAATATTAAGTACAATAAATCACATACTGTCACATATATTAAGAAAGGTTTACAAATTCCCTAGCCTGTTTACTAATAAAGTAAGTCAAAGTGGACATTATTACTTAGTAGCTTTATTTTAATAATAAACAAATATAAAACAGAAAGTGAAGAATGTTGCTTTTAAAACTCAGTACTTTCTCTACATTTAATAATGAAAGAGGTCTTTCAAATTTAAAGGAAGCATGTTTTTAGTGTAAGTACAGAATATTTTGAGCATTTGTACTATTCTCCTGTTTTGGATCTCTCTTAATTCTCAATATCAATTTTTAGTAAATGCTTAAAATGTAAATTTTATGTTCATATAGTGGTCCTTCTCACAACACTGTCCTTCAAATATATTTCTCCAGTTACAAATATGCTCAATTCCCCCAAAGGGTATTTTTTGGTGGGCAAAACAGGTATGGACATAAACTCTAGATTTCCACATTCAAATAGTTGATTAACTGATCTCTTGGGACAGAGATACTGAACATGTGGATTTCTCTAAACCAACAGTTTTCATTAGTAAAAGCATGATTCATCTCAATTTTAGTCACCATATTTTACCAAAATTTAATTCATTTGCGTTTGACAGATCCAAGAGCAATTAGAGGATTTCCTCTCGCACAGAATGGAACTTTTCTTAATTAAAATCATATCTGTGTGCTCCTTTTTGTCACAATTCCTGTCCCATTTGGAACTGAGAAGCCCCGGGATGCTTCCTGGCCAGGCTGCCACACAGCATTATCTGATACAGTAACCATTTATTCCTTCCAGCCTGCCCAGGAGTCAGACTGCTGCCCCTTTGGCTCCAGCTCCTGAACTTCAGCAAGGCACGAGCTGCTGTCTCTGTGCAGGCGCAGGCCAGGCAGTTCGAGATTGTGTTTTATGAGAGCCTGAAGCAGCTCATGGCAGGATGTGGGGGCACAGTCAGACATGGGACAACAGCTAAGAGACTGCCTCGGAGGGAGACTGTCGGCTCAGCCATCCCCAAGTGTTTATTTCAGCCATGCTCTGAGACTGGTAACTAGTCTGTGGCCAGATTCTCACCTTCCCAGGTAGATTCACCCTCATTTGCCTTGCACTCTGCATTCCAAATTACTCTGGGAATAACTGACGTACAGGAAGGTAATAAGTAGCAAAAGCAATAGTCTTCAAAAAGTATCAGGCAAGAAGCTAGCTCAGTACTGGAGTACACACTTCATTACGTTTTGTAAAAAAATTACAAACTAATGGACAGATTTATATAGATATGCCACATTACAAAACATTATGCAGATATCTGAAATCTGATAAAGTTTGAGTTTTGTACTAAGAGAGGAATAAAATGGACATAAAGACTAAGAAACATTAAAGCAGTCATCCTGGAAATTATAGCATTGAATACTTAAATTTAAGTACTATATATGCCATATTATCAGGATGTTGCTCTATTTACAAGGGATTACTTTGATGCCATGGGCTAATGCCCTAAGATTTTTCCTGGCAAACTCAGTAACAAAGGAAATAAAGAACTAAGTAAAATATAGTAATTGGCCCTGGCCGGTTGGCTCAGCGGTAGAGCGTCGGCCTAGCGTGCGGAGGACCCGGGTTCGATTCCTGGCCAGGGCACACAGGAGAAGCGCCCATTTGCTTCTCCACCCCTCCGCCACGCCTTCCTCTCTGTCTCTCTCTTCCCCTCCCGCAGCCGAGGCTCCATTGGAGCAAAGATGGCCCGGGCGCTGGGGATGGCTCTGTGGCCTCTGCCCCAGGTGCTAGAGTGGCTCTGGTCGCAACATGGTGACGCCCAGGATGGGCAGAGCATCGCCCCCTGGTGGGCAGAGCGTCGCCCCTGGTGGGCGTGCCGGGTGGATCCCGGTCGGGCGCATGCGGGAGTCTGTCTGACTGTCTCTCCCTGTTTCCAGCTTCAGAAAAATGCAAAAAAAAAAAAAAAAAAAATAGTAATTGTTCTACATCTTCGTCGTTACTGGAAAATGAACATGCACAGCTGCCCCCACTGAAATATTTGAACAAGAATTTGTAAAACTGAAACAAAACAAAACAAAACAAAAAAAACCATTGATCATTTGTATTATCTGTACTATAATAATCCATGACTTGCTGTGGCAGAATTATTTTGAAGAAGAATTGCATAGTAGCAAATAAGCTTTGTGTTCTTGATGCTTTTATATACAGTGAAATTATTTTCTTCTTAGTGAGTAATACTGTCCTTCAAAATCTCTCTTAGCAACATAAGAATAAATATTTGGCAGAAGTACTTATTATACCAATATCTTCATGGTGCTCGTCATCTTTTTCACACTATAGAATGAGGCAGGTGTCTTTCTTGAGTGCCCTAACCTAATAGCTCCAGGGAGTGGAAGTGTCTAGATGTTTAGAAGCTTCTCTAAAAGTTCCCCATTCATCTTCTTTCCCTTCACTACAATCTCGAGTTAATGGTCCTGTCCTCCATTTATCTCCCTTGAAAAGATGAAAGGATGTGTTGGTCCTGCTAAGATTTGTGCCAGTCATAGCAGGGAGTTCTGAGTAGCTGGATTACACCCATTATATAACTTTATGATCTTTCTGCATCAGATGCCGTTGTCTCCGTGCAGCTCCTGGAGCCCTGCTTGTGTCTGAGGTCTGCGTCTTAAATAATGGTCATGGCAGCCCTTGAGCTGCCAGAATCCTCAGCAGGGGTCTGTCCAGACACTGCTCAAGCCTTCAGTATTTATGGGCCCTGCTCTGCAATCTAGAGGCATGATTTCAGGCAGTACTTTTCCCCATCTATAAATTCTACACAATCAGTTCTCTCCTCTCTCCACGGCCCTGTGGAACATTTAACAAGGCAGCTTGTTTTTCAGGCAGGCTTTAAGGAAAGAGCCTGCTACCAGCAACCCCTGCCGAACCCCCAAGAGGACAGTAGCTCCTTATATTGTTTCTGTTCTGATTTACTTTGAAAAGTCCTGAGGTCGGTGGAGAAGGGCATGAGCAAATAAAAATAAAACTACCCAGGCCTTGGGAGACTAAAATCATGTGATGTATTCTTCAAAAGTAAAAAGAAATAGGGCTATTGGAGATACAGACAGGCTCACAATCCTTATCTGTAATTCCATATTACAAAAAATTTCAGAAAAACAACAAACTTTTTTTTCCATTTATTTTATGGCAAAGCCTCACATGAGCTGAATTCATTTGGCAGCAGGAACTGACTTGAAATGATTTAAGGCTACTTAAAATCTGTTTTTATAGAATTTATGTGCATCTTCATGCAGAAATAATTGTTTTAATTATGGAGTGTTGTTGCATAATATATGGTATATGCACAGTATTATCTTCCTGAAATCTTTAAGTTAAACAAATAAATAATTTAAATCCTGAAATTTATAATATTTTGCATCAAAGGATTACAGACCTGTTTGGCTGTTGTTCTGAGGAAGGGAATAAGTCTTGAATTCTTAATAGAAGAAATTACTAACACTTCTACTTTTTAAATGGCTTTGATTTTACTCCAAATCAAGCTATTCTTTAAGTTTTTGGTTTTTATGGAAACTACCCAAGGGGGATTGAGGAAAAAAGGAAGAAGTTTATTTGTGAATTTTAGAAACTTCTTGCCTAGCAGGTACTTGTAACCTCCAGACATATATCGTATATATATTATGGTAATGGGCTTGCTGAATCAGAGTTTTGGTTTTCTTAATTAGTATTTTACCTTCACAACTCCTTATTGATTTAAATGTTTAGGATCATCAAATTGAAAATCTATTTCTTTCAGATATGAACTGTAAGATTTCAGGTCATTTTAACTTTTCTCATGCAATGACTAATCTTAATACTCTTTGAATTGACATCACACATTGGACAGTTTGTCACCATTGTCCCTGAGTCCTGATGCCAGGTGCGTCCATGCAGTGGGCGGGGAGTGCCCCGGAAGCTCTTTCCACACTGAGAAAGTTGACATCATAAAATAGATGTGACCTGCATAACACACTAACCAAAAATCACGTGTTTCCAACTCAACTTCCCCTTAGTTGGATCTCAAAGGCAGCCATGGCCACTTTGACATTCACCTAGCATGAGGGGAACATGGTGAGGGGTAGTGAGAAAGGAGAAAATGGGCTTAACCAGTTGCAAACCTTCTAAAGCACGGTCACGTGAACAGGTGACTACGACCCTCCCAGAGCCTTGGATGGAGCTCACCCAAGGGCTGGGGGCCCTGAAGCCTAAGCTCCATTGGCTTCACGGTGACTCTGCTTCTGTCTGCACTGTCTGCACTAATGACAAAACTGAGCGCTACAGTTTTATATTATATTGGTACATGTGTTCACATTTGATAAACTTACTGTCATTTCCAAACTTCCATATTCTCTGGCACCTGCTGCATCTTTCCTTTCCAAATATCAATCGCTCCTGTCACCTCCCCTTTATTTAATACTCTACTGCTTTTGTCTATCTCAGTAGTCACAAGTAGGAATCATGGCGACTTCGATATACTGCTGCACCTAGTGTTCTGATTCCCAATAAATAACAGTGATTAATGAAAATAATCCTTTTTTCAATGTATATATTTCATGCCATGTATTTTTTTACATTGGAAATGTTTGTTTCATTATGACTCATGTTTTTTTTTTCATAAACAACTTTTGTTGTTAGTATAAGCAGGGAAGGGGCAAGAGCACTGGTTTGGGAGTCAAGCCATACAGTTTTTCTCTGCCAGTTGACCTTGCCTCATCACCTTGGCTGAGTGGTGGAGCCCGTCTGGACCCCTAGAAACTCATTTGTAAAGTGAAAGTGTTCATCTCCACGATCTCTTAAATGTCTTCCCACTATAATCCTAGGTCCCAGAACTGGGTGACAAGAATGAACTATGACTTACCAGGCATACATTTTGTCTAAAAATATGGTTATGATGTTGTCTGTTTTAGTTAAGGCAGCACCTGAAAGAAATATCAAAGCAGTTGCTGTATCTTTATTTAGCCAATTGTAGTTAATTTATACTTACAGCTTGTTCTGTCACCAGGAAAGATCTTAGAGGAACAGAAATACAGCATTAACTGAGCCACTTAATGTTGTTGCCCAAACAGTACTCAGCAGAGGAGGTTGAATGTGCTATCCTCTGGCTCTTTCTGGAAGAACATCAGTCTCTGTGCTGGTGGACAAAGGTTGTAGGTGACCCCCATCTCCTTATCCTGCTGAAAAGCAGTGAACAAAAAAGATAATGATAATAATAATAATAATAATAATGCAATCATTGTATTTTCAAAAGATTCAGCTTCTGGACTTTAACTCTTTCCTAGATTTATTTCATTCACTCGTTCAGCAGCTCTCCACTGAGCTCTCCTCTGTGCGAGGCCGCTCCCCAGGCCCTGGGGAGACGGGATTTGTGAAACAGGTCTTTGCCCTGGTCTAACATTCTGGTGGGAGGAGGAAGCCACCAAACAAACGAGTATGTCAGGGAGCAATAAATTCAGAAGGAGGTAAAGGAGGAACAGGGGGAATAGATGGTGGTGGAGAGGGACTTGACGGGCTGATGAACACAAAATACAGTGCACAGATGTGTTGTAGAATTATGCACCTGAAATCGTATGATTTTGTTAACCAGTGTCACCCCTATACATTCAATAAAAAGGAGGGAAAACAACAATTTCTGAAAGACCAATGAAGAAAATAAGTCAGGAGTCAGCTAGTGAGGGGTGGCATTTTACTGACAGTAGCCAGGGGAAGGCTGCTGAGGCTGTTGCCGTCGAACAGAGGCCTGAATTGTCGGGGGCAGCTGGCTTGGCAGAAGGTGTGCCAACATCAGAGCCATGCCGACTGGACTGGCATTGCTTCACCACAGAGCCTCGTGTAAGTGTCAGGACTAAATGATGTTTTACTTCCTTTTTTTTTTTTTTTTTTTTTTTGTATTTTTCTGAAGTTGGAAACGGGGAGGCAGTCAGACAGACTCCAGCATGCGCCCGACCGGGATCCACCCGGCACGCCCACCAGGGGGTGATGCTCTGCTCATCTGGGGCATTGCTCTGTTGCAACCAGAGCCATTCTAGCGCCTGAGGCAGAGACCACAGAGCCATCTCCAGTGCCCGGGCCAACTTTGCTCCAATGGAGCCTTGGCTGCGGGAGGGGAAGAGAGAGACAGAGAGGAAGGAGAGGGGGAGGGGTGGAGAAGCAGATGGGCACTTCTCCTTGTGTGCTCTGGCTGGGAATCAAACCCGGGACTCCTGCACACCAGGCTGATGCTCTACCACTGAGCCAACCGGCCAGGGCCTGTTTTACTTCTTAAGTGGAAAAAGCTGTCCAAAAGGTATGCATTTCCTAGCTATTCCGGAATGACAGCTAAAAAGATGTGGAACTAAATCACAAGAAAATAACTAGGCTTTGCATTCGCATGAACCTTTAACATCAGTAACACTTTTAATAACTGATTAACTCCTTGATTAATGGTAGATTGATAGACCAGTCATCTTGGCTTGGTTCCCTACAACAAGAGTAGAAAGTTACTTATCTACCTTTTCTAAATTACACTAGGATAGTGCTATTTAAATATAACCAGGATAAAAGTTGATACCAATTCCACTTGTAATTTTAAATTCAGTTAAGTGGTCCATAGGTCAGACCAATGTTACAATAAAATATTTGTTAGAATTATAGCGATGAGACCATCTAACAGTAAAAGGAAGCAACCAGCTAGAAATAAGCTTTGCTGTTCTTTTTATTCCTTTATTTTGAAATAACAAGTACCAGGTACTGTTTTATACTTTTTAATATTATTGTTTCTCTGTAGTAAAATGAGTTTCAGAAACAGATTTACAGGCTATTATGCAATTCAACATTTAGAATACAAATGTGGTTTACACTGGTATCTTAACTTTAATCCTGATTGTACTATTATGTCAGGTTAACGTTTTTCACATAATTAAAATTGTCCGAATTGGGAAATGTTAGGATATTGCTTTTTTTGGAATGCAACTATTTTTTTTCTTGTAGTTTTCTGAAGTGAGAAGCGGGAAGGCAGAGAGACAGACTCCTGCATGAGCCAGACCGGGATCCACCTGGCATGCCCACCAGGGAGCGATGCTCTGCCCATCTGAGGCATTGCTCCACTGCAACCGGAGCCATTCTAGCACCTGAGGCAGAGGCCATGGAGCCATCCTCAGTGCCCGGGCCAACTTTGCTTCAGTGGAGCCTTGGCTGCAGGAGGGGAAGTGAGAGACAGAGAGAAAGGAGAGGGAGGAGAGGGGAGAAGCAGATGGGCGCTTCTCCTGTGTGCCCTGGCCGGGAATTGAACCCAGGACTTCCACATGCTGGGCTGATGCTCTACCACTGAGCCACCAGCCAGGGCCTGCAACTGTTTTTTTAAATCTCTTTTAAAATACCCTTCTGTAGATTTTTTTTAAAGCAAATAACATTGAAATTCTTTAGAAGGTTAACCTTTTGTGTTTGTTCTGAGAGTCCGGTTAGGGGTTATCCCGTGACCTGGATGTCAGGTGGTCTCAGGAGGTGGTGGTCTCGGGAGGTGGTAAAGGAAGGTATAGACCTAGTATGCAGAAGGAGGGTCAGGTGTGGGTGGCTGGCAAGGGAAGGAGAAGAACGGGCAAGGAACCTGCAGAGAAGATGATGCCCAAGAAAACATGATGTGTCTTCTTGGTGTAGTTTCCTGTGATCATCCCTATGGGGAACCTGCCAGAGAGCTGAGATGATGACAAGCAGGGTGTTTAGGCTAGAGGTGGTTCAGTCCTTTGGGGTTTTCTCTCTTTACCAAAAACAGGGCTATTATGGCCTTGAGTCAGGAGCCTGGGTGGAAGTAACAGCACAGAAACCTGTCCAACATGCTCTGATCACGTGAAAATGTAGCACTATTTAGAAAAAAATAAATGTGCTTTGTGTACCAGAAACAATAAAATGAACTGGTCAAAAGCATGGGTCTGTCTGGCCTGTTCAGTTCTTAATGCCATTTGACCCTGAGTAGATGTCCCAACCTCTCTTTGCCACAGTTCCTGTCCTTGTGAGGTGGGCATGCATATAGACTTATTCGGAGCAACTGCAGTTGTTCTCTGGAGTCGCTGAAATCGTTTTCTTTATGGGTGCTGTTAAAATGAACTGATTGGACGTTCTGTTTTCTTTGGATGCTAGGAAGTGCAAAATCAAGTTTCCAGCTCCACTCTAGCAATTGTGTAGACTTTATAAAGTGAATCTCCTTAGACTGATGTGTAAGTCTACCTTCAGAGCACCTTCTTTTTCTTACCAAGTTGACTCTTCTCTTCCCACTGACACATATACCCAGTGGTGGGAGTCAGCGGGTTCATTCTGCTTCAGCAGAACCAATACCAAATTTTTTGTTGAGTTCGGCGAACCAGTTGTTAAAATAGCACTTGTAATCAGGGTTCTCTCTAAGGTGGGTGCCTGAGCAGCCACCCAATGTGGAAATCACAAATTTACATTCCTTACTCTTTTTTAACATTCATCTGCGCAACAACGTTTTCTGAGTGCCTATAGTAATGTTCATTCCATTTATAGGTGAAAAAAATTGCAAGTGAGATGCCAATCAAGAAGCAATATGGAAATATCTTAAATAACAGTTTTTATTGTTCTTTGTCAGGTATTATTTAATATTTTTATTAATATTTTAAAATTCATAATCTAGTTTTGTGTATCTTTTATTCTTATTTAAGTATTAAATGCATGAAATAATAAACTATCTTTCGGTATATCTTCTTTTTTATACTTGAAACGGTCATTAAGGCAGAGAACCAGTTGTTAAATTATTTGAATGCCACCACTGCATTGACCAGTGATGCTGACAAATAGATAAGTCATTCAGGGCTCAGTGTTCAGATCCTTAGTGAACTTACAGCATTTCAACTAAAGAGCGGGAAAATGGCCCAAAATAAAAGAAACTGTAGAGAAAAGAAAAAGGTACTGTGAGTTCTTTGATAAGCAGTAATTCAATTTAATATTTAGCCTATGAATAAATATGGTCATAAATTTGCTCCTTTTTCCAGGGTCGATGAACTTATGAATTGAAACAAAAAAAATACTAAATCATAGCTGAAATTTATTAAATAGTGTAGGCTAAAAACTGTTCTCTAGACACCTTTCATGCATTGTCTTAATCCTCACAGCAGTTCTATAGATTGATTTTATTATTCACTTTTTACAAATGTATAAATTGGGCACAGAAGAAGTAAGTGACTTGCCCAAGGTCACACAGCTGAGATGTGTCAAAGCGCAGATGGCAGCCCTGACAGCCTGCCCCCCCCCCCCCCCCCCCCCGTTCACTGTCCTCGTCCCTCACACACGTAATCTCTGGGAGAGATCCTTTTATCAGAGAAATTTACTCTGAAAAGTGAAGGAAAATATTATTTAGAATTATCAGTGAATGCTAACAATCTTGAATCTATTATCATATAGACTTCCCTCATAGGAGAAAAATTAAATAAGATCTGTTTAAGGATATATGGTATACATTATTATAAGATGCACTTATCATCAAAAGATATTTTTCATTAATCCATAACATGACAATCAAGTCATATTTATCTATAAGATACAATTGTATTGGGTTTCTTCCTAAACAATAAGAAATTTTTTTTTTCCTTAAGAGCAGTGTGTTAGTCTAATTAAATATTCAAACAAACAAAGTTAGCTTGACAAGACAAGATAATGTCTTACGATCAAGATGATACTACATTTCAGAAACTTTTTTTTTTTTTTGCATTTTTCCGAAGCTGGAAACAGGAAGGCAGTCAGACAGACTCCTCCATGTGCCCGACCGGGATCCACCCGGCATGCCCACCAGGGGGCGATGCTCTGCCCCTCTGGGGCGTCGCTCTGTTGCATCCAGAGCCATTCTAGCGCCTGAGGCAGAGGCCACAGAGCCATCCTCAGCGCCCGGGCCATCTTTGCTCCAGTGGAGCCTCGGCTGCGGGAGTGGAAGAGAGAGACAGAGAGGAAGGATAGGGGAAGGGATGGAGAAGTAGATGGGCGCTTCTCCTGTGTGCCCTGGCCAGGAATCGAACCCAGTACTCCTGCATGCTAGGCCAACGCTCTACCACTGAGCCAACCGGCCAGGGTTCAGAAACTTTTTCTGATGCAGTAGAAAATGATTCCTGATGGAGAGGCTAGAGCTTCTGCCTTGGGGATGATATTCTGTGTGGCTTATGTCTACTTTGAGTTACTCTGCAGATTGCTTATTTTCAATTATGCTGGGCCATTCTAATAAGACTTTACTGGTAAATAAAATAGTTCATTTGGCTCTCTCATTATTCCTCGCATTATTTTATCAAGCTGATAAAAATGTACCAGAATTACTCATGCAATTTGTCTCTGATACTTTTATTTTGAAAGCAGATTGGATTATGTAACCATTTAAGTCATTTTAGGGCATTTTTACATTAACTTGGGGGAATTATTGCTCTGTTGACTATACATCAGTACCAGAGTTAATGTGTGGTCAGGATATATGCATTCCAGATATTCAAAAGCATGGCTGTCAGTTTTATGTCACTTTGACTCATTCAGGGAAGTCAAAAGTCCTTAAGTCCTATCTGCTGTGATAATTCCCCTTTTAGTAGAAACATAAGTCAGTAAAAGCAAAGAAATGGAAATTTTTAAATAAACAAACTACAGCAAGTTTATTTATAATACAGACAGAGTTTATTGAGCATCTGCTGTGCTGTGTAACAAGCACTGTTCTAGGTCCTAGGGACACAATTACTGAACAAGACAGGTACAGTCCCCACTCTGAGGGAGCTTGCATTTTAACAGGAGGTGGACAATGAGCAAGCAAACTAGTAAATAAACAAGACAAATTTACATACTGGTAAATGCTATGAATAACATCAAAATAAATGATAAAATGTAGGATGATTTGAGATTAAGAATAGACTTCTTAGATTGCGTGTTCAGGGAAGGCTTCTTTGAAGAGGTGATTTTTTTTCACAGATACTTGAAAAAGAAGAGGGTCACAGCCAAGGGGAGGTCTGTGGGGAAAGTTATGAACGGAATGAGGAGAGAACAGGGTGGGAGGAAATGGACATAATCAGTGAAGTTTCAGCACAGGAGCCCGGGGGTGGAGTGTTTAGGGAAGAGAAAGTCCAGAGAGTCTGGAGCACAGGAAGTGAGAGGAACAGTGGCACAAAGAGAGATGGGACAGCACATCATGTACGACTTTGTTCCTAATGTGCTGAGGAGCCCTGAGAAAGTTGTAGGCGGGGAACGGCACGATCGTGAAAACACTTAAAAGGACTCCTCTGACTAGTGGGTGGACAGTGGCTTATAGAAGGATAAAAAAGGGAGCAAGAAAGCCATCAGTACATGATCATGACGTGACTGAGGTTGTAGCAGTAGAGCAAGATAGAAGCTGAACAATATTTTAGAAGCAAAAGTTCGAACACAAGCTGATGGGTTGGGAGTGTGAGGTGAGGCAAAGGAATGAATCAAAGGTGACTCCTGGGTTTTGTTATCTGAACATCTGCAGTCATGTCCTTTGAAATGAAAAAAAAACTAATGGATATTTTTTGGGAGAGAGGTGGGAGAGTTATTTGTTTGATTTTTATTGAATTTATTGGTGGCATTGCTTTGTAAAATTGTATAGGTTTGGGGTATTTAATACACCATCTGTATATTGTATTGTGTGTTCACCACCCCAAGTCAAGGTTTCTTTCATCACCATTTATGTCCCCTTCACTCTCCTACCTCTCCCACCCCCCTTCCCCTCTAGTAACTGCCATAGTGCTCTCTCTGTGAGGCGTTGTTGTTGTTTAATCCTTTCATCCTTTTCACCCAGCCCCACAACTCCCATTCTCTCTGACAGCTGTTAGTCTGTTCTCTGTATCTGTGAGTCTGTTTCCATTTTGTCTGTTAGTTTATTTTGTTCATTATAGTCCACATATGAGTGAAATCATACAGTATTTGTCTTTCTCTGATGGGCTTATTTCACTTAGCATAATGCTCTCCAGGTCTATCCATGCTGTCACAAAGGGTAAGAGTTCCTTCTTTTTATAGCCTAGTAGTATTCTATTATGTAAATACCACAGCTTTTTTTTTTTTAAGGGAGAGAGAGAAGGAAGCGAAAGAGACAGGCAGGGACAGACTGACAGGAAGGGAGAGAGATGAGAAACATCAACATGTTGTTGCAGCACCTTAGTTGTTCATTAATTGCTTTCTCATATGTGCCTTGATGGAATGGGGTGGGGTGGCTTCAGCTATGCCAGTGACCCCCATGCTCAAGCCTGAGACCATGGGGTCATGTCTAAGTTCCCAAGCTCAAGCCAGTGATCCCGTGCTCAAGCTGCTGAGCTCACACTCAAGCCGGATGAGCCCACACACTCAAGCCAGTGACCTCAAGGTTTCGAACCTGGGTCCTCAGCATTCCAGGTTGACATCTATCCACTGCACCACCACCTGGTCAGACAGTGCCTCAGATTTTTGATTTTCTCATCTACTGATGAGCACTTGGGCTGCTTACAAATCTTGGCTATTGTAAATAACATTGTATGATATAGGTGTGCGTATATTCTTTTAAATCCATGTTTTGGGTTTCTTCAGATATAATTCCAGAAGTGGAATTGCTGAGTCATAAGGCAGTTAACTCCATACTGCTTTCCACAGTGGCTGCACCAGTCTGCTTTCTCGCCACCAGTGCACAATTTTCCACATCCTCCCCAATACTTATTTGTTGATTTATTGATGATAAATAGCCACTCTGAAAGGTATGGGATGATATCTCATTGTGTTTTTAATTTGCATCTCTCTGATGATTAGTGATATTAATCATCTATTCATATGTCTATTGGCCATCTGTATGTCCCTTTTTGGAGGGTATCTATTCAGGTCCTTTACCCATTTTTAATAGGACTTTTTTGGTGTTAAGTTCTGTAAGGTTTTTTTTTTTATAAAATTTGGATAATAAACCCTTATCAAGTGTATCATTGACAAATATGTTTTCCCATTCCATGGATTTTCATTTTGTTGATGGTGTGTTTCCTTTGCTGTGCAAAAACTTTAGTTTGAGTTAGTCTGATTTGTTTATTTTTATTTTTGTTTCCCTTGTCCTAGGAGATATACAGAAAACAAGTATTGCTACAAGAAATGTCTGAGATTTTGCTACCTGTGCTTTATTCTAGGATTTTTAATGTTCAATGTATTTAAGTGTTTAATGTGTTTTATAGTTTATTCTCGTGTATGGTGTAAGAAGGTACTCTAGTTTCAGTTTTTTGTGTGTGTCTGTCCAATTTTCCCACACTGTTTATTTATTTATTTATTTATTTATTTATTTTTTTTTTTTTTTTTCATTTTTCTGAAGCTGGAAACAGGGAGAGACAGTCAGACAGACTCCTGCATGCACCTGACCGGGATCCACCTGGCACGCCCACCATGGGGGGGCGCTCTGCCCACCAGGGGGCGATGCTCTGCCCATCCTGGGCGTCGCCATGTTGCGACCAGAGCCACTCTAGCGCCTGAGGCAGAGGCCACAGAGCCATCCCCAGCGCCCGGGCCATCCTTGCTCCAGTGGAGCCTCGGCTGCGGGAGGGGAAGAGAGAGACAGAGAGGAAAGCATGGCGGAGGTGTGGAGAAGCAAATGGGCGTTTCTCCCGTGTGCCCTGGCCGGGAATCGAACCCGGGTCCTCCGCACGCTAGGCCGACGCTCTACCGCTGAGCCAACCGGCCAGGGCCTCCCACACTGTTTATTAAAGAGATTGTCCTTATACCATTATATGTTTTTGCCTCCTTTGTCAAATTTTAATTGACCTTAAAGGCAAAAGTTTGTATCTGGGTTCTCTATTCTGTTTCATTGATATATATGTCTGTTTTTATGCCAATACCATGCTGTTTTGATTACTACGACCTTGATATCAGGTAGTGTGATTCTTCCAATTTTGTTCCTCTTACTCAAGATTGCTATGGCTATTCATGTCCTTTTGTGATTCCATATAATTTTTTGGAATATTTCTTCTAGTTCTGTGAAATATGCCATTGGTATCTTAATAGGAATTGCAGTGAATCTATAAATTGTTTTGGATAGTATGCACATTTTAATCATGTTAATTTTTCATATCTGTGAACATGGTGTGTGCTTTCACTTATTTGTATCTTCTTCAGTTTCTTTCATCAGTGTCTTATAATTTTCCAAATACAGGTTTTTGACATCCTTGGTTAAATTTATTTCTGGGTATTCTTTTATGTCATTGTAAATGGGATTGTTTTTTAGTTTCCCTTTCTGATAGTTCATCATTGGTATATAAAAACGCGACTCATGCCTGCCTAGGGGGAGGTGCAGTGGATAGAGCATCCACCTGGGACACTGAGGACTGAGGTTCGAAACCCTAAGGTTGCTAACTTGAGTGCAGGCTCATCTGGCTTGAGCGTGGGGTCTCCGCCTTGAGTATGGGATCATAGACATGACCCCATGGTCACTGGCTTGAGCCCAAGTTCTCTGGCTTGAGCAAGGGGTCACTACCTCAGCTGTAGGCCCCATGGTCAAGGCATGTATGAGAAAGCAATCACTGAACAACTAAGGTGCCGCAGCTATGAATTGATGCTTCTCATCTCTCTTTTTCTGTCTGTCTCTCACTAAAATAATTGCAACTCATTTCTGGACATTTATTTTTTATCCAGGTGCTTTACTGAATTCATTTATCAGATCTCATTATTTTTGGAGGAATTTTTAGGGGTCTTTAGGGTTCTATAGATACATTATCATGTAAACTGCAAGTGATGACAGTTTTACTTCTTCCTTTCCAATGTGGCTGCCTTTTATTTCTTCTTGTCTGATTGCTGTGGCTAGGACTTCCAGAACTATACTGAATAAGAGTGGTGCAAAGGAACATTTCTGTCATGTTACTGATCTTTAGGGAAATGCTTTTAGTTTTTGCCCATTGACTATGATGTTGGTTGTGGGTTTGCCACCTGTGGTATTTATTATGTTGGGGTATGTTCCCTGTATTCCCACTTTGTTGACAGTTTTGATGTTAAGTGGGTGCTGGATTTTATCAAATGCTTTTTCTGAATTAATTGATATGATCATGTGGTTTTTATCCTTCATTTTGTTTATGTGATATATCACGTATATTGATTTGTAGATATTGTACCAACTTTGCATCCTTGGAATAAATCACACTTGATCATGGTATATATTTAATGTATTATTGGATCTGGTTTGCTAAAATTTTGTTGAGAATTTTAGCATCTATATTCTTCAGAGATATAGCCCTATAGTTTTCTTTCTTTGTATTGTCTTTATCTGGTTTTGGAATTAGGATAATGCTGGCCTTGTAAAATGAGCTTGGGAGTCTTCCCCTTTCTTGAATTTTTTGAAACAGTTTGAGACAGATAGGTATTAGTTCTTCTTTGAATGTTTGGTAAAACTCACCGATGGCCATCTCGTCCAGACTTTTGTTTTTTGGGAGTTTTTTTACTACTGCTTTAATTTTACTAGTTATTATCTGTCTGTTCAGATTCTATGATTCTTCCTGATTCAGTTTTGAAAGATTGTATATTTCTAGGAATTTATCCACTTCAGATTGTACAATTTGTTTGCATAAAGTTTGTAATTTTTACTTAACAATACTCAGTGTTTCTATGGAGTCAGTTGTTACTTCTCTTTCATTTCTGATTTTATTTATATGGGTCCTTTTTCTTTTTTCTTGATGAGTCTGGATAAAGTTTTGTCAGTCTCGTGTATCTTTTCAAAGAACCAAGTTTGGTTTCATTTATCTTTCATGTTTTTTTAGACACTGTTTCATTTATTTCTGCTCTGAGCATTATTTCCTTTCTTCTACTCACTTTGGGCTTTGTTTGTTGTTCTTTTCCTAGTTCAATTAAATGTTAAGTTCGATTGTTTATTTGAGACTTCTTTTGTTTGTTTCTTGAGTTAGGCTTTTAACACTATGAATTTTTCTCTTAGGACTGCTTTCATTCTGTCCCATAGACTTTGGGTTCTTGTGTCCTCATTGTCCTTTGTTTCAAGGTATCTTTTGATTTCTTCCTTGGTCTTATTGTTAATTCATTGTTTAGTAACATGCTATTTAGCCTCTATATCTTTGTGTGTTTTTTAGTTTATTTCTTGTGATTTATTTCTAGTTTTATACCATTATGGTCAGAAAAAATGCTTGATTTGTTTTCATTTCTTAAATGTATTGAGTCTTGTTTTGTGTCCTAACATGTGGTCTATCCTAGAAAACACTCCATGTGTACTTGCAAAGAATGTATATTCTTCTGCTTTGGAGTGAAATGCTCTGAAAATACCAATTAAATCCATCTGATCTAATGTGTCATTTAAAGCTTCTGTTTCCTTGTTGATTTATTCTGAAAGTGCTATCCATTGATATCAATGGGGTATTAAAGTTCCGACTAGTATTGTATTACTGTCGGTCTCACCCTTTATATTCATCAAGATTTGCTCTATATATGTAGTTGCTCCTATGTTGTATGCATAAATATTTACAAGGGTTATATCCTCTTGTTGGATTGGTCCCTTTAGCATTATGCAATGTCCTTTGTCTCTCGCTCTGGCCTTTGATTTGAAGTTTTGTCTGATATAAGTATTTCAACCACAGCTTTTTATTCATTTCTATTTGTATGAAATAATTTTTTCCATTCCTTTTTAGTTTGTATGTATCTTTCCTTCTGAAGTGGGTCTCCTATAAACAGGATATAGATAGGTCTTCTTATTTATTCTGCTACCCTATGTCTTTTGATTGGAGCATTTAAGCCACTTACTTTTAAAGTGATTATTGATAGATATGTATGTATTGCTATTTTATTCTTTTTAACTATGTTCCTCTACTGCTGCTGCTGTTTTCCTCCTCCTCCTCCTCCTCCTCCTCCTCCTTCTCTTCCTCCTCCTCCTCCTCTTCCTGCTGCTTCTCTTTCTTCCCCTCTTCCCTCTCCCTTCCCTCCTCCTCCTCCTCCTTTTCCTCTTCCTCTTCCTCCTCTTCCTCCTCTTCCTCTTCTCCCTCTTTATCCTTTCCTTTCTCCTCTTTCTCTTCTCCTTCTTCTTCTAGAAAACCCTTTAACATTTCTTGTAATACTGGTTTTGTGGTAATGAACGCCTTTAGCTTATTTTTGTCTAGAAAGCTCTTTATTTCTTCTTCAATTTTAAATGATTGCCTGACTCGGTAAGGTAGTCTTGGTTGTACATACTTGCTTTTCATCACTTTGAATATTTCATGCAATTCCTTCTGGCCTGAAATGTTTCTGTTGAGAAATCAGCTGACATTCTTATCCGAGCTCCCTTGTAGCTGTCTTTCACTTGCTGCTTTTAAGATTCATTCTCTCTATCATTAACCTTTGCAATTTTAATTATGATGTGTCTTGGTGTGGACCTCTTTGGGTTAATCTTCTTTAGGACTCTCTGAGCTTCTTGAACTTGTATGTCTATTTTTTCACCAGTTTAGGGAAGTTTTTAGTTATTAGTTCTTCAAGTAGGTCTCCATCCCTTACTCTCACTTTTCTGTTCTGGTGCCCCTAGAATGAATATGTTGTTAAACTCATGTTGTCCAAAATGTCCCTTAAACTATTTTCTTTTTTTAAAATTCTTTTTGTTTTTTGCTTCTCTGATTGGGTGTTTTCTGCGAACTTGTCTTCCAAATCACTGATTCAGTTCTATGCTTCATCCAGCCTACAGTTTATTTCTTCCAGTGTATTCTTCATTTCAGATATTGCATTCTTCATTTCAAACTGGTTCTTTTTATAGTTTATGTGTCTTTTTTTTTTTGCTATCTCTTTGTGCATGCATGCTATCTCTTTGTTGATATTCTCACTAAGTTCCTTAAGCATCCTTATAAACATTTTTTGAATTTTATATCTAGTATATTTCATTTCATTTAGCTTCACTTCTGAAGATTTCTCCTGTTCTTTCACTTGGTGCATACTTTTTTGTCTCTTCATTTTGGCTGTCCCTTTGGGGTTTTATTATTATTGTTGTTGTTGTAGTATTACTAGGTACCTCTGCCATGACTTCCGGTCTTGGTGGGGTGGCCTTATGTAATAGGTGTCCATTGGGACCCAGTGGCAGTCTCCTTGATTATCTGATCTGAGTGTTCCAGGGATGTCCCATGTGTGGGTTATATTGACCCTCCTATTGTAATTGAGTCTTGATTGCTATTGACCTATTTGTGTGTGGGATCAGCCCTCAGGCTTGCTGACTATAAGGATCAACCAGTATCACAGTGTACAAGCTGCTGTGTAGGTGCTGACCACATGATGTAGAATTTGTCTCAGCAGGGTCTGCTACATGCCACAATATCCCTGTGTATATGCCAGTTCTGAGGCTAAATGAATCCTGCTTTTATGTTGTCTGGGCCTCTTGGAGGGAGTCTGATGCCAGCCAAAGTCAGACACTGCCTTTGACTGGACTGGTCCCGGGCAACCTGCTTGGAGCTACAAAATGATCCATCATTTATGGGTGTGTGTGCTTCTATGACTGTGTGTGCTTATAAGGACCAAGCAATATACCAAGGCCAGCTATTACCAGCACTAGGCCCAGGGGCAAGTCAACAGAAGTCCTAAGGTACCTCAAGATCCTCTTCCACCTGTCTCTATCTGCTGACTGCCTGTTAGGCTCAGTCACCGACAGAACCTCTGGTGGTATGTGAGTTGCATGATTTAGGTTCTCAGTGAGTTACCAGGTAGGGCTGAGTGATGTTCACCAGATTGGTATAAGTTCAAACTTGGTGCCAGTGCTGGGTATGAGGCCATTCAACAAAACTCCCAGGGTATAACAAGTCTAGCTTCTACATGCTGGGTGCTTACACACTTTTGTGGTGGGGCAGCATCTTCGGTCATTATCAGGGTGAGGCCATCAGAATTCATCAGTTCAAAACTGACCAAGATTTGGCCATGTTAAGGGATGGCTCTGCATAGCTCTATCATGAAGGGAATAATGGCCCATGTCCTAGTGGGGTTGGGACCCCACTCTTCTCAGGCGGAACTCCTCCACAGCTGAGATATTTCTCTAGAACCTCAGCCACCACCTGTAGAAACAGAGCCAACCCCTTTTGCATCTCTACCCTCTCTACCAGTCTCATTGTGGCTTCTTCTGAAATCCTTGGTCATGAGACTTCTCTTTAGCTAGTCTTTAGTTGGTTAGTCAAGGTGATTGCTCCATATTTTAGTTGTAATTCCAGTTTGGTCCTGGGAGGATGTGAATGTAATATGCACCTACTCTGGTGACATCTTGGATTGCCTAATAATTGTAATTTTGACTTAGTAACTTTGAGGTGTCCATTAGAGATGGCAAGCAATAGTTGGATACACAGCTATGAATCTCATGGGAGTATAGTCCTGGGTATTATATGTTATAGATGTTATTTAAAGCCTTGAACATGGGTAAGATCACCAAAGGAGGCAATGTAGATAAAAGAAAAGCACTAAACCAATTGGAGATCGAGAAGGTATAATAGAGCAACAAAGAGGACTGAGAAGCAGCAGCTAGTGACGTGGGAGAAAAATCAGGTAGAACAAACTAAAACAAGATAATATACAAGAGGGACGGGTTGACTGTGACAAACCCTTCTGAGACGTCAAGTAACCTGAGTTTAGGGAAGTGATCTGTTGATTTGACAATATGGAATCCCAAGCAGCCTAACCAAGAGCAAATTCAGTTAAGTGTGTGAGAGTAGAAGCCTGTGTAAAGTGTGGAAAGAGGTGGGGAGGTAAAGGCAATCACTAAGCCACCCTTTTGAGAATGTTTGCTATGAAGGGAAACAAAAATAGAATGGGAAGGAGAAATAGGTAGGGGGTATTACATCAAGAAAGTTTTTTATAAGATGAGAGATGCTTTGTATATTTCTCTGAAATTTGTATGATGATAGGAATAATCCAGGTAATTCATTGGGAAAAATTGATGATGCAGGAGACAGAAAGAGGAAGTCTGAAGGAGCAAGAAGAGGTGGAATCCAGGCCACATGAGGAGGCTCAATCAATGGAGGGTTGTTTTGTTGCAGGACAGTTCTAGGGCATCATGAGTAGAAATCTGTCTTAGCAGAGGAGTAGTGATGACTTGTATCTATATTGCAATGCATATATGTTATAAACTGTGAGACAAACTATAAGACAATAAGAGGCCAAAATGTTGTTGACAAAAATATCCATCACAACAATCCTTCTACTAGGTATCTACCCCCAAAACTCAAAAACATCAGTATGTAAAGACACATGCGTCCCCGTGTTCATTGCAGCATTGTTCACACTGGACAAGACATGGAAACGCCAAAGTGTCCCTTGATAGAAGACTGAATAAAGAAGATGTGGTACATGTATACAATGGAATACTACCCAGCCATAAGAAATGATGACATAGTACCATTTATGACATGGCATGGACTTTGAGAACATTATACTGAGTGAAATAAGTAAATCAGAAAAGGCTAAGAACCATATGATTTTACACATAGATGGGATATAAAAATGAGACTTATGGACATAGATAAAAGTGAAGCAGTTAACAGGGGGAGTGGAATGTAGGGGTGGGTGGGAGGAAGGGTGTAAAGAGAGACAAAAATTTAGTGACAGAAAATAATTTGACTTTGGGTGATGGGTATGCAACATAATCAACAATTCAAATGCTATAGAAATATTTACCTTACCTGAAACCTGTGTACTCTTATTGATCAATGTCACCCCTTTAAATGTAATTTTTTAGGTAAAATAAAATATAAATAAATAAATATTAACATATTTATCATGATATACTATGAGATTGAGTAAATAACCAATAATAATGTAAATAACAGTTACTATAAGTAACTATAGGTTTATCTTTCTCATTTATCAATTTATTTGTCAATTTAAAATCAAGACGATAACCAGGATCCACTGGGAACAGCACTGATGAGGTATCCTTAGCATAAAATAGTATGTCCTCCCCCAAACTGTGGATATTTCAGTACTGTTTGTATGTATAACTCTACATGTGAGAGCCAGATTATTTTAGTACTGTTTGTATGTATAACTCTACATGTGAGAGCCAGATTTTGTACATTGTCACATTGGGGTCCTCAGTAAATCCTAGAACTTCACTACTTTTCTCTATGAATTTCAAGCTTTAGGAACCCTTTGTCACTTGGCAGATTACTTGTATTCTTGCTGTGCGTAAATGAAAATCTATGGACTTCCCCTCCTTCTCCTGTCAGAGCCAGAAAAGTGTTTGAATTTTTAAACCAGTTTATGTCCCTCAGTGACTCTCAGACCATGCTTTGTATACCCATGATTTTGAATTATCTTTCCTTCTTCAGCAATTCTTGAAATCTTTGCAAAATTGCTATCTTAGAGTGCAGAATTACATTGGCAGTGACATGGAGGAGAGAAAATGGATCTGCAAAAATGGGGGTATTTTGCATTTTACATCTGGGTTTGTCTTTCCTTTCTGGTTTTAAATATCAGCTTTAGCAATTAAAGATCCTTGACTTAAGAGGAGAAAGAGTTACCTGTTGCAGGTGGCACCTGGGTATTGTCTCCTCACAGCGTGAGAGGTGCTTTGAGGGACGTGGGAGCTCTACACCACAGCATCTGAGAGTGGGGTTTGGGGTGGCATTAGTCACCGGGCTTACGGACATCCCTTCATTCCAGCCTGAGCCAAGTAACCGTGGTCAATCTGGGCAAAGGCAGTCTTATTCTGCCGACCGAAGTTTGTGCGCCAGTGTGGTTGCAATTCAGAAGTGTTTACATGAAGAAAATCTCACCCAGTATATGTAGAGCTGCTACACTTAGAGTAGGCATGGGAATCAGTTATTGGACTGGCAGCATTTGGAATGGTAGTTTGGTGAGGCAGTCTCAGACTAGGCAGATATCCAAAGCTGACTGCTTCTCTTAGTGGGGAGGGGTGCTTCCAGCAGGGGCCTCCCACTTCAGTTCTCTAGACGTGGGCAGTGCCTCTCCTCTGATTGACCACTTGTGCCCTGTTCTCTAGCCCTGGTCTTCCAGCTGCCCATCTCTCTGCTGGAGTCCCTTTGCCCTATTGACCATCTTTTCACAAGCGAACCCTTTAAGAAACCCTGGGCTAGTTCTGTTTTCCAAGGTACACATTTGATGTCTAGGAATTATGCACCTTTGTCCCACTGGGGGTGGAAGTGCAGCTTTTTCCTGAGGGATAAAGCTTTATCTTGAGGAATTGTTGGATCAGTTATAAGCAGGGAGGTAACGTGATTCAGGTCACTTGTAAGAAGAGTACTGGCACAGTGTTGCTGAGTAAAAGACACATGAGGTTGGAGACAAGGCAGTCCAGCTAATCACTATTACAAAGTGCTGGCAAGACCTAATGAAGGTCATGGACAATGCTGAGGAAGAAATAGACACAAAAGCTCTTTACAGAAGATTTAGTGACTGAGAGGCTAAGGAAAAGCAGGACACTAGCCAGGTACCCTTTGGTTTTGTGGGTTCATAATCCACCTCACAACATTGAGATGGTAACATAAGAAAATAGACAGGAGAGCTCATGTTTGTTATCAAGGTCATCTTTGCACAATTTTTATTCTGATGTTTATCAGCTTTATTTCTCTCCTCAATTTGTGAACAATTTACAAGGAGTTGAATTCTGTAAGGAACACTTTCGGTTATCTTGCTGTGGATAAAAATGAAAATTCTTTTCTTTTTCAGGAGTTCACCTTATCCCTTAGCTTTTAAATATCAAGCTGTATACAGCAGAAAGGAAGTACCCAAATACCATTTCAATTCTTCAGGCTAATTTGAATTTTCTTTTGAAATAAGCAGATTGTCTTCCAGACCTCATTCTTGTTTGTGTTGAAGTTTGTCCCACATAATCCTGGCAGTTTCCGTTTCTGGCCCCACAGTTTGATATTCATTTTAAGCAGCTGCTTATGAAAGGTTAGAATTTAGCGGTGATGAACCTGGCAGACGGCGGGTTTCTGCTTGAGCTCAGGGTTGCTGGGTAGCTTTTCTTTGAATCCCCTCCTTTCATGCTTTTCACCTATGTTTCGGCTGCGAGAATAAATCTAGGAAAACTGCTGTTTGGCCTTTCAGCACATTGCCAGCTTTGGTGATTGCAAACTAACTGGTGTTGTACTAAACACTACTGAAGTAAAATAAATGAGTCTAATTAAAGCTTGGAACTCTTGAGTGCTACAAATGTGAAAACTCGCATTTGCTGAAACCAAGGCCCCTCTAGCAGATGGGTGAAGGTTAAGCATAAATTGCACCATTTCTTCTTCTTTCGGTTCATTTGTTTTTAATACATTGTTAAAAATTCTGCCATTTAGTTATAATAAAATTCTGGCATATGTTTCATGACTGTTTTGGGTATCTGAAGATCTTTGAAATTACAGTCATACTGTATTTTGTTATGTGAATTCATTGAACATGTAGAAACAAATTTTGGTCAGAGTTTTAAAACTATATTTAGTGTTAATATTTCCAATATTGAAAATCATGATGGGAAATAATCAGGAAATATTCACAGTGGGTCATAATGTCCCTCTTAAATCTTTAATGTTGGGTTACTATAGAATAACACGAATTATATCTTGTATAGTTCTCATTCATTTAATACTTTTCAATATTTTAGTTTCTCACATACTGTCTTATAAATAACACACACAGAAGGTGGAATTTTTATCCTCATTTAATTTAACGATATATACCATTTAAAGCAATCACTTAATGATATTAACTTGCAAGAACTGTGATGCATTATCAATCATGCTATGATATTTAGAATATGTGGGCACAGAACTTAGGTACTTATTTTATAATTTAATTTAGAAATTCATGTATCTCTAAATAAAGGTACAGTTTACCTTTTTTGCCTTTTACCTGGTTTCTCAAATTATTTATCAAATAATATTTATCAGAACAGTTTGCAAGAAATTTTAGCATAGTTAGAAGAATGAGGAAACAATCAGATAAATATCTAAATAGTTAGAAAATGATCTGAAATAAGTGTCAGGAAGGGTAATGTGTAATTACACTGTTTTTTAACTTTGAAACTTATTGCTATTTACAGGCTCAGGTTCATGTCGCTTTAGTTATTCAGACCCCAATATCATCGTGTCATATGCCAAGAATAACTCTGCAGACTGGATTCAGCTTGAGACAATTAGGTTTGTTATCATTTAAGGTATTTTCATAAATCTTATATAAGTGAATTTCTCCTTCCCTATTTGTCTTAACTCAAACACTCACTTTATTCTTCATGGTTAAACGTACTCTGGTTGTTAATTATGTTGATTTGCATGGATGCACATGTCATTGATTGGCCCTGTTTGAAGAAGTATTGTTAAAAGTGTCCTTTTCCATTTGGAAAATCCCACTGTCAGCAGTAGCTTTAACAAATTTTTATTTTATTTATTTATTTGTTTGTTTGTTTGTTTGTTTATGGTACAAGCACATTTGGAAAGATAACTTTTATGATGGAATCCTTCACAGAATTACGTCACCTGTCTGTCTAGATGGCTTGACTGTGGCTTGGTTTACAGGCCTCAGAATATATCAGATGACCACCTAAATTTCTTCTAGTCTGTGATAATAGCAAGTTGCTAGCCACCGTACCTTTTGTATCTAATCTCTAGTTCTGTCATTTTTCTTCTGACTTCCCTAAGGCCAGTTCTGAAATTCTATTATCGAAATTATGATGCAACTTCTAATCATTTATTATATTTTCTGTATTTAAAAGAAAAACAAAGGATGCTTGAAGAAGAAGCTATTCAAGTTGAAACGATTTGGTTAAATTAGCTAGAATCAAATTATGTTTACTACTGCATAAATTAAATCATAAAACAGAATTCATAACGGATGTTTAATGTCAAGTATGGTAAGATAGTAGAAGGAAAAGAATATCTTGAACTTTTTTAAGTAGTTATTCTGATTGGTTTTATTCTTAAATAGTGTAACACAATAGAACACTTTCTGTCGGTTTTATAGTTTTCTTTTTTCACATGCTTACCATAATTCCATGTTGAAAACATTGCAATTTATTTGGGGAGGAAATAAATATTAGGTTCTTAGTATTTAATACTAAACCAGTCTATCCAAAGTTTCTAACTGTATTTCAAATTTTAAAAATATTTTACAAATCTAAGTTCTAATTTAACCAAAAACTGAGACAAGTGATTCTTCTAATTTGTGGATTTTAATGAACTGTCTTCCTCAGCAGCAAGATAACAGATAATTTATAGATACCTGGCATAGCCAGCTTCTGACATATGCTGTGCCAGTTTTATAACAGAGCGTTGTGCTATTCTTTCTAGTAGTTATTATGAAAATGCATTCATGTTAAATACTTATATAAATAGCTTTAAGCAGGGAAGCATAAATATTGGAAATTTTACCCATACCTCTATTTTTTTCCTGTCTAAAAGTTGTATATCATAATTTAGGTAAGTTATAATAGCTATTTTCTGCTAAAAAACATCTGCATACTTTAATATGATAAACAGTGAAGACACACACATATATATTTAATTACAACTTATAAAGATCACATTCAGCTAACTCCGTTTGGGTTTTTTACTGAGTGAGATTTACAACTTGAGGTTATGCACTTATTAAAACTAAAATGTTATTTTCATCATTTGAAATTCTTTTTGAAGTCAAAGACATGGTCATTATGAAATATTTTTAAAGAAAGGAGGATTAATTACCCCCAAAGGTAAGGTGCACCATCTATAACCTGTACTGACAATTCTGTAGATATATATGTGTTGCATTGGTGAATGAAAAATATGTCTTTTCTGTAGGCCTTTCAAAACTGATTTATAGTAAGCCCAGAGTAGTACTAATTTTCATTTAGTACCACTTTTTTTTTTTTTTTTCTTTTTCTTCTGAAGCTGGAAACGGGGAGAGACAGTCAGACAGACTCCCGCATGCGCCCGACCGGGATCCAACCGGCACGCCCACCAGGGGCGAAGCTCTGCCCACCAGGGGGCGATGCTCTGCCCCTCCGGGGCGTCGCTCTGCCGCGACCAGAGCCACTCTAGCGCCTGGGGCAGAGGCCAAGGAGCCATCCCCAGCGCCCGGACCATCTTTGCTCCAATGGAGCCTTGGCTGCGGGAGGGGAAGAGAGAGACAAAGAGGAAGGAGGGGTGGGGGTGGAGAAGCAAATGGGCGCTTCTCCTATGTGCCCTGGCCGGGAATCGAACCCGGGTCCCCCGCAAGCCAGGCCGACTCTCTACCGCTGAGCCAACCAGCCAGGGCCTAGTACCACTTTTAATGTTAGCTAAAGCAATAATATTTATTATAGCAGGTTTCTACATTGGTAGAATAAAATATTTAATAAAAATACCTTATTATATAGCAGAAGGGACTAGAATTCTAACACATGTAATATAAAAATAATGTTAAATTATGTCAAGTTTTTAAGAGTGATCTGCATGAAATTGTAAAGAATTATAGAGCGTTAATTCTCATGGCAAATTTCACATTTTATAAGACAAAACAAAAAGGTCTCAAGTTAGTAGAAATAAAATAACTATTATGTAAAGACTGATTATGAAACATAATATATGGTTGTCTCTAATAGATGCAAAATTTCAAAGTAAGAATCAAATATTTAAAGTAATAATTTTATAGTTTTTCTTCTTAGTATTACTTAAAATAAACTGCTGGATACACTGTGATTTTGTGCAGGTGCTCTGGAAGTGTGCTATTTTCTCTTCATTTGTCCCTTTACTAGCTGAGTGCCTGCTTTGTGTTAAAAGTAAACTCCATGAACACATTTAATATTTAAACTGTCATCACTTAATATGAACATCTTAACATCATGTACTAAAAGATTTAAGGGCTATAGAATTGTATTTAATCTATAATGGATATGGTATTTTTTTTTTTTTAGTAAGAGTGACAGACAGACAAGCAGGAAGGGAGAGAGATGAGAAGCATCAGCTTGTAGTTGCAGCACTTTAGTTGTTCATTGATTGCTTTTCATATGTGTCAGAGAGGCTCTAGCCGAACCAGTGACCCCTTGCTCAAGCCAGCAGCCTGGGGCTCAAATCAGCGACCTTTGGGTTCAAGCCAACGATCATGGGGTCATGTCGATGTTCCCCTGCTCATGCTGGCAACACCCCGCTCAAGCTGTAGAGCCTTCATTCAAGCTGCATGAGCTTTTGCTAAAGCCAGTGACCTTGGGGTTTCAAACCTGGGACTTCAGGGTTCCAGGTTGACACTCTGTCCACTGCAGCACCACCAGTCAGGCGAAGATATGATATTTTAAAGATGATGAAACTATAATCTTAATCAAGAACCGAAATTGATCTAAAATTCTTGAATGTGGCACTAATTCCCATCTCACCATGTTTCAGAGCCCCGTCCAATGTCAGCACAGTCATTCACATCCTCTACCTTCCTGAGGACGCCAAAGGGGAGACCGTGCAGTTTCAGTGGAAACAGGAAAGCCTGCGTGAAGATGATGTGTATGAAGCCTGCTGGGCCTTGGATAACGTCCTGGTCATCAACTCAGCTCACAGACAAGTCATTCTAGAAGACAGTCTTGATCCAGTAGACACGGGCAACTGGCTTTTCTTCCCGGGAGCTACAGTTAAGGTTTGATCTCTCTTTTGTTTCTTCTCCTTTTTTCTAAAACCTAAACCAATTTGTACAAAAATAACTATTCTTACCAGACCTACCAGTAAAGGAATTGGCAATGTTCTTTTCATGTTACCTTCTCTTTTAAGAATAGCAAATCATTGTTACAAAACCGTTTGCTCCTCCATTTAACAAGTATTTTTGAGGACCCACTGTGCTGTGTACTGGACTCAACCTAGAAAAAATAACCACAAAAAGACTATATGTTTCTTCCCTTCACATATGTGGCTGAACTTAGTGTGGGTGGTTAGACATGTCAACGTGCAAATAAAAAATAGTGTAATTGTTATGATTTCCTGGAAAAGTGTAGCGGAATTAAAACATACAGCACCAAGTCATGACTTGAAGGATTATGAAGGCTATGCAGGAGAACTGGACTCTAAGCAGAGGTTTGGAGTTGGCCAGGTGAGAGGAATCGTGTCTCTAGAATCAGATATAACTTATATAAAGGCTGGACAGTCAGAGCACTAAGCAGAGGTCTCAGGTTATATTCAAAATAGTTGTCTAACAGATTTTTGAATTGAGACTTGTTATTGTTAAGTCTGGAGACCAGGCCAGTGACAAAACAGTGATGTTCTTGAAAGCTGCTGCAGAGTTTGAACTTCATCTTGGAGGTAATAGAGAGCCACAGAGTGCCCCAAATTAGAGTCACATAATCAGATTTGATTTTTAAATATCCCTTTGGGAATAGAGGATGGAATGGAGGGGAGAGAGGGCATGCTGGGACTCCAAATTGGAGGCTGATAACTGTAGTCCAGGGGAGATTGTGTTGGCCATAATTCGTGAACAGGATGGGAAAATGTGGACAGATTTCAGAGATTTTTAGAGAGGAATGGAGGAGACTGGAGACTTATTGAGAAGCTGAGGGAATAGCAGGTGTCAAGGACACAGTTTGGGCATCTGGATGGATAGCAGTGCCAATCATTGAAACAGGAAACAGAGGAAGCAGATTTGCCGTGGTTATGAATTTTCTTTGGACATGTTGATCACTTTTAACTTACGTATATTTGACATATTACATTACATTAGTTTCAGATGTATATCCTAACAATTCATTACTTGTATAAGTTTCCAAAATGATGACATCATAACTAAATCAAAGAGTAAGTCTAGCCTGACCAGGTAGATGGCACAACAGGTAGAGCATTGGACTGGCATGCAGAGGACCCAGATCTGAAACTTCAAGGTTGCTGGCTTGAGCGTGGGCTCACCAGCTTGAGCGCAGGGTCACTGGATTGAGGATGGGATCATAGACATGATCCCATGGTTACTGGCTTGAGCCCAAAGGTCGCTGGCTTGAGCCCAAAGGTCACTGGCTTGAGCCACAGGTCACTGGCTTGAAGCCCAATGTTGCTAGCTTCAGCCAAAGGTCACTAGGTTGAGCAAGGAGTCACTCACTTTGCTGTAGCCCCCAGTCAAGGCATATACAAGAAAGCAATCAGTGAACAACTAAGGTACCGCGACGAAGAATTGATGCTTCTCATCTCTCTCCCTTCCTGTCTGTCTGTGTCCCTACCTGTCCCTCTCTTTGTCACTTTCTCTGTCTTTGTCACACACACAAAAAGAATAAGACTAAAATGAAATGAGAAAATATGCTTAATTACCAAATAGAGCTTATTCCATGAAAAAGTGTACAAGCACAGACAGGCTACTCTTTGTTTAGGTAATGAGCTAATATTATTTTTTCCCAATATTATTTTTATTAGTTTCAGGTGAGCAGCATAGCAGTTAGACAATCATGTACTTTGCAATTTAAATACCTGCCTAGCACCATAAAGAGTTACTACAATATTATTGATTATATTCCCTATGCTGTACTTTACATCCCTAAGACTACATTGCAGGGGTCCCCAAACTTTTTACACAGGGGGGCCAGTTCACTGTCCCTCAGACCATTGGAGGGCCGCCACATACAGTGCTCCTCTCACTGACCACCAATGAAAGAGGTGCCCCTTCCGGAAGTGCGGCGGGGGCCGGATAAATGGCCTCAGGGGGCCGGATAAATGGCCTCAGGGGGCCGTAGTTTGGGGACACCTGCTATATTGTAACTACCATTTGTATTTCTTAATCCCTTCACTTTTCTCACCCAACCACCTATCCTCTCTCCCCTCGGAAACCATCAGTCTATTATTTTAGTCATGTAGTTCTAAACTGAACTCTCCCCTCGCATCCTCGAATTAATTGCCCAGTGTCAGTGCTGGTACCCTCTCTAGCATGCTCAATTTCTGTCTGTTTAGTAAGAAGAGCTGCTTTGTATTGAGCACTAGGCATTTACTATTTAAGGTGTGCGTGCAGACACACATACACACACATGTAATCCTTATAAACCTATGAGGAACGTGCTATATTAACTCCATTTTACAGATGTTGAAAGTAGACATAAAGATGTTGAGTAACTTGTCCACCAGTGGCAGAGCCAGGACTCCAATACAGAAATCTGACTTGATCTCAGTCACCATATGACTTTGCAGTTACAAGTAATAAATATAAACTGATGTGCTTCTGTTTTTCCCATTTCTTCCCAACATCCATTTGTTAACTTATCTGCTTATTTTCTTCCCCACCATTTTCTGGCTATGGGTGCAAAGATTCTTGTTTTTCTCCTATTTCTTGAGCTTGCTTCAGCTTTATTCCATTAATACTGTATGTTCCTTCCTCCGATAACTGATTTTTATACATTAGATTATTGTAAGTTCAGACCAAGCTCTGATCTCTTCCTTTTTTTCAACAGCTGATTTTATTTTAACAATCCTAGTTACTGGTCCAGCTTGAGGACTGACTTCTAACCTAAAGTGAACCTGCGGAGATAGGACTGTTGAAATACTTCTTTTATGGAGGCAAGAGGCATTTTCAGGAACCTACATGGGAGGTGAAAACAGTGAGGATGGTGGGACACTAAAGATCAAGAAATCCGCAGTCTGATGGTAGCAGATTGCCTCAGACAAGGATGTTAAAAGCCAGGGGCCACACAGCCTGACCTGTGGTGGCACAGTGGATAAAGTGTCAACCTGGAATACTGAGGTCACTGGTTAAAAACCCTGAGCTTGCCCACTCAAGCAACTACTATGAGTTGATGCTTCCTGCTCCTCCCCTTCCTTCTCTCTCTCTCTCTTTCTCTCTCTCTCTCCCTCCTCTCTCTAAAAACCAATAAATAAATTTTTAAAAAACAAAAAAAGCCAGAGACTGTACAAAGGGATGCCACTGACAAAAACTCTAGCATCATTTCTTAATAAGCATTATATCATACTCCCTCTATACTCAAGACCTTTGATGGCTTCCTGTGTAGGCATAGAAGATACAAACCAATCTCCCTGGCATGTAATTCAAGACCCTTTCCAGCTTAGGCCAATGTAACTTTTCATCCTCATCTGCCCCACAGTGCCCCAGCCTCACAAACGCAGACCAGAACTCACACCACACCGCCACCTTCCAAACACGCTTCCCACCTTTCTTGTTTCTCTGCCTGGTAATCCCATGGCATCCTTAATGAAGGACCCAGTTCAAATGTCTGTTCATGAAAATTTTTGTATAGTTAATGTCTTCCTCCTCTCTGTACTGGTATAAACCATTAGATTGAAGAAACCGACTTAGGGGTGAGGCCTGGCTGAAGAGAACGGGCCTATTCATTTCTCCAAAGTAACCATTCAAATTCATCTTCTACCTTCTTTGCATGAAAACTAGGGCAGGTCCCAAGATAACTGATAGACCAAAAATCTCATCCAGTCTCTTTAGTCTTCTAAACCAGTGGTCCCCAACCTTTTTTGGACCACAGACCGGTTTAATGTCAGAAAATATTTTCATGGACCAGCATTTAGGGTGGGACAGATAAATGTATCACGTGACCGAGACAAGCGTCAATAGTGAGTTAGACAGATGTAACAGAGGGAATATGGTCATTTTTAAAAAATAAAACATCATTCAGACTTAAATATAAATAAAACAGAAATAATGTAAGTTATTTATTGTTTCTCTGAGGTCCATGGCCCGGGGGTTGGGGACCACAGTTCTAAACAGTCCCAGTGTAATAACGAATGTGACCAGTGCACTGTAGTACCCAACCTCAGGTTTCATCCACAGTTTCTCCCGTCAACCAGCCTAGGGCTGCTGCAGTGGGAGTGGATGCAGTGGTCATCCCCTTGTCTTTCCTCTCTGCCCACCCTGAGCTTCGGCCTCTGGACCCTCCAGGGCTGGTCTGAGGGAAAGAGAAGAGACAAGATGTTGTAAGCCAAAATTATTGATCTGTCATTCTGGCAAGTGATCAGAGCTGGCTCTCTCTTGAGTCTACAAAAGGCTCTTTGGAGATCTGCCCACCCCCACCGATGCTGGAGACGTAGTCCACCAGCATCTCTTGTGTCTACTTATACTCTTAGCCACTGGAACCTCTGGCTAATGACTGCCACCTCTTTCTGCGGAGGGCTCCTTCAGGAAGTGGTTCAGAGGCAGGATATTAGACAAACTAGGTTGTCTCTTGTGTGCATAGGCCAAGCCTAGTCTGTGGTAAACCATCACCTTTGATCCATCATTGGGAGGAGAGTAGTTGCTTCTGAATACAGCCTTCTTTGCCAGCCACCTGCCAGGAAGCTTCTGGCACTAGTCCAAGCCCAGGCAGCATGCTCTCAGATGGTATCTTTGAAGTCCTGTATACCAGGCTTGAGGGGAGGAGAAGGTACCTTCCTCCCATGACATGGGCATGGATGGGACTCACAGCTCACCGACAACCCTCTTGAAGGAAACTGCCTCTCTGTGATCCCGCTTCCTACTCACATCATCTGCAAGCTTGCATACCCCCTTTAGTGTGATAACCAAGCCCTTTTACCAGCTCTTTTGCCAAGTCCTTATATTGGGGCCATCACAGCACTTTGGAATGTGGAGGTGTTGCCATCTAATTTCTTAGATCCTCAACCAAATCTTATGCCAAATTAGTTCCATTTCAACATTATGTCACACTGGAAATAGACGTCTATGAGAGCATTTACAACAGTGATTTATTTTTATTCGTGTTTCTCTCCTTCTGGTTAACTTCTGAAGCTCAGGGGACTTTTCAGACCACTTTTGAGTCCCCTGTGTGTGGCAATGCTAGATGTTAATTGACTTGGATGAAAAGCTGGAAAAAATAACAAGATCTAGTGTATGGGAAAAGAAAATGAGTTTCACATTCAGTGACGACTTGAAAGCAGTCGAAAATATTGTGAATGGAGCTAGATATAGCACAAGTATTAAGAAAATTGGTTTAACTGTATGGGTTCATACTGTGGCTTCCTCATTTACTGGCCATGTTGTCTTGGGCAAAATATTTAACCTCTCAGTTCCTTAGTGTTCTCAACTGGAGCAGGATTAATTATAGTATGCATCTCATAGCATGATAGTTAAATTAGAAATACATGTAAAGCCCTTAGGATAGTGCCTGGTATATAGAAAGGACTTAATAAATGCATACCCTCTTCACAGACAATTTTAAGAACAAGGAAGTTCCACAAGGAAGTGAATACAGAGGAAAATGAATAAGGAGGCAAAGGATTGAGCTGACAGCTCCAATTATGAAAGAAGGAAAAGGAATAGAATAGAAAAAATGTAGACCACAAATTATGTCATCTTTATATGTCATTAAAGTAATATCATAATGAAATGCACTAAATAGATTACACTACACACAAGTATTGACCATACTTGTAATCTATGGCAATCAAAATTAATAATTTCCACTGGGATTAAGTTTCAATTCCATGCTTATAATTTGAATTATTAATAGTAGTTTTTATCATTAACAACAAATTATTTTTAAGTGTTACTGTTTATAAAACAAGATACTAGAGAGTAGTAAGTATATAAACTGTCCAGCTGATTCATTTGAAAATAATGTTTGGAAGTGTCAAGTCAAATAAGAAAGATACAAATGAGTCAGTGGCATTCACAGTGCATATTTCTCCTTGTCTTCTTTAGATTTGTATCCCAGTTTTCTTGGGACTAGTTAATCCATTTCATCTGAGCCTGTCCTTGTTTAATGAGTAGGTCAGAATGATATAAAACCAAATAGAGTAATTAAGGAGTTTATGTGGTCTGGGAAATTATAATAATAGGTCACCAGTTTAAGTCTGCCCTGGGTTGGTAAAAGGCCATATCCATCTGTTGGCATGTTCATAATTAATATGCAATAGATGTATAAAAGTACTATTTTCTAACACTGAGCCTGGCCTTATATTTGTTGTGCTTTTTGATTTGGAAGGACTGTAAGAAGTTACAGAATTAATATGTTCATTCTATACAGCCATCTGTGTTTCTCCTCCACTGTCCTTACAAGTTCATGACTCTGCCTGACTTGCCTTCCAATGCTTTTCCAGAGAACTTGCCCATGTGGAAGAAAAGACACACCATATCCTTATGCTTCTAATTACTATCATTATATTTTTATTTCCCACAAATCCCAAAGCAGCCCTCTGTTCATGACCAGGTAGATGAGGCTCTAAATGCCAATAAATACAGTGCTGCAAATCAGAGCACCACCCACATCAGCAATCTCCCACAATAAGCAAATTGTGGATTCAGCAAGGCAAGGGTCCAGAAACCTTCTCAATATTGAATCACTGCTCTTAATTATTGGTTGTGACAATTACTGTATTTTTCACTCCATAAGATGCATACCCCCCCCCCCAGTAAATGAAGGGGAAAATGTCTGTGCATCTTATGGAGCAAAAAATATGGTATTTTATTAAATATCTTAACACACTATTTGGTTTAGAATATTTTTTTCTTATTTTCCTCCTTAAAACCCTAGGTGTGTCTTATAGTCAGGAGCATCTTATGGAGTGAAAAATAACGGTATTATGCCTTCTTTCAGAGAATATTTCATCTTTTTAAACTTTTGTATATGGTGTGTGCCAGTTCATTGGCAGTTGTGAGAATAGCTGTTGCTACCGTGGCTGCGCTGTCATGTGGCTGGGGGTACTTATGCAACATTTAGGAACAGGAAGTACTATATAACTTACTATGTGACTATCCCGATAAATCTCGCATCCATCGGACACCACACATAGTATTAGAATATTATGACTGTATTCCCTATGTTATACTTTACTTCCCCATGACTGTTCTGTAACAACCAATTTGTATTTCTTAATCTCTTCACAGTTTTCACCCATCAACCCAACACCCCTCCCATCTGGCAACCATCAAAATATTCCCAGTATCTGTGAATTTCTTTCTGTTCTGGCTTGTTTATTTTGTTTTTTGATTTAATTGTTGATACATATGTACTTATTTGCATTTTATGGTTCATATTTTTATCTCTCCTCTTCTTCTTCTCCCTCCCTCCCTCTCCTCCTCTTCTCCTTACCCCTCTTTCTCTTCACCTCCCTCCCCCTCTCCTCCCCTTTAACATTTCATGTATTACTGGTTTGGTGGTGATGAACTCCTTTAGCTTCTCCTTGTCTGAGAAGCTCTTTATTTGTCCTTCGATCCAAAATGATAGCTTTGCTGGGTAGAGTAATCTTGTCACTGGGTGTACACCTGAAACTAATATAATATTGTGTGTCAACTGTAATTAAAAAATAAAAAACAATTTAAATTAAAAAAAAATTTGGTGAAGAAAATGTTCCAATTCATTATCCTAAAAAATAAAGAATAAAAAGAAAGGAAGAAAGGGAGGAAGGGAGATTTAAAGAAAGAAGAAGAAGCACATTCTTCCTGCCTGAAGTGCAAAAATGGTTAAGGGGTGGAGGAGGGAGGAGAGAGAGGGTGGGGGAGGGGAGGGACACAAAGAAAACCAGATAGAAGGTGACAGAAGACAGTTTGACTTTGGGTGACGGGCATGCAACATAATCAAATGTCATAATAACCTGGAGATGTTTTCTCTGAATCTATGTACCCTGATTGATCTTTGTCACCCCATTAAAATTAATTTTAAAAAAAATGATTAATCTTAGAGCAACTTCTGGTGCTCCAATGTTGTCACAGTAGTATTGGTGCTGCCATCGGATTTAAAGGAAATGAAGTTATTTTTTTGGCCCCTTCCATTTAAGACATCTAGTATCAAGAATCAGCATTTCACCTTGGATAGAATGATACTTGCAGCAGCATAGATATTGGATAATAATAAATAATAACAGTAACACAGTGATCAATAAGAATGGAGATAGTAGAAACAGTAGAAATGATGGCATTTCGTGACTGCTTTATCTGTGCCAGCACTCTGAGAAGACCTTCTCCTCCCAGTTTATATCTGTAACAAAGGAACACTGGGCATCTCTAAAGACCCTGGGTGTTTAGTGCTTTATTTTCCTTAGTCACTCAGCATCCATCAAAGTCCCTTCTTTCCAATTCTTCAGACACGTCCTGCAACCTAAGAATATCCTTAATTTTAAGTTCAAAGAAAAACACTGTATGTAAGTTTTTGAAGGGTCAGCCTGGAGCTCAGTGCTATAGTCAAAAGAGAACCCAGGGACAAAGGATTAGGAAGAGCTGTGGGCAGGTCTGGGTTTGTGGGGTTTCCCCCTGGTCCTTTAACAGCAGTGCCAGGAAGCAGTTTCCAATGGATCATCTGTCATGGAAGTGAAGTGAGTATTATATTAGTCAAGCAGCTGCTTGACTTTTTTCTTTGTTCATTCCCATCTTTAGTGGTAGCCAAAATCTGCATTTTGCAAGCATGAATGATCGATGACTCCTTGATATCTGGATGCACGTGTCTGTGTGTGTGTATAAGGGAGCGAGAGTGTGGTTTGCTCACTCGCTGTTAATAAATGTTTATATCTGCTCAGCTACCCTGGTTCTCTCAGCTTGCAACGGCATAAATCATGGGCTCTGTCAACTCTAGAATGGACCCACAGATTAAATGCAGATCACTGGGAGATAGGCGCTGTTATTTGTATCTTTTTATTTTTGAGAAATATTCTCACTCTGATTGCTGTACCGGCACCTGCTAACCCTTTTCTATTTATTATCCCCGTTCATTGTGTTAATAGCAGAAAATTCCAGATTACTCCTTCTACACTTCCATGTCAAGTGATGTTGAGGAGTAAGTCGGTGCTAAATGGCACAGATTCTGTAATAAAGGTTTGTCCTTTATAATAGGCTATGATTTGATCACAGGTATTTAAAAGTCCCTTACAAAGTACCTAATTTATTAAATTTTGCAAATGTATGCCAGGGATTTGGCGTAACTAAGTATACAGAATTTAGAAGGGTTATATTCTTAACCTTCTCTCCACTACTACTTTCAGATAAACAGACTGCTTCCTCATTCCTATATTTATTGTTGATAAAAATCCAATAATGACAAGTTTCTTAGTTTAAGACCCTAATGAAGATAACAGCTATTAGGTAAATCAACAACCCATTAAGGGGAAACATTAAGTTGGAACAGGAGAATTTATTAATTTTCTTATAGCTCTTATGCATTTGCCAAATTCATTGTCCCGGTGGACACTAGGAAAATCTCCAGTACGAAATAAAATTGAAGCTTTCATTCTGGGTTTCTGCTGCCACGTGTCTGATACTATTGTCACAGTTGTTGAATCATTAATGGAGAATAAAGGTCATCACATCCCAATTATGAAAGCATGTAAATTAACTTGTCTGAAAATATAAAGTCTTCATGCAAGTTGAAACTAATTAAAAAAATCTAAGATAAATAGTGAAAGGGATGCTCACACTCAGTGCAGAATTTATTTCTAAGTATGCCTTTGGGAATATAATTCCCTGCCTATTCTAATGCCCAGAAATTGAGTACCCCAGAAATTGGTTTCAACAATTCATTTAATGATTTTCATTTTTTAGAGTAGAAGGACAAACAGGAGGAAATCAGATATGCTTTCCAGAAATGTGCCTTGCAAGTCATTGTACTGGGAACTGTCTAGTCTGCAGCTTGAGAGATTTGACTCCTGGCTTTCTAATGAGGATAAACCTGAGCTCAGTAAGACTTGTAGCTAGTCCGTGTTCCCATGTCTTTTTCCATTAGGAATCGGAATGTCAACTATGATTTTCTGGCTGGATTCCAGCTTGGTTAATTGCATGCTGTCTACCTAAATTCCCTTTGCTTGGAATGTTCCTCACTTTGGATTGCATTGCTGCTGTTGTCATGTTTTCCCCCAAGAGCTGGGTACATGATATTATAGAATGAGCCAGAATATAATTTGTTAAGCTAATAAGAATACTTTGGGGATGAAGGGTTAAATGTAAGTAGTGTGCTTTTCACAGTTCCCTCAATGCAGCCTATTTGTAGAGTAATTAACATGGAATAGCATTAGTGAAATGTGGAATTGAGCCAAATCACCATGACAGGAGTGGCAATAACACAGAAACAAATAAGTTTGATAAATTCTATTGAACATAACTATTCAGACAGATCCCCAGAGCTTCTTTGCCTAATGCACCCATTTTTTGTTTGTTTTTGATCTGAAGCTGACACAGTTAATCACTAAGTTAATATGATAATGAATAAGTGAAATTTATTTTAGTCTATATGAACATCAAAAACAGAGTATCATTTTTCCATCAGCTTTGTACCTAGACAACACACAGCGCAGTCATTTGTATAGTGTTACTTGTTAAAGTAAGGTTTGTTAAGTGAATGAAAGATGGAGCAAGAAAGAGGAAGGAATTGACGTTTACTGATTTCCTAAGATTCAACAATCTTTAGTAGATATGTTATCTACAATATCTCTTCTAAACCTCACAATTACCCCCATTTCACAAGTGGAAAAACATACTCAGAGACACCAAGTAACTTCCCCAAGACCAAACAGCTTTCCTTTTCCTAACCAGCTGTTTACTAGAAAGTGGCCCTTTCATTCCTCAGGGCAATGGAGGCTTCCATGTTGTGCTTGCCATCCTTGGCCTTAATTCGAGGAGGCAAGTCTGAAAACCTCAGACACTGTGAAAGTCAAGTTGATCCCCGTCGACAAGGTTAACAACTGCCCCATGGAATTTTCCATTGTTGTTCTTCCTCTCATTACTCCAATTTAGATCTGTCACTGTTGCCATTTGAGAGTTGCCATAACTATGACCAAGTAATTATACACTTGTCACAAAATATACCATAAATAGAATCTTTATGAGTTTTAGTAAAAAGTGATTCAAATGTAAATTCTTAATGAATCCAGGAAATAATGAAAACAAACTCTTTAAGCTCCCTAAAATTCACTCACCACGCTTGCATCTATCATGTTGACTAGAGGAAATGCACTTCAGCCCTCTTCCCCTGGACTGTATTGATAGCCAAGTTTTCAGTTCTTTAACTGGCATTAAATATCCTAGAAATTGAATGTGTGAAAAATGACAAATTCGTTTTTCCTCAAGCAGGCATTCTTCTCCTATTTTGGTTTTTTTTAATTGTCTAAAAGTCTGTACTTTTAAAGACCATTGCACAAGGATATAGGAAATATGTATTTCTATATGATAAAGCTATATCTTTATCATATAGCATAGTGAAAAGCTATAGCATAGTGAAAAGCTTTGGAAACACAGTGATATGTAGGCTATAAATCAGACAATTTCCAATCACTCAATCACATATCTCACTTTAATCCAGAAATGCATATAGCAATATATGAGTTTATTTTCAGTCAAATAGTAACTAATATGGCTCTGCCAACAATGCTATTTTAATTAATTTTATTCATCTTATTTCTCTTTTCTCTGTTCCTCATATCTCATCTGTTTGCATTGCCTAGATTTTAATTTAAAAAAACCTCTCCTCTCTAAGGAGCAATCTGAAGTGGCAAAAATAATCACTTAAAATATTACAGTCATTAAAAAATTGGCTGTGGTGGAAGCCATGCATTTTCAATTTTTTTTACAAATGATGTTTTATCTTCCTTCTAAAGTGCACTTTGTATCTGAATTGTCTGCCACCAGCCAGCTTGGCTATCAAAAACCGTCTTCCAGCTGGGTGGGCTGAGTGACAACTCCTTAATGGAGGAAATGGATGCCTCTCTGCTCATGTGGAGGGGAAGGCATACCAAGCAGATTTCATTCCATCTGCCACCGGCTCGCTGCAAGCTGGCATTGCCCAAATGCACAATATACTCATTTCAACAAGAAGTATATTGTAAAAAATAAGTTGCAAGGATACAGATGCTTCAAAGAATCATCAGGGCCATTAGACCTCGGGGAGATAATATTAAGAGGTGCCTTAGTGTTCATCTTTGATAAAAAAACTAATTAAGCCATGGTGGAGGTGATTGCAAATACTTTTACAAGTACAGAGGTGAAGTCATGAACGTTTTCAGCAGAGTATAGGGGACAACCTTAGAAAATGATATCCTGAATTGTAGCCAAGGACTTGTTATATTGAGGGGTTTGCACTGATGTTTCCTGTTGATGTTTTTCTGAATGGCAAATTCTTGTCACTTAGTTAGTTACACTGTGTTCTGCTTTTCAAATAAAGGAAACTCGAATAACCCCAAAGTAGGAAAATATTTTTGATTGACAAATAGAAACAAATAAGGACTATGTTTAAGGGATTTTTAATTATCAGAGATCTGTAGTACTCAAAACTATAAAGTGTATGTCATTGATCAATGCTAAAATAATATAACAAAGTAAAAATAATTATAATTACTGTACATTATGAGGGCTAGAAAGAGAAAGAAATATTTAGAGCCATCTATAGAATTTATACTTTCATTTTACCCAGAATAAATGCCACTTATCTGATATATACTCACCAAAAGTCAATTAAAAGCTATGACTCAAGAAGTCATATGCTATTAATAATAATTTTCTCAAGAAAACCTGATAGATTTTTTTACTATACTCTAAGTAGAACAGTCCTGAATTCCAGAATATTCTTGTATTTATCATAGCAAGAGCTCACTTAACTGCCTTTTGTCGTTTAGATTTTAATTGTTACTGCATATAAATGACATGAGTTTGACTAGATGCTGAACAAAAACAGCTAGGTATTAAAATCACTGAGAACAATTTTCTGAAATTGTTCTCAAACTTTCAGCGCACATTTTGCTTATACGTGTAACATAATGCTTTGATGTGATACCATGCATCTGTAAGACAAGTGGCAACAGACATCTTGCATTAAGATTTCCTGTCATGGGAGAATGTTTGGTTATCTGCCGAAGTTAGAGGGTTTTAAAATTTCTAAGTGATGGTGTATCTGCCCCCAAAATGAATGAGTGTATGCAGTCCCTTTACCATACTGTATTGCAGGAAATATTCTTTTACATTTTACTAAAGGTGTTAAGTTGATCTGAAGAATTTTAATGATTAATCTAATGAGAAACATAATTAAAAATAGATTTAAATACCCTTTAATTTCTCTATCACCTATTGCTAAGAGTTTGGAATATAATAACTTATTTTTGGAAAATGTACGTACTCAGAAATATTATAAAATAACCATTATATTATAGCACTTAGAAATTTCAGAAAAAACACTCCCACACAATACTATTTGTACTTCTGTTATCTGGAGAATAAATACTATTGGTCCTATTCTATAGCCTGAGAAACAGGCCAAGAAGGGTTAAAGAACTTCTGCAAAGCCACGAAGCCATTAAGCAGAGCAATGTATTGAAACATGCTTCTGATTCAAATCCCCAAGCTCCTTGTTGGGATAGTAACTGAGTTTTCATTCCTTGTCATCTTGACTGTTTTTGGTTTCCAGTATTTTGTTCTTTTCCAGTCTTTATCTCCTTGATTCATGCAAGTGTTGAATCAATTGAGGCAGAACCTAGGAGAAGGTTCAGACAACCCCTGCCTCCTCAAGCAGGCCATGGGTTCCCATGCAGAGGCAGCGATGCAGTGTCAGTCAAGCAGAGACCCAGGGACTTGATGTCAATCCAGATGCATTCAGGCATCAAGTCCTGGTCTGGAGAGCATCTGGGAGACGAGGCTATTTCCAAGACGTTGAGCCCCCTCTAACCAGTTCTAAAATAGAGTTAACACAAAGCTCTGGGAATCCTCAGAATGAGAATCCTGAACTGACCTCACCTCTGACCCTTTGCAAAATTCTTTTCTTTTTTTTTTTAACAGAGAAAGAGAGAAAGTCAGAGAGAGGGATAGATAGGGACAGACAGACAGGAATGGAGAGAGATGAGAAGCATCAACATCAGTTTTTCGTTGCAACATCTTAGTTGTTCATTGATTGCTTTCTCATATGTGCCTTGACCGTGGGCCTTCAGCAGACCAAGTCACCCCTTGCTCGAGCCAGCGACCTTGAGTCCAAGCTGGTGAGCTTTGCTCAAAGCAGATGAGCCTGCGCTTAAGTTGGCGACCTTGGGGTTTCGAACCTGAGTCCTCTGCATCCCAGTCCAATGCTCTATCCATTGCGCCACTACCTGGTCAGGCTGCAAGATTCTTAAAACAGGGCCTATACGTAATCAGCTTCTCGGTTGGCCCGTTCTTGCTCAAATGTTTGAGAAATTCACACGTTTTGCAGACCACCCTCTATTCTGTGGTCCTGATGTTACCCTGCAGGCTCCTATCACCCTTACTTCACACTTGGAAAACATTGGGTTCTACTCAGAATGGTTGAGGCAGAGACCATGTCTGATCTTCTCAGTGTGGTAGAAGCAGGCGAGCCATCTGTGTGTAGGTTCAGCTCATCTCCAGGCCCTGCTACCCTCAAAATGGCAGTCCTGTCTTGCTGTGAGACAGTGGAGATGGAGCCAGCTCCTCCTGAGCTGCGGCTGTTTACTTTGGGTGTGTCACAACCTTTCTTTGATAATGTGGCACTGTCCCAAGGCTGTGGAGAAGAGAATATTCAAAAAGCAGTCCTTCTCTTCCTCCACACATGAAGGACAGTGGGTCTATTTGGGGAGGGAGAATAAAGCTAAACTCCACAGACAGGATTAGGATGTTTTCAGTGCAAAATGACAACTGACTGGTATAGATAGCTTCCCTGTTTGAGTTTACATGTGATATTGAGTATTGTTCTTTTACTACAGATTGGTAAAGAACAGTTTCTTCCCTATAGAAATAATAAAACTGCAAAAACTAAACCATTTTATCCTTCATGGAAATTTGTCAAAAACAAATCATACTAATTTTTAGACCCTACTAGTATGAAAATTGGTTAATACTCAAAGTGAGTGTTACATTTTTTCAGGTTGCTCTCTTTATACCTGATATGGTAAATATCAGTGTTTTCTACAATGGCACTGTTACAGTTATAGTGACAAAGATGCATATTTAATAGAGAATCTTCAATAATTGTACAATTACATATGGTTTATTCAACTACCGATTGTGTTTTATAACTAACCGATTGTGTTTTATAGTATTATAACTAACATAAAGATCATTTAAAATATACTTTTAGTTTCCTGAAACACCAAGAATTTTAATTTTGTGAAACAAATTTAACAATATGTCCAGTTTTATAATGATTTAATCTCTTACATAAAATTTCAATCTTGACTAATTAAAATCTGTATCAGGTATGTTAACAAATTTTGACGGAGTAGTGAAGCATAATTATGTATAACACAGAATCTCAAAATATTAAACAATCCTAAGGTAAATGGAACCAAACTGGAAATTGATGTTTAGCCAGAAATGACCAAGGCTTCATGTTGAGTCATTATTTTTATTATACAAATATATCCTTTTAAATTGTAATTTAAATTACACATAATATTTTATGTATGCCATTTCCTTGCTGATAACAATGTATTGTTTGCATTGATATCAGAGTTCTTATGTTACTTCCAGATAAATATAGGCCACACTTTTTCAGGATTCCGGAATGTGAAAATAATTGTGAAATTAAGGAAGTACTCTGAGTTATTCTACTTAGCATTTACTGTCCTTGTAAGGTTCCAGTAGTAGAGGCCGCAGGGGATACTTGGGCTTTTCTTAGCTGGACAGTTTTCTTTACTGTTAAAATAAATTGAACCTTAGTTTTGATCAATATGTGTGGGTTAAAGATGAAGTATAATGAGCTCAGTTTAGCATCCATGAATTACCTGTGTTCATGTGAGTAAAGGAGATTCTGGGCAGGTAATACATCCCACACACTACAATATGTCTTAAGGTGACACAGGCCACGTCAGAAGAGGATTAAGGTTGGTTGAGGCCCCAGGCACAGAAGAAAATTTTGGGCCCCTTACATTAGAAAAAAGTGTAAAGTTGGGGTTTTGCAGGGCCCTTCAGAAGTCGGGGCCCGTGGTATGCGCCCAGGCCGCTGCTGTTAAATCCATCTCTGGGCCCAGTGGACATGCCTTCACACCTCAGTGCAGGGAAATGACTCCCCCAAGGTCATATGCTTTGACTCTCCCGAATTTATAGGAGCTTCTGAAAGCTTATTTACTCTTCCAGTATAGCAATCTGATTACTCCCACAATGGATTTTATTAGCCCTAATGAGCTTGATTGTCATAAAACATTTCTTTGCACACATCATTCCTCCGTTCTAGAATACCACTACCCAGAGGACACTGTAGTGCTCTCCTCCTGTAAGATAGTCAGACTACAGTCTCATTCTGAAAATCATGCCTACTTATCCCCTTTGTCATTCACTCATATTTGTCATCCAACTTGGATTTTTATTTTTATTTTAAAGCCTGTTGAAATCGTACTCTTTTACGAAGCCTGCTCACTGGCCTGGCCCTGGACACCGTGATTTTACCCTCTCTCCCTCCTTGGCACTTACCACGGGCTACCTGGCATTGAGACCCATCGCTGAGATATCTCAGCTAGACTGGGATTTTTTAAGAACAAGGATGATGTATTATTAGACTGCATTACTAACTCTCCCACAGTACCTTCCTTAATGCCTTCTACATAGTGAGTTCTCCATAAAAGATTTGATTACCTGGAAAGGCATAGCCATATCATTCATTAATTCATTTATTGAATTGCTCAAAGAATATATTTGCATTCCTACTACATGCCAAGCACCGTGCTAAGACCAGGACTATAACCTGGAATGAAATGGATGTGATCCCTGTCCTACAGGATTTACATTCTCTGGGCCTGCCTGATATTTTCTGCCCAACTAGTTTATATATCTATTTCATTTTAAGAGTATATAAAACTTAAAAGAATGATCTTTCATTTATTAACATTTATTTCTATATAACTTATTGCCAAAATTATTAATGCAGATTTATCATATTTCTGAAAAGTAAAGACTCAGTTTACTCCGCCTCAGAGTTTCCTCTCGCCTTTGACTATTCGCTTTAAGCTGAAAAAGTATAGGTTAAAAAAAGGTATTACAAGAAATTCTTTTATCTTTATCCTTTTTAAATGTAATGTTCTTTTGGAGAAGAACAGAGTCTGATTTCTCTGCTCCTCAATGGGGACATCATGCACTTCTTAAGTCTGGTCAGAAACTTTTCCTCGGAAGGTAGCGGAGAATCTATGATCACGGCGGGGATTACTGTGACCTTTTCGGTGTGCCATGTTTTGATTAGCTGGCTATTCTCCTCATATCTCATTTACAGACAAATTGTGAAAGACTTGAATGACAAGCTAGAAATATATGGAATATTGAAAAGGTCAGTGCAATTTAGCCCATAACCATGATATTGAAAATATATGACAAGTCATTATCACAACTTAATTTCCACAACAAGAACAATGCGGAAGATGGGCAATCATTCCAATTAAAATACTCTTGTTTCATCTGAAGGCTGAGGTGGCAAAGCTCGAACGGCCCCTTGACTCCTTTTTTATAATAACTCAGTAAGTTAGAAGGAAATCATAATTGAATTAAACAAGACAAAAAAAGAGTTAACAAGCTCTTTTGACTTGAGAGTTCATCACAGAGGGAATAATATAATGACTTTTTTAAAAATTCTAATTATACATGAGTATGACACATACAGCTACAAAACCAATTCAACAGCCACCCTGTGCTCTCTCTTTATCTACAGCATAGCTGTCAGTCAGATGGGAACTCCATTTATTTCCATGGAAATGAAGGCAGTGAGTTTAATTTTGCCACCACCCGGGATGTGGATCTTTCTACAGAGGATATTCAAGAGCAGTGGTCGGAAGAATTTGAGAGCCAGCCTACAGGGTAAGTAATTGTTATCTCCCATGCTGTGTGGAGCACTTACATTCACCCCACTAGACATATTTTACATGCATATTGTAAATAGCATGGCATAGTAAGATCAATACTGATGATTCTGAGAACAGACAAAGCGAGAAGGGTTACATTTAATCTAAACATTCTTTATTAGTCATCAACTGTTTTATACATATTAAAAATTGGTGATTATAAGTAACTTTTATCTTCAGTCGAATCACATATATCTCATCTTTGTTTATTCAGCTTTTACTAGAGAAAGTTTTTATTCTTTCAAATTGTATAGAAAATAAAATCTTCTCACTACTATTATATTGAGATGTTCAGTTGTCTCCCCCAAATCTGAGATTTATTGAGGCTGCTATCTGATTTATAGTGGAATGTGGTTCTGATCTTTAAAAGTTAGAGGGTAAGAATGATCTCTGAGGTATTTTTAAAGGAGAAATACGGGCTGATAGTATAGTAGGCAAGACCTGAAACAGTGAGAATGGTTTGCTGGTAGTATTTTCCGGACATTCTGACCTGTGTGCCTTCTTCGGGGCCTGTGTCCCAAAGATGTTTTCTGTTAATCAAGCAATGTTTTCATAAATTCAAGTAAGAAATATTAATAGGCTTGAAAAATCAAAATTTTTAAAGTAGAGTAAATGGAGAAGAAATTCTAGAAATTTTCTAGTTCTCACCTGGGTTTCTTTTTGCAATTAACACATGTAATCAGAACACCAGTTCCCATTTGTCTAATATTTGTTTGCTAATGCTACGGTGAGAATGAATGAAATAACCTCAAATTTAATTTCATAATGAATGCGAAATAGCAGCAACTTAACTGATAACTTGTGAGAAACTTTTCCATAACCCATTTGAGATATAGTCATGTCTCTCTGATCACAACAAATTAACTCAAAATGGGATGGGCCTTCTAAATGCCTGAGTGGCAAGAAGGCCAATATTGCTGTCAGGCTCTGCACTTCCTGGGCACTGCCCCAGTCCGAGGGAAGTTTGACCCGCAGCTGGAGCTGCCCCGGAACCTTTCCCTGCTGAGAGCTAGGTTTCTGCTGTGGCGGACAGCTCTGCTCTGCCTTGCCCCAGGAAGTCAGTCTCTCAGGGCCAGACTGTGGCCAGACCAGGGTAGGCCTCTGAGGATGGGTGACACTTTGAGGGACCCAGCCCCTCAGGGCCCTCAGTCCACAGCGTCTGTTAGGCTCCTGTTACCCTGGAAGTGCCCAGTGTCACTCCAACATCTCCTTGAGGCACCAGCAACCATTGCTCCTTTTTAGCCTCCAGGATCTACCCAGGCATTAGGCTGCCTTTATTTATTTATTTATTTATTTATTTATTTATTTATTTATTTATTTATTTTATTTATTTTTGGTAGCCCTTACACTGTACAGGCCAAAGGGTTTTTTGACGGGGTCCAGAACTTTGACAACGTGCACTTGGTGTCCTTACCTATCTTCTGGAGATAAGGATCCATTGCCTATCAGTCCTTCTTCCTGCCCCCATACAAAGACCCGATCAAGTATCCTTCCCAATTTTGTAACTTACCTGCCTATGAGGGTCCCAAATTTTTAAGCAGAAGAAACTTGTTGACCACCACGCCTTCATTTCTTCAAGCTCAGACCATCCATGCAGCAGCGAAGAGTCGTCCTTTTCAGTGAGACCCCCATCCTGGGGACGGATTCCCCGGATGCCCAGCCCCCCTCCCACTGCGGCAGAGGGAAACGCCGCTGTCACCTCCAGTGGTACCGTTTCACATAAGTGTGTCTCTGCAGTGAAACCTAGTCTTCACTGTCATCTCCTCTTATTCTTTAGAGGAGAGAGGTAATTTATTTTTACCTATTCCTCTCCCAGAATATCATCTCTCCTCCCCTTTTTTTAGCTTGCTATATCATCAAATTTTGTTTATAAAAGAACGAAAGAAATCCTCTCTAGTAACGGTGGAGATAAAAGCACAGAAAACTCACTCATGGTAAGCTTAGAAAGCAACTGGTTTGATATTAGAAGAAACTAGCCCTGGCCAGTTGGCTCAGCAGTAGGGCATTGGCCCAGCTTGTGAAAGTCCCGGGTTCGATTCTCAGGGCACACAGGAAAGGCAACCATCTACTTCTCCAACCCTTCCCATTCTCTCTCTCTCTCTCTTTCTCCCTTTCCTGCATCTATGGCTCAAATGGTTTGAGCAAGTTGACCTGGGAACTGAGGATGGCTTTATGGCCTCACCTCAAGTGCTGAAAAATAGCTCAGTTGCTGAGCAATGGAGCAGCAACCCCAGATGGGAGATCATCACCCTGTAGGGGGCTTGCCTTGTAGATCCTAGAGGGGCACATGTGGAGTCTGTCTCTGCCTCCCTGCCTCCCAGCCTCTCAAAAAAAAATAAAAGAAGAAATTAAACATATTTTAGAAAACTAATGTACTAGTCCAGAAACAGCTGACAATACATATATTTCAAAGAACAGTTCAGACATTTCATTTTTCAGAACACTAATGATACAAGAGAATTTGTGGCTAAACCAAATCATTCATCTCCCAAAACAAAAAGGAACTGAAATTATTTATGCCTAAAAGGAAGAGCTAACATCCTTATGGACAGAGGATCGGAGCAAATGCCATTCACACTGGGACTCAGGTGGTTTCAGATACGCCCTTCGGCCATTTCTCTGGACTGAGGGTGTCTCAGAGATCAGTCACAGTTAAGAGACTAACACTTCCAGGCACTGTCAGCAGGTTTCTGCTCCAATAACATGGGATAATGTGCTTGACAAAAGCAGCTGTGCCACTCTAATTGGCATTACAACTAATTCATCCAGTTTCTAAAGGTGGTTGATTCTAGCGGCCACACCTTGGTTTATTTACAGCTCTTGCCCTAGGGCATCAGGCCACACCCCCCAGATTGCCTCGCTTATGCTCCCCCCTGGTGGCTCCGCTATTGAGTTGGCATTATCTTATAAAGCCATAGAAGAAGAGTGACAGGACCTAGTATTTTCGGTGTGTAGGGTGATGATAAAACTGCTGGTTTAGTCTACACTGGTGTGTCTATATGTGTGTCCCCTCCCAAACCCACCCAGTCCGAAATGCTGCTTTATCGGTCTAGGAAACAATGCTGTTACAATAATTTTTAATCATAGCTTTGGGGAAAAAATATCCTGTCACAAAATCAAATTAATGTGAAGCACTTTTACTTAGGGTAAAGGCAGACAAAGGAAACTACATTCGGAATCTGATAGTGAAATTCTTGATGCATTTTGTTTGCTCAGCCAAGTTTTCAGAAAATCCGTCCCCTCCTCCTCACCACCCACAGAGTTAATTTTTCATTGTAAACTCACCTGTTAAAATAGATAGAAAGCATGATTTTTAAGAGTGACCAGTTGAGTTGATTGAATTCTATAGCTCTGAATTTAGTTTTTTAAAACAATTTTAAAATGAAATTATTAATATGGATATAATACTTCATCTCTCTCTTTTTTTTGTATTTTTCCGAAGTTAGAAGCAGGGAGGCAGACAGACTCCCACATGCACCAGACCAGAATCCACCCAGCATGCCCACCAGGGGGCGATGCTTTGCCCATCTGGGCCAATGTGCCATTGCAACCAGAGCCATTTTAGCACCTGAGGCGGAGGCCATGGAGCCATCCACAGCACCCGGGCCAACTTTGCGCCAGTGGAGCCTTGGCTGCAGGAGGGAAAGAGAGAGATAGAGAGAAAGAAGAGGGGGAAGGGGGAAGAAGCAGATGGGCACTTCTCCTGTGTGCCCTGGCTGGGAATCGAACCCAGGACTTCTGCATGCCAGGCCGATGCTCTACCACTGAGCTAACCAGCCAAGGCAATACTTTCATCTCTCTTTTTTTTTTTTTTATAATAATTTTATTTTTTTAATGGGGTGACATCAATAAATCAGGATACATATATTCAAAGATAACAAGTCCAGGTTATCTTGTCATTCAATTATGTTGCATACCCATCACCCAAAGTCAGATTGTCCTCTGTCACCTTCTATCTTGTTTTCTTTGTGCCCCTCCCCCTCCCCCTTTCCCTCTCCCATTCCCCCCTCCCCCCCGTAACCACCACACTCTTATCAATGTCTCTTAGTTTCACTTTTATGTCCCACCTACGTATGGAATAATGCAGTTCCTGTTTTTTTCTGATTTACTTATTTCGCTTCATATCATGTTATCAAGATCCCACCATTTTGCTGTAAATGTTCCGATGTCATCATTTCTTATGGCTGAGTAGTATTCCATAGTGTATATGTGCCACATCTTCTTTATCCAGTCATCTATTGACGGGCTTTTTGGTTGTTTCCATGTCCTGGCCACTGTGAACAATGCTGCAATAAACATGGGGCTGCATGTGTCTTTACGTATCAATGTTTCTGAGTTTTTGGGGTATATACCCAGTAGAGGGATTGCTGGGTCATAAGGTAGTTCCATTTTCAGTTTTTTGAGGAACCACCATACTTTCTTCCATAATGGTTGTACTACTTTACATTCCCACCAACAGTGTATGAGGGTTCCTTTTTCTCCACAGCCTCTCCAACATTTGTTATTACCTGTCTTGCTAATAATAGCTAATCGAACAGGTGTGAGGTGGTATCTCATTGCCGTTTTGATTTGCATTTCTCTAATAGCTAAAGAAGATGAGCATCTTTTCATATATCTGTTGGCCATTTGTATTTCTTCCTGGGAGAAGTGTCTGTTCATATCCTTTTCCCATTTTTTTATTGGATTGTTTGTTTGTTTGTTGTTGAGTTTTATGAGTTCTTTGTATATTTTGGATATTAGGCCCTTATCTGAGCTGTTGTTTGAAAATACCATTTCCCATTTAGTTGGCTTTCTGTTTATTTTGTTATCAGTTTCTCTTGCTGAGCAAAAACTTCTTAGTCTGATGTAGTCCCATTCATTAATTTTTGCCTTCACTTCTCTTGCCTGTGGAGTCAAATTCATAAAATGCTCTTTAAAACTCAGGTCCCTGAGTTGAGTACCTATGTCTTCTTCTATGTACTTAATTGTTTCAGGTCTTATGTTTAGATCTTTGATCCATTTTGAGTTAATTTTTGTACAGGGGGAGAGACTGTAGTCCAGTTTCGTTCTTTTGCATGTGGCTTTCCAGTTTTCCCAGCACCATTTATTGAAGAGGCTTTCTTTTCTCCATTGTGTGTTGTTGGTCCCTTTATCAAAAATTATTTGACTATATATATGTGGTTTTATTTCTGGACTTTCTATTTTGTTCCATTGGTCTGAGTGTCTATTTTTCTGCCAATACCATGCTGTTTTGATTGTCGTGGCCCTATAATATAGTTTGAAGTCAGGTATTGTAATGCCCCCAGCTTCATTCTTTTTCTTTAGGATTGCTTTGGCTATTCGGGATTTTTTATAGTTCCATATAAATCTGATGATTTTTTGCTCTATTTCTTTAAAAAACGTCATTGGAAGTTTGATGGGAATTGCATTAAATTTGTATATTGCTTTGGGTAATATAGCCATCTTGATTATATTTATTCTTCCTAGCCAAGAACAAGGTATATTCTTCGATCTCATTATATCTTTTTCGATTTCCCTTAACAATGGTTTATAGTTTTCATTATATAAGTCCTTTACATTCTTTGTTATGTTTATTCCTAAGTATTTTTTTTTTTTTGTTGCAATCATGAAGGGGATTATTCTTTTGAGTTCGTTCTCAATTGTTTCATTCTTGGCATATAGAAAGGCTATTGACTTCTGTATGTTAATTTTGTATCCTGCGACCTTAGTGTATTGGCTTATTGTTTCTATTAGTCTTTTTGTGGATTCTTTGGGGTTTTCGATGTATAGGATCATATCATCTGCAAAAAGTGATACCTTTACTTCTTCTTTTCCGATATGGATGCCTTTTATTTCTTTGTCTTGTCTGATTGCTCTGGCTAGAACCTCTAGTACCACATTAAATAAGAGTGGAGAGAGTGGACAACCCTGTCTTGTTCCTGATTTAAGGGGGAAAGCCTTCAGTTTAGTGCCATTTAATATGATGTTAGCTGATGGTTTATCATATATGGCCTTTATCATGTTGAGATATTTTCCTTCTATACCCATTTTGTTGAGAGTCTTAAACATAAAATTGTGTTGTATTTTATCGAAAGCCTTTTCTGCATCTATTGATAAGATCATGTGGTTTTTGTTCTTTGTTTTGTTGATATGGTGTATTACGTTAACCGTTTTACGTATGTTGAACCATCCTTGAGATTCTGGGATGAATCCCACTTGATCATGATGTATTATTTTTTTAATATGTTGTTGTATTCGTTTTGCTAGTATTTTGTTTAGTATTTTAGCATCTGTATTCATTAGAGATATTGGTCTGTAGTTTTCTTTTTTTGTGCCATCCTTCCTGGTTTTGGTATGAGGGTTATGTTGGCTTCGTAAAATGTGTTTGGAAGTATTGCTTCTTCTTCAATTTTTTGGAAGACTTTGAGTAGAATAGGAACCAAGTCTTCTTTGAATGTTTGATAAAATTCGCTGGTATAGCCGTCAGGGCCTGGACTTTTATTTTTGGGGAGGTTTTTAATGGTTTTTTTCTATTTCTTCTCTACTGATAGGTCTGTTTAGGCTTTCTGCTTCTTCTTGACTCAGTCTAGGAAGGTTGTATTTTTCTAGGAATTTATCCATTTCTTCTAGGTTGTTGAATTTAGTAGCATAAAGTTTTTCATAGTATTCTACAATAATTCTTTGTATATCTACGGTGTCCGTGGTGATTTCTCCTCTTTCATTTTGGATTTTGTTTATATGAGTTCTTTCTCTTTTTTCCTTGGTAAGTCTTGCCAAGGGTTTGTCAATTTTGTTGATCTTTTCAAAGAACCAGCTCCTTGTTCTATTAATTTTTTCTATAGTTTTTCTGTTCTCTAATTCATTTATTTCTGCTCTGATTTTTATTATCTCCTTTCTTCGGCTGGTTTTGGGTTGTCTTTGTTCTTCTTTTTCTAGTTCCTTAAGGTGGGAAGTTAAGTGGTTCACTTGGGCTCTCTCTTGTTTGTTCATATATGCCTGAAGTGATATGAACTTCCCTCTTATCACTGCTTTTGCTGCATCCCATAGATTCTGATATGTCGTATTGTCATTTTCATTAGTCTGTATATATCTTTTGATCTCTGCACTTATTTCTTCTTTGACCCATTCATTTTTTAAAAGTATGTTGTTTAGTTTCCACATTTTTGTGGGATTTTTTTCCTCTTTTTTGCAGTTGAATTCTAGTTTCAAGGCTTTATGATCAGAAAATATGCTTGGTACAACTTCAATTTTTCTGAATTTGCTGATGTTGTTTTTGTGGCCCAACATATGGTCAATTCTTGAGAATGATCCATGTACACTGGAGAAAAATGTATACTCAGTCACTTTGAGATGAAATGTCCTGTAGATGTCTATCATATCCAGGTGCTCTAGTGTTTTGTTTAAGGCCACTATATCTTTGTTGATTCTCTGTTTGGATGACCGATCTAGAGCCGTCAGCGGTGTATTGAGGTCTCCAAGTATGATTGTATTTTTGTCAGTTTTTGTTTTAAGATCAATAAGTAGCTGTCTTATATATTTTGGTGCTCCTTGGTTTGGTGCATATATATTAAGAATTGTTATGTCTTCTTGATTCAGTGTCCCCTTAGCCATTATGAAATGGCCATTTTTGTCTCTGAGTACTTTTCCTGTCTTGTAGTCAGCATTATCCGATATGAGTATTGCTACACCTGCTTTTTTTTGGATGTTATTTGCTTGGAGTATTGTTTTCCAGCCTTTCACTTTGAATTTGTTTTTATCCTTGTTACTTAGATGAGTTTCCTGTAGGCAGCATACAGTTGGATTTTCTTTTTTAATCCATTCTGCTACTCTGTGCCTTTTTATTGGTGAGTTTAATCCGTTTACATTTAGTGTAATTATTGATACTTGTGAGTTCCCTATTGCCATTTTATATCTTGCTTTCTGTCAGTTTTGTGTCTTGTTTGATCCTTCTCTTTCGTTTTTCTATCTTTTGTTTTTATTTGGTTGTATTCCATACATCTTTCCTCTGTTGCTATCTTTTTTATCTCATGTGCTTCTATGGTGGTTTTTTCAATGGTGGTTACCTTTGAGTAATGAAAAGGGTCCCTACCCTGTTCATTGTAGCGAACTATTTTGTGAGTACTTTTGCACTCCATCGCCCTTTGCTACTGTTAATCTCCATCTTCTCCCCCTCTTTCTTTTTGTTGTTGTCACAGTTTAAATTTGGTTTTATTGTGTTCTTCTTGGAGCTTTTACTTGTGGCTCTGGTTTTTTTTGTTCTTTGTATCTGATTGGAGAACCCCCTTTAGTAATTCCTGGAGTGGGGGTTTTCTGATGATAAATTCCCTCATCTTTTCTGTATCTGTGAATGTGTTTATTTCTCCTTCATATTTGAAGGATAGCTTTGATGGGTATAGTATTCATGGCTGAAAGTTCCTCTCTTTCAGGATTTTAAATATTGGGGTCCACTCTCTTCTAGCTTGTAGAGTTTCTGCTGAGAAATCTGATGATAATCTAATGGGCCTTCCTTTATATGTTGTATTCTTCTTTTCCCTGGCTGCCTTGAGAATTTTTTCTTTGCTGTTGGTTTGTGTTAATTTCATTATGATATGCCTTGGAGTAGGTTTGTTGGGGTTAAGAAAACTCGGAGTTCTGTTTGCTTCTTGAACTTGAGGCTTTAGTTCTTTCCACAGGCTTGGGAAATTCTCATCTATTATTTGTTTGAGTATGTTCTCCATTCCATTTTCTCTCTCTTCTCCTTCTGATATACCTATTATTCTTATGTTATTCTTTTTGATGGAGTCAGATAATTCTTGTAGGGCTATCTCATTTTTTTTAATTTTTGAGTCTCTTTCTTCTTCTCTCTGTTGTGCCTCAAGTTGCTTGTCTTCTATTTCACTAATCCTCTCTTCTATCTGACCTGTTCTATTAGCTAAGCTTGTTACTTCGTTTTTCAGCTCGTGAATTGAGTTTTTCATCTCTGTTTGATTTGTTTTTATAGTTTCAATTTCCTTGGACATATATTCTTTGTGTTCATTGAGTTGTTTTCTGAGCTCCCTAAATTGCCTTTCTGTGTTTTCTTGTATATCTCGGAGGATTTTTAGGATTTCTATCTTGAATTCTCTGTCATTTAGCTCCAAGGTTTCCAATATATTAAATTTTTTCTCCATAGATTTTTCCTCATCTAGCTGTGTTACCTCTCTTTCTTTTGTATCCATGATATTCGATTTTCTCTTCCTTAATGGCATCAGAGGGTGGTTTTGTTGATAGTATTAATGAGATTTAATAAAGAATAAAAAGTTAAAAAAAAATAAAAAAATAAATCGAAAAGAGTTGTTTTTTTAAAAAAAAATTAATAATGAAATAAAGAAAAATAAAATAAAATAAAAATTTTTAAAAAAGGAAATTATCCCCCCCCCTCCTTTTTTCCTCTCCTCTCCTCTCCCCTCTTTCTTGAGAAAATCTTGTGGTGAACTGTGAATTATAACAAACAATGCCTGTGATGGAGGGCCCGAATTGGGGAAAAGTAATAAAGGGGCAAAAAAAAAAAAAGAAAAGAAAAAAGAAAAGAAAAAAAAAAGGGGGGTATGGACCCACAAAAAGCAAATAAGGAAAAAATTTGTGTCAAGAATAAAATGATTTGCTTTTAGGTGTTGGTTGTCTAAGAGTTACGATGAGAGGAATAAGAGGAAAACAGAAAAATGGGGGGACAAATTAAAAAATTACTATTGTATTTAGTGGAATAAGAACTAGATAAAATGGAGAGCCAGGGATGGGAGCACTGCTAGTGAGTTAAAAAGGTGAAGTAAAAACCCCCCAAAATGCCATAAACATAAGTTTGAGTCCCATATAAGATAATTTGTTTGTTATTGAGGTTTGAATGAGAGGAGATGTAAAGGAGGAAGGAAGAAACTAATATAGAGGGAGAAAAGAAAGAGAGAGAAAAAAAGAGGGAACCACTAAAAGAAGAAAAAAGAAAGGGGAGAGAGAGAGAGAGAGTTAAGGGTTTTGGAGTGCAACCCTCATAGAGAGAAAGGAAGAGGAGAGAAAAGATAATGGGAGATGTAACACTTTTGGGTAGTGTAGTTCAAGGAGAGAAGAGAGTAAGACCGGCAGAGTTAATCGGCCAAATTGGAGGAGGAAAAAAAGTATCAAGAATGAAGATAAGAGAAACAAACGAACAAATATAATAAAATGGGATAGGTTATAAAGTCTGCAGATTATTCTTGATTTTGAGAGGTTATCTTCTTGCTTTTTCTTTTCTCTCCCTCTTCCTGGTCGGTGACTCTGTACACCGGGTTCTGCCCCTTTGGCACGCTCAGGTAGAGGTTTGCAGTTGATAAGTCTCTATGACAATGTCATGTATTGTGCTTTAGTCTCATTGGCAGTCGAGGCTCATTAGCATTTATAGGCTCCGACAGTGAGAGAGTCCATGTTCCTGGAGCCTTTCTCCTAGTCTTTCCTTCCTCAATTAGTAGCCTGATAATCCAGCTATGGGGTTGCTGCTGCCTCTGCCTGGATAGTAAGAGCCTCAAAGAGCTGGCAACTCCCCACTCTATTTCCACTCAGCACAGGGCTCTGGGTAAGGCTCAGTCAGTCAGAGCTTCTAGCATAATCAGGCGGGCTTTCCGCCCACTCAAAGACCTCTGGCTCTGCCACTCTGTCCGGTAACACAGGCGGGCGCCCACTTCCAGGGCGCTTGGAGGAAACTCTCGCTATCTGTGTGCACAGACCAGGATATCCGGCCAGCAGTTTTACGCTCTGAGTGAAACTCCCAACCGCATGGAAAAGTTGCAGCGTTGGAATTGGCTCTCGCTCCGTCCCCGTGCGCGGCTTTTGCAAGGCGCTGGGGCGGCCCAAGATTCCACTTTGGCCCACACAAAGGCCCCTGACTCTGCCCCTCTGTGCGATAACACGGGCGCGCACTGCCGAGGCACTCGGAGGAATCTCTCACTCCCTATCTGCGTGCGCAGACCAGGATATGAGGCCGGCCGCGTTTCCCTCTGAGTAAAACCCCCACCAGCACGGAAAATTTCCACCGTTGGAATTAGTTCTCGCTCCCTCCCGTGCGCGGCTTTCCCAGGGTGCTGGGGCTGCCCAGAGATTCTGCTTTCGGCCCACAGAAAGGCCTCTGACTCTGCCTCTCTGTGGGGTAACATGGGCACCCACTCCCAGGGCTTAGGAAGAAATCTCTCGCCCACTAACTGCGCACAGACCAGGAGAACGGGTAAAATGGCTGCCCCGCTTGTCTTTCTTTGTTTGGGTTTGGCGTTAGTGTTAGCTTGTATTGCTCGGGTTGCCACAGGATCAGATTTTCCTCGGCTTGGATCTCCGTGCCACAGCCTGGTTCGGCCGTTTGTGCCGCGGCCTGGATCTATTCACCCCCTTTGCCCGCCTCAGTTTCTATATTCACAGTTACCAGAGAAAGCCGCCCTGTTTAGGTTAGTGAGGAAGGCGGAGCATTTCTTACTCCTTATTTCCTTCGGGGTTTGGTTATATATTTAGCCAATTTTTCACTCGACCATACCTTTGGGTGTATTGCGAATCATCTGGAGGCTCCAAGTATAGGTTTTTCTGTTTCTGGTTGAAGATCTTGTTGAGTTTTGGGGGAGATTTATCGGTATCGCTTCCTACCCCGCCATTACTCTGACGTCATCTCCTACTTTCATCTCTTTTAAGTATGTTTTCCTCCCATAAGAAATATGAGAGAGAGAATAGAATATGCAGTCCTTTCTAATAATATTTTCAAAACATTTCATTTGAATAGTGAGAAAGAAAAGAAAGCCACTAAGTCATTAAGGCATTTTTGGGAACCCCCTTTTCCAAACATCCCTGTTTTTCTACCATTGAACCAAAGTATTTGATCTCATATCACAAGGATATAGGAGCTACTTGCCTTTCATATCACGAAGCTGTCCTAAATCCACTGTTGATAGGATTTAGTCTTTTAAAGTGGGATTTTAAAGTCTTTTTCTTTTTCCTAAAGAGTACACATCTGTTACTTCTACAAGAGAGAAACTTTAATAGATACACTGCTAATTTATGTGTCTTCCTGAACTTTGGCTTAAACTTAAAAACACATCATTTAATTAGCAACTACCATATCTCACCTAGCTGAGGTTGTCTTTAGGTTGGAGGGAGCTTTGTAGAAAAATGCATTGCTATAATATGGAATTTGTTTAAGTTGTCCTTCACTCCAAATGAAACGTTGTATGTTTTTACTATTCAGATACTTTTTTTAAATATCTTTTTTATTGCCTTCACCAAAGTATTCAAGTTAAAGAGCAACTAACTCCATAAGTGCAATGAATGTTAGAATAATTGAATCAAGACAGCCTGCTCCAGTCTTCTCCACCTGTCACAAATCCTTGGAAATTACAAAAAATGGGCAAATGAATGTATAATAACACCATCAAACAAGAAAGTATGGCCTAAGGAATTAGGAAGAACTAAACAAAAAAAGAAACGGAGAGGGGGAAAGGATTTGGTGGAAGGATGCCCAAAATGCATGTTGAATAAGACACTACAAAATGTGTCCCAGTGCTGCTCCAGGCCGGGGAAGCTGACACAGAACAGGGTGGGGCCATGAGGCACTGCTGCACCCCTGCCAACGGGATGAGCCCTCACCACACCCACTTCCCAGCAGAGGTCTGCAGATGGGGAATTGAGGAACAAGGCAATGCCAGGTGACTGAGAACCTCAAAGGGAATGAAGAGCCACCGCGGTAGTCCTCAGACAGGGGTACATCTGCCCCACCCCCCATCACTGGGCATTTAAATGCACTGAAGCTAAGAGAGAATAGAATAGAAGCTAATTTAAGCAAATCATCTAGAATCATCAAATCTGAGTAAGATCATCCCTGGCCCGATGGCTCAGTGGATACAGTGTCAGCCAGGAGTGTGGACGTCCCAGGTTCAATCCCTGGTTGGGGCACACATGAGAAGTGACCATCTACTTCTACCCCCTTCCCCCTTCTCTCCCTCTTCTTCTTTTGTAGCCAGTGGCTAGATTGGTTTGAGCATGGCCCAGGCACTGCAGATAGCTCCATTGGAGAGCATTGGCCTAAGGTACTAAAAATAGCTGAGTACTCAAGCATCAGCCCCTGATGGGGTTGCCAGGTGGATCCTGGTCAGGTGCATGTGAGAGTCTACATCACTATCTCCTCTTCGCTTATTTTTTTAAAAAAAGAAAAATCTGAGTCAAATTAATTCCATAAAAGCATTGAACTATTAAAAAACTAAAAGCTGAGATAATGGAAGTAGCAGGCTAAACAAATGGAGATTTGATGAGAAGTATATTTAATATCCTCAGAGGGATGATTGCAGACTGCATTTGTGAAATTAAAACAGATTTTATAAGGAAAAAAATATGTGGGAAACAAAAATTTATGATTGTTAAAACAAAATGAAAGAAATTTCTCCCTCTGAATATCAGTTTAGGTGTAAATGAAGAGCAAATTAATCAGTTGGACATTTGAGCCTTGATATATTTCCAAAACTAGGGCCGTGAGATATAAGAAAAAGAGATGTAGAGTATGGGGCAAGAATTAAACATTAAAATTAAAATACTTCTAACGTTAGAAATAGTGGACTTTCAGAAGGAGGGATAGGAGGGAATATATGGAATGAAATATTAAAAAAATATTTATTGTTGAAGAGAAGTTCCTGATATGTAAGAAAGAAGAAGAAAGAAAAGACCTCTGAATCCAAATGTTTAGCAAAATGAATGGAAAAATACCCAGCCCTAGAGCATCCACGAGAAACTTCAGAATCCCAATAAGAGAGGAAATCCTAAAAGCTTCTAGTTGATATTCATTGTACTTTGCTTGGTAGCGCTAAGCATAAGTTTTGTTTTTTGTTAAAGAAGCAGTTGTTATCATTCTCCAGAGGAATATTACTCAAGCCAGCGGGAAAATAAAAACTTTTACAGATGCACAGGGTTCAGAAAGTTGACCTTTGCTGAAGGAATTACTAGAAGATGTAAGCCTGAATTTAACCCAAGAGAAAGATGAGAGTCAAGAAACAGTACTGAACAGTAAAATAGTAAAGCTTGTAGTTCAGTCAAAATGAGATTTTTTTGTTGTAATTTTTATAACCTCAGCTGAAATGAACCCAGCTGATCTCATCATGAGAGGTACGAAGGGAAGTTGACAAAAAGAGTAGAAGAATAAGGAAATAAAATACTGTCAAAGTTCTTCACTGACTGGGAGTGAGGGTATACAGCTTGGCTAACTCTTAATGTTAATTAAAAACTGTAAACGTAAATATGTGCGGTGGAAAAAATTAGATAAGCCAAATACACGTGATAGAACTTGGAAAGCATTAGGCTAGCACAGAACAAAGAGGATGTAGAATTTCGAAAAGTGAAACTAAGTGAATAACTAAATAGGAAAGAAAATAATTTGGCAGGAACCAATCTAAACATATCAGTAGCACAATTAATTTGAGTAGTTATAGTCATTTATTAAATGAGATTGTCACAGTAAGTTTTTAAAAATCAGGTATATATTTGCTATTTATGAGACAAACTAAAATAAAATAAAAAGTTGAAAGTCTAAGAGAAACCAATATACCAAGCAAATGCAACAAAAGAAGCAAGGAGACATATCAAAACCAGATATTCAAATCAGATCAAATAAAATTTAAATTTAAGCATTAAAAGGGATATAGGGTTCTCTATATCTATGGGTTGGTTTCTGTTTTCTTTTGTTTATTCACTTATTTTGATACTTTAAATTGCATATATAAGTGAAATCATATGGTATTTGCCTATCTCTGATTTATTTCACTTAGCATAATAGCCTTAAGGTCCATTCATGTTGCAAAAGGCAAGATTTCATTCTTTTTTATAGCTGAATAATTTCCATTGTACATGTGTACTGCCTCTTTATTCATTCATCTATTGGTGGACATCTAGGTTGCTTTTATAGCTTGGCTCTTACTAGTAATTCTGCAATGAACACAGGTGTGCATATACCTTTTCAAATTTGTCTTTTTGTTTTCTTCAGATTAATATCCAGATGTGGAATTGCTGAATTATAATGCCAGCTCTATTTTTGATTTGTTGAGAAACTTCCATACTGTTTCTCATAGTGGCTTCACCCTTCTGCATTCCCACCAATAGTGCACAAGGGTTCCCTTTTCTCCACATCCTCTCCAACACTTGATTTATTGATGGTAGTCGTTCCAACAGGTGTGAGGAGATATTTCATTGTGGTTTTAATTTGCATTTTCCTCATGATTAGTGAGGTAGAGCATCTCTTCTTATGTCTGTTGGCCATCTGTATGTCCTCCTAGGAGAAATGACTATTCAGATCCTCTACCCATTTTTTAATTTGATTGTTTGGGTTTTTTAGTGTTAAGTTGTATGAGTTCTTTATACATTTTGGATATTAATTCTTTATTGGATGTATCACTTGCAAATATCTTCTCCCATCAGCAGACTGTCTTTTCATTTTGATAGTTTTCTTTGCAGTGTAAAAACTTAAGTCTGATGTAATCCCATTTGTTTATTTTTCATTTCCCTTGCTCCAGGATATATATCCAAAAAAAGCTATTGCTAAGAGTGATGTCCAAGAGTTTACTATACTTTCTTCTAGGACTGTTATGGTTACAGATCTGATGTTTAAGTCTGTAATCCATTTTGAGTTTATTCCATATGGTGTAAAGAAAGTGTTCCAGTTTTGTTTTTCTTTGCATGCATTGGTCCAATTTTTACAAAACCACTTATTGAAGAGACTGTCTTTACCCTATGAAAAAGAGTATTTTATGCAACAGCATATATATAGCACTTTGCACAATGCATGGCACATAGTAAGCTATCGAAAAACCTAAAAATTAGATGGTGTTATGTTGAGTGGGACACTTGAAACCATGTCAACACAATAAATTAAAAACTAAATTTAAAAAAAAATCAGTGTGAGTGTAGGAACAGAACTTTTACTATTATTAGGGGAAAATAAAAAGAAAATTCTTCTTTCTTAAAAAAAAATAATTAGTTTTTATTTAAACTATAATCAATAATGGGTATGTCCAAGGTGGTTCTCAAGAAAATTTTCTTGTATTCCTTAATGAAATATAAAAGAAACACAAAGACATTAAATAGGCCAGTAAGACTCCTAAATAAACCAATAAATACATCGTTAAGTATAAAGGCAATACTAGTGCCCCAGCCGGTTGGCTCGGGTAGAGCATTGGCCCAGCATGTGGAAGTCCCAGGTTCGATTCCCGTCCAGGGCACACAGAAGTGCCCATCTGCTTCCTCACCCTTCCCCTTCTCCTTTCTCTCTATCTCTCTCTTCCTCTCCCACAGCCAAGGCTCCATTAGAGCAGAGTTGGCCAAGGCGCTGAGGATGGCTCCATGGCCTCCGCCTCAGGTGCTAGAATGGCTTAGGTTGCAGCGGAGCAACACCCCAGATGGGCAGAGCATTGCCCCCTGGTGGGCATGTTGGGTGGATCCTGGTCGGGGCATGCGGGAGTCTGTCTCTCTGCCTCCCTGCTTCTCACTTCAGAAAAATACAAAAAAAAAAAAAAAAAGGCAATACTAATTAAAATGACAATTGGATATTTTTAACCATAAAGGTGTTAAAATGGATCAAAGTAAACTTCATGCAATCTGTTAAGAGACTCATATTACTTTTCCTTTGTTCTGCTTTTGACCTGGACTCTAACATTGCTTTCTATTTAGGCAAATTTTTTTCTTTAAAAAATACAAAAATTAATTTTTAAATGAACAAAATATGTTTTATATGAGTAGTTAGGTATGCTAAAATTGTTCTGAACACCTTCCTTTGGCTTCTAGATCCTTCTTTAATTTGCAGCACATTTACACACTACTTTTGCGCTTAGCACTGCCATTCTTGAAGCGATTTGATTCCTCACAGCCTGGAAGGCATTAGCCAGTACAGGGCTTTCCTGCTGAGAATACCAGGGCAGGTTGCCGGCACCAAAATGTGGACATGCCCACTTCCTCAGCATGTCTTTGTTTTTCATGTTCCTTCCTTGATAGTTCACATAATTAATACTGGACAGAGAGCAGTTCTGAATATCCAGGAGTTTGTGTAAATCAGGAGGAGCAGAACTCTGACACCTTAAGAAGCATAGTGTGGGCTCATCTTTTTGCTAGAACATATCCAGAAGCATTAGGGAACTGAGAATTTAATTCCTCATGCCCATTAAGTGGGATAAGTATAATTTTCTATTACTGTACGTATTTTGAAATTCAACAATAGAAAATGACTAAAGATACCTTAGCATATATATAGTAAAATATTATATGGCCTGTTTATAAAGAATTAATAATAACCTGGAAAATGTGTGCATATTAATGTAAGTATATGCATATTAATGTAAGGACAGCATATAAAAACATACATACAATATTATCACAACTATCTTGAAATATACATAGAAAAATATTAGAAGTAGCTATACTAAAATATCAAATTTGCTTGTCTCTGGAGTAGTATGTTCTCCAACACATGGGCAAGACAGAAAAAATGCCACAGGGCAAACAGGACTTATTCTAGAATCAAATGTCCTTTCCCATCTTTGGCCTTGCTATATTTTTAAGTGGTTAGAGAGAGTAATCTCTGAACTGCTAACTTATTTCCAAGTTCCTCAAACTTTTAGGCCTATAGTCCTATTCTACTACCATCACACCATGAAGATAAACTGCTTTGCCCGACAGGGTGGTGGCACAGTGGATAGAGCATTGGACTGGGACGCAGAGGACCCAGGTTCAAAACCCCGAGGTCACCAGCTTCAGCACAGGCTCATCTGGTTTCTGCAAGGCTCACCAGCTTGAGCCCAAGGTCACTGGCTGAGCAAGGGGTCATGCAGTCTGCTGTAGCCCCACAGTCAAGGCACATATGAGAAGCAATCAATGAACAACTAAGGTGTCGCAACGAAGAATTGATGCTTCTCATCTCTCTCCCTTCCTGTCTGTCTGTCCCTGTCTCTCTCTGTCTCTGTCACACAAAAAAAGAAAAGATAAATTGCTTTATAAATTTGCTCTGAAGAAACTCTTTCAAAAAATGTATTTTTTTTTCTTTCTTTTTTAATTAAGTGAGAGCAGAAGAGGCAGTGAGATCAACTCCTGCATGTGCCCCAACCAGGATCATCCCTCAAGCCCCCTGTGGGGTGATGCTCTCCCCATCTGGGGCATTGCTTTATTGCTTGGCAACCGAGCTATTTTTAGTATCTGAGGCCAAGACCAGGGGCCAACTCCAGGAGCCAATGGAATCATGGCTACAGGAGGGGGGAGAGAGAAAGAGAGAGAGAGAGAGAAGGAGGAAGGAAGGATAAAGAAGTAGATGGTCCCTTCTCCTGTTTGCCCTGACCAGGAATCCAACCTGGGACATCACATGCTGGCCAAGGCTGTGCCACTGAGCCAACCGACCAGGGCCAAGAAATATAAATTCATAAACTCATCTAAGATTATAAAAAGAAAATAATTTGAGTGCAGACAGTGGTTTCCTTAGGTCAGCCATACTTAGTGTCTGATGGATGATTTAATAAAGAGACCAAAATGCAAAGAATTAGTTATGTATTTAAAGACATTGCTTAAAACTGGAACACACCTACAACTGACTCAAAATATCTTTTAGATTTAATGCTATCTAGTGCAATAATTTTTTAAAAGTAATATAGAATCAAATAAAACCATTTTATATTGGATTGCTTTATTCAGGGAAATAATTTCAAAGAATCTTACATATAACCATTGAAAATCAAAACTGCATATAGACCAATAACAATAATCTTCATTATAGCCCTTTCAGTGTAAATTGAAGCTTTTATTAAAAATAGGTTTTTAAATTATTTAGAACTCTTTAGAACAGTTTGAACATCATCTTGTTATTTTTTATAAATTATTCTCTCTGTCCTATCCAGGAAAATTATGTTACCCCTAATTAGAATACTTTTCATAAAATACTTACTAAGCTAAAGAGAGATTTTATTTAAGCTTATAATTCATGGTAAGTGAATTGAAGATAGATTGCCAGTCTAAGTTAACAATGTATTAAATGGGTCTCTTTTTTTTATAGTCATGTTTATTTTTACTGAAGCAAAATCCACTTGAACATGCAGACAACAAATTTATAATAAATTTAGGGGCCCAGATAGGTTGTAGACAAAATCTCAATACAGAAGACCCACAGATAGATAAAATGCAGTCCTTGAGTTAGGATCCCCTTGCTCAAAGCTATGTAAGTAAAAACACTTTACAAAACTGCAACTTTGTCCGAGACCATTGTTTCTCTGCTTATTCTAGTACAAAAAAAATACTCATTATAATTTAGAAATTCATTTAATTGCTACTTTTACTTATTTTAAAACAAAAAGAGCTCTATTATTAAAGAGGGGGGAGAAAAAGAAACTAACATTTATTGAAACTAGAATGTCCTAGGCAATAAATTATTTTCTGTAAACATTCTCCAGTGTAGGTCATATTTCTGTCTTATTGGTGAGAAAGCTGAATGCTTTCTGCCATTCTACAGCCAATATTTTCATTAATGTTAATCCAAAAAGATTTACAATATGTGTAATGAAAACAAAATTGAATTTAACTGAGTACAGTAGAGCTATAACTGAAGAAAGTAATTTTTGAAGTTCAATACATGCAGGTAAGCCTTCAAATAGAGCTCATCCTTCACCTTCACCTAAGTGGTGAGGCTAAAGGGAAACCCGGAAGTGCAGTGGATGTGGAGAAGCATTCAGTCCAAGAACACAGCTTGCGGTACATCACAGGACTCGTACTGGAGATAAACCTCATGAATATAAATTAATGCGGAAGGGTCTTTACCTCCAGTACATCCTTATTAAATACCAGAGAACTCATCCCAAATAGAGACCTTATGGATATAATGAATTTATTCAATCTCAGGGAATTTGTAGTAGATTAAAAACCTATGAGTTTGGCAAATGTGGAATCTTATAGCCAGGCTCTATTCTATATCTTAGTTCAAACCTAAAGTTGCCAATTTAGTTTAAAATATTCTGGAAAATATAATAAAACACTTTTTTTTATAGATAATGTGAAATTTTCCATTACCTTTAGAATTGTTTATGCCAATAATAGTAGAGAAAAAAATCTGATTAAAATATAAGATAAGATACTGCTTTTAAAAATTAGGGAATATATCAAAATGATATGAAGCAATAAAAAAAAGAAGCATTTGATTTTTTTTATTAAACAAGACCATCAGAAAAGCAAACAACAAGTCAAAGACAGTTGTTCAATTATGCAAATGAGATGCAAAACCATCTTTTATTTCATTGGTGAAAACGCACTGTATAAAAGGCTAAAATACTAGAGCATCTGCATGTTCCCTGATCCCCTAATATTTGTGAGCAACCTAGTTCATCAACTTATAATGAGATCATTAAAGTTTTCATTCTGAATTATAAAACATAAATTAAATACCTTTTTAAATTGTTTATTGGATATTATTTGCTTACTTCAAAACAAATGTTTAAAGTAAAAATCAGAAGTCCTTCATGCAAACCCATTTTCTACTGTTAAAATGTTGGTATATAAATATTGGCATATATTCGTTCAGACCTTTCTATGACCATGGCAAAAAAGAAGCCCACCAGAAATTCTTTTTATCTAACAACCCATACTGGTAGACAAAGAATAATGTAGTAAAAAATTTTTATAGTTGTTCAAAGTATTCCTGAAAAATAAATTCCTAAAAGGAAAATCAGAGAATCAGATATGTTTGTATACATATACATATATATGTACATGTGTAAATTTTATTTTGAAAGTTATTGCCAAATTTCTCTTCAGAGTATATGTATGATCCTTTTTAAGCTCACAAAAGAAAACTTTTACTTCGGGAAACTTATCAAGGTGACTGTTCAGGAAGTGAATCTTAACACTCATGTTACATCCAATGTCGCAGAAAGCCAACAGCATCCTTTGAATCAGAAGTTCATAGTTTTCTGCTTTTTTGTTGCCAAGGAAGTTCTTTGTAACTGTCACAAAAGACTGCCATGCTGCTTTCTCCTCCTTATTCATCTTCCTGGCAAATTCTTCATTACGGATGAGGGTTCAAATTTGAGGTCCATCGAATACACCTGCTTTTATCTTCTAGAAAGACAAAGCAGGAAAAGCAGAAATAATATGTTGAAAGCATTCACTTTCTCTATTCAAAGCCTGAACAAACTGCTTCATTAAGCTAAGTTGGATGTGAAGTGGGGGGGAAAATGATCCTGTCTCGATTAACTACAGGTTCATTCACAATATTTTGCACCCCTACTTCCAGAGCTTCATGTTTCGGCCACTCCTACTGTGTCTAGTGTTTCTCTCGAGCTCAGCTGTCCCACAAACAAGGATACTTTGTGAAACCTCTCTGTTGTCCTAGCAGGAAATTTATCATTTTAAGATCCACACAAATGATCCAGTTATGCTCCTCATACTTCAGAAAGTCGAGGACAATTTTTATGTCATTATAATCTTCTCGCAGATGAGTTGAATAACCAATTGGAACCGCTGAAAATAGGCAATATATGCACGTGTCACAAATGATGAAATATTGCGCCTTTGACGTTGAAGTGTGTAACAGCCACATATATAACAGAAGGTGTCAGGACTATTCTTACATTTACACCTACTCCAAGAAGCCATGATTCAATCTTAAAACAAAATAAGAGGGTGTTTTATCAGATAATAATTATTTACATTTAAAAACAACTAAAATTATGTAAAAGTGATGTTTGTAAAACATTAATTGCCTTGTGCCTATGTTCAATCCAAGAGTCATTGCCCTTTAACTCCAATTTAAAAACCAATGCATGCCATTAACTGTAACAAAAAGAAATTAAAATTGCATAAAAACTAGAGCATGCATCAAAAAACGGATTTCAGATTTGGAATCAGCAATGCAGAAATATATAAAAACAGTTCTAAAACCTCATGCAACAGAAAATAAAAAAAAATGTTCCCCAGTTATGATTATAATTTATTGAGACATTTAAAGTTGTAAGCCATTTAAAGTGTACATCATGATGATTTGATTTTTATACATATTGTGAAAGGATTTCCTCCATTTGTAAATGGACACATCATTACCTCACATATTTATCTTTTTTTTTTTTTGTGAGAACAATTAAGTTATATTCTTTCATATCATTCTTAAAAGAAGTAAAGTTTGTGCTGATTAAAACAATTTTATTCTCAAACCATTCTAAAACAGATAAGGAGAAACATCAGCTTTTCAGTGAAAAAAATCTTTAAGTTATTTTGCAAAAATATCTTTTTCTTGACATAAAAAATATGTCGTATTTTACTATTTTTTTTTTTTTTTGCGGTGAGAAGTGATGGGGGAGAGAAGGGAGGCAGAGAGACAGACTCCCACCTGCACCCGACCAGGATCCACTAGCATGCCCACCAGGGGGCAATGCTCTGCCCATCGGGAGCGTTGCTCCTCTGCAATTGGAGCCATTCTAGCACCTGAAGCAGAGGCCACAGAGCCATCCTCAGCGCCCGGGCCAACTTTGCTCCAGTTGAGCCTTGGCTGCAGGAGGGGAAGAAAGAGACCGAGAGGAAGGAGAGAGGGAAGGGTGGAGAAGCAGATGGGCGCTTCTCCCGTGTGCCCTTGCCTGGAATCGAACCCAGGACTTCCACACGCTGGGCCGATGCACTACCGCTGAGCCAACCAGCCAGGGCAAAAAATATGTTGAATTTTAAAAATATAAATCAAAGATTATTGTGGCCTTGCCAGCTCTTAGGGAAAAAAGGTTGCCTTAAGGCATTTTATTGATTATTAAACTTTTTTTCTGTGTTCCAACTTCATTCCACTCTATAATAAATAATAAATACAACTCTATTCATAATAAATAATTTGGGGACTTTACTTTTAGAATCAGTCATCAAAGAATAAAGATACATTGCTATGTTGTACAGAGCTCTGCCCCCTAGGCAGACATTGCTTCAAGTGCAGTTCACATAGAACCACTTTGCCTTGGAGAACACATCATTTGAACCATAGAGAGCTAACACTCTGTATCAGGGAAACTGCCAGGCCATCCTAAGTATTGCTAACATTGTAGATATCCTCCAATACCACTGCTGGCCTCAAAGATTGAGTTACTTTATCATTTTACTTCACTTAATCAGTGGTTTTAGACCTTTTTACACATGGGGACCGGTGAAAATAGGAGAATTATTTTGAGGATCGCTAAGGTGGTCCCTGAGTGTAAGCGAATTCAATCAAGATCACTAGGTCATAATCTTCATACAGCATCGAGTGGTTAATACTTTTGTGGACCAGCACGAAATATCTAGCAGACTGGCCCATGGACCAACAGTTGGAAAACAGAAGTAATTGTAATATTAGGAGAGAGCCAGTGACCATGTCATTTTTGTCACTGGAATTAACCGCCGTTTTGTAGCCTTAGAGATCAGAACTCTGAAGTCCTGGATTAAAGTCCCTCCCTGACTCCCTCCGTGGTTGAGGAGCTCTGCGGTCCCCTCAAGGATACTTTGCCTTCACCTACACTGAAGCCAGTGCCTATCAAATTCATAAGTGAATGAGCTTTTTCTACGACAGGCTCCTACTGAATTTTTAATAAATGCAAGATCATTTATTCAAAGCAATGAGACTTTTACAAAATGCTATTTCATCAGATAGCTTTGTTTTCTCTTCTGAGTAGACTAAACTTTCCATTTCATGTTGTTATAAATATTTGAGTTTCTTAAGAAAATAACTGTACTTTGTTATCTTCCAATAAATAGAAAAAATAAAGACCAATGTAGAGTAAAATTAGAATATGTTGGACTTTAAAGACTGAAAAGAAATTTATAGTCTGAATTATATGTCACATAACTGTGTGGTATTTGTCATGAAAATCATAATTTAGATTAATCTAGAAATTATTCATTTATAACTATGAAGAGAAGAAAACTACTAATCTCATTTCTCACTTGAATGAAGTTCTTTCTGTCAATGACAATTCCATCTTTTTAATTTAATTTTTAACTGTAGAAATATTCTAACATATAGAGATGCCTAAAGGGGGTCAGCATATACATCATTTATAACTGTAACTTGTTTTGTGAATCAGTAGGCTGAGTGGTCTAATTGGGATAAATGGAGCAAGTAAAAAAAATCAGTGAACCAGTGTGAAATTTTCTTGTATGTCGAGAGAAATCTCTGGTTAATTCACTGTGGTCCAGTACTATTAAGAGCTGCTTCGAAAAGCTATTTATTGCGCTCCTGAATGATTGAAATAATCTATTAAAACACAGAATAATGAGAATTTCCTAAACATTTTGGTCACAATTCTATTATAAACTGGAAATGTTCACCATAATCGTCCTGAGACAGTGCCCTCTGTAGAAATGTAACGGCTAAAGTAACAGCAAACTGAGAATCAGAAGATCTCAGTTTTAAAGCCAAGCGGGCGGTTTGCCTTAGGCAAACCACTTACCTCTGTGTGTCCCAGTTCTCTTCATCTGTAGGCAGGCTGGCTGCGTGACTAACAATGGCAAAATTAGAGATGACCAGGAATAGTGAAGAGAAATAAGAGTTTTTAAATAGTAAATATTTTATTTTCCACATATCCAGATACCTGTTTGACAAGAGCCAGTTTAAATTCCATACCATTTTTGAAAACTTGTTAAACTCCTTTTTTTTTTTTTTGGTGATAAGATGTTTTTTATTTCTTAATTGAATTTATTGGGGTGACACTGGTTAACATAGTTATACAGGTTTCAGGAGCCCAACCCTATAGCATATCTCTGTGCACCATGTTGTGTGCTCACCCTCCAATCAGGCCTTCATCCGCCACCATTTATTTATACCCCCAGACCCTCCTCTACCTCCCGCCCCACCCCAGCAGTCACCACTCTGTTGTACGTGTTCAAGACCTCTTTTTTTCTTTCTTTTTTTTTTTTTGGTCCCTTTTTTCTCTATCTTTCCCCAGACTCTTGCCAGCTCTTACAGCTTTTCATTCTATAGTTATTTTTAATGTGCAAAACACCACATGAGTACTTATGGCATTATGATATTATACTATTTCTTATGGCTCCCTGTTCTTTTAGTTCAAATTTGATTTCCTGCTTCAACTATAAGTACTTTGAGTATAAAGAATATCATTCAGTAGACACTCTCTACATAGTATTGATTAAATGTATCCTTCTGTGGAAAAAAAAAAAACAAATTGTGAATAAAGTGCATTTAAAAGTTTGTTCATTACTTAAAATCTGTAGTACCACATTTTCATTTCAGAATTATACAATACTAAGTGTTCTTTATTAAAAATAAAAGGTTATACTCTATAAAGCTTTGACTTAACATTCTAAATCTTAATAATTCTTACTTTTTTTTAAGGTGGGACATCTTGGGAGCTGTCATTGGCACGGAATGTGGAACAGTAGAGTCAGGCTCATCAGTGGTCTTCCTCAAAGACGGAGAGAGGAAGTTGTGCACTCCATACATGGACACTACCGGTTCTGGGAACCTGCGCTTTTACTTTGTGATGGGTAGGTATATTCTGAACAAATGTCATTGCCCTTGGGCAGACTGTAGGCCAGCACCTGTTCATAAGGAAGTCAAAGTGTTTGTTATCTAGAATATAAAATGAAAATTTAAGAAATACAAGTTCTACTGGTTAAGGAATGCTGGTGGTGTTCACACCTGCTTCAGACGGGCCCTGCTGGAACCAGCCTGTCAGAGAGCTGATCCTGGTGTGCCATGACTAGCCTGAAGACAAAGTGCCGTAAACCTTCCTTACCCCTTCCTCAGTGCTCAGAGCTGAAAAGACCTGGGAAAGAACTAAGAACAAAGCAACTCCCTTGTCCAAAGCCCTAGCTTCCAAAAAAACAGTCATCCAGGTGACTCATTTGTTTTCATGGGGCAAGATTCTTTTATAATGGGAATCTTAGAAAGAAACAGTATTATAATACTTTATAGTACTTTAATAAAATATATTCTCTACTTTATAATAGGTTGGCAAACATATAAAGGAAAAAAAAGTGTTCATAGACATGTTTTTCTTCAAATTATTGTAGAGTAAATAAATAGTCGAAAGTTTGGGAAAATACTCGAGGAGGGTTTAAAAGGTGGACTTTTGGGACCTCTCAAATGTATCATTTTAGTCAACAAGAGCACAGTTATGTATGCTTTCACTGGATGTCATTCCAGAAATGTGAGTATTTGTCACATGCCTTCTTTTGTTGAGTGACTGGAAAAGCACAGGCAACACCTGGAAGTTAAAAAGGAAATAAACATTGTCAACCTTTGACCTGACTGGTATAGAGGTCAGTTCATCTGGACAAACAGGCCTCCTGAGTGTAGGCTCAGCACTGGTGTGACTCTCTCTCACATTCCTCACATCCTGGGGCTCAGGGTGACCTGGTAAACTTCACGGGGTATCCTACTCGCAAACTCATGCCTGTGTGATGCTACCTCATTTTCAGTAGTTTGATAGCAGGGAATTATATATAATATAATAATGTAGTCTTCCTACCATAAAGATATCCTCACCTTGATTCTAAAATATTTTATAATTAAAGACCCACAGCTTATTTCCTTTAACTCTTTAGAATTCAAACTGGCTCTTGTTTTATTAGGAGTGATTTCTGGGAAACCTTAAGCCTCCCCCACCAAAATTATAATAAACATTTAGTATGCCAGTCTAATTTGAGTATTTTTCCTTTTTACCATTTTGACATACTTGAATTCTTGATCTTTTTTATAGTGAGTCATAGTAAATCAACTCAATTCAATGCCTTTACATAAAATATTATCATCTTTATGTGAGATTAAATCATCTTTAATTCTATCTAGTACAAAGCAAGTTGTTAATGAATCAATGAAAATAATATTGACTATGAGGTAAAAATTCATTTGAATGAGCTCAAGGTACATTATCCCAAATAACAGTATCTCCATTCAACTTAAAATATTGATGAATTCCTATTGAATTTATAGAGCAATGAACAAGGATATATGGAGAATACAATTGGGGAAAATAGTACCTACATCAGAGTTGCTGATCAATGAGTTAATACATAAAAGTCTTCAGAACAGTGCCTAACAAATAGTTAAGACTCAAAATATCTTTTTTTGTAATATAAAAATTGCCTAGACAGAGTTCTTGCCCACAAGGGACATCTGACTATACAGGAGAATGCCGTCGGCTGTAATGGAATGAAAATGCAGGGAGCATGCAGAGATGCTCTGGGTAACTGCGTGGAGGCTTTCAGGTAGAGCTTCATAGAGATGGCATTTGTACATGGCCTTGAAGGATGGAAATGATTTAAACTTAAGGAGAGAAGTTAGAGTCTAAACCAGTACTTTGAGAAAAAGCACGAGTGTAGAAGTACATGACATGTTTGGAGCTGAGTGATTTTCCAAATACAGACACATGGGAAGATACATAATGGAGCCAGTCGTGACTTCCTTTAATACTAAGGAATTGGGGTTCTCTTTTTCTAGGTGACATGGAGCCATCAGGTGATTCCTGTCAGTTCTGTAATATATTCCCTTTTGTGTTTTAGATATATAGATAATTCTGGAAGGAGCATGAAGTAAATACAGAAACAGTGAGAAATTAAAAGACAGGAGACCAGTCAGTTAGGGTAGGATTGCCAGGTTTGAGGGAGGGAAAGCGTATTTAAGTTTAAATTTCAGATAAACAGTGAGTGATTTTTGTATAAATATTATTTATGCAATGTCTCTTATCTGGCAGCAGTTGTAAATTAGGAGGCTATCACACTGGTACAAGCAACAAAGGAATTATGGCAGTAATGGTGGTGATTATGAAGGGGAGGACGAAGCATAAATAACTGTAGAGAAGGAACCAACAGAAGTTCACACCTGTTGACTGGGAATTGTGACAACAGTATTGGAGAGGACACAGATTTCTCTCCTGAATGATTGGAAGAATGGGGCCATTTCCCAAATAAGAAATGTCAAAAATACAAAGAAATAAGGAGCGGGTAGGGAGTAGAAGATAGTCATATTAAATATATTGAGGTTGAGGCTCTGAAATGCTATATGCAGGTAGAAATTCTACTCAGGATCTGATCAGATTTGGAAGTCATCAGCACAGAGGTGGTAACTGGAGCCACTGGAGATGCTGCCTTCTCCCAAACAGAAGGCAAAGTAAGCACAGGACATGAACAGTTCTCAGGAAGGACACCGTCTAGGTGTAGGTGGAAGAAGAGTAGACAAAGAATACTGAGGGTGGATATAAATGCAGGAAGAAGATGTCACTCGACCTTAAAGGAGGAAGGGAAAAGTGGCCCAGGGGTGAGCTGTGACAGGGAGGGGATCAGCAGTGTAGGGAATGCCACCGACAGAGAGGTCAACCAGGATGAGGGCTGAGAGCCCGCCAGTGATGCCCCGTGGTATGGTGCCTGAGAAGCCAGAGTACATAGAGTTAAAAAGAAATAAAGACACATATCACTGAAAGAGGGTCCTCAGTAAAGAGAAGAAAAGAACAAGGTGTGGATCTTGAGGAGAAAGCAGAATCCAGCAAAGGTATCTGTTAGGATAGAATATAATAGGATAGGACAGAAGTTCCTAAGACTGGACCTCTATAGAAGAGACATAAAACTTTAGTAGCAGATGCAGAAGAATGGAATATAGGAAGAGATTTAAGATATGTTCAACAGTATATAAGGAATCCCTCATTAAATATGGCTCCTCAAGAAAATGAGTGGCTGTTTGTTCATCTAGACCGATTACATCAGGGGTTCCCAAACTTTTTACACAGGGGGCCAGTTCACTGTCCCTCAGACCATTGGAGGGCCGGACTATAAAAAAAACTATGAACAAATCCCTATGCACACTGCACATATCTTATTTTAAAGTAAAAAAACAAAACGGGAACACATATAACATTTAAAATAAAGAACAAGTAAATTTAAATCAACAAACTGACCAGTATTTCAATGGGAACTATGCTCCTCTCACTGACCACCAATGAAAGAGGTGCCCCTTCTGGAAGTGCGGTGGGGGCCAGATAAATGGCCTCAGGGGGCCACATGTGGCCCGCAGGCCGTAGTTTGGGGACCCCTGGATTACATCTTCCTCTTGGACCCTGGCTGTCTGTTCTTCCTGGTTTCGACCCTTGGTTCATACCAATCTACTGTGTCTACCATTTATGGAAGATTTGTTCAACTTCCAAAATTTTTTATTCAAGGTCCTTTATCTGTACAATTTCCTTCATCTGTACATTCACTTATTCAACACAAACTCATTTAAGACCAGCATCCAGCACTGTTCTTAGAGCCAGACTGCAGTGAGGAAGGCAAGAATAACCTAATACACATCATTCCTTTATTATTTCTACAACAAATATTTTTGATCATCTCCTGTGTACCCAGCTCTTTTAGCCAATGCTTATATCTCTTTTCTTTGAATTTGGACAGCAATTAGAGCAGCACAACACAATTTACTGCTGATTATTATTCTTTCATGTGCATTGGACTTATACTTTTTGCAGTCAGGGCTAATTTCTCCTTCTAACCCAATGTCCTGCACATAGCAAATAACAAAATAAGTTTTCTCATATAAATATCTTAAAAGCTACTTAAAACAAGATTTAAAATATTTTGAAACTGACTTTCCATCTAGTTTTTATTGAAATCTTCTGCAATTTAATTGCTGTGCAAAATGCCCCTTGAGTCATAGCTTTCTGCAATATGTCAAGGCACATGAAGCTGAATAAGACTCTTTATCTTTCTGTAGGAGCTGCTATCACCAAAACATTACAGAATTTATAAAGTGCCCCCAGAGGGATCTCTCAGATAAAGTCTGGCCTCATTTTAAAGTCTTGGCTCCATTCGGACTTCCCTGTTCTGCCTTTCAGGGCTAAGTGAGCTCCCACATTTTGCGCTTCTCTCTAAAAGGCACGTGCCTGCCTACACGAGCTGTTTCTAAGGTAGCAGAGAAGATTCACGGGGAACAAATTAATGACATTAGGCAGCACTTACGGTTCAGTTGCTCTGCCTTTGGGTGTGGTGCTTTAAACCTACACTGACTATAAGCTTTCACCTTTTATTGTTCTTTTTGGAAAGTCTTCACTATGTGCTCAGTAAGGAAGTTACATTTTTAAAATAGGAGTTGAGTTTTCATGTGGATCTTTCGCCCAGAGACTGTCCTTTAGAATGGCTTTACTAGCTATATTCACCATAACATAGAAGTATGTAATGAAAGCTAAAAAGTATATCAGTGTGGTCAAAATCATAATATTTTTTTCTACAGTTTGTTGCTCTTGAACAGTTAGTATCTATTAAGATGAGGTCTACATTATCACTATATCTTGCTTCTCTGTTCTGAGTTCAGATTACTTAACTCAGTAAATATTTATTATATGCCAAGTTATAAATGTCGAGCAGATGTAATATGCCAGGTTTCAGTGCTTCACAAATGCCTCCATCCAAGTTACTTCTGTCACTATGGTCTTTCTCATATTGATTAGATTCTAGCTTTCTTACTTAGCATCACATACCAAGTTACCCAGGTGGAGACTGGTTTAGAGATTTATAATAATCAACACTTTATTTATTTATTCGTTTGTTTGTTTGTTTGTTTATACAGATGGTAAATCTCAACCATTATTGTTGATTTTAGTAGATTCGCTCTCAGAGGGGGTAACCTTATCTTAGAGTTTTGAGGTTGCCTTACTCTCCCATAGATTGTTAGCAACAGAAATTGCCTATAAATAAAATTTACCATTCTGGTGGTTGATTTAAGAACTGGAGGAATTGTTTTGAAAGATAATAAACCAAAAATTCAACAGTTAAAAATTATGAATGTTGGACCTTACAAATAGAGTATTTGCCGAGAAATCCATGTACATGCCTATACTCCTGCTATTATGGTTGGTACTGTAATGAAGGATAATGGTGGAGGGAGGGGACTTCTAGTTAGACACGAATCCTTTCAAATCCCCGTTATGCCGACAGTGGACAGAAGACAGCAGCAGTAAGGACTATTGGCGGAATGCAGTAATGAGATTAGAGGGTCAAGGGCTAAATGACATAAGATCGACTTGTGGCTTTTCTACTACTTAATGATCTTTAGTTTCAGGTACCTGCTCTATTATTTAGTTTTATCATCAGTATGCTCTTAATTCTGATTTTCAATCATTTCCTCTGACTATAGAGTAGATGGAGAAAGAGTAAAGTACTCTGTGTACCTTACAAGAATCAAATAAGGTACCAAAAGTAAAAATGAAAAATGTAAAAGAACTACATTTAAAACACAAACACCTAGTGTGTGCTAAAATATTAAAGATATTACATGCAACAGTTTAAAAACCACTAGTTGAGAAATCTTTGATGCAGTGAGTCACTTTTTTTAAAACCATAAACAATAGATTCTGAACTTTCGCCATAAAGACCTTAAATATAAGGAAATATTAGTTTATTGAAAAGCAGCACATCTTTTTAATGTGGGTTAAAATATAGATATGACAACAAGCCATAGCTTGTTGAAGAATATTATTTGAGTAATCCCATCAAGCAAATATTTACTTTGCCCTTCACAAATGTCAAGTCATTGGTCGTTAGGATGACCTATCTGAGCTGTATATCCTCATAATTTTTTTCCTTGGGTCTAGTTATCTTTCTTTAGGGTTGTTCTTAAGTGATACCTGGATTCTATAAGTATAATTTGAATTTTAACACTATATATTCATAACATGTTTATGAATGCCAGTTGGTACTAACAATTTAAAACTTTTATTTTTTGCAGGAGGAATTTGTGACCCTGGGGATTCTCATGAAAATGACATCATCCTGTCTGCAAAGATTGAAGGAAGAAAAGAACACATTATACTGGATACCCTTTCTTATTCCTCTTATAAGGTACAAATGCCAGTCCATGTGTCAGATGGTCTTACCCAGATGTCAAGTTCAAAATCACTAAGACCAAGCTAGATACAGAGGGCAACTTTGTCTTCTAGCAGCCCTGGAAGTTAGCAGATTTCTTTAAAAGTGACATGGACATTTTAACATTCATTTTTTTCTCCCAATTCAAATGAAAATTGAGGTTTAATCAGGATGAATGAATTACAGCCCATCAGAGACAAAAAGGCGGAGCCCAGAACACTGACAGTTATTCCTGTTTCCAGGAAAGCACTAAAAGTGGCTCTAATTATGCAGTCTCACAGTCCTGCCATCAGGCATAATGAATTTTTATTCAGCATTTTGAGATTTCCTAGGAAAAAGACACTATAGACGAAAAGATTTTCACTATCTTTGCTTTTTTCTTTGCTAATTAGAGCCACTGAAGTTGACCATTTTCCTTTTCCCTTTGGATTTAAAACAGATGTTGGCTCGGTTATTTACAAACATCTCCAGAATTATGCTTGTCATAAGGTATAGAATTGTCCTTTTCTCACACTAGATTTATTTGTGCTGAGACCACATTCACACATTCATTAGTAGTTAGCCTCCTCCCCACACTGACGGCACCTTGGGTGCTTTAAACAGCTGGAACACAGCCAGCTGCTAGCATCTCTTGGTTTCAGTTAGGAAGATAGTAGGTAAACATTGAGGCTAGACTAGGGAACAGTCATGTACTAGGGTCACCCAAGTTTCACCACTTGGGATTTAATAATGAACAAATTTCCAGCTGTAACTCAGTAGGGTTATACCTGCTATGGACATCTGCATGCCTCAGACCATCAGTTACATAAGTGATCATGGATAAAGTCATTGGCTCTGGCTGTTTCTGCTTAGAGTCCTGTTTTCAGAATACCTGCTTTGACAAACCATTATTAGTTCTATACAAGTTCAGTTTTAAAAAGGACTGATGAGGCCCTGGCCTCAGTTGCTTAGGGCATTGTCCCAATATGCTAAGGTTGCAAGTTCAATCCCTGGTCATGGCACAGACAAGAATCAATGAATGCATAAGCAAGTGGGAAAACAAATCAACGTTTTCTCGCTCTCCCTCTCCCTCTCTCTCTTTCTCTTTCCCTCTCCCACCCTCCCTCTTTCTTCTCCTCTTTATCTAAAATCAACAAATAAATTAAAAAATTCTTTTTTAATATTCCACTAAAGAGGACTGATGATGTCAAGTGATCTTTGTGTTAAGCGAAGTTATATAAAATGTATACCTATGCTTTGATAGCTTTAAGACCTTACACCAACTGCTCTTCAAGAAGAGAGGGCCTGATCAGTCACACCCAGAGAGTTCCAGGTGTCTGCAAAGGAGAAATTTTGAGTGAGTAAAGTGAATGACCCCCTGAGGACTGTATCTTCTACATGAAATAACAAGTGGAACACACAGCATGTTGCCTGGTGCTTTAAAATGGCAATTATTGTAACTGCAAGATTGACTCTAGGAAAATTCACACAGACTCACACAGGGAGGGTTAGGAGTGACTTTGGTTTCGTTTCTTTCGAAGGTTCCATCTTTGGTTTCTGTAGTCATCAACCCTGAATATCAGACTCCTGCTACCAAATTTTGTCTCAAGCAAAAGAACCATCAAGGAAATAATAGGAATGTCTGGGCTGTAGATTTTTTCCACGTCTTACCTGTTCTCCCTTCTACGATGTCACACATGATACAGTTTTCCATTAACCTGGGGTGTGGAACACATCAACCCGGCAACAGGTAGGAAGCCCTATTTTTGAGTGTGTGAATACATTGGCTTGGCTACTACGTCAGAGCAACTTCTCAGTAGGTTTTCAGCTGGGTTTCAAATAAACTATCCATTAATAAAATATATAATTCTCCCAAAAGTAAAGTTCTTCAGTTAACATGCACAGCATGATTGGATAGATTTTGAGTGTAAATGACTTCATTTTAAGAGCTTGGTCTTAGGTATCGAGGGGCTTGCACATGCCGTGGCAGCCGTTCATTTCGACAGACTGCTGAAAGAAGAGAAGAAACAAATAACTAAAAAAAGCTTGAACTCCTGTTGCTTAGTGACCCCCTAATAATAGGGACAGAAATCAATTAGCACTTCAGCAGCTACGATTTCTCAGTTTCACTTGCTGAAGGGTCACTCGTGTCCTTTCTAAGAGTTTTGTCATTCACGTTCGCAGGATGCAGTGGCAGTGTGAGACGCGGTGGTCGCCTCGCCATCTCTCAAACTCCAGAGCACAGACTCAAGTTACCATTCGCTGTTTTTAAACCAGAGTTTGTTTCTAGACAGCAGTGTAACTACTTGCCCTCAGAAAGCTGGTCAGACTTCTGTGGAGAGGGAAATGACCATTTCAGAAAGAGCATCTTAAAATCTTTCACCTTAGTTCTGCAGTTGTTAATGTACTTAGCAAGAGCTGAGTAATCGTATTGTATTTGTTATATTTTCCTCTTTCGTGCTGTGCTTGTTCTGGTGTTAACAGTGTCAGCTTAGAGTTTTCTACCAACCATGGGCGCTCCTGGTCCCTCCTCCACACTGAGTGTTTACCGGAGACCTGTGCTGGACCACACCTCCCCCACAGCACCATCTACTCCTCTGAGAACTACAGTGGGTGAGTCCATTCTCAGGTATCAACAGATTTTAACCCATGTTGTGGATTCAGAGTCAATGAGTAAGCGTAATAATAGACAAGGCTTACCAGGCAAGGAAGCTGCCCTCTTTTCCAGCTGATTTATTGTATAACAATATGAAACTAACTTCAGTATACCTGATGTAAGAATACAGTTGTAGGATCATTCTTTATGTTCTTGGCTCTTATATTTTATAAATTTAAATTCTATATAATGATCCTGTGGTTGTTGCCAAAAGGCTTATTGCCAAAATAATTAGTGAATGGAATGATGCAACATAGAGCAGTGGAAGAAAGTTAAGCTTTGGAATTGAACCTGGGTTCAAGTCCTGATTCTGCCATCCACATGTGTAATAACATTTGCTCTTTCTAACTTTCTACTTATTTCACATAAATTAGGGAAAATGATACACCCCCTTGAGGGTGGTTAGAAGAGTTAAAGACCACAATGTAATATACCTGCTGCTTTACAAAATAATCACTGGATAATAGTAAAGCTGTTCCCAAGGATAGCAAAATTAAGTTGAGAATTATCTTCCTTACCCTCTCTTTAAATATGCACAGGACGAGGGCATAGAAAATAATAAAAAGTAATCAGTGTTAATCAGCACCACATCTCTGTACAGATGCTTATCATAGAACACTAATCTCTGAGTATTAATGTAAAAATTTCTAAAAAGAATGTCTAAACACAAAATAAATATCATTTGCTAATAAGAACAAACCCACTATTGTAAAGCACAATATGGGTGTTTTTAGAAGTGACGTGTTTATTTAAAAACTATAAACAAACTCCACAAGTGAATTTAAAGAGAGTTTATTTACCAGAATTTAGTGCTATTAGAGCATCCAAACATGTGAGATAAAAGTTAAAGATGTGAACAGTATAGTGGAACTGTTTTGTGCTCAATTTTTTGCAGATGGAACCGAATAACGATTCCCCTTCCGAACGCAGCACTAACCCGGGACACCAGAATTCGCTGGAGACAAACAGGACCCATCCTTGGAAACATGTGGGCAATTGATAATGGTTAGTTTATGCCTGTCTTAATCACACACCATTGATGTAGTCTTCCTGTGCTTTTGTTAGTTAGCACAGACTTATTCACATCTAAGTCATGGTCTTGTGATTCATTAAACGCCCTTTCTTCCCTTTCTCCTTTGCATTCCACTAGAAGCCCAAGGATGCACAATCAGAAATAAAAGGCAGTGGAGTCAGCAATATTAGATGCTAGAATGTTTCAACATACATAATTTTAAAATGCATAAAGCCCTGCAACTCAAATTCACATTGATGACAAGGGATATTCTAACATTTTCTTTGGATGTTCTATACAAAATTAGCATAAATACTTACCACACTGCATGTATTAAAATAAGACCCATTCTTCTCTTAGCATCTATGACAACATCTGGAATGCTGATATTTTAGATTCAGACAGCACTCATAAGGAAAGATCATCTCTAGAATGAAATTTCTGAAGTAAAACTTCTACCCTTTGTCAGAAAACAGTATAAAAGAAAAATTTAGATATACATAAAAAATTTTTTCCATTTTTAAGTGAATTATTAATTTTTAAATAATTATAAAGCCAAGAGCAGTTATAAGTGCACACGAGATAAGATATTTTAAGTATTGTATTGCATAGCTATAAACTTCTTATGTTTGTTTTCAGTAACCAACTCTGGTTTTTAATCATTTTAACTATAAACAGATTAAGAGATTTCCTATTTTCAGAGAGTATATAAATTTGATTGAAGAGTTATACTACAAGGAAGTGGACACGGAGGGACAAAGTGTCAATACTCAAGCAAATTTAGCATAGCCACTGATTTGTGGTGGATTTTATGAAGTAGAAAAAGCCTACTTCATTGTTTAATGCTGATCTTCCATGTCTTAATCTTTTTGTTATCTTGAATAATTTAGAAATTGATATGCAATTAATTAAAATGAATTTTTGAAACTCAGAAATAACTTCAGACAAGATACTTTGTAAATCCTTTAAATAGTCTGTATTCAAAGAAGACCAACAAAGTTCCAGATTTCAAAGCCCACATGAGTTCTGTAGCCATGAACAGGACATCTGCACAAACATCTGCAGATGAACTTGTTAATATGGGGCTTCTCCGTTGGTGGAACATTTTGCATGGCATTTTAATCACTACAATGGTTAATTAGCTCTAGGGAATAAGTATGTCCTCAGGTTAGTGGGATATAGATGACTTTTACCTGCTGTTGCACTTTTCAAAGGTCCTATAACGAACTTATATTACTGTTATAATCATAAAAAGAAACTGAAAAATCAGGAATGAAATGAAGTATATGAAGAGATTAAGAATGCAATGAAGCACATATAAGTCTATGAAAAGAATACCCGAATTTCCTAAAGAAGGCCGTTACAACATGATTCTAAGTCAGAAAGTGTTTACTGTGCATCCTGAGATCCTATCATCATGCTCTGAGTACAGTGAGAAAAGGTGAAGATGTATATAATGAGCATGGTTAGCAATGTTTGACAGTTGCAATATTTGGGGCAGAATATCTTCAGTTCTGTTTTATTCTTATACATGGGGCTTTCACAGAAACAGGACCGCTCTCTGGCTTCTTTACAAGGCAGAAGAGGACACACGCTTCTTCCAAGAGACATGTGCCAACTTGCCAAAGGATTCTCTCCCATTGCAAAACGGTATCAGGAAAACAAACAGAGAGAAGACAGGTCAATGTCTCACCTCGGTTTGCTATGCTCTTCCTCCATGTAAAGCTGGCTTCTGATAGTGAGGAAAGAAAAAATTTTGGAAATTGTTCTGAAATTTTTAGCAAAATAGAAAATCCTAGAGCAAATGTTAGTTGCCACTTTAATTTTTTCAACTTGTTTACTTTAATGATCATAGTGAGGAAAATGAATCTATCCTTTCCACACTTTGAAGAAAAAGGAGCCTGCACACTTACTCATACTGTGATGCCTAATGCCTCTATCTTTAGCAGGGAGGGATGATAAAGAAAATCCTTAAATTGTGATTTCTTTTTATGGACTTGGAAAGTCTGATTTTGTTGTTGTTTTACGATGGGAGCCTTTTGAACTATGACGTGGGTATAGTATAGGACAGCCTCAAGAGTGAGCCTGCACACTGCAGTAAACCACTTAACAGGACTCAAGAGCAATCCTACTGCAACTGTGGAATCCAGTGTGCTGGGAAGACAATCATAAGCTTTTCAGGCTAAAAAAGAATGGAACCCTGTCCGATTCCTCAGCACTCGGTTACCAGGGGATCCCATCAGGCAGATGGAGCAGGAAAGACACTTGGCCCCAGTGTGGTGATAATGATATAACCATAGGTGCCAGGCAGCATGCCAGGCACGAAGCACTTCACTTATTCTTTCTTCCAAGGATAAAGAATAAGGACAGTGAAGCTTAAATAGGACAAGTCCCATGCAAAGTTTCCCAGGTGAAACCGAATTTGAATCCAGGGTTATTTCACACCTAAAACCAATAGGTTTAACCACTCAGCCTGCTCTCAATCTCTTCTTCAACCATCAGTTTCCTTCGACAAGAGTTTTACCAGGCCTTCTTTGTATCTCCTTTGAGTTACTGTACCTGTTAATTGGGTCCAGAGAATAAGTACTTATAGGAGTACAGGCCACAGGAAAGCTTATTTTAAAATAAAATCATTTAATTTTGACTTGGTTACAAGATCAGAGAAGAAAGTGATCATAGATGGTAAATTTGTTTATGCCTGAAATTAAATACCTGGTGTCTTAATTACAAATCTGCCAGAACTGTTTTAACTTAATTCTTTCAAGATTTTAATGTTTCATACTGAAGAAGGTAGGAACATGTGAGTTGAGTTCCTTAGAGCCTCCTGAGCTAAAATGGTTTCAGGTAGAATAGTAATGCTTCTGTCTTGAACTTCCTACAGAGTATAATTTCTTTAGGTAGAAATAAAGAATTTAAAAAGGATCAATTTGATATATCATGAAATGGAGAGGTTATAATTTAATTTAAAAACTATAAAAATAACTATAATTTTTATTCTTATCTGGGAATATCTGTAACATTGAAGATAATTGTTACATGTATTTCTAAGTAATAATTATCCTTTCTGAAATGGGGAGTTAAAGTCTGTTGTTGAGCATAACATCTTCTCTATAAAGCAGCTCTTTTCCTAGATGGTGGGCTTGATTGACAATGATGTTACAGAACTATATTCTAATCTTCAGAATGTTGAGGAAAAGAGTCCCTGATTGAATGGTAGGTTCTCAGGTACTCAGACTCAAGTATATTTAAGATATTAAGCCATTTGATAATAGTACAGTCAAATCACACCAATAGTATAAAAGTGGAACAAAACCAATGAGGAGTTGGAGATGCCATGGTTGTTAAACACTTAGCTTGTCACACAGTGCTCTGTGTGTCACTGCATTCCTGTGATCAACAGACATGCAGTGGGCTAGATCCCATGGTATTACTTCAAGAAATCATTTAATATGCTGGTGATCGTCTTGGTTTTTCCCATTTTTATGCCATTTTTACGCCATTGTTACATACTGTCTTTTGCTCTGCAGTTTACATTGGTCCCTCGTGTCTCAAATTTTGTTCTGGAAGAGGACAGTGTTCTCGGCATGGTTGCAAGTAAGCATTTTCAAAAATATATTTACACTTCTATTTTTTTATATATATATACTTGATATGTTGAAGCCACAGGTAATTTTGTTTTCATTTCCTTTTTATGGTTTTGAGGTCTTTTAAGACCAACAATAGGATACTTCAAATGGAATTTAAGTGTAATTGAATATTAAGTGTATTTTGTAAGTTGAAGTTGATGAATAAATTAAATTTCTACTAAGCGAAATTATGAACAAATTTAGCATACCGTGTATAAAATTGTAAAGAAATGTGAATTCCTGATAGCTTGATGTCTTCCTTTTCTGTCTTTAGTTATATTCTTTAATATTTAATTTTTCTGTAAACTTGTTCTAAAACATGAGTCATATTTTAATTCCTAGCATCCTTATTAAATGAATTATGAAAATCAGTACTGCCCCACAGACCCAATGCTAAAGGAAATGGAATGAGCCAAATTTAGTAGATTTGATAAGAAAATTCATCTTTAAATATAACTAATATAACTATGCAATCTTACTTTTGGAAATCATTTAGGTTTTTAAAATTATGTATATTTTACATAATAATGATGTTGAATATTAGTGTGGAACTATACATAAATAATGTAATATCTAGGTACCACTGGAACACTGTGTTATGTTTATACCAAGAATGGATGGTCATGTTTATTATGTAATCCTCACATTGATATTTAATTATAAAACATCCCGGGCATTCCTGAAGCCACAGACAGTCTTTGTTATACGCATAAGTTTTCAACAAATGATTACCTAGTCTCTTTTTTCTTGTCCTCCAGATAAAGAGTAATTAATTAATTAGCCAATTACTTCATTAATGGAGAACTCATTAATGAAATTTCACTAAGAACCCTTTGAAACTATCATTTGTGAATTATATATGTGAGGCAAGACTCTTGCCAGTAGTGAGATGAGAATGTCAGAGTAATTTTTAAAGTATATTTCAATGTATTTAATTAACAGAGAACTCACTCTGCACAATGGAAATGTTTACCAAAGTATGTAAAGAATTGAAAATTTCCTTTTTATACTTTAAAACGTACTATGCATCTCTATGCTTTTTAATAAAACCACCAACTCCCGTTCAGAAACACTGACTCATAAGATCTATGAAACACTGGCTGGTGTTTTCTTCAACTCATCATGTTCATCCATTTTCCATAACCAAGCCATCCTCTTGTTTAATGCGGTTCAGATAAAATTAACAGCAGGAAGCCAGACAGTTTTGTAATTCCTGAAGTTCTGAAAAGTTTTGAAAACAAATTATCTAAAATGACAGCTGACTTTATTAAGGAAAATAGAAAGTGCTATTTCTAAAAGATAATAGTTATACTTCATTTATTGTATATATTATCTCTGTTTGCATTCAATAGTTTTATTACAACAACCATCTGTTACCCATAAAAGGTTCAAACAGAAATCTGAATGGCAGTTCTATGTGTTTGGGCGTCATTCTCTTTTGACACTATAGTATCCTGAATAATCATAGCCTTCACCTCTTTCTGAGGTTTTACAGAATATTTTCATTAGTTGGAATAGTTATTTTCGTATTTCTGATGATGTTTTATATAATATTTTTGGCTTTGTTCATTTGTGGCTGAGCTAAATATTTGGCCACTACATCCTTTTACAACAATATGTGTCTTGTCGAGTTTGAGCAAACTTGCATGGGAAGGAAATTCATACGCTTATTTCCTTTCACAGATCCTGAGTCTGGGGTTTCTGTAGCATTGTGTTTTTCTCCCAGTTTCTCCACCTCGTCACTACCATTATTCGCTACTAGGATTCCACCTCTCTTGCTCCCTATCACTTTCTTGCCTGTGTATAATCTGCAGGCCTGGGTTTCTAAACTGATAACTCACTATCCTGATAAGTCCACCCCTGTTAGAAATGTTAGATATGCTCATATAAAGGACAGCGAGCTTAGAAACCTTTCTACACATGTATCTTAACAGTGGGACCTTTTCCCCTGGCAGGGAAATGTTGCATTTAAGGGTAGGTAGATGAGCAGTAGGGGACATATTTGGAGTCAGAGGAGCCCCAGGTCACTCCTCAAATCACCAGTATGTGTTACCTTACTGTTTTGCTGCAAAACAAAGGCTACAAATGTATTTTTAAAATACACGAGTGAAATTCTTATCAGCATTCTATCCCAATTGCATAACTTTGCATTAAAAGTACACTTTCAAAACCAGTAAATGGGAACTGACAGCAATGTGAGTCATCTCTAAATGATCACCAATTTCTCCCAATCACTGGTCCTAAGAAGACACATTTAAGATACACAGCAACACATTTGCCCTGAAATACATTCTAGCAATAAATAGTCTTGTTGGGAGACCCTACTTCCAATTTCTGATCATATTCAGTTTCCCAGTGTTAAAATGTGCCCACTTTAGGTAATTTTTAAATCCTTTTTAGAAACTACTTGGCTATTCAAAGTCTGACTAAGTCAATTAGACATGTGACAGAAGCAATCTGTGTGAGGCACAGTTACAGGCTCTGTGAAATACTGTTACAATTTCCCACTCCCATTTCTAATGCAAAGACAACCCTTGAACTTTACTCTGCAGTAGTTCTTAGCATCATAGGGCCCACCTTTTTCTGATATGATAATTACTATAAACTTTCTCCCTCAGAATACCCAATACACATAAAAGTTGACATTTAATTTCAGCACCTTCATACATTTCTTGGACCCTCCCTGAGGCCAGCATAGATTCCAGTTTCAGCACTAATAGTTAAGAATAGCCTTCTTTTTATTATTATTTATATTTTTAAGTGAAAGGAGGGTAGATAGACAGACTCCCACATGTGCCCCAACCAGGATCTATCCAGTGACCCCCTTATTGGGCCAATGCTCGAATCAGTCGAGCTATCTTCAGCACCTGGGGCTGCGGGAGAGAAGAGAGAGAGAAAGGGAAGAGGAAGGAGGAGAGAGAAGTAGATGGCCACTTCTCATGTGTGCCCTGACCAGGGATCAAACCCGGGATGTCCGTACGCTGGGCCAATGCTCTATCCACTGAGCAAACTGGCCACGGCCAATGAATAGCCTTCTGAATTATGAAGAAAGATCACTTCATTGGTACATTTACTGTATAAAAGGCTTTTTTCAGACTCTAGGAAGTTTTGAATGCTTGGATAAGAACCCCTGTGCCACCCAGAAAGACACCAATTTAATTTTATAATAGGAGACATAGTATATGTAGTAAGAAAGAAGTAGTACAATAAAAATAAAGAATTTGAAACTAATTCCTGATGAGTAAACTCCTTTAAATATAAGAAGGTTCTGATATTCAATTATTGAGTCATCTGTGATGAGTTCTTTCACTGATAGAAGACTCAGAAAGTTCCATATATATTCTAGTCAGCTAACATATATACAGTAGATTCTTATATGGCAACAGGCAGATTATGTGTTTTTTGTTGTTTTTTTTTTCTTGAAGCACTACTAATTTGGGATTCCACTGAGGAGCAACATAATTTTGCTGAAGACATCCATAAGCATTCCCTTTAAAATGCCAGTCTAAATTTGAAATAGTTAAGGATAAATTAATTATCCAATCTTTTAAAAATATTTCAAATAATTCTGATCACAAATATAACATGTACTTTTACACTTGTTCTTAGGGGAACTTTATTCTTGCTATCTTATACAAGTATTTTTTTATGTTATTTCTTTCCCAAATTTAACTATCATAACTATGAATAAAATTATATACCTTTTACAAAGATTTTAAGTTGGAAATGTGCATGAATATAGATGTATTTGTCAATAAATAGCTGGCATTGCTTGAAGGTGAGTGCTGAATTGTTGTTTTAACCATAAGCTTTTACAGAAGAGCTAGAGCTATGCAAAGATTGTATTCTTCTGGAATATTCACAGTCACCCTACCCTTGTCAAGTTTTCAGATTGAGAATTTTCCAAAGACTAAAGAGCCTTGTTTACCATCCAATCAAATCCTGACCTCTGGACTTCCTCCTCTCCAGAGTAGATTCAGAAAACTCTGAAAGGACCAACAGTTTAAGATTTAATTTCATGGGATGTCTTTCAGGTGTGACCCTGGATTTTCTGGCCCAGCTTGTGAACTGGCATCCCAGACCTTCCCAATGTTTATCTCTGAAAGCTTTGGCAGTTCCAGACTCTCCTCATACCATAACTTTTACTCTATCCGTGGTGCTGAAGTCAGCTTTGGCTGCGGTGTCTTGGCCAGTGGGAAGGCCCTGGTGTTCAACAAAGATGGGAGACGTCAGCTAATTACATCTTTCCTTGATAGCTCACAATCCAGGTGAGTGAAGGTGGGGTGGAATACACACCAAAACCAGACAATAATGATTGAATTTAGGCCTATTAATTTTCTATTTTTGCTTTTTTGCTGGTATATACATATTCCCATTTTTAACCAGGAGGAGAGGGAGCTTGCAGTTTAGGGTCAATTTGTCCTAGTTTTAATAAAATAAAAAGCTCAGCGATGACTTTAAGATACTAACAACTGATTAGAGTTTTAAAATATGAGATGTTAGCATCAACACTGTGTTCTCAAGCCACGGGCTAGTTAATTATTTATGTAGGTTTATTTATTTGACAGCTTGCAGAGGCTGACCAGATTCACCACACATCTCCCCTTCCCCCAGTGCCTGATAAATAATGCAGTAAAGGAGTGATTGGCATTTTAGTGTACATCACAAGTCATAGTATACAAATATGTATAAATATAGTTATATTTGTGCGGATGCATCTTTGTATAAAACAAGTACATTAATCTGATATTCTATACATATTCATACATCTCACAGTGAAATTTCTTACAAAGAGAGTTGAATAGAAACCTGTAGCTTTTGGGTAGTTCATTTAAATTTGTTTGAAATTTTTTAAAAGCCAAAATGAACATTACGATTAAAATGTTTATGCACATGCTAATTAGACACTTCCTGTCTAGGTTTCTGCAGTTCACACTGCGGCTGGGGAGCAAGTCTGTTCTGAGCACGTGCAGGGCCCCCGACCAGCCTGGGGAAGGAGTTCTGTTGCATTATTCTTACGATAATGGGGTCACGTGGAAACTCTTGGAGCACTATTCATATCTCAGCTACCATGAGCCCAGGTATGTGGAAATCATTGGGAAAAAAATGGTTAGACTGATATCTTTTTCCTGGGGAAATCATCATTCAAATGGTATGATTCCAGTTATTTTTCCATTGAAAATGGTGAAAACAAAGATTGATGTGCCTTGCAGTGAAAAATCAGCAAGCCACATTCTTCTAACCCATTTGTCCTACTGACTTATGATAACTTGAAGAAATTTATTTTTATATTTTAGGATGTACATATAAGGGAAATATTTTGATGCCTAGGGAAGAGAAAATATTCTTAATACTATTTTTCTTATTTAACTACAGTGCAAACTATAGATATGATTTTAATATAATTCTAAATTACAGATGCTGCTGACAAATATTTGCTAACAATATAGTATTATAATGTTATAATAAATCATGAGAGAATAAGATAAAATCTGACGACCAATAAAGTTTTCATGTAATGTAATTTAAACGATGAGTACAAAGGAATCATTCTAGAGTATATAGAGTCGGGTAAAGGTGCAGTGTAAGAATACATTTAAAGTCCTTTCTTCAGGCACCATCTATTTTTCTTTAGCTTGTATACTTTATACCTATAGTCACAGCTGTAAGATTTAAGTGTTACTTAAAGCAGGGCTACCCTTCGGTGTCAGCAGAGTAATGATCACCATTACTGGTGCAGTTTCAGAAGTGTCCAAAGCATCCTCACCTCTATTAGAAGCTTTGTTGATCTGCTCACTGAAATTCCTTTAAAACATCAGGAAAAGAGGAGAATGGGAACGTGAAAATGCCATTGGAGGAGAGAACTGTGGCTTACATTCCCAGTCAGATATAAAGAACTAACCCTGTTTGCCTTCCTGGAAGTACATGTTGGTCATGGATATGGAAAAGACTGGGGGCTTTGGGCACTGACGTTTGCATTGGCTCCATGGCAGACAGGCAGGGATGCTGATGATACACTTGACATACTTGAACAGTTTTCCCAGCGCTGTTGCTCTGTTTTAAGTATTAACAAATAGGTGTGTCCGTAAAGTCATGGTGCACTTTTGACTGGTCACAGGAAAGCAACAAAAGACGATAGAAATGTGAAATCTGCACCAAATAAAAGGAAAACTCTCCCAGTTTCATACCTATTCAGTGCAGTTCAATGTGGGCTCATGCACAGGTTTCTTAGGGCTCCTTAGGTAGCTATCCCGTATAGCCTCTACAGACTCGTCACTGACTGATGGCCTACCAGAACGGGGTTTCTCCACCAAACTGCCAGTTTCCTTCAACTGCTTATCCCACTGAGTAATGTTATTCCTATGTTGTGGTGCTTCGTTATAAACGCGTTGCACTTTAGTCATGGATTTGAATTTAGCGAGCCACAGAACACACTGAACTTTCCTCTGTACCGTCCACATCTCGACTGGCATGGCCGTGGGCTGCTCCGCTGTATACACGGTGTTACGTCATCATCTGCGCATGTGCACATGCTGCCACATCATCCTACAGAAACTGGGAGGGTTTTCCTTTTATTTGGTGCAGAATTTCACATTTCTATGGTCTTTTGTTGCTTTCCTGTGACCAGTCAAAAGTGCACCATGACTTTAAAGACACACTGTAGATGAGAACTTTTAGCTTCATAGAAAATGAAGTAGATTATACTTAACAACTATCATGAGTTATTAACACTATACTTTATAAAATTTTAAGAACACATCAGATGTATTCTTTCCCCTTAAAGGTAAATGTAAAGCTAACCTCATCTTTCTCACTCAATAGAAACATATGAATCTTAACGAAATGTTTCCTGGGCTCTCCATAGTGAACATTAAAAGAATATTAAACAAAAATCAAGGTGATAATAATGATGAAAGCATGAAGAAAATGTCACCATCCTAAGTTAACTGAGCCAAAAACACAATTTTTTCTAACAAGAATGAACAGCTTTAAAATTCAGTAATCAGTCTTATCATGAAATTTAATTAATATTTATTGATATGAAAAATAATTTCACATTTAATGTGCTATTGAAAAGGAGTGTTTAATCTTGCCTGCCATTTGACAGCAACATTTTTCTTCTAAGCACGATCAAGGTGGCTTTTCAGCGTTAGTTAAGTGCATAGCTTGAAAGATTAAGATCGGAGTGGAGGTATTTTTCTCTAAATATGTGTAAAGAACACTTTCATTTTCTATATATGTCCCTCTGTCCATGAGATCTTTCTTCCTTCCCGTCTCTCTTACAAATATTCATAAAAGGTGACATGACAGAAGTAGAATTTGATATATTCTAGATACTGAGTTATATTTTATGTGATAAATAATACAAACCTTGAAAATTCTTCATAGGAAAGTTACACATATCTTGATGCCTTTAGCCATTTCTGTATTTTCTTCAGCATAAAGTACTGCCTGTAATTGCTATGAATTCCTTATTGTTCCTTTCTGTCATGATTGTTCGAAAATGAAGTGTGATCCATAAATTAGATATGCTAATTAGCTAACCATTATTATTCCTAGCCAATTTCTAATAATTTGCTTTTCTATGAATCACCCAGTAAATAATTCTATGTGCTTGTTATTTATAAAATTTGAAGTCTGTGAATATATTTAAGTTAATCTTTGAATTCAAACTGATTAAAATGTCTTTAAAATAATTGGTATTTTTATTAATGTAAAACTTTGTATCACTGATGAGACTAAAATCATTCGAGAATTTTCTTAATTATAGGGCTTGTTTTTATATTCTAACATTATTAAGAAACCTAATCTTATTTTATTTTTGTTTTGATTACTGTATTAATTAACATGAAATATATGAGCTTAGTACCTACCTTAAAGAGGAAGATTGTTATAGAAAGTTGACCTAAGTCCCTGGGATCGCATCTAGGGATTTTCTGATCAAACAGTTCCATAACTGTTCCAACCAGACACTGTAATATGCATAGAACAGGGAAGGCAAACTACCCCCCCCCCCGCCAGCCGTGAGGGAAAGGTCAAGAGCACAGGCCCTAGAGCCATGCTGCCTAGATCCAGAGCCTGGCATTGTCACTTAAAAGCTGCCTCTGGGTTCAGGTATCTCTCAGGGTGTACTGATATGAGATAGTTCATTCATGCAGCAAGAATTTAAGTCCTTATTGTGTTCCAGGTACTGTTCCAGGGGCTAAGACACAATAATGAAAAAATGAAAAAGTCTCTGACTTTGCTATAAGAATATTATTCCCAGTTTCACAGATGAAGATGCTGAGGCCCACAGAGGTGAAGTACCTTCCCTGTGGCTGCAAAGTTATTAACCATTTAACCCTAGGTGTCAGAGTGGGGACTTTACCGAAGAGTCTGGGTACACACCCACAGTCTTAATATCTCAGCCAGGGAAAATATTGGTCATTTCAATTACTGTTATCATGCACATAAATATGCACTTTATTTTTCTGTAAAGTTGCCTGAGAAAGTCTATTTTTCAGTTATCTTTAAAAATTTTACTTTCATCATAGAAAATAGTAACTTTTTAAAATGATTAATATAAAGGAAAATTATAATTTTCTAATAAAGTAATCAAATTAAATTGATGCATGATGTTTTCATTGTTGAGCCAGTTCATATATAGTTTATTTTCATATATTTGCTATATTAATATTAATAATATACTTATTTAATATTTAGTAGACATAGTATCTAGAAAAATTAAAGTGAAAGTTACTAAAATACTTAGCTAAATTTTACTCTTCTAACAAATTCACATCAGTAAAAATAAATTCAGACTGTAGAAAGTATTTAAAAACCATAAACATATTGTAGCTATATATTTTTAGCCTGAAAACTTCTTTTAAATTTATATTCCTGTATTTGAATATTGATATTTAATTATTTTAAAAGTTTGTTTTCTCACATTGCAAAAAGTTCTACCAGTTTCTCACTACTAGTTTGTACGGTGATGGTCATGTTATTCTACCCATATTTTCATGTACAAAGAGAAAACAGACATTTTTAACAACTTTCAGTGTGTAAAAAATTACATTTCAGTATATGATTTTACATTCCTTTACACAATAACTAAAAGTAACAATACAGATACTAAAATCACTCTAATGTCTTAGTAAATCACATCTTAGACATTAAAAATTTTAATAATTATTTCTAAATTATCCAACTAGTCACTAGTGAGATTTTCTTTGCTCACTAGTAAGATCATCCCCTTCGGTGTGTGTTTGCTGCAAACCCCTCTCCTGGTGTCTAACTGCACGTTGATGTAGACAAATGTTCTGTTTGCCATTTGCTTCACATCTCACCTTGTGTGGGCGTGAGCAGCACGTGCTATGATTTATGGAGCTTTCAAGCAGACGTCATTGCAGTGACAATTAATGTGTGGTTCCTGCTGCTGTGTACAATAACTGCTCCTGGAAATTAGATATTATTCTTAATTTTCTTTCCCATTTGTCAGATAAAGGTTTGTTGTCATAGCTGCCATGACACAGCAAGTGACCTTGCATACTATGCTAAACTCATGGGAATAAGGAAGTGCCATGGTACCAACCAGCCCCAAACTCTAACACAGGGTTCCTCAGGTTACAACAGTCTCGACATACGATGTTTCAAATTTACAACACTCATTCCCATAAAAACTTAAAGAAATTGAGACATGAATGTTTCAGTTTATGCCGTTAGCATCATACTTATGAGCTGCGTGTACAAACTAGTTCGGTTGTGCACGGCAGAAGCATACCCAGCAAAGTGGGATATCAGTAAGGGACTTGGCGTCCACCGTACACTGACCTACGCCATTTTGAACTGTTAAAAGCACAAGTGTTCCGTTTGTGTTAGGCTAGTGTATGTTTCGACTTACACCAAAATTTGGGTTATGTCACTATCGTAGGAACAGAACTGTGTCATAACCCGAGGCTCCCTATATGTGTAACAAGCTGCCAAGGACCCCTCACCAGCCTGAGATGAATCCTGCCACTTTGAGAACTGTTGACTGAGTTAGCTTTTCTGAGAGCAGATGAGTAAAAGCAAAGTCACATTTTTAGGTGTGCTGAGAAGACTGCTGGAATCAGACAGAAAATTGGAAATCTCAGAAGAATGTTTGTAATAATGGGAGAACTATTTTTTTAAAAATACTTTATACAGCAGGAAAAAATCCCGCTATAAATGTTTCTATTTTAAGATATCAAAGTAATCTAAATTTTTACTTTTTCTCTTTAGAATAATCTCTGTAGAATTACCAGATGATGCAAGACAGTTCGGAATTCAGTTCAGATGGTGGCAACCGTATCATTCTTCCCAGGGAGAAGATGTGTGGGCAATTGATGAGATTATCATGACATCTGTCCTTTTCAACAGCATTAGTCTTGACTTTACCAATCTTGTGGAGGTCACTCAGTCTCTGGGATTCTACCTTGGAAATGTTCAGCCGTACTGTGGCCATGACTGGACCCTGTGGTAAGGACTTCATCTCTGTTCTGTTGTGACAATATGCAGTGAGGATTAGAGCACCAGGAGCACCTTCCAGTGCATCTAGCACTCAGCCATTTGTTGACAAATTTTACTGAACATGAACCATTTTAAAAGTTATTATTTTGTCTACAAGTAAGCTGTCTTGAGTAGGAGGACCAAAAAACAAATACTGATAGATTTAAATAAATACAAAATTTCACTTTATTAATCTCATTTTCATTTACCACTATTACATATAAAAATTGTCCTCAAAAAGAGTTATTAACTGAAGTAAATAACATACTCTCCTTTCATGGACACCCTCTGTGATCACAGTGAAATGTGAAATCACTCTAATGATATTTTAATAAAACAATAATTAGCTGTATGTTTATACTGACTTACATAACACCCAAGAAGTTTTTCTATCCCTAATTTTTTAATAAATATCTCCTTTTTAATCCATTTTTATCAGCAATATTGGACTAGTGAATTATCTAGTTAACGTCAGTAGGGTTTCAAGGTTGTGGAATAACCTAGTCAAGATACCTTGTAGTCTTCGATATTTTTTCCCCATATGGTCATCATATGCAAACTTAATTATATGTTCATTAAACTTAACTATACATTAACTAGTAAATAAATAGTTTAAGACTATGATTAGCACAGCAATTGGATGACACAGTAGTGATTGACTGGTCACGGGTTGGCTTCTGTAACTGCAGACAAAGGGGCTGTGCTCAGATGGTTCAAATAGTGGATATGATACATTCCACTGGTTGGAAATTGGAAGAACAAGGAAGTTCCAGACACATGAAGATCTGAAGGAAGAGCATTTCAACTATAGGAAATTTTGTGGTACAGAGAGTCCCAAAACAAGAGTGTCTGTGACATGTTCAAGGACCAGGAAGGCAGCTGGTGGTGTTGGAGCCCAGGTAGCCAATAGGAGTAGAAGCCAAGAAACGTGCAGGGGCCTGAGCATGTAGGACCTCCTCGGCCCAGGCATCCCGGATTAACATTCAGGTCTACATGATTCCAAAACCCATAGCTTTCACTGTGCATACCGCCCTTCTCTCTGTGGGTTTCTTTAGGACTTTAAACATAATTGAGGAATAATTTTCTAAGATTTTTACTTTCCACTGAGTAATGGTCAAACCAATTTAATTTCTCCAGATGAATCTTGCCGAAAGCTATTCACCACAGTTGTCTCCAGAGAGCATATCATAAGTGACCCATCAGTGACCTTATCATAATTAGAGGTAAATTTTACACACCATTGCACAGAAAATTACCTTTGATGGGGATTTTGCATGGACAGCCACATCGTACACACAGCAGGCTGGAAGTCCAGCATCAGTGATAGCTAATGGAATGGAAGTGCAGCTGACCACTTTTGCTGCAAGCAGAGGTGTCAGACTAGAGACAGTGACATTTCTACACAACAGAGTATGAGTGGTGGTTGTATGATCTCTAGTTGATAGCCTCAAATGCTTATTTTCATGGATTGTCACTCTTAGTCCTCAAATCTGCAAAGAAAATAGAGGGGTAAAGCAAATAATATACAAAGGTATATATTAAAATGAGAGTTTTTAGAATTTTTGATTCTGAAAATTTAAATTGACCTGAATGAACAGTAATCATCATATTAGCCATATGCCATAAACTGTATCCCCAAAGATTATATAGTAGTTTTTCTCCAGCACTTTTAATACAACAAAGAGTCATATCATGAATGCAAGTCCTGTATCATGTTTATTTTCAAAAATAGTTAACATCTGCTTAAATAAACTCCAAAGTTGCTGAGCATTTTAATTTAACACTTGGGTTGAATGCATGATAACAGTGGTTTAATTTCTGTGCTTTGATCAAAACCCTAAGAACAATATCCATTCACACAAGTCTGATGAATATTCTTAACCCCACTGCTTTAATTGGTAGATGTACATTTACTTTGTGAAAGTACAATCACAGTAATTATGGAAAATGATAAGAAAATATGAATAACTGTACAATCCCCATGGGTACCTTGAGCAGCACCATAGGAGTTTTATTAACAACCACATGTGAGCAATCAGATTTGACTTTCTGATCTTCTCTGAAATGAAAAGGGGTTGTCTTGGTTATGAAACAACAGAGAGTATACTTTGGCAGTGATAATGAGACTAGAGAAAGACATTAACCGCTCTAATGAGGACATGAAAAATGCTTGCTGCTTATTAAAATGAAACAAAATGGAAGATCTCAAACTGTTCCCATTTTCTTAGCCAGTGAATCAGAATAAAGCCCCTTTAATGACACTGTTTTTTCTTTGCTGCTGTTGAGGAATATATTGTCCAAATTCAATGTGAACCCACGTTAGGAATGTTTCTCATAAATACTTGCTATAATATTGAAATTCAAATGATGGTATTGACCAACTTATTTATTATAACCTCCTAGTCCTAAAACAAGTTATTTTTAAGGCAAAATCTCTGAAGCATATTATCTTATTAAGTAAAAGTTATTTGAACATGTTAAATTAGTGGCCTGTGCCCTTCAATGACCTTGTTTCTCCCAAGAGAAATTCTGAAATGTATACATGTTTCTACAGATTGTTGATGTCAAATTAATTATTGTTGTCTTTTCCCAGCTGTGAGTTCATTTGGTTCTTATTTTCTAACTCATGACTTTCCATGAGCAGGGATTGTTGTTACTGAGAGTATTCTCCAGGGAAAACTTGGACAATTACTTTTTCATTAGAAGAACTACAGTTGTCAATATGCTATATATCACTTTACAGTGTGTCATCTTAGAGCACTTTTTTTGCAGAGAAATGAATTGCTTTTAATTATTTGTAGTACTTTTCTTTTCTTTCATAAATAGTATCTGAAATCAGAACTTCTGTCTACTTTATGTTCTGAATATAATCTTTAAAATTTCTTAGTGTATTTTAAGGTCACTGAGAGAGTAATGTTAATTGAGATTTATTAATGATTATGTGACTATTAGTAATAATACCCAGGGACATTTACATTCTCTGTCCTAATAGAATAACTAGGTACAGGAGTATGAGGGACATTGTCATCATATTACGTAGGGTTTTGAATTCAAAATGTGTGCAGCTGAGTGTAAAGGGATGGTTGTTATAGCATGTTAGTATTTTCAGTTGGTTTTAGCAGCAAAGATAGTTTTCCAGACAAGCAAGAGCGAAAGGAGTTTAGCACCACTGGACACACTTTACAAGAACTGTTAAAGGAAGCTTTTCAAGTTGGAAGAAAGGGCACTAATTATTAACAGGAAAACATGAAACTAAAAAACAAGAAAGTTCTCAAACAACTGAGCTTTACACTTCAAAGAACTAGATAAAGAAGATCAACCTAAGCACGAAGTTGGTACAGCGAGGGAAACAACAAAGAGCACAGTGGAAATAGGTGAAATAAAGACAGAAAAGATCACACAAAATATCAATGAAACTAAGAGCTGGTTTTCTGAAAAAAATAAACAAAATCGATAAACTTTTAGCTAGACTTACCAAGAAAAAGAGAGGACACAAAATCAGAAATGAAAGAGATGTTTTAACTGTTACCACAGAAATACAAAGAATTTTTAAACTACAATAAATAATTATATGCCAATGAATTGGATAATCTAGAAGAAGTGGACAAATTCCTAGAAATATACAACCTATTAAGACTAAATCATGAAAAAATGGAAAAATCTAAACAGACCAATTACTACTAAAGAGATTGAATCAGTAATCAAAAGCCTCCCGACAAACGAAAAACCAGGACCAGATGGCTTCACTAGTAAATTATACCAATATTTACAAAATAATATCAGTTCTTCTCAAACTCTCCAAAAAAACAGGAGGAGGGAATACTTCCAAACTCATATTGCAAGGCCAGCATTACTCTGATAACAAATCAAACAAGGACATCACAAGAAAAGAAAACTACAAGCCAGTATTCCTAATGAATATAGATGCATAAATTCTCAACAAAATATTAGGAAACCAAATTCAACAATACGTTAAAAGGATCATATACCACAATCAAGTGAGATTTATTCCAAGGATGCAAGACTGTTTCAATATTCACAAATAGATAAACATGATACACCACATTTACAAAATGTAGGATAAAAATCTGATGACCATATTTCTCCCAGTCCATAGGTTGGTAGAATATTTATACCATTTGTACAAGAGATAGAAAATGTTGTCAAGGATGTGGAGAAAGGGGATTTCTTGTATACTGTTGGTGAGAATAAAAATTGGTGCAGCCACTATAAAAAACTTTGTGGGAGTTCCTGTAAAATTAAAATAGAACTACCATATGAGCCAGCAATTCCACTTCTGGACAAATATCTGCAGGAAAAAAATCACTTTCTCAAACAAATATAATGCACCCACCCCCCATGTTCATGACAGCATTATTTGCAATAACCAAGAAATAGAAATAAATTGGGGGTTTTTCCTATTTTTTGTGTTTTATTTAAGAATGATAATATATTTCTTTTTTTTTTTATTTAGACAATTAAATTTAACAGGGTAACATTGGTCAATCAGAGTACATAGATTAGAGAAACCATTTCCACATCATTTGGACAATTAATTATGCTGTATACCCATCACCTAAAGTCAGATCATTTTATGTCACCTTATATTTTGTTTCTCTTTAAGCCCCTCCCCTTCCCCTACTCCCCTCTCTCTCCACCCTTCCCTTCCCCCTGGTAACCACTGCACTTTTATCTGTGTCCATGAGTCTCATTTTTTTGTCCCACCTATGTATGGAATCATACAGTTCTCAGCTTTTTCTGATTTATTTATTTCACTCAGTATAATGTTATCAAGGTCCATCCATGTTGTTGTAAATGGTATTGTCATCATTTCTATGGCTGAGTAGTAATCCATTGTATATATGAACCACTTCTTCTTTATCCAGTCCTCTATTGAAGGACATTTCGGCTTTTTCCATGTCTTGGCCACCATGAACAATGCTGCGATGAACATAGATAGGGGTACGTGTGTCTTTATGGACCAGTGTTTTCGAGTTTTGGGGTATATACCCAGTAGAAGGATGGCTGGGTCATATGCTAATTCTATTCTTAATATTTTTGAGGAACCATACTTTCTTCCATAATGGTTGTATTAATTTACATTCCCACCAACAGTGGATGAGGGTTCCTTTTTCTCCACAGGCTCTCCAACACTTCTTATTACCTGTCTTGTTGGTAATAGCTAATCTAAGAGATGTGAGGTGCTATCTCATTGTAGTTTTTATTTGCATTTCTTGAATAGCTAGTGAGGATGAGCATTTTTCATGTATCTGTTGGCCATTTGTATTTCTTCTTGGGAAAAGTGTCTGTTCATGTCCTTTTCCCATTTTTTTTATTGGATTGTTTGTTTGTTGCTGAGTTTTGTGAGTTCTTCATATATTTTGGATATCAGGCCCTTATCTGAGCTGTTGTTTGAAAATATATCCCATTTAGTTGGCTATTTGTTTTGTTGACAGTTTCTTTTGCTCTGAAGAAGCTTCTTAGTTTGATGTGGTCCCATTCATTTATCTGCCTTTACTTACCTTGCCTTTGGGGTCAAATTCATAAAATGTTCTTTATGGCCAAGGTCCATGAGTTTAGTACCTATGTTTTCTTCTATGTAATTTATTGTTTCAGATCTTAATACTTAGGTCTTTGATACATTTTGAATTAATTTTTGTGCAAGGTGGTAAACTGTTGTCAAGTTTTATTCTTTTGCATGTGGCTTTCCAGTTTTCTCAGCACCATTTATTGAAGAGCCTTTTCCGACATTGTGTGTTTTTGGCTCCTTTATCAAAGATGATTTGTCCATATATATGTGGTTTTATTTCTGGGCTCTCTATTCTGTTCCATTAGTTTGAGTATCTATTTTTCTGCCAGTACCATGCTGTTTTGATTATCATGGCTCTGTAGTATAGTTTAAAGTCAGATAGTATAATGCCTCCAGCAACATTTTTTTTCCTTAGGTTTACTTTGGTTATTTGAGGTTTTTTATGATTCCATATAAACCTGATGATTTTTTGTTCTATTTCTTTAAAAAATGACATTGGAATTTAGATGGGAATTGGATTAAATTTTTATATTGCTTTGGGTAATATAGTCATATTTTTATAAATAAATTTTTATTAATGTTAATGGGGTGACATAAATAAATCAGGGTACATATATTCAAAGAAAACATGTCCAGGTTATCTTCTCATTCAATTATGTTTCATACCCATCACCCAAAGACAGATTGTCCTCCGTCACCCTCTGTCTAGTTTTCTTTGTACCCCTCCCCCTCCCCCTTCCACTCTCCCTCCTTCCCTCCCACGCCCCCCACCCCCCCACCCCTGGTAACCACCACACTCTTGTCCATGTCTCTTAGTCTTGTTTTTATGTCCCACCAATGTATGGAATCATGTAGATCTTGGTTTTTTCTGATTTACTTATTTCACTCCGTATAATGATATCAAGATCCCAGCATTTTGTTGTAAATGATCCGATGTCATCGTTTCTTATGGCTGAGTAGTATTCCATAGTGTATATGTGCCACATCTTCTTTATCCAGTTGTCTATTGAGGGGCTTTTGGTTGTTTCCATGTCTTGGCCACTGTGAACAATGCTGCAATGAACATGGGGCTGCATGTGTCTTTACGAATCAATGTTTCTGAGTTTTGGGGGTATATACCCAGTAGAAGGATGGCTGGGTCACATGCTAATTCTATTCTTAATATTTTTGAGGAACCATACTTTCTTCCATAATGGTTGTACTACTTAACATCCCACCAACAGTGAATGAGGGTTCCTTTTTCTCCACAGCCTCTCCAACATTTGCTATTACCTGTCTTGTTAATAATAGCTAATCTAACAGGTGTGAGATGATATCTCATTGCAGTTTTGATTTGCATTTCTCTAATAACTAATGAAGATTAGCTTCTTTTCATATATCTGTTGGCCATTTGTATTTCTTCCTGGGAGAAGTATCTGTTCATGTCCTCTTCCTATTTTTTTATTGGATTGTTTGTTTGTTTGTTGTTGAGTTTTATGAGTTCTTTGTATACTTTGTATACCTTATCTGAGCTGTTGTTTGAAAATATCATTTCCCATTTAGTTGGCTGTCTGTTTATTTTGTTGTCAGTTTCTCTTGCTGAGCAAAAACTTCTTAGTCTGATGTAGTCCCATTCATTTATCTTTGCCTTCACTTCTCTTGCCTTTGAAGTCAAATTCATAAAATGCTCTTTAAAACCCAGGTCCATGAGTTTAGTACCTATGTCTTCTTCTATGTACTTTATTGTTTCAGGTCTTATATTTAGGTCTTTGATCCATTTTGAATTAATTTTAGTACAAGGGGACAAGCTGTAGTCAAGTTTCATTCAAGCATGTGGCTTTCCAGTTTTCCCAGCACCATTTGTTGAAGAGGCTTTCTCTTCTCCATTGTGTGTTGTTGGCCCCTTTACCGAAAATTATTTGACCATATATATGTGGTTTTATTTCTGGACTTTCTATTCTGTTCCATTGGTCTGAGTGTCTGTTTTTCTGCCAATACCATGCTGTTTTGATTGTCGTGGCCCTGATTGAAGTCAGGTATTGTAATGCCCCCAGCTTCATTCTTTTTCCTTAGGATTGCTTTGGCTATTCGGGGTTTTTTATAGTTCCATAAAAATCTCATGATTTTTTTGTTCCATTTCTTTAAAAAATGAAATCGGAATTTTGATGGGAATTGCATTAAATTTATAAATTGCTTTGGGTAATATGGCCATTTTGATTATATTTATTCTTCCTATCCAAGAACGAGGAATATTTTTCCATCTCATTGTATCTTTTTCGATTTCCCTAACAATACTTTGTAGTTTTTGTTATATAAGTCCTTTACATTCTTTGTTATGTTTATTCCTAGGTATTTTTTTTGTTGTTGTTGCCATCATGAAGGGGATTATTTTTTTGAGTTCGTTTAGAATATTTCATTGTTGGCATATAGAAAGGCTATGGACTTTTGTATATTAATTTCGTATCCTGCGACCTTACTGTATTGGTTTATTGTTTCTAGTAATCTTTTTGTGAAGTCTTTGGGGCTTTCGATGTATAGGATCATATCATCTGCAAAAAGTGATACCTTTACTTCTTCTTTTCTGATATGGATGCCTTTTATTTCTTTCTCTTGTCTGATTGCTCTGGCCAGAACTTCTAGCACCACGTTAAATAAGAGTGGAGAAAGGCCCTGGCCAGTTGGCTCAGCGGTAGAGCGTCGGCCTAGCGTGCGGAGGACCCAGGTTCGATTCCCGGCCAGGGCACACAGGAGAAGCGCCCATTTGCTTCTCCACCCCTCCGCCACGCCTTCCTCTCTGTCTCTCTCTTCCCCTCCCGCAGCCAAGGCTCCATTGGAGCAAAGATGGCCCGAGCGCTGGGGATGGCTCTGTGGCCTCTGCCTCAGGCGCTAGAGTGGCTCTGGTCACAACATGGCGACGCCCAGGATGGGCAGAGCATCGCCCCATGGTGGGCATGCCGGGTGGATCCTGGTCGGGCGCATGCGGGAGTCTGTCTGACTGTCTCTCCCTGTTTCCAGCTTCAGAAAAGTGCAAAAAAAAAAAAAAAAGAGTGGAGAGAGTGGACAACCCTATCTTGTTCCTGATTTAAGGTGGAAAGTCCTTAGTTTTATGCCATTTAATATGATGTTGGCTGATGGTTTATCATATATGGCTTTTATCATGTTGAGATATTTTCCTTCTATACCCATTTTGTTGTGTCTTAAACATAAAGTTGTGTTGTATTTTATCGAATGCCTTTTCTGCATCTATTAATAAGATCATGTGGTTTTTGTTCTTCCTTTTGTTGATATGGTGTATTATGTTAACCGTTATACGTATGTTGAAACATCCTTGAGATTCTGGGATGAATCCCACTTGATCATGATGTATTATTTTTTAATATGTTGTGGTATTCGATTTGCCAGTATTTTGTTTAGTATTTTAGCATCTGGATTCATTAGAGATACTGGTCTGTAGTTACCTTTTTTTGTGCCGTCCTTGCCAGGTTTTGATATGAGGGTTATGTTGGCTGTATAAAATGTGTTTGGAAGTATTGCTTCTTCTTCAATTTTTTGGAAGACTTTGAGTAGAATAGGAACCAAGACTTCTTTGAATATTGGATAGAATTCACTAGTATAACCATCTGGGCCTGGACTTTTATTTTTGGGGAGGTTTTTAATAGTTTTTTCTATTTCCTCCCTACTAAATTGGTCTGTTTAAACTTTCTGTCTGCTTCTTCATGACTCAGTCTAGGAAGGTTGTATTGTTCTAGGAATTTATCCATTTCTTCTAGATTGTTGAATTTGGTGGAATATAGTTTTTCGTAGTATTCCACAATAATTCTTTGTATATTTATGATGTCTGTGGTGATTTCTCCTCTTTCATTTTGGATTTTGTTTATATGAGTCCTTTCTCTTTTTTCCTTGGTAAGTCTTGCCAAGGGTTTGTCAATTTTGTTGATCTTTTCAAAGAACCAACTCCTTGTTTGATTAATTTTTTCTATAGTCTTTCTGTTCTCTATTTCATTTATTTCTGCTCTGATTTTTATTATCTCCTTTCTTCGGCTGGTTTTGGGTTGTCTTTGTTCTTCTTTTTCTAGTTTCTTAAGGTGTGAAGTTAAGTGGTTCACTTGGGCTCTCTCTTGTTTGTTCATATAGGCCTGAAGTGATATGAACTTCCCTCTTATTACTGCTTTTGCTGCAGCCCAGAGATTCTGATATGTCGTATTGTCATTTTCATTTGTCTGTATATATCTTTTGATCTCTGCACTTATTTCTTCTTTGACCCATTCATTTTTTAAAAGTCTGTTGTTTAGTTTCCACATTTTTGTGGGTTTTTTTCCTCTTTTTTGCAGTTGAATTCTAGTTTCAAGGCTTTATGATCAGAAAATATGCTTGGTACAATTTTGATTTTTTTGAATTTGCTGTTATTTTTGTGGCCCAACATATGGTCAATTTTTGAGAATGTTCCATGTACACTACAGAAAAACATATACTCTGTCGCTTTGGGATGAAGTGTCCTGTAGATATCTATCATATCCAAGTGCTCTAGTGTTTCGTTTAAGGCCAATATATCTTCATTGATTTTCTGTTTGGATGATCTAGTGCCATCAGCAGTCTATTGAGGCCTCCAAGTCTGATTGTATTTTTGTCAGTTTTTGTTTTTAGGTCAATAAGTAGCTGTCTTATATATTTTGGTGCTCCTTGGTTTGGTGCATATATATTAAGGATTGTTATGTCTTCTTGATTCAGTGTCCCCTTAATCATTATGAAATGACCATTTTTGTCTCTGAGTACTTTTTCTGTCTTATAGTCAGCATTATTAGATATGAGTATTGCTACACCTGCTTTTTTTTTTTTTTTTTTTTTTGATGTTATTTGCTTGGAGTATTGTTTTCCAGTCTTTCACTTTGAATTTGTTTTTATCCTTGTTGCTTAGATGTGTTTCTTGTAGGCAGCATACAGTTGGATTTTCTTTTTTGATTCATTCTGCTACTCTGTGTCTTTTCATTGGTGAGTTTAATCCATTTACATTTAGTGTAATTATTGACATTTGTGGGTTCCCTATTGCCATTTTATAAATTGCTTTCTGTTAGTTTTGTATCTTGTTTGATTCTTCTCTTTTGTTTTTCTATCATTTGTTTTTGTTTGTTTGTATTCCATACTTCTTTCCTCTGTTGCTACCTTTTTTAAGTCATGTGCTTCTGTGGTGGTTTTTTCAAGGGTGGTTACCATTAAGTAATGAAAAGGGTATACCTACCATATACATATAGTACCCTATCTTATGAGTGTTTCTGCACTCCATCATCCTTTGCTACTGTTAATCTCCATCCTCTCCCCTTTTTTTTGCTTTTGTTGTCACAGTTTAAATTTGGTTTTATTGTGTTCTTGGTGGAGCTTTTACTTGTGGTTTGGTTTTGTTTTGTTCTTTGAATCTGGTTGGAAAACCCCCTTTAGTATTTCCTGGAGTGGGAGTTTTCTGATGATAAATTCCCTTATCTTTTCTGTATTTGTGAATGTTTTTATTTCTTCTTCATATTTGAAGGATAGCTTTAATGGGTATAGTATTCTTGGCTGAAAGTTTCTCTCTTTCAGGGCTTTAAATATTGGGGTCCACTCTCTTTTTAGCTTGTAGAGTTTCTGCTGAGAAATCTGATGATAATCTAATAGGCCTTCCTTTATATGTTGTATTCTTCTTTTCCCTGGCTGCCTTGAGAATTTTTTCTTTGTAATTGGTTTGTGCCAATTTCATTATGATGTGCCTTGGAGTAGGTTTGTAGTGGTTAAGAAAACTCGGTTTTCTCTTTGCTTCTTGAATTTGAGGCTTTAGTTCTTTCCACAGGTTTGGGAAGTTCTTGTCTATTATTTGTTTGTATATATTCTCCATTCCATTTTCTCTCTCTTCTCCCTCTGATATACCTATTATTCTTATGTTATTCTTTTTGATGGAGTCAGACAATTCCTGTAGGGCTTTCTCATTTTTTTAAATTTTTGAGTCTCTCTCTTCTTCTCTCTGTTGTGCCTGAAGTTGCTTGTCTTCTATGTCACTAATCCTACCTTCTGTCTGGCCTGTTCTATTAGCTAAGCTTGTTACCTCATTTTTCAGTTCATGAATTGAGTTTTTCATCTCTGTTAGATTTGTTTTTATAGTTTCAATTTCCTTGGTAATATATTCTTGGTGTTCGTTGAGCTGTGTGAGCTCCCTAAATTGCCTTTCTGTGCTTTCTTGTATATCTCTGAGTATTTTTGGATTTCTATTTTAAATTCTCTGTCATTTAACTCCAAGGTTTCCAATATATTACATTTTTTCTCCATAGATTTTTCCACATCTATCTGTGCTACTTCTCTATCTTTTGTATCCATGATATTTGATTTCCTTTTTCTTAATGGAATCTGAGGGTGGTCTTGTTGATAGCACTAATGAGAATTAATAAAGAATAAAAAGTAAAAAATAAATAAATAAATAAAAAGTAAAAAAAAAAATGGAAAAAATTTGGAAGAAAAAAACACACACAAATAATAATTTATTATTTCCCCCCTCTTTTTTTCTTCTCTTCCCCTCCTCGCCTCTCCTCCTTAGGAAAATATCGTGATGAACTGTGAATTATATTATGCTAAATGGAACAAAAACTACCTATAATGGAGGGCCTGAGTTGAGGGGAAGTGTTAAAGGGGCAAAAAAGGAAGTAGGGACCCACAAAATGCAAAAAAGGAAAAAATTTGGGTCAAGTATAAAATGATTTGCTTGTAAGTGATGGTCGACTAAGTCATTAAGAGATATAATGAGAGGGATAAGAGGGAGACAGGAAAAAGAAAAAAAAAATAACTATTGTATTAAGTGGAGCAAAAACTAAATAGAGGCCCTGGCCGGTTGGCTCAGCGGTAGAGTGTCGGCCTGGCGTGCGGGGGGACCCGGGTTTGATTCCCGGCCAGGGCACATAGGAGAAGCGCCCATTTGCTTCTCCACCCCTCCGCCGCGCTTTCCTCTCTGTCTCTCTCTTCCCCTCCCGCAGCCAAGGCTCCATTGGAGCAAAGATGGCCCGGGCGCTGGCGATGGCTCCTTGGCCTCTGCCCCAGGCGCTAGAGTGGCTCTGGTCGCAGCAGAGCGACGCCTCAGAGGGGCAGAGCATCGCCCCCTGGTGGGCAGAGCGTCGCCCCTGGTGGGCGTGCCGGGTGGATCCCGGTCGGGTGCATGCGGGAGTCTGTCTGACTGTCTCTCCCCATTTCCAGCTTCAGAAAAAGAAAAAAAAAGATAAAAAGAAAAAAAAAAAACTAAATAGAATGGAGATCCTTGGTTGGGAGTAATGCTAATGAGTTAAAAAGTGAAGTAAAAAGCACCCAAAATGCCACACAAAAAAAACTTGAGTCCTAAATTAAATAAATTGTTTGTGATTGAGGATTGAATGAGAGGAAAAGTAAAAGGAGAAAAGAAACTAATAGAGAGGGAGAAATAAGAAAATGGGAAAAGGAAAAGAAGAAAAAAAGAGAGAGAGAGTTAAGGGTTTTGGAGTGTAACCCTCATGGAGAGTAAAGAAGAAGAAAAGAAATAAAATGTCACACTTATGGGTAGTGTAGTCCAAGAAGAGGAAAGAATAAGATGGGCAGAGAATAAAAGGACCAAAGTGGAAGAAATAGAAATAATAATAATAAAGGCAAGAAGATGAAAGAAACAAAAAAAATAGTGTAACAAGTTATAAAGTCTGTGGATTTTTCTTGATTTTGAGAGGTTAACTTCTTCCTTTTTCTTTCCTCTCCCTCTTCCTGGTCGGTGACTCTGTACCCCAGGCTCTGCCCCTGTGTCATGCTTAGGTAGGGATTTGCAGTTGATGAGATTCTACGGCAATATCATATAGTTGGCTTCAGTCTCATTGGTAGTCAAGGCTTGTTAGCACTTGCAGGATCCAACAATTAGAGAGTCCGTTTTCCTGGAGCCTCTCTCCTAGTCTCTCCTTCCTGAATTAGCAACCTGATGATCCAGCTATGAGGCTGCCACTGCCTCTGCCTGGATAGTAAGAGGCTCAAAGAGCTGGCAAATCCCCACTCTATCCCCACTCAATGCAGGGCTCTGGGTAAGGCTTTAGCAGTCAGAGCCGCCAGCGTAATCAGGCGGGGCTGGGAGCCAATTGCTCTCAAGGTGACTTTCTATGAGCCTCCAGGCCTGTTCAGCACACCTAGCACTCTGTGGGACCACTCTCCCCAGGTTTTCCACAGTTTGTAACCTGTTTTGGCTGGGAAGAAGATGCCCTAGTCGCTGCCTGCAGTACAGGAGGTCTTAACATCTGCCAAGTCCCTCTTTTTAGCATATATCCCTGAGTATGAAAGCTCTGCCAATCAGAAGTTGCCCCCACCCCTTTAGCAAGAGGCACTAAAAAATATCATGCCTCTTGTCTTAGATCACTGAACTGAGAGAGATCTTGTCAATTAGAGCCACGTAGGTCAGTTGGGAGGTGAGCAGACTGTGGGTTAAGCTAATTTCAGCGATTGGATCAGCTGATCTGCTCCAGGAAGGACTGCAAGCTGCCCGCATCCCTCCCCCGATGCTTGATTGTTAGCTTGAATGGCTGTGTGAGGCGCCCCGCCCGCCCAGAGAAGCTCAGGAGTAGGGAAATTCGCTTTGGCGCACTCCCCGCGCTCCACTGGCAGCTGCTGCTTGCGGCGCGTGCGGTTGCTCATGGCGTGGGCTGATTCAGCACAGGCATACTCTTTCCTCGGCTTGAACAAACGTCCGTGCCGCAGCCTAGCTACCTCCACACCCCTTGCTCCTCCCAACTCTCAGTTCCAAGTGAAAGCAGCCTTTGCTCAGGTTAGTGAGGAAGGCAGAGTGTTCCTTTGTCTGACTTATTTCCTTCAGGGTTGATTATATATTTAGTCAATTTTTCGCTCAATCCTACCTTCGCCTTCAGTGTGTGGAACTCCCAGATGCTCCAAGGATAGATTTTTCTGTCTCTGGTTGATGAACTTGTTGAAATTTCGGGGAAATTTGTCGGTCGCGCTCCTCACGGCGCCATTTCTCTGACGTCACCAATATATTCATTTTAACTATATTTATTCTTCCTATCCATGAACAAGGAATATTGGAAATAAATTGTTTACTGATGGATGAATGGATAAAGAAAAATGTGATATTTTTATACAGTGTAAAAATTTTCAGCTGTAAAAAGGAAATTCTACCATTTGTGACAGGATGGATGTTAACTAAACTTATTGTGATAATCATTTGACAATATATACATATATCAAGTTACAATGTTATACACCTAAAACTGATACAGTGGGATATAGCAATTATATCTCAATAAAACTGGAAAAAAATAAAGTAAAAAATGAGGTAATATAAGAAAGCTGTAGATGTTTTATATCTTTAATGGTGCTTAAGAAAAAGCAGACTTGGCCTGACCTGTGGTGGCACAGTGGGATAAAGCGTCGACCTGGAACACTGAGGTTGCCGGTTCGAAACCTTGGGCTTGCCTGGTCAAGGCACATATGGGAGTTGATGCTTCGTGCTCCTCCCCCTTCTCTCTCTCTCTCTCTGTCTCTCTCACTCCTCTCTCTCTAAAAAATCAATCAATAAATAAAATATTTAAAAAAAAAAAGAAAATTCTTAGACAAATAAAAAATAATTATTAAGAAAAGAAGCTTTAAAAAAAAAAAAAAAAAAGAAAAAGCAGACTTGACTAAAGAAGCTTTAGAGGGAAGTGCAGAAGCAGTGAAGGGGCCTCCTAGGGACTTCCATGTCATACAAGTAGAAAGTACTCATTTCTTGTAGTGTCTGATTTTTTAATTAAAATTCTTTTTTTTTTCTTTATAGAAATAAATCACTAGCACTAGTCTTGTTAGGGTTGCTTTTAGTAAGATAAATGTCCTAAAGGAAGCTATGAAGTAGAGAATAAAGAAAAAAGCAACATTCAAGGTGTAAAATCGGCTGTGAATGACAGAAGCAGTGAGAAAGAAAGATGATGTGATACATGATATTGAGAGGGGAGGAGTTTGTTTGGAAGCCTCTTTTTCACACCAGCTCCATGTGGCACTATCAGCTCTGCAGATGTAGGAAAGGGGGGGTGTAAAAAAGAGGAGCAAATCTACAGGGTGGAAGGCCTGAGTCAGAGGAAGTAGCCAAACAGCTATGTGTTCAAGGTGTTCAAAACTATATGTTCATATTTCATGGGGAATCTATAAGCATAGAAAAGGAGAAGAATTTGTGTATTTTATGAGAAGTGAGAGTCACCTAGAAGGAGAATCTCAGGCTAAAAACATCTTAAAAGCCTCTTTATTTCATCCCTGGCCAGTGGTTCAGTAGATAGAACATCAGCCCAGCATACGGACCTCCTGGATTCAATTCCCTATCAGGGCACACAGGAGAAGTGACCATCTGCTTGACCTCCCACTCCTCTTTCCTTTCTCTCCCCCTTCTCTCCCTCTTCTTTTGCCACAGCCAGTGGCTTGATTAGTTCGAGCATGACCTTGGGTACTGGTTGGAGTGCAACAACCTCAGGTGCTAAAAATAGCTTGATACTCAAGCATCGGTTCCAGGTGGGGTTTGTCAAGTGGATCCCAGTTGGGGTGCATGCAGGAGCCTGCCTCACTATCTCTTCTCCTCTCACCTAAAAAGAAAGCCTCTTTATTTCATTATATAAATTAAATACAGTTCACTTTCAATCAAAAGTAGGAAATAGTACTGTGACTCTATTAAGAAATAAAAAAAATCGGCCCTGGCCAGTTGGCTCAGTGGTAGAGTGTCGGCCTGGTGTGCGGGGGACCTGGGTTCGATTCCCGGCCAGGGCACATAGGAGAAGCGCCCATTTGCTTCTCCACCCCCCCTCCTTCCTCTCTGTCTCTCTCTTCCCCTCCCGCAGCCAAGGCTCCATTGGAGCAAAGATGGCCCGGGCGCTGGGGATGGCTCCTTGGCCTCTACCCCAGGCGCTAGAGTGGCTCTGGTCACGGCAGAGTGACGCCCCGGAGGGGCAGAGCATCGCCCCCTGGTGGGCAGAGCGTCGCCCCTGGTGGGCATGCCGGGTGGAGCCCGGTCGGGCGCATACGGGAATCTGTCTGACTGTCTCTCCCCGTTTCCAGCTTCAGAAAAATAAAAAAAATTAAAAAAAAGAAATAAAAAAATCAGTAATTTACTGTCATATAATAGTTATAGAATAATATAGCAGAACTTACAAGAGGAGCTATAAAGCAGGCACTAAGCTAGGTACAAGAGGAGTTGTAGCCTCAGCACTCCTCCATTATAAGAACCATGAGGAGTCAGTAATAAAGTGTAGTAATGGATAACACAAGATTTCCTTACTGCTCTGGGGAGGCACCTGCAGAACTCATGCTTGCTCAGACCTACCATGCATTCGGGGGAACATTCAGGCCCACAGGAGGGTCTAATATACATGTAGCAAGCAGTGGGCCAAACATTTTTAACCTTTCCTTCTTTTTGGTTAATTTTTTTTAAAATAGGAATATGTGTTTGAAGGCATTCAGCGTCAAGAGCCTTTACTACATGCAAATTTTTATTGCTTTGGACTGGTCTTATGCAGCTAGCCAAAGAGTTTGCCTGATGCTAATATAAGGAATCGTCATGGGTAAACATTGCCAAAGGAGCTGAAACTAGGCAATCCTGAGCCCTTGGGTTCCAGAAAAACAAATTTTTGACTATCCTTTTGTAAGATTAACCTAACTGTGGAATAAAAATAATAGCCAAGTAAATTTCTTTAGTATTTTTCAATTAATCATCATCTATAACTTACATAGAAATTATAGAAATTTTGTTACTTTAAATAATTTATAAGTAAGCCTAGGCTTGCTTATAGTCTTTTACAAAGACTATTAAAAAGAACAGTTAATCAACTTAAATTGTGCTGCTAAAGGAAGTCAGGTGGAGTGAGCTGATTTCTAGTTGAAGTCACTTCAACTAGATTTCACAGTAAGTGATCGTTCTAAGAAGCTTAGCAGACAAATAATATAAATATATTGAGTGACAAACTGAAAAGTCACTTATCATTTTCAACAACTACAAAAAGAATATTTCCCATTGCATATACCCCTAAACAGGTTGATAAGTGACTTTCTAAAATAGAGCTTATTTTTCATCATGAGAACTTTTTCCTTTAATTTTGTATTCATTGATAAACTAATTTATACATTCAACTGTTTATTGATTGCTATAGGCACTTTTCGTGCCGGAGGTATAGCAGTTGACATTAGAGATGAAGATAGAAAAGTCCTTTGTGAAGGTTACATTCTAGAAGGTAATAACAACAGTAAACAAGTAAGCAAATTCATAATACTATCTACAATATTGGTAAATGCTGTGAAGATAAGGGAATGGAATGTTAAGTGGTAGATACCAATAATGACACTATTTTAGTTAGGATGGTCATGAAAGCCCTCCTGGGAGGCATAGAGTAGAGACCAGAAAGATGATAAACAACCATGTAGAAGTGTGTAAAGAAAGCATTATAGCCCTGGCCGGTTGGCTCAGCGGTAGAGCGTCGGCCTAGCGTGCAGAGGACCCGGGTTCGATTCCCGGCCAGGGCACACAGGAGAAGCGCCCATTTGCTTCTCCACCCCTCCGCCGCGCTTTTCTCTCTGTCTCTCTCTTCCCCTCCCGCAGCCGAGGCTCCATTGGAGCAAAGATGGCCCGGGCGCTGGGGATGGCTCTGTGGCCTCTGCCCCAGGCGCTAGAGTGGCTCTGGTCGCAACATGGCGACGCCCAGGATGGGCAGAGCATCGCCCCCTGGTGGGCAGAGCGTCGCCCCCTGGTGGGCGTGCCGGGTGGATCCCGGTCGGGCGCATGCGGGAGTCTGTCTGACTGTCTCTCCCTGTTTCCAGCTTCAGAAAAATGAAAAAAATAAAATAAAATAAAATAAAAAAATAAAAAAAAAAAGAAAGCATTATAGACAGAACAGCAAGGGCAAAGGCCCTGAGGCAGACAAGGACCTAGAATATTAAGAGCCTTAGAAAGCAACATAAAGATTTTGGGTTTTATTCCAAGTGTTATGAGAACCCAGTAGATAATTTGAAGCAAAGGAGTGATGTGATCATACTTATATTTTAAAGGCAACTGTAGCTCCTATATAGAGAATAGATGCTAGAAGATGAAAGGAGAAGCAATAGAAGGAGCTCAGCTTGGAAGCTAATCGTACTCTCTGTCTGTGTTTGTCATGGTGCTAGAAACAGGATGATGGCACTGGAGAAATGGACAACTTGAAGATATACATTGGAGGACAAAGTCCTTGGACCTGCCAAAGGAATTGGTAAAATGGCTATGTTCCCAGTCAGAGAAGGACAAGTACTATATGATTTAACTTAAATGTAGAATCTGATAAACAAAGTAAAGTAACAAGCAAAATAGAGACAGACTCATACATAGCACATTAACAGCTGTCAGGAGTCGGGGGGCATGAGGGTAATGAAGGGATTGAGCAAAAAAGGACAAAAAGAGAGAAACTCCTGAACACAGACAACACTGCAGGGATTTGCAGGTGGTGGGGGGGGAGTGAATGGAAGTATAGGGGGATAAATGGTGATGTACAGAGACTTGACTTGTGGGGAGAGAAAACAAACAATATGGTATAGAAGGATGTGTTGTAGAATTGGACACCTGAAATCTGTATAATTATGTTAACCAGTATCACCCCAATAAATTCAATTAAAAATATTAATAAGAATTATCAGAATCAGCCAATAAAAAAAACCTTCATAAATAAATAGATACCAAAAAAAAAAAAAAATGACTGTTCCGAGACTCATAATCTGTTGGTGTTCAGACAGTTGACTTTTGAGTCATTTGTTTCTCCAAAGTTGGACTTCCCTAAAAGTCTCCCTTTGGACTGAGCAGCTAAGTGATATTTCAGAAGTAAGAGAACATACCACTAAACAAATTAATAAGAGAAATCAACATTTATGATTTGGATGTCTTGTTGAAAGAAAAATACAATAGGCAGGGACAGCTTCTCTGTGTGGACAGTGTCCCCAGTAGGGCCCGAGTCGCCTGGCCCAGCCAGCCCTTCCTGCCTCCTGCCTGCCAGGCAGTCCACCAGACACGCCGTTCTTCCTTCTTGCCCCTCCAACAAGCCATGTTCTCCTCTCCCAGCACCTTCGCGTTGGCTCTACTTCTTCCAGAAAGTTCTTTCATCAGCCATTTTGGGTGCAGTGCCAGGGCCTCTAGGCCTTCTATGGGACTAGAAAAAAAGTCCAAGACCTGGAAAAATGAATAGTCTCAAAAATGATAAGAAAATCACAAAAGTAAAATTAATAAATTATAATTAGATATTAACATAACATACATCAGCTTCATTAATTGCTAAATTTAAACATTTATAGAATTTCATGTTTTGAAAATAATTTTTTTTTAGTATGCTGAGTAATCACAGCCTTAATGTATATGACATGCATTACTAGGAGCCAAGTAAGATTTAAAGACAAAATTATAAAATCCACTTGAAAGTTTTTGCAATAAAATGTACATGTTTAATGCCAAACATGAGTACATTTTAATATATTTGCTATGATGTGTGAATGGTTTTCATATTAAAAGTATCAAGGTCCTATAAAAGTCTTAAAGTAGCCCTGCTCGAGTTCATGCTAAATAGTGAACGCAAGTGCACATAGTCAGAACAATAAAGAAATAGAATTTTAATGATTCCTCGTGGATTCTCTCCCTCACCTCACCTCTTCCCTCCACGTTAAATATTTTCTGTCAGGCCTAGCTACCTGAGCCCGTGTTCCTTTTGGAAAGGAAGCGAGGAGCAGGACAACAGGAGTATGTTGGAAAGGGAAGTTCCAATTATAAATAGTGTTTTCCAATTATAAATAGTGTAAATGTGTATTGAGCAAGTTCATGTCAACCAGACTTGACTCTGGAGTGAATATGGAGTCACCGTAATTATGATAGCATTAAGGAGTTTCTGGATAACTGAAGATCTGAGATGACTTGACGTTATTAATAGAAACAACTAAAGCTCCTCTGACTCTTCTCCTCCCAAGTGACAGAAAAGTATTGTTGGTGAAAAGGACCCACTGTTCACACATGTCCACAGGTTCCTAACGAGACAAGCAGGCACCGCAGGGCTTGAAAGTGATTTCCCAGGATCTTTACTCCCCACCCTCTGACAGTTGGGCCCCTCCTTGTCCCTCAGAATTCCTTTCTCCCTTTCTCTTCGGGGCCACAGCTCTGACTGTTTTGTGCCAACCCCCACTCTGACTGTTAGCCAGCAGAGATAAATACTCTTTTTGTTTTTTAACACAGTTTACTCCAGCTGCTAAACATTTCCTAAAAATGCTGTCAGGTGGGCATTCAAGATTCACCTTAAACTGGAGAGAAATCGTTGAAATACTCTCATTTTACCAACAAATTTTTATAAACTTAAAAATTACATTTTTAAAAAAGTTATTGGAATTAGCTTCTAGACTTGGCATCTAGACTTAGGAAGAATTGGGCTAGTTCCGCAGGCAGGAGATAAAAGTTGGTGACAGCTGAAGATGGACCTGCAGACGTCTTTTTTTATTTTTTTATTTTTATTTTTTGTATTCTTCTGAAGTTGGAAACGGGGAGGGAGTCAGACAGACTCCCACATGCGCCTGACCAGGATCCAACCGGCATGCCCACCAGGGGGCGATGCTCTGCCCATCTGAGGCATTGCTCTGTTGCAACCAGAGCCATTCTAGCGCCTGAGGCAGAGGCCACAGAGCCATCCTCAGTGCCCAGGCCAACTTTGCTCCAATGGAGCCTTGGCTACGGGAGGGGAAGAGAGAGACAGAGAGGAAGGAGAGGGGGCGGGGTGGAGAAGCAGATGGGTGCTTCTCCTGTGTGCCCTGGCCAGGAATCGAACCCGGGACTCCCGCATGCTAGGCCGACGCTCTACCACTGAGCCAACTGGCCAGGGCTCAGACTTTTTTTATTTTTTATTTTAATTTATTGGGGGTACATAGACTCTAGTGTCCCCCCAAACACCTCCCCCCTCTCCCTTGTTCCCCACCACATCCCCATTGCCCTCCTCCCCACAGCGCCCTCCCCCCAGGATTTGCTTTTCTGCTCTCATCTCATCCTATCATCCCCTTTCCCTCTGGTCCCTTTGATCTCGCCTGTCTCTATTCTGTTCCTCAGTTCATTGTTCATTGGATTCCTCAAATGAGTGAAGTCATATGGTGTTTTTCTTTCTCTGCCTGGCTTATTTCACTTAACATAATAGTTTCCAGGTCCATCCATGTTGTTGCAAAAAGTAAGATTTCCTTCGTTTTCATGGCCACATAGTATTCCATTGAATATATATACCACTGCTTTTTAATGTGCTCATCCACTGATGGACACTTGGGCTGTTTCCAGATCTTGGCTATTGTAAATAATGCTCCCATAAACATGGGGGTGCATTTCTCCTTTTGAATCATTGATGTGGTGTTCTTGGGATATATTCCTAAAAGTGGGATTGCTGGGTCAAAAGGCAGATCCATTTTTAATTTTTTGAGGAATCTCTATACTGTTTTCCATAGTGGCTGCACCAGTCTGCATTCCCACCAGCAGTGCAAGAAGGTTCCCTTTTCTCCACATCCTCACCAGCACTTACTCTATGTTGTTTTGTTGATGAGCGCCATTCTGACTGGTGTGAGGTGATATCTCATTGCGGTTTTAATTTTCATTTCTCTAATGATTAGTGATGTTGAACATTTTTTCATCTGCCTATTGGTCATCTGTATGTCCTCTTTGGAGAACTGTCTATTCGTTTCTTTTGCCCATTTTTTGATTGGATTGTTTGTCTTCCTCATGTTTAGTTTTACAAGTTCTTTATACATTTTGTTGAATATGTTCTCCCATTGTGTGATTTGTCTTTTTATTTTGTTCATATTGTCTTTAGCTGTGCAAAAGCTTTTTAGTTTGATATAGTCCCATTTGTTTATCCTGTCATTTATTTCCCTTGCCCTTGGACATAAGTCAACAAATATATTGCTGCAAGTGATGTTGGAGAGCTTATTGCCTATGTTTTCCTCTAGGATGCTTATGGTTTCACGACTTACATTTACGTCTTTTATCCACTGTGAGTTTATTTTTGTGAATGGTGTAAGTTGTTGGTCTAGTTTGTTTGTTTGTTTGTTTTTGCAGGTAGTTGTCCAATTTTCCCAACACCATTTGTTAAAGAGACTATCTTGATTCCATTGTATGCTATTACCACCTTTGTCAAATATCAATTTTCCATAAAGGTGCGGGTTTATTTCTGGGTTCTCTGTTCTGTTCCATTGATCTATACGTCTGTTCTTATGCCAGTACCAAGCTGTTTTGAGTACAATGGCCTTGTAGTATAACTTGATATTAGGAAGTGTGATACCACCCACTTTATTCTTCATTTTCAAGATTGCTGAGGCTATATGTGTTCTTTTTTGGTTCCATATGAATTTTTGGAATATTTGTTCTATATCTTTGAAGTATGTCATTGGTATTTTAATAAGAATTGTATTGAATTTATAAATTGGTTTCAGTAATATGGACATTTTAATGATGTTTATTCTTCCTAACCATGAATACAATATATGCTTCCACTTGTTCATATCTGACATTAATTTCTTTTATCAATGTTTTATAATTTTCTGACTACAACTCTTTAACCTCCTTGGCTAAATTTACTCCTAGGTACTTTATTTTTTTCTTGCAATATTGAAAGGAATTTTTTTCTTAATTTCTTTTTCAGACAGATCATTGTTGGTGTATAAAAATGCCTCTGTTTTCTGAGAATTAATTTTATATCCTGCCACTTTGCTGAATTCATTTATCAGTCCAGTAGTTTTTTGACTGCAACTTTAGGGTTATTTATGTACAGTATCATATTATCAGCAAATAATGATAGTGTTACTGCTTTTTCAATTTGGATGCCTTTTATTTCTTCTTCTTGTCTGATTGCTGTGGCTAGGACTTGCAGGACTATGTTGAATAAGAGTGGTGAAAGGGGGCGCCCCTGCCTTGTTCCTGATCTTAAGGGGATTGCTTTTAACTTTTGTCCACTTAGTATGATGTTGGCTGTGGGTCTGTCATAGATGGCTTTTATCATGTTGAGATATGTTCCCTGTATTCCCACTTTGCTGAGAGTTTTAATCATGAATGGGTGCTGGATTTTATCAAATGCTTTTTCTGCATCTATTGATATTATCATGTGGTTTTTCTCCTTTCCTTTGTTTATGTGATGAATCACATTGATTTGCAAATGTTGTACCAGCCTTGCCTCCCCAGAATAAATCCCACTTGATCATGGTGTATAATTTTTTTCATGTACTGCTGTATCTGATTTGCTAATATATTGTTGAGAATTTTAGCATCTAAATTCATCAGGGATATTAGCCTATAGTTTTCTTTCTTTGTGTTGTCTTTGCCAAGTTTTGGAATCAGAATTATGCTCGCCTCATAAAAGGAGCTTAGAAGTTTCCCCTCCTCTTGAATTTTTTGAAATAGCTTGAGAAAAATAGGAGTTAGTTCCTCTTTGAATGATTGGTAAAGTTCGCCTGAAAAGCCATTGGCCCAGGGCTTTTGTTAGTTGGGAGTTTTTTGATAACTTTTTCGATCTCATTTGTTGTAATCGGTCTATTTAGGTTTTCTTATTCCTCCAGATTGATTTTTGAAAGATTATGTTTTTCAAGGAATTCTTTCATTTCACCTATGTTTTCTAATTTTTTGGCATACCATTCTTCATAGTATTTTCTTATAATCCTTTGTATTTCTGTTGTGTCAGTTGTTACTTCTCTACTCTCTTTTCTAATTTATTTATTTGAGTCCTCTTTTTTTTTTCTTGGTGAGTCTGGCTAAGGATTCATGGATCTTGTTTACCTTTTCAAAGAACCAGCTCTTCGTTTCATTGATCCTCTGTATTGTTTTTTAGTCTCTATGTCATTTATTTCCATTCTGATTTTTATTATTTCCTTTCTTCTACTTCACCTGGGCTTTAATTGCTGTTCTTTTTCTAGTTCTTTTAGTTTGAGGGTTAAGTTGTTTTTTTTTGTTTTTTGTTTTTTTTTTAAATAATTTTATTTTTTTAATGGGGTGACATCAATAAATCAGGATACATATATTCAAAGATAACAAGTCCAGGTTATCTTGTCATTCAATTATGTTGCATACCCACCACCCAAAGTCAGATTGTACTCTGTCACCTTCTATCTTGTTTTCTTTGTGCCCCTCCCCACTCCCTATCCCTCTCCCATTCCCCCCTCCCCCCCGTAACCACCACACTCTTATCAATGTCTCTTAGTTTCACTATTATGTCCCACCTACGTATGGAATAATACAGTTCCTGGTTTTTTCTGATTTACTTATTTCGCTTCGTATCATGTTATCAAGATCCCACCATTTTGCTGTAAATGTTCCGATGTCATCATTTCTTATGGCTGAGTAGTATTCCATAGTGTATATGTGCCACATCTTCTTTATCCAGTCATCTATTGATGGGCTTTTTGGTTGTTTCCATGTCCTGGCCACTGTGAACAATGCTGCAATAAACATGGGACTGCATGTGTCTTTACGTATCAATGTTTCTGAGTTTTTGGGATATATAGAGGGTTAAGTTGTTTATTTGAGCTTTTTCTAACTTCTAATGGTATGCCTGTAATGTTATGAACTTTCCTCTCAGGACTACTTTTGCTGAGTCCCATAGATTTTGAGTTGTTGTATGCTCATTTTCATTCATTTCAAGGAAATTTTTTATTTCTTCCTTGATCTCATTGTTGACCCATTTATTATTTAATAACATGCTGTTTAGTTTCCAAGTGTTTGAATGTTTTTCAGTTTTTCTATTGTAGTTGATTTCTAGTTTCATGACATTGTGATCAGAGGAGATGCTTGATGTGATTTCACTCTTCTTAAATTTGTTGAGACTCATTTTATGCCTTAATATGTGGTCTATCCATAGAATGTACCATAAGCACTTGAGGCCATGGAGCCATCCCCAGCACCCAGGCCAACTTTGCTCCAATGGAGCCTTGGCTGTGGGAGGGGAAGAGAGAGACAGAGAGGAAAGAGGGGGAGGGGTGGAGAAGCAGATGGGCGCTTCTCCTTTGTGCCCTGGCCGGGAATCAAACCCGGGACTCCTGCACGCCAGGCCGATGCTCTACCACTGAGCCAACCGGCCAGGGCAACTTATGCTTTTTAATGACCTCAGAGTTTATTTAACTTAAAAAAAGACTCTGGTCCTGACTTCAAGAACTGTGTGTAAATTTCTAAACTGAGAAAATGGAAATGAGAATGAAGAAGCTAAAGATTGTAGACTGTGTACTTTTTTTTTTTTTTTTTTGTATTTTTCTTAAGTTGGAAATGGGGAGGTAGTCAGACAGACTCGCGCATGGCCGACCGGGATCCACCCGGCATGCTTACCAGGGGGTGATGCTCTGCCACAATCAGAGCCATTCTAGCGCCTGAGGCAGAGGCCACAGAGCAATCCTCAGTGCCTGGGCAAACTTTGCTCCAGTGGAGCCTCAGCTGCGGGAGGGGAAGAGAGAGACAGAGAGGAAGGAGAGGGGGAGGGGTGGAGAAGCAGATGGGCGCTTCTCCTGTGTGTCCTGGCCGGGAATCGAACCCGGGACTCCCGCACGCCAGGCCGACGCTCTACCACTGAGCCAACCGGCCAGGGCCTAGACTGTGTACTTTTAATAGGAATAGTAAAGATAAGCAAAATAAAGCAGGTTCTAGGGCAAGATGTATGAAAGGGCCTGAAATAAATGCCAAATAGTACATGTAGTCTAAAATATCTTCAGTTGCCAACTCACTGAGGTAAATGAGAAATAGTGTAGCACTTAGAAATCCATCAGGATTTTTAAATGAAGTATTGAATAAATACATGACAAAATGCATTATGTACAGAAATTCCAAATTTGTTTGAAGCTGTGGAGATTGAATGACTCAAGTAAAAAATATTGTAATAAAATTAATTTGGTATCTGAAAATTTCTTATGTAAAGAATTAGTTCAGTTGAGAAACTGGTAGAGAGAATATAGTAAGGAAACCAAGGGGACATTCATAAATCAGCCTGTCATAGAATGTGGTATGTTAAACCCACATGTTGTACTTAACTGTCTCTCCAAAATCCCACTGAAGTGATCAGTGTAACAGAAAAAATGCCATTCATGAAATTTGAAACTTGAATGAGCCTCTGAAAGAACTGGTGTTGGAGGAAAAAGTATTGATAAGAGTAGAGTGAGTGAAAGTTAAGTGACTCCCTCACCCCTAGCTCCACTAAACTCTTCTAGGCTGAAGCTGGGGCTATAGGCCAGTAACAGAGGCCGAACTATGAGGCATAGAAGTCTAGTGGAAGATGAAACGGCACAATCCTCTACACACTGAATGCCAGAAATAGTATGCTGAGTATGATGTAAAACCTGTTAGAATTACAAAGAGAAAATCACAACAACCATAATTCAGAGAGTGACTTTAATATTGTTTAAGTTTCTGATGGATCAAGAAGCCAGTAATAAGTGAGGACCTATACAAATATATGGTGGTAATTAACAAGGATGATTAAATAGATAACCTTACAGGTGAAATATATATATGATATGTATATATATTTCAGTTTCCATTGGATATTTCCAAAAACAATTATGAACTGGGCTCAGAGGCAATTTCAATAAATACCAGTAACACATGACACCAAAAGCAAGGGACGGTAAAGGTCACGTGTTCCACCACCTAAAAAAATTCTTTTTTACCACTTGAAAATTTTAAACTTATAATGAGATATGGGGCTTTCCTGAAACAAACATGACAACAAATTGGGAGCAGAGGGGATGTTTGCAGCATATATGACAGAGTATACATGCCAGTGAGTGAAAAACTCTTACAAATAAGTAAGAAAAGGATAAATCTCAATTTTAAAAAAATGGGCCAAATACATGAAAAGACTACACACACACTGTAAATACCAATAATTATGAATAACATTTTCACTTCTTTAATAATAATATGTATAGTAAAAGACTGTACGTAGAGTAGCTAAAATGAAAATATTGTCAGTGTTCAGTGCTGTCACGTGGTAAGAATGGGCAGCTCATTATTAATGGTCTTAATAAACGTCATTTGGTACAAGATTTTTGGAAGGCAACATGGCAGTAAGTATTAATTTTAAAATTTGATTTGACCATGCAAATCTGGATTCTGAAATTTTATCTTAAGAAAATAATTGGACAAGCACACAAATTGTACAAAGATGCATATTCTAAAAGCATTGTTTATACAATGAAAGATGGAAGCAACCTTCAAAGATTTTCATAATTGGAGATTGGTTTTATCCTCATTAAAAATGACAGTGCATCACTATATTGTTTCCATATAGAAAGATAGCAATTCAATAGTTGTAAAAAGAAAATAGAACCTACCAGGCAATGCCACGAACAATAGTGTCGACCTGGGATGCTGAGAACCCAGGGTTGAAACCTCGAGGTCGCTGGCTTGAGCGTAGGCTCACAGGCTTGAGCACAGAGTTGCCAGTTTCAGTGTGGGATCATAAACATGACCCACGGTCGCTGGCTTGAGCCCAAAGGTCGCTGGCTTGAAACCTAAAGTTGCTGGATTGAGCCCAAGATCACTGGCTTGAGCCCAAGGTTGCTGGCTTGAGCAAGGGGTCACTGGGTCATCTAGAGCCCCCCTTGTCAAGGCACATATGAGAATCAATGAACAAATGAGGTGTCATAACTAGAAGTTGATGCTTCTCATTTCTCTCCCTTCCTGTCTGTCTGCCTGCCTCTCTCTCTCTCAAAATCAATAATTTTTTTTTAAATCATTAAAAGAAAGAAAAGTGAGTGCATATGTGTGTGTATTTGTGTATAAGTCTGAAAGTACTTAACACCAAAATTTTAGCAGCAATCATCTCTATGTAGTAGAGTTGCAAATTTTTACTTTTTTAAAAAATGCTTCTATATTATCAGATTGTTTTTCCAATAAAATTTTATATAACCCACTAAAATCATATGCTTATTTCTGTTTTGAGATATAATACTGTAAAAATAACAAATGAATTAAAATGCCACCTTTAATTCCACAATATCAAGTTATTCTGTCAATTCTAGTATATATTTCTATGATGATTACAAGAACAAAACCCCAACAAGGTATTAGAGAGGATTAGATTTATTCACATGCCCTGCTGTAGAATAATCTTCTGAAAGATCTCAAACCCAAAACAGCTTTTGTTGCTCTTCTGTTTTCTGGAGGTAGCTCTGCAGAACTCACACCCCTGTTCACTTTGGTTACGTGATTCTGCCCTTCCTATAAAGAGCTTTCTTTCTGGAGATGGCTGAAAGGAAGATTGATTTCCTTAAATGAGGATTCCCTCGGAACCTTGTCTGTGTTCATTACAGCATTTAAGTAACTACAGTTTTGTAAAAGTTGCCTTCTCCCCAGTTGAGAGACCTCTCTCATGGGCTCGTTTTATTTAACATTCTTTAAGTGCCCTTCCTAGCCATGACATAGTGGAAAGGATATCAAAGTAGAAATCAGAAGGCCTAGTTTCTAGCTTTTCAGTAACTGTGTGACCCTGGGCCAGCCACTCAGCCTCTTGGTCTTCCTTCTCCATAACACAATGGTAAGGATCCCTGCTGGTCTTTCAGATGGTCTTGACTTAAAGATCAAAGGGGATAAATCCAGCTGTTGGAAAGCTGTGGAGTCCTGCACCAGCACAAGGTGCTTCTGTAACATACACAAGGTTCTAAGTGCTTTAGGGGATGCAGAGATGAACAAAATATGATCTTTCCATGTGGAGAGGCTTCCAGCCTGGTCAGGAAGACAGCTTCAGCAATGCTTGGGATTAAGCACGTGGCAGAAGAGCTGCACTGCGGACCACGTGTAGAGCTACAGAGACTCGCGTTACATGTGGTGTCATCATCTTACCAGAATCAGACCAGAAAGCCTAGGAGCCTTCTGCAAGGTGGAAATGAGAAGACAGGAAGATGGAAAAGAAAAAGCACTGTCCTAGTGGAATTATACCCATTCTCTTATTAAATCTTGTAGTTAGACGCAAGAGCTCTTTTATTGTTCCTTTATTTTTTATCTTGCAAATCAGCATGAATAAAACTAAGCTTCTTGATTCCCAGAGCATTCGTCTTCAGAATTTCTCCCTAAAATATGAATGTGTACTATTCTTTTCCATTTCTATGATTATGAAAGAGAAGTTCAGCTTTATTTTTGCCTTTATAAACATATCTTTACTTAAAGCAGCAAAAAAGAGCAGTTGTAAATTAAAAGATGACAGTGTGAAATTCCCCTAAAACTCCAGCTGAGTATGAACATCAGAGTATTCAAAAGGAAAGAAATAGACCTAATATCACTGGCTTTCAGCCAGTCTTAAATAAACTGTAAACCGAGTAAACTTGTGCTGCAAATGGTCAAGATTTTAAACATAGACATCTGCTTTTCCTGTGTGATTTTGCTTCAGATGAAGACATCAGGGTAAGTATCATACAGTACCATGACGTATGGCAGGCGTAGCAGTTAGAAATGCATTCAGCTCTAAGTTACAACAAAACCAACAAGAAAAGACTGACCATGGCACAAACAAAAGTGAAGAGTCTTATTTATAATTTGTAACAAGCAGTTCAAGGATATGTGGTCCAGGGCTGGTAGCAGCCTAACAAGGCCCCCGGGGAACCAGGTTCTCTCATCTCTCTCCTCTGCCATCTCAGTTGAGAGACCTCCATCTGTGTGTTTGTTCCATTATTGTCCCAAGATGCCTGCTGCCCCAATAGGGAGGAAAGAAGACAGTAACTTCAATAGGTAAACAGGCATGCCATCCAGGTCTATCTGTATCTTTTAAAAGACTTACACTAAAGCTAAATGAGTAAATCCAGCTAGCCCGTATCAATTACGTCCCATTGGTGAGAACTCATTGGTGGACATAGGTCAATCCCTCGTTTACCTAAACTAGAAGAGAGACTGTGGGTGGCAACTCGACCCGCCTATACAACATCTGCCACCACTCCTGATGGAGATATTCATGCTAAGTAAAAAATGTTATCTCTATTTAGCTGTTCTCATTTTGCCTCGTGTCCTTTTATGTAATTTTTATCGTTTCATTCTTTGTGTCTTGGTACCTTTAAAAACTCGAGATAGCTCATAGAGCACATACTTCTCCTCAGGTTTAACTACTTCCTCTCTTCTTCCAAGTTCGTGGTTAATATGTAACCATGAAGAAGGTAGGTATAGGCAATATTTATAAAATATAGCATTTTTTACGTTTCTTTGTAGAATTTAGAGGACACCAAACCATCTCAGCAGGGAGAAATTTACAAGGAGCTGATTGTGAAATTAATTATTTTTAAACATCAAAAGAAGACTGGTTGGCTACCTCTTATTACCTTTCTCATAAAGGGCACAAGAAAGAGTATTTAACCCTTGAAGCTAAAAGCACTTATTTCCCACAGAGAAATTTTTTGCCTAGTTGAAAATATATTGACAAATTTGTGCTTATATAGCTTAATAGTATTTTTGTTCTATGTTGATTTATTTTGTCATATTTCTAAAAATTATACATTGACTCTTATTAACTGCCGTGAAAATGTGTCCCACTCTCAAACACAGCCACTGAAAATATCTGGTGAATTTTCTTTATGCATAATTTTGCGGATTTTTTAAAACTTAATTATCATATGCCTGTCAATTTGATTAATTACCTTTATAAATATTTGAAATAAAGATAATCTGTCAAGTAGCTATACCAGTTTACTTAAGCATTACATTTTCCCTACAGTTTGACATTGAAGTGGTTACCAATTACCGTTATCAGTAAACTAGCAGATTTCATGTTTTATAAAATTGACTTTGAGTTTAGGATTAATTCCTAGGATAGATTCCAAGAAATGAGATTAATGAGTCAAAGGGTTGATATTCCTGAGCAATGTGTGAGTGAGGTGAGTACCCATTTTCAAGTACATTTGACAACTCTAGGTAGTCTTTTAAATATAGTTTCCCTTAATACATTGCTGTTCTTAATTTTCTGATTTCCATCTCTCTCTCTCAGTTTTACAGGAGATTCTAAACTTGCCTCAAGCATGCGCTATGTGGAAACCCAATCAATGCAGATAGGAGCATCCTATATGATTCAGTTCAGTTTGGTGATGGGCTGTGGACAGAAATACACTCCACACATGGACAACCAGGTGAAACTGGAGTATTCAACCAACCACGGCCTCACCTGGCACCTCGTCCAAGAAGTAAGTCTCTTTTCTCTGAAGCTTGTGATAGGTGGCCTCTTACTTTTTGCATAGAAAGCAAAGAATTGCAATTCTAAAAGTTTATTTGGTTGAAAAAGTACAATGTTACTTATAACAGAATAAAGTAAGCAGTAAATTATAAGGATGTCACATTCTGTCCTATCAGATACTAAAGGGTAATTGAAAATGAAAAAGAAATGGGAATTACTTCAGAGCTGGATACTCTAGCATGGTGTCTTGAATATTATTTTCTCTAACCCTCTTCCTCTATAAATTTGTGTTTCTTTTTTCCCTATAGCATGTCTTTATCTGTTCTAAGTCTCTCTACCTGTAGGTAGACCTTAAGAATATGGTGTCTCTTACCTTAAAAAAAACAAAAAAAGAAATGCACAGGTTCAGTTTCTTGGAATAAAATGTATTTCTTTATATATACATACTGATAATCTGATGTTGCAATACGTGTATAAATATCATAGTAAAATAGAGTACTTTACTAAATCCCAGTGTTAACAATAACAGGTCAAAAACTAGATCTTAATCCATTTCTATTTTTACATGTGAGATTTGGGAGACATTTAATTCCATTGTAGCATCTTGTTTCTGTTATTTCCCAAATATTTTAGCTTCACAAAAGAAAAAATCATGGATTGCATTCTTATTGCCAATGGTTAATATTATGACATTAGATTTCTCTCAGATCTTTTTCACTTATGAGGAGTAAGGGACAACATTGCCCCTGGAGGAAATAGAAGCTGTTTGATTTTTGCCTGCCTCTCTTTTAGGAATGCCTTCCAAGTATGCCGAGTTGTCAGGAGTTTACATCAGCAAGTATCTACCATGCCAGTGAGTTCACACAGTGGAGAAGAGTTATAGTGCTTCTTCCCCAGAAAACTTGGTGAGAGACATTTTTAGATATGGCTGTCACGCTAATGTTTACCATCTCTGTTAGTGTAAGTTGAATAAGAAAAAACATTAAGCACAATGGCAAGATCATTCATAGTTTTGTCATAAAAAGACCCAGATCTTCCTTTTATACTGAGAATATTTGAAAAATAGAGTTAATGAAATTTGGTTTTCAAACTGTCCTAGATTTTTCTGACCTTCCTTCTAACACCAACTTTGCTTATTATGGGAGAACTCAATGAGCGTTATCCTTTACGGTTAACACATACAGGGGACTGATACAAGAATCTAAAAACTTCTATGTCAAGATAGTTTGGATTGCAAGGTTGTTTTCTTGTTAAGCCCTATGTTTTATTTCAAAAGCTTAATATACACTTTTTCTTTTCTATTCACATTCTTTTGGTAACAATAAAAATTATCTCCCAGAAAGCAGAAGCCTAAGTACCCAGGGATAAAATTAAGCATTTGATAATGTGAATGAGAAAAACACATCCCCTCCACACAGATGTTAGATGTTTTCATTTTAGATTGATCACTTTGAGCACTGCGTGAGGAAGAAGTGATAGGAGAAAAAGTGAACACAGGGAGACCAGATAGGGAGTTTCAGACATTTGATGTTTAGGTATTTCGAGGTATGATTATAGCAGACATGGAAACGGCCATCATTGGTGAAATATGTGTTATTTGAATAGCTCTTGCTGATGAACTTTATGGGGCTATGATAGAAAGGAATAAAAAACAATTTCTAAATTCTTGACCTGGGAAAATTGTAGAATGGTAGTACCACTAACTGAGATGGGAAAGACTGGAAGAGGAATAGATTTGGGGCAAGAAATTAAGAGTTCTGTTTTTGATGGATGATAAAAGGTAAAGGGGAATATAGTCAATAATAGCATAATGACTTTGCACAGCGACGTGGTTACTACAATAGATCTACTGTGGTGATAACATCGTACGACATATAAATGTTGTAACACCTAAAGCTCATACCACATTATGTGCCTACTGTACTTTAATTGTGATGTGACGTTTGAGATACTTACCCCCCAAGCAGAACTTTCAAAAAGCCAATTAGACTTATTAATCTGGAGCTTAAAAAAGAGCTTTGGGCTGAAGAGTTAAACACTATGAGTACTATTTAAAGCCATGGGACAGGATGAGTTCACCAAAGAAAGAACTTTGGACTAGAAATTAGAAGGCCTCTGAGTTATCAGTATGTCTCTGCCAGTGATCAATTAACCACATTATTTTAACTGTTCACAACTTCTTCAAGCATGTTCCTTACAAGTATAATGATTTTTCATTAGTTGATCTTAAAGGTCCCTCACAGTTCTAGAACTGTAAGATACTATCATTCTTGTAATAGAAAAATCATATAAGAAGCAGGAATTATATTTTCTATGGTATCTGCTTTCCAACAGCTCTTTTATAAAGAGGAAATTAGTAAATAAACCCTTCTTAGATTATTTTATATAAAAGTTAGGCTCTACATAAAAAAAATTGACTAATAACCTAGAATTACTATATTATACATTCTTTAGTTGAAGATTGAATTACTACTGTATTATATAAGAATGCCTTCGTGATTATTTTTAAGAATTCATCATTATGTCAGTTGGATGCTTGAAATTTGATTTCCATAGATTTTTTTATATCCAACTGTGAGCAATTTTCTGGATACTCTATTCATGCTTTGTATAACAAGTTGTCACTTTCACTAACATCCTCCTTTTTTATGTCTATACTGGGAATATAATCAAGACATTTAATTTCAATGACATTCCAAGCACATCTATTACAATACAAAAACATCAAACAATTGAAATACTGGTCAAACTTGGTACAAAGCTATTGAGGGTCTTTTTTTCATTATTTCATCATTAAGTATATTGCCCTCATTATTGAAACACCACTGATTTATTTTTGATCATTGACATGTGGGATACAGTTTCAAAATCATGATGGTAACATAGTATTGATAGTATATTTTAGAGATGTCTTTTTATCACCAGAAATGTTAAAAGTTATTCTTTTCAAACTAAATTTATTGGGGTGACATTGATTAATAAAATTATGTACGTGTCAGGTGTACTATCCCAAGTCAAATATTTCATTACCATAAATTTGACCCCTTTTATCCTTTCCTACTCAGGTGACCACCATACTGTTGTCTGTGTCTAGATTTTGTTTGTCTTCTTTGTTCATTTGTTAGTTTGTTCTTTATCCCACATATGAGTGAAATCATATGGATGTTGACTTTTTTCTGTCTGATTTATTTCATTTAGCATAATTGTCTCAAGATCTCTCCATCTTGTCACAAATGGCAGTATTTCATCCTTTGTTATGGCTAAGTAGTATTTCATTGTATATATGTTCCACATCTTCTTTTTTCAGTCATCTATTAAAGGACACTTAGGTTGTTTCTATGTCTTGGCCACCATGAATAACAGTGCCATAAACATAAGGGTACATATGTCTTTAAAAATTAATGTTTGCAAATTTTTTGGATAAATACTCAGAAGAGGGGTTGCTGGGTCATATGGTTACTCTATTCTTAATTGGGATTTTTAAAAATTTATTGGGGTGACATTGGTTAATAAAATTATTTGGTTTCAAGTGTACAATTCTTTAATATATCATCTGTATGTTGTATTGTGTATTCAACACCCAAAATTATGTCTCCTCCCATCACCATCCATCCTTTCCTACCCTCTTTACCTCCCCCCACCCTCTTCTTTTCCTCTGGTAATCACCCTACTGAGGTTTGGTTTTTGTTTTGTTTGTTTTATGAAAAGCCTCAATATTGTTTCCTATAGTAACTGTACCAGTTAACATTCCCATTAGTAGTGAATACAGGTTCCTTTTTATCCATAACCGCTCTAACGTCATGTTGATAATAGCTATTCTAACAGGTATGAGGTGTGTATCTTGTAGTTTTTATTTGTATAACCCTAATAGCCAGTGACATTGAGCATCTTTTCATATATCTGTTGGCCATTTGTATTTCTTCCTGGGAGAAGTATTTGTTCAGGTCCTCTGCCCATTTTCTAATTGGATCGTTTGGTTTTTTGGTTTTGAATTGTATGAGTTATTTATAAATTTTGGATATTAACCTCCTATCAGAAGTGTTATTTTCGAATATTCTCTCCCATTTGGTTGCTTGTCTTTTTGTTTTGTTAACTGTTGCTGTACAGAAGATTTTTAGTTTGATATAGCCTCATTCTTCCTTTGCCTTTGAGGCCATATTCATAAAATCTCCTTTAAGACCAAGGTCCATAAGTTTAGAACCTTTGTTTTTCCTATGTCATTTATTATTTCAGATCTTATATATAGGTCTTTAATCCATTTTGAATTAATTTTTGTATGTGATGACAACAGTCTAGTTTCATTCTTTTGCATGTGACTTCCAATTTTCCCAGCACCATTTATTTGCTAGTATTTTGTTTAGTATTTTAGCATCTGTATTCATTAGAGATATTGGTCTGTAGTTTTCTTTTATTGTGCCATCCTTGCCTGGTTTTGGTATGAGGGTTATGTTGGCCTCATAAAATGTGTTTGGAAGTATTGCTTCTTCTTCAATTTTTTGGAAGACTTTCAGTAGAATAGGAACCAAGTCTTCTTTGAATGTTTGATAAAATTCGCTGGTATAGCCATCAGGGCCTGGACTTTTATTTTTGGGAGGTTTTTAATGGTTTTTTCTATTTCTTCTATACTAATAGGTCTGTTTAGGCTTTCTGCTTCTTCTTGACTCAGTCTAGGAAGGTTGTATTGTTCTAGGAATTTATCCATTTCTTCTAAGTTGTTGAATTTAGTGGCATAAAGTTTTTCATAGTATTCTACAATAATTCTTTGTATATCTACGGTGTCTGTGTTGATTTCTCCTCTTTCATTTTGGATTTTGTTTATGAGTTCTTTCTCTTTTTTCCTTGGTAAGTCTTGCCAAGGGTTTGTCAATTTTGTTGATCTTTTCAAAGAACCAGCTCTTTGTTCTATTAATTTTTTCTATAGTTTTCTGTTCTCTATTTCATTTATTTTTGCTCTGATTTTTATTATCTCCTTTCTTCAGCTGGTTTTGGGTTGTCTTTGTTCTTTTTTTTCTAGTTCCTTAAGGTGTGAAGTTAAGTGGTTCACTTGGGCTCTCTCTTGTTTGTTCATATATACCTGAAGTGATATGAACTTCCCTCTTATCACTGCTTTTGCTGCATCCCATAGATTCTGATATGTTGTATTGTCATTTTCATTTGTCTGTATATATCTTTTGATCTCTGCACTTATTTCTTCTTTGACCCATTCATTTTTTTTTTCTTTTTCTGAAGCTGGAAACGGGGAGAGACAGTCAGACAGACTCCCACATGCTCCCGACCGGGATCCACCCAGCACGCCCACCAGGGGGCGACGCTCTGCCCACCAGGGGGCGATGCTCTGCCCCTTCGGGGCGTCGCTCTGTTGCAACCAGAGCCACTCTAGCGCTTGGGGCAGAGGCCAAGGAGCCATCCCCAGCGCCCGGGCCATCTTTGCTCCAATGGAGCCTCGCTGCGGGAGGCGAAGAGAGAGACAGAGAGGAAGGAGAGGGGGAGGGGTGGAGAAGCAAATGGGCACTTCTCCTGTGTGCCCTGGCCGGGAATCGAATCCGGGACTTCTGCACGCCCGGCCAACACTCTACCACTGAGCCAACCGGCCACAGCTGACCCATTCATTTTTTAAAAGTACGTTGTTTAGTTTCCACATTTTTGTGGGATTTTTTTCCTCTTTTTTGCAATCGAATTCTAGTTTCAAGGCTTTATGATCAGAAAATATGCTTGGTACAATTTCGATTTTTCTGAATTTGCTGATGTTGTTTTTGTGGCCTAACATATGGTCAGTTCTTGAGAATGATCCATGTACACTGGAGAAAAATGTATACTCAGTCACTTTGGGATGAAATGTCCTGTAGATGTCTATCATATCCAGGTGCTCCAGTGTTTTGTTTAAGGCCACTATATCTTTGTTGATTCTCTGTTTGGATGACCGATCTAGAGCCGTCAGCAGTGTATTGAGGTCTCCAAGTATGAGTGTATTTTTGTCAGTAGCTGTCTTATATATTTTGGTGCTCCTTGGTTTGGTGCATATATATTAAGAATTGTTATGTCTTCTTGATTCAGTGTCCCCTTAGCCATTATGAAATGGCCATTTTTGTCTCTGAGTACTTTTGCTGTCTTGTAGTCAGCATTATCAGATATGAGTATTGCTACGCCTGCTTTTTTTTGGATGTTATTTGCTTGGAGTATTGTTTTCCAGCCTTTCACTTTGAATTTGTTTTTATCCTTGTTACTTAGATGAGTTTCCTATAGGCAGCATACAGTTGGATTTTCTTTTTTAATCCATTCTGCTACTCTGTGCCTTTTTATTGGTGAGTTTAATCCATTTACATTTAGTGTAATTATTGACATTTGTGAGTTCCCTATTGCCATTTTATATATTGCTTTCTGTTAGTTTTGTGTCTTGTTTGATCCTTCTCTTTCATTTTTCTATCTTTTGTTTTTATTTGGTTGTATTCCATACATCTTTCCTCTGTTGCTATCTTTTTTATCTCATGTGCTTCTGTGGTGGTTTTTTCAATGATGGCTACCTTTAAGTAATGAAAAGGGTTCCTACCCTGTTCATTGTAGTTTTTTGTTTTTTTTTGTTTTTTTTTACAGGGACAGAGAGAGGGATAGACAGACAGGAATGGAGAGAGATGAGAAGCATCAATCATTAGTTTTTCGTTGTGACACCTTAGTTGTTCATTGATGCTTTCTCGTATGTGCCTTGACTGCGGACCTTCAGCAGACCAAGTAACCCCTTGCTTGAGCCAGCGACCTTGGGTCCAAGCTGGCAAGCTTTTTGCTCAAGCCAGATGAGCCCGCACTCAAACTGGCAACCTCGGGGTCTCGAACCTGGGTCCTCTGCATCCCAGTCTGACACTATCCACTGTGCCACCGCCTGGTCAGGCCCCAGCACCATTTATTAAAGAGGCTTTCTTTTCTTTCTTTCTTTCTTTCTTTCTTTCTTTCTTTCTTTCTTTCTTTCTTTCTTTCTTTCTTTCTTTCTCTTTCTTTCTTTCTTGCTTTCTTTTTTTTATTTAGTGAGAGGAGGGGAGGCAGAGACAGACTCCTGCATGCGCCTGACCAGGATCCACCTGGCAAGCCCTCTAGGGGCAGTGGTCTGCCCATCTGGGGACCTTGCTCCATTGCAATTGGAGCCATTTTATAGTGCCTAAAGTGAGGGCCATGGAGCTATCCTCATGCCCAGGGCCAACTTGCTATAATCGAGCCTTGGCTGCAGGAGGGGAGGAGAAGAGAGAGAGAGAGAGAAGCAAGAGGGGGAGGGGTGGAAAAGCAGATGGTCTTCATGTGCCCTGATTGGGATTCAAACCCAGGACACCCACATACCAGGCCGATGCTCTACTACTAAGCCAACCTGCCAGGGCCGAAGCTTTCTTTTCTTCATTGTATGGTGTTGGTTCCTTTGTTGAAAATTATTATCCCATATACATGTGGTTTTATTTCTGGGTCTCAATTCTATTCCATTGTTCTGTGTTAGTTTTCTGCCACACTTTGCTGTTTTGATTATTGTTGCTTTGTAGTATAATTTGAAGTCAGGGAGTGTGATACCTCTAGTTTTATTCTTTTCAAGATTACTTGATCTATTCAGGGTCTTTTGTGGTTCCATACAAATGTGATTTTTTCTTCTATTTCTTTAAAAATGCCATTGGGATTTTCATGGGGCTTGCATTAAATCAGTATATTGCCTTGGGTGATATGATCATATTAGTTATGCTGATACTTTTAATCCATGAACACAAAATATCTTTCTGTCTTTGTGTCTTTGATTTGTTTTTAAAGATGCTTTATAGTTTTCAGTGTATAGGTCCTTCACAGTCTTTGTTAAATTTATTCTTAGGTATTTTATTCTTTTTGTTGTAATTGCAAAAGTTTTTTTTTTCATTTCTTTTCTAAAATTTCATTGTCAGTATATAAGAATGCAATGAATTTTTGTATGTTTATCTTGTGTCCTGCAACTTTACTGTATTTGTTTTTTGTTTCTAATAGTTTTTTGGTGAAGTCTTAAGGGTTTTCTGTCTAAAGAATTAGTCTGCCAACAGTGTCTATTTTACTTCTTTCTTTCCATACCTTTTAATTTCTTTCTCTTGCCTGATTGCTCTGGTTAGGACTTTTATAACAAGTTGTAAGAATGGTGAGAGTGAGCATCCTTGTCTTGTTTCTGATGTTAGAGGATAAGCTTTCAGTTTTTTACCATTAAATATGATATTAGCTGAAAGTTTGTCATATATGGCCTTTATTATATTAGAGTACTTTCCTTCTATTTCCATTTTATTGAATGTTTTCATCATAATCAGATGTTTTATCAAGTGCTCTTTCTGCGCCTATTGATAAAGTCATATAGTTTCTATCCTTTGTTAATGTGCTGTATGACATTGATCGATTTGCATATGTTGAACCATCCTTGTGCCCTGGGATGAACCCCACTTGATCCTGATGTATTATATTTATTGTATTTTATCTGCTAGTATTTTGTTAAGGATTTATGCATCTATATTCATCAGATATATTGGTCTGTATTTTTCTTTTATTATGTTAGCCTTGCCAGGTTTTGGTATCAGGGTTATATTGGCCTCATAAAATGCGTTAAGAAGTATTGACTCTTCTTCAGTTTTTTGGAAGAATTTGAGAAGGGTAGGTTTAAATCTTCTTTGAATGTTTGGTAGAATTCACTAGTGAAGCCATCTGGTCCTGGACTTTTACTTTTGGGGATATTTTTGAAAATTTACTTACGGTTGACCAGTCTATTTAGATTTTCCGGTTCTTCATGATTCAGTCTAGGAAGCTTACATATAATTTTAAAACTTGTTAATTTCTTATAGGTTATTGAATTGGGTGACATATAGTCTTTCGTGGTATTCTTGTATAATCCTTTGAATTTCTGTGGTCTTCATAGCAACTTCTTTTTCATTTCTGATTTTATTTATTTGAGTCTTTTACCTTTTTTTTTAGTAAGTCTAGCCAGAGGTTTGTCAATTTTATTAATCTTTTCAAAGAACCATCTCTTTGGTGTATTAATTTTTTGTATTGTCTTTTTGTTCTCTATTTCATTTAATTCTTTAATTTTTTATTTTTTATTTTTTCTAATTATTTTATTTCCTTTCTTCTGCTGACTTTGGGCTGCACTTCTTATTCTTTTCCCAGTTCTTTAAATGTAATATTAGGTTCTTTGTTTGAGATTTTTATTGCTTCTTATTGCTGCTTTTGCTGAATCCAAAAGTTTTGGTATGTCATAGGGTCATTCTCATTTGTCCCTGTATATCTTTTGATCTCTGCTTTTGTTTCTTCTTTGACCCAGTTGATTTTTAGTAGCATGTTGTTTGATTTCCACATAATTGTGATTTTTCCTGTGTCTTATTTCTCCTTTCTATCTAAAGGATAAGTTTGCTGGATATATTTTTCTTGGCTGGTAATTTCTCTTTTAATTGCTTGAATTTTTTATTTTAGTCTTTCCTAGCTTGTAGAGTTCTGCTAAAAAATACCCAGTGATAATCTAATGGGGTTTCTTTTATATGTTACTATCTTCTTTTCCTTGGATGCCTTGAAAAGTCTTCCTTTGTCATTAATTTTTGACAGTTTTTTTATAATTGATTGTTAAGGAAGAGAGGGAGAGAAACTGATTTGTTGTTCCACTTAAATGTACATTCTTGTACGTGCCCTGACTAGTGGTTGAACCCACAACCTATCAGGACAATACTCTAATCAATTGAGCTACCTGGCCAGGCCAATTTTTGACAGTTTAAATATAATGTGCCTCAGAGAAGTCCTTTTCAGATTAAGATAATTAAGTGTGCTGTTTGCTTCTTGGATTCAAAGATCCAGCTCTTCCCATAGGTTTGGGAAGTTTTCATCAACTCTTTGTTTGAATAGGCTGTTTCCTTCTCTCTCTCTCTCTCCTTCAGACATATCCATTATTCTTGTATTGCTCTCTCTTATGGTACCAGATAGTTCTCTAGCTCAGTGGTTTCCAACCCCCAGTCCATAGACCTGTGCCAGTCTACCAGAAATTTTGTGCTGGTCCACAAAAGAGTTAATCACCCTGATGTTATGTAAAGATTATAGAGTCTATAGTCATTTGGTCTTTAATCTTCACACATCAGGCTAAAAAACACTGCTCTAAATAGAAGAGTTATTTCATTATTTGACTGTCAAGTCTCTTTCTTTTTCCATCTATATAATTTCTAGATTTCTATCTTCAGTATCACTAATTCACCAGCTGGTCACTCTATTTCCTAAGCTCACTAATTCATTCTTTATCTCTTTCATTGAGTTCTTTAGCTCTAGAATTCCTTTTTCTTTTTTCAAGTTTCAATGTCTTTGGTAAAGTATTCCTTTTATTTATTGATTTTATTTGTGAGTTTGTTTAACCTGCCTATCTGTGTTTTCTTGTATTTCATTGAGTTTTTTCACAACTGCAGTCTCTGTCACTTAAATCACATACTTCTATGTCTTTAAATTTCTTTTCTGGAGATATTTTATTTTTTTTCTGAGCTGCCCCATTACCTTGGGTATTCATGGAATTTGATAGATTCTTTCTCTGACTAGGATATGGTAATGAAATCTGCTTCTTTTTTTATGAGTGGCACTTCTCTATTTCATAGGTTGGTAAGAAGTATTTCTTCTGTTTACCAGAAGGTGGCGCTGAACACAAGTTCTTTTAGGAAGACCTGCAGTGTTCTGGCTTCTGAAGTCTCCACTGGGCAGTGGCAAATGTCCTGTATTCCCTGGGGAGATGGGTGTCTCCCTGTGGCAAGGTGGCCTCAGTCTGAATGCACCACACCCATAGGGGAATGTGGTGGGTGATGGGGTTCCAATCTCAGCGCCGTCACCTACACCAGGCACTGCTGACATTCAGCTATGATGGGTTGGAGTGAGCTGAGCTGTGTAAGACCAGCTGGTGTATTTGTGGCTTTGCTCTCCCGGTAATGAGACTGTCAAACCTTAGCTCATCCTGGTTATCTGCACCCATCACTGGGATTAGCCACATCGTGTGCCTGCCACTGCCTCTCCAGTTCTCCAGCTCTATGGCCCATACACACCGCTACAACTTCTTCTGGGGCCCGCTGCCCTGGGAGGGTGCAGGGAGGCAGCCAGGCGCCATGGCTTTGATTTCCTGCCGGGCAATGGTGGCCACCCGACACCCCCATCGCTCCTCTGTGCTGCACTGGGCTCCACACCCCCAGCAGTACCCATCCATCACTCAGGCAGGAACACTTACTGCAGAGAGTCATTCCATAAACTATTATTCTTAATTCACATAGTATTGTTCTTTATCAAAAAAACAAACAAAAACCTCTACAGATTATTTTATATTCAGATGTTTATTGCATTGTTCTTTCTTAGCTTAAAAAATAGACCACTGAGTCAGAAAAGATCTGTTCTCATCCATATTTATTAGCTTAAGGGTAATTGACCCTTAAAGTGTTTTGTTCCAGCACAGTGCCTGCTGCATAGTTGGAGTGCTCATTAAATGTTGGAAAATTAAATAGGATTTTAATTCAATATGCCTAAATCAACTAAAGAGATGTTTCATTATGAGGTATTTCTTTTTGAAAACAGAAAATAAATCTACTAGATTATTCCTCTACCATTTGCCTTAAAGTACATGTAAGTAAATAATTGAATTCTACTTTTCCAAATTTCTTTCAAATCCCTGGGTAAAGAAAGTCAAAATATTTTTTGAAAACAAACAATCCTATAGAATATTGGTTTTAATATTCCTACTAATACTTAAACATTATTTCTATATTTAAAAAAAAATAGTGTTCAACTGGTTTTTGTTTCTGTATCTATAATGTTTAAGAGCTCTGCTATCAGGATAAACTACATTTATTCTCCTTGACACTCTTGATAATTTTATGCACTGTATTCATTTCAAACTTTTGCAAATACCATGTTCTTCTCAAGCACCAGGGTAAGGGAGTGCAGTTTAATTTGAAGCAGTATTTCTTTTGGCAAATCTTTGTGCTACTGTTTTGATTCAAGCATGTGCAACTATAAATTGAAAGCATACAAGCAAATGTGATCCCTGCATTATCAAAGAGCTGTTAACTTCAGAAATGTTCTAGGAAGGACAACTCAGAGTGGAAATATTTAATACATATACACCTGCTCAGAGAAGTGTTATTGTATATGAACTGAGCATTTGTTACCCAAAGAAAATTAATTTTGTTTTTATGAGAGACATTTACATAAGAACAGGGTCTAATGAGGCAGAAACAGCTGTCAGTTGCTGACTTCATAAAAAAATCAACACATAAAGACTGAATGAGTTTCAGAATAGTGTAATTACAGTAACTTGAAGGTGGAAAGTACAATGTCTAGTCAGCCCTCCTTTACTTTGATTCCTCAGGTTACCTGACTATCAAGAGATGACTCAGTGTTATTTCAGTCTAGAAGTTTATGTAGGGGAAAGGGGGATCAAATAAATAAAAGACTGTCAAGTTTTGTTGCTTTTGGGAATCCATAGAGTTTGGATTTTAAATGCAAGTCAACTTCATTTTATGATTCACACAACAGTAGTTCAACTTTCAGACTCAATCCAAAATATATAAGAACATGAGAAAGAAAGAGAGAAAATTGGCAAATTTAGTATTTGTATTGCCTGACCAGGTGGTAACACAGTGGATAAAGTGTTGGCCTAGGATGCAGAGGACCCAGGTTTGAAACCCCGAGGTCGCCGGCTTGAGTGCAGGCTCATCCAGCTTGAGCACAGTGTCGCTGGATTGAGCATGGAATATAGACATAACCCCATGGTCTCTGGCTTGAGCCCAAAGATCTCTAGCTTGAACCCAAGGTTGGGTTTGAACAAGGAATCACTGGCTCACCTCGAGCCCCCTGGTCAAAGAATGTATGAGAAAGCAATCAATAAACTAAGGAGCTGCAACAAAGAATTGATGCTTCTCATCTCTCTCCCTTCCTGTCTGCCTGCCCCCATCTGTCCCTCTCTCTGTCTCGCTCCCTGTCTCTGTCTCACTCACTAAAAAAAAATCAAAAAAAGCATTTGTATTGAGGGCAATATTTATCAGTGGTGCAGCTGCAAGTCAGTGACATCACACCTTGTGTTCTCATGTGTGACCAGCTAGAGATTGCTCACACAGATAATTTTTTTCTCTCCCTAAATATGAATCCAGTGTCTGACCTCTTTTTACTTCCTTTTCTGTTAATTAACATCAGCATATTAAACTGTGGGATTGTAATTTTAAGTGGAATTATTCACTTTAAGCTTTTTATTTTAAAGAAATACTTTTTCAAGAGTTTATAAGACACATGTGGCCCTAGCCGGTTGATTCAGGAATAGAGCCTCGGCCTGGCATACAGATATCCCAGGTTTGATTTCCAGTCAGGGCACACAGGAGAAGCACCTATCTGCTTCTCCACCCCTCCCCTTCTCGCTTCTCTCTCTTTCTTTTCCCTTCCTGCAGCCATGGCTCTATTGGAGCAAGTTGGCCCCGGGTGCTGAGAATGGCTCCATGGCCTCCACCTCAGACACTAAGAAGAGCTCTGTTGCTGAGCAACAGAGTAATGCCTCAAGTGAGCAGAGCATCACCCCCTGGTGGGCTTGCCGAGTGGATCCTGGTTGGGGCACATGCAGAAGTCTGTCTTTGCCTCCTTTCCTCTCACTTAATTAAAAAAAAAAAGACACATGTATGGATCAGTTTACTTAAAAAAAGAATTTAGAATGTGTTTACATATGACTCTTTGGAAGCATAAACAAACAGGGAAATCTAGGACAGGTTTCTGAAACCTTTCAGCTCCATTTTAATGTTTGAAATACCAAAACTTCAAAATAATGCATGCCATAGGGTTCATGGAGGCACGTGACTATAAGGAAAATAAACCATCACCTTGGTCAACAGACCACGGAAGCAACCATGAAATTTGTGAGCTGGAAAGGACCTTAGATTCAGTTTGCCTAAGCCCTTTATTTGAGAGGTGAGTAACAAGAAGCCCCTGAAGGCTTAAGTTTCTCACTAAAGGTCACACAGATGATAAATTGCAGAGCCAAGGTCCTGGAGGTCAGGTCCCATAACTCCTAGAACATTCTTCACTCTATTGCTTACAGAAGTCAGAGATAGGCTGCCCTTTTCTGACCTGTCGCTCTACTCATTGACTCATTTTTTTTAGCAGACTATTTACACATATTTTTTTTCTCTGTTCCTGCACAATCTATTGACACAAAAGATATCTCTGTCCCCAAAAGAACTCTCAGTCTAGTTACCAGTGGCCCTAGACTTGACTCAGATTATAATGAATTTTAAATATATTTAGCCATCTATCCTTTTCTTGACAGAGGTGCACGAGTCTAAATTTACTTCTTTTCTGTAAGGCTCTATGCTCTAAGACAGGGGTCCCCAAACTACGGCCCGTGGGCCACATGCGGCCCCCTGAGGCCATTTATCCGGCCCCGCCGCACTTCCGGAAGGGGCACCTCTTTCATTGGTGGTCAGTAAGAGGAGCACATTGACCATCTCATTAGCCAAAAGCAGGCCCATAGTTCCCATTGAAATACTGGTCAGTTTGTTGATTTAAATTTACTTGTTCTTTATTTTAAATATTGTATTTGTTCCCGTTTTGTTTTTTTACTTTAAAATAAGATATGTGCAGTGTGCATAGGGATTTGTTCATAGTTTTTTTTATAGTCCGGCCCTCCAACGGTCTGAGAGACAGTGAACTGGCCCCCTGTGTAAGAAGTTTGGGGACCCCTGCTCTAAGACAATGTACCTATTTTTAGAGTAGGCTTTTCTAAAAACCATTTCTTAATGGGACTGTGGAAATTGTGATGGCTTTTAGGTTATAAGTATAAACTATTTCCATAGAGGAGTTACACCTGTCTCATTGTATGTACGATGACAAGCTCTGATAAGCAGCAAACCTGTGTAAGGGGGCGCCCCTCAGTGAATATGGAATTATCCTACTAGAAATAAAAATGCAACCTATTAGCCACAGATCATTGACAAAATAAACAGTAAGGGCTTAGTCTGGATTTTAACAGTCTGTTATGTACTTGGGAAATATTTACTACATGGGTAATTGATGCAGTAGACTTTAATGGATCATTCAAAGCCATTAAAAGCAAGTGTGTCTGTAGACTGTGTGTTTGGGGAAGGTTTAGTCAATGCAACTGAGCATCCACATTAATTCTACAGGGTATTTTGTTTGTTTTCTTTCCTTTTTTTCACTTTGACAAAAAAGAAGTAATTATGAATTCTTGAAAATTTCCTGAGGTGAAAAATATGATGTAATTTTAAAAGAATTTTTTTGTGATTATCACAGAATGAAAAACTTCTTGACATTGCTCTCAAAATATTCTCTTCTTTAGACTTTATAACTGGTTTAAATGAATTAAGGTCTCACGTATTTCTCTGTGTGTAATGGATTGTTCAACTTTCTACCTCCACTTAACATTAGGCTGTCCGTGAAACTTAAGCAAGTCAATATTTCAGAAATAATAAGCAGAATTTAGCATCCAAGTGTTTATACTTGCAATACAGTATATTGTAGTATGTACCCTCAATCCCCAAATAATACCCCCAAACAAGACAAAACTTTATTTTTATTTTATTATTGACTGATTTCAGAGAAAGAAGGAGGGAGAAAGTGAGAGAGAGAGAGACAATTTGTTATTGCACTTATTATGCACTCATTGGTTGATTCTGGTATGTGCCCTGGCTGGGGATTAAACTTGCAACTTTGGAGTAACAGACGATACTGTAACCAACTGAGCTACCTGACCAGAGCTAAAACTTTACTTTTATATTGAAAGGTAACTGGAAGTCTTCCAATAACTATGGAAGTGTTTATTAAAAGAAATTGTATTATTCTAACTAAACACAGATTTCCATCTGTGAAAGAGAGGCTGTTTTGTATATATCTTTGTTTTTCTTAAATAGTCTTTCTTACCTTGCCTCTTAGCATCAAATCTCTGTGCTACTACAATAAATATCAAATTTTGTTTTTCTTTAAAATGTCTCAGGTTAAACTAAGAGACAGGTATATACAAAACAAAAAATTTCTTTCTAACTTTTCTTTGGGATAGAATTGTTGAATTGGGCGGCAATTGAGTGGAAATTGAACCACTGCAGAAAAATGATTGGCAGCTAAATACAAGCTCCAGAAAATTGGTTAACTGGGAGATTTTGAACTTAGACATTGTTTGTCTATACACTGTGACATGTCGGCTAGAATACTCTTTCCTTACTGTGCCTTGTTTCTAGGTCTGGTGCCACCCGCTTCCGCTGGAGTCAGAGCTACTACACAGCCCTGGACGAGTGGGCTTTGGACAGCATCTACATCGGCCAGCAGTGCCCAAGCATGTGCAGTGGGCATGGTTCCTGTGACCACGGCGTGTGCAGGTACACGCATCAGAGAGTGTGGCTGGTCCCCTGCCCCTCAGGATTGTGTTTATAGGGGATGCCACAGCAGTTGTCATCAGTCATGTGGATAGACTGATAAATAATGAAATAGCCAAAAAAAAGACCCTCTTTTCTGTTCTTATTGTAGATGTAAAAGGTATTGTTACATTTTAATTAATGTAAATCCATATATTCTAAATTTCAAAATCAAACCTCAAGCAAGTCCTCTTGGGTTTAAATTTCAGAGTTTATTAATTAATTCCAAAGTCCTCTTTGGTAGTTAAAAGAGCCTTGCGAACATTTCTCTCCTTTTCCCCCCAATGATCTTAAAGTGGCAGTCACGCAGCTGCTGCGGGCTGTCCTAGCCCACTCCAGAAGCTCAAGGTTGTATCAAGGGGAGATGGTGATTAGAGCTAATGAGGATAAGAGAGAACACACTTGAATACTTAAAGACTCTAAAAGAGATGTAATTTAATCAGAAAGAGGAATTAGAAAATGTGACCAGAGTTACATGTTCATTGAGCAAACATTTATATGAGACTGTTTAAGGGCACAGGAAAACCCCACTCTCTCCAGCGCCCACACGCCACCCATGCGCGCGCACACACCCATATCCTTTTTCCGCACTGCTTGATCCCACCATTCTACTGTCACAGCACTGTTTCTCTAAGAAAGGATTCTAGGCCTGACCTGTGGTGGCGCAGTGGATAAAGTGTCAGCCAGGAATGTTGAAATCACCAGTTCAAAACCTTGGCTTCCCTGGTCAGGCACATATGAGAGTTGATGCTTCCTGCTCCTCCCCCCACTAAAATGAATAAATAAATTTAAAAAAAAAGAAAGGATTCTATTCTTTTTTTTTTTTTCAATATGAAAAACTGAAGATGTTCTACCCCACATACAGATTAACACTGTGGAGGACAGTCTACTGTGAATGCTGAGATCAGAGCACTAGTGAGACAGAGGAAATAGTACAAGTCACATGGCCCTGGCACTCACAGATGACATGATGATTTGTGTGCTTGACCCTCCTCTCTCTAGGTGTGACCAGGGATACCAAGGCACTGACTGCCACCCAGAAGTTGCTCTTCCTTCTACGATTATGTCAGATTTTGAGAACCAGAATGGCTGGGAGTCTGACTGGCAAGAAGTTATTGGGGGAGAAGTTGTAAAGCCAGAGCAAGGCTGTGGGGTCATCTCATCTGGCTCATCTCTGTATTTCAGCAAGGTATGGCTGGGAGCTGAGGGCCAGCGGGGTCTGCACCGTGACTGAGCATGGGAATAACGCTCAGGGCAGTGGCGGTACCGATGTGTAACTGATTTATGGAGTGGTCTGAACTCCGAAGGTACAAATGTGAGATGGTTTTGTTTTTCTCATATTCTCTGCTTTTAACTTGGCTTTGTCAAATTCTTGTCCCTTAACCACATCTGGGAAGCTACATCTGGGGCGTGTGAACATGCAGGCCTGTGGGTGAGTGTGGAAGTGGAGGTGGTGATGTTGAGAGGTTCACAGCAACTCTGGAACCAGACTGCCTGCTTCAATCTGATTTTGCGATTTCTTCGCTGCATGACTTTGAGCAAATTCCTAACCCTTTCTAGACTTGGATTCCTCATCTGTAAATTGGAAATAATAGGAGAACCTATCTCTTTAATATACCTGGTAAATCATGTAGGACAGCACCTACTACATAGGAAGCAATTCAATAAGTGTTTATTAAACTTGCCAACCCATTAATCTCAAGAACATGATTGGAAGGAGGAATAACGAGGGGTCAGTTGTGAAGAACTGTTCCTGGGGAACGTCAGCTCTTCAGGGGCAGCAGCGTCTCAGGTTCTATTTCGTCTCAGTTGGTGGCGTCTGCTGATGTGGGACTTAGTCAACTCAGGCTACTATGACAAAAATATTGTATGCAGAAATACCATTGGGCTGCTTAAACAGCAGACTCATTTCTCATCGTCCTGAAAGCTGGAGAGATAAAAATCCCAGTAGATTTGGTGTCTGGTGAGGACCCACCTCCTAACATGCTGATGCTGTCTTCACTGTGTCCTCACATGGGGAAGAAAGCAGAGACAGAAAAGACAGGCTTTTATGTCTCTTCTTCTGAGGACACTAATCCCAGAATAAAGGCTCCACCCTCATAACCTAGTTACTTGCTGAAGGCCCCACCACCTAATACCACCCTTTTGAGGGTTAGGCTTTCAGTATATGAATTTGGGGTACACAAACCTCAAGTCATAACAGAGACTCTGCATGGAAGTTTTCCTTGCACTACCCAGTCTCCCCAGCGGCAGGCCTGGTAGGCAGACAGGCCAGAGACACCAATTAGGGACTGAGGTGCCAGCCAAAATCTCCAAGACTGAATCTTTTGGAACACCTCCAGCCCATGTTGCTTGGTTAGGTATGGGGTAGGGGAACCACCCCCCTTGCTACAGGCCAGGCAGGACATTCTTCTCCTCCTTCTTCCTCCAGTTCATGTCCTCATACCATCTCCAGAAGGCTGGGAAGGGAAGCAGTTCCCTCTTTCCGGCCTGAGCAGTGTGTCTAACCCCAACTCTCAGCAGCTTTCTTTAGCATGTGGAGTCCTTACCGTTACTTCTTTCCAGCAAGGCCTGCAGCCACCAATTCTAGGACAATTGGAAATGGTTCACTCTTTCTCGTGTAACAAGAACACAGGTGTGGGTGATGTACCATAGGTCTGATATGTTGGGGAATTTGGGCAGAAATCCAAATCAAATTAATTTTGTGTATGCAAAAATAAGTACAGGTTTTGTTTTGATGCAGATGCAGAACAAAGAACCAGCAAGTTAACAAGATAGAATGATAGAAAATCAGGGATGGATCCCATTTAATGATATTTCCTATCCATTGACATTGAAAGTCCCCAGGGCCTTATTGTTAAAGATAAGAGTCAATAAGTGACTACATACATTGCATAGATCCATATACACTGTGTAACTATGCAGAAATGGGAAGATTGTGTCTCTCTTAAGTATCAATTGTAAAGCAAAATTATGAATTCTTAAGCAATATGTACTCAAACACTCCAGTAAACATGTATGCACACACATATTTTGAACATATAAAGTTATGTATCACTGTTTATTACACTTAATTTAAGATGATATCTAGATGAAACTACCTGGGTTTGTACCTGGGCTTCAAACCACAGTGATTGCTTCACCTTGCAGAGTTATAACATCTCTATGTACCTCATCAGTTTTCTCAGCTATAAAGTGGGATGTTGGGAGCATTCAGTGAGTTAATACAAGTAAAGAATAAAGAACAGTGTTGGGGCCCTGGCCGGTTGGCTCAGTGGTAGAGCATAAGCCCAGCATGTCGAAGTCCAGGGTTTGATTCCCAGCAGGGCACACAGGAGAAGCGTCCATCTGCTTCTCCACCCTTCCCCCTCTCTTTTCTCTCTATCTCTCTCTTCCCCTCCTGCAGCCAAGGCTCCATTGGAGCAAAGTTGGCCCGGGCGCTAAGGATGGCTCTATGACCTCCACCTCAGGCACTAAAATGGCTCCGGTTGCAACAGAGCAATGCCCCAGATGGGCAGAGCATCACCCACTGGTGGGAATGCCGGGTGGATCCCAGTCAGGTGCATGCGGGAGTCTGTCTGTCTGCCTCCCCACTTCTCACTTCAGAAAAATACAAAAAAAAATAGTGTTGGGCACATAAAAATAGCTCAGTAAGGGTTAGATCTCATTATTGCATCTTAGAAGACGAAATTAAAAATGTTATTGTTGAATATTTTCCTATATACCCTGTCATTAACTTAAGATCAGCATTTCTATAGAAAAATCTTTCTCTTCCTAGCTCAATCCAGCTTTCTCCATAATTTTACATTTTTCTCTTGTATCAGTCAGTTCTGTTTTGAATTATAAGTGAGAGAAGCTAGCTTAAGCAAAAACAGAGGAAATTTTGTTCAGATTGTCAAAACACAGGGAGATGTTAGCTAGAACTGGCCTCAGAGATGTCTGGAACCTGAAACTCAAATGCCCGGAGAGCTCTCTCCTTGAGAGGAGGCCCTGCTTTCGGGTCAGCAGTCATTATGAGGTTGGAACCATGGCCACAGAGCTCTCTAAGCAGCTCCATAGAAAATTCTGGGGAGGTTTCTGTGTGGCCAGTCACAGTGTCCTGGGGAGTGGGGGCTGTTCTTGGCCTGGCCAGAGTCCTGTGCTCACCCCTTTGGCAGAGGCAGGATTCACAGTTTGGCAGCCCCCACCAGCCAGCATGACTGGAATAGAGGAGGGCAATAACCCCAAGGAAGGAAGGATTCCTGAGCCCTTTTGCAAACCACCCTAATTTAATTTATCTAGAAGCATGCTTTTATCCCGTCAGTTCCCCAGCATGAATGTTCAGTACTGCTGCCCTATCTACAGAACTTTTCTTTTCCCAAACCAGAGCCCTCTGCCCTAGAAAAGCAGCTCTCCTCATCATCCCAGGCGTTGCTAGTTTCCCTGTCTTTGCTCAGTCTCCGCTGCCTACCATGATGGCTTTGGGGCATCCATATACCTTGCAGCAGCCTGCTCAAATCCTGCTGCTTCATGGAGCTTCCTGGAAGTGTGGCCCACTACGTCGATGTCTTCTTTTTTTAAATTTCTCTCTCATCTGTGTTCTATGCAAATACAGATTACATTTTATTCTCAGAGTATCCAGTAAGATGCAGTGTCCTACTGACTGAGCCAACTCTAGAGAAGATGTACAACTCCAAAATGCGTGCATGTCAATGAGTGCCCTTAAAACTGAATGAATTGAGAACTGATACGTGGTCACATGACTGATGAGGTCAACAGCCCTAAAGTGTCATTACTGTCACTACACATATCCACGAATTCTCCTTTTAAGTTTGTTTTCTAACACATGGTGTTATGCCTGGTGAAATTGGCATTCAATATTTGTTGACGAGGAGTGGATGAATGAGTGAATGAATGAATGAAAATTAGAAAACAGCAAAAGGATCTAGTGAAACTTATTTTCAAATAAATATAGTAGAATTTGTTTTTAGTGGCATTTAATTTTAAAAAGGTTTTTGAGGAGTTAAAAGGTGAAGTTTTATGAAGTATTTTGGAAGTTTTGTTTTAAAGGTTCTAAAGTGTGAAGGTATTTCTTGTAAAATTGGTTTCATTTTATCTAAACCCTTAAAGCAGTAAGCCACTTTGACTTAGAATGTTGGGGGGCCTTGGAAAGTATTTTCCACCCTCTGGGAATAAGGCGAACCTAACCTATGACTCCAGTGCACGTCCACATGCGCATTGCGTGAATATGTTTACACGTGCACACATAGATACATTTATGTCACATAAGGATTTGCAAATCGTGTGTCACATCAAATTCTAAATTCTGACAAAAAGTTTGCCAGGAGCCATTTCCTTTTTCATTTTTTTTCCCTCCCTTTAAAACAATGTTCAGCATTTCAGGTCACTGAACAAAAGAAAGTGATTTGTGCTATTCTCTAGGAAATAATATCTTCAGTGCCAAGCCAAGCATTTGTACAATATTTTCCACCAATTACAGAATTTCCTCAAAACACTCTTACAAAACCTCTGCAGCCCAACACCATAGTCTCCTGAAAAAAATAACACTGCTCTGTGAATTTCACAATAGACCAATCATTCCAACCAGCTAATTGGGATAATTGGATGTGTATAATTGCCCTTACCTAGATCTTTATTCTCCCAGCTTTGTTCCACATGCCAAGTTTTTCACAGGAGTTTGCTGGATTGGAATTAACCAGCTAGGTTCTGAAGTTTTTATTCTCAAAAGTCACTCCTCTTGTAATGATCATAAAGCATGGGAGTTCTAAGCCGGATTCTAGTCATCTCTGAGCTTTTTCTATTTATACTATTTCAAATAAACGATAAAAATCAAAAGCATATATAACACATTGCAAATGCATATTACTTTTAAGATTTCCTTGAATGCAAACTTAAAGTTGAGAGCTTCAGAGAACGAGTTACTGCGTCGGGTCCGCTACGGCTCCTCCCTCCGCTGGACCCTTTTTTTTTTTTTTTTTCAAATCTGTTAATTGGCTTTAAATTTTTTAGTAATTTTTTTCATTAGTTCCACATATTTCCCCTGTGACATACAACTGAAATGCTTTCTTAATTAACGTAGTGAGTTTGAGTACAGTTTCAGAGGTCCCCAAACTTTTTACACAGGGGGCCAGTTCACTGTCCCTCAGACCGTTGGAGGGCCGCCACATACAGTGCTCCTCTCACTGACCACCAATGAAAGAGGTGCCCCTTCCGGAAGTACGGCGGGGGGCCAGATAAATGGCCTCAGGGGGCCACATGCGGCCCGCGGGCCGTAGTTTGGGGACGCCTGGAACTTAAGTTGTAAGTGTAAGGGATGATTTTCTCCAAACTACTCCCCTCTCTCAGTTTTTCTTCCCGATGTGTAGTGGAACTTCTAGGGAGCTCTCCAGGGCAGTTCAGAGCAGACATGGATGGACTGGCTTTGGCAGAATCTGGGTGGAAGAATCGCATCATCAAATCTTTCTTTAGCTTTCTGGTATGGAACTATTTGCACATAGTAGGAGTCATGATGAAACTTGTCAGTTTGTGTCTAACACCTCACAACAGGATTGGAGCTCGTACGAGGCACACTACGCGAAGGGGTCAAGTTGCTGGATTTGATGGAATTTTTAACAAAGAGACCATGTAATGGTAGCAAAACTTACTTAAATGATCCCTCCCAATCTCTCTATTTCCAAGTCAGAGAAAGAAACAGACAGACAGACAGGGATAGACACACTGACGGGGATCCTGAAGACTTAGGTACCCTTTCTTTTTATCCAGTTGCCATCTTAACCCTGTTTCATTTTCTTTCCCGTGGGGGAGGAGGACCAGGCGGACCTCCCAGGAAGACCTACAGTGTGCTAGGCAAGTTTCATGCAAAATGTTATTTCATCTAATGATCACAATGTCCTATAAGTAAGGTGTTATTACCCATATTGTACCTTTGAGGAAAATGAAAGCTTAGAAAGGTCACACAGCTAATGAAGGCATGAATAATGGGCCGAGAGTCAGACCCAACTCAGCCGATTTCCAAGTCTTTCAGGGTCTCCCTTCCTCTGCCTGGAGGAGAGTCACAAAGCAAACAGTGGAAGTTTTTAATTTAAATTCATATGATTTTATTGTTAAAGATTTTTGGATAGTCTTTGGTGCGATTAGCACCTCCCAAGGATCTCATAACCAAGTCTGGGAATCAGCGGTGTAGAGACTAACGGAATGTGTCCAGGAACAGTTAACATAACAAAAGCAGAGACAATTAAATGGTGTAACTTGATCTTCTCAACATCAGTGGGGACAAAATCATCTCCACATAGTGCGAAGATGTTCATAGAAATTTGAAAACAAAACAACAGAATGCCTAAGAGCTCCCAGGTGATTGACTCTGTGGTGTTTCTGTCCTTTGAAAGGCTGGGAAAAGACAGCTGGTGAGCCGGGACCTGGACACTTCCTGGGTGGACTTTGTCCAGTTCTACATCCAGATAGGCGGAGAGAGCGCTGCGTGCAACAGGCCTGACAGCAGAGAGGAGGGCGTCCTCCTCCAGTACAGCAACAACGGCGGCGTCCAGTGGCACCTGCTGGCTGAGATGTACTTCTCCGACTTCACCAAGCCCAGGTAACCGGGCCTTCCTCCGCTTTCCAGGAACGGTCGAGGCTCACTGTTGTTGAAGTGTTTCCAAAATGCCGCTAGCTGTGACAAAAAGAGACAAACTTGTCAATGCCTGGTATGAGTGATAGCCTAATATATACACATTTCATGTCATTTAAGTTTCTGGAAAGAAAGCATTTATATTTGTATTTGAATTTTTAAAGAATTTGAGAGAAAATGTGACTAGAAGAAAAGTAAGACAACTGACCATTGCTTTCCCAAAGAAACTGTGACATAGGGATATTCCAAGTATTTCTGAGGTTTTTTTAATGCACACACAAAGTATATTCATTTGGGCCCTGGCCCCATAGCTCAGTTGGTTTAGGCAAGTGGTCCCCAACCCCCAGGCCGCGGACCGGTACCGATCCGTGGCCCATTTGGTACCAGTTTTTAGAGAAAGAATAAATAACTTACATTATTTCCGTTCTATTTATATTTAAGTCTGAACGATGTTTTATTTTTTAAAAAATAACCAAATTCCCTCTGTTACATCCGTCTAAGACTCACTCTTGACACTTGTCTCGGTCACGTGATACATTTATCCGTCCCACCCAAAAGGCCAGTCCGTGAAAATATTTTCTTACATAAAACCGGTCCGGGGCCCAAAAAAGGTTGGGTACCACTGGGTTAGAGCATCTTCCTGATACACTAAAGTTGTAGGTTCAATCCCCAGTCGGGGCACATACAAAATTCAACCAATGAGTGCATAAATAAGTGGAACAACAAATCGATTCCTCATTCCCCCCCTTCTTTTCTCTAAAATGAGTAGTACAAATGTTTGTGTATGTCCTCGCACCTCCTGTCCAGAGTATGATCAATTTATTTTAAAAATGTGTAAGGCAACATTTAAAAATGGCAAATGTATGTTCTTGTTTCCAAAAATTGGTATCAAACAAACATTATTTTAAGTTAATAAAACTGAAACTGGAACTAATTTCATTTTTTGAAAATAAACTCACTCCTGGGGGTCAGCAAGCATGAAAAAAACTTGCTACTCAACGGGTTAATGTTCATCTGTTAGATTTAATAGCAAGATAGATTTTGTCAAAAGTGTTTATATTGCTGCACCCAAGGCTAATTCTAGATGGCATATGGATGAATCTGTGGAGATTGGATTTTATAACCCTTTTCACTGGCCCATCCCTGTCTTTACTTTGATAGATGGTGAATCTGTGAAATAAAATGTCTTAGGTAAAGACTGTTAAGGAGTTTGGGAAAATGACTCATGTTTAATACTAATATCTGTATCAGGCAATCAGTGCATTTATCGATGTTTACATTAGTTATTTTGCAATTATGTAGCACTTTTAAAATCTGTATTTGTACTTTATATTTTATTAACATCTACTCAAGAATAACACCTTTAGCCTGACCAAGCAGTGGCGTAGTGGGTAGATCGTTGGACTGGGATGTGGAGGACCCAGGTTCAAGACCCCAAGGTTGCTGGCTTGAGTGCAGACTCATCTGGTTTGAGCAAGGCTCACCAGCTTGAGCCCAAGGTCACTGGCTTGAGCAAGGAGTCACTTGGTCTGCTGTAGCCCCCTGGTCAGGACACATATGAGAAATCAATCAATGAACAACTAAAGACCTCAATGAAGAATTGATGCTTCTCATCTCTCTCCCTTTCTGTCTGTTTGTCCCTATCTATCCTGTTTCTCTGTTTCTCTCTGTCTCTGTCACACACAAAAAAAGAATAACACCTTTAGTGTATTTCTTTATATAATCTCTGTATTTGCACTTTGACACAAACAAAATTTATATATATATATATATATTAACCACTCATTATTGAGCTTTAACATACTAAAGTTGTTTCTGTTTTGCATTTTACAACTGAACCCTGTTTTATTGAAAAAAATTATTGAAGAATAGATTGATTCAATTTTTACAAATTAAATATTATTTAAATGCTACTTAAAATATAGTTATTTTTATACTGAAGGTTCATACATTTATTGTTTTAAAACATTGAGTAATTTAAATGGGACAGGACTTTCCATAACATAACAGAAATAGACATGCAGATGACCAACCAAAAGCATTTCTTTCTTTTTTGTGTGTGACAGAGATAATGAGAAAGACAGAGAGAGGGACAGACAGGAAGGAAGAGAGCTGAGAAGCATCAGTTTTTTGTTGCTGCTACTTAGTTGTTCATTGATTGCTTTCTCATATGTACCTTGACCGGAGGACTACAGCAGAGCGTGTGACCCCTTGCTCAAGCCAGTGACTTTTGGGCTCAAGCCAGTGACCATGGGGTCATGTCTGTGATCCCACACTTAAGCCAGCGACCCCTCGCTCAAGTTGCTGAGCCCGTGCTCAAGCCGGTGACCTCAGGGTTTCGAACCTGGGTCCTCTGCATCCCAGTCTGATGCTCTATCCACTGTGCCACCACCTGGTCAAGCCAAAAACATTTCTTCTAGGATATATGTAACCAGAGAAGAGGAAAGTGGTTAAACATGAACTAGAACATCCAGGGAGAAAGTCAGGACTGGTGAGGGGGAGATGGAACCTGGTGAGATGCCCCACTAAAGGAGAGAGGGAATTGTAATGGCACCACACTGACTTAGAAACAATTTAAAATAATTCAAATTATTTTACCAAGTGATATCACTGTCAATTTGGAAATTATTGAGCATTCAGTGAAGTGACTATTCTATAGATAAAAATTCTAGAAATATTTAACTTTATTTTTATGGGACTATTTCTTTAGGGCCAGAATATTTCACCAGATTTTTCAAAGAGTATATGACACTGAAACGGTTAAGAAACTCTGAGTTGGAAGATATCACAAAAAGACCCAATTTATAGTGGCTAATACATAAATACATACGAGGAATAACTTTAACATACAATTCTGGGAATCTCTGTAAAAATAAGACTTCCTATAGAAATTTTAAAAAATGAATGGAAAATAACACTGCATTCTGGATAGAAAAACTAAATATTGTGACATGGATATCTTTTCACTTATGTTTAATGCACTTTTGGTTAAATCCTAGTGATATGCTTTTGCAACTTTACATCTAGAAATATAAACTAGCAAAAAAATAGCTTAAATTTTTAGGGAAAAAATAGAGGAATGCTCTACATGATATTCAAATATGTTAATAATTAAAATAACTAGATAACTAAAAGGGGATGATACTGGACATGGAAAGATAGAACAAAAAATAAAGCCAAGTAGATGACCCAGAAATTGACACAGATATATAAGCATGTGTATGTGATGCATCAACCATCAGTGAAGAAGAAATGGTATTCAGTCAACTGGTGTTAGAAAATGATATGTCAATGCTCAGAAAATATCCATTTAATCACCTTACATCATTAAAAACTGCTGAAGACTAGTTAAATATTTAAACATTTAGATTACTAGCAAATTTTGGGGAAAGACTTAAACTTTCTAAACGTAAATTCAGTGGAAGAATTGACAAAGAAAGAGACATACTATATATGCAAATATAAAACTGCATTTATGCCAAAAAACACAGAAAGAAATGAAAAGAAGGAAAACAGCAGCTTGAAAAAATATTTGCAACCATTTTGAGAAACAGAGGAGCAAAGTTGTTATAAAGAGCTTATACAAACTATCAGGAAAAGCACCAATATCCTGATAAAAAATGGGTAAAAAGAATGAGTAGATGTTACAAAAGAGAAAACCTAGATTTTCATAAAATATGAATATCCAACCTCTGTTGCAGTAATAAAGATATAATTTTTCGCCCTGGCCAGTTGGCTCAGTGGTAGAGCATTGGCCTGGCGTGCAGGAGTCCCGGGTTCGATTCCCGGCCAGGGCACACAGGAGAAGCACCCATCTGCTTCTTCACACCTCCCCCTCTCCTTCCTTTCTGTCTCTCTCTTCCCCTCCCGCAGCCAAGGCTCCACTGGAGCAAAGTTGACCCGGGAACTGGGGATGGCTCCTTGGCCTCTGCCTCAGGCGCTAGAGTGGCTCTGGTCGCAACAGAATGACGCCCCGGATGGGCAGAGCATCACCCCCTGGTGGGCGTGCCAGGTGGATCCCGGTCGGGCGCATGCGGGAGTCTGTCTGACTGCCTCCCCGTTTCTAGCTTCAGAAAAAAAAAAAAAAAAGATATAATTTTTTCAACAGTCGTCAGTTTTTTAAAGGTAATGCCTAGTGCTCTCTCCACACGGGGCAGCAGGACAGGCACTCTGTGTCACCCTGCACAGTGGTGACCCAGAGAGGAACTGGAAAATTCAGGAGCCTCAAACATGACCAGTTTCTTTGACCTGGCGATTCTGTTTCTAGGAATCTTACCTTAAGAAATGAACTGAGGTGTAGATCAAGCTTTATGCATCCAGATTTTCATCACAGAACTCTTTATAACAGGGGAAGGTGAATTAAATAATAGCATATCTGTCAGATGGAGAATGATATAGACCAGAGGTCCCCAAACTTTTTACACAGGGGGCCAGTTCACTGTCCCTCAGACTGCTGGAGGGCCGGACTATAAAAAAAACTATGAACAAATCCCTATGCACACTGCACATATCTTATTTTAAAGTAAAAAAACAAAACGGGAACAAATACAATATTTAAAATAAAGAACAAGTAAATTTAAATCAACAAACTGACCAGTATTTCAATGGGAACTATGGGCCTGCTTTTGGCTAATGAGATGGTCAATGTGCTCCTCTCTGACTACCAATGAAAGAGGTGCCCCTTCTGGAAGTGCGGCGGGGGCTGGATCAATGGCCTTAGGGGGCCACATGTGGCCCGTGGGCCGTAGTTTGGGGACCCCTGATATAGACAGTAGTGTGACTTTACGAAATCATGTTACTGACATGAGAAGCTGCTTATGAAATAATGTTATATTTTAAACTGAAGGATACTTGCATATATCTCACCTATGGGAAAGATCACATGTTTTAATGATATACATCAGTGATATACATAATGATTTTAACAAAGGCCAACTCCATACAGTAGATTATAGGGGAGTTATATTTCACTTTTAGTGCAAATTGGTTTTCCCACAGTGAGAATGGCTTTGACAAAATTTTGAATGCTATTTTAATACAATAACATACGAAGGAACAGGTTTTTCTGGGCATTTCTTGTAAACATTATAACCATTGTCATGGTAGTCAAAAGAAATTGTTCAGTGAATTGAACACAGTTGCCTCCAAAGATGCAGTTTCAAGTGGAGTCAACAGGTCCAGGACTAACCCTGCTCACACCTGAATCCTCCTGTCTGACCTATTAAACTTAGAAGTTTTTCTAAAATGCCAAGACAGCAAACAAAACGAAACTTTCTCTTATTGCTATTCTTGTTTGTTTACAGCTGCTAAGGAAGACACAGCTTTTCTTTTCTAACCACGAGTGATTTGTTGTTATGCAGATTTGTCTATCTGGAGCTTCCGGAGGTTGCCAAGACCGCCTGCACCAGGTTCCGCTGGTGGCAGCCTGTGTTCTCGGGGGAGGACTATGACCAGTGGGCGGTCGATGATATCATCATTCTGTCAGAAAGGCAAAAGCAGATCATCCCAGTTGTCAACCCGACTTTACCCCAGGTAATTTTCCCATGTCTGAACTTGGAGGAGGCAATTGTAAAAGTGGATAAGGTTCAAGAACTTCTCACTTCCCCAAGGATTTAGTGCTTGACAAATGAACATGCAACATAAGGTTTCTGTGCTTGCACTTACCTTTTCTGTTTGCTTTTAATTTTTTGTTAACTGTTTTTGCTACTAGTTCTCAGATTATTTAGATATAGAAAAGATTGAAGTATGAAGTCTAACCAAGTCCTCAAATATGATTATTAGTGTGTTTATAAAATTAGATATGCAATGGCAAAATATTATCAATTGTTAAATCATCTAAAGGAAAAATTCATGGCAGTGAAAAAAAATTAGTTAAATCAGAGATTCTGCTGTATTTTCCTAAAAATACAAGTGGTGCATAGCTCTGCATGTCATAAACTGAAAATTCCTTTCTTGTTTTCAAAAACATCAAATTATCTTTCTCTGTTGTTTGTATTGTTTCTACTAGAACTTTTATGAGAAGCCAGCTTTTGACTACCCTATGAATCAAATGAGCGTGTGGTTGATGTTAGCTAATGAAGGAATGGTTAAAAATGAAACTTTCTGCTCTGCCACGCCGTCAGCCATGGTATTTGGAAAGTCAGATGGGGACCGGTTCGCAGTGACTCGAGATCTGACTCTGAAACCTGGATATGTGCTGCAGTTCAAGGTATTTACTCAGAACTGCTTCCCGGGCAGGTCAAGGGGCAAGACATCTTCTGTATTTATAAGTTGACAAAGAACACACATTTTTCATACGCTGTTAACAAAGGGACTCGAACAAAGGTTCAATAATCTTAAAATGGCAAAGCTTTTTAGCTCTACTCATAAGGAAACAGCTTATCTTTTTTTTTTAATAAGTCCTAGAAGTTGTAACTATGTCATCATATTTCTTTAAGTGCTCATGGAACTCTACAAGAATTAAAAAGAAAATTGGCCTGACGAGGCGGTGGCGCAGTAGATAGAGCGTGGGACTGGGACACAGAGGACCTGGATTTGAGTCCCCGAGGTCGCCAGCTTGAGCGCGGGCTCATCTGGTTTGAGCAAAAGCTCACCAGCTTGAGCCCAAGGTCGCTGGCTCGAGCAAGGGTTCACTCGGTGTGTTGTAGACCCCAGTCAAGGCACATATGAGAAAGCAATTAATGAACAACTAAGGTGTTGCAACGAAAAACTGATAATTGATGCTTCTCATCTCTCTTCGTTTCTGTTTGTCCCTATCTGTCCCTCTCTCTGACTCTCTCTGTCTCTGTCACACATCCACACACAAAAAAAAATTAAATTAAATTAAATATATATATGTATGTATAATATAAGAAAAGAAAATTGACTTTTGGGATTACAATCTAATTGTGATGTAATAATTTTCTAGATTCTGAATGGTAATAAATAAGTTTCCCCTTTTAGCTCACTGGTGCTCTTAGGACTTGTGAGTTATTTTATGTTTTTACTATAGCATTTTTAAAGTATTTTTCTTCCATTGATTCTATAAGTTTTTAATTGTCATTGCTCTTTTAAAAGCTTGTTGTTTTTCAGCATTATGATAACATGTCAACATATAGAGCAAGTATTTACTTTGACATGTTCTTTTTTCAGAAGCCTAATCAAAATTTCATTGTGTTTATGATAAAATCCCATTGGTGAATTCTGAGGTCGAAAGTAATGCAGTTTTAATGAGCTAGCACAACTACATGGTCCTTACATAACGGCAGGATACAGATGCTAAATAATTTACAAATGAAATTATTAAAGAGATCAGATGTTTATAGGCAGCTCTTCAAATATAATTTCCACTGGTCTGTTTACAAGGTAGTTGATTAGTGAACTGTTAACCTTCTCTGTTTAGATTTTGATGCTAAACTACAATGGAAAAACCATTAATAATAGTATATGACTTTATGGTAATTTGATGGTACTGCCTAAAGTGGTAACAGCATAACAACTATGGTAAATGCATTACCAGAATACTATGCTGTTTCTCATCAAGTACCCTTTTTGTTTAATTAGTCATAAAATCAGGGTAATATAGGTATTAAAATCTGCAAGATAATATTCTGAAGTTTATAAAATCTAAATAAAAAAAATATCATTAAATACATCAGGTATTGAAACAATCTAAGAATGCATGATGCCTAAGAAATATTTCAATTCTCAGATCACACCATGAGAAGACTATTGATTTTTGGCTGTTATTTAATAATAGAAATGTATTATGGGTCATTCAGGGATTAACAGTTAACATATATTTGGCGTATGTAAGTACTTGGTATCATTTGTACAAAAATGCACAGTACCGGTACATTTATGTGCATGTCAAACATTAAGTTCTAGAACTTGGTCCTAATAATGTGGTCCTGGCCCTCATGGATCTCAGAAACTAGTAAGTGAGCCAGAAAAGTAAACACTCTCGTGCAGTCACAAACATACCGTGGTAGAAACAGGCTCTGGAGGCTACAGGAGTACCTAGCAGAGTGCCTGGCAGGTGACAGCTGCTCCAAAAATATGTTGGATGGGTCAATCGATCGATCAATTGATGGGTCGATGGATCGATGAGTTGAAATTGGAAGTCTCTGGAAATTCAGAGACTTAGCCAGCTGAAAAATGGAGGGGGAGGAATTTCAGTAAGAGAGAACAGAATGTGCAAATATATGAAAGTACAAATGAGAATGGAAAATTTGGAGACTTTAACAAGTTTGGAAAATGTACCACAGAGGTGACAGACAAAGCGGATCCTAATTGGCTTTATATAACACACTAAGCCACTTGGACGTTAACTCAAGAGCAATGAGTTTTAAATTTTATTTAGAAAATTAACAGGGTGACATTGATCAATAAGAGTATATAGGTTTCAGGTGACCATTTCTATAGCATTTGAACTGTTGATTATGTTGTATACCCATCACCCAAAGTCAAATCATTTTCTGTCACCATATATTTGTCCCTCTTTCCACCATTCTCCCCACCCCTCCCCCATTCCCATTCATTCAGGTCCCCTTCCCTTTCCCCCATGTTCGCTTCTCCCGGTAACCACTTCACTTTTATATATGTTCATACATCTCAGTTTATATCCCACCTATGTGAGAAATCATACAGTTCTTAGCTTTTTCTGATTTACTTATTTCACTCAGTATAATGTTCTCAGGGTCCATACATGTTGTCGTAAATGTCACTATGTCATCGTTTCTTATGGCTGTTTCCATTGTATATAGGTACCATATTTTCTTTATCCAATCCTCTATCAAGGGACTTTGGTTGTTTCCAAGTCTTGGCCACTGTGAATAATGCTGTGATGAACATGGGGGTGCATGTGTCTTTACATACCAGTGTTTTCAAGTTTTGGAGGTAGATACCCTGTAGAAGGATTGCTAGGTCATAAGATAATTCTATTCTTAATTTTTTGAGGAACCACCATACTTTCTTCTATAATGGCTATACCATTTTGCATTCCCACCAGCAGTGAATGAGGATTCCTTTTTCTCCACAGCCTCTCCAGCACTTGTTATTACCTGTCTTGTTGATAATAGCTACTCTAACAGGTGTGAGGTGATATCTCATTGTAGTTTTGATTTGCATTTCTTGACTAGCTAGTGAAGTTGAGCATCTTTTTATATACCTGTTGGCCAGTTGTATGCCCTCTTAGGAGAAGTGTCTGTTCAGGTCCTCTCCCCATTTTTTAATTGGATTGTTTGCTTGTTTGTTGCTGAGCTTTGTGAGTTCTTTGTATATTTTGGATATTAACCCCTTATCAGACCTCCCATTTAGTTGTCTGCCATTTGTTTCGTTATTGGCTTCTTTTGCTGTGCAGAGAAGCTTTTTAGTTTAATATAGTCCCGTTCATTTATTTTTTTCCTTTACTTCCCGTGCCTTTGGGGTCAGATTCATAAATTGTTCTCTACAGCCAAGGTCCATGAGCTTAATACCTATGTTTTCTTTTGTGTAATTTATTGTTTCAGGTCTTAAATTTAGATCTTTGATGCATTTTGAATTAATTTTTGTGTTGGCAGACCAACTGTAGTCAAGTTTCATTCTTTTGCATGTTTTTTCAATTTTCCCAGCACCATTAATTGAAGAGGCTTTCTTTTCTTCATTGTGTGTTTTTGGTTCCTTTGTTGATGATGATTTGTCCATATATATGTGGTTTTATTTCTGGGCTTTCGACTCTGTTCCATTGATTTGTGTGTTTGTTTTTCTGCCAATACCATGCTGTTTTGATTATTGTGGCTTTATAGTATAATTTGAAGTCAGGTAGAAGATCTCTGGCTTCTTTCTTTTCCTTCAGGAAGATTTTTAATCCATTGAATGCAAGAATCTGACCTGTGTTTTAAAAAGGTTATTCTGGCAGCTGTATGGGTGTTAACAGAAGGGGAAACTGGAATCATCAAGTACATTCATTCGTTTATTCAGCAAATATCTCTAAAGCCTCTACTAGTGCCAGCGTCTGTTCTAGGCTCTGGAAAGAAATAGGAATAGAGAGTGTACACCAAAGTGTAGGAGGGAGGTTACCATTTTTAAAGGGTTGTCAGGTTAACCTTACTAATAAAATTACTTTTAAGTTGAGACCTTTTAAAAAATGAAGGAGTGAGTCATGCAGCTATCTTGGAAATAGCATTCCAGACATAGATAATAAAAAGTAAAAAAAATCCCTGAAATAAAAGTGTGCTTGGGAAAGTGGAAGAAATCATAAGGATGCCACTATAACTAGAGCCAAGAGAGTGAGAAAAGGGAGAGAGGTGGAAAGACCAGGGCAGTCACTTTTGTGCTGCAAATAAAATGACTAACAGAAGAGTGACATATTCTGACTCAGGCTTTTAAAGAATCACTCCTGTGACTGCGCTGGAACTTCACTAGCAGAGACAATGGCAGAGACGGAAAGACCAGCTGGGCAACTGTTGTAGTGATCCAGGTGAGAGGTGATGCAAAGCTGGGCTTCTCTGATCGTGGAGGGCAGAGGAAAGTGCTGGGACTTTTGACTATTTTGAGTAAAGTAAGAATTCAAGAGCAGTTGTCAAAGAAATGAGGAGGCCAGACTAAAGCATAGCTTAAGGTTGTAAAGACAAGTAGGTGGATATGAGAGATGTTAAAAGGGTAGAGTCAACAAGTGATTTATTGGTGACCTATTGAGTGATAGAATGGATTCTAGAACAACTCCTACATCTCTGGCTCCAGTCACTGAAACTGGAAATACAAGAAAGGGAGGAATAGTTTTAGGGCGGGGGATGATGGGAACAGATGGGAACTTGTGGAGTCTGGATGCCCTGGACGGCTGAAATGGAAATGCACGAGAAGCAGTTATGGGCATTGTCCAGAGAGCTGTATAGAGGCCATGTCTGAGAGTCATAGGTGTTCAAATAGAATTTGAAATTATGATTGTGAATGAGATTAGGGAGAATGTATAGAGTAAAAAGATAGGAAAGCCAACAATTGAATCCTAAAAAACATCAACAGTTAAAAGGCAGACCAAATAATCCATTTTAAAAAGCTCAAACTTGTTACAAAACTGAAAGCTCCATTGGTTCACCAACATTACAAACAATGGCCGTCCTAGTAAGTCCAAGATAAAATGCTAACTATGTGTTGTGCCCAGTGTGACTGCTCTCACTGCCTGGCAGCCAAAGGCTATGATGTAATGTATTAAAAGTAATTTGTGTTAGAAGAGTTTAATCACACATCTGAGAGGGTCAAGTTTATAGGTATAGTCTTGACTTTTATCTATATAAACTTGGATTTATGAATTACAGTAAAATTTTTACTAGCCAAATTGTAAATTCTTCCAAAGATGCTTTCTAGGTCTATTAAACTAAGGAAAATATGGAAACTTCCTTTTTTTATTGACCTCATTGAGGTGATATTGGTTAATGAAATTATATAGGCTTTAGGTGTACAGTTATTTAATTCATCATCTGCACATTGTATTGTGTGTTCACCACCCAGTCAAGTCTCCTTCCATTTATCCCCTCCTACCCTCGCCTACCTCCCCCTACCCCCTTTGCCTCTGTTAATTACCATAGTGTTGTCTGTGTCTATAGGTGTTTTGTGTGTTTTTTGCTTAATTTCTTCACCTTTTCCACCTAGCCCCTGCTCCTCTGACAGCCGTCAGTCTGTTTTCTGTATCTATGAGTCTATTTCTATTTTGTTTGCTAGTTTATTTTGTTCATTATATTCCACATATTAATGAAATCATATAGTACTTATCTTTCTCTGACTGGCTTATTTCACTTAGCATAATGCTCTCCTGTCCATCCATGCTGTTACAAATGGTAAGATTTCCACAGCTTTTTTACCCACTCATCTACTGATGGGCACTTGGGCTGCTTCCAAGCATTAATTCTTGTAAATAACACTGCGGTGAACATACATGTGCATATATTCTTTCAAATTAGTGTTTTGGGTTTTGGGGGGGGGGGAAGTCCCAGAAGTAGAGTCACTAGGTCATAAGGCAGTTCCATTTTTAATATTTTAAGGTAACTACATACTGCTTTCCACTGTGGCTGCATCAATCTGTGTTCCAAACAATAGTGCACAAGAGTTTTCTTTTCTCCACATCCTGACCAGCACTTTCTAGTCTGTTGAAGATAGCCATTCTGACAAGTGTGGGATGATCTCTCGTTGTGGTTTTAATATGCATTTCTCTGATTATTAGTGATGTTGAACATCTTTTCATATGTCTATTGACCATCTCTGTATCTTTGGAGAAATATCTATTCAGGTCCTTAGCCCAGTTTTTAATTGGATTGTTTATTTTTTGTTGTTGCATTTTAAAAGTTCTTTATAAATTTTGGATATTAACCCCTTATCAGATGTATCATTGGCAAGTATGTTCTCCCATTCAGTGGGTTGTCTTTCGTTTTGTTGATGGCTTCCTTTGCTGTGCAAAACATTTTAGTTTGATGTGGTACCATTTATTTCTCCTTTTGTTTTTCTTGCCCAACGCAATATATCAGGGGGGAAATTCCTACAATAAATGTTCGAGATTTTATTGCATATGTTTTCTTTTATGATTTTTATGGTTTCAAATCTACTATTTAATTCTTTAATTAATTTTGAGCTTATTCTTGTGTATAAGTGTAAGAAGGTGGTCTAGTTTCCTTTTTTCGCACATAACTGTCATGTTTTCTCAACACCATTTATTGAATAAACTGTCTTTATGCCATTGTATGTTTTTGGCTCCTTTGTAAATTATTAATTGACCATAACAGCATGGTTTTATTTCTGGGTGCTCTATTCTGTTCCATGGATTTATACGTTTGTTTTTTATGTCAATACCATGCTGTTTGATTACTGTGGCCTTGCAGTATAGTTTGATACCAGGTAGCATGATTCCTCCAACCTTGTTCTTTCTAGAGATTTCTGTGGCTATTTAGGGTCTTTTGTGGTTCATATAAATTTTTTGGAACATTTGTTCTAGTTTGTGAAATACAACATTGGTATCTTGAAAGGATTTGCATTAAATCTATAGATTGCTTTGGGTAGTATGGATGTTTTAATGATATTCTTCCTATCCATGAACATCTTATATGCTTCTACTACAATATCTTTCTTCAATGTCTTACAATTTTTAAGAACAAGTCTTTTATATCCTTGGTTAAATTTATTTCTTAGTTTTTTATGCAGTTGTAAATGGGATTGTTTTCTTAGTTTCCTTTTCTGATAGTTCATTATTGGTGTATACAAATGCAACTAATTTCTGAATATTTCTTTTGTATCCTGCTACTTTACTAAATTCACTTAACAGTTCTAGTGATTTTTTTGGTGGAATCTTTAGAGCTTCTATATACCATATCATGTCATCTGCAAATAATGACAGTTTTACTTCTTCCTTTTCAATTTGGTTGCCTTTTTCATTCTTCTTTTAGTATGATTGCTGTGGCTAGGACTTTCAGTACTATGTTGAATAAGAGTGTTAAAAGCTGACATTCTTGTCTTGTTCCCAATCTTAAGGAAAACGCTTGTAGTTTTTGCCATTTGAGTATAATGTTGGCTTTGGGTTCATCATTTATGACCTTTGTTATGGTGAAAGATGTTCCTTGTATTCCCACTTTGCTGAGAGTTTTTATCATGAATGGGTGCTGGATTTTATAAAATGCTTTTTCTGCATTTATTGACACAATTATGTGGTTCATATTCTTCATTTTATTTAGGTGGTGTTTCACGTTTATTGGTTTGTGGATATTATACCAACCTTGCATCCCTGGAATAAATTCCACTTGATCATGGTAAATGACCTTTTGAATGTACTGCTGGATCTTGATTGCTAATATTTTGGTGAGAATTTTATCATCTATGTTCATCAGGAATATGGGCCTATAATTTTCCTTCTTTGTAGTGTCTTTATCTGGTTTTGGAATTAAAATAATGCTGGCCTCATAAAATGAGTTTGGGAGTCTTCCCTCCTCTTCAATTTTTTTTTTCTGTGTGTGTTTGTGTTGACAGAGACAGAGAGAATCAGAGAGAGGGACAGACAGACAGGAAGGGAGTGAGATGAGAACCATCCATTCCTCGTTGCGGCTCCTAAGTTGTTCACTGATTGCTTTCTCTTATGTGCCTTGACTGTAGAGCTATAGCAGAACGAGTGACCCCTTGCTCGAGACAGCAACCTTGGGCTCAAGCTGGTGAATTTTTGCTCAAACCAGATGAGCACACGCTCAAGCTGGCGACCTTGGGGTCTCAAACCTGGGTCCTCCGTGTCCCAGTTTGACGCTCTATCTACAGCGCCACTGCCTAGTCAGGCTTTTTGGAATAGTTTGGGAAGAATGTATATTCAGCTGCTTGGGAAGAATTGGTGTTAGTTCTTCTTAGAATGTTTGGTAAAATTCACCTGTGAAGTCATCTGGTCCAGAACTTTTGTTTGTTGGAAATTTTCTTTTATAATTGCTTCAATTTCACTAGTTGTAATCTGTCTATTCAGATTCTCTGATTCTTCCAGAAATTTTTCTATTACATATAAATTTTCCAATTTGTTGGCATATAGTTGTTGGTAATATTTTCTTACAGTCTGTATTTATTTGGTGTCACTTAATACTTCTCTTTTGTTTTGATTTTATTTATTTGGGTCCTCTATTTTTTTCTTGATGAGTCTGGTGAAAATTTATCAATCTTGTTTATCTTTTCATAGAATCAGCTCTTAGTTTCATTGATCTTTTGTGGGGTTTTTTAGATTCTATTTTGTTTATTTCTGCTCTGAACTTTATTATTCATTCCTCCTATTCACTTTGGTCTTTGTTCTTTTTCTAGTTCCTGTAAATGAAGTTAGATTGTTTATTTGAGATATTTCTTTTTTATTGTGGTAAGCTTGTAATACTATGAATTTCTCTCTTAGGACTGCTTTCACCATGTCCCATAGATTTTGGGTTGTTGTGTTCTCATTTTCATTTCTTTCAGGGTATCCTTTGATATCTTCTTTGATCTCATTGTTAACTCATTCATTGTTTAGTAGTATGTTATTTAGCCTCCATGATGTTGAGTTTTACTTGTGATTGATTTCTAGTTTTATACCATTATGGTCAAAGGAGATGCTTGATATGATTTTAATCTTAAATTTATTGAAACTTGTTTTGTGTCCTAACATGTGGTCTATCCTGGAAAGTATTTCTTGTGTATATGAAAAAAACATATAGGCCCTGGCCAGGTAGCTCAGCAGATAAAGTGTTGTCCCAGCACACCAAGGTCACTAATTCTAACCCCAGTCAGGGCACATACAAGAAGCAATCAAAGAATGCACAACTAGGTGGAACAACTAAGTGGAAGAATGAGTTGATGCTTCACTCTCTTTTTCTTCCTTCCCCTCTCTCTCTCTTCATCTCTCTCTCTAATCAATGGGGGAAAATGTTTAAATGTATATTCAGCTGCTTTGGTGTAAAATACTTGGAACATATCAATTAAATTCATCTGATGTCATGTGTCATATAAGGCCACCATTTTCTTGGTGATTTTCAGTCTGGAAGATCTAGTTATTGATGTCAATAGGGTGTTCAGATCCCCTCATATAACTGTATTACTGTCATTTTCTCTCCTTATGTCCATCAAGGTCTGCTTTAAATATTTAGGTGCTCCATAAATGTTTACAAGGTTTATATCCAGTGGTAGGGTTCAAATAATTTAATGACAGGTTTCTGCCCTATTGCCCATGTTAAGTATATAAAAGAACAATATACCAAAAGGTAGCTAATTATTTCATGCATTTAATACTTAAGAACAATAAAAGAGGTACACAAAAATAGATTGTTATAAGAAAGAGTTTTAAATTACTAATGAAAAAATATTAAATAATAATTGACAAAAAAACAATAAAAGTATTATTTAAGATATTTTCATATTGCTTCTTGATTGGCATCCTCACTTGCAACGTTTATCAACTATGGATGAAATGAACATTACTATGGGTGCTTAGAATATACTGTTGTGCAGATAAACATTAAAAAAGAAAGAAAGAAAGAAAGAAAGGGCCCTGGCCGGTTGGCTTAGCGGTAGAGCATCGGCCTGGCGTGCGGGGGACCCGGTTCGATTCCCGGCCAGGGCACATAGGAGAAGCACCCATTTGCTTCTCCACCCACCCCCCTTCCTCTCTGTCTCTCTCTTCCCCTCCCGCAGCCAAGGCTCCATTGGAGCAAAGATGGCCCGGGCGCTGGGGATGGCTCCTTGGCCTCTGCCCCAGGCGCTAGAATGGCTCTGGTCGCGGCAGAGCAATGCCCCGGAGGGGCAGAGCATTGCCCCCTGGTGGGCAGAGCATCGCCCCTGGTGGGCGTGCCGGGTGGATCCCGGTCAGGCGCATGCGGGAGTCTGTCTGACTGTCTCTCCCCGTTTCCAGCTTCAGAAAAATACAAAAAAAAAAAAAAAGAAAGGCACGTAAATTTGTGATTTCCACATTTGGTGGCTATCCAGCCACCCACCTTAGAGAGAACCCTGATTACAAGTGCCATTTTAACAACCGGTTCTCCAAACTCAACAAAAAAATTAAGTATCAGTTCTGCTGAACCGGTTCGAACTGGCTGAATCCCACTACTGTTTATATCCTTTTGTTGGATTGCTCCCTTTATCATTATGTAGTGTCCTTCTTTGTCTCTTACCATAGCCTTTGTTTTAGAGTATATTTGGTCTGATATAACTATGGCTACCCCAGCTTTATTTTCCTTTCTATTTGCATGAAATATCTTTTCATATTCCTTTACTTTTAGTCCTGTGTATCTTTTTTTTCTGAGGTGGGTCTCTTGTAGACGGCATACGTATGGGTCTTGTTTTCTTATCTGTTCAGCTGCCCTGTGTCATTTGAGCATTTAAGCAATTTACGTTTAAAGTGATTAGTGATTGGTACATATTTATTGCCATTTTATTTTTTAGCTATATTACTCTAGCTTTCTTTTTCTCTTCTTCCTCCTCCTCATTCTCCCCTTCCCCTTTCCTCTTCCCCTCCCCCCTCCTCCTTCTCCTCCTCCTTCCTCTTATTCTCTCTTTTTCTTCTTCTTTTCTTTTTACAGATGGCCCTTTAACATTTCTTGTATACTAGTTTGGTCTTAATAAAATTCTTTAGCTTTTTTCTGTCTGGGAAGCTCTTTATTCTCCTTTAATTTTAAGTGATAGTTTTAGTGAATAAAGTAACCTTGGTTGTAGGTCCTTGCTTTTCATCACTTTGAATATTTCATGCCACTCTCTTCTGGCCTGAAATGTTTCTGTTGAGAAATCAGCTAACAGTTTTATGGGCACTCCCTTGTTGGTAACTGTCTTTCTCTTGCAGCTTTTAAAATTCTCTCTTTGTATTTAAACTTTGACTTTTATTTATGATGTGTCTTTGTGTGGGCCACTTTGTCTTCATCTCGTTTGGGACTCTCTGCACTTCCTGGACTTGTGTGTTTTTTTCCTTCACTATGTCAGGAAGTTTTTGGTCATTATATTTTCAAACAGATTTTTGATTCCTTGCTCTTTATCTTCTTCTGGTACCCTTATGGTATAAATGTTGTTACGCTTCATGTTGTCCCAAAGGTCTCTTAAACTATCTTCCTTTTATCCTCCTTTTAATTTTTGTTTCTGCTCTGATTGGGTATTTTCACCTTGTCTCTGATTTGATCTGACCTACTACTTATTCCTTTCAGTGTATTCTTCATTTCAGATATTGTCTTCTTCATTTCTGACTGGTTCTTTTTTATGGTGTCTATGTTTTTTCGTGTTATTGAAGTTCTCACAAATTCCTTTTAGTTCTCACTAAATTATTTGAGCATCCTTATAACCATTATTTTGAACTCTATATATTATAAATTGCTTGCCTTTATTTCATTTAGTTCCTTTTTTTTTTTTTTTTAGGTTTTTCCTGTTCTTTCATTTGGGGCCTGTTTCTTTGTCCCCCATCTTGGCTTCCTCTTTGTGTTTATTTCAGTGTTTAGGTAGATGTGTTATGACTCCCAATCTTAGTAGAGTGGCTTAATGGAGTAGGTGTCCTGTAGAGTCCAGTGGTCCTGTCTCCTTTATCACCTGTGCTGGGTGCATCAGGAATGTCCCTTGAGAGGGTTATGTGGGCTGTATTGTTGTAATTGAGTGTTTTTTAAATATTTTTTCTTATTTTAATTTTTTATTTATTCATTTATTAATTTTAGAGGAGAGAGAGAGAGAGAAGGGGGAAAGAGCAGGAAGCGTCAACTCCCCATGTGCCTTGACTGGGCAAGCCCAGGGTTTTGAACCGGCAACCACAGTGTTCCAGGTCGATGCTTGACTCACTGCGCCACCACAGGTCAGGCTGTAATTGAGTCTTGATTGCTATTAGCCCGTTCATGTATGGTATCAGTCCCCAGGCTGGTTGACTGTGAGGCTCCACCCCCCGCAGCCTGTGAGCTGCTGTGCAGATGCTGACCACAGGAAGTGGAACCTGCCTCAGCAGGGTCTGGTGCCTGCCAGAATCTTCCTTTGGATATGCCTCTTTTGAAGCTTAGTGGATCCTGCTTTGATGTGGTCTGAAGCTGGCCACTGGCTATGTTGTTCCTGGGCCTTTTTGGAGGGACACTAGTGCAGGTCAATGTCAGACACTGCCTGCGACCGACCCTCGTCAGCCTGTTTGTAGCTACAAGTGATGCACAGTTTATGGCCAGTTCTACCAGACCTGGGTGTGCAGGAAGGACCAAGCTCTGTGCCAATGCCAGTTTTTACCAGTACCAGGCCTGAGGGCTGGTCGGCAAAAGTCTCAAAGCATCCCCAGACGTGCCCCTGCCTGCCTCTGCCTAGCTTCCTGATAGGCTCAGTCGCTGAAGACGCCTCAGGTGTACTCACGTTGCATGAGGTAGTTTCTCAGTAAGTCCCCTGGTAGAGGCAAGAGCTGTTCATAAGATTGATACAGGTTCAAACACAGTGCCAGTGCTAGGTCTGAGGCCACTTCACCAAAGTCCCAGGGTATACCAAGTCTAGCTGCCATCTGCTGTGTGCTCACAACCTTTGTGGCAGGATGTGGCCTCATGGAGTCACCAGGTTGAGGCTAGCAGAGTCTGTCAGGCCCAACAGATCAAGAGTTAGCTGTGTGGAAGGAGGGGTCTGCACTGCTCTGGCACCTGAGGGAAAAATGGCTCCTACCTAGCACCACATAACTCAGTCTGTCCCAAATTTTTCCAGGAGGAACCCAAGCTCAGCATGATAGAGCCTCCTGCAGTCAGGAGGATGGGGCTAGTGGATCACCCATGAGGGAAAGGTGCTGGTCAGGCTTTAGAAAAGGTTGGGGCTGTGGCCCCTGCCTCAGAGCCACATAACTCAGTCTGTGTTAGATTTTGCCCAGCCTGACCTGTGGATGCGCAGTGGATTAGCGTCAACCTGAAATGCTGAGGTCACTGGTTTGAAACCCTGGGCTTGATGGGAGTTGATGCCTCCTCCTCCTCCTCCTCCTCCTCCTCCTCCTCCTCCTCCCTTTCTTTCTCTTTTTCTTTACTTCTCTCTCTCCTCTCTAAAATGAATAAAGTCTTTTAAAAAACAAAAGAAAGAAAAGATTTTTTCCAGTCTTCAGCATGATGGAACCACCAGGAGTCAAGTAGGTGGGGCCACTGGGAATCCAGAGGGTGGGACAAGCAGATCTCTCAGAGCAATGGCCTGTATCCCAAAGCCATACAGCTCAGTCACAGACACTACCTGAGTCAGCCCAGACGTCTACACCCCAGCCAAGGCCACTGACTCCTCAGCAAAGCATGAACTCCACAGGGTGGAATGAGCAGGAGTCCAGAGGCTGTGGCTGTTGTTTCCCTCCAGGTTGATGCAGTGTGTAGAGGAGTGCTCCACCCAAGAAAGATGGCATCTGCGATATGGGAGAGTGACTCAGCACAGGGGTCCTGGTGGCTGTCCCTTCAGCTCTCTACCCAGAGCCATAGACTACCCCCTGTCCTCACACTTGCCCTCTGTTGGAGCCCAGGGTGATTGGCTGCAAATGAAATTTTGTGTGTTGGCCCTTTAAGAAGATGCCTGCATCTAGCAGAAACCTCTTCCTGGAGGTTAGGAACCCTGATGATTTTCACAGCCAGATGCTGTGTGGGTGCCTCTTCTTGTCTCTGGTGCTCTGGGCTGGTTAGCCCAGCTTGGGGTTGAGACCCCACACTTCTCAGGGCAAACCCCTTGCAGCTGAGACATCCTCCCAGAACCTCAGCTCTGCCTGTGGGAGCAGAGCAGCCCTTTCATATCCCCACCCTTCTTATTAGCCTCCATGTCCTTCTCCTATGAAGTCTTGGTTATAGGACTTCTCTTCAGCTAGTCTTCAGTTGGTTATTTACTGCGATGTTTCTGTAATTTAGTTGTAATTCCAGTTTGGTCCTGGGCAGAGGTGAGTGTATGTTTCACTTACTCCACTGCCATCATAAAGAGGTTATTGGAATCTTCTTTTGAAAGGCTGGAGCAAGCTACTGCATAGTCTCAAGGATAAACTGATTGACCTCTTAAACTCTGGCCCAATAGAAAGTAGGAGAAAAGTTCTAGAAGTGTGATAACTTGAAGTATATGACAAAAATATTATCCTTCTTTATAAAGCTTAAAAGATAAAAAAAAAATAGAGAAATACAAATAGTTGTGCTAGGGCATTGAGATTTAGGTTGCATTTTTTTTAATGTTGTTTATTCTATGATGACATTTCTCGACGTATGTTCACAAAGCAGTAACAATTTTATTTCTGGATTACTTTACTTATTTGATGCTGTGACAAAAACTAAGCTCTTTCATCTAAGTTGACAATGATTCCTTACTGGGCTTTGGCAAGAAAATTGAGTAAAGATGTTTGTTCCACTAAAGCAGAGAGGACAGTCCTCTCTCCAAGTAACCTTCGTTCTGAAGAGGACAGCTTCTCAGCTCGACTTCCCTCTGTTTGCACCATCTGGGAAGGGAGAGGAACACATTTCTTGGCTTTTGTCCAAGGCTCCATGTCACAGCTCCTGTGCTTCTCTCTTTCCTCCGGTAAGCCCAAGAAATTCACAAAATGGGCAACTGATCCAGCTCTCTACTAAAAGCACCTGTTGCTTGCCCAAACAAAGAATTCCAGGACCTGTGGAAGGGCCTTGGTTAAAGTGAGCTGTAGGACTTATCATTGTCAATTTAACGGCAGACTCGGTAGTAAGACTGGCTACTATAGCACCTAATTTCTTAAGTGCTGACTTGGAGCTAAAACTTTGTCTACTTCTGCCTTTCCTTTCAATAGCTAAACATAGGATGCGCCACCCAGTTCAGTAGTGCTGCCCCGGTTCTTCTTCAGTACTCTCATGATGCCGGCATGTCCTGGTTTCTGGTGAAGGAAGCCTGTTACCCAGCGTCGGCAGGCAAAGGATGTGAAGGAAACTCGCGAGAGCTGAGTGAGCCCACCATGTATCACACCGGAGACTTTGAAGAATGGACAAGAATCACCATTGTTATTCCAAGGACCCTTGCATCTAGGTAAAGTAACCTTTCTATTATGTGCCATAGCTGCTGTTTCTAGAGAGCATACATTTATCTCAGTATCTTTATTTCATGCATCTTAATAACTTAAATAAAAACCTCATACAATCTAGCTTTATCTATTCGAGTAATAATGACTCTTGAGGAAAAGAGCACTGAAACAAAATTCCCAAAGTAAGGATGGGTGTGTGTTTATGTATGTACACGCACACATTTACCCTTGTGAAACAAATTCACTCACTCATTTATTCATTTGTTCAACAAATATTTATTGAGTACTGTTCTGGGCTCTCGAGTACAGCCATGAGCAAAAGATGTTAAAGACTAAAAGAGTATAAGGCACTATTATATCATATTTTACTTTTTATAGATTTTTGATAAATTAATGTCTCCCTATATAGACAATTTGAAATATCTTGCAACATAAAATATCCCTTTAAATGACTATTACCATAAATAGTAAGACAATAGAGGAAAAGATTAAAATTCAGTTGACAGAGGAATGAGATAAATGAATCAGGAACTTCAAGTGAATTAGTTTCATCAATAGGGCAATAAATTTAACTCTTAGTTCCTGGAAACGGGGAAAATATAGGATCATTTAGATCTCATTGTTGGGTAGAAAGAAAGAAAACATACGCTTTCAGAGTTTTTTTTTAAATAATGCTTTTTTTCATGCTCAGTATTCTACAATAAATATATAGCATGTATTTATACCAGGTAGAGCAGGTAACACAAGATCAGTATTTATAACTATCATTTTATGAAAGATAAAGGAACATTCTTCAAGTGGACACTTTCTAATTGAATTCTGGAACATAATATTAAATCATGATTCAATCAAGCCATTTCTGTGCAGAGCTGAAATAATGCAATAAGTGTATTTGCACTGTTTCCTGCACAGGTAACTTAATATACGGTTGGCATATGTATTAAAGCCACTCAGCATATATTCAGTTTACTTCTTCTTAGAATATTATAGGATTATGCTACTCCCACACCCTTCAAAGTTTGACATGGACTAATGAAATATGAGTGAAAATGAAGCATGTGACTTTAAGAACCTATGTACATTTTGTCATGTTCTATACTTCTTAGAAGCATGTTTTAAGATGAAGTTTACATTAATCTGTGTCTCTGAGTATCTACAAGAAACAGACTTCCTTGCCAGCCTACAGCGGACATATAGCATAATCAAGAAATAAGCTTTTGTTGGGGTAAACCACTGAGATTGGGAGTTGTTTGTTACCACAGCATAATTTACCTTTTCCTGACTGATATAATGATAAAAGCTCAGCAATCTATAGGAGTGGCTTATGCATAAAGTTCTTTTTTTTTTTTTGTATTTTTCTGAAGCTGGAAACGGGGAGAGACAGTCAGACAGACTCCCGCATGCGCCTGACTGGGATCCACCCAGCACGCCCACCAGGGGGCGATGCTCTGCCCCTCCGGGGCATCGCTCTGTCACCACCAGAGCCTGGGGCAGAGGCCAAGGAGCCATCCCCAGCGCCCGGGCCATCTTTGCTCCAATGGAGGCTCGCTGAGGGAGGGGGAGAGAGAGACAGAGAGGAAGGAGAGGGGGAGGGGTAGAGAAGCAGATAGGCGCTTCTCCTGTGTGCCCTGGCCGGGAATCGAACCCAGGACTTCTGCACGCCAGGCCGACGCTCTACCACTGAGCCAACCTGCCAGGGCCATAAAGTTCTTAAAGACCTTTCTATTTGTGAACCTTTCACCTAATGATCATTAAATTTGCTGTGTGTCATCTAGCTAGATAAGCTAGTTGTGTGCTCTGCTTCCTTTGTTACTTAGATGTGCATACCTCAAAAAATTATACTACAGACCTCAGTGGACAAACATCCCATCACAACATCAGGCAGGAAGTCACTGATCTCATGACCTACATCATGAGATGTAGGGTATGGACATGGCCCCTAGATATGGCTCCTCTTGATCTATAAGCCTGTAACCTAAAAAGACAAGATATCTACCCCACCCACGTCCACCATTGGTGAAACAATAACAAGATAACCACAATAGACACTCCTACTGAAAAAGGAAAAAAAAGTAAAGACTGGGAAGCGCATAGCAGCCCCTGGCTGTGGTAATTCTGAAAGCCAGCAAGGTAGTGGCTTTATTAGTGATTCCCTCTTCCACAAACAATGTCCAGGGCAAGAAAGTTGCCTTGGTTAAGACAGTCTGCTCCCTAATCTATACTTCCCAGCCATTGGTTCTACTCTCTGGGCTTCTCTCTCTGAGATATTTTTCCTTTTCTGTAAAAACGTATCTGTGTTTGCGGCTAGATAGCCATCTCATCCTGCTTTCTGGTGTCTCAGGCTGGGCATGCAACAGCTGTACTCCTCACCTCTGCCGCTGCCTTTCTCTCCACATGCTTTTCTGAAACTGGCCCAACCACAGCTCTTCCAAACAGATAGGTGCAGCACACCTGGGAGTTGGGGAGCATCAGGGAGCGCCTCATTGCTGCAATAACTAGACTATCACGGTGCTGGAAAGCATCCCTGTGAAAATAGTCAACAGAATCAGGAGCCAAAAACACAAATGTGGCTTGAGTCCCCAAAGCCAGGTGATATACAGTGGAATCCTAAGTTGTAGTTTGTTTGCTATTGGGTGAAATAACACAATGATAAAGCCACATGTGAGAAATAAGACAAACTTGTCCTTAATATCACAAAGTAAGCCAATGTTTTCAAGCTACCAATGTATCAATATTTTCTTGGACCTCAGCTTTTGGAAGAAGAAATATTCTTGCTAGAATCCAGCTTCCTGGTTAATTTGAATACCATCCAGCTTATTGGTGATGGCATCCTGACAAAGAGCTCTCTACTGAAGACTAGTAAATATGTGTCTGCTGTAACCCAAGCAAATGAACTGTCGTTGTTCCTTCTGCAGTATGTTAAACTCAGCTCCAAAGACAATGTTGAAAAGCTGAGAATTCTAAGTGTGAAAATTGTCAAAATTTAGAGCTATTTTGCCACAAAATAACAGGCTTATTATAGTTACTAGAACATTCCTCTTTCACAAATAATTCTAAGCTGATTTTTCTCAAAGGAGCAGTTCATGCTCATATTAATTCTCCTGGCTCTTGCCTACAGAGTAGAGATGGTGCCGGTGGTAAATACATGCTCGTCCCTCCCCCTAGCTCTCAGCAGCCATGTTACCTGCTCTAGGTTTTTATGCAAAAAGCAAAACGTTGATATCTCTGCGGAGGGCTAGAAACACAGTTGCTTAGTAATCGACAGAATGTCTCCTCTACCATCACCCATCACCTGTGCACCTCTGCACAGGACAAACAGGTGCACAGGAAACTTCCGCATTTGAGAGGCAAATGCAACAACACCTCTGAAGTGTCGTAGCAGAACAAGGTGGTATAAAAGTGAGTTCTCCTGGCAACTTAGGCATCTTCTGAACAATGGTAATTGGTGAAGGGAACAAAAATAGCATTCCATCTTTTATTTATTCCTTTTCTGAGACATTCAGGACAATGGGGAAGTTTTGTTCAATAATTTGAACAGTCTAACCACGCTATAGTTTATTTCTACTAAAACTACATAAGATTAAATTCTGTCTTTTCCTTAATCATCACTTCCTTCCACTCCTTTCCAGAGCTGCTTGTCAGGTCAAAGCCTTCTGGAACACGCTCTTGCGGCTGTGTCCTGCTCCATGCTTGTGGTTGTCCGAGTTGCACTTACATTTCTTTGTGCAGGGATTTGATGAAACGAGTCTCCTCACTTGACTACAGGCTACACGCAGGCAGTAACCATGTAGGACTCCTGCTTCCCACTTTTCCCAGCCCTGCCACTGTGCCTGGCACGTGATTGGCACTTGATTGGCACTGGTGACTGCTTGTTGAAGGAAGGGATGTTGCATAAGGAATAAGGACCAGCAATAGATAATTAGCTTCATTGAAGAAGTTCAGCAAGAAGTCATTGTTCCGAAGTCTACTGTGTCTCTGAAAAGACACGAAGGGCACATGCACACCTGTGCCCACACCATAATATTAATAATTTCAAAGCTATAGCTTCTCCATTTTAGAAGAGACAAACTATGTGGAATCTAGACATTCTTATTAGCTTCACTTTGACTGTTTCCTCCCTTCTTCTTATGTGTTCTAGTAAATTCCTGTTAGTCCTTCCCTTTATTGCAGCACCCCAGAATTTGCTGAGTTACTTGTGCTCGATTCCAGATTGCCTCCCGGGAGGAGAGCAGAGTAGCAGCAGGCCTCAGGAACCAGGCACAGCTTGGGGAAATTGTTTGCGTGTGTCGCCATCAGTGGAACTCAGTTGCTTTGCTTTGTGTCTTCAAACCGAACACCAACTAGCGAAGATGGAAAGGCGGAGCCTGGCCCTCTCCCTCTGGAGCATGAGCCTGGCCCTGTCCCTCTGGAGCACGGGTTTCCAGCCAGGGCCTCAGCTGCGACCCCCTGGCCTAGGCTCACCCTGTTAACAAAACGGCTAATCACTTTGTGTCATTTAGACATGGATTCATTACTCCTGACTCCTGAGGTCCTCTGCCTTCTCTAGAGTCTGGAAGCATGTGTGTTCTTGATTCTGCACCAGCCTTGAGACCCACAGATGGGACCCTATTTTTATTATTATAATGAAAATATTAGGACCCCAAGAATCAGAGATAGGTTAAAGGCCTTTACCCACTATCAGATTACCAAATTTTCTAGAATTCTACTTTCAGGTAGGATGTTCAGGCTTCTGAGTGCCTCTGGGCCTCACTCCAGGCTGCTGCCCCTGCTGTGAGGTAGAAGTTGTGGATCCATGTTTCTCTGGGTTCTATTATAGGGAGAAAAAAAAGACAAGTATGACTTCTAACCAAACAGGACTTATCTCAGGAAATTGGCGTATTTTCCTCTTTTATAATAGATATGCAACCTAGATTTTGGAAGGGACACAGAGGCCTCATCATTTTCCTTAAGAGCAGTTGGCAGAAGCTACTGCTCATCAATTCACTTTACTTCTTTCAAGAGGAAAGATACCTTCCCAGACTAAATAACGTTACAACCCAGCGGGAGGAATTTTCCAAGGTCCATGACTCTGCAACGCATTTCCTTGTTTCTTTTCCTTCATTATTTTCTGTTTTGTTTTTGCTTTGTCTTTCTAATATTTAATTCAGTTGTTTTTTTTGTCTTAAAATATGACAAATATATTTTATATTAGCTCCAAAGAAAATAGAAGATGTGTTCACCTTCTTAACACACTGAAGAGTGTGTGTTAAGATCTTGTTTTAAGGCCCTGGCCGGTTGGCTCAGCGGTAGAGCGTCAGCCTAGCGTGCGGAGGACCCAGGTTCGATTCCCGGCCAGGGCACACAGGAGAAGCGCCCATTTGCTTCTCCACCCCTCCGCCGCGCCTTCCTCTCTGTCTCTCTCTTCCCCTCCCGCAGCCAAGGCTCCATTGGAGCAAAGATGGCCCGGGCGCTGGGGATGGCTCTGTGGCCTCTGCCCCAGGTGCTAGAGTGGCTCTGGTCGCAACATGGCGACGCCCAGGATGGGCAGAGCATCGCCCCCTGGTGGGCAGAGCGTCGCCCCATGGTGGGCGTGCCGGGTGGATCCCGGTCGGGCGCATGCGGGAGTCTGTCTGACTGTCTCTCCCTGTTTCCAGCTTCGGAAAAATGCAAAAAAAAAAAAAAAGATCTTGTTTTAATAGATAGTTAATCTCTGAACACTTTTACTCCTAGTAAACAACACTGTTGGTTCCATTTTGCAAACTTGCCAAAAAGTAGGTAACTTAAAATAATAAAGGGGAAAAAAGCTATAGTTATAGTGCAGTGTTGCCAGATAACTGAAGCCATTTGAAGAGGCAGAAAGAACCCTGTCCTGATACTGACACACTGTGTCACACTAAAAGGGGGAGAAGGAAACATCTTTGTCTGCACTGATCTTTGACAATCTTCACTCATCTTTAAGATTCTTTACCCTGGTTGACTGATTCACGCCTAGGTCTATAAATATTGGCAGCAAAATTAATTGAAATCTAGGGTATCTTTGATATCGGTAGAACTGAGGAAGAAAATATTTTTTCCTGGTTTGAAGTTGTAGCTGCATGCAGGTTTCCACACACACCCCATGTTTAAAAGAAAAGAGATGTACTGAAAGGACTGAAAGGCTGAGAAAGCAGCTGGGACAGGTTTCAGCTTGGCGCCCAACACCGTTGCTGTGGGGAGAGAGGACTGGCAGCAGCCCAGCCCACTGTGTCCCAGGGTTTTGAGGCCCCGGGACCAGGTCCCTCTTTAGTTCACTGGCAGTTGCCAGTGTTCACTTGTAGCCCAGCCGATTGCTAAGAGTTCATAGAATGAGTGTCTTGGAGATATAAAGATGGAAAGCGAGAGAGAGGCAGCAGGTGGGAATCGAGCAGTTGTTACAAACTTAATTCTTCTCTGCCAAATCATGCTGGTGGCAGACAGCCACAACCCCCTTCTGGGTCCTAGCAAAGAACATTCTTTTTGATGGTTTCAAAAACTCCCAAATGGCCTCTTAAAATATACAAGTTAAAACCTATAGGATGTTTCTGGACATCAAAAAGTCTTCTGTACCTGATACCCTTCTGATATTGAAACATTTGCATTGCAGAAGAAATAAAATAGATTTGGGAAAGATCCGAGAAAGACACCTTATGAAGATTAAAGGTCCAATCAAGCAGTCATGACTTCCAAATAAATATTTAATCTCTCTTGAATTCTTTTAACTGTTGTATAGTTCAGTACTTAGCTGTGAGATGTTGGTACAAGAAATATGTGTTGTTTTTCCCAACAGTAAGATCAGATTCCGATGGATCCAGGAGAGCAGCTCACAGAAGAATGTGCCTCCCTTTGGCCTGGATGGAGTGTACATTTCTGAGCCGTGTCCCAGTTACTGCAGTGGCCACGGGGACTGTGTGTCAGGGGTGTGTTTCTGTGACCTGGGCTATACCGGTAAGGCCTCCGACAGGTGTCTGGTTATTTGTGAATTATGTATCTCTGGTTACTATATTCCATGTTACTTCTTCCAGGAAACAGATTCTGAGTTTATTCCTCTTTAAGCCCTACTTGTAGGAATTTACAACCCAAGCACATGAGGTGCAAAAGTATTTTGTAGTTTTGAGGAAGAAAAGACATAACACAAATTTTTTTATTAGTTAAGTGTAATGATAATTAACATTGTTTGAGTTCCTATTTCCTGCGAGGCACTGTAGTAAGTGCCTTTTATTTCTCATTTAATTGTAACTATAACCCAGTGCCATAATACTGTTATTGTCCCTGTTTACATTTGAGAAAACTGAGGCACAGAGAGATCTAGTCACTCTCACAAGGTCACACAGCCAGGAGTTGCTGGAGCTAGGCGTCAAACCTTGTACTCATTTTCTAAAACCCAACCTCAAGTTCTTACGCATTTGGCTCCAAGGCTCCCTGTGTTCTTTACATTGCTTTTTAAAAGAGGTGTAATTTTATACATTTAAAGTAAAAATCGACTTAAAAAGTTATAAATCCCAGACTACCAAGGATAACTTTACAAGAAAAAGTATTGTCTGACCACAGCAACCCTTGAGTGTTGTTATAAGCAAAAATAAAAAGGGAGCTGAGATTAAAGAGTAAACTTAAAGAGAAAATATTATCAGCTTCAAAATCTGTTGTAGAATTTTCCCGGAGGCAACTTCTCCTGGGTCCTCCCAGCTCCCGCTGCCCTGCCCTGCTGAAGCGTGGCCACGGACAAGCGTGGGTTGTGGCAGGCCTTCTGTGTAGAGCGCTGCCACTTGTGACCTCAGGGTAGTTCCTCAGAGTCTGGGATTAACTCCCATTATTGATCCTGTAATAGAAGGACAACAAACAAACTTTACTGTGGGCAAAATGTATTTTTTTACTATGGACAAAATCTACTTTATTGTGGAAAAAATCTTTCGTAGTTTGTACAGATTCTCTGATTAGGAAGAGCCATGGAAATGTGTGGTCCCCAATGCCTTTCTATTAAAAAATAAACAATTATTGAGGCAGAATAGTGTTTTTGATGATGGTGGTGATTGCTGTATTTCAGTAAGACAATTGTGAGATACAAACTTTTTTTTATCTTATTTTTATTAATTTTAATGCAGTGACATGGATAAATCAGGGTACATATGTTCCAAGAAAACATCTCCAGATTATTTTGACCTTTGATTATGCTGCATACCCCTCACCGAAAGTCAAATTGTCTCTGTCACCTTCTATCTGATTTTCTTTGTGCCCCTACCCTCCCCCTACCCCCTCCCTCTCCTTCCTTGCCCCCTCTCCACCCCTCCACCCCACTCCCTGTTACCATCACATTCTTGTCCATGTCTCTAAGTCTCATTTTTATGTCCCATCTATGCATGGGTTCATATAGTTCTTAGTTTTTTCTGATTTACTTATTTCACTCCATATAATGTTATCAAGGTCCATCCATGTTATTGTAAATGATCCGATGTCATCATTTCTTATGGCTGAGTAGTATTCCATAGTATATATATACCAAAGCTTTTTAATCCACTCGTCCTCTGACGGACACTTGGGCTGTTTCCAGATCTTCGCTATTGTGAACAATGCTGCTATAAACATGGGGTGCATTTCTCCTTCTGGAACCATTCTATGGTGTTCTTGGGGTGTATTCCTAAAAGTGGATGGATGGGTCAAAAGACAGTTCGATTTTTAATTTCTTGAGGAATCACCATACTGTTTTCCACAGTGGCTGCACCAGTCTGCATTCCCACCAGCAGTGCAGGAGGGTTCCCTTTTCTCCACATACTCGCCAGCACTTATTCTGTGTTGTTTTGTTGATGAGCGCCATTCTGACTGGTGTGAAGTGATATCTCATTGTGGTTTTAATTTGCATTTCTCTAATGATTAGTGATGTTGAGCATTTTTTCATATGCCTATTGGCCATCTGTATATCCTCTTTGGAGAAGTGTCTATTCATTTCTTTTGCCCATTTTTTGATTGGATTGTTTGTCTTTCTGGTGTTAAGATTTACAAGTTCTTTATAAATTTTGGTTTCTTTTCCCTAACACCTGTGCAAATGCTTCCTTTACCCATGCGTAAGGATTTCAACAAAGCTTTCTCCTATGGCTTTTTTTTCTCAGCAGCCGAGCAAGGGACCTGTGTGTCTAATGTGCCTAACCCCAGTGAGATGTTCGATAGGTTTGAGGGGAAGCTCAGCCCCCTGTGGTGCAAGATAACCGGAGGCCAGGTTGGAACCGGCTGTGGGACGCTTAACGATGGTAAATCTCTCTACTTCAATAGCCCCGGGAAAAGGGAAGCGAGGACTGTCCCTCTGGACACCAGGAATATCAGGTAAGAAGTCAATAAGTACACTTCTCCATGAACATTGTATTTATCACACTATGTGGTCTAACCTAAAATACTCCATTCTGTTATTGAAGGTTTATATAATAATCTTTCTCTATATAGAGTCTTATATGTAAAAAGGAAGCATAACTTTAAGTCTGTAATAAAATACGTAATTTCTACAAAATTTACAGCACAATTCATTAATCAGTATACAGTCAGGACCTAGGCTTATATGTCAGCTTGGCTTTCTAAAGTTCTATAGTGTGGTATTTAATATATGCCACATAAAACAAAAACTTTTCTTCAACTTTAAATTTTGTGTCTGAAAATGTGCATCCCATTTATCTAAGTGTATTTGTATTCACTTGAGGAAAACTGCTCCAGAAATATAAAATACCTATACTGACACCTACTGGTAAGATAAATATAACTGCTTGGTTTTAAGGTCAAATGAAATGGGAGCACACCTAAAATTAAACTGTGCTTTTCTTTTTTAAAGTCAATTAAATTGAGAACTGGGAGAGAGGAAAGTGAAGAAGCGTGTGGAACGTTTAGACCAGGGGTCCCCAAACTTTTTACACAGGGGGCCAGTTCACTGTCTCTCAGACCGTTGGAGGGCCGGACTATAAAAAAAACTATGAACAAATCCCTATGCACACTGCACGTATCTATTTTAAAGTAAAAAAACAAAACAGGAACAAATACAATACTTAAAATAAAGAACAAGTAAATTTAAATCAACAAACTGACCAGTATTTCAATGGGAACTATGCTCCTCTCACTGACCACCAGTGAAAGAGGTGTCCCTTCCGGAAGTGCGGCGGGGGCCGGATAAATGGCCTCAGGGGGCCGCATGCGGCCTGCAGGCCGTAGTTTGGGGACCCCTGGTTTAGACATTCTCACTACAGTCTGGGGCTCTGTGTCATGTTCTGCTCGGTCTCTTCCCCCCTGAGTCCTTCTCACAGAAGCACGCCTGTCTTGTAGGCACTCTGTAGACTGAGGCATCATTTCATTTCATTCACACTGTCAGTTGTGAAAACTGAAACCATCTCAGTGTAAATCAATAATATACATAATTACCTGGCCCTAAACAAATGTAGCAGTCAGCTGCTCCTTTTGTATTTTTTAACCAGAACATTTACTGTGCGATAACCGTTGCCCCCTCAAGAGGAACTGGACGCTGCCTCTTGGGTTTAGGTGTTGCTCCTGCACGGATCCATGCCTGGCCCCGAGGTGTACACTCTGTCGCTGCCTCATCCGACCAGTCCCAGGGGTGTGCCCGTTCAGCCTTGGCACTCCAGGTGGCCTTCCTCTCCTGTTGGCAGGGTAGCCACGTTGCGCAGGTGGGCTTCTGACGGTGGTGGCCTACGGCCCCACGGCCGCACTGCGCGTGTGTTCTGGTGGGCACTTTCCAAGCAGCGACATTCCCTTGTCATCTTGTTTCTGCCCCAAGACCAAAGAGCTCAGCTTCTTAATATTAGATTTTGTCCTCATCTTGAGTTTCCAGAATTAGTATTATTTTGATTTAAGGAATTCCCATTTTAGTGACTTCATTTAATTACATCATATCTTCACAATGAAGTGAGTTAAACTGTTTTCTTTTGTTTAGATCATCATTAAATAAAATCAATGTCATATGAATTACTTTTTAATGATTACAGAATAATTTGTTGTATAATCTTTGTTGTTTCTGCTGCTGATATGCCCTTTATGTTTAAAAGTACTTTTTAAGAATTATAGGATTTGTAAGTAAACTGGAATTTTTTCCCTCCCAGACTTGTTCAATTTTATATACAAATTGGAAGCAAAACTTCAGGCATTACCTGCATCAAACCAAGAGCTAGAAATGAAGGTAAGCTGATATATTTGATAGAAATTACAGTTACGATTGGCAAAGTAGTTCTTTTTCCTCCGCAAGTTGGGCCAGGATTTTGCACACTGATTCCCTGGCCTGACCGATTGCTTTTCTTCTCTTCCCATCACTGGTGGCTAGCTGCATAGAGCCGTGATCTCTAAGATCCCTCATCCAGATCCATAAGCCTGAAAAGCGTTCTGTCTGCGCAGAGTCAAAGTATGTTTGTTTTAGGGAATTCTGTCATGTATAACTTTCCACAAGGAGAAAAAAATAGCAGAAACTTTTACTTCCAGCAGAGAAGCTATGAAATTGTTTGCATCAGTCATTACTGAATGCAGATCAGATGCTACTTTCTGCCCATAAACATCCTTGGGTAGAAAGAGCAGTTCTTGGTAATAATAAACATTAACTTTAACTGAGCATATATTATATGCAAAGCATTGTTCCAAGTGTTTTGTCTGTATTAATTTATTTAATCTTCACCATACCTCTTTGCCATCAGTACTGTTATCAGTCCTATTTTGCAGCTGTAGAAGCTAAGGTACAGGGGAATCGAGTCACTTACCCAAGATCATGCAGTTAGTAAGTGGAGGAACAGGGATTCAAGCCACTCCCACTGGCTCCAGAGCCCACGACTTAACTACCATGCTGTACTGCCTCTCCCCTTGCCCAGGCCTCTGCCCTCCCTAGGCATCCATACCATCTTCCGCCTCCATGATTAAGTTCTGAAAGAGGTACAGAAGTCTTGAAGCATACAAGGTGGCCTTCAGGAGCTTTACAAATATGGCAAGGTTCCTTACGAGACTCTGAATGTGAATTGTCTCCCAGCGCAAAATCTGTGAGCTTCTCAGATATATCCTCCTCTCCAGGCCTTAATCTTAAACAAGGAGTCCTCAAGTTACGACACAGTTCCATTCCTATGATAGTGACATAACCCAAATTTTGGTGTAAGTCAAAACACACCCTAGCCTAACACAAACGGAGCAGTTGCACTTTTAACAGTCCAAAATGGTGTAGGCAAGCGTCCTGGAGGACACGAGCTACCTCCCTCACAGGCCGTGTTACTGCGCATTCTTCCGCCACGCGCAACCAAACTACTTCGCCCACACAGTCCATAAGTACAACACTAATGGTGTAAGCTGAGACATTCATGTCTCCATTTTTTTATGGAAGTGAGCATCATAAACTTGAAACGTCATATGTCAAGACTTGTAACCCAAGGACCCCTATAAATGGCATGTTGGGAAGTCTTGCAGCTGCTAAGTTTGTTATTATCTCAGACATAACTGTGTAAAACATACTGGCTTAAACAGTACCTGTTAGCCAGTAGAGCTACTGATAGCTCTGTTCACCATCCTAAATGTCCTTGGCCATGTCAGCACTAACTGAAAGCTTTTGTGACTTTAACTGAGTATCTCAGTACTTTTAGTCTAGTAATTATCCGTATAATATAGTTATGGAAGCAGCAGTCTAGAAACTTTTATAAACCACTTGTGTTCCCTAATCTCATCAATAGTTATTTATTAAGTCTTCTCTAAGCTGGGCACTGTTCAAGTGTGCTGCAGATACAGTGTCACCAAAAGACTGATGCAGTCATCGTGATGAGCTAGGTGACCCTGCAATAACTAAAGCTCTAAATTTCAGTGAGTTAAAGCAAAGAAAAAGAAGATTTCGCCTTTGTGCTACATTCTCATCATGCGTCATCTGAGGTCTTAATAAATAAGCTGGGCACTTAATAAATAAGCTTAGGTCTTCTCTAAGCTGGGCACTGTTCAAGTGTGCTGCAGATACAGTGTCACCAAAAGACTGATGCAGTCATCGTGATGAGCTAGGTGACCCTGCAATAACTAAAGCTCTAAATTTCAGTGAGTTAAAGCAAAGAAAAAAAGATTTCGCCTTTGTGCTACATTCTCATCATGCGTCATCTGAGGTCTTCACTCCAGCTGCTGGGTATTTCTGGATATGGCCACCCATGTAGCAAATGGAAAGAGAGTGTGGAAAGGGGACAAGAAGTGTAAGCTACCATGTGCCCAAAGAGGATGAACGAGTGTGGCACCACTGACCACAGCAGACTAAACCCCTGTCCTTAAGAGTGTACAAGTGCTAGTGAGAAGAGCTAGAAAATAAAAAATAGAGAAAATAAGCAAGATGTTAGATTGATGAGCTAGATGAAAATAAACAAGCTGATAAGATGGAAAGTCAACTTATGCAGGGGGAGATGTTGATTTAGAATGGTCTGGGAGGGGGATCCCTGTGGAAGTGACATTTACATAGAAATCTAAAGGATGGGAAGGAGCCATCACAGCTCAGGGAGAGTTTTCCGGCAGGAGAAGCAGCAAAGGCCACAAGGTGGGAAAGAACTGTGGTGTCTGAGGAACAGAAAGAAGGCCAGTGTGGCTTGGGGCTCGTAAAGGTTGGAGAGTGGTCTGTAATAAGGAACAGACAGGAGCTGAGTCATGCAGGGTCTTGCAGGTCATTATGGGGTCTAAATCCACGTGTCTTAGATACCAACAGACGGATTGTCACCAGCCGGTAGCATGATATGAGATTTTACATGATTATCCTACAGCAACTATAATGCAGTTCAAAACAAATGAGTATTTCTCAAGCATATACTTTGCCCATGCAGAGATAGGAGCTTTGAGGAGTGCAAAAAATGATAGTCATCAGGACCTTGTTTTCTGATTGGAGAGGAAGAACATTTTGATGTTTCCTTTAACCCTTGTAATAAAATTACAATTGTACAATAGTTTGTGGTTGGGATAGTGTAGCAACTGTGTACATGACTCGTCAGAAAATTACAAATCCATGCCCCTATTTGTATATGAGCTACGAACAAATAAGACCTCTGACCAAAATGTAAGAGGAAGTATCTACTTTTCATAGGTATTAAGTTCTCCTCTATGCTTAACCTCTAATTACAGTACTGTTACATGTCCTTTGGGGCAAATTTCCTTAAGCTTCCTTTAGGAAAAAGCAACTTCTACTCAGTTACTTTTGAACTCACTGCTGGCTCTGCAATTCACATCCCACAGGCATTTCTTAGCCTTTTATTGAAAACTGGTCGTTAAAATGTAAATCTTTCTAAATCCTTGAACAAATCTTTTTCACTGATGAAAGTAAAGATTTCACTTACCCAAGCTGAAGCCTTAATTTACATATTTGGAATTAAAATCAAAATTAGGCTACTTTCAATAAGAATGGGCAGAATGCAGATGAAGTTGTAATTTAAAAAGAGAAATGCTTTACATGCCTTAAACACTCTGGATGAGCTGACAGGGCTTGGCTTATTCAGATGCTCAGTGTGTCAGGTCAGTGGTCCCCAGCCTTTTTTGGGCCACAGTCGGTTTAATGTCAGAAAATATTTTCACGGACCGGCCTTTAGAGTGGGACAGATAAACGCACAAAATAAAATTATACGGCCGGCGTAAAAACTGTGGTATTTTTAAATATAATTGTCGAACTTATGAGACAAGTGTCAAGAGTGAGTCTTAGACAGATGTAACAGAGGGAATCTGGTCATTTTTTAAAAATAAAACATCGTTCAGATTTAATATAAATAAAATGGAAATAATGTAAGTTATTTATTCTTTCTCTGCAGACCAGTACCAAATGGCCCATAGACCGGTACTGGTCCGCAGCCCAGGGGTTGGGGACTACTGTGTTAGGTGACACAGCTAACAGAGGCTCAGCAATTGATACAACATATAGATATTGCTGTTTTCCCTTACTGCATTTCTTTACTCTTTCATACTTCTCTGGGAGGCATTTCCTTATTGTCTCCTGGAATTGGGGGTCCTCATCTCCACAGATGTTGCTGCCTGAAGGTATGTGTTACTCTTCTGAAAAAGTAATGAGGAAAAGGCAACCAGCAGAAACCAAATGGACTTCTTAAACCATACTTCTCATATTTTAAAGCACATCTGAATCCCTAGAGGCTTGTTCAAATACAGATTCGGATTCAGTAGGACTGGGCTGGTATGATACATAACAAAGACTCCAAAGCTGAGTGGCTAAAAGCAGCGAATATACATTACACTGGGGAACATTTTTTTTACATTTTCTGTTGCATGAGGTTTTAGAACTGTTTCTATATATTTCTGCATCACTGATTCCAAATATGAAATTCGTTTTATGATGCATGCTCTAGTTTTTATGCAATTTTAATTTCTTTTTGTTACAATTAATGACATGCATTGGTTTTAAAATTTGAGTTAAAGGGCAACGACTCTTGGATTGAACATAGCCACAAGGCAATTAACGTTTTACAAACATCACATTTACATAATTATAGTTGTTTTTATATGTAAAAAATTATTATCTCATAAAAACACCCTCTTATTTTGTTTTAAGATTAAATCATGGCTTCTTCGAGTAGGCGTAAACGTAAGAACACCTTCTGTTATATATGTGGCTGTTACACACTTCAACGTCAAAGGCACAATATTTCATCATTTGTGACATGTGCATAAATTGCCAATTTTCAAGTTCCCCTTGGCGATCAAGACAAGAATTGGGCTCCTCATATTGTGTGTCATAATTGTGAGGAAATGCTTCGTGACTGGACAAAAGGAAAACGCAAAGGAATGCCTTTTGGTATTCCCATGGTTTGGTGTGAACCTAAGGATCACAGCAGTTACTGTGATTTCTGTCTGACCCATACAAAGGGCATCGGCAAGAAAAAACAGCATATGATCGCATATCCTAATATTCCTTCAGCAGTACGACCTATCCCACACTCTGAGACACTCTCAGTTCCAGTTTTCAATGATTTTATTTCTTCTAAGGACGAAGAAAGTGAACATGGTGATCAAGTGTATTTTGATAAGATGCATGAGGAAATGGTTGTAGAATCTGAAGGGTCTTCTTCTGATGCCAAGCAGTCATTAACCCCTCAGCAGTTTAGCCAACCTGAATTGAATGACTTAGTAAGAGATTTGGGCCTATCAAAGAAAGCAGCTGAGTTATCAGCCTCCAGGCTTCAAGAAAAGAATGTACTTCACCGGTCAGCTAAAGTATCCCATTTCAGGAAGCGTGAACAAATTTTTGTGGACTTTTTTTCCAAAGACAAACACTTTGTTTACTGATATCAGTAGTCTTCTCAGCCAGCTGGGTGTTACCACTTACAGTCCAACAGAATGACGGCTATTTCTTGACAACTCTAAACGGAGTCTGAAATGTGTTCTCCTACACAACGGTAATGTTTATGCAGCAGTTCCAATTGGTTGTTCAGCTCTTCTACAAGAAGATTATAATGACATAAAAATTGTCCTCAACTTTCTGAAGTACAAATATTGATCAACTTACTACCTATGCAACTTACAACCATTCAACTTTACGACCACAATCACTAGCCACGACTGCTCCGCGTCTGGCACCGCAAGCATTGTCCAGCTGGGAGTACGACAGTGCAGACCAGCTTCCGGCAGCACTACCATCTCCACATGTACCATTTCAGCAGTTATCCCAGACTCGGTGCAGCAATTTGTGTTTTGTGTCTTGGATATTTTTCATCAAACCCTTCCCAAGATGTCCACCAAGAGGAAATTGTCTTTGCAAATATTAAACCAGTTGTACTGGTGATGCAGTGTTTTACTTAAACTTGACAAATGTAAAAATAAGAAACAAAATGGTGTAGAGATGATACAAATGGCATAAAATAAACGAAGAATAATATGATATATAATAATGAAAGAAAATTATGATAAAATATGACAAAGATTTTTATAACATCATTTCACAGTACTGTACATATAGCCTACTCAACTTAAAACCAAATCATGACTGGTCTGTCGAAACCAATCGGGTCGTAAGTCAAGCACTAGCTGTATGAGGAGCATAACTGGATCATTTGTGTGGATCTTAAAATGGTAAATTTCCTGCTAGGACAACAGAGAGGTTTCACGAAGTATCCTTGCTTTCTGTGTTTGTGGGACAGCCGAGCTCAGGAGAAACACTGGACACAGAAGGAGTGGCCAAAACGTGAAGCTCTGGAAGTAGGGGTGCAAAATATTGTGAATGAACCTGTAGTTAATCGAGACAGGATCATTTCCCCCCACTTCACATCCAACTTGGCTTAATGAAGCAGTTTGTTCGGCTTTGAATAGAGAAAGTGAATGCTTTCAACATATTATTTCTGCTTTTCCTGCCTTGTCTTTCAAGAAGATAAAAGCAGGTGTATTCAATGGACCTCAAATTTGAACCCTAATACGTGACAAAGAATTTGCCAGGAAGATGAATAAGGAGGAGAAAGCAGCATGGCAGTCTTTTGTGGCAGTTATAAAGAACTTTCATAGCAACAAAAAAGCAGAAAACTATGAACTTCTGGTTCAAAGGATGCTGTTTGCTTTCCACGACATTGGATGTAACATGAGTGTTAAGATTCACTTCCTGAACAGTCACCTTGACAAGTTTCCCAAAAATCTTGGAGCTGTTAGTGATAAGCAGACTACTGCTGGAGCATCAAACGAGATTGTCCTCAACAAGTACACAAACACAAGAGCTACAAACGCAAATTTTTGCCTGAATAAAATTTAAATAAGTTTTGCGCAAATTTTATGATTAAAATAAGTGTTTTAATATATTCTATTTCAAAATTGTAGACAAATTCTGATGCAGTCATATCTTTTAGTGTATTAGTGTATTTACTGCATTATATAAATTATTATACTTTCACAAAGATGATGCCTAAGAAGACATTTTACTTCATTATGTTAAACTAAATGTTGAAAAGTTTACAATAAGATGAAAACCTAAAATCTTGAATTGCAAAAAAACTGTAGCTTACAGAGAAAAACTAATGCCAGATTTGAGATCAGCATACTCGAATTAGATAAGAACAAGTGTTTTTGTGGATGCAACAAAAATGTTGTTCCCCGGTGTAATCTTCCAGTGTTTGTGGTTCAGGAATCAGGAGCAGCTTAGCTGACTCAGAATTTCTTGTGAGGTTGCACACAAGACTCCGGTGTAGTCACTGCAGACTCAACTAGGGCTGCAGGATCTATTTCCAATATGGCTCACTTACATGGCTGTTGGCAAGAGGTCTCAGTATCTCATTAAATGGACCTGTCCATAGGCTTCTTGAGTGTCCTTATTACTGTGGTAGGTATGAAACGACATGAACGGAGCAAGGACCATGGGCCAGACACAGAAGGTCACCAAGGCAGAAAGCCCCAGAAGCCTAGTGACAGACAAAACTGGGAAAACGAAACAAGGACCTCACTCCTGGGGTAACCTTTCCTCCTCTAGCATATTGCTGGTTATGTGGTTTAGACTCTTGATTGATTGATTGATTTTAGAAAGAAAATGGAAGGGGGAGAAAGGGAAATGTTGATTTGTTGTTCCACTTATTTATGCACTCATTGGTTGATTCTTCTATGTGCCCTGACCAGGGATCAAACCCTCAACCTTAGCATTTTGGGATGATGTTCTAACCAAGTGAGCTACCTGGCCAGGGCCCCCTGACCTTTCATGTCACTGGTCATGTGGTTCAGACCTTCCCTCCCCTAGCATGTTGCCAGTCATATGGTTAACCCCTTGGAGGAGGAACCAGAGTGACTCCCATGCGGATCCTTGCCCAACCACTCCCTTAAGCACGAACCCCTAGGGATAGCATCTAGGCCTCAGTTGTGTTTCAGCTTCAGGCCCAGAAAAGCAGCAAAACCAGACAAGGCAACACCATGGTTGACTTCAGGACCAGATGCGATGGCTAATGACCCCTGCGCACTCGCTGTTGACTTTCTGGTGCCATTTTCAATGCCAACATGACCTCTCAGCTGGCTTTCCTCGGAGCGGGAGGCCCGTGAGAGAGCAAGGAAAACAGGGCAATGCCTTTTCTGGCCTCATCTTAAAGTCACACTGTTGCCCCCATCATATTCCATTTATTAGAAGCAAGTTACTATCTACAGCTTCACTCAGAAAGAGGAAGAAGAAAAAACTACTGAAAAAAAATAACTAAAAAAATAATAAAAAGAGGAAAAAATGAATTTGAAAAAAAAAGAAAAGAAAAAGAGGAGAATTAAGCTCCATTATTTCAAGGGAGGAATGTTGAAGAAATGTTTTAGAAAAGGTAGGGCCTATTCCTAGGCGATGTCAGTTCTGGTCCTTGGACCGTACTTTCAGTAGAAGAACTGGAAAAGCCCAGCCGGTGAATTGTATTGTCATGACCTTCATTTCTGGGGCTATGATCTACCTCCTAAACAGGTCGCCCCAGACAACTCTCTCAGCTATTCTCCCATCTTATTAAATGTAAACCATATCCACACAAATTCATAGCCACAAGGAAACCTAAATTTTGAAGTGTCTCCTGTTTCAGTCACCCAAAGTCACATTAAAACGACATAAGACAGATTCTGAGCAAGCATCGGGGTTGGAGGCTGGAGTTTTGCCAGACGCTCCCCAAGGAGAAGAAGCAGGAGGAACAGCTGGCCTTCGGTTCTGCTCATGACCTCTGGTGTCACTGTCCCTTCTCCAACACCAGCACTGCTCTCGCCTCTGCCCGTGCGGCGCTGACTGCCCGTGGCCACGCCAGGGCCCAGCACACTGTCCCCGCAGAGCGCCTGTTCTCGGAGCTGTTTTTATCCTCTTATTAGAAACAATGTCTTCTGTATTAAATCGAATAGGATTTATTCTCCTGAGACTTGTAATTTTTTGCATATTAGTCATTACTGTTTCTGGCATTCATCTCTTACCAGATACAGTGACAATAATTCCATGTGCTATCGATTAGTGTTAAAAGGCTTTTTTTTAATTTCATTATAATATTTCTTTAAACTTAATTTTAGTAAACTCTATCATACAGCAGGATAAAGGATTAAAATGTTCTGGTAAATTAATAATGATGGGATTAAAAAGTCTTTGTATGTACCATGAATGACTTAAAATTTCTAAAAAGGTTAGAATATAATAAAATTAATATGACAAATACAACTTTACTGAGCATAATTACTGTGAATACTCAGAAATTACTTGAGTCTCCCATCATAATTATAAATATGCAGTGCCAGTTTTAGGAGCAGTTGTGGAATAGGCAATTACATAGATGTCAAAAAAGTCCTTTATCCCTCTCATCAAAAAAATATATATATGTATATTTAATAAATATACATATCTATCTATATATCTCCTTTTGATTCCCACTATTTCATCATTAGCAATTTTTCCTTTGCATTCAACATTGCCCTTTCCCTGTGTCCTCTTTTAAAATAATGTTTCTGGGAGAAGGAGCAGGAGATGGTTCATGATGTCCCTTACACTTTAATGTGCAGGTCCCTAAATCACATCCTTCTGGGGCTGGCAGAGGGATGAGGGGAGATGGGGCACGTGAAGGGGAAAGGGTGAGTTCTTCTGCTTTGCAGTTTGATAGCTTGGCTTCATTCAGAGTTCAGTGGCCAGGGCCTGACAGAGGGTGACGTGCCAGGCGAGAGTCCTTCTGCTCAACAGAATTTCAAACTGGGCCTTGCTTACTGTCTGGTGCTTCAGCAAAAAAGATTTTGTGTTGGGGAGGTTGAGATATTTCTTCTGAGTATATAACAATGAGATGAGACAGTAGTATTCAAAACAGAATCTAAAATTCAAATATGTAATCTGGGTGGATTTTTAGTTCCCCCTTACCAACCCTCTCATTGCTCCTACAAAGCTGAGCGATCCTTAAGAGAGCTTTTTTTTTTTTTTTTCTTGGCCATTTCCCATTTCCTGGGAGTTAGTGCTAGAAAATGTCAAGAAATTGATGAGCCTTCAGGTCTACTAATTCATTCCTTGGAAGTTAGATGAATGTGCCCTCATTCTATGAGACGCAGTTTGAAGTTTCTGCTGCAGTCCTGCCATTTTAAAAATACTGTTCGTTGCCATTTCTGCCTCTAGGAAAGCTGTCCAAGTAACTGGATTTATGTCTTTTAACTCAGGACTTATTGTTCAGTATTCAAATGATAATGGAATACTCTGGCATTTGCTGCGAGAGTTGGACTTCATGTCGTTTCTGGAACCACAGATCATTTCCATTGACCTGCCACGGGAGGCTAAGACACCTGCAACAGCTTTTCGATGGTGGCAACCCCAACATGGCAAGTTACTGCTCACCCCAACTTCCTGGTAGCACTTAGGTCATATAGATAAAACCACATTGTATTGTGTGTTTTTTAATTTGCTGTCAATTTTTAGACAAATTGATTTAAAAGCACAGTCATAAAGATATGTATATTGTATATAATGACCTTTTCTAACTTCTTTGTACATTGGTTGCAGGGAAACATTCAGCCCAGTGGGCCTTGGATGATGTCCTTATAGGAATGAATGACAGCTCTCAAACTGGCTTTCAAGACAAATTTGATGGTTCTATAGATTTACAAGCCAACTGGTATCGGATCCAGGGAGGTCAAGTCGACATTGACTGTCTTTCTATGGATACTGCTCTGATATTCACTGAAAACATAGGTCTGTATTTTCACCAGATAATGGGAGAATATTTAATTAATTAAAGGACTAACCTAACTAAAACTCAAGAGGAGGTTTTCTGATGCAAAACTGTGTGCGTAACTGTCTGTGGTGAGGAGGCTCTTGGGAAGAAGAAAAAGAGGTCTATTGTCCTCTTAATATAACTTGGTGAGCCCATGACACTTTTCATTGAAACTGTCTTTCACAGAGTGTATATAATAGGACTAAGACTTCTTTAAAGAAGAGCAAAATATATCTATCTGAAGACATTCCCATGCTTCATCATTTGCAGAATTACAGACTTAGGACTGTATGTTAGCCCTTCTCAAGATAGTCAAGTTTTTCAAGGTAGCGGCAGCATTCCATATTTCTGAATCTGTGCCAACCAAATAAAAATCCTTACCATGTGACAAAAAGTCAAGGCACTACGGATGAGATGTGATTTTCCTTTGCTTTTAAAAGTATGTATGACATGCCAAATAAGAAGAGAGAGCACAATTATACACTGCCCATCAGGCTTTTCCTTTTCTGTAGGAAAACCTCGTTACGCCGAGACCTGGGACTTCCACGTGTCAGCATCGAGCTTCCTGCAGTTTGAAATGAGCATGGGCTGCAGCAAGCCCTTCAGCGACTCCCACAGCGTGCAGCTCCAGTATTCTCTGAACAACGGCAAAGACTGGCATCTCGTCACCGAAGAGTGTGTTCCACCAGCCATCGGCTGTCTGCACTACACAGAAAGTTCAATTTACACCTCGGAAAGATTCCAGAATTGGAAGCGGATCACTGTCTCCCTTCCGCTCTCCACCATGTGAGAACTGTCCTTTGGCTCCATGTCAGAACATTGAGTTTTGTCACATAATTTGAAAATAATTGTGATTCCACTTAGCAATTCTAATACTTTCTCATGACAATTATGCACAGAATGTGCCAGGGGAAAAGTGCAAGGAGCTTTGGGCTGCAGTTATTCAGTGTGGTTAGGAGTTCCACAGGTTTTTCACGGCTGAACTTCAGCAATATGAAGCCTGCCTATCAGGTTTCATCTTTAAGTTGTTGTAAAAATAAGTATCTTCCCAACAAGCAGACAGGTACTCACTCATGTGAAGCAGTGTATGAAGTCATCACGTACAGAAGAGGATCCTCAGTTGTCCTGTTGTTTCAGTCCCACAGTAAGAAAAAAGGGTTGCTTCCTTTGGAAGACTCATTTATATCTTTCTTCCCCGGCATTTCAGATCACATTCAAGAGTTGTGTTAGGGCTCAGAGCAGGCTCCCAGTTTTGTGGTTTAGCATTTGTATATTTTAGAATCTTTCTAGGAACTAAGGTATACTGTGGTGGCTGGTTGGACATAGTGCCATCAGGACTGCTCTTCCCCAGCCCCCCCCCCCCCCACTGCTCTGTTCTGAATTGCAAGCAGCGAGGCTTCTGCAGGCCGCATGGGCCAACTGGCTGTGTGTGTGGCTTCCTGACAGGTTCCAACAGTGGCGGACACTGGCACGAGATTGGGGGTGGAAATAGAGATGAACCAGGATAGTCCTTCCTCTCCCTTTCAGTCTCAAGTGCATGTTCACCAACTTCAGTGGCTCCAGCTACCCCCCAGATGGCCCTTCATGTGACCTTGCCCCCTGGGCACCAACAACAATGACTCCTGCCTGTGTCCCTCAAACCCTGGACTTGTGGCGGCCTCTGACTTTGCAAAACTCTGGTTTCCTCACTGCCCCTGTGGCTTCTCAGCTCTGCACTAGCTGTACGTGCAATTCCCTCGTCACATTCTCTCTGTATTAAACACTTACAGTGGGTTTTGTATTCCTGCCTCAGTTTTTATTCAGGAAGCACAACCAATGGCAGGAAGAAAACACAGGAAGCCAAAGCATATAATATTTCATCTAAAATCATTTCTTGTGGACCATGAGCTTTAAAGAATGCTTCCTTGTAGCTCACTTATTCACTTTATTTTTATTCAACAAACATTTATTGAATTTGTATTGTGTTTTACAGTTCTGATACAACACAGATAAGCTGATGCCAGGCCACAAATACATTATTTAGGAAAGCAGACATCTGAGTAGTTATTTATGATGTAAAGTGATAACAGGTATCCTCAGGGATACTGTTAATACTACTAAACACAGGGAAATGGGACCTCGCTCAGTGTGGTGAGAAGGGAGTGAGCTCCCTAGAAGAGCAGACGTCTGAGCTGCGTCTGAGTTAGTGGAGCTTGCCCAGGTGAGGAGGGTCCTGTGGACGGCACGTGGGCTGCTGTAAGCCAGAACAAAACCCCGAGGCCAGAAACCACGAGCTCATGGGGAGTGCAAAGGTTTGGTGCTGTCAGAGTATAATTGAGAGGCAAGAAATAAAGAGAGAAGGCAAGGGAAGAGGGCAGGTGATGAAGGGACCATGTGTCATCTTAAGCAATTTGGTCTTGACCTTGGTGTGCTGCTGGGGAACCCTGTGAAGGGTATTAAGCAGAGAGGTGATGTGATTAGATTTCCGTTTGAGAGTCATCGTGCTGGCAGCTTTGTTTCACTGAAGAACTTTCACAGGGGAAACAAAGCACTTGAAAAGTTAATGTTGGAGTTCTTCTTAAAGTAGGCTGTGTTACACAACCAGGTGACACACTGTGCCATGTAATCTACTCCCAAGTGGAGGACTGCTGTTTGGGAAGGCGGCCTGCGTTTCTGGAAAAGTGGTCTTCTGACAGCGTATTCTAAATAGCTGATTGCAGATGTAACAGATGTAGGCATGCATCGTGTCATTCCAGCCATTACCTCTAGGGGCCAGCAGAGAGGCAGAAGTTCAGTAGGGCTTCTGTTTACTGTGTCATGAACCATTTAGGCACGGTAGGTCAGAGACCTAAGGGCAAGAACTTTGCAAGGTTCCTACTTTTCCTCGTGTTTATCGTACTGATTGATCTCTTTCCCCATACTGACTAGCAGTGAACGTCTGAGATCAGGTAGTTCAAACACAGAATAAATCAATTAGTTCAAAATAACTTCCCATCTCACGTGTGTTCAGGGACTCTTGTAGGAAAGAAACGGTGAAATACTTCAAAAGCCTGTTTTTCACTCTCTTGTTTGTAAAGATGAAGCAGCATCCAATACTTGGTATGAAAATCCAGTGTCTTAAAGAAGAGGGTATGGGAAACCTGTGTAGTTTGGTGAACCATGTCAAGCCAATAGATTAAAAAATAAATTAAAAAACAGAAAAGAAGAAAAAGAGGGAACTGGGACCTGGAGGAGAGCACTTTAAAGCAAAAAGAGAATTAAACGTTCTCATGCTTTTAAGGTTTCCTGTCAAACCAAGTGTGTTTTCTCTGGTTAGATCTCCCAGGACACGGTTCAGGTGGATTCAGACCAACTACACCGTGGGTGCCGACACCTGGGCTGTTGATAATGTTGTGCTGGCCGCAGGCTGCCCCTGGATGTGCTCAGGACGAGGGATTTGTGATGCTGGACGCTGTGTGTGAGTTAATAACACTGGCAGTTTCTTTTTTTTTATAAGGCAAAAATAAAAATGGCTTCTTAAACTCAGGACAAATAATACCTTTTCTCCACTCGTTTTTTCTTAGGTGTGACCGGGGCTTTGGTGGAGCCTCCTGTGTCCCTGTCACTCCTCTGCCCTCGATTCTTAAGGATGATTTCAACGGGAACCTACATCCTGACCTTTGGCCTGAAGTGTATGGTGCAGAGAGAGGGAATCTGAATGGTGAAACCATCAAATCAGGAACATCTCTCATTTTTAAAGGGGTCAGATAAGATTCTGCTTATCTATAATCCTCCTGAATTCCTCCTTCACTCCCTGCTCCACACAGATGCATCAAATCTGTTCATGATGTGTTATTTTATACATAATTATTGTCTTCTAGCCCAAGCCTTGTTTCCTCTTCGATTTAGCACACTTTGATAATCAGAATTCTTTACTTTCTCCACTTTGAAATCAGAATTCTTTACTTTCTTCTTGAATTCTAGATATAAAAACTATACAGATGCAATTTCGAGAATTTCCATTTCCAGAATGTAACATTTTTTGTGTATTACTGAATATTTAACTTGCAGCATTTGTAAAGGGTTTTAAGAAAGGTCTTTGCTTATCCTTTCTCTCCTGCAACCCGCCAATAGAATCATTCTGTGACTTCAAGAAAACCAAACATTTAAGTCAAGTTAAATAGCATTCTAGAATATTGTTAGTATTTTTTTTATTTTATCCTATATATCTGGTTAGAGAATATCAAGCAGTTGTGTGAGACTCTGTGCTAAGCTGGCCCGTCTTCATATGTTAATGCATGCTATAGCAAGTCTCTCTCAGCATGGGAAAACCAGCTCATCTAGGAGTGCAAATAAAATCTATAACAAAAGTCTGCATGGGTTTCTGAATAACCTTCCTGATTAACACCTAAACTTGGAAATTAGACACCCTGGCACTTTTTCAATTATACTTACTAAATCTGCCTGTCATCTTTGTTTGAATTCAGAATTTTCTCATATTTTGGATGAGAAGGAAAAAAATGCTTAGGGGTCTGAGAGTTTTACCAGTTCCTAAGACCTATTAGGGACGAAAGAAACATTTCAGAGTGGGAACAACTGGGTTTTTGTTGATGTGTGTGTGGTTTTCAGTATCGTCTAAGGCTTTAGCCCTCATTATCACCAGCTCACTTCTGCTCTGTTTGAAGCAGTTGACAAGACTGAAAAGGAAGAACTTAGCAACTTTTCATGGTTCAAATATCTTTCCCTGATAAATTTTTAAGCAGTGGAATTAACCTGGTTCCTAGATCCTTTAAGAGAGGAAGACACATAGTCTTTTATATTTCCCCTTCCAAATGCAAGAGCAGCCAGGCATTATGTGCATTGGACATACTAGCCATCAGCTCTGCAAGGTGTAGTGAGGCTCAGCTGTGCCATTCAGTAGGTCGTAGTTTGACCTAGAAAACCGCTCTTTTAGGAAAAAGCAAATGATAATCTCATTTAAATGTTTGTAGACCCAGGAGTAATATAAGTTAGGATAGATTGTTGGATGCAAAAGAAGTCCTCATATTTAGCACAAATGGTTTACTGAACCTGGAGAAGGAATGAGAAAAGAAATATATCTACATGGACTAGACTATATGCAGAAGCAGGGCCTGACGATTTACCAGGTAAAAATCAAGGTCAAGTGCTGAACTATAAACAAATATTACAAATATAAATGAAAGATACTTTCATATGCTAGGCCATACCCACTTTCAAAAATTGCTTCTACAAAATGCAATATAAAATGGGTCTCTTTACGGAACAGCTTATACTTGCATTCTTTAATTGGGGGGAAGGGTAGTCATGTTCCTTTATCTCGATATTAGCGAGGGAAGTTTATTCACTGGCCTGTCAGCTAACCACCTCAAAGCTTCTTCATTACAAGCTGAAGAAGCCACCTTTCCCCATAACCTCACCCTCCACATGGCATCAAGCTGAAAACACCCAAGCCTTCGTTAGCCGTGTGAGGGTATGAGGGAGAGTGTGGTGACACCGACACCTGCGAATGGGCATTGATTAAGTGTCACGGGCTCAGCGGAGCAGAGTTATACAGACAAGGACTGGAAATAGGAGACTTTTTACCTGACAGCCTGCAATCCTGAAAGTTTGAATTGATGCCTTGTGAAGTTCAGGGATGGATTTAAATGCAGTTGCTTTTTCATAAAATATCAAATAATTCTTAAATTCTAAACTCAATATTATGTGGATATCTTATCCCAAATCAAAAGATGATTTAATAAGCAAAATGCTGCTGTCTTGTATAGCAGTGGTCCCCAACCCCGGGCCGCGGACCGGTACCAGTCTGTGGGCCATTTGGTACTGGTCCGCAGAGAAAGAATAACTAACTTATATTATTTCCGTTTTATTTATATTTAAGTCTGAATGATGTTTTATTTTTAATGCTTTTTATAGTCACAGCAAAGTGTGACTTAGAGTTGAGATAATGAAATTATGTCATTCAGACAAAGGAAATGAAAGCATTTAAGAAAGTGGAAACTACCAATTTTTCCTTTTAAACTGGACCAAGTATGGCTTCTTGATCATTACATGTATCTATTATTTAACTGATCCAGCTTAGGTGTATAAAATCAAAGGAAAATAATTTTTCAAATGAAACAAGATTGCTTAAAGTATATGTTTTTGTTTTCAGGAAGGACTAAGGATGCTTATTTCAAGAGATCTAGACTGTACCAATACCATGTATGTCCAGTTTTCACTTAGATTTATAGCAAAAGGTAAGTCATTTGTATGGGTATGATTTTATTATTTCCCTTCAAGAAAATTCCCCCAGGCACCGTACCTTATCCACAAAGAAATAATGTATTTGAGGTCCATAAATTTTGTTATATGGAAGAGCTAACCTAAATTTGAGTACAAATGTTAACAAATGTTCTTCTATAATAAAATTCATCTTTAAGGGTAAAATTACTGATTTTATAATAATTGCATATAGCTGTAGTAACCATGCTAGTTCTATGGTAGTTAAATTTATCATCATGTCCCTGAGTCTTTTTCCATCACTACTTTCTAGCAGTAAGAATTTTTAAATTAAAAATCTTTAACTTATAGGAATTTTGGATTTTCTTTTGCAGATGTGAATTCAAAAAAAGCCAACTCTTTGTCATTCTGACCTTTCATATTAACTAAGTAATTTTATTAACATATAATGCCATTTGGATAGCAAATTTTCAAGTAGATTTTTGTTTGTATTCTGAGATTTAAATATTAATCCTTTGTAAAGTTGTGATGTCTTTAGAATCAAAAACATTTTATGTAGTATTTACTAAATGAAACACAAAGATGTGTGTTTATAGCTAGAAAGAGAGGAAGATACTATTGTGTGAAATTCCAATATTTTTTGTGTTTTTTGAGATATATTCATATAGAAAATTCAACTTGTCATCACCTTGAGTTGCCTTGGAAGCATTTGGACTGTAAAGCTCTGTGTGAATATGAGCTGGCTTAGGCGCTGATGGCAAAAGAGTAGTTTAAGAGCACACAGTTTCCCCACTTATAGCATGTGTATTTTATGCCTGTTATCTTCTTTCTAGGTACTCCAGAGAGGTCTCACTCTATTCTATTACAATTCTCCGTCAATGGGGGGATCACGTGGCACTTGATGGATGAATTTTATTTCCCTCAAATGACCAACATTCTTTTCATGAACATTCCCTTGCCATACACTGCCCAGACCAATGCCACAAGATTCCGACTCTGGCAACCTTATAATAATGGTAAGAAATGTACATTTCTCTTATAATCAAAACTGACTGTGGTATGTTAACGTGTTTGTTTCTAAGGTGGGAGAAAGTGTTTATTGACTGAGTAGCTTAGCTCTTCATCACACATATTTCACATGCTTCACTTTTGAGGAGTCTCCATTAATATTTACCTTTATGTATATCTTTATCTTCTTCATATTTGACTCATAAATCCTCTTGATGATGTAAATATAGTTGAGTCTTGTCCCAGATCTAAGCTTTTTAAAAATAATCCAACATTTCTATTAGGCACTCATCAATTGTAATTATATTTTTGCTGAATTCCTTTAGGAATGCATTGTTCTGAGTGTGGCATTTCATTAGTGAGACAGAACATTATAGCAAAATGCCATGACAAAGTGAGAGGGACTTACACCAAGCAAATAGTGCCTTAGATAAAATACTTTTGTCACGTACACTTGTTTCAGTTGATAAATCAAAGCAAATGTATAATTTAATAGCATGTTCAAATAGTTAAAGAAAATGATTTTACAAATTTTTAATGTTTTATTGCATTCTATATTTCTATTAACTGCTGATTATAAAGGACCAGACTCTACCAAAATATGCTAATGGCCTATGGAAGCAAGGCAATACTGCATTAAGTAGATTCTTTATAGAAGTAACACAGAAATAAGAAAAATATACTGCCATCTCTAAAATTTAACCTAAGTATTTCCTTTTATAACTAATAGGTCAAAATGAATACTTATAACTTGTGAACAGAAAGCATAATCTTTTATGTTTTGGACCTTTTATATTTATATTAAATATAATGTTTTATATTTGGACCAAACAAAAAATTCAGAAAGGCATAGAACTAGTTTTACAATGCAGAGGATATTGTCTTTGTGTGTGTTTGGAATTATTTTCTGGCTTTTCTTTATTGTTTTCATCAGCTGCTTCAAAATATCAGAAAGAGAGAGAAAGAGACAGACAGAGGTGACCATTAAAAACATCAGGTTAGCCCTGGCCGGTTGGCTCAGTGGTAGAGCGTCGGCCTGGAGTGCGGGGGACCCGGGTTCGATTCCCGGCCAGGGCACATAGGAGAAGCGCCCATTTGCTTCTCCACCGCCCCCCTCCTTCCTCTCTGTCTCTCTCTTCCCCTCCCACAGCCAAGGCTCCATTGGAGCAAAGATGGCCCGGGCACTGGGGATGGCTCCTTGGCCTCTGCCCCAGGTGCTAGAGTGGCTCTGGTCGTGGCAGAGCGACGCCCCGGAGGGGCAGAGCATCGCCCCCTGGTGGGCAGAGCGTGGCCCCTGGTGGGCGTGCCGGGTGGATCCTGGTTGGGCGCATGCAGGAGTCTGTCTGACTGTCTCTCCCCGTTTCCAGCTTCAGAAAAATACAAAAAAAAAAAAACCACGTTAGGTTATTTCTACAGGCTCCTGTTTAGAGATCATTTTTTATGTTTTGTAAAAATTGTACCAGAAGTAAGAATCAGTGAAAAAGCAACTTGGGAAACCTTAACGTTCCATTTGGCATGATCTTGCCCCCTGGTTCCCAGTTCAATGTAAACAGTGTTTTGCAAAAGCAGCCTGGATTTGCCCTTGTCTGCATAGCAATATCTTCCTAAAACACTCTGCTTAAGTTGCAGAATCAAATTCTATGATAGCCTAAGGACTGATTTTACTAGTTTTCTGTATATTTCCACATATCTTTAAATAAACATAGGTTTTTTGAAAAGCATTAAGAAAAAATAAAGTATACAACAAAGTGTTTTCTTCTGTATAGTTTTAACAATTAAATAAAATTATGCATCAAGCAATGTTTTACAAGCCATGATCCTTTAGCCAGACAAAAACATGATGCTAAACGGTGGATTAACTCGAAAAAGTCATGAGTTTCTCTTTGAATAGACAAGTTGGTGTACCCCGTTCTAAGCCTGCAGCAAGCTGACTGCCCATCCTCACAGATCCGGGTGTCTTACGTGTTCCCCAAAACCACAAAAACAAATCAAAGCTACTCTTGCCGGTTGGAGGGCCCACAGCACTACTATGGCTTTCACGAGCTATTTATCACATTTTCTTGAATTAGTAAGACTATTCCATCCCATGTCCATTTAATATGATGGAAAGCTTAATTGTTTCACACTGTCACTATAATTTCTGTAAGTATACTGTTATATATAGCTAGTGTTTCTTTGATAGACCTGTTGTTCCTGAATTCTTTTCTGTCCTGTACTTTCTTTCAATGAGCAAAATGTCTATCTGATTTTCACCATTGGAAAAACTTGCTTTATCCAAAAACACTTTAGGTAAGAAAGAAGAAATCTGGATCATTGATGACTTCATTATTGATGGAAATAATTTAAACAACCCTGTGATGCTTCTGGATACATTTGACTTGGGGCCCAGAGAAGACAACTGGCTTTTCTACCCTGGTGGTAACATCGGCCTTTATTGTCCATATTCTTCCAAGGGTGCACCGTGCGTATTTAATTCAGAAATTAAAAATAAAGCCACTGCTCTATACAAATCATGATGAACTTTTGCCTAAATGGACTACTTGTTTTTTGTATAACAGTGAGGAAGACTCAGCTATGGTGTTTGTTTCAAATGAAGTTGGTGAGCATTCCATTACCACGCGTGACCTCAGTGTGAATGAGAACACCATTATACAATTTGAGGTACTTGCCTTTGTTCTGTCAGAAATGCTTTAAGTTTTATCTGGAAGAGGACCTACGAAAGAAGAGGAAAATATCAGATAATTTCATGCATTTTGGCTTTCCATTTTTATACAGAGACAAAAGAGGTCTTGCATCATAATTCATTTTTAGTAACAGAACCAATTATCATACTAAGGCTTATCTCTGAATTGTTATCCTTTATTTATGACATAATCTTCCCACCTATGACAATGGGAAGTTGTTGAAATAAATATTTTTAAACATTATAAATATAAAAAAGACTGTTTGGGCCTATGGTAGCACAGTGGATAGAGCGTTGACCTGGACCTCTAAAGTCTCTAGTTTGAAACCCTGGGCTTGCCCGGTCAAGGCACATATGACAAGCAATCAATGAACAACTAAAGTGAAGCAACTATGAGCTGAAACTTCTCATTCCCCCTCCCTCTGTAAAATCAATAAATAAAAATCTTTAAATAAATAAATATTAAAAAGACCCATACTATTCTAGTATTATTTTCACAATTTTTATGTGTTATGTAAGACCCAAGTCAATGTAACTATAGTCTATACCAGTGTTAGTCAACCTGGTCCCTACCACCCACTAGTGGGCATTCCAGCTTTCATGGTGGGCGGTAGCAGAGCAACCAAAGTATAAATAAAAAGACTTTACTATAGTAAGTTGTTTTATAAAGATTTATTCTGCCAAACTTAGTGAAAATCCGATATAAAGTACTTGGTAAGTAATTATTATTATATGCTTTAACTTGTTGTAACTCTGCTTTATAAATTTTATAAAGTTACTTCCCTACTTTATAAATCACCATTACTATGGAACTGGTCTGCAGTTAGAAAATTTTACTACTAACAGAGATACAAAAGTGGGTGGTAGGTATAAAAAGGTTGACTACCCCTGGTCTATACCATGCCAGTACATTTATATATCTACCCATGGACACATGAATTTTATAGACAAAATAATACTGCACTGTTTTTAAATTTTAAATTATTTCCTATGTGTATTTCATTAATATTTATGAACTCTTTATTTTTTAAGAAAGCAAATTAATAATATATAAAAAAAAAACCTTTATGTATTTCAAAAACATAGATAAAATCAGAACCAAAGGTTCATTATGCCAGTGTCCAATGGTATTAACTTCCAAAGATACTTGTGTCATATCAGCCCATACCAGCCATTGGCAGACTTACTTAAAACAATGTCTAATTGCATCAGCATGATTTTAAATATTTGTTTTAGATTAACTCTGTATTCTCTAAATTAGAGTTGTCTCTTACCTCTCAAAAGTGAGGATCAAATTATGCCTTAGTGAAGAAATTATTCTGTATCTATTCCAAATTTTCTGCTATATTTTCAAACTTTATTTTAAGTTACTTATATAACTCTGTTATATTTTCTAACACTTATGCTTTAAATGTTAGTAAAACATAGCACCTCTGACCCTTAAGAATTCTGTTATTGAAAGAATCCAGATAGAAAACAAATGCCCATAGTTAAAAAAGGTTATCAAATCACAATAGTTTACTCACCAGAAGGTCAAAAAATGATATAAGTATGTCCATTGCACACGCGCGTGTGTGTGTATAGTTGCTATGATAGCAAGAAAATGTTAATCCCACCAGAAGAGAAAAAAATTTCATAGACAAAGTCACATTCACTTATTTAATTAAGTTTTAGTTTCATTTACTTGAAAGTATGGGTAAAGGAATGGAGTGGCTGTTTTCTTAATGGTTAAACAGGTCTTTCTGAGAATGCTCTCCCTGTGCCTGGTGTTTTAATATAAATACGTGTTGAAGATTCTCCTTGTGCAAAAGTGAAATTACATGTATTTGGAAGATGTCGCTAGAAGTAAAATAGAAGGTCTTCCTGGCTAGCAAACTCAAAAACACTAAAACTGGTTAGAATTAGGGAAATAGCCTCTTCGTTACTATTTGCCGACCTGGCTGTGAAAGAGGCCAAAGGTGAGATTTGGAATTCTGTGCCAGCCTCTGCCTTACCCACTTCCTACATGTTCATAAAATGAGGGAAGATAAATTTTTTATGATACCCATTGAGGTTATTTATGAAAAAGTATTATTTAAATGTAATACATAATATTACTCAAGCAAAATAATTTCATAGTGTTAAATATTACAAGACAGTTCCCAGAAAAATGGACTGGACTCAAGAAAATGGTGAATCATTTCAAGGCTTGTTGCTTGGAAGTCATTTGTATCCATTTTCTTCCTCCCCAAGATCAACATTGGATGCTCAACTGATAGCTCAGCTGCCGATCCAGTGAGGCTGGAGTTTTCGAGGGACTTCGGGGCAACCTGGCACCTGCTGCTGCCCCTCTGCTACCACAGCAGCGGCCACGTCAGCTCGCTGTGCTCCACAGAGCACCACCCGAGCAGCACCTACTACGCGGGCACCACGCAGGGCTGGCGGAGGGAGGTGGTGCACTTCGGGAAGCTGCACCTGTGCGGGTGAGCACCTGCCGCTGCGGCCGCGCTTCCTTTTCATTTGACAGGTTGTTTTCCTTCATGACATCATCATCGACTTTCAGAGGGGAAAACTTTCACCTTGCATTTCTTCTCCAGTTCTCCACTTAAAACAGACTAACGTACATTTAAAACAGGACACTGAACTAACATACTACTTACTAATTTATCGTTTGAAGATAGATTTAAAAGAGCAATGTACTCTGTGTGTGTGTGTGGGGGGGGGGGTTGTCATATCCCCATGAGTCTTTATTAGATCAACTAGGAAACAACAGAAAATGGTTTTCCCCTCAGGTTGTAAGCCTTCCCCACTCCCTTCTCCTTCACCGTGTAACTGCAGTTAGAACTGTAGGGCTTTCAGACCTGTTGTTCATGCCAGGAGAAGACACTTACTGGCATGGAAGCCCACAGGATGTTCCGAGTGTCTCATAAAATAGTGTTCACACTCCTCCCCCAGGCTTTCTGCTTTCTCAACCCCTCTCAGCACTCTTGTTACATATACAGGGTGGGGCGGAAATAGGTTTACAGTTGTGAGTATGCAAAACACAGTCTGTTCTGTAATTATTTATTAATTATTGTATTATTTTCCATACAAACAACTGTAAAGCACCTTTTGCCTCACCCTGTATTTGATTCTTTTATTGAAAAGCTATTTGGAGATGAAAGACTTCAATTCTAACAGAAATGAAATGAAAAGTATAGTTCAAATAAAACTAGTAAGTAAAAAAAAAAGCAGCCTGCTTCAAAATTTGTCTTTTCCCTCAGAATAAAGAAGTTATTTTTTCAGGTAATGTTAAAAAAGAAGAAAGTACTAATATCTCTCAAGATGGAAACATTTGCATTCCCAGTGTGAAGCTCAGCATAATTAGAAACCTTAGGTCTTCAAGCAAAACTCCGAGTACTTTTCCAAAAGGGAATTTTCAAAAGTTTACATTCTCTTTGAACATAAATCTGTTCACCCCATTTCATATCATCAGCATAATTTTAATAATTTAATTTTAAGGGCTTTAATATTTTGTGTTGTTGAATGTGTTTTTTATTAATTTTTGCTGTTTACAGCAGGATAGTACTCTAGTAGACAATCTAACTGCTTACAAAAAATCATTCCTAAGCAAAATGTCCTGAAGGCCCTTGGAAGAGATAGCCGAGGAGGCAAGGAGAGTGTGGAAACTGGAGGGACAGGTAACTGAGTGAGGACTCAGCCAGCACAGCCCGAGGACAGCCACAGTGGGGCGGGGTTTGTCTACAAAGCAATTGGGCAGAAGTAGCTCAAGAAAGCTTTTCACCTAAAATCAGTTGTATTGTTTAAGATTATGTGTTGCAAGAAATACAAACATTTAAAAACTGGAAGAACTTATTGGAAACATACTGGGAAATAACAACATGGACTCCACTCGGGAAATATGAGGCCTTCCACAACAAAAGTTGTGACTATTTTTGTGTGTGTGACAGAGACAGAGAGAGAGATAAAGGGACAAATAGGAACAGACAGACAGGAAGGGAGAGAGATGAGAAGCATCAATTCTTCGCTGCAGCTCCTTAGTTGTTCATTGATTGCTTTCTCATATGTGCCTTGACTGGGGGGCAACAGCAGAGCAAGTGACCCCGGGCTCAAGCCAGCGACTTTTGGGCTCAAGCCAGTAACCATGGAGTTATGTTTATGATCCCATTCTCAAGCCAGTGACCTCACACTCAAGCTGGCAACCTTGGGGTTTCAAATCTGGGTCCTCTGCATCCCAGTTTGATGCTTTTTATTCACTGTGCCACCACTTGGTCAGGCATGATCCAAATTTTTATCATGCTGATATTAATTTCATTCAGGAACCATAGCTCTCATCTTCTGGGACTCATGATTACATATTTTTAGAAAAGAAAATCTGAACCAATCAGCTATGGCCAGAAAGTCAAGTATTGCGACAGAAACAGGGCTACCACAATCCCTGCTTCCTGCATGTGGGCAGTGTAGGTAAGGGAAAGGCCTGGAGAGCCCATCACAGAGCAAGACCACTATGCTCGTGCTGTGGAGCTCTAGGTCTTTTCTTTAATGGACCTCTATTTTCCACTAATTGCCCAGCTAAGTATTAGATTAAATAGGAAACAACCTTACACATAGGTGTATAGCCCATGACTTTAGATTGTTTTGACAACTGAGACTTGCTTCAGCAGGACCCCACATGGAACTAATACAATTTGAAGGAGTAGAAGCTAAGGTCACAAAGATCTGCCAGTCAGAGGTTCTGAGAAGAGAGACCCACTCTAGGACAAGCTCCGGTGTCATGAGTCTGCCTCACTTAGCACCAGGCTATGTTTGCACATAAGGCATGGAGATACAATCTGAAATATGAGCAAGAGACGTGCAGAAAATATCCTGCAAGAGATATTTTCCCAGACTGGTACTGGATGTTGGTTGAAAATATCCCTGCACAGAACTTAGGCCACCATGTTATCTGTATGCCATGTCCTTTTTATTTTTTTATTTCTATGAAAAGAAAGTAAATCTGTTAGGGAGGCCTGCCTGTTCTCACAATGGTGTGAACCTGTCTTTCAAACTGCCTTCAGCCATTTCTGCAGAGAAAAGAATTTGTCTTCATAGTGTTGCCTAGTCCTTGTTTCAGGAAAAGAATTAACACTCTTCTTAAAACCCACACAGGCATGAGTTGCTAGAAGGCAAAAGTTAAATTTTCTCCAACTCGGTGAACCATCCCTTGATGGTTTGTATTCAGTATGGTACAGATAATGGCACAAATGATAGATGCTATAAAAATGTATAACCCATGTTTAAATTACTCTTTTCTGTGCATTTGCTGGACAGTGGGCACCATAAAAACGTCTGAAATGTCCTCAGGTGCAGAAAGGACCTTTTCTGCCTCCACATGTGGTCAGTTCACATTTGAGGCATAAATATTGAGCTTTCATTGCATTTTATTCACATCACCTTGGTGTCCTTTTCATTTTGAGTTCTTTTTATCTTGAAAACTCCTAATTACTTTTACTTTATATGGTTTCATAATGAGTTGACCAAAACCTCGATTTAATGAAAGCACTGTGGTGTGCTTGAAATTTTAAGTTTACATTTAAAGAGCAGATCCCTCTGAATACCACTGGCTCAGGCGAACAGACTGACATTCACTGGGGAGGGCGTTAGTGAAAGATTTTCAAAATAAGATGTCAGCAGAAGGCGACCACAGTGAGGCCAGAGCCTTCAGCCCATTTATCATAGTGCTTGCAGTTCCTGTGTCAAGGCAGGTGAACTATAATAAATATCCAACCAAGGTGGTTCATTTGTATTCAGGACATTTGAATAAATAAGAAGTTCAAAAAAATCCATGTAGGCTTTTGTTCAAAGGAAAACTCCAGCCATTTCCCTCCGCTCAGCAGTCTGAAAGTTCAAAAGCTATAAAGTTTCTTTTGCCAAGACTAAACTGACAATATTTGAAAACAAAATTTAATTATGAACTGGCATTTTGGGGGCAGTTTAATATAGTTAGAGCCTCAATATAAGCAATCAAATTAGGGTTAAAATTATATGTGGGAACTTGACTCCTGTCTGCTTTACTCTCTACTAAACTTTAGAAACCCAATAAAGGCTTCCAGTACTGGCTTCTAATTTCTGTTTAAAAAATTGTTCTGAATTTGGTTTCTATGATAATTGAAAATTGGGCAGATTCATGAGTACAAAAATGAATACCCATGCCATCTCTATATCTGTTCCCTCTCAGATAGATCCATCTTCTTTGAAGTGAGTTTTATATATAATAAAATATACTAAACTATTTTTGGACTCCTACCTACATATGTAGGTTATTTTCAAGGGGCTAACTTATTATTAGCAATATAAGATAATTCACTCACGAATAAAAAGGAAAATTACCTTTGATTTTAAAGAAATTGAGAAATAAGAGACATCTGTCTAAAAAATCAATCTGATTTTTGTCACTCCTTTCTTTGAAATAATCTTTTGGGGCTCTTTCTTGCCTATAGAATATAATTGATTGGCTCTTAAGGCTTTTCACAACAAATGACAGCCAACAAACATCACTGAGCATCCTCTGTATATGAAACGCAATGCAGGACACCATGAAAGGGTGCAGAAGGCGTCATGGAGCTCGGCCTCAAGGAGCTCACAGCCAGTAGGGGAAATATGTATGCTTTTAAATACCTACACTTGTGATAACTGTAATACAGGAAATATCAAAACTGTGGAAAAAAGAGACCAAGAGAGAGAAATTAAGGGTCTAGTTATTAGCTATATGACCCAGCAATTTCACTTTACCAAAAAGAATTGAAAACAGGTATTTAAGCAAATACTTGTTCATAAATGTTCATAGAAGCACTATTCACAATAGCCACAAGGTACAGAACTCATTAAGTTAGAAACAAACTTAATGTCCATCAACTGGCAAATGGATAAATAAAGCTTGTTATTGTCATATAATGGAATATTACTCAGTCATAAAAATGCATTAAATTCTGATATTTGCTACAGCACAGATGAAGCTTGAAAACGTCATGCTAAGTGAACAAGGCCAGACAGGAAAGGTTACATACTGTGTGAGTCTAATTACATGAAATATTCAGAATTGGGAAATCCACAGAGACAGAAGTAGATTAAGGATGCCAGGAGCAGAGAGGAGAACTGCTTAATAGGCACAGAGTTGTTTTGGAGTGATGAAAATATTTTGGAACTCAATTGAAGTGATGATTGGCTAACACTGTAAATCTGCTAAATACCACCAAATTGTATGCTTAAAATGGTTAATATTTACTTCTGTGTTGGGTGAATTTTACCTCAGTTTTCTTAATTGGTTATTCAGAGTGTGACAGTTGGGGTGGAGAAAGCTTCCCTAGGAAAGTCAGTATTGAAAATGTTGGAACCTCAGGTGGAATTTTGACATAGCGATAGAATTAGGAAGGGCTTACAGAGAGCAAGAACCTTATTGGCAAAATCCCATAGAATGAGGAATGGAGTTTGTGTTCCTACCATGTTGAATTATGCTTTCATTTCTTGTGTGTGGTGCAGTGATAGTAACTGCCCACTGCTTATTGATCAGATGGGCTTACTTTGAAGACATATTGTTCTCTTGCTTAGATATTGAAAGACTTGTACCTCCTTTCCAGATCTGTACGCTTTAGATGGTACCAAGGATTTTACCCTGCTGGCTCTCAACCAGTGACGTGGGCCATTGACAATGTCTATATTGGTCCCCAATGTGAAGAGATGTGTAACGGCCATGGGAGTTGCATCAATGGAACCAAGTGCATGTGTGATCCTGGCTACTCAGGTCCAACCTGTAAAATAAGCACCAAAAATCCTGATTTTCTCAAGGATGATTTTGAAGGTAATCTGTTCTTATAAGTTATATGTAGCTTTGTGAAAGAACTTACATATTAAACACAACATGTAATCATTCACTCTTATTTTCATTATTTATCCCTGAAATGGAAACCACCCAGGCCTTCATTTAGTTCTGAATTTTGTAAGGTTCCATTTTTGAAACAATGGTCAGTGAACATGAACAAGACCATAATTAAGAAAAACTAAGGCTATTTTCACCACTTTTTCTATCACATATAATTTCTCATTAATGGTAATTTTAGAAAATGTCTGTGGAGGGTTAATCTTCTTGGGTGGAGGGAAAAGTTTCCAGAGATAGAAATCCCTTTCTTGCTTTGTCACCAACTCGTTACACAGCCTCTTACCACTTTCTGTACCTCGGTTATACTTAAAATCTAATGTCATTATATATGAAGATAATGTTAAAACACAGAAAAATGTATATGATGTAATAATTGAAATTATTCACAATTATATATTCTTTGGCTATACACTCTGATAAAACTATGGAAAAACAACCTTGTAAGAGAGAGTCTTAAATGTAATAGCTATCTATATTAAGATAGTGGGATTGAAGATTTTTTTTTTGCCAAATTAAAGATTTTTTTTCTTTTTCCCAAGTTAGTGATAAAATTGTTATATTTATTCTTTTAAGGTACATTCTAAAAATTATATTTAAGTATGTCAATACAATGGTGTATTATTTAGCCATAAAAAGGAATGAAATGCTGATACTTGCGGCAAATAGGTGAACTTTGAAATACTGGGCAGATGAAGATGTCAGAGGCCACATATCATATGATTCTGTTTGTATGAATCATTGAAAATAGACAAATCCATAGAGACGGAAAGCAGACTAGGGGCTGCCAGGGCCCAGTGAGAGGGAAGGAGGGAGTGGCTGCAGTGGGGACAGGTGTTCTTTACAGGTGGTGATAAGTCTGCAGCTGCTAGTGGGGATGGTTACACAACACTGTGAATGTGCTAAATGCCATCAAGGTGTTCGTTTGACAATGATGAACATGGTAAATTCTGTGTTATGTGCATTTTGCCACAATCAGAAAGAAAACTGAACTGGATTTAAGACGAATATCTGAGAAGATTTGAGAGCTGGGTTTGAAAGATATTGTTTAATAGGAAATATTAAATTATCCTGAAATTTACCCTATTGAAACTTTGTTTTTAAAAATATTTAACCCTTGTCTGATGCTGTCCTCACAGTAGCAAGGACACAGTGAGAGCACTGTGGCAGGGCCGTCTTACTCCCCCTCGCTTCTGCCCTGGATCCCTCTCTGACTGGCCAGTGGGTTCCTTCTGTTGTTTTTTGTTTGTTTGTGTTTTCTGCTGTGTAGAGGAGCAGAAAGGAGGGACCCAAAGACACTCAGGAAAAGGCTCCCTCCTTCTGTCCTGTGGACCCTTAACTTACACAGCCACGGGTAAATAATTCAGACCTGCTAAAATGTTGAAGAGCCTTCTTATCTCAAAATCTGTGTTTTCGATATTTATGACTTCATATTTTAAAAGTACACAAAGCACGTAACCATATTCCTTAAAAAATAACATGATTATAATTGGAGTCATAGGTAAACCACGTTTTTTACCTTTTCAGGTCAGCTAGAATCTGATAGATTCTTATTAATGAGTGGAGGAAAGCCGTCTCGGAAGTGTGGGATCCTTTCCAGTGGAAACAACCTCTTTTTCAACGAAGATGGTCTGCGCGTGTTGATGACACGAGATCTGGATTTGTCACATGCGAGGTAATCACTTTAGAGTGCTGCTGGAAAATGACATTGTAAAGTACAGTGACGAAACATAATTGAATCAGAAAGAAGCAGAGCTGTCAAAGACTAGGCCTTCCATTGGAAATGCCGAGTTTCTCTCTTATCAAAGACTCCATTAAGACAGAATTTACATAATTTTTATTCTAAAACAGAGAGCTTTGTGCAGTAACTAGATGAGAAATGAAACATAGATAAACAGACAGAAGTTAATATCTGGTATTTTACAAGATGGTGACGAGGAAATGACAACATTTAACTTACTTTAACTTCAGGAAAATAGTGTTACATCTTCTTTATCTGTCTTCTGCAGAATACTTTCATTAGCACTTGGACCGTATAGAAATTATTTGCACCATACTCAGTAGAAAGCCTAATTGAAATACAATATACCCTCACATTATTCACAATTAACTTTATATCCATTAGCAGTTTAAGAACATTCAAAGTGTAGCCTTCTTCATTATAAGCATTTCTTTCCAATGTTCTGCTCATGCATTCTAAGCACTCATTTTCTAAATTGAGCCCCATCAGTCAGAAACAAACATTTTAAACTGGCTCAGAGGATTATGTCCTGTCAAAATGTGTATCCTTTGATCACTTGATGAGCCAAAAAAAAAAGGAGATTTAACATGTGTAAAATGGAACCCTGACCTATTTTTTGCAAGAGAAAAAAAAAGAGTTTTTGTTTTTTGAAACATTTCAGAGTAAATTAAAATATACCAAAACATATTGTCCTCTTCTTCCTCCTAAATATTTTGTTTATTGAATTATAAATTTGATTATGCTTCATAGAAAATATAATTCTGTGAGATAATTTTACAGGTTTTATTTCTCACCATCCTATTTTAATGCATATAATTTAATTTGATGTTCTTTATTTCAGAGTTATCATTGGCAGCTGCACTCTCTAATTTAGAAATTATTAGGTTTTTCTAAGTAATCTTGACATGGTTTATCTGTAACTCCATTAATATAAACAAGAGACAGAAAAGAGGCCCAGCTTGGCACACCTCTTCCAAAAGTGTTACAATGGGTGACTTTAAATGTGTCTTCCAAAGCCAGAAATATGAGATCTAAAAATCTACTGGTATAAGCTGAGATTGGATGATTTTGCTAGTAAATGACAAACTACGTTTTCCCAATACAAGTAGACAATGTGCTACAAGTAAATGATTATTATTTTTATAGTATAAACATCACTAGGCACTCGCCATGTATTTCTTCCATTAATCCAATGTTAAAAGCTCCATTATTTATCTCATCTCAGTAGCATGCTGTGTAGGATTTGCATATATTGACCTCAAAATGCTCCATGTAAAATCCCAATTATCTCAGGTTAGGAGATAAATGAATACCCAGTTAATGGAGGTAGGGAGAGGAGGAACCCATGAAGAATGCGTGGTTTTATATATGGAACTGATAACTTTGATTATAAACCCCAATATATTTCATATGTGTGACATGCATACATAATTGGGTGTGTGTGTTAGGTTATACATGAAATTTATTCTGCATTACCACGTAGCACAGCAGCCAGACCAGTCACCAGCAGCTTGCCTGCCAAAGATAACATGTGAGCTAGTTTTCCTCGGCATCCCAGCTGCTTGCTGCCACTCCGCCCACCTCCCTGCCAGCTGGAAAGGCTGCCCTGGCCTGCCGCCACAGCTCCTGGTAGCCAGTATGGTCCGTTGCAGACCCAGCAATAGTCAAAGGTTGGCACAGCACACTGCCAGCACTACCCCACACTCATGCTTCCCTGCCCCTGGGCACCAGAGGCAAAAAAGAGTCCTAGGCTTGACACACCTCTTCCAAACGATGCCTGGTCTTTTATAAGGAAGTGTGTTACAATGGGTGACTTTAAATGTGTCTCCCAAAACCAGTAATATGAGATCGAAAATTCTCAGCATAAGCTGAGATTGGATGATTTTGCCAATAAATGACAGACTACATTAATTATATTCTTCCAGTTTCAGATACTAAGGACAAGGATCCAACTTTGTCTTTTTATTATTATTATTAAGTGAGAGGCAGGGAGGCAGAGAGACAGATTCCCACATGTGCCCCAACCAGGATCCACCTGGCAAGCTCCCTACAGGGCGATGCTCTGCCCATCTGAGGCCTCTGCTCCGTTGCTCAGCAACCAAGCTATTTTAGCACTGAGGTGAGGCCATGAAGCCATCCTTATAGCACCCAAGGCCAATTTGCCCAAACCCTTCGAACCATGGCTGCGGGAAGGGGAGAGAGAGAGAGAAGGGGGAGGTATGGAGAAGCTGATGTTCGCTTATCCTGTGTGTCCTGGCTGGAAATTGAACCCGGGACTTCCACACCTGGGCCAACACTCTACCACTGACCCAACTGGCCAGGGCCCCAATTTATCTTAAGTAGATAACTCCCAAACATGGATAGTCTTTGAACCTCTTCTGTGTTCTTGTAGAACAGCCACAAGGCACAGTGAATGCTTACTTTCCTCAGACTCACCTTCATGGAAGGGCACGAAATATAAATATGGGTACAGAATTGCCTTTTTTCAGAGTTCAAATTTTTTAACTCCCTCTCACAGGAAAACTGGGCTTTGAAATTATTTCTTTGGACATTCATTAAGTCATTCTATTTATTAAAGTCGTGCATCCCCAGTATCACCCTGTGTGCTTGTCTTTTGCTAACGGTGTGCATTTCTCATGTAAGTAAATGTCTACAGTAAAGTCTCCTGGTGTCAGATTTGTGCAGTTCTTCATGAGACTGGGGTGCGGGAAAGGCGTCCCAGACCCCAGGAGCCAGCCTGTGCTTCTGCAGTGCTCTCTCAACGGCGGCCTGTCGTGGAGTCTCCTGCAGGAGTTCCTTTTCAGCAACTCCAGCAACGTGGGCAGGTACATCGCCCTGGAGATCCCCATGAAAGCCCGGTCCACTTCCACTCGCCTTCGCTGGTGGCAGCCATCTGAAAACGGGCACTTCTACAGTCCCTGGGTTATCGACCAGGTCAGTCCCCTCAGGATGAACTATTATAATTTTGTCACTTGAACTGAATGTGGCATTTGATAGCACTTAGTCCAACCCCCAGTTCAGTAGAGGAAGCCCAGATTAGACAGTTGAGTGACTTGCCCAAGGACACGCAGCTTAGATTAGGTATGACATTTAGCTCCCTTTCATTCTCTTTCCTTCAGTTGCCTGAGCCTATAAAAATACGGTATACTGCTCACAAAAATGAGGTGATCAGGAACGTGTAGATACTCCAGTACTTTCAGCCTATTGAATGGTGCATTTTCACCAATGAAGTAAAAGTTGGTTTTGCATCTCATTTACATAAACAACTTTCTTTGATTTGTTTGCTTTTCTTATGTTCTTGTTTAATAAAAAAAAATCAAATGCTTCTTTTTTTCATCAATTCATATTCATTTTGAAATATCCCCTAATTTCTGTGAGCGGTGTAAATGACACAGCAGAAGGCCCAGGCCCTGCTCAGAGAGGGTTCTGCCACATGGATACAGGGACTTTATCAAGCATGGAACGAGGTTATAATTCTCTGAAAAAGAAAATATGCAAATTAGCATTGGCGCCACATGCAGTAACTCCCAAATCCTCTTTTCTAGCCTTTGAAGGAAAAAATAAATAAATAAATCTCCCAACATCCTATGGACAACTCTAAAGGATCTTCATACATAATAAAATGCATTTCAGACAAAACTCAAAGAACCTGTTAGCAAACTGTGGAATCCATGCACAGAATTAAGCTGAAATGCCTGCGGGTACTGCTGTCCTTAAATAGAACTTTTACATGAAAAATAATCACATGGAAGCCAGGTTTTGCTTTCCCAGCTTGGGCACATGTAGTTTCCAAAGCAGTTTGGCCCAGGAAGGCTGGGAATGGCTTTGTCTATCCTCCAATTTGTTTTCTGTAGCTTCTTGCCAGATGGGCAAGCAAACCACATAAATGAGAGCATTCTGAAAAGCCCCTAACGTGTTTGCAGTGCACTGCCAGTTCTGAGCAATCTGACAGCTAAAAACAAACAAAAATGACTGTGCTTTTTCATATCTTAAAACCTAAATCAAAATTTGTGATTTTTTAAAACTACATTTCAGATTCTCATTGGAGGAAACATTTCTGGTAATACAGTGTTAGAGGATGATTTTACAACCCTGGATAGTAGGAAATGGCTACTCCACCCTGGGGGCACCAAGATGCCTGTGTGTGGCTCCACTGGGGACGCCCTGGTCTTCATCGAAAAGGCCAGCACCCGTTATGTAGTCACCACGGACATTGCTGTGAATGAGGATTCATTTCTACAGCTAGATTTTGCTGCCTCCTGCTCAGTCACAGACTCTTGTTATGGTAAGTATTCTGTCTTCAGGTAGAGGGACACATATGTGTGAATGGACATCTATGGCTGCCTCTGTCCAAGGACTACACTATACCTTTGCTAAATAACTAAAACATAGATGCATTTTGAGTCATACCATAACTGCATTTTTTAAAATGAGTAAATTGAGTTTTAGAAGTTTACTTTATTAAGCGTTTTATTTTTCAATTATACTTGACATAAATATTATATTCATTTCAAGTGTCCACCCCAGTGATTAGACATTCCATAACTAAGTGATCAGCCAGATAAATCTCATACCCCTCTGACACCTTATAAGATTATTGACTGTATTCCCTATGCTGGACTTTGCATCCCCGTGACTATTCTGCAGCAACCGATGTGTACTCCTTAACCCCTCACCCTTTCCCCCAGCCCTCCAACTCCTCCCCTCCGGCAACCGTCAAAATGGTCTCTGTGTCTCTGAGTCTGTGTCTGTTCTGCTTGTTTGTTTTGTTTTTTAGACTCAATTGTTGATAGATATGTATTTATTGCCATTTTACTGTTCATATATTTTATCTTTTTTTCTTCTTCTTCTTAAAGAAGACCCTTTCACATTTCATGTACTACTGGCTTAGTGGTGAGGAACTCTTTTAGCTTTTTCTTCTATGTGAAGCTCTTTATATGTCCTTTAATTCTAAATGATAGACTTTCTGGGTAAAAGAACCTTGTTTGTAGCTCCTTGCTTTTAATAACTCTGCATATTTTTTTTCACTTCCTTCTGACCTGCAGAGTTTCTGTTGAGAAATCAGTTAACAGTTTTATGGAAGCTCCCTTATAGGTAATTAACTTCTTTTCTCTTGCTGCTTTTAAGATTCTCTTGTCTTTTACCTTTGGCATTTTAATTACAATGTGTCTTGGTGTGAGCCTCTTTGGATTCATCTTATTTGGGACTCTGTACTTCCTGGACTTGTGTGTCTATTTCCTTCACCAGGTTAGGAAAGTTTCCTGTCAATATTTTTTCAAATAGGTTTTCAGCCCCTTACCCTGGCTCTTCTCCTTCTAACACCCCTCATAATGTGAATGTTGCTTGGCTTGAAGTTGTCACAGAGGCTCCTTACACTATCTTTACTTTTTAGGATTCTTTTTTCTTTTTCTTGTTCTTATTGAATGTTTTTTACTTTCTTGTATTTCAAATTGCTGATTTGATTCTCAGCTCATCTCTCTACTGTTGAGTCCCTGGATATTATTCTTCATTTCAGTTAGTGTAACCTTCACTTCTGACTACTTCTTTTCTATAGTTTTTATGTCCTTTTCTATGTTTATCATCTCTTTGTTAAAGTTCTAAGTTCATTGAGCATCCTTTCAACTATTGTTTTGAACTCTACATCTAGTAGATTGCTTGTCTTCATTTTGTTTAATTTTTTTTTCTGGGGTTTTGTTCTGCTCTCTCATTTGGGACGTGTTTCTTTAGCTCTTCATTTTGTCAGACTCTGTGTTTGTTTCTATGTATTATGTGGAGCTGCTACATCTCCTGGGCTTGGTAGAGCGGCCTTATGTAGCAGGTGGTCTGTCAGGTCCAGTGGCACAGCCTCCCTGATACCCCCAGCTGGGCACTCCAGGTGCATTGCTCTCCCCCATGTGAGCTATGTATACCTGCCTGAAATTGAGCTTTGATTGCTCTTGGCATGCCAATGGGAGGGATTTGCCCCCAGGTCGATTGGCTATAAGGACTGCCTGTGACCACTGACTTGTGTAGAGGATCAGCTGTGCAGGAGCCCACCCCATAGATCAGGACTTACTTCAGTGGAGCTCTGGTGCCAGCTGAGTCTACCCCTTGAGTGTATCACTTGTGGAGGTGTGCAGGTGGTATTTGTTATTGCCTGAAGCTTTTCACCAGGTATGCTGGCTCTGGGGCCTCCTGGAAGGTGCAGCCTGAGGTCAGCCACTGCCTGTGTTCTGCTCAGGTCTACCTGGCATCATCTACAGTGCAATCTGCAGATGGCTGCTACTTGCACTGGGCTTGGAGGTGCCCAGGTGAGGCCAAGCTATGAAGCAAGGCTGACTGCTGCTAGTGCCAGGTTTGGGGCCATTTAGTGAGAGGTACAGGGCATACTGAAACCACAGGTTGTTGTTTGAGAGATTTTAGGATAGTCTGAAGAATGAGACAAGACAGACCATTTGTATGGATAAGCCACTGGAAACAGCATGGATATGCCTGCAATACCCATGAGTAGGGAAGGTTCTCAGTATCACCAGAGTGGAGCAAGAGTGTGATCCAGGTTGATGGAGACTCAGATGTGGGCCTGCCTGCTGGGTCTGTGGGGGGAGGAGGGTCTCAGAAAAGGAATACAGTGGTCCCTCATCTATCATGGGGTTAGGTTCTAGAACCCCCATGATAGGTGAAAATCCGCAAAGTAGTGACCTTATATTTATTTCATTATTTATAGATATTTTAAGGCTTTATAAACCCTCCCTACATTCTTATAAACCTTTCTCACACTGTTATTAACCTTTCTCACACTTATGTTGCTTATTTACCACAGAAATAATTAAAATAATAAATATATAAAAATACCTATACGTATACCGCAAAATCCCACGATATAGCAAAAAATCTGCAATACAAAATTAGACATACACAATTTTTTATTTGATTTTGTTATTTTTCTTTGTACCTTTTATATATTTTTAATTTATTGTGTTTACATAAATTCAAGTGTCCCACCGAATAAATCCCCCCAACCCTGTGTTCCCCTCAACATTACCTCTGCTCCCCTCCCCGCAAAGCCTTCCTCCCTTCCTCCTCCAGGATTTGCTTTCCTGCTCTCTATAATGTTATATATCTATATACATAACTTCACCAATCTCTTTCCCTTCTCTGATCCCATCCTCTCATCCCCTTTCCCTCTGTTCGCTTTCCCTCGGGTCCCTTGATCCTGCCTCTGCCTCTATTCCGTTCCTCAGTTCATATTGTTCATTGGATTCCTCAAATGAGTGAGGTCATATGGTATTTTTCTTTCTCTGCCTGGCTTCTTTTATATACTTAGCATAATAGATTCCAGGTCCATCCATGTTGTTGCAAAAGGTAAGATTTCCTTCTTTTCGTGGCTGCATAGTTATTCCTTTGTGTATATGTACCACAGCTTTTTAATCCACTCATTAACTGACTGACTTTTGGGCTATTTCCAGATCTTGGCTATTGTAAACAATGCTGCAGTAGACATGGGGGTGCATTTCTTCTTTTGAATCAGTGATTTGGTATTCTTAGGATATACTCCTAAAAGTGGGGTGGCTGGGTACAAAAGGTAGTTCCATTTTTAATTTTTTGAGGAATCTCCATACTGTTTTCCACAGTGGCTGCACCAGTCTGCATTCCCACCAGCAATGCAGTAGGGTTCCCATTTCTCCACATCCTCTCCAGCACTTATTATGTGTTGTTTTGTTAATGAGCGCCATTCTGACTGGTGTGAGGTGGTATCTCATTGTGGTTTTAATTTGCATTTCTCTAGTGATTAGTGATGTTGAGCATTTTTTCATATGCCTATTGGACATCTGTATGTCCTCTTTGGAGAAGTGTCTATTCATTTCTTTTGCTCATTTTTTTATTGGATTGTTTATCTTCCTGGTGTTGAGAGTTTTGATCATGAATCGGTGCTGGATTTTATCAAATGCTTTTTCTGCATCTATTGATATTATCATGTGGTTTTTCTCCTTCCTTTTTTTTTTTTTTTTTTTTTTTACAGAGGCAGAGATAGGGACAGACAGACAGGAACGGAGAGAGATGAGAAGCATCAATCATCAGTTTCTCATTGCGCGTTGCGACTTCTTAGTTGTTCATTGATTGCTTTCTCATATGTGCCTTGACTGCGGGCCTTCAGCAGACCGAATAACCCCCTGCTGGAGCCAGCGACCTTGGGTCTAAGCTGGTGAGCTCTTTGCTCAAGCCAGATGAGCCTGCGCTCAAGCTGGCGACCTCGGGGTCTTGAACCTGGATCCTTCCACATCCCAGTCCGACGCTCTATCCACTGTGCCACCACCTGGTCAGGCTCCTTCCTTTTATTTATATGATGAATCACATTGATTGATTTGTGAATATTGTACCAGCCTTGCCTCCCCGGAATAAATCCCACCTGATCATGATGTATGATTTTTTTCATGTATTGCTGGATCTGGTTTGCTAATATTTTGTTGAGAATTTTAACATTTAAATTCATCAGGGATATTGGCCTATAATTTTCTTTCTTTGTGCTGTCTTTGCCTGGTTTTGGAATCAGAATTATGTTTACCTCATAAAAGGAGCTTGGAAGTCTTCCTTCTTCTACAATTTTTTGAAATACCTTGAGAAGGATAGGAGTTAGTTCTTCTTTGAATATTTGGTAGAATTCGCCTATGAAGCCATCTGGCCCAGGGCTTTTGTTCGTTGGGAGTATTTTGATAACTGTTTTGATCTCATTTGTTGTAATCAGTCTATTTAGGTTTTCTGATTCTTCCAGATTGATTTTTGAAAGATTATATGTTTCAAGGAATTTGTCCCTTTCATCTAGGTTGTCTAATTTGGGGGCATACCATTCTTCATAGTATTTTCTTACAGTCCATTGTATTTCTGCTGTGTCAGTTGTTACTTTTCCACTGTCATATCTAATTTTATTTATTTGAGTCCTCTCTCTTTTTTTCTTGGTGAGTCTATAATAGTAGGGGATTAGTTAAAGGTTCATCAATCTTGTTTACCTTTTCAAAGAAGCAGCTCTTGGTTTCATTGATCCTCTGTATTGTTTTTTTAGCCTCTATGTCATTTATTTCCACTCTGATCTTTATTGTTTCCTTCCTTCTACTTTCTCTGTGCTTTACTTGCTGTTCTTTTTCTAGTTCTTTTAGATGCAGGATTAAGTTGTTTATTTGAGCTTTTTCTAGCTTCTTGAGGTATGCCTGTAATCTGTGAACTTCCCTCTCAGGACTGCTTTTGCTATGTCCCATAAATTTTGAGTTGTTGTATGTTCATTTTAATTTGTTTTAAGGAAATTTTTTATTTCTTCCTTAATCTCATTGTTAACGCATTCATTATTTAATAACATGCTATTTAGTTCCAAGTGTTTGAATGTTTTTCAGTTCTTCTATTGTAGTTGATTTCTAGTTTCATGCCACTGTGGTCAGAGAAGATGCTTGATATAATTTCAATCTTCTTAAATTTATTGAGACTTGTTTTGTGTCCTAACATGTTGTCTATCCTAGAAGAATGTACCATGAGCACTTGAGAAGAATGTATATTCTGCTGCTTTATGGTGAAAGGTTCTGAAGATATCTGTTAAACCCTGTTGATCTAGTGTGTCCTTTAAGGCTGCTGTTTCTTTGTTAATTTTCTTTCTTGAGGGTCTATACAGTGATGTTAGTGGGGTATTGAAATCCCCTACTATTATAGTATTGCTCTTGATCTTGCCTTTATATCCATCAAAATCTGCTTTATGTATTTGGGTGCTCCTATATTAGGCACATAGATATTTATAATGGTTATATATTCCTGTTGGACTGCTCCCTTTATCATTATGTAGTTACCTTCTTTATCCCTTATTATAACCTTTGTTTAAAGTCTATTTTGTCAGATATAAGTATTGCTATCCTAGGTTTTTTTACATTTCCATTTGCATGAAATGTTTTTTTCCATTCTTTTAATTTCAGTCTATATGTATCTTTTGTTTTGAGGTGTGTCTCTTGTAGACAGCATATGTGCGGGTTCTGTTTTCTTATCCACGCAGCTACCTTATGTCTTTTCATTGGAGCATTTAATCCATTTACATTTAAGGTTGTTATTGATATATGTCAGTAGTCCCCAACCTTTTTTGGGCCACAGACTGGTTTAATGTCAGAAAATATTTTCACGGACTGGTCTTTAGGATGGAACAGATAAATGTATCATGTGACCAAGACAAGCATCAAGAGTTAGTCTTAGACAGATGTAATAGAGAGAATCTGGTCATTTTTTAAAAATAAAACATTGTTCAGACTTAAATATAAATAAAACAGAAATAATGTAAGTTATTTATTCTTTCTCTGCGGACCGGTACCAAATGACCCATGAACCGGTAACAGTCTGTGGCCCAGGAGTTGGGGACCAGTGATATATGTAGTTGTTTATTGCCATTTTATTCTTTAAATCTACATTCCTCTTTTACTAGATTTTTTTTTCCCTTTGTTCTGTTTACAACAGGCCCTTTAACATTTCTTGCAGCATTGGTTTGGTTGTAATGAATTCCTTGAGGGGTTTTTTTTTTGGGGGGGGGGTTGTCTGGGAAGCTTTTTATTTCTCCTTTAATTTTAAATGATAGCCTTGCTGGATAGAGAAGTCTTGGTTGTAGGCTCTTGTTTTGCATCACTTTGAATATTTCTTGCCATTCCCTTCTGGCCTCAAGTGTTTCTGTTGAAAAGGCAGATGTCATCCTTATGGGGGCTCCTTTGTAGGTGATTGACTGCTTTTCTCTTGCAGCTTTTTGTATTCTTTTTTTCTCTCTTAGCATTGGTATTTTAATTATGATGTGTCTAGGTGTAGGTTGCTTTGGGTTCCTCTGTAATGGGATTCTCTGTCTTCTTGAATTTGTGTGACTTTTTCCTTCATCTGTTTAGGGAAGTTTTCAGCTATGATTTCTTCAATCAGGCTTGCTATCCCTTGTTCTTTCTCTTCTCCTTCAGGAACCCCTATGATGCAGATGTTGTTTCTCTTCACATTGTCACAGAGCTCTCTTAGAGTTTCCTCAGACCTTTTGATCCTCTCTTTTTTTTTTTTTTTTTTTGCTGTTCTGCTTCCCTGCTTTCACTTATCTTGTCTCTGAATTGCTGATTCAATCCTGTGCTTCATCCAGCCTGTTTTTAATTCCTTCTAGTGTAGTCTTCATTTCTGATATTGTGTTTGTCATTTCTGTCTGATTTTTTTTATGATTTCAGTGTCCTTTTTGATGCTTGTTATCTCTTTGTTTAGGTGCTCATTATGTCCATCTGTTGTTGCTCTAAGATCCATGAGCATCCTAAGAATCATTATTCTAAACTCTACATCAAGTATCTTTGTTATTTCCATCTCATTCAGTTCTTTCTCTGGGGATTTCTCTTGTTGATTCATTTGAATTTCTGTCTTCCCATTTTGTCTCTGTATAGATTGCTCCTTTGGATGTGCTGATTTTATAGCTAGCTGAGTATAGGGTTGGTGTTGTCTGCCTCCAGCTTTCAGTTGTGTTATTTCTAGATCTTCTTTGGTGGCCTTAGCTGTTGTTTGCAATCTGCTGTGGGCTACTTGTCTGCTGCTACTGCTCTTTTTTCTATTTGTGTCAGCATTTTCTATGCCTTAGCTGGGTCAGGTGTGAGAAACCTTTCCTTAAGATACCACTCTAACAAGGGTTGTAAGGTTCTGAGCTGATGCTCTTCATATCTGGCCCCTGGATGTACCAGCCCTGGACCTCCCTGGCTGGAACCTGGCACAGACCAGTGGGGGTCACTTCTTATTACTGGCCCTTAGCAACCTTCTTGGAGCTACAAGCAATCCAGAATTTGTAGTTGCCTCTGCTGGGTCCTGATACCTTTGTAAATATCAGCTGCACTCCTAGGCTGGCTCTTATTTGTTCTTTGCCAGTGTATGTGGCCTCTCTATTCCCAAGGCGTGTTCTTTCCGCTGGCCCCCGCTGCCGCCAGCTCCTTGGGTACTAGGCACTGCCAGACGTGCGGGCTTGTGGGCCGCAGCCGGGCTGTCCCGCAGGCCGGGGGACTTTGTGGCCGCAGCCGGGCTGTCCCGCAGGCCGGGGGACTTTGTGGGCAGCTGTCCCGCAGGCCGGGGGACTTTGTGGCTGCAGCTGGGCTGTCCCGCAGGCCGGGGGACTTTGTGGCTGCAGCTGGGCTGTCCGGCAGGCTGGGGGACTTTGTGGCCGCAGCTGGGCTGTCCCACAGGCGGGGGGACTTTGTGGCCGCAGCCGGGCTGTCCCGCAGGCCGGGGGACTTTGTGGGCCGCAGCCGGGCTGTCCCGCAGGCCGGGGGACTTTGTGGGCCGCAGCCGGGCTGTCCCGCAGGCCGGGGGACTTTGTGGGCCGCAGCCGGGCTGTCCCGCAGGCCAGGAGACTTCTCGGCTCGCCAGGCTCCACCTTCCGCAGGCACACAGAATGGTCTCCAGGCTCCACCTTCCGCAGGCACACAGAATGGTCTCCAGGCTCCACCTCCCGCAGGCACACTGAATGGTCTCCAGGCTCCACCTCCCGCAGGCACACAGAATGGTCTCCAGGCTCCACCTCCCGCAGGCACACTGAATGGTCTCCAGGCTCCACCTTCCGCAGGCACACTGAATGGTCTCCAGGCTCCACCTCCCGCAGGCACACTGAATGGCCTCCAGGCTCCACCTCCCGCAGGCACAGTGAATGGTCTCCAGGCTCCACCTCCCGCAGGCACACTGAATGGTCTCCAGGCTCCACCTCCCGCAGGCACACTGAATGGTCTCCAGGCTCCACCTCCCGCAGGCACACCGAATGGTCTCCAGGCTCCACCTCCCGCAGGCACACCGAATGGTCTCCAGGCTCCACCTCCCGCAGGCACACAGAATGGTCTCCAGGCTCCACCTCCCGCAGGCGCACAGAATGGTCTCCAGGCTCCACCTCCCGCAGGCACACTGAATGGTCTCCAGGCTCCGCCCCTTGCCGCCATGGCAGGCCACTGGGCTCTCGCTGCTGCTGTGTAGGCTGTCTTGCTGGGCTCTGCCCCCCACAGGGCTGCTGCTGCAGCCAGGCTCTCCTGTCATTCAGAGGGTACTCAACAGTTTGGGGGGTGTAGCCCAGACCCCAGCGCTCCAAACCTGTGTTCCTGATGCACCCCCTGCTTCTAAGCATCTGTTGGCACTGACTGGAGCAGGAGAGCCTCTGTTGTGTGGGGTAGTTGCTTCCCTTTGCTGGCTTGGCTCTCCCAGGTTAAATGGGCACTTTAGGTTTGGGGAGTGACCCAGTACATGGGTCAGTGTGACTGTCCCCCTCAGTCTCTCCCTGTGTCCCCGAGACTACACTCTCCTCTCACAACTCCAGTCCTCTCACTGCTCCCCGCTCCCAGAGCCCCGGGTAAGTGCCTGTGAACAAGGTTTTCTGCATGGTCCCTTTAAGGTGGAGCCTGGGTCTGAGAGTTCTGTCTCCCTCTCGCAAACAGTAACCCAGCTCTTCTTCAGCTAACTACTGTCCGTACACCTTGTCAAATCTCTGGGACTCTAGGCTGGGGTTCCGGTCCTAGGGCTGAGGACCCACAACTCTCTGGGCAACCCACCTCACCGTGAAAGACCCCCAGGCCCCGCTGCTCCTGGGAGCGGGGAAGCCCTTTCCGCATCTCCTAGCTTCCTACCAGCTCAGCATGGCTCCTTCGGTGATGCTTGGTTATAGATTCCTCTTAGTTTAGTCCAGAGTTGGTTTTTTAACTGGTTCCTCAGTTAAGTTGCAATCCACTTTGGTTCTGGGAGGTGGGAGTTGTAACATCCGCCTACTCTGTTGCCATTTTCCCTCTCTAGATATATACAATTTTAAAATCAGCAGTACAGTGAGACCACGGAAAGTGAACCGTGATATGGCGAGAATGCTGTAATGCATTCTGCCAGCACTTGTGTCTAGTGCAAAGCTGGCTCCCAGCTCTCACTCTGATGCCAGTTTAATACCTCCCCATATGTCCCTGGTGCCTTTTGAGCTGCTGCCTCAGTTGCTGGAGCTCACAGGGAGTGAGTCTGAGTAAGTCCGTGATCGGGTCCTTTGAGAGGAACTGCCTGGGACTCCAGCAGCCCTCCATCTCACTCAGCTGTAATTCCCACTGGTTTTCACAGCCAGAAGTTATGGTGACTTCTCTTCTTGGCACTGGAACCCTGGCAGGCAGGCCTGGTATGGAGCTGGGGTCCCTCACTCTTCAGGGGGCCTTGGCAGTTGAGATAAACCTTCTGACTTTTATCCACCACATGTGAGTATGGGACTAGCTCATTCTGATTCTCAGTTCCTCCTACCAGTCTCGATGTGACTTCTTCTTTATATCCCTAGTTGTAGGACTTCCATTCAGCTAGATTTCAGGCAGCTCTGAATGATGGTTCTATAGTTTAATTATAATTATTTTTGTTTTGGTTTGGTTTTTGTTTTTTTTTTGTATTTTTCTGAGGTTGGAAACCGGGAGGCAGTCAGACTCCCACATGTGCCCGACCAGGATCCACCCGGCATGCCCACCAGGGGGCGATGCTCTGCCCATCTGGGGTGTCGCTCTGCCACAATCAGAGCCATTCTAGTGCCTGAGGCAGAGGCCATAGAGCCATCCTCAGCGCCTGGGCCAACTTTGCTCCAATGGAGCCTTGGCTGTGGGAGGGGAAGTTTGAGACAGAGAGGAAGGAGAGGGGGAGGGGTGGAGAAGCAGATGGGCGCTTCTCCTGTGTGCCCTGGCCGGGAATCGAACCCGGGACTCCCACACGCCAGGCTGATGCTCTACCACTGAGCCAACTGGCCAGGGCCTAATTATAATTTTAATGTCTGGAAGTTTATTTTTTAAAGCATAAAAATATGAGCTTATTTTAAAGCATTTGTACATAGAGACTTCTTTTATATATAAGTAATAACCCCAAAATCACTTTTTGTAAATTCACATTTTTTTTTAGTATCAGATTTATGGAATAAAGAAATCTAGACACAGAGAATACCGGAATAAGCAATAGGATTTACACAGAAGTCTGTATACACATGGGTGTTAAGGCCTGGGCCTTTAGATTACTTATCCAGTTATCTTCTTTCCATCTCCCCAGGAGTCATAAAATTTTATTCTCATTTAGCCTTTTACTCTTTGCCATCATGGGTCATAGCATATTCTAAGCCACCCTCATTGAGACCAATTTGCATCCTGTAAAGTGTGCAGGCACACACTCACACTCACACTCACACATACCCTACACACATGCTCGTGGACCTATCTTAGGAGAAATAAAAACTGGCATTACTGCATACTTGGACCCTTCCCCAGAGCTTACAGACCTGTCAGGATTCGGGGCTTCCTGGTCTTTCAGCACCCCACTCTTCTTCCAGGAGATTCAAACTGGAATATTCACAAGGACCTTGTTCTATTTTAGATTCTGGGGATGCCAAAATCTGAGGCATTTCATTACTTCCAAGGTCCTGCAAAATCCAGACATTTTCTATTCTCATTAGTTTGAACTTAATGCACATATTTGAGGGGAATCCCAGCAGTGTTCTTCTTACCTCAGATCCAATCAATCAGCCAACACTAAACTAGACAGTAGGAGTGGAACATGGAAAAGTGTAAGGAAACCCTGTCTTCATTAGGTACAGTCTCGGTAAGGGATACTTCAAAACGTTAGAGTCCAATAAATGACTAAGTCAAATATTGTATGGAGTGCTACTGATGCATAATGTAATGAGAGTTCAGAGGAGAAGGATAGAACCAGGCGGTCAGTCAAAGGAGTTTGGTAAGATTTCACAAAGGAGCTAAGTCTCAAATGGCGCTGGTTGTTGGAGTGGATTTGGTGGGTGAATGGCAAGGATGCCCCACGCTGTCTGGCAGCATAAGCAAAGAAGCAGAGGTGAGGGCTCTCCTGCTCTATGGGGGAAGATGAGTGAACCATCCTGAACAGGTAATATTTGCATCTAATGGATGAGAACAGAGTGCTGAATTTGAAAATAGAATAGTACATTAAGGTTCAAAATGACTTACCCCCTAAATACCATAGGAGGTTAATGAGAACTCAAGGGGGTGAGTTATGGCGTGGGCAGCCTGCAGCAGCGCCAGGACTTAAACACAGCCTAGAAGCTCAGTCACGTGTGCCTTCTACTGTGGGTTGGTGCCACCTCCCAAGAGAGGTGAAACTGAATGACAAAATGAAAGGGAAGTGGATAAGCACAGTTGGCAACACAGTACCTTAAAAGAGCAGTCACAGGAATTTATGCTTGACCGGTTCATGAGTAAGAGGGCACAATACAGAAGAGTGCCATGGCACACAGGGAGATTGGCCAGCAGCTGGTGGAGGTGGGGAGGGGAGAGCCCGGTGAAGGAGCTGCTGTGGAGGCAAGAAAGACCTGCCCGTGGGGCAAGAAGGGCAACGGAATGGATAAAGTCAATACAAAACAATGCAAACATGAAGGAAAAAAGCCGGCTCCAAACTGACAGGTGGAACATAGAGTAAAATATTGAAAATAATGTCTAAATTTTGAACATAGAAAACTAGTGCATATGTATTGTCATTGATAGAATGTGGTAGTTCAGAGATGTTTGTTTATGAGGGGAAATACTGAGTATTTCTTTAGTTTCGGTGAAAGGAATTTTGAGTGGCTATTCTTTTGTGAGGACGGCTTCCAATATGGAAAGTGGGAACTTTGTCTATGCTGTGCATGACAATGTGCAAGCATCCAGCACTGTGCCAACTGAATGAACATTTGTTGAATGAGTGAAATCGATTTTGAGACACAGCATTAGGCACGGGGCAATAGTTGAAGCCCTGAGAGAAAGAAGACAGAAATGGAGTCTGGGAGAATGCCAACCGAGCTGGGCTAGTTAGCACAGGAGTCAGAGGGAAGGTAAGACAGTTGATTCAGAGTAATGTCTCCCCAGAGAAAAGAAAGGTTAAAGAATCAGGGAGTGATTAATAATATCCAGTGCATGGGGCGGACAAGTACAGTGAAGACTGAGACAAGTCGTTGTATTTAACTAGAAGAGGCTACATGGAACCGTAGGGGAGTGAGCGACCCCACACTGGCTGTACCTGAGAATCACCTGGGAGCTTTAAAGCTTCCGACACCTTGGCCGCGCCCCAGAAGAGTGAAATCACAATCTTTGAGGAGAGGACCCTGACATCAGTAGATGCTAAAGGTACCCAACTGATTCCAGTGTGTGGCCAAGATCCAGAATCACAGCCTCAGAGAAAGTAAATTCAGTAGGGAGGTGAGGGTTAAAGCAGTTTATAAAGTCTTAAGGAGGGAACAGGAAGAGAAAAGTATAAAATAATGAGTATAAATTGAATATTTTAGGAGAAAGGAAAGAAATATCTTTCCAAAGCCCCCAGTTGGCAGCGCGCTCTGGCACAAATCTCAGAGCTCTCAGTGCCCTCCTCGCCTTTCTGGTTCCAGGTATGTCCCATAACACAGCAGAGAAGATGTATCTACGCAATATATTTATGTAATACATACTTTGTAACTATATACTAGATTAAATCATAAATATATATACATTGTATCTATTGTGACTTATTCTAACTGAATATGAAGCAATGTCATTGTTATGGTGGTTCTAAAAGTTGCTCGGTATAAGGAATAATTCAGAAAAATTTGTTTCATTTGATTATATTTCCTTAAAATAAATATTATTTTAATATGGAAAGTTAATAACTAGTAATATACAGAGGGAAAAATCAAACCAGGAAACATCTCAAATTAGGAAACATTGTATGAGGGGAATCAAACTGACATTTGATTGAAAGAAAAACATTAGTAATTATAGTCCCTGGCTCTATAGACATGTATTTCTATTCAGAGTAATGCTTCTTATTTCAGCTATTGAATTAGAATATTCGGTAGATCTTGGATTATCGTGGCACCCCCTGGTGAGGGACTGCCTGCCTACCAACGTCGAATGCAGTCGCTATCACCTGCAGCGGATCCTGGTGTCAGACACTTTCAACAAGTGGACCAGAATCACTCTGCCTCTCCCTCCTTACACCAGGTATGGATGCTTCTGCATGCAGTGAACCCAGATGTGATATAATTTGGCATGTTAGATTTCAGTACAGCAAGTTTAAATGAGATACGTGAGATTTTGTTACTTGATTGTATTGCCATGCATGAATTATTAAGGTGATCTTAGTAAGTAAAATAAAAACCAAGTTTTTGTGGTGACATTGTTCTGCCAAAATCCAGGCTTTCACTGACCTTTAATAATTTTAAAGAATGGTATATGCAAGAAATCAGTGGCTAGGTCAGTGAGCTTCTTCAAATTCACTCACTATGCCAAGAACAAGTCTTAAATTTAAAACAATCTCATTGGATACAAAATAGATTTAAATGGAGTCTCTCTTCTGTCAGTCAGACTACTGTAAATATAGCAGTCAGTAGCGTCATAGAAATGGGGTACTTGCTGTCATAAATGTAAAATAAAATTAGTGTCTGCTTTTGAAATCTTACTTTAAACAGTATCTTGAAACTTACCATTCGGAGCCTTTTTTTAGTGAAAAATAATTATAAATGCTTTATTCATTGTGCCTGTAAGAAATGATGGTGGCTTCACTTCAGAGGGATAATAAAAAGATAAATGAAAAAAGAAGAAGAAGAAATGATGGTGTCTTAATAAAATTGCTTGGTAAATGCAGGTAACAGGTTAAGTCTAAATTATCTGTGTACCTGCAGCTGTTAGAGTAAAGCCAAGCCTTGCCTAGTGGGATAGTGTTCAGTGACAAATGAGTAAGTCTCCCTAGAAAATGACCATAAAATTCAACCATTCATCCAGGGCATAACTTTCCTTAGGATTACTGAAATTGGGATGGTTTCAGTTACTAACAGCCCAGGGCTGCTCTTCAATTGCTGGCTCAGAGGTTCAGGACTAGATTAACTGTCAGCACAGTTGCCAAGTTTAAATGAGATACGTGAGATTTTGTTGCTCATTAAAAGTATTGCCACGCATGAATTATTAAGGTGATCCTAATAAGTAAAATAGAAAAATAAACCTCCATTAAGGCAGCAGTCTTTTAAGTCTTTATGCATTCTGTGAATTATTACCCAGCTAGCATTTTGCAAATAAGCGACATTTCAAGATTTACTCCAGCTCGTCATTATCCCCTTAGGTCTTTTACTCAAGAAAAGTAATTATTCCCCATCTTCTCATCTATCTTTAATTGTCTCTTACACATACTCACAAGAATTTTGACTCTTTCAAATGATATAGAAAAACCTGATGAGCATTAATTTACTCTTGCTCTTGTACTAAAAATGTGTAGTTCATTTATTATACTACCCTCAAAGCTCACGTTGTACAATGGTTTTGTTTTCTTTTTTTGTTCTTATTTATTGATTTTTTTTTTTTTTTTTAGATAGAGGAAAGGAGAGAAAAACATCAATTTGTTATTCCACTTATTTATGCATTCATTGGTTGGTCCTTGATTCTTCTTGAAGAGGGCTTGAATCTGCAACCTTGGCATATTGGGGAAAACGCTTTAACCAATTGAGCTACCTGGCCAGGGCCTGTACAGTGGTTTAAAGGCAACACTCCCATTTGATGTCATCAAGATCCTTTGATTATTCAGAAGCATGTACGGGTGGAAGTCAAGCCAGTCCCACTTCCTGTCATGCTTTCCCATAAGCCAGAGATCAGAACAATGCACCAGGCCCAGAGTACTCTACCTCCAACACAGTCAGCATGCCTATACTGTATTTGCTCCTCTATCCCCTCACTTCTTAATTATGGTGTTTCTTTGTTTAAGTTGAACTTACTGCCTCAACATCTGTGAAGTGTTGAAACATCAATGTTTATGTTGTCCACCTAGACAGAACTGAGAATTTCAGTTTGTAGCTCTTCCCTATAAACAAAACGTGATCTGACAACTTAAAGCCATATGATAAATCGGATGTGACAACGTTGCCAATTGTAGTCTCTCACTCCCTTGTGACCACAAGCTAGAATCCCAGTGTTACTGGAACAGTGATAGTAAGTCAACTGAGGTTGGTTGTCCACAAATTAACATCAAACCATTAACCAAACTGAAATAGCCAGTAGTCATCAATAGTGAGTGATTATTCAACCATTCAGTCGCTCATTAAATATTTTTTAAGTATTTAGTCCCATGAGAGGGGCTGAACTTATTCCTTCCTCAAGCAGCTTTTAGTCCAGTGGGCAGAGGAAACCCCCAGTAACCACAGAAGTAAATACAGAATTCGGCTGAGATAAGAGATGAAGGGAAGTTGTGTGATGCTGACATTATATGTCATACAGAGCTCTGCCTTGTCAGAAAAGTCAGTAAACGCTATCTTGAGAAAGAATAATTGAGGTTAGATGTGAAGGATGCATAGGAGTTAAGTGTGTAAAGAGTAAAGGGAAGAGTGTTGTCCACAAGGATAACAGCCTGTAGTAGGAGGGAGCAGGTATTTGAGACACTGGAGAGAGGACCAGAGAGAGAAAGAGAGAGAGAGAGAGGGAGAGAGGAGTGAGGTGTGAGATAGTGAGAGTATGAAGATCATTAAGGTTGTACTAAAGATTTGGGGGTTGTTACATGAACAATGAAAAGCATGACAGCGTGCTTGGGAATAGGGAGATGTGATCAGATTTGCATTCAGAAAAGTTTATTCTAAATGGAGAACAAATTAGGGAAAATAAGATTAGATGTAAGGAGACTCTTAAAGAGACAGTAAGTGCTAGTAGCTTGGACTAAGGTACAGCAGACATGAACAGATTGGAGAAATTTAAGAGAAATGGAGGCAATAAAGTTGAGCTTAATGATGAAATGGATGTGGGAGGGTGAGGGAAAGGGCAGTGTTGAAGGCGACTCCCTGATTTCTGAATTGTGAAACTGAGTGCATGCTAGGAGGGTAATCTGAGACTAAACACAAAATACATTACACTCTACTCCAAACATGGTTATGTTAAAACCTACATAAATTGAGGTTGATGGGATCATAGTGTGTTTTCTTCTGTATATTCACTAGTTAAGTTAGGTCTTCCTGGAAGAAAAAAAAAAAATGAATGGGAAGCCTTGTGCTTCAGTGGAGGGCTCCAACTTCTCAGCACAGTAAGCTTTTAAGCAAGTCACTTCATGTCCCTGAGCTTCAGCTCCCCTTCTGAAAAATGGGAGATACTTTTATACAAAGAAAACTAAGTAAATGTGCATGAAAGTGTTTGGGACTTTGTAAACATTTATTAAAATTAAATAATTTTTATTCTTACATAGTAACCACATAATCATACTTGTTAACTTTTATAGTTAACCACAAAACACAGAAGTTAATTATCAGATTTAAACGTCAGTCAGATTAAGAACTCTTCCTAAATTAGCTTAAGCTAAATCAGCCCATGGAATGGTAGGGCACTGTGTTAAGTTACTGGCTTGTAGGAGGCTACAATATGATTGGGGAAAATGAGAAGTACACACAATAAATAACTTAAAACAATACACGCTGTATGTAATTTAGAGTTTCACTAAGGAATGAGCTAAAAATGCTACAACTAGTAAGAACTGGAAGACCACCTGACCTGGCAGTGGCACAGTGGATAGGGCGTCAGTCTGGGACACTGACCCAGGTTCAAAATCCCAAGGTCACCATCTTGGTTGTGGGCTCATCTAGTTTGAGCGCAGGCTCATCTGGCTTGAGCCTGGAGTTGCCAGTGTGAGCATGGGATCATACATGACCCTATGGTCACTGGCTTGAGCACAGGGTCACTGGTTCGACTGGAGTCCCCTGGTCAAGGCACATATGAGAAGCAATCAATGAACAACTAAAGTGCCAAAACAAAGAATTGATGTTTCTCATCTCTCTCCCTTCCTGTCTGTCTGTCCCTGTCTGTCCCTCCCCCCACCCTCTCTCTTGCAAAAAAAAAACAAACAAACAAAAAAGAAATGGAAGACGAGTGATGAATGACAGAATTAGAGAGGATTTCGTGGAAGAGATAGGCCCTCAAAGAATGGCTAAAAGCTTGGTGGGTAAAAAGAACAGTCTAAAGTGGGGGACCAGTGTGAATAGGGTGCATGAGCTGGGTAGAGCATGTTAGTTGCTGATAAAAAGCAGAGGGCTCATATCTGGAAGCTATGAGAAGTTGTTAGTAGGGTTGGGTTAACTTATAGCAAGTTTGAAGGAAGGGAAAGGAGTTTTGACTTGTAGGAAAAATGAAGTATAATGTGTTTTGAGCTGAGAATATTCTTCCAAAAAAAAAAAATTGGAGAACAGAGAGACTCAACTAAGAGGAAAGTGGCAAAGGCATTGTGATAGTAACTGTACAGGAAAACAAGGGTCTGTGCCACCGCTAACATGGAGGGGATGAGGCAGATGTCTTAGGGCATTTCAAAGAAAGAATTGATGAAACTTGGTAACAATTTCTTCTCCATTGCACATATCATATGATGACTCTAGAGTTTGAAACCTGAGAGAGTGGTAAGAAGAAGTGGGAAGAGAGTTAAAGTTGAGTAGAGGAAGGACAACATGGCAAATTTAATCAATTAGTGCTGAATTAAACACAATGACGAAATACAAACAGAGATGCGAGCATTGGAGACCAGGAACAATAATAAAACTTGGAGGCATGCGCACAGAGTGATAGGCAACGCTGTAAAATTGCTCAGCTCTCCATTGGAGGGCATTCACTAAGAAAAGAAAGGATCCCTGAATTTAATAGCAGAATGAGTGGAAATGACTATGAAAGGAACCAGGAGCATCTTGAGATGTCTTAAGGACAGTTCCCACCCATGTGTGTCTCCCCAATAAAGTCTTTTAAAAAGCCCTCCCAAAAGAAAAATTAAATAAAGGAATCAGGAGAAATGCCATGAGGGAGATAGAAAAAAAATCAGAATAACGTGATGTCTAAAAGCCAAGTGAGAAGAGCATGTCATCAAGAAGAGGTGGTCTTCAGTAACAATTGCTATATCGAATCATGAGGAAAAAAGTTTCACAATACATTTACTAGATTTTCTCAGATAAGGAAATAGTGGCCTTCAAAAGAACAGTTTCATTAAGATACTGAACTGAAATAAATACAGTTTGGTCCCAGAGCCTGTGGGCTTAAGCACTATGTTAGTACTACATCTGTATTCTTGCCTGAGAGACAGGGTCCTAGGAGAAATAGGGAGAATGCTGGGAGTTCTTGAGTGAGGTGGAAGGAGAAGATAGGAAAATGCCAAAATCAATTTCATTGCTTCTAGTCTGAATTTGCCCTCTCTTCTTTACTAATCCCAAACTAAAAATAACAGGTGGTTCAAGTGGCAGGGTTCTTGAAATGTTGTCACCTGAGAACCAGGGTGAGTCAGTGGAAGAGCAGGTAACTCAAACCCACCCAGCAGGGTAGAGGGGGAGCAGCACTGGAAGGCTCAGGTGACTTGGCTATTTTAAGTCACAGTTTGAAGATGATCTATTCCTTTCTACCATCCCTAATGACCTAGCTGATACACAGTCTTTAAAGATTAACCACACAACACTTGGGAAGCCAGGCGGTTTTAACCCCAGCATGGAAGCTACTTAATGTTCGCAGGAAGTTTAAGGGGCAGGTGATAAGCACGCGAAAGGAGAAGATTGTGAAGCAACAGGGGTGGTGCCACTGGGATGGAGGAGGCTGTAGCTTTTTGCAGGTATACAAATTTAGGGAGGGAGGCTCTTTTTCAGTGATATTTCCACCTACTGTAACTGCAAACAAAGAAAAGATCCTATTTGAAGAAAACCAAATAACTAAGCACAATATTTACTAAGTACATCCTGGAGAAATATTCAAGGGAATTACAGGGTGATTTTTAATTTTTTTTTTACTTATTGATTTCAGCAGAAGGAGGAAGAGAGAGAGAGAGAGAGAGAGGAACATCGAGCAATTCCGGTATGTGCCCTGGTCAGGGATTAAACGGGCAAGCTCTGCACTTAAGGATAATGCTCTAACCAACTGAGCTCCCCGGCCAGGGCACAAGTTAATTTTTTAAACTTGCCTGAGCATTCTTTATTTCTCTCTATTGTTGCGTTCAAATTAAGAATATCCTTTAAAAGACTTGCAAGCACTCATATATATTACTGAACATCTTGTTAAAATTTTTCAATCAACTCAAGGAAGCCTTGGACTTCTCTTACATATCCATCTTCTTAGGCAGTTTTGATAATTCAAACATTACTGTTATAACTTTACCAAATTTCTACCGGTCATTCAGGACTACAGAACATAAAATAATTTTTCCTGATGTAAACCAAGATATCACTGATATTCACATACCAAATATATTAATATTGTTTAGGCAGTATGTTAAAAAAATTAAATTTATTTCAGTTTCCACTACAACAGAGATTAAAACTACTTCCAGAAATCCTGCATTCCCTCTAGCTTGATCAGTTGTCAACCTTGTTGTCAAAGTTTGATCAGAGAATTTGAGATACAGCTGTACTTTGTACAGATTGCTGTGTATGGATTCTCAAGAATTCTTAAGATTGTTGTAACAATTTTAAATATAAGTAATTCTCCATGGGGGATATATTTTGTAAGTTATAGGAAATTCCTTTTATTTGGAGGATGGGCCAGTATGTTTGATGCTTCAGTGGGCTTACTCAGAACACTAGTTTTTATTATTGTTACTGATTATAATTATCAGCAAAATAATAAAATGTTACTTTACAAAAAAAAAAAAAAAGACAGCCATTTTCTTTTATTATAGTCCTCAAATCAACATTTTACAGTTAGTGTGAAAGGACCACAGGCTTTTGGTTTTTGTTTTTGTTTTGGTTCACATTTAGCTCTTTTACATCCAAACATGCAAAATTAAAGAGAATAGTAAACTTACCTCCTACAATCATCACCTAGCGTCAACAGTCATCGACTCCAGACCAGCCTCCTGTCGCAGTGGCACCACTCGTTCCCACGCCTGTTGTGAAGCAAACACCAGACATTATGTCATTTCAACTGCAAACAGTATAATTCTAAAAAAGGACTTTTTAAAAGATGTAACTATGATCATTGTCACACCTAAAAGTTAATAATTTTTTTACTTAATACTTACTCAGTATTCATTATTCATACATCCCTGTTTGTCTCATAAAGCATGTAATATATTATTTTCAAATTTTGATACAAATCCATGTAATTGGTTGATATGTCTCTTAAACCTCCTTTAACCTGGAGGTCTCCCCACCTGCCTTTTAAAATGAGGACGAAGACCCAGGAAGGTTGTTTGGTTTCCCCCAGACACGCAGACAGTGGCTGACCAGGATTGTACCAGAGTTCCCCCTTTGTTCTCTATTGAGGAAGAAAGAAAGGCCACGGGGGGGGGGGGGGGGCCGGGGGGGGGTCCTTTACATTCTTCTGTTGTAACTCTGCTGTGCTTTCCACCCTAGCTCCAGAGAGGTATCATGAAGGGTCTAGGTCATCTTATGAGGGGACCTTACCTTTGTCCCATGTTTGGGGTGCGTACCCTGTAGTCCAGACACTTTCTCCTCCCCTGCCAGCTTTCAGACCTCAGTGTATTCAATACAACATTTAGGAGAAAGGAAAATTCAGTGACAGTATATGTTCTTTCACAGGCAGGTCAGTACTGCCTAAAAATGCTGCAGTCTCTTGCTGTCCTGTCCTACAAATTCCTAGTGTTACTTACATTACCAAGAACCAAGATAATTTTCTACCGAAAGAGCTCAGATGCCTAAATTAAGTGCCCCCAGCTAGCTGCCAATTTATGGTCTTCCAGCCATGCCTGACAGCCGGGACATGCAGGTTTCTCAGTAACAAATCAGCTGCAAATGTGCTAAGTCAGGAGACAGCGGGTTCTAGATTCAGCTCTAAACTGAGAGGCTGTGGAAGCCCCTGGTTTGACCGGCATTCCCAACATCTGTGAAAAGAGTCAATTGTACAGAACAGTTTCTAAGAGTCATCCTCTCATTTCAGCTCCACAGTGTGGCTTCCTTCTTTTGTTTGTAGCTCAGTGTCCTCCCTCATGAAGATCTCCCCCCAGCAGGACCCTGTCCCTTGTCAGGTGGCCCACCCTTTTAAAGCCTTTCACCACAAGTAATTCCTGTACACTCCTGGTACCCAAGTTCATGCTTACTTTCTAGAACCTACTTTTTTTCTGTTCTCTTGTCTGTAGGTCATGGGCTGTGACCCTCTGTTCAATTGATCTGACCTGTGCCTTTTCCCAGGTGCATGCCTGTGAGTGGAATTGGTGGATCATATGGTAACTCTATGTTCAACATTTTGAGAAACTGACAATGGCCACACCATTTTCTATTCCCACCAGCAGTGTATTTGGGTTCAGATTCTCCACATCCTTGCCAACACTTATTATTGCTATCTTTTTTATCATAGCCATCCTAGAGGGTATGAAGTTGTGTCTCGTTGTGGTTTTGACTTCAGTTTCTCTAATGATTAATGATGTTAAACATCTTTTCATGCATTTATCGGTCATCTATGTATCTTCTTTGGAATATCCTCCACTTTTATCTAACAGAAAGAAATAGGCTAATTGAGGCATAAAATAGGCTAATTTTATGCCCAATATAAAGGCAGGATCTTGGCTAAGGCAAAAATAGGACAGATTTTGAAATGGGACAGACATGGCAGAGCCTGTAACTCAAAAGCAGAGGATCAGAGGCTTCACCTGTGACACTGACTTGCAGAAGTCAAGATACGTAGAGGTGTGTGTACGTACAGCAGCCATGCACTCGGCCTCTGGAGCTCAACAGTTGTTCATAGGTAGGCATTGTGGTGGGTGCAGGGTTACTCTGTAGAGACTGAGATAGAGCTTTGAGGAATTCACTGAATGAGAATACAAATTAATAATGAACCAAGAAATCCTTGCCTTGTCTCAGTTCTGTGAGTGAATCAGTGTGACCTAGCGCCCTGGGCCTCAACTTCTTTGTTGATGGGAGTGGGAGTGTTGGGCTGTGTTTTCTAGTTCTAAACTATTTTATGTATGTCTTTGAGAGTAACAGAAACATCAGGAGATAGTGAAAAGGTTTAAAAAATATGTATGGTGCCTGACCTGTGGTGGCGCAGTGGATAAAGCATTGACCTGGAAATGCTGAGGTCGCCGGTTCGAAACCTTGGGCTTGCCTGGTCAAGGCACATATGGGAGTTGATGCTTCCAGCTCCTCCCCCCTTCTCTCTCTCTGTCTCTCTCTCCTCTCTGTCTCTCTCTCTCCCTCTCTCTCTCTCTTCTCTAAAAAATGAATAAAAATTAAAAAATAAAAATAAATAAATAAATAATATGTATGGTTCCTATCAAGGGCTCTTTCTCCTGACGATGAAGAGACTGGGACTTCATAGATGAAGTTGTCCTGAAGACCAGATTCAGACTCTGCAGTGTGTATGGAAACCTGTTAGAAGGTGTAGCAGGAAGGTCTGGGGAGGGTCCCCGGGGAGGGGTGATGGAACCACACTGTTGACAGGGATATTTTAACTGCGTGTCAGTAGACACTTAATTATTACACAACACTTAGGAGCACTTGTGTGCTATAGATGGAGAAGAAATTATATCAATTCAGAAGGAAAGTCAGAAGAGACAGTTCAAGTATACGAAGAAAAAGGTGAAATCTACTCAGGGCCGTTGTCCTCCCGACTCCAATAAGCAACAGCTGGTGGTGGCCGTCATTATAGGAGGCTTCAGGATAAATGATGACACCTGCCAAGGGACTTCAGCTACTCGCAGGTCGTGGCAAACAGGCACTAATTAATTATCACAACATGCCTGTGAGGTGGACAACAGCATTTCCCGGCTTTACGGATGGGGTGTGTCGGCACACAGCATAAGTGTTTCAGCCCCTGTACACAGCGCGGCTGTAGCAGGACTGGGAATAAGGTGTCCTCGCATTGCAGCTTCCAGACTTCCATTTTTTTCCCCTGGCTGCAGGGCTGCGGAATAACTCAATTGTGATACAGGGGGCTGTGAGGCAACCCCGCAACCAGACCCCTCCCAGGCTAGACAGCTCTGCCTGCGCTTGTCTGCTCCTCGCTGCCAGGGGAAGACATCTTCCGAGTCTCAGCTCAGCCAGGGAGGAAGACAGCGTCTTCTGTGGAGAGGGAAAGTGCACTCCCAGCTTTCATTTTTAACTTCTATTTCAATTCATCTGATTAGTGAGAGTGTCTCCTTTTCTTATATAATGATATGAGTAGTGCATTGGATGGTAGTTTTATGGGTACATAATTACTAGGTATAGTTATTCCCAAAGATATAAAATCACATTTAAGATGGAGCCTTAATAATCATCTAATGTAACCCCCTCATAGTAAATGTTAAATTACTCACCATAGAATTTACAACACAGATCAGAGCCCTGGTTTAAAAATGGCACCATTAAAAGTCCCCATAAAAGCCATCAACCCCAACAATGCATCTGGCTCTTAAATCTTCTGAACAATCTTTCTGTTAAGTGGCTGCCCAGACTGTGATTAAACACAACCAATGATGAGAAAGCCACCACCTGCTGGCCACCTTCCCCTTTAACATCACATTGCTGCCACCACAGCTGACCACAGCCCCTACCCACCCATCTACAAGGCGTCCCTTATTTGATTCTCCCACCATCCTTATTACTGGTAACCTGATATTCTTTCAGTAAATATTTATGGAGCCCAATCTGCAGGTGTCACCAACAATAAAGTGATAAATAAGGACAATACTCAAACAGAGGAAATCACACATTTTTTTTTTGTATTTTTCTGAAGTTGGAAACGGGGAGGCAGTCAGACAGACTCCCGCATGCGCCCAACTGGGATCCACCCGGCAGGCCCACTAGGGGGCAATGCTCTGCCCATCTGGGGCATCGCTCTGTTGCGACCAGAACCATTCTAGCGCCTGAGGCGAAGCCATGGAGCCATCCTCAGCACCCAGGCCAACTTTGCTCCAATGGAGCCTCAGCTGCGGGAAGGGAAGAGAGAGACAGAGAGGAAGGAGAGGGGGAGGGGAGGAGAAGCAGATGGATGCTTCTTCTGTGTGCCCTGGCTGGGAATCGAACCCGGGACTCCTGCACGCCAGGTCAACGCTCTACCACTGAGCTAACCGGCCAGGGCCTAATCACGCATTTTTGATACAAGGTGCTAGGGCTTTAGTGGAGCATGTGTAAAACATTAGGAGAACAAGGAAATGTTATTACTTGCCCACTATCTATGAGCACTAAAGATACAAAACAATATTCCCCTAAGGAATGCAGAAATATTCCCTGCCCTTCAGAAGCTTGTTGTCTAAAGAAAGGGAGAAGAAATAATGTAAGTTTTGACTTGTTATCAGTACCCAACCAGATGTGCTGTGGAAGTATGATATTCTACTGTTATTCATAAGATGTTGTTGACCATAAACAGGCATAGTTATTAGTAATCTTAGTCACTAACAATTAAATGATCATCAGAGCCACTGAGTTGCACAACTCCAGGGGGCATTCTTCACATAATTCCCTGGGAGATTGGCGGCTCCTGGACACCCACTCCTTGTACCTATATAGCACCTACTAAGTGCTAAACACTGTACACTGAGTAGATAATGTTGAACAAAAGGGATGAGCCCTGCTCCTTTATAACTAACTCTCCTGAGAAGAGAGAGATAAGAAATATATACATGTGTAGGCCCTGGCTGGTTAGCTCATTTGGTTCAGAGCATCGTCCTGAAACAACATGGTTGCTGGTTTGATCCCCAATCAGAGCACACAGGGGAAGCAACCAGTGACAACTGAATGAAACAACAAATGAATGCTTCCCTTCTCCCTCCCCTCTCTTTTTACCTTTTCTATTTCTGTCCCTGAAAAAAAAATAAAATAAGCCCTGGCCCAATAGCTCGGTTATTTGGAGCATCATCCCAGAGTGCAGTTACTGGCTCAATTCTCCGGTCAGGGCACATCCAGGAGCAGCCCGAGGTTCCGAAAGAAAGAGAGAAAGAGAGTAAGAGAGAGAGAGAGAGAGAGAGAGAGATGACTTTAATTTTGTTCAGTACTATAAAAGAAAAAGAACAGTTTGCTATGGAAGAAATGTAACATTTAATGGGATTAAAAAGAAAAAGTTCTCTGTAAGAACTTGTCATTTCCTCCAAGACCTAAATGACACACAGGGTTAATGAGGCAGAGAAAGGAGCACTGTGCAGGCAGAGGTGGGAGCTGGTTGCTCCAGGAACTGAGCGGAGGGGCAGAGCTCCAGAGTGAGTACCAGGAGGGACTGGAGGAGAGGGCAGAGCTCCAGAGTGAGTACCAGGAGGGACTGGAGGAGAGGGCAGAGCTCCAGAGTGAGTACCAGGAGGGACTGGAGGAGAGGGCAGAGCTCCAGAGTGAGTACCAGGAGGGACTGGAGGAGAGGGCAGAGCTCCAGAGTGAGTACCAGGAGGGACTGGAGGAGAGCGCCCAGTTCACGCAGAGCCTGGGGTCAGGGAGGAGTGTGGGGTGGCACGACACCACAGGATGTCATAGCAGGGAATCTGGTGGACTTTCTCTGCTATAGTAACACATGGGGGCTGCTGAGCAAGAAAGACTGTGGAGAAATCTTAGTACATAAATGCTCAGTAAACAAATGTCCAAGTGAACTATTTATTTTCAGTGTGAAGATTTTCGTTCTGATCTGATTCTCCTCTGTTAAACTTAATAGAAATGTTTTCTTTTAAAAAACATGAAATCCTTGTTTGGTCTTTTGTCCTGCCTGAAACAGATAAATCTCAGCCAGGTGATTAACAGTCTGTTCATGACAGCCATGAGTCCATAACAACAAAACCTGCTCTGGCTAACGTTTCCTCTCTGGGTCCCTGACTGTCCAAAGTCACTAGAGCCTCAGGCATTTTTTGGATTTTACTGCCATCTAGTGTCTCTGAAAGCTTAAATTTATTTGTGTTTCTGAACAAAACACTCCCGGCAACTGTACAACTGAGCAAATATTTCTACATTTGGAATGGGAGAATGTCTGTTTAGGGTTTATGTGTTTAAATCCATATAAAATAAGTGTAGTCTTCTTTATAACCTTCTCTTTCATCTATTTAACTGTCTAGGGTTCCACCAATCCCACTCATTTCCACTCCTACTATCTTCTGAAAACTTTCATCGTGAAAATCCGTCACAGATGCCATGTGAGGTGGACCAGTATGCCCGTTGCACAGAAGTGTCTGGCTTTAGGGAGCAAACAGGAGCTGGAATCCGCCCCTCTCTCTGCTTCCCAACTCAAGTACAGAGGGCCTCTGTCCGCTCAGGACCACAGCTTTTCCTAATTTGAAAATACCAAATTACCTAATTTGCAAATAGTCAGCAGTGGCCCCAGCGGCTCACTGCTAAGGTTCCCACATGGGAGTCAGGGCTCAAGGTTCCCCTGGGGCTGTAGGCTTTAGGATTTGTTTTAGTTTCTGTTTCAGTCTGTTTTTACAAGACTCAGAAAGATCATTGGCCCAAAATATATTCTCCAGCTATTGCAGTTCACTTTGGTTTGGTTTTGTTAATCAGCGTTTTGCATAAAATATTAAATGTTCTTTTCAGAACACAAATGGGGATGTCTGTGAGTTTGTGCTACACTCCTCTATGCACTTGTTTAAACGCTCCAGAACATATCTTTTTTACCACATCCTTCATTATACTCCTTTTTTCTTCCAAGGTCCCAAGCCACTCGTTTCCGTTGGCATCAACGAGCTCCTTTTGACAAGCAGCAGACATGGGCAATAGATAACGTCTACATCGGGGATGACTGCGTCGACATGTGCAGTGGCCACGGAAGGTGCACGCAGGGAAACTGTGTGTGAGTACAATTATTTTTTTCCTTCTGTAGATACTTCCTGACTCACATTCCAGCCAGAAGATCTTTCTGAAACTTGTTTATGAGTCACTCCCAAAGCTACCTCAGATTATACATTTTTCCTAAAATCTGATACTGAGCTAACTATGGAGATTATGGTGGTTCTATCTTCGTTCTCGCTGGGAGATTGGGAACTAAACAATAGCTGTCTTGTCAGGAGAAGGCTGAATTGTAACTGACTATATTGTAGTTCCTTCTATGTTTCTGTGACACACCAGAACCATGAAATAAACATTAAAAGAGGTTCAGGAGTTTGGTATGTTCTGACCAAAAAGATTACATCTTTGAGCATTTTCCATACTTAGGTCTGAATATATGTAATGATTTGCTTTGCTTGTGGTTTAGTTGGTATTCCCATGCTGTTTGCATAAGAAAGTATATAAATGCCTGATCAATTGACCAGGCATATTTGAGAGAGAGGCTTAGTATTTTACTCTTAGTGATGCTTAGCATCTTTGGAAGGATCCAAATAAGATGTATGTGATGCGCGTCTGTATAGCATCTGTATGTGTGTTGTGTGTACTGCAGGCCTCGGTGCTTTATTCTCAAAGATTATGCTGTGCAATGAGTTAGAGGGAATGAAGGTGCCGAGAGAAGGCATAGTCTGTCTCCACGAGTCTCCACACACCCGAGAAGCGTTTCTTTTGTTTAATGACTCCAGCCCACATCCAGACTGCCCCCTGCGACTCCTGAGCCTCCCGGTTCTGTATTCATATTTCCTCCCACAGCAAACAGAAGTCAGTCCATTGGTCTGAGACGGCAGCTCCCATCCAAAGGACCTTCTGCTGTTGGGAACACGGCCTCTTGCATTCCCAGTTATCCTGAAGGCTGTTATAAAGAACACTTTCATAAATTATTACTAAGGGCTTACCCGCTTAGTGTGGCAGCTGCGATTGTTCCCCAGCCATCCGGGGCTGTGGCATGTGGAGACAGGTCTTAGTAAACTTTTTGAAGTTGCCTCTTTCTCTCCACCTGTAAACCCACATCACTACTTTAGAGAAACCTAGAGGCATTTAATTCACAACTTATTTTTAACCTAAAGCACTCTTAAGAAGAGCAGGTGAATTCTGGAAAGCTCTGTGAAGATAACTAACCTTTCATCATCAGGGACTGGGGCAAGAGTTGGCCTCACTAATTTGAAAGCACACTAGTGGGGACTTGGTTTGATGTTGACTTTTCCTTTCTCTTTCTCTACACCCAGCTGTGACGAGCAGTGGGGAGGCCTATACTGTGAAGAGCCTGAGACATCCCTTCCAACTCAGCTCAAAGACAACTTCAATCGAGCACCATCCAACCAAAACTGGCTTACTGTGAATGGAGGGAAGTTAAGTACGGTGTGTGGAGCTGTGGCTTCAGGAATGGCTCTCCATTTCAACGGGGTGAGTGTTCAGCTACTGGTTATTCATTTCTGCATTCTCTGAGTTTCCCCCAAATGGTGGAGTCTCTTTTGAAGTTTAATTGGCAGATCACGATACAGAGTTATGGCCCTGGCCAGTTGGCTCAGTGGTAGAGCATCAGCCCGGTGTGTGGAAGTCGCAGGTTCAATTCCCACAGAAGAAGCAATCATCTGCTTCTCCACCTTCCCCCTCCTCTACCTCTCTGTCTTCCTCTCCCAAAGCCATGGCCTGAATGGTATGAGCAAAGTTGGCCCTGGGCACTGAAGACTACTACGTGGCCTCGCCTCAGGCACTAAAATAGCTTGGTTGCCAAGCAACAGAGCAGCAGCCCAGAAGGGTAGAACATGGCCTGGCAGGGGGTTTGCCAGGTAGATCCCAGTTGGGGTGCATGCAGGAGTCTGTCTCTGCCTCCCTGTTCCTCACTTAATTAAAAAAAAAAGATACAGAGTTATAAACTCTAGTAACAAACTATAGAAATGATCCCTGAAAGTATAGTCTTTAGAGTTATAAACTCTAAATGCACAACCCTGATCTGAATTTGCAACTTCATATACATATCAGAATATGCTAATTATTTCCAGCATTTTCCTATCAGAAATCAGTTGAGGCAGTTTGGTTATTCAGGGTACAGCCAGCAAGAAGCACATTTAAGTATACGTTTTGGGGACTAAATCAGTTTCCATCCAGCGTGAGCAGGCCTTCCATCTCCACGATGCTGTACTTGAAATCTCTTGAGCTTGCAACAGATTGTGAATTTAAGGAGTCAAAATAAGGAAAATGAGCTTTATGTTTCCTGAATTTATTAATAACAATGATCCTTTCTGTAAATTACCCAAGAAATAATAATTGTTAGTAATTACTAGATACTTGTATTCAGAGCAGATTATTTTGTGAATAACAGCAGCAGTGTTAGAAAATTCTTTCAGAAGTTTATACTCATTGTACATTGCTGCCAAAGATGACTTGTTTAAAAGTAGTGTTTCTCCAATACCATGATTAAATATGCTGCACAGGCAATGTAGTTCTTTAAAATTATAAATTCACTGTCAGTTCTTTATTTCCCTATCATGCCCTCCTTTAGAATTTGCACTTGTGCCAGTGACGTGCGTTATTTGTTTTCAGCGCCGTAGGCCTTAATAACGAGAACACTCCGCATCCAGGATGACTGTGATCAGCAGCGCTGACAGGGAGGGCAGCACTTGCTCACAGCGCCCCTCCTAGCTCGGGTGGGACTCTGTGGCCCCGCTCTCCTCACAGGCTCAGCAAGAAATTGCTGCCTGTCCACATTAATGAAATGAAAGAGATTACATTAAAATCAGCTATAAAACTTTAAATTAAAAGCATTATCTCTAATTATTATAAATGCCTATGAATAACTGGGAATAATTTAATTAAAACTTGGAACAGTTACATTAATTCCAGCTCTCATCTTATAAAGAACTAGAAGAGAATCTTCTTAGATACATTGCCCTTTGCAAGTAAGTCCTAATACTGCAATTTCAGAGTTTAGCAGATATTTGCTGAGTACTGTGCCTACTGTGTGGTAGAGACCATGCTAGGAGCAAGTATAACAAGAGAGATGATAAGAGAGTGAGTCTTATAATACCGTGTGACTTGACAAGAGATAAAGAGGGGTGGGGAAGGCAGGAGAGGGTAAAGGAGGGGTAAATGGTGATGGAGACTTGACTTGGGGTGGTGAGCACACAATAGAATATACTGTACACCTGAAACTATAATTTCATTAACCAATGTCATCGCAATAAATTCAATTAAAAAATTTTTAATTAACCCTTAAAAAAGTCATCTATTGGAAAATTAACTAGAATTGAAAAGCTCTCTAATTTATGCCTACCCAGATTTTTTTAATTCAAGTGATTACTATTATGATTTCTATCAAATGAAATATTCTATTATTACACTAAGTATTAAAATAATAATAGCCCTCCTAACAATTTGTGTCCATAAATGTCTTTAGCGTTTGTCATTCTGATATTTCAGGTTTATGTATATTCAAAGTCTACTTTGTTTTTTATGTGTATTGGACTTTAGTATATATATATATATAGAGAGAGAGAGAGAGAGAGTATATGTGTGTGTGAGAGAGAGACAGAGACAGAGACAGAGAGAAGGACAGATAAGGACAGACAGACAGGAAGGGAGAGAGATGAGAAGCATCAGTTCTTTATTGTGGCATCTTAGTTGTTTATTGATTGCTTTCTCATATGTGCCTTGATGGGAGGGGGGCTACAGCAGAGCAACTGAATCCTTCTCAAGCCAGAGACCTTGGGCTCAAGCCAGTGACCTTGGGCTTCAAGCCAGCGACCTTTGGGCTCAAGCCAGTGAACATGAAATCATGTCTATGAGCCCACACTCAAGCCAGCAACCCCGTGCTCCAGCTGGTGAGCCCGCACTCAGGCCAGAGACCTCGGGGTTTAGAACCTGGGTCCTCCACATCCCAGTCCAACTCTATATTCACTGTGCTACCACCTGGTCGGGCTGGACTTTAGTACAGTGGTTCTCAAACTTTTTGAAGTCAGGGCGCATTTAAAATCCTAAAAATAACTGTAGGCACACTATACACAAATTTCTGAGAAATATGATATAATAATTAAGTCAAATATTAAGTCCAAGCATGTTTTTATGGTAATTAAATGAAATAAATACAACAAAATTAAATTTATTCTGACATTAAAAAACATTTTTATGTTACATTTTTTGAGTTATGCTTTTTAGAATTTGTAAAAAAGAGGGGTTAAAAAATAAAAAAACTACAAAAAAGTGATCTTTTTATATATATAGATACATTCTTAGTAAGATTTAGTAAATTCAGCAGGTCCCAGCACAAATGTGTTAAGTTTTTTCATTCTTGTGTTTATGAGAAACATGAGCCTGATGTGTCCTAGCAATTTCTTCAATGTTTGGGCATATATTTGAAAGGCAAACTCTCATTTCCTCATCAATACATTGAAGAATTCCTCTCTTTTTACTCTTGTGTTGAGGGTAGAAAAATCCTAATTGACCGAACTAGGATGTTGAAAATTGTAGTAAAGTATTCAAAGCTTTTTTAGATATTGCCACATATTCTTCTTTTATAGAAATCCAAAAGGCTTCAAGAGACAATTCCTTATGTTTAATCATCAATACACAATCAGTGAATATAGCTGCCAGTTCTTCTTCTTCTGTTAATGTTAAACCAAAATCATTTGAAGCTTCCATGAATGGGTTTCTAATCCAATCGTATTGTTCAGTGTTAAGTGATGGAAAATGCTATAAATTAAATTCTGCCCATCAACCTTGAAGTCCTATTTTATTTACACTTAACTTTTGCTCACTTCCAGAATCGGATTCTTCAATATCATGCTTCTTTTTGAGAAATCTATCCATTTTACTTGAGTGTGTTTATCTAAAAATAATATAATGATATGTTAACAATAAATATAATAATGATGTGTTAACAAAAAGAGCGGTATTTCCGTAATGAAATGGTATAATAGAGTAACTATATTTATTTTTATGCCTGGGCACATGCCGTGAACCAGTGCAGCCAGTAATTCCAGGTCCCGAGTGGAAATGGTGCAGAATTAAGAAAATATACAGAATTAAGAAAATACAGGGTATGGAGGGCCCTGTAATAGGTGCTGGCAGGAACAAAGCGCAACCAAAAACTGCATCTTGCTTTATTTATAGAGCAAAGTGAGGCCATTAGCAAATCAATGGTCTCTGATCACGTTTCCAAGGCAACCCAAGAATTTTACCAAGTGCAGAAAACCCCCACCATACATATCATCTTAACTTTACACCAAACAAAGGATAGAAGAAACTTGCCTCCAGTCTTTCTGGGGAACATGGGGGGTAGTGTAAACAATCCAGCACCACAGCTTAACAGCCTTTTGCAACCTAATCAGGCAAGTGAGGTGGGGGGTTGGGCAGACTGTCAGCTTACAGTCAATTCCCCACACCTCTGTCCCGCAAAAATCTAAACTCCAAAAACCATGTTGGCTTTTTGGTCCCCAACAGGCACATATTTCTCTGGAATACCATAGGGTGCACCTGGAAATCTTCTAAGGTACACCAGTGTGCCCTGGTGCACACTTTGAGAACCACTGCTTTAGTATATTGTTTTAATTTTTATTGAATTTATTGGGGTGACATTGGTTAATAAAATTATATAGGTTTCAGGTGTAATTCTATAATACATCATCTATATATTGCATGTTCATCACCCCAAGTCATACTACATTTTATAGGCATATTTACCTGTTTCTTCATTTAAACAATATACACTGAGAACAAAATTCAATATCATTGTGCCTAACACTTTTGCAGTTAACCCACCAATGACTTGTAACAGTTATTTAATATCCAAGAAATGCTCCAAACCTTGGAGAATTTCTAAGTAATTTTCCTCTGAAACTGAAGTCATCTTTTGCCAAGAATAAATACATTCAACTATGAAACTTTTCATGGGTTTATAGAAATTAAAAAAACTCTGTGTGACTTATAATACAAAATAAAAATAAGGGTGGGAGCCATAGAAAACCTATAACCTGCAGTCACAGTTCCTTATCCCTGTCTGTTGCATCCTGCTTTCCTTAGGGTTGCACTCGACTGCTGGTCACCACGGATCTAAACCTCACTAACGCGGAGTTTATCCAGTTTTACTTCATGTATGGATGTCTGATTACACCTAACAACCGTAACCAAGGTGTTCTCTTGGAGTATTCTGTCAACGGAGGCATTACCTGGAACCTGCTAATGGAAATTTTCTATGACCAGTACAGTAAACCTGGGTTTGTATTCTATTTTATCTCTAATAACTAGTATGATTATTAAAGATTCTTGGTAAGATCCGCCGGTCATCAATCACAGGCACCAAAGGGGACCTCGACCTTACTCATCTGTAGAGGATGTCTCTGAGACTGAAATGAAGATAAGGGTTTTGAAATGGATGAACAGCTGGCTTGGGTTGTTAAGACCAACTAGTTTTCACATCCCAGAATAAGATAAAATACACTATCACAAGGCCAATAATGGATAGATCCAGCACAAAAAGTCTTGTCAATTCATGAAACAAAAATCCACATAAATTCATTAAGTTCAACAACATTGTGGGAAAATGGAAACAAAAATTATTTATTTATATAGTGTTTACTCCATTTTAGAGAATTGGAAGCTAGAAAATAAATACAATAAAAGGTAAATATCCTTAAAAATCTAAAGAGTCTAGTTTTCAATTCCGTATTTAAAAACCCTGAACAAACACAGTGCATGGGTCATTTTTAAAAATGTATATTCTTGAAAGGCAGAAAACAATTAATGTGACTGATTAGAAAAGTCAAAAAGGTGTTAAAAAGGAAAAGAGCATATTTATTAAAGTAGGAGAAGCAGAAGGAAGAGGAGGAGAAGAGGAGAAGGTTGGAGGAGAGGAGAGGGGAGGAGACAGAAGAGGGGAGGAATGAATACAGCCCAATCCAGAAGAGAAAACGCACCCCACCCAAGAAAGAAAAGATGAAGACAGACTAGACATAGATAATCCCTAAATTCATGGCAAACCAGGTATAGGCTAAAAATTGGGTAAAATAAAAGCAATTTTAAAATATTATAAATGATTATTTCTAATCAATATATTAGTTAAAATAGCTTCAGCTTGAATGACAGAAAACCCAAAATAGCATAAATGAAGGGGATTTTTTCCTTTCTTATGTAAATAGCACAGGGCTGCTGCAGGGCTTCCCCCAGCGGCAGGCTACAGGCGCAGGCTTCTTCTACCTTGTTCTGTGGTCACGCCCAAGACAGGGCTTCCAAGGGGCTCTGCACACTCCCGCCAGCAGGAGGACAGGCAAGAGGGTGTGCTGTCTCCCTTCAAGGACACTTCTTGACAGTTGCCCATGCTTTCATTCCGTTCCTGTAGCCAGAACCTAGTCACAGAGACACACCCAGATGCAAGGGTGTCTGGACGCATTATCTTTATTCTGATGACTGCTTGCCTGACTATAAAGATGAGCTCCTATCATAAAGGAAGAGGGAGAATGGCAATCGAGGAAATGCCAGCAGTCTCTGTCACAAGCAAAAAATTTAAGTTTTGCACTTGGATTAAAGTTGGATATTAATAAAAGAATCCAATAGAATCTAAGTTGTCATATTGCAAAAAATGTGCTCATCTATTCGTAGGAGATAATAGACCAAGTATAGGTAGGGGTCCTCAGGTTACAACACAGTTCCATTCTTATGACAGTGACGTAACCCGAATTTTTGTGTAAGTCGAAACAAACCCTAGCCTAACACAAACAGAACAGTTGTACTTTTAACAGTCTAAAATGGCATAGGTAAGCATATTGGGGAATGCCAACTTCCTCACTCATAGGCTGTGTTACTGCATATCCTTCTGATATGCACAACCAAACTAGTTCACCCATGTAGCCCGTAAGTACAACAACAGCGTAAACTAAAACACACCATCTCAGTTTTTTTAAGATTTTATGGGAGTGAGCGTCGTAAATTCAAAACATTGTATGTCAAGACTGTTCTAACACGAGGACCCCTATAAACTATTTACTTGGTCTCCATGGAAAGTGATAAAGATTCTCCTGACCAGTGGTGGCACAGTGGCTAGAGTATCAACCTGGGATGCTTAGGTCCCAGGTTTGAAACCCCAAGGCCACCAGCTTGAGCATGGACTCACCTGGCTTAAGCACAGGGTCACCAGCTTGAGCATGGGATCATGGACATGATCCCATGGTTTCTGGCTTGAGCCCAAAGGTAGCTGGCTTGAAGCCCAAGGTTACTGACTTGAGCCCAAGGTCGGTAGCTTGAGCAAGGCTTACTGGCTCAGCTGGAGTCCCCTGGTCAAGGCACATATGAGAAAGCAATCAATGAACAACTAAGGTGCCACAATTACAAGTTGATAATTCTCATCTCTGTCCTTGCCTCTCTCTCAAAAAAAAAAGAGAGAGAGAGAGAGAGAGAGGGTAGGAGGGAGAGAGGGAGGGAGGGAGGGAGGGAGGGAGGAAGGAAGGAAGGAAGGAAGGAAGGAAGGAAGGAAGGAAGGAAGGAAGGAAGGAAGGAAGGAAGGAAGGAAGGAAGGAAGGAAGGAAGGAAGGAGGGAGGGAGGGAGGGAAGGAAGGGAGGGAGGGGAAAGGAAGAGAAAGGGAAAGAGAAAGGAAGAAAAAGTGATACTCTCAAGTGTGAGATCCTGATATGTACAGGGAGAAGAAAGTTATGTTTCTGTAGGATCAAAATATAACTGTCTAGCCTGACCAGGTGGTGGCGCAATGGATAGAACATCAGTCTGGGACTCAGAGGACCCAAGTTCAAAATCCCGAGGTCACGGCTTGAGGACCGGCTCACCAGCTTGAGCCCAAAGGTCACTGCCTTGAGCAAGCAGTCTCTGGCTTGGCTGTAGCCCTTCCTCCCCCACTCAGGGCATATATGAGAAAGCAATCAATGAGCAACTACGGTATTGCAAAAAAGGATTGATGTTTTTTGTCTTTCTCCCTTGCTGTCTATCTTTCCCTATCTGTCCCTCTCTCTGTCTCTCTGTCTCTCTCTAAAAAAGAAAAAAATTAAAAATAGAATAACTGTCTAATCTACTTTCGTTTTCTAGAGGAGAAACTAATTGACCAAGGTAGGAACAGTGGTCATGATTTAAACTGTCAGGAGCCTTCAATAAATTCCTACTCCAAAGGTTTCTAAAAGGTGGTCAACAATTTATCAGATAAATTCATTTAGAAACGGGAAAGAAAAAGCTAAAAGATCATTGCTCTGGGTAATGAAGTTTGATTGTGCATCCCTCCAGGAAGGGATAGATTTCTGATATTATTGAGTAAATTTTAAAATGTTAAACACACCAAATCAATGGAAATAAATTGTAGAAAGACCTTACAGAATGAACATACAAAAAGAGGGTTCAAGGGGTACAGATGACCTTCAAAATTGAGATGCATGAGGAAATGAACTTTGAAAAAGACTGTTTTTCTTCAGACCGATGGTCTCCAAACTCTTCGTAACTACACAGTGAAAGACTAGGGCTCACAATCTGCACTCTCCTTCCCTAAGACCAGGATCCAATAAGCTGTCATGTCCCAAAAAGTATTTACAATCCAGGTACTGGAAATCAACTAAAAACATCCCCTTGCCCTTCTTTTTTTTTTTTTGAGAGAGAGAGAGAAAAGAAGGGGGGAGAGAAGCATCAACCTATAGTTGCAGCACCTCAGTTGATCATTGATTGCTTTCTCATATGTGCCTTGAGTGGGCAGCTCCAGCTGAGCCAGTGACCCCTTGCTCAAGCCAGCGACCATGGGGTCATGTTTATGATGCCACGCTCAAGCCAGCAACCCCGTACTCAAGCTGGTTAGCCCGCACTCAAGTCAGCAACCTCGGGGTTTTGAACCTAGGTCCTCAGCGTCCCAGACCCATGTAAAAGCATCCTAGCTTTGAATGGATCTTGATTGATCCCCATCTGGAACACTGCATCTAACCTGTTCACTGTTCCTCAAGAAAGACATAAATGAGAGAAGGGAAAAGGAAACTAACAACGAGATACATGTAAACAAAACTAAAATAACAAAATCTCTTCTGTGTAAAAGACAAAAATAACAAGGGTCATCATCAGAGCTCTCAGCCTAAGGGTCCTTCACAGGATGAACTCGGACTTGTTGGCTCTGTCCTGAAGCACTAATAGTAAGAGGCAACCTTTGAAAGTAAAGGGAGCTGAGTTAGCATGGATTAAAGGGAGATTTTAGGCAGAGGAGAATAAACCTCAGGAAATTATTTTCCCCAGCAGACTTTATGAGTTGTGAATGTAAGTTGTGACTAAGAGGTATTATTTCTAGCTGGTTAAGGTGCATGTCGGAGCATGGAGCCATGGTTTTCCATGTCTGTCCTTAGTGACTAAGTCAGGGATGGCTTACTGGCCTTGTTAGCCCATGGTGCTCACTCAGCATTTCTTAGTATAATGTTTTCAATAAAACATAATGACAAAATTAATGTCAAACCACAAGCAACTGATAAAGTAGTTACACACAGCCTGTTGCTGTCAGGCAGGAATGTCCAGACATCCTGCCACAATCTAGTGCACATATTTTGAGCAAACTGCCGGTCTTTATTGGGAGCAGAATGAAATCAAGGAGCCAGGAGAAGGAACCAGATGAAATTAACTCCAAGGTGACAAAAGAAAAGTCAGTGGCTTCTGTCTAGCTAAGTGTGTATAATCCAGGCCTACAGATCCGGAGCAGCCAGGCAAGCAGGAAGTTTTGGAGTCCCTCCAAGGCCTGCCTGGGGGCAGCTGAGTAAGTTGGTGGTTCCGAGAGACTTGAATTATTCACATTCTGTTTCCCCACTTGAGTCACTCGAGAGACTTCATACGATCAAGCCAATTCATCGTGGTTTTTTAAAGTAATTTTAGTCAATGTCCTCTCTTCACCCACTATGTGACATGGTTGTAAATCTTTTCCTTATATGAGACATTTGACAAGACTTTCCCCACCCCCACCATCATTTTCGTACAGATTTGTGAATATCCTTCTCCCTCCTGATGCTAAAGAGGCGGCTACTCGATTCCGCTGGTGGCAGCCGCAACACGACGGCCTGGACCAGAACGACTGGGCCGTGGACAACGTGCTCATCGCGGGCTCTGCCGACCAGAGGACGGTGATGCTGGACACCTTCAGCAGCGCCCCCCTGCCCCAGCACGAGCGCTCCCCTGCAGACGCCGGCCCTGTCGGCAGGATCGCCTTCGACATGTTCATGGAGGACAAAACTACAGGTAACTTTTCATAATTAAATAAAAATCCAGTGGGAATGCAGTTTGGACTTCAGTCTTTTCAAAGAGTGGAATATGAAACCTTTTACAGATTCTCAAATGGTATAGGAACAGTAAAAGGGATCACCCTTTTATTTTACTCGACTTTCTGGGTTTAACTTACAACTAAATCTTTTCTTTCATTCAAGCCATCAAGTATGTTTTTTTGATGGAATTTTATTAATTTTTTATTGAAATTAACTTGTTGTGTTTACATACAATCTGGTGTTGCCCCGAATGCATCGCCCCTCTCCCGTACTCCCCTCAACCTCTCCCTTGCCCCCCTCCCCATGACTCCTCCCCTTCAGGTCCATCCCATCCTGTCATCCCCTTTTCCTCTGGTCCCTTTGATCTCTCCTCTGTCTCAGTTCCATTCCTCAGTTCACATTGTTCCATTAGATTCCTCAAATGAGTGTAATATTTTTCTTTTTCTGCCTGGCTTATTTCACTTAACATAATAGTTTCCATATCCATCCATGTTGTTGCAAAAGGTAAGATTTCCTTATTTTTCATGGCCCCAAAGTATTCCACTGTATAAATGTACCACAGCTTTTTAATCCACTTGTCCACTGATGGACACTTGGGCTGTTTCCAGATCTTCGCTATTGTGAACAATGCTGAAATAAACATGGGGGTGCATTTCTCCTTTTGAAACAGTGCTATGGTGTACATGTGGTATATTCCTAACAGTGGGATAACCGGGTAAAAAGGCAGTTCACTTTTTAATTTTTTGAGGAATCTCCATACTATTTTCCACAGTGGCTGCACCAGTCTGCATTCCCACCAGCAGTACAGGAGGGTCCTCTTTTCTCCACATCCTCGCCAGCACTTAATCTGTGTTGTTTTGTTGATGAGCGCCATTCTGACTGGTTTGAGGTGATATGTCATTGTGGTTTTAATTTGCATTTCTCTAATGATTAGTGATGTTGAGCATTTTTTCATATGCCTATTGGCCATCTGAATGTCCTCTTTGGAGAAGTGTCTATTCATTTCTTTGGCCCATTTCTTGATTGGATTGTCTTTCTGGTGTTGAGTTTTGCAAGTTCTTTGTAAGTTTTGGTTATTAACCCCTTATCAGACGTATTGTCGAATATGTTCTCTCATTGTGTAGTTTGTCTTTTTATTCTGTTCTTATAGTCTTTAGCTGTGCAGAAGCTTTTTAGTTTGATATAGTCCATTTGTTTATCTTTTCTTTTATTTCACTTGCCTGTGGAGATAAATAGGCAAATATATTGCTGCAAGAGATATCAGAGAGTTTACTGCCTGTTTTCTTCTAAGATGCTTATGGTTTCACGCCTTACATTTAAGTCTTTTATCCAATTAGAGTTTATTTTTGTGAATGGTGTAAGTTGGTGGTCTAGTTTCATTTTTTTGCAGGTAGATGTCCAATTTTCCGAACACCATTTGTTGAAGAGGCTGTCTTTACTCCATTGTATGCTCTTACCTCCTTTGTCAAATATCAGTTGTCCATAAAGGAGTGGGTTTATTTCTGGGTTCTCTGTTCTGTTCCATTGATCTATATGCCTGTTCTTATGCCAGTACCAAGCTGTTTTAAGTACAATGGCCTTGTAGAATAACTTGATATGAGGAAGTGTGATACCTCCCACTTTATTCTTCCTTTTCAAGATTGCTGAGGCTATTCGTGTTCTTTTTTGGTTCCATGTAAATTTTTGGAATATGTGTTCTATATCTTTGAAGTATGACATTGGCATTTTAATTGGTATTGCATTGAATTTATAAATTGCTTTGGGTAATATAAACATTTTAATGATGTTTATTAGTCCTAACCATGAGCTTGGTATATGCTTCCACTTGTTTGTATCTTCCTTGATTTCTTTTATCGATGTTTTATAATTTTCTGAGTACAAGTCTTTAATCTCCTTGGTTAAATTTACTCCTAGGTACTTTATGTTTTTGGTTGTAATAGTGAAGGTTGGATTGTTTCCTTAATTTCTCTTTCTGACAGTTCTTTGTTGGTAAATAAAAATGCTTCTGATTTCTGAGTATAAATTTTATATCCTGCCACCATGCTGAATTCATTTATCAGGTCCATTAGTCTTTTGACTGAGACTTTAGGGTTTTCTATATACAATATCATATCATCTGCAAATAATGATAGTTTTACTTCTTCTTTTCCAATTAGGATGCCTTTTATTTCTTCTTGTTGTCTGATTGCTGTGGCTAGGACTTCCAGGACTATGTTGAATAAGAGTGGTGAAAGGGGCACCCATATCTTGTTCCTGATCTTAAGGAGATTGTTTTTCATTTTTGCCCATTGAGTAGGATGTTGGCTGTGTGTTTGTCATAGATGGCCTTTATCATGTTGAGGTATGTTCCCTGTATTACCACTTTGCTGAGAGTTTTTATCATAAATGGGTGCTGGATTTTATCAAATGCTTTTTCTGCATCTATTGAAATTATTATGTGGTTTTTCTCCTTCCTTTTGTTTATGCGATGAATCACATTGATTTGAGACTATTGTACCAGTCTTGCCTACCTAGAATGAAACCCACTTGATCATGGTGTATGATTTTTTTTTTCATATATTGCTGTATCTGGTTGGATAATGTTTTGTTGAGAATTTTTAGCATCTAAATTCATCAGGGATATTGGCTAATAATTTTCTTTTTTTGTGTTGTCTTTGCCTGGTTTTGGAATCAGAATTATGCTCGCCTCATAAAAGGAGCTTGGAAGTTGTCCTTCCTCTTGAATTTTTTGAAATAGCTTGAGAAGGATAGGAGTTAGTTCTTCTTTGAATATTTGGTAGAATTCACTTGTGAAGCCATCGGGCCCCAGGCTTTTGTTTGTTGGGAGTTTTTTGATAACTGTTTCGATCTCATTTGTTGTAATCAGTCTATTTAGGTTTTCTGATTCTTTCCAATTGATTTTTAAAATCTTATATGTGTCAAGGAATTTGTCCATTTTATCTAGGTTGTCTAATGTTTTGGCATACAGTTCTTCATAGTATTTTCTTACAATCCTTTTATATTTCTGTTGTGTCAGTTGTTATTTCTCCACTCTCATTTCTAATTTTATTTATTTGAGTCCTCTTTTTTTCTTGGTGAATCTGATTAAAGGTTCATTGATCTTATTTACCTTTTCAAAGAACCATCTCCTTGTTTCATTGATCTTCTGTATTATTTCTTTAGCCTCTATGTCATTTATTTCTGCTCTGATCTCTATTATTTCCTACCTTCTACTACCTCTGGGCTTTACTTGCTGTTGTTTTTTCTATTTCTATTAGATGCAGGGTTAAGTTATTTGAGCTTTTTCTAGCTGTGAACTTTCAGGACTGCTTTTGCTGTGTCCCATAAATTTTGAGTTGTTTTATGCTCATTATCATTTGTTTCTAGGAATTTTTTTATTTCTTCTTTGATCTCATTGTTAACCTATTTGTTATTTAATAACATGCTATTTAGTTTCCAAGTGTTTGAGTATTTTTCAGTTTTTCTGTTGTGGTTGATTTCTAGTTTCATGCCATTGTGATCAGAAAAAATGCTTGATATGATTTATCTTCTTAAATTTGTTGAGATCGCTTTTGTGCCCTAATTTGTGATCTATCCTAGAGAATGTACCATGAACACTTGAAAAGAATGTATATTCTGCTGTTTTAGGGTGAAAGGGTCTGAAGATATTTACTAAATTGATCTAGTGTGCACTTTAAGTCTGCTGTTTCTTTGTTAATTTTCTTTCTTGAGGATCTATCTGGTAATGTTAGTGGGGTATTGATATCCACTACTATTATAGTATTGCTGTTGATCTCGCCCTTTATATCCATCAAAGTCTGCTTTATATATTTAGGCACTCCTATATTAGGTGCGTAGATATTTATAATAGTCATATCTTCCTGTTGGATTGCTCCCTTTATCATTATGTAGTGAACTTCTTTATCTCTTACTATAGCCTTTGTTTTAAAGTCCATTTTGTCTGATATAAGTATTGCTACCCCAGCTATTTTTTCATTTGCATTTGCATAAAATATATTTTTCTATCCTTTTAACTTCAGTCTATGGACATCTTTTGATTTAAGGTGTGTCTCTTGTAGACAGCATATGTATGGGTCCTGTTTTCTTATCCATGCAACTACACTATGTCTTTTGATTGGATCATTTAATCCATTTACATTTAAGGTTATTATTGATATGTAGTTGTTTATTGCCATTTTATTCTTTAAAGCTGTATTTCTCTTTTGCTATATTTTTTCCCCTTTGATCTGTTTATAGCAGGTCCCTTAACATTTCTTGTAGCATTGGTTTGGTTGTAATAAGTTCCTTGAGTTGTTTTTTCTTTTATCTGGGACATTTTTTATTTCTCCTTCAATTTTAAATGATAGCCTTGCTGGATAAAGTAGTCTTGGTTGTAGGTTCTTGTTCTGCATTACTTTAAATATTTCTTGCCATTCCCTTCTGGCTTCAAGTGTTTCTGTTGAGAAGTCAGATGTTATCCTTATGAGGGCTCCTTTGTAGGTGATAGCCTTTTATCCTCTAGCAGCTTTTAATATTTTCTCTTTATCATTTAGCTTTGGTATTTTAATTATGATGTGTCTTGGTGTAGATTTCTTTGGGTTTCTCTTTAATGGAATTCTCTGTGCTTCTTGAACTTGTGTGACTTTTTCCTGCATCAATTTAGGGAAGTTTTCAGCTATGATTTGATTGAACAAAGTCTCTATCCCTTGTTCTTTCTCTTCTTCTTCAGGAACCCCTATGATGCGGATGTTATTTCTCTTCATGTTGTCACAAAGCTCTCTTAGAGTTTCCTCAGACTTTTTGAGTCTCATTTCTTTTTGCTGCTCTGATTCCGTGCCTTTGTTTATCTTGTCTTCTAACTCACTGATTCCATCCTCAGCTTCATCCATCCTGCTTTTAATTCCTTCCATTGTGGTCTTTATTTCTAATATTGTATTTGTCATTTCTGACTGATTTTTTTTATTATTTCAGTGTCCTTTTTTTATACTTGCTATCTGTTTATTTAGTTGTTCGTTATGATCATCTATTGTTGTTCTAAGATCTTTGAGCATCCTAACAATCATTATTTTAAATTCTGCATCTGGTAATTTGGTTATAGCATTTCTCTTGATTCAATTGGGTTGCATTTCTCTGCCTTGCCATTTTGTCTGTGTATAAAGGGTGTGGCCACTGTAATTTAATAGGTGTGTCCTCTGTGTTCCCTAGGTGTGGTCTGTCTGCAGGCCCACCACCCCCTCTGCTGCTGCCTCTGGCGTTCGGGAATGTGTGTTGCTGGCACCAGCTGGCTGTGGCTGTCGCTGCGGTTTCTGCCTCTCCTCCACAGGAAGGGCTGTGTTCACATGCCCAGGTCTACAAGCCTGCGCCTTTGGCCTGCCACTGCAGGTGGGGCTGCACGCCACACCCTGGGCCACAAGCCTCAGCACCGCGGGCAGGGGTGACCACCTTTGCTCAGCTGCAGGTGTCCACCTATTCCTGGGCTTTCACCCTGCCCTCACAGGCAGAGCTGCACTCCTGACTCGGGCACAAGCCCCAGGCTCCCCTGGGTGAGTGGGGCTGCATGCCCGTGCTCAGCCACGGTTCTCCATCTGTTCCCAGGCTTTTGCCCAGCCCCGTGGGCAGAGTTGCAGTCACGCATCAGGCCACAAGCCCAGGCTCTGCAGGCCGGGCGGGGATGCGTGCCCTCACTCAGCCATGGGTCTCTGCAGGGCCTTTCCCCTGAGGGCGGGATTGCAGGCGGGCCGCAGCTGGCCGGACCATTTTCCTGTGCCCCTTCTGCCCCCGCCAGGCGGGACTGAGCTCACGCCAGGCCTCAGTCGTGGCTGGCCTGGCTTCCACCCCCACCAGACCGCACTTCTGTGTCCAGCTACCGCCTGCCCTCCAGCAAGCCCTCAGCAGTGTGGTTGGGGGCACTGCACCTCAGACCCTAGCACTCAATACTGTATTCCTTAAGGCTCCCTCCTTCTAAGCAACTCTGCTCTGAGTGCCATGGGAGAGCTTGTTTGGCTGGTGTCCTGCTTCCCTTTGCTGGTGTTGTTGTTTCCAAAGGAAATAATTCGCTTCAGATTTGGGGGGTGACTCGGCCCAGGGGTTAGGGTGGCTGTCCCTCAAAGTGTTTCTGCCTGTGCCTCCTAGATTACACTCTCTTCCTGCTACTCCAGTCCTCTCCTCTCTTCCTGTCCTCCAGAGCCCCTTGTGAGTGGTTGTGAAAGAGGCTTTCTGCATTGTTCCTTTAAGAAGAATCTTGGGTCTGAGAAATCTGTCTCTTTCTCACAAATAGTATCCTGACTTATTTCTCAGCTAAATACTGTCCATATACCTCTTCTAGGCTCTGGGGCTGCAGGCTGGGGCTTTGTTCCTGGGAATCAGTACCCTCCCCTCTCTGCTAAACTCACTTCCTGCCACGCAAGTCTCTCTGGACTGGCATTCGCACCCAGGAGCTGGGCCACTTTCTCCGCATTTCTGCTTTTCCTACCAGTCTCTGTGTGGCTTCTTCGGTGTTCCTTGGTTAAAGAGTCCTCTTAGTTTAGTCCAAGGTTGGTTTTTCCAGATGATGGTTCTTAAAATTAAGTTGTAATCCACTTTGGTTGTGGGAGGTGGAAGTTAGTACGTCCGCCTACTCCATCGCTATCTTGCTGCAGCTCAAGGATCTTTTTAATAAGTAACATACTATAATGTTAACAATATAGTTTTATTTCTTTTAGAAAATTTTCATTTTTGGTTTCTACTTTCTTCTTTGGGTAGAAAGCCAACATTTCCTGGTTACTTGGTTTAATAGCAAAAGACAAGAATTCTGTGTTGCTGCATGTCAGATGCATTTGTGATGGCAGTTCATGTTTCAGAGAGGATCCCAAGCCTTGCTTGTTACTTTTCTTTCTCAACAGGAGTAGCGCAGTTATCTTGGTGAACTAGCAAGGATGTCTTCAGGCCGTTCTTATTTTCAGTGTCTTGTTTTCTTTTCATTTTATAACACTACTTAGTCATCTTTTTTTACAGTTGTGACTTATATTAAGTATGTGGCTGTATGCTACATAAAACATAGCATATTGAGGTCAAGCAGGGATGTTTAATGAGACATCTCACCAATAGTGCAGGTATTACCCAAACAGTGAAAATAGATGTGACATTCACCATAGATTCATCAGATGGTGAAACTGTGTTGCATGCAACTTGAACCTAGAATCATGTACAGAAGGGTAGATGTATTATTTTATAATAAGACTGGTTAGAAGCTTCCAGAGGAATGAAACCTATGCTGAAGAAATTTGAAATTTGAGGACTTTCAATAATTTAAAATATTTGGCTCCAGCCAGTTGGTTCAGTGGTAGAGCATCAGCCTGGCATGTGAAAGCCCCGGGTTCAATTCCTGGCCAGGACACACAGCAGAAGCGACCATCTGCTTCTTTACCCTTCCCCCTCCTCCTTCTCTTTTCTCCTCCCACAACTAGGGATTGAATAGTTCCAGTAAGATGGCCTTGGTTGCTGAGGATGGCTCCATGGCCTGCCTTAGGCACTGAGATGGCTCAGTTGCTAAGTAACAGAGCATCAGCCCTAGATGGGCAGAGCATCACCCAGTAGGGGCCTTACCAGGTGGATCACGGTCAGGGCGCATGTGGGAGTCTGTCTCTTTGCCTCCCTGCCTGTCACTTCACTAAAAAAAGGGGGGAAAACTTAATTATTAATGTTTTATCACAAAAATAATACATGTTCAAAGTATGAAATTGAGAAAATACAAAAAACTCATGAGGATGAAAATCAGAATCACCCAGAAGATTAGCCATCATCAATTTTGGTGTTTTTCTTGGATTCTATTTTCTATGCCTTTATATACATATAAACATATTTTTAACAAAATTATAATCCTAAATTGTATATATTTTTTATTCTCTTTTTTTTTAAGTGAAAGGAGAGGAGATAATGAGAAAGACTCCTGCATGTGCCCCAACTGGGATCCACCCAGCAACCCCATCTTGGGCCGTTGCTCAATCAACCGAGCTATTTTTAGTGACTAAGGCCACTCTTGGACCAACCGAGCCACTGGCTACAGGAGGAGAAGAGAGAGAAGGTAGAGAGGGAGGGAGAGAGAAGCAAATGTTTGCTTCTCTTGTGTACCCTGACTCAAAATCAAACCCAGGATGTCCATATGCCAGGCCAGTGCTCTAAACACTGTAGTCTTTTTTTCATTTACAATTAAATTTTGGCCTGACTAGGCAGTGGTGCAGTGGATGGAGTGTTGGACTGGGACCCAGAGGACCCAGGTTCGAGGCCCCAAGGTCACCAACTTGAGCACGGGCTCATCCAGCTTGAGCATAGGGGGCCACTGACTTGAGTGTGGGATCATAGACATGAACCCACGGTCACTGGCTTTGAAGCTCAAGGTTGCTGACTTGAGCTCAAGGTCACTGGCTTGAGAAAGCGGTCACTTGCTCTGCTATAGCCCCCGGTCAAGGCACATATGAGAAAGCAATCAATGAACAACTAAGGAAACTAAGGAGCCGCAACGAAGAATTGATGTTTCTCATCTCTCTCCCTTCCTGTCTTTCCCTATCTGTCCCTCTTTGTCCCTCTCTCTGTCTCTCTCACTGTCTGTCACATTAAAAAAAGTATTAAATTCTGATAACTTTCCCTTGTTCTTAATTATCTTTAAAAATATTTTAATATCAGTCTTTTTAAAATATTTAAAATATTTTAATAGTTTATTATAACTTGTTTACCATTTTGACATTGTTGAATATTTAATTCTCAATTCCTTTATTAGTATATCATGTGGCATAGTGGCGCAAATACAAATATATTTAATAAAAATCACCCTTTTAAGTAGGAAAAGCTTAAAATTTTTCTTAGCACTACCAAGTAGTTTTATTATCATCAAAAGATTATTAAGATTCATTAGCATATTTCTGGCTCAGAACTTGACTAAATTCTTTGTAGGTTATTTTTTCCTGTGTAATGGTTTACATAGTGAGCTTAGGACCAGAGAATAATCCAGCAGTTCTTCTGTATGAGTAAAAACAAATACAGGTTTATTTTTTTGAGTACCTAAAGTACTGATTTTTACTTTGGGCTTAATTTGGTGATATACAATTGAAGGAATAAATTTTCTACCTCATGCCTGTCTTACAAAAATTATTCCCAGAATCTGTAATATCTACTTACAGAAGTCATGTGTGATATTGCAGAACAGAGTTATGAGTTAGTTGGTTAATGTAAGCCTTATTAGGATTGCAGAGTTTGAGCATAAAAATAAAATATGTACCTCAGAATATACTGGCTCAAGTTATTCTTACTAGAATTTAAGTTTTGTGCACTTTGACTTTTGGGTCCTATATCAGTGATGTAGGATTAAATTTAGCTCTACACCTGGGATGAAAACTAATAGATAATGGTATTTGAGTAGCTATTTGAATCCCAGATAGAAACTGCTTGTCTGCAGATATATGTCATGCTCAGATAAAACTGAAAAAAATGCAACACAAGTGAAGGCTGAATTCCAATCGCTTTGTGTGGCCATCCAGCCTGCAGCTCTCACCAAGGTCCCAGAGCTCCCGGCCTCTGCCGGTACCTGCTGCTCATCTCCACTGCAAGTACCAGCGCCACTGGAAACTTCCAGAGAAAAGCTGAACCTATAAAATCAAAGTATATTGTAAATTAGATGCAATTTGTAGGTATGCTTAATTTCTAAACTTTCTGGGATAAAATCATAACATTAAAAACTCTTCTTCCCTAAAAGAAAGGAAATGTGAGGGTGTGGGGGGGATAAGACATACTTTGCACTAATCAAGTCATAATCTTGCTTCTTAAATTGTGCTTAGACCATTATAAGCTTTTTAATATCACTTTATTGAGGTATAACTGACATACAGAAACCTATAGATAATGTATATAACTTTATGAGTTTGCTGTTAAGTATATACCCATGAAACAAACCCCTACAGTCAAGGCCTTGAATTTGTCAGTCACCTCCAAAAGTTCTCTCCTGCCCCCTCCCTTTTCTAATAGTGATTTCTCTGTTATGGTAAGAGCACTTAATAGGAGTTCTACTCTCTTAGCAAATGTTTATGTATGTAACAGAGTATTGTTAACTATAAAGGTCCTATAGACCATGTGTTGTATAGATCTCCAGAGCTTGTACACCTTGCAATGTGGAAACTTCCAGTCCTTTGACTGACACTCCTCCATTTCCCCCTCCCCCAGCCCTGTAACCATTATTGTCCTCTCTAGTTCATGAGTTTGATAGCAAGCTTTCTAATTACCCGGATGGCACTATCAGAATTTGAGTAGAAGTAGCTAACTCACTTCTACTCAATTTCCTATCATGTTACTAAAAATTCTTTGTCCTTCTTTAGACCTGCCTTAAAGTTAAATATCTGTCAGGAAAAAAATAGATGTTTCCCTTTGATTTTCATCTATAACATATGCAATGCACTCCTTCTTTCCAAATGCACTTATCGATATCAAGGTGGTACATGTTCCTAAAATAATGTACTTACATTTATGTTTCATCTATAGATTGTATATAATATATATTATAGAGATTTCTATTTAATTCTAGATCTTGCTTAAAGTGAAAATTTGCCTAAAGTATTTTTGTCTTTTTTGTTTTTAAGTGAATGAGCACTGGCTGTTCCATGATGATTGCACAGTAGAAAGATTCTGTGACTCTCCTGATGGTGTCATGATTTGTGGCAGTCACGATGGAAGAGAAGTATATGCAGTGACTCATGACCTGACTCCCACCGGGGGCTGGATCATGCAGTTCAAGGTGAAAATGTTATGGTCTTGACTACATAAATAACCATATACTAGCAATATAAAAATGAGAAGAAAAAAACTGTAGAGACAAAGATCAGCTAATATTTCATTGGCTTAATTAATATACTCTTGGAAAAATAAAATGTAATATTAAGGTAATATACAAAGTCAACTATATATAACTTAATGACTTAAAGTATTTTATTTCTGAACTATTCCATGGTGAATCTTTCATAAAATTAAATGTGTTTCTGCTCAAGGTTAAATACTAACAGCAGATATTGACTATAAATATGTGGGATATCATTCCAGTTTCCTGAGTTAAATCATTACACAGCTTAGACAATCTTTTTCTTCAAGAGAAGATTAAAACTATTATGGTTATATCTACTTTTTTTACAAGAGTATTTTAATGTTTTTGAAGAAAGAAAATTATGGAAAACAAAGGCACGAAAAGCACTAATGACAACATTAATTTTGGCCAAGATTTTATGTCAACCAATTTATTCTGTCTACCTTAGTCTCACTGTATTGCAACAAATGTCACAATATGGCTATTTCCATCAACAAAGGGTGCTTTGCCTTTTTTAAACTACCTTCTGTTATCACTTCATTGTGTCTTACTTACAGTTGAAAGTGATTTATTGAGAGTCATAGGCTGTAGGACAAAATAGTAAACTTGGTAAAACTGTTAGCATTCCTTCTTGGTCAGCATTCTGCCAAATAGAAGTGCCAGACCATTAGCACAACAAACAACTTGTAAGAGAGGGCCAGGCCTTCCAAGGCAGTTAGCCTGCATGGCAAAAGCACAGCTTCCAGCTTATTTCCAAAATCTCGGCACAATATATTTGGCACTTTCTATAATTTGTCACCTTGAGCAACTATATCAACTTTCCCACCCATCAGCAGAACAAATAATGAGCCTGAAAACACAGGGTAAATGTGCTGCAGTGTCTAGCAAGTGATCAGCAACTTTCTTCTGCCAAGTCCTTAGAACAGAAACATGTAATGTGGGTTTAATATATTAACAATCTTGCTTTCCTGTTTATTAGATCTCTGTTGGATGTAAAGTGTCTGAAAAAGTTGCCCAGAATCAAATTCACGTGCAGTATTCTACTGACTTCGGTGTGAGCTGGAATTACCTGGTCCCTCAGTGCCTACCTGCAGACCCCAAATGCTCAGGAACTGTTTCTCAGCCATCTGTATTCTTTCCAACGAAAGGATGGAAACGGATCACCTACCCACTCCCTGAAAGTTTACTGGGAAAGTAAGTAGGAAATTAAAATAAAGCCTGGTTCCATCATCCAGAAGTAGATTAGGGGACAGGTGGAGCCTGAACTTCTGTGTAATCGTGGTAATACATTGCCGTCCTCCCTAACCCTAAAGGCTCTCTAATTGGTGACCTCCATGAGCAAACTCAAGGAGACCTCAAGTTGTAATTCTCAGACGTATCAAGATGGGCCCTGGCAGGCCCTTTCCTGTTTCCTACCTCCGTGTCTGCCAATGGGACAGAGCAGTAGTGATGGCTTTGAAGGCAGATGAAAAGGTGTGCGGTACCACGTGGACCTTGCAGACTCTGTTCCACCACACATCGTGTGCTTCCCACATTACGGCCTTGTCAGTCCACGAGAGATGGAGCCGGAAGCAAAGTCCTGACTCAGCATGCTGTTCGTACAGCTCCTACCTCTTCATACTACTGGTACACATATGGTTTGTAGGCTTCACTTTGCTCTTATCAAAGCATTATGTTTTGCACCTGCAGTAAAAAGTAATTAGCTTGGAGCAGTCATGAGCCAAGATAATTAAACTATTCTTTGAAAAAAGTGTGGATGAGTTAATTCAAGGCAATTCCAAAAGACTTCTCTTTGAAAGTAAAATTAGGGAAAAAAAGATACATTAAAGAAAGTGATAGGTGAGGCTCCACCATATGAATCATAGAGTGTGGCGAAATGAAAACCTTCCTGTAAAACAGAATTGTGATATATGACCAGAACACATAGAGCCTTTGAACAGGTGCTTACACCCAGCTCTTCCACTGTCCCCTGGATGCCATTTACTACATAAGCATCTACAGTTTTCTAGAACAAACTCGCGGGGCATAGTTAGTTAACATGCAAAGCAAGCTAAATCAGGATGCTTTCAGCTGCAGGTAACAGAAAACCCAATCCAAACTGGCTCAATTAAAAATGCAATGTATCTATAATGGAAAAACTCCAAAGGTAAGTGGATTCTAGGATTAGTTGATTCACAAGCCCAACAGTGTCTTCTTTCCTCTACTCTCTGTTCTACTTCCCACATAGTGGCCACACACGGCCTTCAGGCCGGTTCCCTTAACATAGATGACTTTCTGAAAACTGGAGCAGAATGCATTCTCACCTGTGTGCAGTGGGAGAGAAGGAGCTGCTCTCCTTTCAGAGAGAGCCAGAGCAAGCACCTCCTTGCATCCCACTGGTGTAAATAAGCTCAAGAATGCCGTTTCCTGACTCAGTCAGTAGTTAAGGGAATTATGTCAAATGATTATCTCATATGACTCACCTGGGGTAAGAGGCATGCTTGGGGAGCCACCACATGTCCTTGCCTCATTTCCCCCTCCTGTTCTCCCTTTTCTCTTTTATATGAAGTATGATTTACACTCAGTAAAATGCACATATTCTAATTGTTTAGTGCAGTGAGTGCTTACCATTGTGTAACCCCATGAAACAAGATAGAGAATATTTGTGTCACCCCAGAAAATCCCCTCATGCACTTTGGACTCTTTACACCAGGGGTAGTCAACCTTTTTATACCTACCACCCAATTTTGTATCTCTGTTAGTAGTAAAATTTTCTAACTGCCCACTGGTTCCACAGTAATGGTGATTTATAAAGTAGGGAAGTAACTTTACTTTATAAAATTTATAAAGCAGAGTTATAGCAAGTTCAAGCATATAATAATAATTACTTACCAAGTACTTTATGTCGGAGTTTCGCTAAGTTTGGCAGAATAAATCTTTATAAAACAACTTACTATAGTTAAATCTATCTTTTTATTTATACTTTGGTTGCTCCGCTACCACCCACCATGAAAGTTGGAACGCCCACTAGTGGGCGGTAGGGACCAGGTTGACTACCATTGCTTTACACCAACATGGCGGAGAGTATTTCAATATAAGGTTAATCATGAGGTTTGTACTTTCCCCAGAAGGTAGAGAAGAACAATGATGAAATTAAAATCTCGGGGAAATGTCCTTTAATATAACTCTCTCAAATTTGTTTTCTAGTTAGCATAGTTACTCTGAGAAAACTGATTATCTCTGGGGAATTCGGAAGTTCCTGTTTCCCAGCCACCGAGGGCTAGGTGTGTGCTGACAGGGCTCTGACAAAGGGTTCCCTCCCCTCCTGTACAATTTCAGAAACGCAATCAATGAATCTAAGTGGCAATGCACTCACTGGACTCCAGTTCACAAGCAACATGAGTTATGATAACTTTGGTTTAAAATGTTTTTATGACTTGAAATAGAGATTTCACTGTTCACATATTATAAAATTTAAATGAATAACATTTCATGACTAGAAATAGATAATGGTAGTCAGAAAACATATTTTATTATTCCATTTCATGCTCTCGGAGCGTCTTAAATGCTTTTTTTTCTTGTACACTGAATGCACATGCAGGAAAATGAACCTGAATAAAGTTAACTTTTGTTTTTATTCTTTTGCTTTTGTGTTGCTAACAGTCCAGTGAGATTTAGGTTCTATCAGAAGTACTCAGATATACAGTGGGCAATTGATAACTTCTACCTGGGCCCTGGATGCGTGGACACCTGCAGGGGCCACGGAGATTGCTTAAAGGAGCAGTGCATCTGTGATCCGGGGTTCTCGGGGCCCAACTGCTACCTGACACACACTCTGAAGGTAACGTTAACCGACCGTCGACTCGCACTGTAGGCCCTGCCTTAAGAACCACCTCGAGTGTGAGACCAATAATTTATAACTAACAATTATAATGTTGTTTGGGGCCCCCAATAAATAAATCCTTTGGGTGGAAACTAAAAAATATGTCTTAGGTTTCTCAGATACAAGAATATTAGTATAAAAAAAAAGAATATTAGTATCAAGTTCCAGCACAATTTACCCAATTCACCAATACAGCAGCCTGTATGGATTAAAGAACAAAAATATTCTTTTTTTTTTTTTTTTTTTTTTTTTTTTTTTTTTTTTTCATTTTTCTGAAGCTGGAAACGGGGAGAGACAGTCAGACAGACTCCCGCATGCGCCCGACCGGGATCCACCCGGCACGCCCACCAGGGGCGATGCTCTGCCCACCAGGGGGCGATGCTCTGCCCCTCCGGGGGGTCGCCATATTGCGACCAGAGCCACTCTAGCGCCTGGGGCAGAGGCCACAGAGCCATCCCCAGCGCCCGGGCCATCTTTGCTCCAATGGAGCCTTGGCTGCGGGAGGGGAAGAGAGAGACAGAGAGGAAAGTGCGGCGGAGGGGTGGAGAAGCAAATGGGCGCTTCTCCTGTGTGCCCTGGCCGGGAATCGAACCCGGGTCCTCCGCACGAAATATTCTTTTTTTAAGCAGACTCTTTCTCTAAAGTCAATTTTAAGCCTCTTCACATCATTTTTCAGATGCAATGCTGAAGGAGAATGCTGCTGTTATGAAATAAAATAAATAACATTAACACAAAAAAATTCAAGAAGGGCTAAACAGCACCTAAATTTTTGTTCAGAAAATTCAGTATTCTGATTTGCTAACTGATGAAATGTGGTTATCTATTAAGAATAGAGAAGTCTTCCTGGCCGGCTGGCTCAGGGGTAGAGCGTAGGCCCGGCGTGGAAGTCCTGGCTTCGATACCCAGCCAGGGCACACAGGAGAAGCACCCATCTGCTTCTCCACCCCTCCCCCTCTCCTTCCTCTCTGTCTCTCTCTTCCCCTCCTGCAGCCAAGGCTCCATTGGAGCAAAGTTGGCCCAGGTGCTGAGATGGCTCCATAGCCTCCGCCTCAGGCGCTAGAATGACTCCGGCCACAACAGAACAATGCCTTCTGGTGGACATGCCGGGTGAATCCCGGTCAAGCACATGTAGGAATCTGACTGCCTCCTCACTTCTAACTTCGGAAAAATACAAAAAAAAAAAAAAGAAGAAGAAGAAGAATAGAGAGGTCATTCTTGGGAACGTCAGCTGTCCTATTATTACTTACTATGCAAAGCCAATGCAGTTGCCCAACACAGCTGCCATGTGTACATTCTATTTCTGTGAATAAATATAGTGCAGCCATCAATCCAATAACAGAAAAATCTCTAAGCTAAAAAAGCACAATGACTGAAATCAAACATATAAGGGGCAAACGATGTAAAAGAAACCTGTTCTGTCATTTTTTTTAACATTTCAACACTGTTCAACATTCAACAATTTTGGAATTGCTAAATTAAAAATAAAATTAGAGCAATGCCCACTTGTGTCTGATGCTTTTACTATTTGTTATTAAATGAGATTATAACATAAAAAACATATTACAAGTAATGAATAAACGAAGCAAAAAATCTAGTTTCTTTGACAACATTCAAATGAGCATTCCTCAGTTGGATTAGAAAGTGTACAAATCTATACTATGCACTCTTACTCAGATTTTTCCTACTGAGAGCACACATGGTTAATGATGCATGTCTTCTGGCTCCAGTGTTCTTATGTGTGAACTTCCACTTTTAAAAGTGCATTTATTTTAAAAATAATAATAAGAAGAAGAAAACAAAGTGCATTTATTTGCTAACATCAGTGAGGTAAGGTAAGACTCACATGACTACACATCTTTAACAATAGAGATGGTTATGTTCTAAGTGTGAAGAGAGTTTTTTTTTACGTTTTTCTGAAGCTGGAAACAGGGAGAGACAGTCAGACAGACTCCCGCATGCGCCCGACCGGGATCCACCCGGCACGCCCACCATTGGGCGACGCTCTGCCCACCAGGGGGCGATGCTCTGCCCATCCTGGGCGTCGCCATGTTGCGACCAGAGCCACTCTAGCGCCTGGGGCAGAGGCCACAGAGCCATCCCCAGCGCCCGGGCCATCTTTGCTCCAATGGAGCCTTGGCTGCGGGAGGGGAAGAGAGAGACAGAGAGGAAAGCGCGGCGGAGGGGTGGAGAAGCAAATGGGCGCTTCTCCTGTGTGCCCTGGCCGGGAATCGAACCCGGGTCCTCCGCACGCTAGGCCGACGCTCTACCGCTGAGCCAACCGGCCAGGGCCAAGAGAGTTTTTTAAAATCATTTTAACTACACAATAAAATAGCAACTAGATAACGCTCTTAAATAAGTGAAAATGTATATAGTTTTATTGTATAAGTACTACAATTAAAACTGTAACAAATTATTTTCATGATATATTGCTACCATTGAAAACCATTGGATGCCTCAATCCAATGCAAGACTGTATTATGGACCAAATGACTATACTCTGGGAAAAATAAATAACCAGGATCTTGCTATGATATGAGAGGGTGAAATAAAATGTAGCCATAATGAACCCTAATATTTAATTATCTACTCTCTTTGGAAAATAGACTATTCCTGGTTGTTGGTTATTCTTAGTTAAAAGTATAAAATGAGTACCCTTTTATTCTAGATTCTGAGTACTTCTCCCATTGTCTTGAATCTTGGTGCTGATAAACATACAGTAAGTCAGGTTGCCTTCCAAGGTTGATGATTTTCTTTTGACTTTCCTATGGAAAGCATTGGTTTCAAATACTCTTACCTAACCATATAGACATTCAGAGTTCACTCTGTGATGCACCTCTGGGGTCACAGCTGCCTAAGTGGTCTCCCAGGTGGGACACACACTCCTGGGGAGAGCAAGAGACCCACTGGGGAATGTTAGGGAAAGTGCCAGAACATCTGTTATACTTCATCTTATTTCTTTAACATTTCATTTTTGTGTGTGTGTTTCATAATGTAATAAATTTCAATAGTACTTTTATATACCATGTAAATAACAATTTGGGAGTACATGCTTAAAAAACTTCTTACAAATAGGAATGTTACTGTCCTCAACCTATAATTGTTTTAATAGTCTCTCTAGACTTTAAGCTCTAATTATTAAGATTAAATGACCTTTACTGTAGGTTGTTAAAGAATATTTTGAAGCTACTCTTTTTTTAAAAACTATCTTAGGAAAAGCATTTAAAATCAGCTCTAATTTTTTAAACTCCAAGATGTAATACTGTATTGTCTTAACTGTTCCATGGTCATTATCTGAAATTGTTAGTTTTAACCGCATGCCACCCCTCTTCTTTTCCAGACTTTCCTGAAAGAACGCTTTGACAGTGAAGAGATCAAGCCTGACCTGTGGATGTCCTTGGAAGGTGGGAGCACGTGTATGGAGTGTGGGATTCTCGCCGAGGACACTGCACTCTATTTTGGGGGATCCACTGTGAGACAAGCTATTACTCAAGATTTGGATCTCCGAGGGGCAAAGTAAGTCTTTTTTGGGTTATTTTCATCACAGCTTAGCAGGTTGGCCCCAAAGCAAGGAACACATGTGGAAGAAGTTGTTATTCAGGACTTGAGTAGACAGTTTGTTCTAATTCACTATTCTGACAGATAATGTGTGCTTGCATTCAGATTCCTGCAGTACTGGGGGCGCATTGGGAGCGAGAACAACATGACCTCCTGCCATCGGCCCACCTGCCGGAAGGAAGGCGTGCTGTTGGACTACTCTACTGATGGAGGCACGTTTCCAGGGGAACACCATACCTCGGAGCAGATTCCCAAATTCCATCCAGTGCTCTCAGAAAAGTCTCTGCAAAGCTTTGCTGACTTAGCAATGCAAATAGTGAAAGTTACTGTTACAAAGAGAAAGCTGCAGATCTTAGTTGTATAACACATTCCATATATGTGACTTCTGTGTTAGCAAAATCTATCCAAAAGGGGGACAAGAGAGAAATCACATTAAAAAAATAGTATGGTGTCATGGGGTAGACTTAACAGGAGGTCACCTCAGGAATTACAGAAATGACTAACACTATGCTGTACACCTGAAATTAAGAGAATGTTGAATGTCAACTGTAATTTTAATTTTTTTAATTAAGGAAAAATAAGTAAAATAAAATGTTAAAATAAATAAGCTCCAAAGTTTATGAGTAAAAAAAATAATTTCTATGCTTAACTGAAGTTAGATTATAAATGATACAATTTAAAATAATTTTTGCATAGTTTTCCAAGTAAAAGATAATTTTTAAAACATTTCAAAGTGTTTTTTAAAAGCTTTCAAATGAATAAGCATGTAATGAACACTAAGAGCATATCTACAAGAAAATTTCATTAATTGTGAAAGAAGACGGTCTGAATCCGTAGTGTCATATACTGTTTTCACCAGATTCTGTTTTATTATTTTGAAGTAGCTAAAACCAGAAGTAATACCATGAGGTCTTTAGAAAATCAGCCTTAGCAGATAGATATTCTTAAAAACTAACAGATAAGGCCCTGGCCAGTTGGCTCAGTGGTAGAGCGTTGGCCTGGCATGCAGAAGTCCCGGGTTCGATTCCCGGCCAGGGCACACAGGAGAAGCACCCATCTGCTTCTCCACCCCTCCCCCTCTCCTTCCTCTCCGTCTCTCTCTTCCCCGCAGCCGAGGCTCCATTGGAGCAAAGATGGCCCGGGCGCTGGGAATGGCTCTTTGGCCTCTGCCCCAGGCGCTAGAGTGGCTCTGGTCGCAACAGAGCGACGCCTCGGAGGGGCAGAGCATCGCCCCCTGGTGGGCAGAGCGTCGCCCCTGGTGGGCGTGCCGGGTGGATCCCGGGCGAGTGCATGCGGGAGTCTGTCTGACTGTCTCTCCACATTTCCAGCTTCAGAAAAATACAAAAACAAACAAACCAAAAAAACTAACAGATAAGTAGATGGCCCTGAAGTATTATATGTTATTCAAAAGGTGTTTTCTTAAGTAATATAAACATCCCACCCACAGTTTTATCAGTTAAGAGGGAAACTTCATATTAGTCCAATAAACCACAAATTGCATAGAATTATAATAACTATATTTTAAAATACTAGCAGTTCTAGTCTAGAAACATGGAAAGCATGAATGTTTCTCATTATTTATGAGAAATAATGCATATAGGAACCTAGAATGATTTAAAGGCAGAAAATAGATAATTTTAACTTCAGAGATTTTATTTTTGGCCAAGTGTTTCTAGATACCTTTCTCCTCATATCATCAGCCTCATTTCGCAATAATATTAGTGGTGAGCATTTACCTTACAGTCAGTGAAATCAATTCTCATTGTCTGGTTGAAGATTTTTTCGGGAAGCTTACAGTAGGTGCAGTATACTGGTAGTTTTTGCAGTTTTTGCCCACATATGTTACTCTGTTGATTCGTTTGTTATTATAGGAATTACTTGGACTTTGCTCCATGAGATGGATTATCAGAAATACATTTCTGTTAGACACGACTACATACTTCTTCCTGAAGATGCCCTCACCAACACAACTCGGCTTCGCTGGTGGCAGCCTTTTGTGATCAGCAATGGACTTGTGGTCTCTGGAGTAGAGCGTGCTCAGTGGGCACTAGACAACATTTTGATTGGTGGAGCAGAAATCAATCCAAGTCAACTGGTTGACACTTTTGATGATGGTAAGAAATGAGACATTGAACAGTCTTTCTTGTGAACTGTTTGTTTGATTATATCTTTGGGTGAATCACTACATGAAAAGCATTTAGAAGAGGACCTAGTGTATATTCAGTGCTCAGCAAATGTTATCCATTGTTTTGCCCAGTGGTTTATAAATCTTCAACGTTAGCAGCTTGTTGAAATGTCAACTGAGAATTTCATAAATTTTGTTAAGGCAAAATATCTACCTCTAACTATAATTTGACATTTTAATACCCCCAAATAATTTTAGTGTCTTTAGGAATTTCTATATTGCAGAGATATACATTGCATTGGTTTAAAAGTGTATTAAGAATAGGCCCTGGCCGGTTTGCTCAGTGGTAGAGCATCGGTCCAGCATATGGAAGTCCCAGGTTCGATTCCTGGCCAGGGCACACAGGAGAAGCGCCCATCTGCTTCTCTACCTTGCCCCCTCTCTTTTCTCTCTATCACTCTCTTCCCCTCCTGCCAAGGCTCCATTGGAGCAAAGTTGGCCCAAGCACCAAGGACAGCTTCATGGCCTCTGCCTCAGGCACTAGAATGGCTCCAATTGCAACAGAGCAACAGCCCAGATGGGCAGAGCATCACCCCCTGCTGGGCATGCTGGGTGGATCCCAGTGGGGCGCATGCGGAAATCTGTCTCTCTGCCTCCCCACTTCTCACTTCGAAAAAAACAAAAAAAAGAAGTGTACTAAGAATAATTTTGAAATGGTGAAATTACCCAGAGGGCCCTGGCCGGTTGGCTCAGTGGTAGAGCGTCGGCCTGGCGTGCAGAAGTCCCGGGTTCAATTCCCGGCCAGGGCACACAGGAGAGGCGCCCATCTGCTTCTCCACCCCTCCCCTTCTCCTTCCTCTCTGTCTCTCTCTTCCCCTCCCGCAGCCGAGGCTCCATTGGAGCGAGGATGGCCCGGGCGCTGGGGATGGCTCCTTGGCCTCTGCCCCAGGTGCTGGAGTGGCTCTGGTCGCAACAGAGCGACACCCCGGAGGGGCTGAGCGTCGCCCCCTGGTGGGCAGAGCGTTGCCCACTAGTGGGCGTGCCGGGTGGATCCCGGTCGGGCGCATGTGGGAGTCTATCTGGCTGTCTCTCCCCGTTTCCAGCTTCAGAAAAATACAAAAAAAAAAAAAATTTACCCAGAGTAGCAATTACATTTTAAAAGTTGAATAATCAGCTCTGACCAGGTAGCTCAGTTAGTTCAAGAATCATCCCAATATGCCAAGGTTACAAATTCAATCCCTGATAAGGCAAATATAAGCTTACTCACTCTCTCTCTCTCTTTTTCCTTCTCTTCTCTCTCTCTAAAAAAATCAGTAAATTAAAAAAAAATTAAAGTGTTTGAAAAAAGGTTGAGTAATCATTGTAGTACTACACTTAATAATCTTTTCTGGATTTGATTTCTAATCATGGATTTCTATTTATACCAATTAAATAAGTAAGAATAAAAAAGGGTAAGCAAAAAGCTAAAGCATAGGCATTCAAGTAGTTGAGCAATATGCCAGTCTGTTCAAGAGACTAACATGCCATATTACTTCCAACTTACCTTAACAGAAGGCACTTCCCATGAAGAAAACTGGAGTTTTTACCCTAATGCAGTAAGGACAGCAGGATTCTGTGGCAATCCATCCTTCCACCTCTACTGGCCAAATAAAAAGAAAGACAAGACCCACAATGTCCTCTCCTCCAGAGAGCTCATTATACAGCCAGGGTATATGATGCAGTTTAAGGTAAGGGGAAGGGGCTCTTTCGAATGGAGGATGGCATTACGTTTGGGGGAGGGGATGTGGAGAGAATGCGTATTTGGGCAAGTATAAGGAAATGATTGATTTCATTCATTAAAAGAGACTTTATCTTATGGATAAAAGAAGTAATCTTTCACAAAGACCTTTATCAGGTAGGATTGTTTGAGCATACATAAACTCTGAGTACATTGGGACATAGCAAGAAATGTAACTACTTATGTGTCTCAGATATTTAATCTTTTTTTTTCTCATTCACCTTTGTTTTAGTGGTCTCAAAATTCTGTGACAAATTTTTGGTCAAGTTGTTTCCAGTAAAAAGTACTGATTTTAGAATTAATAACTTATAAACTACCACACACACATATGCACCATAAAAACAAACAAAATGGTCCACAAAACGTTCTCCTTTCCTCCGAAGGTTCTCTGATGCACTGTAATCACTAACCAGTCTTTTATTCCTAAACTTAAATGACTAATTGAAACAAACAGCTCTGAGACTGTTCTTCTACCACTGAGTAAGACTGGGGTGGCCGGTATTGGGCGTAATACTCATTTAGCCTCCTGAGCTTCTGGGCAGACTTGGTGACCGCCAGTTCCAGCTGCCTTCTTGCCCACCCCTCTTATGACACCCACAGCAACTGTCTGTCTCATGTCACAAACAACAAAGCAGCCCACACACATGGGCTTGCCAGGAACCATATCAACGATGGCAGCAGCACCAGATTTCACACACTTTGGGCCACCTTCCGGCTTTTCCCCAAAACAATGATCAATCTTCTCCTTCTGCTCAGCAGATCTGCCAGCACTGTGAGCTGTGTGACAGTCCAGCACAGGTGCACAGCCAGCACTGACTTGGCCTGGGTGGTTCAGGATAATCATATGAGCTGTGAAGCCAGCTGCTTCCATTGGCAGGTCATTTTTGCTGTCACCAGCCACATTTCACAACAAACATCTGAAAGACACATTCCTGACAGTGAAGCCCACAGTGTCCCTCAGAAGAGCTTCACTCAAAGCTTTCAGCAGACTTGGCTTCAGCTGTAACGTTGACTGGAGCAAAGGTGACCACCGTGCCAGGTTTGAGCATACCAGTCTCCACTCGGCCCACAGGGACAGTACCAATACCACCAATTTTGTAGACATCCTGGAGGGGCTGGCACAGGGGCTTGTCAGTGTTCTGAGATGGTGGCAGGATGCAACCCAGAGCTTCAAGCAGCGTGGTTCCTCTGGCACTGCCATCCTTATGGTGACTCTCCGTCCCTTGAGCCAAGGCATGTTAGCACTTGGCTCCAGCATGCTATTGCCATTCCAGCCAGAAACTGGCATAAATGCTACTGTGTCAGGTTGTAGCCAAGTTTCTCAATGTAGGTGCTGACTTCTTTACCAATTTCCTCCTATCTCTCTGCTGTAGGGTGGCTCAGTAGAGTTCATTTTATTAACATCAGCAATCAGTTGTTTCACACCCAGTGTGTAAACCAGGAGGACATGCTCACAGGTCTGCCCATTCTGGGAGATGCCTGCTCCAATTCACCAACACCAGCAGCAATGCTCAGGACAGCAGTCAGCCTGAGCTGTGCCCATAATCCTGTGTTTGATAGTCTCTGTGTTCTGGGGCATCCTGAAGGTCACATAATACTTGCTGGTGTCGACTTTCCACAGGGAGATATCCACACTCACATTCAGCTTTCAGTTTACCCAAAACCCAGGCATTCTTGAAGGAGCCCCTCCCCACCTCAGCAGCCCCCTTCTCAAATTTTCAATGGTTCTTTTGTCAATCCCACCACATTTCTAGATCAGATGGCCAGTAGTGGTGGTCTTGCCAGAAACTATGTGTCCAGTGATGACAGTGTTGATATGAGCCTTTTTCTTTCCCATTTTGGCTTTTATTTAGTGATGGTTTTCATGACACCTGTGTTCTGGTGGCAAACTTTTTGCAAGAAAGCCAGTTATGTAATCTTGATTTCAGTTTCCCAAACCTTGGAAATAAAAAGATCAAATAGGTGCCTCTGTCTCTCTCTCTTTCTCTCTCTCTCTCTCTCTCTCTCTCTCTCCCTCCCTCTCTCTCCCTCCCTCCCTCTCTCTTTCCATGTCCCTCTCAGCCTTTATCTCCCCCCTTCCTTTTATCTTATGCCTATTTCATATATCAACCACTTTGCTTCTTTACTTACCTTTTTTAGTGTATCTTTCCAATTGCCTTTTGTCTCTGACTTCCAAACACAAACCTGTACATTAGCCCAGTTGGAACTTCCCAAATCCTCAAAGATTTTAAAAGAACTCTCAAATCTTTTAAGTGAATAGTGAATATGTATTCATACAAAGGGTGCGAAAGAAAGCATAAGAAGTAATAGATAGAAAGATAAGACAATATCAGTCAATGTGTTTATCATGGCAAAACACACTGAAAGAGAGGGCATTGCAGAAATGCTTGTTATTACTAAATCATCTTAAAGACAAACATCAGTTGCTCTAATGCCCTTATTTAAGATGTGCTGCAATGATGGTTAGTAGTAAAAATCCTTATTAGCAGAAATAAAGGTGTATTGACACTTGGTAGGAAAAATGAGAACTTGTTGTGTAGTGGGTACTGAGTTTCAGTTTTTTAAGATGAAAAAACTCTTCAGATCTGTTAGAAAAAAAGTTATTCACTCTTTTCTTCGGCTGTTCAGTCTCCTTCAGAGACTGGCGTGAGGCAAACTCCCCTCATACTGCCACTCCCAGAAATATCCTTAACCTAGTGGTGTGAAGAATGCCCAAGATCATAGATCACATGCAGTATTCTGCCATCTGTCATTCTAAGCCGCATCCTTCGAGTGTAGGCTTTCCATTGACCAGGCCCATCCTGTGGCCCATGTCAAAGTCACCGTATTTGATTGAGTTGATTGGGGCTTCCTCTTTCACTGCCTCTATCCACTAGATCTGAAGAGACTGACATTTTCTTCTTCAACCAAATCAATTTGTGTTTTTTTTTAAGTTTATACCCAGAAATTTAATAATGTATCACTAAAACCACATATTTAAAAGTCACCATAGACTCTCTACATAATGGCTTTCATCCATTCCTCCTCTTTCCCATTCTCTCTGTGCCATTTGACACTGTTGTCCTTGCCCCCTCCAGCACATGACATTCTCTCTCCCTTTGGCTTCTGGGTCCTCTGCCAGTTCTCCTCTTATCTTCCTGATACCTACCTCTCTCTTTCTCCTTTCTGGCTCCTCCTCTTCCTCCATAAATGTCATTATTTCTTAGTACTCCACCTTGGCTTTCTTCTCTCACCACAATGTTTATCCCTGGCCTCAGGCAGCATCTGTGAGGCCAGCTCTCAGTTCATCCCTGGCCTCAGGCAGCATCTGTGAGTCCAGCTCTCAGTTCATCCCTGGCCTCGGGCGGCATCTGTGAGACCAGCTCTCAGTTCATCCCTGGCCTCGGGCGGCATCTGTGAGACCAGCTCTCAATTCATCCCTGGCCTCGGGCGGCATCTGTAAGACCAGCTCTCAGTTCATCCCTGGCCTCAGGCAGCATCTGTGAGACCAGCTCTCAGTTCATCCCTGGCCTCGGGCGGCATCTGTGAGACCAGCTCTCAGTTCATCCCTGGCCTCGGGCGGCATCTGTGAGACCAGCTCTCAGTTCATCCCTGGCCTCGGGCGGCATCTGTGAGACCAGCTCTCAGTTCATCCCTGCCTCGGGCGGCATCTGTGAGACCAGCTCTCAGTTCATCCCTGGCCTCGGGCGGCATCTGTGAGACCAGCTCTCAGTTCATGCCTGGCCTCGGGCGGCATCTGTGAGACCAGCTCTCAGTTGATCCCTGCCTCAGGCGGCATCTGTGAGTCCAGCTCTCAAATCCTCATAGCCAACCTTGATTCAGTCAGCACAGTTAATTCAGGACTTTAATAGCCTGTGTACATTTCCTCTTCTTTGTCTTATTGCTATCTCAACTCAACATATCTAACAATGAACTTCCTGTCTTCCCTCCCCAAACCAACTCCTCTTCCTGATTTTCCCATTTCTATTAATGGCACTACTTTTCACCTGTTCACCTACTTTGAATTTTAAAGTAGTCTTCAGTTTTTCACTCTTCATATCTAATCATCCACTGCATCTTTTTAATTAGAATTTCCAGTATTCTTGGCACCTGTCCCATCTTCCTTTGTTTGCACTGTTACCACCTCCATCCTGGCCCTCATAAATCAATAGTCATTTTTTTTGTTTTGTTTTGTTTTGTTTTTTTGTATTTTTCTGAAGTTGGAAACGGGGAGGCAGGCAGACAGACTCCCGCATGTGCCCGACCGGAATCCACCCGGCATGCTCACCAGGGGGCGATGCTCTGCCCATCTGGGGCGTCGCTCTGTTGCAACCAGAGCCATTCTAGCACCTGAGGCAGAGGTCATGGAGCCATACTCAGCACCTGGGCCAACTTTGCTCCAATGGAGCCTTGGCTGCAGAAGGGGAAGAGAGAGAGAGAGGAAGGAGAAGGGGAAGGGTGGAGAAGCAGATGGGCGCTTCTCCTGTGTGCCCTGGCCGGGAATCGAACCCGGGACTCCTGCATGCCAGGCTGACGCTCTACCACTGAGCCAACCGGGCAGGGCCAATCAACAGTCCTTCAACTAGTCTCTCCACCTCTACTCTCTCTCCCCTTCCACCTGTCTTCCACAGCACAGCCGGGTTGGTCTTCACAAAGCACAGTCTGAGCACATCATTTCATTGCTCGTGAAATCTTTAATGGCTCCCCACCCCTACCAAATTAAGGCCGAACACCTCAGACTGCAACTCATGGTTTGCCAAACTCAATCCTTCTTCTACTTAAATGTTTTTCTCATGTCTCCAACTCTCAGTCTTTCCATGCTTCAGGGCCAGCTCAAGTACACTGTACTTGATGAATTTTTTTAATTAAAAAATATTTGACATGCTTAAAGGCTTTAATCATTGTAAAAAAAATAGAAGACTGGATAAAGAAGATGTGGTCGCCTGACCTGTGGTGGCGCAGTGGATAAAGCGTCGACCTGGAAATGCTGAGGTTGCCGGTTCAAAACCCTGGGCTTGCCTGGTCAAGGCACATATGGGAGTTGATGCTTCCAGCTCCTCCCCACCTTCTCTCTCTGTCTCTCTCTCCTCTCTCTCTCCCTCTCTGTCTCTCTCTCCCTTTCTCTCTCCTCTCTAAAATGAATAAATAAAATTTAAAAAAAAAAAGATGTGGCACATATACACCGTGGTATACTATTCAGCCATAAGAAATGATGACATCGGATCATTTACAACAAAATGTTGGGATCTTGATAACATTATATGGAGTGAAATAAGTAAATCAGAAAAAAACAAGAACTGCAGGATTCCATACATTGGTGGGACATAAAAATGAGACTAAGAGACATGGACAAGAGTGTGGTGGTTATGGGGGGCGGGGGGAGGGAAGGAGGAAGAGGGGGAGGAGGAGGGGGAGGGGCACAAAGAAAACTAGATAGAAGGTGACAGAGGACAATCTGACTTTGGGTGATGAGTATGCAACATAATTGAATGACAAGATAACCTGGACATGTTTTCTATGAATATATGTACCCTGATTTATTGATGTCACCCCATTAAAATTAATAAAAATTTATTTATTATTATTAAAAAATATATATTTGACATATAATATTATGTAAATTTAAGTTGTATAATATGGTGATTTGATAGATTTATGTACTGTAACCCAGTTGCCTTTAGAGCAAGAGCTAGTCCCTCTCTCACATCACGTGATTGTCACTTCTTAAATGCAGTCTCCTCATGAAGCCGCACAGCACTGTATCTGTTATGATTCCATTTCCATTATTAGAACATGCTTCACATTCTGTCTCTGAAGACAGTTGTTTTATTCATGAGTATGTGGCCTGAAACATTTAGCTCTAATCTTCTCCAGTATCAACCCTGAAATAGGACTTGTTGATTAAGTAAGTGATTAAGACTTAAATTTGAATAATCAAATTTTATAGCATTTATGCATTAATTATTCAAGTACTTAATCACATATAATATGGAAAGCTTTTATTCATATGGAAATGGAAAAACTAAGAATGAACAGTAGGTCATTAAAAATTGCTATTTTTATTTTTTTAAATAAGCAAATAGAATTTTAAGAAAATTAATTGGGATGACATTGGTTAACAAAATTATACAGATTTCCTGTGTACAATTCTATAACACATCATCTGTCTATTGCACTGTGTGCTCCCCACCCCAAGTCTCCTCCATCACCATGTCCCCCTACCCTCCTCTACCTCCCTCAGCCTTCCCCTCCTGCAGTCCCCACACTGCTGTCTGTGTCCTTACCTTTTTCCTCTGCTAATCCCTTCACTTTTCTTACCTAGTCTCCCAGCCCTCATCCCCTCTGCTTATTTCCTGTATGAAAATGTTTTGAACCAGTAATACTTTGAATTTCTTCCCCTTCTATTAATTCTCCAAATGTTACTTTCCTTTTGGCCAATTTATATTCTCCAAATTTATGGTTATTATGTTATACTAATTAAGTAAATAAGAAAAGCATTTTTAAAATCTTATTTCTCATCTCCATGCGAAATTGCATGTTTTTAGCTGAAGTCAAAAGAACGTGTTATTGGATCATGGCCAGCTGCTCTGTAAACACTGCTAGGAATATATATATATATATATTTAGTGAGAGAGACAGACAGATAGGGACAGACAGACAGGAAGGGAGAGAGATGAGAAACATCAGTTCTTCATTGTGGTATCTTAGTTGTTCGTTGATTGCTTTCTCATATGTGCCTTTACAAGGGTGGGGGAGGTGGGGCGGGCTACAGCAGAGTGAGTGACCCCTTGTTCAAGCCAGCGACCTTTGGGCTCAAGCCAGTGACCATGGAGTCAAATCTATGATCCCATGCTCAAGCCAGCAACCCCATGCTCAAGCTGGTGAGCCTGCACTCAAGCCCGTGACCTTAGGGTTTTGAACCTGGGTCCTCAGCATCCTAGGCTGATCCTGTATTTATTGCGCCACCACCTGGTCAAGCTACGAATATTTTTTGATTACTGATGAGGGTCATAATGAAGATCAATTTCTATGTAATGATAGATATTGCTTAATCTTGCCCAATACACACTGATTGTTTCTGTTTGTTTTAGATTGTAGTGGGTTGTGAAGCCACTTCCTGTGGTGACCTTCATTCCGTGATGTTGGAGTACACTAAGGATGCAAGGTTTGTGAAATAACTGTCACATTTCCCCCAGAATTGACTACACAATTCAAATGGTTGTCTATTTTTAAAGCAACTGTTTGTAGAAGAACAGTATTTTGTATTAAAAATGTCATTTCATGTGTATTTCACATGTATAAATTTCATTTATATAAAATTTACACATCTTATTTTCAAATTTTTTCTTCAAATCAAGAAAAATCTATTTTTATACTAAGCTGTGGCCAACAAACTTTACATTTTAAAATAAGTGAGACACTACATTCGTCTTCAAAGTAGAGCCCTCTTTTATTCACATTGCTCATTTTCAACCAACCTTAACAAAAATTTAAGTCTATACAAAGGATCTAAATACACCAGAGTCACATCTCCTAAAGCGTAGTAGCCGTATCAAATAAGTCTGACACAGGCAGGTACCTCCTCAGGTCTGACACAGGCCAGGTACCTCCTCAGGGTGTGGCTAGGCCTGTCTCCCACCACCACGTTTAAAATGAGTTATCCTGAGTTAGGTTTGGTCAGACAGAGAATTTTGTCAGTTGACTCCAGGTATGATTCCGGTAACAGTATCAGTGGGAGGAAGCGTTAGAATACAGCACCATGAATGCTGTTGTTTTATTCTATTGTCTGTAAATATATCCATGTGCTTGTAAAGAGTGACAGTAGTTCTTGCGTGAAATTATTTCCAATTTTTCTTTTTATTGTCTATACTTATAAATATGTATAGGAAATAGGAAATTTACATTGAAATATCTTAATTGGACCAAACCCAAAGCATTAAGTTCACATTAGCCAGGTCATACGTTTCCCTTAAGAGCTGGTTAATGCAGCCTCATTGGTTTCTGCAGGTCTGACTCCTGGCAGCTCGTCCAGAGCCAGTGTCTTCCCTCCTCCTCGAACAGCATCGGCTGTTCTCCCTTCCAGTTCCACGAAGCCACCATCTACAACGCTGTCAACAGCTCAAGCTGGAAGAGAGTCAGCCTTCAGCTGCCTGACCATGTCTCCTCCAGGTAGGTTGCATACTAAGGTAAGCGTTGTAGAATTAGCTGGCAGTCTCTATGGAGCTCACACAGGGTGCTGAGAACCACTGATAACATGGGGCTGGAGCTTCAGCTGCAGCCCTAGTATATCCCCTCTCCTCTCCTCCTTGCAACAACCTGTGCCCCAAAATGGCAATTACGTGTCCCAAGGAGAACTAGGAAGAAATGAGCCTTATCTGTAGATGAGTCATAGATCTCAGATTTTCTTTTGGCTAAATACCACAGCACATGGCAAACTCAGTCACAGCCCCAAACCACAGATCGCCAAGACCTGGAGCTGCCACCATATCTTCCCCAAGGTTCTGTTCTCATTCTGGGTACAGACCTCCTCTGGGACATGCAGTGTGGGTCACATTACAAGAGTCACCAGATAGACATAATGGAGTACAGTCTTCTAGAACAACATTCATTTTACTCACAGATTTAGAAAATGGTGTACCTCTATAGGAAAATGGGTACAGAATAATTACTGAATAGAATAGGACCTACACATAGAATTTCCAGGGAAGGCTCAGTTTTCAGAATAGCATTTTGGGGTATACTCCCAAAGTCTGAGGAGCGTGCATCCACTCACTCTGCCCCTTGGTGCCTGAGGGAGGAGCTGAGGAAGCCCTTTTCTCAGAAATAGGCCCCATTCCCAGGGCTCAGGCTGGACACTGCGTGGGAAATACCTGCCTACTGAATCTCTCCTGTTCTCTGTGGGGGGCTTTCAGTGCAACGCAGTTCCGCTGGATCCAGAAGGGGGAAGAAAGCGAGAAGCAGAGCTGGGCGATTGACCATGTGTACATCGGCGAGGCCTGCCCCAAGCTCTGCAGCGGCCACGGGTCCTGCACCACGGGCGCTGTCTGCATCTGCGACGAGAGCTTCCAAGGTGGGCCCCAGGCTGCTGTGTGTATACAAGAGGGCATGAGGTTCTCTATCACAACATGCATCCAAAGGCCACTGGGAGATGGAGGGAAACTCCAACCTGAGGGCTTTGGGGTAGATGGCATACTCTTTGATCACTAAGTAATTTATCTTTGGAATGAATTATCAAGGATAATGTAATGCTCTGTTCCCAGAGGTATTTTTTAATGCAAATTTTACTCACTCAGGAATCCCAGAACACCTCATGTTGCCTATCTTCCATATGACTCCTTGCCCCCACTCCTGCCGCCTGCATTTTTATTTCCACTTCGGGGCCTCTCTCCTTCCCATCCCTGGGGACTTTGCCAATATTCCTTCTCTCTCATAGCCTCTCCTAACAGCATCTCTCCCCAAGATGTTCTATTTCCCAAGTCACTTTATCACAAAAAGCTTTCATGACTCAAAAAACAAAACAAAACTGTTTTTACTGCTTGAGTTTCTAGGAGCTAAGGTACTTGGGACAGAGTACCTGCTCAGCTTCCACCATCATAGGAAATTGCCATTGGTCACTGGAAGGCCTGCAGCCCAGCTCTCCTTGGATGCAGTATTTCTAACAGCAGTCACTTTACATAATTAGCATCATGTTCTCAGAGCCTAACTCCACTGATAGCAATGCTCAGCAAATCTCTTTTGAAGGAATTCGTGCATTGTTTTATGCTTTACTATTTACACAGTATCCATCAATCAATAGGCAGTCATTTACTGGTTATGATAGCCCAGGGAGTTAGGTAACATAGTCATTCCCACTTCACAGGTACAGAAACGGAGACAGGGAGATTAAGTGAACTCCCTGAGGTCACAGAGCTAGTAAGTGTCAGAATGAAGACTGGTACTCAGGTGGTTCTCTCCAGCCAGCCTTGCTGTCTCATAACTGAAAGACTTATCCAGAGGGGACCAGAGTTATGCAACTTCCCCAAGCATGCAGTGCAAGAATCCATAGATTTGAATTCTGGAGTAGAATCTATTCAATAGTTAGATTCCTTGGCTGATGCTATACTGATCACAAAAATTAGGGGATATTTTAAAATGAATATAAAGTGATAAAATAAAATATCCCCTAATTTTTATAAGCAGTATATTTCCTTGCCTACAAATGAAATGAGTGTGATTAATGTAGACTGCTGCGTATTTCTGATACTCGAAAGTATTTTGCGGTCATCTTTTTCCCGTTCTCATTACTGCTGAAACTGGCTGGGTCTGTGTGTGTACTAGCTGGAGTATTTAAACTTTAGGAAATGAGCAGATCAGATGTCTCACAAGGAGTCCTAAGTATCTGGAATTTTCCCTCTCCCCAATCCAACAGAACTCTGTGACCTGTAGATTTCAAACTCTTGTGACATTTAGGGAAGTTGGGCTGTTCAAGTCAAGGGCAAACGCAGGCACATACACATTTGCTAATGTAGCATCTTTCCTAAATGCCGTGTTTCCTCCCACTGGTCTCTCAGGGACACTTCCAGTTTATTCGCTATGCATTTACCCCAGCTTCATGACCGAATATGTTATGTGTGCTGAGCATTGTGCTGGGTGCTAGAATTCAACAGTGAATTAAATACAGACTCTGCTCTCAAGAATCCTCAAGCCTAGAGCTAGAAGAACAAGAACATAATTTATCTTATTTTCTGTCACAAAGTCATACTAAGGGAAAAGATATTAGGTTAGCCTCTCGTTGCAGGGCGAGAGCTCCCTGCAGGGACCCATCATTGGTAAACACGCAGGCCTGGCTAGATGCAGTGGCATTTAAATAATAGTTTTACATGAGCAGGAAGTATATTAGCAACTACATAATTTGGTAAACATCGACTCAGAAATAATGGGATTTTTAAACAATGTTAGCCAATAATTGCTAAAATAAAAGAGGAACATTTATTTCAGGGAGTCTATACCTGCTTGGAATTTTGTCATTCCTACAGTAACAGTGGATTCGACCTGAAACCGAATGCCTGTTCTTCATCTTTGATGATGCTGTTTGTTGCAGCTCATTTGTGTGATTGTTTCCTTCCCTCTAGGTGATGATTGCTCTGTTTTCAGTCACGATCTTCCCACTTACATCAAAGATAATTTTGAGTCAGCGAGAGTCACTGAGGCAAACTGGGAGACCATTCAAGGCGGAGCGATCGGGAGCGGCTGTGGGCAGCTGGCGCCCTACGCCCACGGATACTCTCTCTACTTCAATGGCTGTCAAGTACGGCAAGCTGCCACCAAGCCTCTGGATCTCACTCGAGCGAGGTAACGAAAATCCCGTGTTGTAGTTCAGACATTGAATCCGTCGCAAAACCGTGGTCACTGTTCCCTGTCTGTTAGACATGATCATGAACTCATTGGCACAGATGTCACCTACAGTAGGAAAGTCAGCATCATTTGAATTTAGTATGAAGAAGCATTATGTTTTCACAACTCAGAATTATGATTTGCTTACATTTGTTGTAGTATTACCTCATTGTAAGGCCAGTAGTCGTGGCCATCGTGGCCATGCACATGCAGGTTCATTTTTAATTAGGACAGATGGTAAAGAAAGAGTGGAGCCAAAGAATGGTGGGCCATTCCTTTATTAAAGTCTCACAGCGGCCGACGAGCAAACACACAGGGAAAACACTTCCCTCTCATTCATTCAGAGCTCCCAAAGCCCTGACACATTCTCTGGTTTCACAACCAGGAGAATCTTCTCCGGTTCCTCCTAGAATCAAAGGCCTCCCCAGTCCCAAAGCCCCTCAGCTCTGGTTCCCCATCTGCACAGATTGCATTCTCTCACAAACTGGCTTCTTCTTCAGCCCTCTGCAGTCTCGCAGCTCTCACTCTCCAAAAATGGGTTCTCTCTCCTTCACAAGCTTTCTGAGTGAAAACCTCTCCTCCAGCAAACATTAGCAAGACAATGGGCCTTCCCAAGCAGGAAGGTAATTTGCAATTTCACAGATCACATACTTGGCGCTGCCCAGTGCCATTTCTTAACACTAATCAACACATTGTGCACCTTAAATTTACACAATGTTTTATGTCAATTATATCTCGATAGAGTTGCAAAAATAGGTAATAAGTAAAAAGTAGGCTATAGGTAATCTAAGTTGATAATTTAATGTTGACCATTTGCAAGCATATGAATGTAGATGGAGATGTGAAGCCAGCAATGTGCGGTCACACAAACGTACTGTATTTCCCGGGTATAAGATGCACTTTTTTCAAAATATTTGGGGTCTATAAACTGGGTGCGTCTTATACAGTGGTTGTAGTTTTTTTTTACTTGCATTTCCCGCTTTTTCCCGCTTGTTTTTGCACTCATTGTTGAAGACAGGGATTCATCATCAGACATAGATGAGGACAAGCTAATGGATGGGAGTTTTGATGGTGATGAGGAGTTGTATGAATTTTATGATGAGTAAAACTTGAGTTCAATAACTTTATGTAATACTTTTTTTTCAAATTTTGGGCCCCAAAATTAAGGTGTATCTTATACATGGGAGTGTCTTATACATGGGGAAATATGGTATATCTGTATTTAGCATATGTAGTTATAGTAGGTAGACATGGAGCATGGATGGATGGATGAGAACTTTACAGGTGCTGTGGGAGCTGCATATCAATGCAGAATGAAGTGGGCAGAGACTGCAAATCAACTAGGGAAGTGATAGAGAAAGAGACCCAAGCAGGGTGGGATTTCCTCCCCACCTGGCCCTTCCAGCTCTGCCACCTTAGCCAGTGCAAACACAGCTATCTGTGTGTGTAATTCACAAAGAGATTACAAGGCTCTTTAAAGGTTGCCACATACTGGATTAGAATATTACCTGAAAGCTGAAAAGAGTTCGTAGCTAGCTACGAGTATATTTGAGAATAAGATAATTGGTTAATAAGAGTGTTGATGTTTACCTTTTTTTTTTTTAGTTTCACTATTGTTAGACTTTATTTATTTTGTTTAATTTTTAAGTGAAAGGAGGGGAGATAGATTCTCTCATGTGCCCCAACCAGGATCCACCTGGCAACACCCATCTGGGGTCGATGCTTGGACCAACTGAGCTATTCTCTCTGCCCAGGGCCAATGCTCGGACCAACTGAGCTATCCTCAGTGCCTGGGGCTGATGCCACTGGCTGCAAGAGGGGAAGAGAGAGAGAAAGGGGAGAGGGAGGAGAAGAGAAGCAGATGGCTGCTTCTCATGTGTGCCCTGACCCAGGGGATCAAACTCAGGATGTCCACGTACAAGGCCAATGCTCTATCCATTGAGTCAACCAGCCAAGACCCTTTTTAATTTTAATTTTTAATTTATTGTGTGACATGGTTTCAAGTGTCCCACTCAATATAACACCCTCCACACACTGCATCGTGCCCCCCATGCCCCGTGCAGTCTCTTCCCCCCATATGCTCCCCCTTTCTTCCCCTCCCCTGACCTCTTCCCCCTTGTCTCTCTAGCTATTGCTACCCTGTTATCGGTGTCTGCATGTTATGTATATATTATTTTGGATAATCCCTTTACCTTCTTTGATCCCATCCCCTCATCCCCCTTCCTTCTGACAGCTGCTCTTCTGCTCCCTGTGACCCTGCCTCTGTTTCTAAGAATGTGGATGTTTTCTTGAGGTTTTTCACTTTAGAAAATAAAAGTAATATATTTTCAGAAGCAGAAAGACAGGTTCAGAAACTTTCAATATGATAAACAATCAAAATATAATAAAATTAATTCCTGTATGGTAACCATGGAAATGCCAAAAGTTATGTCCCCCATCCCATTTTTTGCTACCAGACAGATGTACTTAATCTAGAGACAACCTGCTGTTTTCCTCGATGATCCCATTAGAGCTACAACTAGCTGCTTAGTCTACAGTTACACCCATGTTGTACAGGGAACTTTGCTTTAAATTAATTTACGCACTGAACCAGTTTTAAGCCTAGTGCTTTATTTGCTCACCTACCCTGATTGGGATCATTCTGCTAATCACTGAGGATATATCTCCTGTTTTTAAATACTGTGTCTTCTGTGGGCAAGGACGCCTGTGGAAAACGCAAGGACACGTCAAACAACAGCAGGCGTGGTCCAGACCTGTGCATCTCACTCAGTTTTCCCTCCGCTATGATCTCCAGACATCCTGTCCTAAACAGACATGACGATTTATCCTTGAGTAGCTGCTGTTCAGCTTGGAGCTGTTTGTAAGAAAGTATGTGGTGTAAATATTGTGGTTTTATTTCTGGTCCTCTGCGTGTCCTCAGATGCCCGTTTGGCCCATAGAATGGAGGATATTTCAGGTGAAATATTCTAACAAGACTTCTAACATCACAAAAAAGAGAACAGATCTTTGAGAGTCATAATTGTTTTCTTTGTGTAGAAAACCAGCCTTTTCAAGGTTATTTTTATATGTATGCTGTAAAAGATAATATAAACATTTTTTTTTTTTGTATTTTTCTGAAGTTGGAAATGGGGAGGCAGACAGACAGACTCCCGCATGCACCTGACCGGGATCCACCCGGCATGCCCACCAGGGAGCGATGCTCTGCCCATCTGGGGCATCGCTCTGCCGCAATCAGAGCCATTCTAGTGCCTGAGGCAGGGGCCACAGAGCCATCCTCAGCGCCCAGGCCAACTTTGCTCCAATGGAGCCTTGGGTGCGGGAGGGGAAGAGAGAGACAGAGAGGAAGGAGAGGGGGTGGGGTGGAGAAGCAGATGGGCGCTTCTCCTGTGTGCCCTGGCCGGGAATCGAACCCGGGACTCCTGCATGCCAGGCCAATGCTCTACCACTGAGCCAACCGGCCAGGGCCAATATAAACAAATTTTACTACCAATGTGCTTCAGTCACAGGACTGGATGCTTCTATTTTCACTATATTATGAACTAGAGAATTATAGACTTTAAGAACAAAAGTGTAACTCCTTCACTACTTCCCGTCTCTTGTTTGAAGATGATTTCCCTTGTGTTTTTTTAGCAAAATCATGTTTGTTTTGCAAATTGGGAGCATGGCGCAGACAGACAGCTGCAACAGTGACCTGAGCAGCCCAAACACGGTGGACAAGGCCGTGCTGCTGCAGTACAGCGTCAACAACGGCCTGGCCTGGCACGTCATCGCACAGCACCAGCCCAAGGACTTCGCCCAGGCCCGGCGAGTGTCGTACAACGTCCCCCTGTGAGTGGCCTGGACGCAAGGCCTTGTCTCACACAGGGTCCCTGAGAATCAGAGTTTGAGCTAGAAGTTGGGTGAAGTTAAAGGACCAATACCACAAACATGAATGATGTCAGAACCAAGATTAACCCAACTCCAAAGTTGCGTTACTCTTTCCTACGAGAACAACAAGCAAAAATTGAAGCAAGGAATAGGGCAAGAGGGAATGGAGAATAACAGTGGTGCTTTTTGCATATATTTCTCTAACTGGTATTTCTAGTCATTTAGGAAACAACAGTTTTGATATTCTTTTTTTTTTTTTTTTTTTTTTTTTTTTGCATTTTTCTGAGGCTGGAAATGGGGAGGCAGTCAGACAGACTCCCGCATGCGCCCGACCGGATCCACCCGGCACGCCCACCAGGGGCGATGCTCTGCCCATCTGGGGCGTTGCTCCTTTGTAACCAGAGACATTCGAGCGCCTGAGGCAGAGGCCACAGAGCCATCCTCACAGCCCGGGCTATCTTTGCTCCAATGGAGCCTCGGCTGCAGGAGGGAAAGAGAGAGACAGAGAGGAAGGAGAGGGGGAGGGGTGGAGAAGCAAATGGGCGCTTCTCCTGTGTGCCCTGGCCGGGAATCGGACCTGGGACTCCTGCATGCCAGGCCAATGCTCTACCACTGAGCCAACCGGCCAGGGCCCAGTTTTGATATTCTACTGTGTCACTTTTGCTTCTGACACAGTGCCCAGCACACAGAAGGCATAGCCATGCTTGTTGCTTGAATATGTTGCTCTTCCCAGTACTAGTGTAGCAAGGGGAGTAAGGGAAAGAGATATACAAGTATTACAAGTCCTGGAGTACTCAACAGAATTTAATGTTGCTCAGGAGAGTACTGTGACCTAAGCAAGTCTGAATCCCATATTCAAAGTACGGTTGAGTTAGATTAGCCTATTATACTTGAAGTCTGGAAGTCACATACCAGAAAGTCCTCTGTTTTCTACTGTATAACTTCTTTGTCCTTCTATCTGTGACCCAGGGAAGCGCGGATGAAAGGGGTTTTATTGCGCTGGTGGCAACCACGCCACAATGGAACAGGTCATGATCAATGGGCTTTGGACCACGTGGAGGTCGTCCTGTGAGTATCTGATACGTAGCATCCCAAATTCGTGTTAGGAAGGTTTGAGATTCCTTTGGTATGGCATGCTCCTTAATTCCAAAAGGCTGTTCCTGAAGAGACACCCACAGGTTTTTGGCGTATGCTCTTCGGCAACTGCAATCTGTAATTCAAGTCAACATGAAATAATAAAGCCCCAAAAGTGATTTAATGTACCTGCAAACACTCAGTAAGCAAGAGCTTTATAGAAGAATTTGACGATATTAGTTAAATTGAATCAAATGAAAGTCTCCAGAGAAATGGGAAATGATGTCTTCATCAGATCTGGGCTGCCTTGTAAATGAGATGACCTCCCGAACAAGGAAATGATCTGTATTGGTTGATCTGCAAAATATTACTAGTTAAGGTGCCCAATTGCAAACACCTGTCTCAACCACAGATGCCTGAGGCATTTCATGCATTTAATGACACTGTTTCTACTGGAACAAAGAATTTATGGTTTCCAAGTCCCCCTGACCAGTCCCAGCACCTGACAAGTGAAGGGTGTTCCCCTTTGGTTTCTCCCGTGTAATAAGGTTGGCCCCACTCACCGAGCCGGGTTGACTGTTCTAAGAGAGATGACCTGCTTTTTCTCTAACAATCTAGTCCCTGTAGAACTGGAGTGCTTATGTCTCGACGGGTTCGGACCGATGGCTCCAAGTGGTTGGCAAGGAGAGGCGAATCTTCTCGGTAGATAGGTTCAAATGTTCATTCTGTTTACCAAACCAAAAATGAAATCAGTCCCTTGGCTGATTTCAGTCATTTTGAAAGCAAATTTAAATAATTAATTGGTAGGAAAACTACCAGATTTGTTTTCTTTCGATCATAGCCATGAGCTGAATTTTTCAGTCTTGGTTAGCCTTTGTCTTAGTTTTCACTGAGGCACCTGCTTGCATGGCATCCATGTCAACCCCAAACCCGAGAGTAACCCAGTCCCTACACAAGCCCCCCACTGTGCGCTCTGCTGCTTTGGACAACTTGCTGGGCTCTGCCTCTACAAGACAAAGTTGAAGTTTAAAATAACAGTCCAAACTCATTTGAATCAACGTATGAGGCTGATGTTTTACTTCAATGTTAATTTCCTCAGACTACATTAATCCAGGAGAATAGATAACCTGGTTTCTGAAGTGAAAACATATATAGTAAGACCAGAGAGAGGTGTCCAAATAGACCAGAACCCATTGCTAGAGCCACTCGGCCCTGGCTGCTTTCTCCGGAGCAGCACCGCTCAATCTGACTGAACGTCAGAATCCCTTCGGGGCTTTGGAAGCACCCACAGCACCCCAGTGCCCAGGCTCATCCCTACGATCTGACTGAACGTCAGAATCCCTGCGGGGCTTTGGAAGCATCCACAGCCTCCCAGTGCCCAGGCTCATCCCTACGATCTGACTGAACATCAGAGTCCCTCTGGGGCTTTGGAAGCACCCGCAGCACCCCAGTGCCCACGCTCATCCCTACGATCTGACTGAATGTCAGAATCCCTCCGGGGCTTTGGAAGCATCCACAGCACCCCAGTGCCCAGGCTCATCCCTACAATCTGACTGAACGTCAGAATCCCTGCGGGGCTTTGGAAGCATCCACAGCACCCCAACGCCCAGGCTCGTCCCTACAATCTGACTGAACGTCAGAGTCCCTCTGGGGCTTTGGAAGCATCCACAGCACCCCAGTGCCCAGGCTCATCCCTACGATCTGACTGAACGTCAGAATCCCTCTGGGGCTTTGGAAGCATCCACAGCACCCCAGTGCCCAGGCTCATCCCTACAATCTGACTGAACGTCAGAATCCCTGCGGGGCTTTGGAAGCATCCACAGCACCCCAACGCCCAGGCTCGTCCCTACGCAGGATTTGATTTTAACTGATCTGCAGTGGCACCTGAGTGTCAATCTTTTTTAAAAAGTACCTCTTTTTCCAAAGCAGTCTTTTTTAAAAACTTGATTCTAATAGGTTGAGAATCAAACAGAGTCAATGACCACTATATAACTTTCAAGTCTCTTGCTAAGACAATCTACACTAGAGTGGCTTCCTGTGCCTGACAAAGCATAGCCAACTCCTATGGAAACTTAACAATCCTCCAAAGAAGGCAGGATGCAAATACTGCCCTTAGATAGCATAACAATTCTAATATATCATATGTTGGAGTAGATATTTCTTCTTCTGCCACCCAGCCGAGCAATTGCAGTTACCTATTTTGGATTTCAGAGGTATATAATCACCATACCCCCCCCCAAACTACAGTTAAAGAGTAAGTAGGGTCGGAAGTGCAAATATGTTCCCTGGTATGAAAGAAACCCTCATGACGTAGAAGCAGAACTCTGTCCTCGGCTCCCTGTTGACCTGCTGTCCAGAGACACTCAGCACATCAGCTCCACCACACAACCCCCAAGGAAACCTTCTGCAATACCTGGTGTCCCTATTCATTTTTATAAGCAGCCACCAGCATTGTGGTATTATTATAAAGATCAAGTTCAGGTTATGTGAAATCTATCACATTGATTACACCTATTGCTTCTGCTATTTTTCTGGAGCAATAATCTGTATTTGTAAAGACTTTTATCCCAGCTCCAGACTTTAATACTTGGAAGAATGGTAACTTACCAGGCACCTGTGCCCTTGTTCTGCATGACCGTCTCAGACACTCGGCACCAAAACCTGTCAAGTGATAAACCACCTTTACACACATGCGCTTTTGAGTGGTTGGAGTTCTAGTCAGCATCTTCTTTCGGTGAATCATTTAATATTATACCTTTATACATATCACCATATCATTTTATTTACATATTACACATACACATATAATTTTAAAAGCAAATATTATCTCTTTAATGACAATTTAAATATTTATTAAAATTAAAGGACTTTATTTTTTATCATCTTTTGGAGAGAAATACTTCAAGAAGCTGAGTTAAAAAAATGAGTTGTTTAAAAAAACACAATACAAAGAATATATATTTTTAGAAATATGTTTTTGATGCTTTGCTCTTGCCTTAGGAGTGAACTATTTATGCCACTGGGCCTTTTCAAAGCATTTCTCTTCAGAAGAGTCACAAAAAGTCTTGAGGCTTTCAGTAATGAATGTGCTATTGGTAGCCACACAAAATAGTTACTTCAACTCATTGATTTTTATGAGCTTAAAATTTAAAAGTTTCAGAGAATTCAGAAAAATAAAATATAATAATTTTTCCAGCATGTCTTCCAACCAAATGAGGCGCAAGGGAGCTCGCCAAGGTTCATGTGCTGACTCACAAATATTACGAGTTAGAACTCTGCTACCATCGATGTGTAAGAAAAAGAAGGGTAGAATACTCCCAGAAATTTGTATGAATTTAGAACATCCTCTCTCTTCACTATACGTTTGTATAATATCATTTTGTTACATAAACTAGTAATGTTAACTCCTCCAGTGTGGGGGGAGAGGAGGAGACGGAGGTCCCTATCTGAAGAGATACAAGCCCCACCTAATTGAACACTGCCAATATGTTTTTGCAACTAATGGTTTGAGGTCAACACTTTTGAATGTATTTCCTTTCCTGAGTGAAGACTGGCCTTAATCTAGCTTCACTGCCATCGTTTTCTCGTGCACATGCAGTGAGGACACATGCTAAAAACCCCGAGAGAAAAGAAGCTGGTCATGCATGGTATCTTGAACTTAACCACAGTACTGCCCGTATTAACCAGGAAGATAGATGGATTTGATGAGAACAAATTCAGCACTTTTAAAAGTATTTCAAGGTTTAGGAATTCATCCTAAATTAATAAGATGCATATGTTTTTACTTTAATGGTTTAATTTTAAAATACTCCCTGTGGAAGGATTTGAGTTTCATAAATATGGATACACAGAATGACAAGCCTCCACCGTAGAGATAAAAACCGCCATTCAGCATTTAACAAGCAAAGTCACTTACGCTTGTTGCTAGAGTAAGAGTGTTATTTTCCCACTCTGATGTTTTTCAATAAGACCTGCACTTCACGAGGATTAGCCCCTGCTAATCTGACAGAACAGATGAACCAAGATGACAGATCACTCTCTTCCAGCCTCACTAGCTTATAAAAATTTCTCACTCCGTAAAGCCTGAATGATGTAGCATAACACAGTCATTGACAATCAAGTGTCAGAAACCTGACTTCTCTGAATTCACTTGCTAGTGTAGAACATTTGTTTTTCAGTAAATGTTTGTGAATACATTTGGGCAGATCCCTCACAAGATCCATGCTGGTGGGATTCTTCTTAGGATAAAAGAGCATTCTTTGTCTTAATTTTTTTTTTGGTTGGACACTCATGCTTCTATCCTAAGAATCTCCCTCACCAAACTGCATTTCATTCACGCATCACATTTCCTGTGTACGTGTCTGAGTCACAGCTGTCATTGTATAAGAGAGGGGCCAATTTTTGCATGTGTACCTTGAAAGCTAATTGCTCAGTAAAGAGTGAGCCTGTGTGAATTGATTTATGGAAAAGTAAATTATTACCACATTTAATGAAAATTGAAAACCAGTATGTTGCTAACTATGGTCTTAAATGCATTCATCCAGTTTTAATAATACGTGTTCCATCGTGACCATCCCTTTATGCCGTTCATTATCAAGATACTGTCGCATTTTTGGCACAAATGATTTATGGAGATGAGCGTATTACATTTGTTGCAAAACATATTTATCCTTTATTAAATTTGACTTATCTGACATAGAGGACTTCTACATTTTTAAAAGCCCATTCCTTAATATATTCAGGAATAAGCATTTTCTAAAATATAAATAATTTAAAAATCAAATAATAAAATTAATGGTAGTTATTAAGCCAGTACTTTCATATTTATACTTTGTATGCAACATTTATGCCAAATGTAGTCCTATAGCTACATGTACCTTGACATACGGTTATGAGCGATATTGCATGTTGCATTACATAGAAAAGTTAAATATATGTATATATTAGGTATAGAAGAATAAGGAATAACATCTTTAATTTTTATTTTCAAAAGAGATGAAAAATCCTATATTGCGCCTAAACCTGATCAGACTTTTATGACTAATCACAGTGCTGCATGCTTTGAAAGGCATTTTTTAACTTGTGTTATATTTCATTATTTGCTGTCACTGGTTTTCTACTAGAGTAAGGTAAGTCCTCTTACTAATTCTGCGGTACTATTTACTAAGTTTCATCGCTGTACCTACGTTAACTGAGAAGTTTTATTAAAGACCTTTGCAGTTGGAAAAAAACCAAAGTTACATATGATACTGATATATACAAGACCCCTTGAGACCTACTTTGAGAATTATTAGTTGTGGTAATTCTCAAGAGTATACAATATTGGACACAACAGCATAGACCAGAGTGCTAGTCAGCACTCCTTCATTGGGAAGCAGCTTGACTCTGTGCCCAGGACTGTATGAAGTGCTCTTGAAATGGTCACAGTTTATCCATTTGTTACCAGGGGAAAGTGGAAACAGAAACGTGTGGGAAAAGCTAGCAGTCTGATTAAATGTCTGTTGTCTTTTAAAAGATGGATTGGGCTGCTGATGTGTGAAGATGCCTTATTTCTCAATCCTATTCTAAATTAATAAATGAATTGGCAAAAGGGAGCGGATTTATTCACAATATGTGTCAGTTCTAGGTTTTTCTTAGGTAAGATTGGCCTTTTTAACATATTTCTGTTAGTCCCCCTAATGGAGATATTAGGGAAGAAGGTAAAATGTTATCATTCATTAAACTACCTGTAGCCCATTATGCTACAAGTTTTCATTTCATCCTTACAACTCTGAGGTACAGATATGAGTCTCATTTCACAAAGGAAACATGAAATCATCAACATTTGTGACCTGTCTGAGCCCACACTTATGAACATGCAGCTGAACAACATGACAGGCCACTGGATTCTTATTTCTGCATTTATATAAAGCAGTATTTATTTATCATATGTTTTGATGATAAATAAATTAGTTACTGATCAGTAAAAATGCCTAAATTTCTATGAGCTCAAAGTATGTCTCCTAAGATTCTATCTTTCCCATTTCTTTTAGAATCTATTAAAAATTAATTGCATTTTTTCCATAATAATGAATTACCTAAGATAGTGGCTCCAGTGAAGAATAACAGTTCAAAAGAGCACAGAGTCGCTAGTTCATGACAGATCTTGCAATATCCATATTTCCTAAGCAGCAATACAGAAGCGTTTTATAGTTTCATACACCACTTCAGTCCCTAAACTTCTTAAGTAATAATGAGAATTTAAGTTAGCATTTCTAAGAAGTCATTGATGTTCATTCTCCCATCTTTCTGTGACTTACCTATCATGGGAGAATTTTAAAATGGACCTAGTTCTGTCCACGGCCAAAGCAAATTCATGTCAAGTAACATAGTTAATATGCCTTGAAATGAACATTATCTGCTTTCATTGGAATTATAATAAAAATTACTTTTCCTATAATTGCAGAAAGAAATCTTTAAAATTCAATCACACCTAGTATTATTTTGGTTACAAGGTTATCAATAGCTATACCTCTATGTGTATCATTAACAAAAACAGGCTCACAAATCTGCTCCACACAAAAAATAAATGAGATCTTTTAAACTTATTTAAAATTTCCCTAATGCCCAATCATGTAAGTTAGACAGTTTTAAATCCACAATAAACTGTTTAATAACTATGTCAGTTTATTAGTGGTCCTAGAAGCAGACAGCATTTTAGTACAGCTTGTCATGGTGCTTAATTTTTAAAAGCTTATGAACTGGAAAAACTGCTTCATTAGATTTCAACTGAACTTACTCCAAAGGTATTTATGTCTTACATACAAAATTACTAGTCAGTCTCAAGGATGCTTTGAAATGTGGCAATCTTTAATGTGACTATATCAACACCAGGCACCTATTGTAAACATCTATAGTGAATGCTATCTGCATATTAACATCTGCAGGAATCCAAAGATATGCTACTGATACATGAATTTATTTAAAATTAAAATAGTGCCCAGTAACTCAGAATGTCCCTAAATTAGATATAAGCTTCCATGCTGGAACGATAAGCAAGGCATTAAAGATCTAAAACTTGTTAATATCTATTTTCTCACATATAAAAATGGAGAATTTAAATCAGTCCATAATACTTAGTTATATGGAGAAGTTGCTTTAAAGCTATTAAACATGCACGTCAATTTTTGTTTAAATGTTCCTTTGTTCCATTGAAATAACTATATATATCTTGTGTTCTGAGTTTATCTTTTTTTCATGTAAGATATTTTAACTATTTTAAATTCTTTTTTAGTACCTTATATCTTAAAACATGTTTTCAACAGAATAATTTTCATTGCTTTAACTTTGCAATTATTCTTTATAGTTAAAGAGTAATGATTTACAACAGGAATCCAATCAGTAAGTCATCAAAAGGTCCACAAACATGTCTTGACCACCCACTGGTGAGGCAGGAGACTGAGGGCTATGGTGAGGGGCGGGGGTACAGGCTGCCACGCCAATGTAAGTTTAGTCATGGGAGCCAAGATCTGAACACAAATAGTCTCCATTCAAAAGCAGAAAGTGAGCGCCATGAGGGTTAAAAGTAGAGGGTGAGAATCACTTCTGGAGGGAGTGAGCAATAAATAACAGGTAATACTTGATCAGTGAGTATTAATATAAATTTAGGAAGCAATGTGGAGGGTTGGCTAATGAGCAGGTGGGAGGTGTTCAGGGTGAGTCTGGATAGAGCTGTCTGTTTAGGGGTATAGTGGAAGAAAGACTTGGAAAACATAATAAAATTCAATGTGTAGAGGACTTGAAATATCTGGCTAAATGGGCTTAAATGTGATCCACAAAGAGGATTATGAATGCCTTTTTAACAAGGTAAAGCCAGATTTGTGGGAAAGTTTATTGAAACTTGTGTGGAAAGCTAGTCATGGGGATGTAACGTACAGCACAGGGAATACAGTCAATAACATTGTAATAACCGTGTGGTGCCAGGTAGGTACTAGACTTTTTGGAGGGGACACTTCATAAGTTATGTCTAACCACTATTCTGTATACCTGAAACTAATATAATATTGAATGTCAACTGTAATTGAAATTTTTTCTAATATTTAAAAAGAAAAAGGCATTTGGAAGGTCTGGCCAAGCAGTATTTCAGCATTCCAGAAAGAGTGGACCAATGGCCACCTGCTCCCCAGCTCCCTTGCAAACTTGGCATTATTACAAATTGTTAAAACATTTGCCAATCCAAAAACACACGCACGCACGCACACACGCACACACACAATTACACATTCAATGATTCTTAGTATTTCATAGTCTCTTTCAGTGCTGCTTTGTAAGGGGAGAGGATGAGGAGGCTAGTTTAGGGGCCACAGGAGACCCAGGTGCTGCCAGGAGGACAGCTGGGAACCCCTCCCTCCCAGGATTTTGGGACTAAAGAGTTAGTAGGATTCTTTGTCCTGATACTTGATTAGTTCAACACATGGATCATTGTCCTTTATTATAACTGAACTTTACGTAAGCAACGGTTAGTCTTTATAGCAGGTAATAAATAATGGGAAAATGCACTTCCTTCTTCAACGGTGGCATTGAGACTAACCCGCTCTGTTGATATGGGTAATACTGTTATATTGGGGGAGGAAAAGGGGCAGTAAAACTACTCAAAGACAAACCTGATTTTTGTATGTTTTTCTCCCCAGTAGCTTTAGTGTTTTCTTAGCTTCCATTCTATAGTTTCTAGTGTTTTTATAATATAGAAATCCAGAGTAGAAACTTATTAGCACTTCATTTTATTTTACAAAATACACGCCAGTGTGATGTCTATCTCTCAGTATGGCTTTCAGCACGGGTGCTACTGCATTTTGGTTAAAAAGTTTGTAATCACATTCACTTCATTTATTTTCCTTTGAGACACTTTATTATAAACTTCCTTTTCTAGTAAACAAACTTAACTAAAAAATCTTCATTTTAATGGTTTCTGTATGTTACAAGTATTAGTATAATATACCTAGCATAATACTTAGTATGATATACTAGGTAAAACAGTATCATTTCATACCTTGCCTGGTATATTGATCATTGATAACCCAGAAGAATATGCTGCTTGGTGAAAAATTACCCTTTGCCTCCTCTTTATCCAAACTCAAGTTCATGCCATATTGACCTTCCAGGTAGAATGACATTATCCCACTCTGGATGCAGGTTATGTTTCCATGAAAATAAGGAGGAAGAGACTTTGGGGCCAGACAGTATTCAAGAGACTTGGTGAATTTGGAGAATATTGATAGGCTCACAACTAAAAACCACAGGTTGATTCCACAATAGATACATTGTAAATTGTAACTCAGGTCCGCGTGTGAAGGGATATGATTGTTTTCAGCGACCTGGCATAGTTTCCATACCAAAACAGTTGTCTCTACTAGGGTTGTACAATTTCCCACACACCCCCAAAATCTATTTTCAGTATTTTTATGAACTTTACATATAGCATACATGTGTGAACATGTATAAGTATACTGCTCACAAAAATTAGGGAATATTTAAAAATGAATATGAAGCAATAAAATATCCCATAGTTTTTGTGAGCAGTATACATACATGGGGGAAATATATATACACAAACATACAATTATTTATTCAATTACACTTTCTGAATTCCTTGTGATACTTTTTCAGAGGAGTATCTCTTTCATAGCGTCATGTTTATAGACTATGACCCCAGCTGCTTATTGTTTGAGGGAACAAGTGGAACCCAACACTCAGGGGGAAACACTTCCTCGTTTGCCTCCCAACTGCATGAAATAGGAATGTCAGGCTGATTCCACCAACGAGCTTGTTTTTTCTATGTCTGAGTTTGCTTTTAACTTTTAAATGAAACTGTTTGCTAAAGGAATCAAATTATGGTTCCTACTTGTTAAAAATGTAATGAAACTAGGTCATGGGTAAACACCAAACACTACCTGTCAAGTGAAACTCACCCAAGTAAATGTTTCCAGAAAAGGTTCCAGAGTAAAATGAAAAATCCCAAAACAGTTTTAGTCCAACTTTTGCTATGAGTCAAGAAAATCTGTCGTTTGTTTCTGGTTTGGACTCACTCATGAATAGCAGATTTCTTTAAAGCCAAAAGCAGTGAATACAGGTGTCAACCTTCAGTTATTCTGTCCCAGGGTAGTAATGTCATCATGACCAATTAACTTGAAAACTTTCAAATCAATATCAAGGTTACTTGGGACTTAGACTAGATCAGGGGTCCCAAACTACGGCCCGTGGGCCACATGCGGCCCCCTGAGGCCATTTATCCGGCCCCCACTGCACTTCCGGAAGGGGCACCTCTTTCATTGGTGGTCAGTGAGAGAAGCATAGTTCCCACTGAAATACTGGCCAGTTTGTTGATTTAAATTTACTTGTTCTTTATTTTAAATATTGTATTTGTTCCCTTTTTTTTTTTTTTTTTTTTTTTTACTTCAAAATAAGATATGTGCAGTGTGCATAGGGATTTGTTCATAGTTTTTTTTTTTAGTCCGGCCCTCCAACGGTCTGAGGGACAGTGAACTGGCCCCCTGTGAAAACAGTTTGGGGACCCCTGGGATAGATAGTACTTTCAGTGATTGGACTTACATGCTCTTTCTCCTTCCCTCTCTGCTTCTGTCCCGTCTGATTTTAACAGCACCCGCAAACAAAATTACATGATGAATTTTTCACGACAACATGGGCTCAGGCACTTCTACAACAGAAGACGAAGGTCACTTAGACGATACCCATGAAGAATCAAAACATTTATTTTTCCTTCCAACTTGTGATGTGTTGCTTTTCATTCTTTTAAATCTCTCACTGCATCTGATATCAGGAAACTTCTGTGAAGGACTTGGTGATTAAGTGAAAGCCCTTCTCAAGACTGAGTGTACACCACTTTCCCACACTGTGAACTAATGATAAGTGACTTATTTTCTCATAAGTAAATGTCTTCATGTTGATGTGTCCGTGAAAATTGTGATCTGTTGTAATATCAGTTACAGTGGCAGTATTGAAAATAAATAATTTAACAGAAAAAAAACTTTTAAGCACAAAAATTTAAGAGATTTTATGTTTAAAATGGCATTTACTACAATATTTAACATGGTCACAAAGCTATTTAAGTGGACTGTATTTCAGCTATGTGTCATGTTTTATATGATTAAATTATCATTGTGTGTACTATTATGTATTCTCTTCTATAGTATAACACATCGACATTGTATTTACTTGTTATGTTGCAATATTTTGCTGCTGAATTTCGGCTACTTATATTCTGCAGAAAATTCATGGAAATACCTAATCAAGAAGATAGCTGTAAAGATACTGTTTCTCCTTTAATATACTCCTTAAAATGTATGTTGGTTTAGCATTGTTTTGTGGATAAGAAAAATGCTTGATTTTGAAATATTTTCTACTTTAAAAATTGTGTTTGAAAACCCTATCTCCCACAAAGGAATTCCCATTTCCTTGTCTAAAGATTTTTTTAAGTGTTTTGTGGCTGATTTGCTAACAGTAACTGCCATCTTGTGTCTGTGGTAACAGAGTGCTTTGTAAAACAGTGGGTGTTTCATTGTGTTCTCTTTGTGAATTCTTTTCCCTGCGGGTCATAGTCACACCTTCCAATCAAGTTGTACCAACACCAGCAACATTATAATGAACCTGTAGCCCTGAACTCTTTATTAACTTAACTAAAGGTTGCACTCTAGGGTGAACCAAACTAAAGCCCATGCTTAAATAAAAATTATGTCCAAAAGCCATTTAAAGCTCATTTGTCATTATTCAGCCTTTTTTTCCTTTTTATTGAATTTATTGGGGTGACACTGGTTAACAAAATTATACAGGTTTCAGGTGCACAATTCTATAACACATCATCTGTACACTGCATTATGTGGTCACCACCCCAAGTCAAGTCTCTGTCCATCCCCATTTATCCCCCCTTACCCTCCTCTACCTCTCCTCTACCCTGTGCCCCAGCAGTCACCATTCTATTGTCTCTATCCATGAATTTTTTCTCTTTTTTTTTTGCCCCATTCCTCCATCACTCCTTGCCACCCCCCTCCCTGCTGCCAACAGTGGTCAGCCTGCTGTCTGTTTCCTCAGTCCTAATTAAATTCTGTATAAGGTTTGTAAGCCTGGCCAGGTTTGCAAAGAACAATGTCAAATATATTTACTGGTGTTTTGTTTCATCATAGAGAATAGCAATTATAAAGCCACACTTTTAATTTAGCCATTTTTCTCTTATTCAGCTTTTTCTATTAGTCACTCTGTGATCATGCTAAGAAAAGTCAATAGTTTACTCCTGAGAATTCTGTTTGCTGCTAGCACAGTGCCTGGCTCATCATAAGCATTTATGCATTCTTTCATTCAGCAAATATCTGTTGAGTGCTTACTGTGCAAGGTGCTATCCTACGTGTTGAGGGTAAAAATAGAGATTGAGATGGTTTCCCTGATGGTTTCAGCATCTAAAAATTAAAAAGTATGTTGATACTGTTGAATTTGTTGATTTTCCAAAGGATTAAAAAATATATCTAGGTAATAGAGCAATAAATGGCAGTAGTGTTTCTCATTGAATAGAAAAATGATAAAGGATGACCTCTCTGAGAAGTTTAAACTTTTTTTTTGAGCCTAGTATCAAATCCATTGTGAATCACTGCCTTGTACATACAAGGCCACCTTTTTTATTCTGCCTAATCTAACATACAATATGCTTTATAATTGGTCCTGGCCAGTTGGCTCAGCGGTAGAGCGTCGGCCTGGCGTGCGGGGGACCCTGGTTCGATTCCCGGCCAGGGCACATAGGAGAAGCGCCCATTTGCTTCTCCACCCCCCCACTTCCTCTCTGTCTCTCTCTTCCCCTCCCACAGCCAAGGCTCCATTGGAGCAAAGATGGCCCGGGCGCTGGGGATGGCTCCTTGGCCTCTGCCCCAGGTGCTAGAGTGGCTCTGGTCGCAACAGAGCGATGCCCCGGAGGGGCAGAGCATCGCCCCCTGGTGGGCAGAGCGTTGCCCTTGGTGGGCGTGCCGGGTGGATCCTGGTCAGGCGCATGCGAGAGTCTGTCTGACTGTCTCTCCCCGTTTCCAGCTTCAGAAAAATACAAAAAATAAAAAAAAAAATTTAAAAAAAATATGCTTTATAATTTGTTGCAATATTTGACCCGAAAACATTTATAACTATTTAATCTCAGTTGTCGTTTCCCCTTTATTGGTTCACAAATTGCCTGTTGTTGGTCCACCATTTAGCGGCATTTGGGGTTCATTTTCTCATTGTTACAGGGGTTGACTTTTTCTAGCACCTCATCTTTCCAAGTAACTCGTGTGTGCCATAGACCTCCCTGCTGCTGCCGACTGGGCTGAGACATTTCACAGTGCTCCTCCCCTCCACCCGCCCTCCTCCCATCAGAGCAGAACTGAACTTTCCACCAGTCCCTCTGTCAAAGCTGTAATAGTGTAGGTGGGGACTTACATTTAATTGGCTTATTTAATTTGAAGACACAGAGTAGGACTTCAAATACTGTATTCTTGTTTCAACTAACTTACCTTGCTAAGGTAGACAAAGATTAGTGGTAGCAGAGGTTTCTATAGTTTCTACAAAGGTGTCTCTTTTTGCCATACATTTTAAGGAAGACTGTACTCACTCAATATCTAATCTTAAACGTATTCAATGTCACATGTATTCCACCTTTCACTGAAGAAAGAACATACATATGTTACTTGGCAAATTCTCCCACTAAGTTTGTCAGTGGCGCTCTCTTCCTTATGTTCCAGAGTTAAAAGAAAATTACAGGAAATGATTTAAAACATGTACCTCCTTATTATTTTAATGTTTGCCAGTTGATATTTTTGGCAGCAGTTTGTATTGTCTTTCTGTAGTTAATAACTTTAGTAACTTTCTTCTATAAGGCAGTTGCCACTCTTAACACAAATGTGGTGGGTTTTTTTTAATTTCCATTAGGAGCTTGCACAATTTATTTGAGGTGGGGTACATTTTAAGTAAAATTTGTTTTTCAAATATGTTTATTAGTTGGCATATGGTATCCAGACATGCAGTGCATTCATGTGCATCTATTTTATGGGTATTTTAAAAAACTTTTGTTGTTTAAAAAGACTTGCTGCATCTCACATTATATAAATATTACTCTATATTTTGCTTTAGTCTATTTATGTTATAAAAAAAAGCTTTTGAGAGAGAGAGAAACAGGAACACTGAGCTGCTCCTATATGTGCCCTGATGACTGGGGAATCAAACCGGCAATGTCCATGCTCTGGGACGATGCTCCAACCAACCAAGGTATCTGTCCAAGGCTTAATTTTTATTGACTTTTAGAGAGGGATGAGGAAGGGAAGCATTAATTTGTTGTTCCACTCAGTCGTGCATTCTTTGATCACTTCCCATGTGTGCCCTGACCAGGGATCAAGTCCACAACCTTGTCATTTCAGGATGGCACTCTTAACCAACTGAGCTATCCAGCCAGGGCCTAGTATAACAACTTACTCTGAAATTTACTTTGTTGTATGTTGTGAGGAACAATATTAATTTTTTTCTAAATTATTAATAAATTATTTCAGTATTAAAAAAAACATGAAAAATTTTTAATCGTGAGGTTTCAGCAATTGTCACAATATTTTTAACAATACTAATGCTGAGGCTAAATATATCTACAAGAATGAATGGAATCATCTGTTGAAGGAAGAATACACCCCGTGGAGGACAGTAGCTTTTTAAACACTTAACTGTGACAGAAGTTGCTTTTATTTCAGAGGATTTTTTCTACTACGGCCCCCAGTAGTCCACTTGTTTATGCATTCATCCATCAACTAGAAGATAAGAGAAACCATGTGCCAAACACCCAGAAGGGAAGCAGCAGTGTTCCCTAAGGAAGTTCAGGTTAGTGAAGGAAGGAGATATTCAATAATCACACAAATAAACTTATAACTGTGGAAATGCCTCATTTATTAATAAATAGTCTTTTGATTAGCATTTTTTAAATATTTACCACCATACTACAATATGTTATTTGAGATACTACAGTGAATGAAATATGGTTTCCTTCATTACTTTTTAGTCTAGTCAGGAACTCAGAAATACCAACAAATACCATACAGTGTAATAAAAAAAGATACTGCAATATAAGTGTATTCTGGATCTCATGGGCACAGAAAAGAGAATATTCTGCTATATATGGAAGTAGGAGTAAGAAGGGAAGGCTAAATGAAGGAAAGCTTCATGTATGAGAGCAAGGCTTAAGTACTACTAGAGACTGTGGCCAATGCAATAAAACAAGAAGAAGAAATTAAAAGTGTAAGATTTGGAAAAGGAGATAAAGCAGTTGATAAGTTTATCTTGATAGAAAGCTTCAGGAACTCTAAAACGAAAAGCATGAAACTAACAAGAGAGTTTGATGAGGTTGCTGGATATAAGATCAATATATTTAAAAAATAGCATTTCTAAATATAATTAATAACCAAATAGAAAAAAATAATAGAGGATAAAAGAGGAAATAGACTAAAGACCAATATACAAAATAATGATTAGAAAATTTTTTTTTTTTTCATTTTTCTGAAGCTGGAAACAGGGAGAGACAGTCAGACAGACTCCCGCATGCGCCCGACCGGGATCCACCCGGCACGCCCACCAGGGGCGATGCTCTGCCCACCAGGGGGCAATGCTCTGCCCATCCTGGGCGTCGCCATGTTACGACCAGAGCCACTCTAGCGCCTGGGGCAGAGGCCACAGAGCCATCCCCAGCGCCCGGGCCATCTTTGCTCCAATGGAGCCTTGGCTGCGGGAGGGGAAGAGAGAGACAGAGAGGAAAGCGCGGCGGAGGGGTGGAGAAGCAATTGGGCGCTTCTCCTGTGTGCCCTGGCTGGGAATCGAACCCGGGTCCTCCGCACGCTAGGCTGACGCTCTACCGCTGAGCCAACCGGCCACGGCCGAAAATTTTTAATCATATAAAGCCAGAAGGACAAAGGAAATAGAGGATGGAGACAAGTAGATAAAAAGATAAAGTTTTGGAAAATTAAAAGTAAATGGACAAGGGGTAACTAAACCGACAATAAAAAGCTTAACCCAACTGTCTACACATATGATTTGGATCACAAAACACACAGAAAAGATTCAGTAATGGGAGAGAGGATGAAAATGTAGGCATTGCTTAAAATTCAGACTAGAGAACAATGAGACTTTCTTCATCCTACTCCCAACAGGAAACTGTCCTTCCCATCTGGATAAGAGACTGGAGGTTTATGTTCTGGGTAATTTGAATCAGAGAGGTTAAAGAAGACCCAGAGATTCCAGGCAGCAAAGGACTGGGATTTGTCTCATATTTTTTAACGGGTAATAAGCAGAAGACAGCCCGCTGAGGGGGGAGACGCCTTTGTCCCTACCACGCAGTCTTCCCTTTCAACTCCCAGAATGCTAGAACTGGGCTTATATCATCCAGACAACACTGAAGATTCCTTTCTTGAAAAAAATACCTATAATTACTGAAATTTGAGGAATTTTATAATGAAACAGCCAAGTCACTCTGCTTATACAAATAGTTTCCAATCAACCTTTTTTTCTCAAAGTAGCTTTATTTGTAATAAATGAAGAAAGAATGGACTGGCTAATGAATGATACTAAGATAATCACTCTTAAGATTGAAAAAACAAACACAAATCTAGACCCCTGGACATCATTACACAAAAATAAATTCCAGGTGAAGGAAAGCCATAAATGGCAGAAGTAAACTTTACAACTTTTAGAAGAAGATAGGATCCTGGGAAAGAAGAATTTCTTAAACATGATACAAAACATATACCATAAAAAATGATTGGCCTAGAGTTTCACTGGGTTAATGTCTAACACTTCTGCAAAACAGAGGAGACCATAAAGTTTAAAAAAAAAAACAAAAATGGGAGAAAACAAAGCCACAATATATAATCAATAAAGGACTAGACTCTGATAAAAATAGGTAACAAAAGATAATAACCTAATTTTTTAATAGGCACAGGATAGGAATTAAAATCTACAGCAGAAAAAACTACAATGATTAAAGATTTGAAAGTATTAAACCTCACTAATCACAGGAACAGCATTTAACAACTTCATACCTAACCATGGTGGCAGAAATCAGAATCTGAACATAATTGGTGTTTCACTATTGGTTTATAATGGAACAATCTTGTTTTAAAATGTAGATTTGTTATTATCCAGGTCTGGTGAGACCAACAGGTCAAGAGATGGTGGCCACTGAAGAGACAGTTACTAAGAGGAGGGGAACCACACTATGCAAGGGTGACTTGGGGAGCACCAGGGTCTGTAAGCAGGGGCATGAGCCTTTACTGTGGTCTTCACAGGAAGGGAAAGGCAAGACAGGGTAAGCAGGTTGAGGATTGGCTGGTTTGAACCATTTCTGCAGACTCTGGAATTTGGGAACTGTTTCTACTTGCTAGTACCTGGTCCCCAGATAATTAGAGCAAAAGAACATTGCCTTCGGAGCATACACAACCGATAGAAAAGGTGATTCAGAGTACAAGCTTCCCACTGGTTAGTCTCCATATGGAAGGTGAAATCACGGGAGAGTTGTTTACTATCTCAAAGTGTTGGCCAAAATGTGAAGAAAAGGGAACCCTCATGCACTGTTGGTGGGAATGCAGGCTGGTCCTGCCACTGTGGACTCCGTGGGGAAATGCGGGCTTTGTGCAGAAACACAAGGGCAGGAGCTAGCTTAGCTCCTCGGTGGAGTCACAGGCCGTTTGAATTTGAGGAGGTGGTTTAGGGAAGCAGCCCTGAGCAATGCACAGGGGGAGTGGGAGTCAGGAGTGACCGTCGGGGAGTAGTCCCTCCTACTAACAAAATCCAGGCTGTTGGGGATCTTTAAGTAGATGAACTTCAGATAAGTCCATTCTGGCCAATGTGTGAAGTGTGGTTTGAGTAAGTTAAGAAAAAAAAGCTAGGAGACTAGAATTAATAGATAGATCTGGGACGACAACTGAAGAATAATTTTGAATTGTCTGACAAGAATTGTACTTTTCTAGAGTAACGGCTTCACACACAACATACAGTAGTAAATATAAAAAATAACAACATATGTTATTGTGCAGGAAAAACAAGTCAGTGGTTACGGAAAGAATTCCAGTTCAGAGGTGAGAGGGTCTTGTCATTATTGCTGCATCTTCCAGTTAACCCTTGGGGTGCCTATTATAAATGAATTTTTATATTTTTTATAAAACCCAGCATGGGTGGAGCTTGATGCTGTCTTATAGACACAGAGACCATGGAATGACAATAGATAAGGCTGGCGCTCCCTAGTGGTCTTATTACCTCATTCCAGTGTCTGAACCCACACTCCAGAAATCATGCCCACACAGCAGGGACAAAGAAGTTAAGTCTGGAAAACATAACTTTCTATAAAAAGGGTACTGATAGAATAATCTGTGGATATATATGTGAATAATGCAAAGGCAGAGAAGTGTGTGTAAGAAATATTACCTCAGTAAATCTAGAGACAGTAAATTAACTTACACCAAAGTTATTACCAGAATTCGTAATGTTCCCATCTGTGGGACGCAGACATATTGTGACATTAGGCACTTTTGAATGCCTCTGCCAAATCACCTTAACAGAAACTAAACTCCCCTAGAGGCTAATGAAGAAACCTAATCACTCCTAATTCTCATGTAATTTCTTTCACATTAATATTTCAGGGGATTTGAAGTTGATTCTTTGGTCTGCCTCTTAATTTCCTAACTGTAACAGAATATTCATATTCCAGCAATAGCAAAGGAGGTGAGCTATCTTTGGGCCTCTCTCCCTAAGACACACTTGCACTCAACCAGGGCCCTGCCCAACCCCCACCACCACCACCACCACCACAAAGACCAGCTTGGGCCCCAGACTCAGATGTTAACCTGAGAGAGAAAGGGGAACCCAGCTTTACTGAGTCTCAGACTCATGGTAAGCATTAATAAATTCAGCTCACAAAAATTGTTAATATGGAATATAACTTTTCCCCAAGAGATTTATATTTTAATAAACAGTGTGAAACTTCCAGAAACCCTTCAAGATCCAGAAGAATGAGTTTTCATTTGTTTGTTTTGTTTTGTTTTTCGTATTTTTTTTCTGAAGTTGGAAACGGGGAGGCAGTCAGACTCCCGCTTGCGCCCAACCGGGATCCACCTGGCATGCCCACCAGGGGGCGATGCTCTGCCCATCTGGGGCATCACTCTGTTGTGACCAGAGCCATTCTAGCGCCTGAGGCAAAGGCCACAGAGTCGTCCTCAGCGCCTGGGCCAACTTTGCTCCAATGGAGCCTTGGCTGCGGGAAAGGAAGAGAGAGACAGAGAGGAAGGAGAGGGGAAGGGGTGGAGAAGCAGATGGGCACTTCTCCTGTGTGCCCTGGCCAGGAATCGAACCCAGGAATCCCGCACACCAGGCCAACGCTCTACCACTGAGCCAATTGGCCAGGGCCAAGAATGAGTTTTTAATGGAGATATTCCAGGTATTTGTTTAGGAGGTTGAGATAGACATTTTGGCAAAAAAAAGAAAAAAAAAAAAAAACACCAGAAAGTCTTCCACTTGGATGGATCAGACAGTGGATTGCTCATCAGGAGGCTGGGGTCCCAAGGCCCAGCTTCCCATGAGACTTTTGACTTAGAGATTAGTCCCCAAAACTTGTTTCAAACCCTTAGTGTGCACAAATGCCCAGCATTTGCTATTTTAAGTACCTAGGATGGCATCTCTTCCTTGCCCTGCCTGGTACTGCTCTAGTAGGTGAACGCTTATAACCAAGAAAATGGACATGCTACTCAATTGAGAGAGATGCTTAGGCATTGTCTAAGCCAGCTGCTTGTGACTGGAGCAGATCCAGGTTTTGTTGGCCTGAAACCGATATAATTTGGTAGACTCTCTTAAAGAAAAAGAATTAAAAATTATAAATGCAAAATTAGATACAAAAGTGAATATTTAGAAGAGACAAGATGGCTGCAAAGTAGGTGGACGTTCCAACTCCCACATCCCAGAACGAAAGTGGATTACAACTTAATTTTGAGAACAGTCATCTCGAAAGACCAACTCTGGACTAAACTAAGAGGATTCTACAGCCAAAGACCACCAAAGAACCCACACTGAGGCTGGTAGGAAAGGTGGAGACACGGAAAGGGCTGCCCCGTTCCCGGTAGCGAGCGGCGGCCCAGAAGGGCTCTCGTGGTGGGGAGAAGTGCCCGGCGAGTTGTGGGTTGTGGGTCCTCAGCCCCAGACTGGAGTCCCAGACCAGAGGCCTGGAGCCTGGAAGGGGCGAACAGACTGTATTTGGCTGAGAAAGGAGACTAGACACTGTTTGAGAGAAGGAGACAGAACTCTCAGACCCAGGTTCCATATTCAAGGGACCACATGGAAAGCCTTGCTTAGAGCCACCTGCCCAGGGCTTCGGGAGCATAGAGTGCTGGGAGCACTGGAGTTGCCAGGGGAGAGTGTGGTCTCAGAGGCACAGGGGGAGACACTTTGAGGGATGGACACCCTAACCCCTGGGCTGAATCATGCCCCAAACCTAAAGTGAACAACATTTTTCCTCAGAGCAGCAACACCAGCAAAGGGAAGAAATTACCCCGCCCACTGGAGGCTCTCCTGCTCCAGTCAGAACAAAGGGGCACTTGGACACAGGCAGCACGTTAGGGAAACAGGTAGTGAGCGCTGGGGTCTGAGCTGCACGCCCCACCACACTGCTGAGTGCTCCTGGAGGGGTATGGCTGAAGGAGCCAGGGCTGTTGGAGTGAGCAAGTGCAGGCCCACCCACAAAGGCAGAAGCCGGGGCGGCTGCTGCAGAGGTCCGAGCGAGAGCGCAGGCCTGCCCTGGGCACAAGCCCAAGCGACGAGGAGGGCGGTCTGAGTGGGCCAGCCTGTGGAGGTGGGGAGGTTCAGACCACTGCAAAGGTCTGAACCGGCTCGCAAACCAGCCCACTGCTGAGCCTGGGAGTCCGGAAAGGCGGTCAAGGAAGGGCGCACGTGGGCTGACCCGCAGAGCTGGGAGCCGCAGCAGACACTGCGCAGGTCCAAGCTCGCGTGCAATCCCACCGTCCTTGGAGGTGGAGGCAGTCTGAGAGGCTGCGAGTGGGCCGCTGCGAAGGCAGAAGCAGTGGCGGCTGTTGCGGAGGTCCGAACTCCCACGCAGTCACGCCAGCGGATTGGGCCCACCCCTGGCGGCTAAGGCCTGGGCAACAGCGGAAGCAGCCTAAGGGGCTGCGCCCTGGCCCGCCCACGAAGGCAGAGGCGGTGGATGCTGCTGCGGAGGTCCGGGCTCACGTGCAATCCAGCTGGGGCATGAACCTACCGTTGGCAGTGGCTGGGGCCTAGGCGACCTCAGGGTCAGTCGGACCTGGTGTACACAGGCCCACCAGGGGCAGCAGAAGCTGCGGTGGCCGCAGAGGTGGGCTGGCACAGCAGCACCCAAGCCCAAATGCATGAGGCGGCAACAGCAGCGGACTGGGGCGAGTGGACCCACCACACATTGGAAGCATAGAGGTCACACCCACTGGTCCCCTGAGACCACACCCTTCTGAGTGCTGAAAAAAGATAAATAAATAAATAAATAAAAAGTCTGGATAGAAAGATATCTGACACTAAGGGGTAAACCACATCCAAGACCATACCTAATCACTGAATTAAAGTGCTGGGCCCAACAAGTAGCTAGCAATAAGGGCAATAGAAAGTGGATCTCAGAGGAACGTGAACTTTCAAAGGAACTTCCTCCAGGCCAAGAGGAAATAAAAGCTAGCCTAAGAGTGCAGCTGATATTTACAATGGCACCTGGGCCCAGCACAGGCAGCCACAAGATCTGAATCACCTGTGGCTCCAAAAAGGTTGATAAGAGCCGGTCATAGGCAGTGACCCCCACCAATCTGCACCAGGCTCTGACCAAGGAGGTCCAGGCCAGGCACATCTAGTGGCCAGATTTGGAGAACATCAGTTCAGGACCTAACAACCGGTTAGAGTAGTAGCTTAAGGAAGGGATCCTCACACCTGACCTAGCTAAGACATGGAAAACACCAACACAAATAGCAAAAAGAATAGTGATAGCAGATAAGCAGTCCACAGCAGATTACAAACAATAACTGATACAAACCCAAGAAGACCTAGAAACAACACAACTGAAAATTGGAGGCAGACAATACCAACCCTAGACTCAGCTAGCTACACAAACAACACACCCAAAAGAAAGTGTATACACAGACAAAATGGGAAGACTAAGAAATGCAATCCAAATAAATCAAGAGAAATCCCCATAAAAAGAACTGAGTGAGACAAAAATAATTAAGGTACCAGATGCAAAGTTTAAAATAATGATTGTTAGGATGCTCAAAGATTTTAGAGCAACAATGGATGGACATAATGAGCACCTAAATAAAGAGATAACAAGCATCAAAAAGGACATTGAAATAATAAAAAAGCAGACAGAAATGACAAATACAATATCAGAAATAAAGACTACACTAGAAGGAATTAAAAGCAGGCTGGATGAAGCAGAGGATCAAATCAGTGACTTAGAGGACAAGAAAAGCAAAAGCACGGAAGCAGAACAGCAAAAAGAAAAAAGGATGAAAAAGTCTGAGGAAAGTCTAAGAGAGCTCTGTGACAACATGAAGAGAAACTATATCCACATAATAGGGGTTCCTGAAGAGAAGAGAAAAAACAAGGGATAAAGAACCTGTTTGAAGAAATTATAGCTGAAAATTTCCCTAAATTGATCCAAGAAAGAGTCACACAGGTTCAAGAAGCAGAGAGAACCCCATTAAAAAAGAACCCAAAGAGACCCACACCAAGACACATCATAATCAAAATACCAAAGCTAAGAGATAAAGAAAGGATACTAAAAGCTGCAAGAGAAAACAATCTATCACCTACAAAGGAACCCCCATAAGGATGATATCCAACTTCTCAAGAGAAACACTTGAGGCCAGAAGGGAATGGCAAGAAATATTCAAAGTAATGCAAAACAAGAATCTACAACCAAGACTTCTTTATCCAGCAAGGCTATCATTTAAGATTGAAGAAGAGGCCCTGGCCGGTTGGCTCAGCGGTAGAGCGTCGGCCTGGCGTGCGGGGGACCCGGGTTCGATTCCCGGCCAGGGCACACAGGAGAAGCGCCCATTTGCTTCTCCACCCCCACCCCCTCCTTCCTCTCTGTCTCTCTCTTCCCCTCCCGCAGCCAAGGCTCCATTGGAGCAAAGATGGCCCGGGCGCTGGGGATGGCTCCTTGGCCTCTGCCCCAGGTGCTAGAGTGGCTCTGGTCGCGGCAGAGTGACGCCCCGAGGGGCAGAGCATCGCCCCTTGGTGGGCAGAGCGTCGCCCCTGGTGGGCGTGCCGGGTGGATCCCGGTCGGGCGCATGCGGGAGTCTGTCTGACTGTCTCTCCCTGTTTCCAGCTTCAGAAAAATACAAAAAAAAAAAAAAAAAAGATTGAAGAAGAAATAAAAAAATTCCCAGACAAAAAAAAAACTCAAGGAATTCATCACAACCAAACCAATGCTGCAAGAAATGTTAAGGGGCCTGCTGTAGAGAGAACAAAACAGGGGGAAAAAATCTAGTAAAAGAGAAATGTAGATTTAAAGAAAAAAATGGCAATAAACAACTACATATCAATAATAACCTTAAATGTAAATGGATTAAATGCTCAAATCAAAAAAAAAAATAGGGTAGTGAATGGATAAGAAAACAGGACCCATACATAAGCTGTCTATAAAAAAAAAAAACACCTCAAAACAAAAGATACATATAGACTGAAAGTAAAAGGATGGAAAAAAAATATTTCATGCAAATGGAAATGAAAAAAACACTGGGGTAGCAATACTTATATCTGACAAAATAGACTTTAAAACAAAGGCTATAGTAAGGGATAAAGAAGGTCACTACATAATGATAAAGGGAACAATCCAACAGGAAGAGATAACCATTATAAATATCTATGCACCTAATATAGGAGTACCTAAATATATAAAGTGAACTTTGATGGATATAAAGCAGGGGTCCCCAAACTATGGCCTGCGGGCCGCACACGGCCCCCTGAGGCCATTTATCCAGCCCTGCCGCACTTCCAGAGGGGCACTTCTTTCATTGGTGGTCAGTGAGAGGAGCACATTGACCATCTCATTAGCCAAAAGCAGGCCTATAGTTCCCATTGAAAAACTGGTCAGTTTGTTGATTTAAATTTACTTGCTCTTTATTTTAAGTATTGTATTTGTTCCCATTTTGTTTTTTTACTTTAAAATAAGATATGTGCAGTGTGCATAGGGATTTGTTCATAGTTTTTTTTATAGTCCGGCCCTCCAACAGTCTGAGGGACAGTGAACTGGCCCCCTGTGTAAAAAGTTTGGGGACCCCTGATATAAAGAGTGAGATCAACAGCAATACTATAATAATAGGGGATATCAATACCCCACTAACATCACTGGATAGATCCTCAAGAGAGAAAATTAATAAAGAAACAGCAGAATTAAGGGACACCCTAGATCAACTGGATTTAATAGATATCTTCAGAACCTTTCACCCTAAAGCAGTAGCATATACATTCTTTTCAAGTGCTCATGGTACATTCTCTAGGATAGACCACATATTAGGGCATAGAACGAGTCTCAATAAATTTAAAAAGATTGAAATCATATCAAGTATCTTCTCTGACCACAATGGCATGAAACTAAAGGCAACTAAAATAGAAAAACTTAAAAACACTCAAACATTTGAAAACTAAACAGCATGTAATTAAATAATAAATGGGTCAACAATGAGATCAAGGAAGAAATAAAAAATTTTCTTGAAACAAATGAAAATGAGTGTACAACAACTCAAAATGTATGGGACACAACAAAAGCAGTCCTGAGAGGGAAGTTCATAGCATTACAGGTATACCTTTAGAAGCTAGAAAAAGCTGAAATAAACAACTTAACCCCGCATCAAAAAGAACAAGAAAAAGAACAGCAAGTAAAGCCCAGAGGAAGTAGAAGGAAGGAAATCGGCCCTGGCCGGTTGGCTTAGTGGTACAGCATCGGCCTGGCATGTAGGAGTCCCGGGTTCGATTCCCAGCCAGGGCACACAGAAGAAGCGTCCATCTGCTTTTCCACTCCTCCCCCTCTCCTTCCTCTGTCTCTCTCTTCCCCTCCCGCAGCCAAGGCTCCATTGGAGCAAAGTTGGCCAGGGCGCTGAGGATGGATCTGTGGCCTCTGCCTCAAGCACTAGAATGGCTCTGGTTGCAACAGAGCAACACCCCAGATGGGCAGAGCATCGCCCCCTGGTGGGCATGCAGGGTGGATCCCGGTCGGGCGCAGGCGGGAGTCTGTCTGACTGCCTCCCGTTTCCAACTTCAGAAAAATACAAAAAAAAACAGAGGATCAATGAAACCAAGAACTGGTTCTTTGAAAAAGTAAACAAGATCGATGAACCTTTAACCAGACTCACCAAGAAAAAAAGAGAGAGGACTCAAATAAATAAAATTAGAAACAAGAGTGGAGAAATAACAACTGATACAACAGAAATACAAAATATTGTAAGAAAATACTATGAATAACTGTATGCCAAAAAATTAGACAACCTAGGTGAAATGAAAAAATTCCTTGAAAAATATCATCTTTCAAAAATCAATCTGGAAGGATCAGAAAACCTAAACAGACCAATTACAACAAATAAGATCGAAATAGTTATCAAAATACTCCCAACAAACAAAAGCCCTGAGCCAGATGGCTTCACAAGCTAATTCTACCAATCATTCAAAGAGAAACTAACTCCTATCCTTCTCAAGCTATTTCAAAAAATTCAAGAGGAGGAAAAACTTCCAAGTTCTTTTTACAAGGCGACCATAATTCTGATTCCAAAACCAGGCAAAGACAACACAAAGAAGGAAAACTATAGGCCAATATCCCTGATGAACTTAGATGCTAAAATTCTCAACAAAATAGTAGCAAATCGGATACAGCAGTACATAAAACAAAATCATACATCGTGATCAAGTGGGATTTATTCCAGGGAGACAAGGCTGGTATAATATTCACAAATCAATCAATGTAATTCATCGCATAAACAAAAGGAAGGAGAAAAACCACATGATAATATCAATAGATGCAGAAAAAGCATTTGATAAAATCCAGCACCCATTCATGATTAAAACTCTCAGCAAAGTGGGAATACAGGGAACATACCTCAACATGATAAAGGCCATCTATGACATACTCAATGGGCAAAAATGAAAAGCAATCCCCTTAAGATCAGGAACAAGGCAGGGGTGCCCCCTTTCACTACTCTTATTCAACGTAGTTCTGGAAGTCCTAGCAATCAGACAACCAGAAGAAATAAAAGGCATCCAAATTTGTTGGGGACCAAAAAATAAACAGGGTATCTTGCAGTTTGAATATCTAGGGGACAGAGGTCGTGGGCCCAACCCCCCACCTCACCTGCCTAATTAAGTTAACATAGAGTTGTGCTTCAGTACTCAACCTGCCCGCCCAAGTTCCCCGACAGAGACTGGAAGCATGTTTCTTCTTGGTGTAAAGTTAGATTGACTAGTATGGTAGGGGTTGTCTTTGAGTTGCCTTGGGAACATCATTGAATTGCTAATGGCCCACGTTGCCCAGGAATAAAGACGGATGTCTTTCTGGGGGCTGCCATGTTTCGGCGGCAGAACAGTAGTAACTGCTGTCAGGCCATGGCATCCTCCTGAACCCATCTTGTATGTATATATCTTTAAGTCTCTGTCTATCTTTAATTCAATTTCGTACCTTTTCCTGCTCGGGGCCCTGGAATATACTCATTACGGCTGGCCAATGGCACAAATTGGAAAAGAAGAAGTAAATCTATCATTATTTGCTGATGATATGATACTGTACATAGAAAACTCTAAAGTTGCAGTCAAAATTCTACTGTACCTGATAAATGAATTCAGCAAGGTGGCATGATATAAAATTAATACTCAGGGGGTGGGGAGGGGCACAAAGAAAACAAGATAGAAGGTGACAGAGGACAATCTGACTTTGGGTGGTGGGTATGCAACATAATTGAACGACAAGATAACCTGGACTTGTTATCTTTGAATATATGTATCCTGATTTATTGATGTCACCCCATTAAAAAAATAAAATTATATAAAAAAAAAAAAAAAAAAAAAAAAAAATTAATACTCAGAAAACAGAGGCATTTTTATACACCAACAAGGATCTGTCTGAAAAAGAAATTAAGAAAACAATCCCCTTCACTATTGCAACAAAAAAATAAAGTACCTAGGAGTAAATTTAACCAAGGAAGTTAAAGACAACATGAATGGACCTGGAAACTATTATGTTGAGTGAAATAAGTCAGGCAGAGAAAGAAAAATACCATATGACCTCACTCATTTGAGGAATCCAAGGAACAATGTGAACTGAGGAATGGAATAGAGACAGAGGCGGGACCAAAGAGTCCAGAGGGAAAGCAGACTGAGGGAAAGGGGGTGACAGGATGATAGGATGGGAGCAGAAAAGCAAAACCGGGGGGGGGGGGCGTTGCAAGGAGGAGGGCAAGGGAGATGTGATGGGGAACAAGGGGGAGGGGGGAGGTATTCGGGGGGACACTAGAATCTATGTACACCCAATAAATTAAGATAAAATTTTTTAAAAGTGAAATATTATTTACAATGGAAGAAGTTATTATGTTAAAAATTTGCAAATTTTTAAAACTTGACAAATATAAACATTATCTAGAAAGGTGAATCAGAGACACAGTGATGTCATCCTGTATATTGGGATACATAAAGTATGCAACATCATACACAGATGGGCTCCCTATTTATTTATTGAAAAACAAATAACTAAAAATTTTCTAAATTTGTTGATACCTATAAATCCACAGATACAAAAGGTTCAGCAAACTTCAAGCAGGATAAATAGAAAGAAATCACTCCCGATGCATAATTTACCATAATTAAGTAGATAAAAATTGGTGATAAAGAGAAAGTCTTAAAACAATCATTCTCCCATTCCCAATTAATACAAATTCCTCAGAGTGCCCTGAAGTCAGTCCCGTCTTGCCTTCTCAATGAACCTACTGTCAGGAACTAGGAAGAGTCTCAGATTTTACTCTGCTTGCAAACTCACAAGTTAGCCTGCCTCTGTTTCACAAATGCTGACAAAAGACACAAGACTCCTGGAGAGGCAATAATCTTTGTACTTCTCATAAAATCTAGTGATGAGCTTACCCTTAACTTCTAGTTTTCTTCCTACTGCTGTGTATGTGCTCAGTCTTTGCAGACTCAGCCTCTCCTCTGCATCCATTATTGTCCTTTCCAATCCATCCTCCAAGCAGCCAGACTGATCTTTCCAAAAGGCAAATATGATCATGACACCTCCTGCTCAAACTCTTCAAAGAGTTCACATTATGGTATTCTTAGGACAAAAGCCAAAATTCTTTTTGTGTGTGTGTGACAGAGACAGAGAGAGACAGATAGGAACAGACAGACAGGAAGGGAGAGAGATAAAAAGCATCAATTCTTCGTTGCAGCATCTTAGTTGTTTGTTGATTGTTTTCTCATATGTGCCTTGATTGGGGGGGGAGACTTCAGCAGAGCCAGAGACCCCTTGCTCAAGCCAGTGATGTTGGACTCAAGTCAGCGACCTTGGGCTCGAGCCAGCAACCATGGGGTAATGTCTATGATCCCACACTCAAGGCAGCAACCTCGAGGTTTCGAACTTGGGTCCTTTGCATCCTAGTCCGATGCTTTATCCACTGCACCACAGCCTGGTCAGGCAAAAAAGGCCAATATTCTTGACATGACGCACTAGGGCTTACAATCTGGCCCCATCTTCTTACACGGCTCCACTCGGGGTTCCACCCACAAGCGCCATCTTCATTCTCTTCCTGTTACTGCCTTTAGCCATGGTACCTCCACTTACTGGGCTGTTGCACGGGTAGCTCCTCCTCACCCCACCTCTACCCCTTTATGTTGCTACTCCACCTAATTCCACTTTGGAGTAGGTTCTGTATTTAAATATGTTCACACACCTAGATTCTTTTCTTTATCTTTGCTTTTAGATCATTTACCTGTTTGTAGTTATACTATTATTAAAGTATATCTAACCAAGCTCTGTCCTCTCCTTCCCTATTAGGTTGTAAGTTCTATTAGAGCAATTATACCCTCAATGTCTGCCACACAGTATTTGAAAACCCGACAGTTGTTAAAATGATAAATGAATACATAAGTACTTCCAAAAACTTTATATCATACTATTTATTGGCCTTATATTTTCGGCACGTCACTTAATATTAGTCTGATTATTCATCTGTAATATGAGAGGCATAATATCTACTCATGGAACTATTGTGAGAATTAAGTATATATATATATAGCTTTTAAAATGACTATATACAGGCCCTGGCCGGTTGGCTCAGTGGTAGAGCATCGGCCTGGCGTGCAGGAGTCCCGGGTTCGATTCCAGGCCAGGGCACATAGGAGAGGCACCCATGTGCTTCTCCACCCCTCCCCCTCTCCTTCCTCTCTGTCTCTCTCTTCCCCTCCTGCAGCCAAGGCTCCATTGGAGCAAAAGTTGGCCCAGGTGCTGAGGATGGCTCTGTGGCCTCTGCCTCAGGCGCTAGAATGGCTCTGGTTGCAGCAGAGCGGTGCCCCAGATGGGCAGAGCATCGCCCCCTGGTGGGCATGCCTGGTGGATCCCGGTCGGGTACATGAGGGAGCCTGTCTGACTGCCTCCTTGTTTCCAGCTTCAGAAAAATACAAAAAACAAACAAACAAACAAATAAATAAATAAAATGACCATATATATAGCTTTTAAAATGACCATAGGTCTATCAACAAAAATAATGCTTTTGAATCAAAACACATATGAGAAATTGAGAGACTATATTTGTTACATATATCACAAATAAAGAGCTAATATTTCTAATACACAGAGTTCTCTCAAAATTGAAGTAGGGAAAAAAGGCAAAAAAGTCTATAGAAAAATGATCAAAAGATGTGAATAGATAGTTCGGGAAAGCAGACATAAACAATGAACCTTAAACATATGAAAAGATGTGCAATTCATTCACTCATTACAAGGAAAATGCTAATAAAACCTCACTGAGATACCATTTCTCACCCATCAACTTGGGAAAATTCAAAAGCTTGACAAGACAAGCTTGGAAAGGTTGTGGACACAGCGCTCATACACTGCCAGTAGGAATGCTAAATGACATAAACTTTCAAGAAAGGACAATGGTAACAGTTAAGAAAACCACACGTGCATCTACCTTTCTGACCCTGTACACAGTAATCCCATTTCTAGGACTTTATCCTAAAGTTACACTTCCAAAAATAGGAAATATATATGTACAAGGATCAGGCATCCCCAAACTGCGGCCCCCTGAGGCCATTTATCCGCTGCCCCCCCCCCCGCTCTTCCAGAAGGGGCACCTCTTTCATTGGTGGTCAGTGAGAGGAGCACTGTATGTGGCAGCCCTCCAACAGTCTGAGGGACAGTGAACTGGCCCCCAGTGTAAAAAGTTTGGGGACTCCTGTCAAGATCATTCATTACAGCAGTGGTAGTCAACCTGGTCCCTACTGCCCACTAGTGGGCGCTCCAGCTTTCATGGTGGGTGGTAGCGCAGCAACCAAAGTATAAATAAAAAGATAGATTTAACTATAGTAAGTTGTTTTATAAAGATTTATTCTGTCAAACTTAGCAAAAAATCTGACATAAAGTACTTGCTAAGTAATTATTATTATATGCTTTAACTTGCTGAAACTCTGCTTTATAAATTTTATAAAGTAAAGTTACTTCCCTACTTTATAAATCACCATTACTGTGGAACTGGTGGGCAGTTAGAAAATTTTACTACTAACAGAGATACAAAAGTGGGCAGTAGGTAGAAAAAGGTTGACTACCCCTGCATTAGAGCATCATTTGTAACTTTTAAATATTGGGAATTTATGTCCAAACATAGGTGAGTGTTTGAACAGCGCACCCTATACCCAGACAATGTTTAACTAAAAAGAAAGAAGACAATCTCTGTGAAGTGATATGGAGTGATTTCTATCAGATATTGAAAAATGATAAAATCTACGTATAAAGCACACACACAGCCACCATTTGTGTAAGCAAGGAGAAAGAACACAAATATATTGGCTTATTTTTACAAAGAGAAACATGGGTAGAATAAAACAGAAAATCATGAAGTTGGTTACTCACGGGGGACTGGGTGGAATGGGTGAACAGAGGGAAGGCACTTCTCTGAGTGCCTACAACACACCAGTTGTAGGGCTTTCACTTTGAGGATAATGTTAATATTCTACAAATTCAAAAATTAAATCAAGTCACCAAGGATGGAAAAGAGGAGAAGGGAGATAAAACTGAAAGTAAACTCATCTCTAAATTAGGAAAATAGTATCTAACTCAAAAAGTTGTTATGATATCAGCTAATACTTGTACAGTGCTTAGAACAGTGTCCTAGCACATGCAAACACTAAACAAGTGTTGCTCAGTATTGTCTTTACAATTGTTGTCACGTTGGGTACCTGGGTGCTGCTTCCAGAAGTTATTTATAATCCACCCGTCTATGTTGTTACTACTCAAAGTTTAGTCCTCCAACAGCCCATGAGCACCAATGAGGACTTGTTAGAAATGCATCTCCCAGACGTACCGAATCAGAATCTGCATTTATAACAAGATCCCGGGGACAATTCCCAGGTACATCACAGCTCTGGACTGTAGGATAGGTTTATGACAAGATAACCTCACCAGATGAAAAAGTCCAAGCATCAAATGAACGACATCAGAAATGCATGTCCCAGGAACCCAGTTCCTCCTTAGTACCTCATTCTGTTAGAATTTATTCAGTGATGTTGAAAGCCTTCGTAAAACTGTTTTTCTCACACATGGTCTAATATTAGTAAATTCCTCGGCACAGGACTTTCAGAGTGGCCTGTTGCCCTTGAAGAGAGTGCCTTCTTGTGGATTGGAGAGGAAATTTCCATCTCTTCCTTTCAGGCGTAAAGGACAGCGCCAGAGCTCCAGGGTTGATCCACCTGGCCTCTGCTTAGGGGGTGGAGTCTCACTGTCAGACACCACTAGGGTCGCCAGGCTGCCAAAGAGCTGGCTCATCACATGTGTCACTGCGGTGTGAACGCGCATAAATGCACAAAGCGGACAAAAATGACCCTGAGCCAACTATAATTCTTGCCAAGACATAAGGGCAGAGGAAAGTTTTATATTGAAATCATTTCTACCCATCACCTTCTTGAAGGTGGGCTCTCTTGAATGTTGCCTTCTCTTGCGTCCTAGTTGTTAGAAATAAAACGGGCTCCTCCCTCCCTCCCTTCCTTCCCTTCCTTCCTTCCTTCTTTATTTATCCCTTCTTCCTTCTCTCTCTTCTTTCCTTTCCATTCTCCGTTTTTCCTCCATTTATATTTCTTTTTCCTAAATAGCAGGTTATGTTGCTTTTTCTTCTTTAAGTTGTGTTGTAAATTCTAACTCGAAAGCCTGGGGAAAAAATCTGTCATTCGTTGTCTTGTACAATATTTGCAAGCGGAAGGCAGCTCATAAAGTTTTTTTAAAATTCCTGTGTCAATCTGAGTCTCCGTGATGACTGAATTTGAAACGATATGTTAGGGTGTTTTCATTTTCAATAATAATAGGCAATGCTTCCTACTTGAACACGATCGCTGTTTATTGTGCTTTTTCAGCCTCGAAGCTTTTAAATCTGTCCCCTTCCTAACTGTAAACTACAGGATTCCCACCTTGAGGAATTTGTGAGCAGTGCTGTCATTTCCGTAATCTGTGGGCTGGACGAGCGGGGTGTGAGTGTGCGAGCACACCTAAGAAGTTTCGGGCACTAAGAGAGCCCGGGGTCGCAGGGGTCGCCCCGGGGGCGGGAGCGGGCGGGGCGCGGGGCGGGGCGGGCTCGGATTACCCGCCCGCGCGGGTGCGGCGCTCGCCGTGGTCGGCGCCTCCTCCGGGTGCCGCGCGGGGAGGCAGTGGCGTCGAGGCGGCAGGAGCTCCGGAGCGCGGCGGGGCGGCGGCTCCGCCCAGGGCAGCCCCGGGCAGCGCGGGCCGGTGAGTGCGCGCGGGCCGCGGGGTCCGGGCATCGAGGGGCGGCCTCGGGCCGGGAGGGCGGGCGCGCTCGGAGCGCTGACCGGCAGGTCGCCGCCTCCCCGGGGGTCCTGTCCCCCGCTGCCTCCCCGGGTGGCCGTCGGTGTCGCCGCCTCCCCGGGAGGCTCTCCCCGCTCTGGCTCTCTTGCTCCCACTCTTTCCCAAAAACAGCAGTCAGCCCGCTGGCCTTGCCCACACCTGCGCCATCCCCAGAAGTGCCGTCCTTTGCAAAAGTCCTGTCCGCCCTGCCCCGCGGCCGCGGTGGCGCAGGGCTTTTCCGACCAGCCCTTCGCTTCTGGAACCCACGCGGCTTTGCGTTCGTTTGCATCTTTGCGTGACGTTTGTATCCCTTTGGTTCTAACGCGCTCTGTACAGTTGACAGCTTTGTTTTCAGACGAGCGCCTGACGTTCTCCCCAAACGCCCTGCTGCTGGCCCTGCTGTGGCCACCGTCAGGGCGCTTACTAGTTCTGGCCTGTTAGTGTCCGCGTCGATTTTCTTAAAAAACAAAACAAACACTTAGTATTCGCTTTCGCCCTCTCCGGGGGAGCAGGAGCCGGTGGCGGCGGACTCCTACCCCAAACCCTTCCCCTCTCAGCCCCTCACGGTGGTGGGCGCTGTGCCGTGCTGCGGCCCTGGGACCCGGTGCCGGTTCGGGTTTAGTGGGCTTGTGGAGCAGGACGGCGTTTGGCTGGTGCTGCGGGCCCTGCAGAGTGTGCCAGGCCCAGCCCGGGAGGCGCCGCAGGCGTGCTCGGGGGGTGGAGGCCGCCGGCGTGGGAAACTGCAGGAGTCCCAGGCTGTGAAGACAGGTAGACTGACGGTGGTGACGAAGGCAGGAAGAGTCTTCCTCACCGTGATGACTGCTGTGTTATCTATCAGTCTGGCATCTAGAATGTTAAAAACACTAATGAAAACTTTTATAACAACAAAAATGGCAATTTAGGCATTACTGAAATTCAGCTTTTTCTTATCTGAAAACTGGGAACAATGTACACTAGATATAAATGTATAATAAGGTAAGCTTGGAAATGTGAAGTATGTGATAGGAAGTACAGTTAACCCTTGAACAACACCCGTTTGAATTGTCAGGTCCACTTATGCACGGGTTTGCCACCTCACCCCACCCCCACCCCCTCCCCCACCCCCGCCAATAAATACATCCAGTACTGTAAGTGTATTTACTCTTCTTTATGATTTTCTTAATAAGATTTTCTTTAGCTTACTTTATTGTAAGAATACAGTATATAACACACAACATACAAAATGTTCATTGGCTGTTGATGTTATTGGTAAAGCTTCCTGTCAGTAATAGGCTGTTAGTAGTTAAGTTTGGGGAGTCAGAAGTTATACTTACTTAAAAAAAAATGATTGATTTTAGTGAGAGAGGAAGGATGAGAGAGAGAGAAACAGGAACAACAATCTGTTCCTGTGTGCCATGACTGGGAATGGAACCGTCAACCTCTGCACTTCTAGATGATGCTGTAACTAGCCATGCTATCTGGCCAGTGTCTATACTTACATTTTTTACTACATGGGGTCGGTTCCCCTAAACCCTGCATTGTTCAAGAGTTAACTGTAGGGCCTGGCTGACTTTCTCATTGGATAGAGCGTCAGCCTGGCATGGAGAAGTCCCCAGTTTCATCCCGGGTCAGGGCATGCATAAGAAGCAGCCCTCTACTTCTCTTCCCCTCCATCACTCCCTTCTCTCTTCTCCTCCCTCTCCCCTTCTCTCTCTCTTCCCTTTAAGCTCCCTTTTTTCAATCTCTTACCCTCTCCTTTGGTTCCCCAGTTGATCGGAGCCCCAGCCTTGGGCACTGAGCAGAGCTCTGTTGATTTGAGCATCCACCCCAGAATGGGGTTGCTGGTGGATCCCAGTCAGGGCTCATGTGAGAGTTTGTCGCTTTATCTCCCTTCCTCTCACTTAAAAAATCAAAATATATATATTTTGTTTGTTTGTTTTGTTTTTAAAGTTAACTGTATAAGTCTTTTTTAATAAGCCTTTTTGAAGTGAAGCTTGAAAAAGGTTTTCGATAGGCAGTCCTAAATTCTGTAGTGTTTCTTTGTTGCAGAAGACTTTCAGGCAGAGGTCAGGAGACTGGAGGGAGAAATTCAAACTAATTTGCATTAGAAAGAAACTTAGGGTGAGGAATTCCTAGGTAAGGTTGCTATGGCTGATACCTTAAGTGCACTGCTGGAAAGCATTCTAGTCTATTAAGTAACACCTGAAGCCCCAATTCTGTTACGTAGCATTTCTCTTTTTTCTCTCTCTTTAACTACTCTGAAACTATACAGAGTTACACGTTCCTCATTAATTTATGAGCGATACCAAAAGGATTGACCCAATCCAGCAAGTACTGGAGCACCTTTCCTGTGTGAGGCACTTGGCTAAGCGCTGCAGAAGAATGGAAAATGGAGGAATTTTCCAATTAAAACAACAGCAACAACAGTGGACTGGTTTGTAAGGTTTGCATTGCCTCTTCAAGTTAAAATCAAAACAGCTGAGCTTTTATTTCATTCTATATGGTAGGGGTGTCCCCGGTATCCTAATCATTTTGCTATTTTCCTACCATTGCAGGTAGTCGGCATTTTAGTAATTCCAAAGGAAAAGGTTTTCTAGAAAATAACTAAATAAGAACGTATGTCCATTTCCCCTATCATTTGTATTACCATTGAGTTAATAAAGTTAAATTCAACAAGAAAATTGAGATGATTTTCCTTTTCTTTGGTTTCAAACTAGTGAAATCTTGTATCAAAGAAGACAAATGTTATCCTTTGGTGCTTTCCAAACTGTCTTCTCTAAGTCCGTCCTTTTGGAGAATAAATCCAATTTCAGGCAGTCTTTCCATTTTTCTTTTGGAGGATAGTTCCAGAGACCAATTTCATAAAATCTTTCATTGTAGATACCACCACCACCACCATCATTGTCTTCTCCCAACTTTTCCCTTGAATTCTAGGGAGCTTTCTAAAGAAGACAGGTCATTTTATTTTTTTTATTTTTTATTTTTTTACAGAGACAGAGAGTCAGAGAGAGGGATAGTTAGGGACAGACAGACGGGAATGGAGAGAGATGAGAAGCATCAATCATTAGTTTTTCGCTGCGACACCTTAGTTGTTCATTGATTGCTTTCTCATATGTGCCTTGACTGTGGGGCTTCAGCAGACCAAGTAACCTCTTGCTTGAGCCAGCGACCTTGGGTCCAAGCTAGTGAGCCTTGCTCAAACCAGATGAGCCCGCGCTCAAGCTGGCGACCTCGGGGTCTCGAACCTGGGTCTTCTGCATCCCAGTCCGCATGCCCTATCCACTGGGCAACCTCCTGGTCAGGCAAGGAGGACAGGTCTTTTTAAAAATCTGGCCAAAGCTAGGGACTTCATTGCCAAGGGAAAAAAGTGCACACCCACTCAAAATGTGTATATGTTTCAGAAACTTCCTGGTGCCCAGGAATAAGACAAAGGCAGTGCATTCGAGGGTCCATGGAGGAAAGGGGGATGAAGCAAGGAGTGGGTACCTCCACACATTGGGGGTGCAGTCCGCTCTCCAGTGGCCTTTGAGTAAGCTGTGAATGGGAAGTAATACTGTATTATTTGTAAAGGACTAAAGATAAATTAATCCTATTAATTTTTTAGTTGATGAAGATCAGCTTTTCTCTTGAACATTATGAATCTCATTTTCCAATTTTTTTTATTCTTCTCAAGGAAAGTGCTTCTGAAATGATTTTCTTCCAGTTCTGATACACCGTTCAGGACAGTTTCTTACTTGCCAACTTTTGTAGCCATGAATTGCTAAATATGGGAATAGTTCAAATTTTGAACTCTCTCTCTCTCTCTTTCTCCCTCCCCCCCTCTCTCACACACACACACCACAGTTCACCTTTGGGATGGAGATATCTGTATCTTTTTATTATATAAGTACCATTTCAATGTCAACCATTGAAATAGCAGTAGTTGTGTCTCGGGAAAGAGTCGTTGCTATTAGGAATGAATGGACAGCATTAAGAAATATTTTGGGCCTGACCAGGTGGTGGCGCAGTGGATAGAGCGTCGGACTGGGATGCAGAAGGACCCAGGTTCAAGACCCCGAGGTCGCCGGCTTGAGCGCGGGCTCATCTGGCTTGAGCAAAGAGCTCACCAGCTTAGACCCAAGGTTGCTGGCTCCAGCAGGGGGTTACTCGGTCTGCTGAAGGCCCGCGGTCAAGGCACATGTGGGAAAGCAATCAATGAACAACTAAGAAGTCGCAACGAGAAACTGATGATTGATGCTTCTCATCTCTCTCTGTCCCTGTCTATCTCTGCCTCTGTGTAAAAAAAAAAAAAAAATTTTGGATGGAACTTCTTTCAAAGAACAAACCAGTGATGCGGACTAACTCTCCTGTCTTCTATATCTAGGGCCGAGGAGCCAGCTCTCATCCCCACTGATCAAGGTTTCCCTGAACTGCCCTAGACCTCCCAGCTGGGGCCCCTGTCCCCTTCACCACTGTGCTACTTGTTAGAGTTGGGTAAGTAGGGGCCCCTGGGAAACGAGAAAGCAGGTCATGGGTAGTAATGGATTGTACCTTGACCAAAGGATTCCTTAACATTTCCCAAGGCCTAAATCACACTGAGAGGGAGAATGCCAGAACTGTCAAAGCTTACTTTCCCCTTTTAACTTGGATTGGGGCTGGCCTAACTGAGCCTTAGCTAGGAACCAGCTTTGACCTATCTTATTCTTGAGTAACAACAGGTGGCTGGTCACAACCCTAGAATGTTATTGAGAAACATTCATTAGATGAGTGAATTAATGGATATCATGATTTTAGTCTTAACTTTGCAATTAACAAAGTATTTGCTCTTGGGCAAGTTACAAGTCAATTAAACTCTTTGGCCCTTAATTTTTTTATGTTTAAAACAAGGTTGTAAGACAAGATAGATGTTCTTCATGCATTTGAATTACCTGGAGAGTTGTTTTTTTTTAAAAAAAAAAAAAAAAAAAAAAGCTGGATCAGAAGTTCTGATTTGATTGGACTGGGTGAGGCCCAGACATCCCTATTTTTATTTATTTATTTATTTATTTATTTATTTATTTTTGTCTTTTTCCGAAGCTGGAAACAGGGAGAGACAGTCAGACAGACTCCCGCACGTGCCCGACCGGGATCCACCCAGCACGCCCACGAGGGGGCAACACTCTGCCCACCAGGGGGCGATGCTCTGCCCATCCGGGTCGTCGCTCTGTTGCGACCAGAGCCACTCTAGCGCCTGGGGCAGAGGCCAAGGAGCCATTCCCAGTGCCCGGGCCATCTTTGCTCCAATGGAGCCTCGCTGCGGGAAGGGAAGAGAGAGACAGAGAGGAAGGAGAGGGGGAGGGGTGGAGAAGCAGATGGGTGCTTCTCCTGTGTGCCCTGGCCGGGAATCGAACCCGGGACCCCTTGCACGCCAGGCCGACGCTCTACCACTGAGCCAACCGGCCAGGGCTCAGACATCCCTATTTTTTAAAGCCCCTCTTTCCCTGCACACATACCCAGAAAACACTAATGCCCCGCCAAGAATGACAATTACTGGGTTAAATAATCATGACTAACTGATTCTAAGAGTGTGTCACCTAAAGATAGAAAGCAGGCCTCAAATTCTTTTGTACACGGCCTGGCCCAGTATTAAGTACACTTAAAATTGACCACGCCTAAATGTGCCTTTCTGAGAAGCAGTCCAAACCTAGCAATTTCCATTTATTCAGGGACATACTATGCCTCCTCCCAGTTCAGTAGTTCCCACAGTGCTTTGCAAGTTTTCTGCAGCTAGTACATTTTGATGGACTAAATCAGGTGTAACTCTGCCTGTCCAAGATGATAACTTATTCCTAAAGGTCCCCAGAGACGATTATCTGTCTTCTCTCTGTATCCATGCCAGTGTTTAATAGCCTATTGAAATTTTCTCCTAGAGGTGATCTGTGACTTGTCGGGGTGGGGGAAAAAGGTGTCAACAAGGGATACGGATGATCAGCTAGACTGTTGCTGAAATGTGAGCCTCTGTGTCCAAACTGAGATAAAAAAAAATGATCCTCACACCTTCTCAAGTAGTTGTAGACTATTGAGTTACCAGAACTGGGATAGGAAAAAAGAGCACATTGTTTACCTTAATCATGTGTTGGGATCTGATCTTGTCGCCAATACATTGTAAATTCTGCAGATGTTCACAGTGAAAATTATTCTTAGATTTAAAGGTATAACTTATTAGATTGTAATTCATGAAATTTACTTCTGTTTACCGTACCCTTTTTTTTCTACTGCCCTTCATATACCAAACACCTAGAAGAAGAAGAAAAAAAAACCCCAGTATATATGTGACTATCAGATCAGTAAAAGAGAGACGGACATGAGTTGACAAAAGATGGAAAGGCCTTAAGGAGGAAACATAGAACAAGGGTAAGAAGGCCCATGTATTGCTACAAGGTTATTCTCAAATTTTCTAAGATTTAGGCAAATCATTGCATCCTACCTGCTATGTCCTGGTAAATGTGGACTTCCGGTCCATGATTCCTGTGTGTTTTCTGCAGTCTTCTATACATAGTGTAGCAAATGGTGTCTCCATGGGTAACTGACAACCTGGATATAGTTGGTCTAACTCAGCATTGACCAATTCCTGAGCCGAATTGAATTCTAAATAGTGTCTTACGTTGGGGATTATTTTTTGCTGGAGTTGTAAGCTACTGGCCCCAGAGTTCCTTATGTTTGGTACTTCAGAGGAACTACCCTTACCTATGTCAAAAATCTGGTAGACTACAGAACCAGTTCAGCCCCCACCTCTCCATTGCTCTAGAGTTGGTTGTACTCACTGCCTTAAAAAATTTTTTTTTTCTAGTATTGGGTTTATTTCATGTGTTTACTGCTTATCATTGTTCCAAAGATTTAGTAATATTGGGCACATGCTATTTTGCTATTTCAAAAGTTTTTCCCCACCTACTTCTTAACATGATTTATTCATGTTATTGGTAGAAATAAATATACTGGGAAAAGATGGTTTTGTCATCAAAACTTTAAACCTAGTGAGAAAATTATTACCAGACTCAAATGCCCACTAATGTGTTTATATATAAGCATTTGACCTCCCACCAATCTAATTTTTGAAGATAGTAAGTATAGTCAGGGTTGTTCTGACCTTTAAGATATTAATTTGCTCCTTAAATCTTTACTGCCGCAAAACATTTAAATGTTTAAAGATAATTAGAAATGACAAAATTTTCTTAACTTGTCCATTTTGTTGAACACTTCTAACAACAATCTCCAAAGCTGTAGGGATTTTCATTTCTTCCTTCTTTTCTTCCTTGATTCACTCATTTTTCAACAGACGTCCAATGAATTTCTGCTATCTGCCTGTTGCCATGTAGCTGTAAGTCTCATGAAGGGAGGGAGGAATGCAGAGGACCAGGGAGCAGAGTGCAGTGTGGGAGGGCCGGGGTGGGTGCTGTGGGGGCAGCAGAGCTGGAGGAAGGCAGTGGAGGAGCTGGCTGAGGGATATTTAGAGTAAGGTGGCCTAAGAAAGTGATCTTGAGCACAAACTTGAAGTTATGCAGCTACCTGGGAGTGGAGCTTCCTGGCCAACAGAAAGCCCGAGGCAGGTTGTGCCTGGCGCATTTACAGAACAGCAAGAAGGTCTGAGTGGCTGGAGCAGAGTGACAGGGAGGTAGAAAGAAATGACATCAGCATAGACAGGGGAGGTCGTGGCAGGAGTCTGGGAAGCTGCTGAAGATCACATGGGATCTGGTGGGACTTTTTTAGCGGGATATTTCTTTTTCTTTTTCTTTTTCTTTTTTTTAATTTTTTTCTTCTCTTTTATTTTTGAAGCTGGAAATGGGGAGAGACAGTCAGACTCCCGCATGCGCCCGACCGGGATCCACCCGGCACGCCCACCAGGGGGCGATGCTCTGCCCACCAGGGCGTCGCTCTGCCGCGACCAGAGCCACTCTAGCGCCTGGGGCAGAGGCCAAGGAGCCATCCCCAGCGCCCGGGCCATCTTTGCTCCAGTGGAGCCCCGGGAGGGGAAGAGAGAGTCAGAGAGGAAGGGGGGGAGGGGGGTAGAGAAGCAAAGGGGCGCTTCTCCTATGTGCCCTGGCCGGGAATCAACCCGGGTCCCCCCGCACGCCAGGCCGACGCTCTATCGCTGAGCCAACCGGCCAGGGCGTGGGATATTTCTAAGGTGATACAAAGATGAGTTTCTTACAGTTTAGTCAAAATAGCAGCAGCCCCACGTGAGCCCTGGCTGTGCCCCTGTTCCTTTTCTCTCTGCAGCAGCCTCCCCCATTCCTTCCCCAGTGGTTCCTTGAGCCCAAGGCAGGCTGTGCAGTGGGGTTCAGTCTCCCGATTCACCGTGTTCTTGATGCCCTGAAGGTTAGGCTCACCCTTCCAGTTTAAAGAATGGGTTACTAGTGGCTAACAAGCCGGTCAGTCCCAAAGCTATCAACTGTGAGAGGAATTAATACATTTATATAAAATATTTTCTTAATTTATACTGTAGCCAAGACAAAAAGTGATTGCTGTTTTATAAAAATATATGTTGGTTTCCAACAACTAAAAATTACTCTAAGTTTTCATTAAAATGTAGTTTCAAGTTATCTTTTATAATTGGATATTCTGTTTATATGAAGTTCTAGAATAGGCAGAACTAATCTATGATGATAGAAATCAAAACTGAGGTTGCCTGACTTGGGGGCGGCAGGGGTCGACCGGGTAGGGGCACAGGAGACAATTCTGGATGACAGAGAGGTTCTGTTTATAATAGTCTAGAATGCACAGCCGAACTCAGGAAGCCATACACTGATCTGTGCAGTTCACTACATGTAAGTTGACCCTCAACATAAAAGACATGGAAGCCAACATTCAGTGAGAGCTGAATAGTAGCTGACCACTTTGGGCTTGGCACATGCTCTGTAGATGGGCACAGACTCACCTGGTTTACTCAATCACTTACCTACCTGGATACTTGTAGATGGTGTTGGTGTAGGATTCCTAAAGTAGACAGTTCAACTGTCAATGGGGAGCAAAGGACCTGATGTGCCTAATTGTGTAGAAAATGTACCTATCTCCTAGGGTTGTATGTGAAGCATGAAACGAAAACAAACCTGATAGCTTGGATCAGTCAAGCAGCTCACTCACATCCTTCTCTCAGTTAATGGTGCTCTCAATGAAATCTAGGATTTTCAGAGCTCTCTGAACTTAACCCTCTCTCTTCGTCTCAAGTGCCTGGGTTTGCAGACTTCTCCTCTGGGAAGATAACAGAATGTACCTTTTACTCTTCTTTTGAGCACTTAAAACTTACTTTTATTGGTCCTGGCCGGTTGGCTCAGTGGTAGAGCATCAGCCAGGCATGTGGAAGTCCCGGGTTCGATTCCCGGCCAGGGCACACAGAAGAAGCGCCCATCTGCTTCTCCACCTTTCCACCTCTCCTTTCTCTCTGTCTCTCTCTTCCCCTCCCGCAGCCAGGGCTCCTTTGGAGCAAAGTTGGCCCTGGCGCTGAGGATGGCTCCATGACCTCCACCTCAGGTGCTAGAATGGCTCCAATTGCAGCAGAGCAATGCCCTAGATGAGCAGAGCATCGCCCCCTGGTGGGCATGCCAGGTGGATCCTAGTCAGGCGCATGTGGGAGTCTGTCTGACTGCTTCCCCTCTTCTAACTTCGGAAAAATACAAAAAAAGAGCTTACTTTTATTATGTTTGTTATGAGACTAGTAGTATCTACTGTGGAAATACTAGAAAGTTTAGATAAAAAGGAAATAAAATTACCTGCAATTCCACCATCCAAATATAACCTCTGTTTGTCATTTTGTAGTGAATGCTTTCACACCCTTTGTCATACATCTATATATTTTATGTTAAAATTGTGTTTAGTAAAACTTAGCGCACAATTTCCCAGTTGCAAAATGAAAAAATGTTAATATGACAAAGATGAAAGATGACAGACTAAGCAAAAGTGTGTGTCTTCTCTCTGTCCTATAACTCTTTTTAAATGACTGTAAAATTTTACAAAAACTAGGAAGAACTCTGAAGAGAGTGGGGTAGGAAAATGTTTGGAGGAAAGTTCCTGATGAGACAGAATTAGAGTTAGTGCAAGGACCACCATGGCATGAGGGTGACCGTCCAGAGGGAGCTGTCACCGAGTCAGCCGGGAGCGAGAGCAGACGTAATTGCAGGGCCTGCAAGCAGGGAAGTGAACGGAAAGTCCGTATGGATTAGCTGAGGTGAACCAATGCTTCTAATACGAGTTTTTCATTTTAGGTAGTTATTTTTCTTTCTGGCATTTGGAAAGTGGTGGGCTCTAGCCTGAAGGCCAGCTCTTGCCTCCTCCCCCTAAGGTCAGCCTAGAAGTCAACAGAGCCCATTGGTACACAAAGCCTCCTAATCACCATTTCACTCAGGGAAGGCTCCTATCCTGGAAACATATACATGATAGTGGAGGAAAATGACATAAATTAACCAGAAAAGTCAATGATGTCTTTAATTGAAAATATATATATATAAAACCAAGAATAATGCTAGATGGGATATCATTTAAAACTACTTTAAAAAAATAATCCTAGTACCCTCAGAGTGATTAAAAAGATACTGTTTCCACATAACAAAAACAATTCTATTAGAAGTAACAATGTGAAAACAGATAAAAATAATCTTGAAATTAAAAAAAAATGACAGTTGTTAAAATAAAAAATAATTTGTTAGAAGGGCTAAAAGATAAAGTTTAAGAAATCTTCTGAAATGCACAACCAAATGCCAAAGAGATGGAGAATACACATGCTGGAGAAGACAAGAGGCATAGAAAACTTCAAAGATCCAGAGAGGTTCCTAACACTTTCTGAAAGGGAAAATAAAGTCACTTAGGATTGACATAAAGCTTTCCATCAGTGTCCTGGATATGAAACTACACTGGAGCAGTGCCTTTAAAATTATGACGGAAGATTATTCTGAACTTAAAATTCTCTTGTCAGTAAAATTATCAATTAAGTGTGAGAGTGAAATGAAGACATTTTCAGACATGTAAAGACTCAGGCCATTTACTTCCAAGTATCCTTCCTGAAGCAATTACATAAGGATGTGCTCCAGTAAAGTAAGGGTTGAAGGTAAGAAGAAGGAAGATGAGAAATAAGAGTCTAACTCTCCAAGTACAATTAAATTAAACCCCAGGCTAACAGATATGTACCAGACATAGAAAGAAATTTATACAAATTAGGACAAGTAGTAAGCTGTAAGAAGAAAGAGTTTAGGAAGAATTAGGTAAGTAAATTTCAGTAGATAGAACCAGTAATGAACAGTATTCACATAGTTCTAATAACGGGCCTTTCAGGAACCCGGAGGACTGCTCGGGTCACGCAGTCAGTTAATGCACAGTACTTACAAAGGAACACAGAGGGCTAAGTTGACTTACACAGGCTTCCCTCCAGTGTAAACACACTAAAAGGATAAAAACACAATTAAATGTTTAAATAAATAGTTAACTTTGAAATAAAGACTACCAGAAGAATACAGAAGAGTGTTTTAAATGAGCTTACTGTGTAAGTTTATACTCAGCACAGCCCACAGGAGTTTCTCTGTGGGTTACAGAGCCTAAGGTGTGCGGATGGGGTTGTACCATTCAAACTTGGAAAGAAGCATGGTGTCAGGGCCAAGAAGACAGTGAACCACTCCCCACCCCTTATTTACTATGAGATCACACTTTTAAAAATCTACAAATCACCATAAGGGAGTATCAACAAACAAAACAAAGAAGAATCAGAGCCCCGAGAATTTAAAATAATGGAAATTGGCCCTGGCCGGTTGGCTCAGCGGTAGAGCATCAGCCTAGCGTGCAGAGGACCCGGGTTCGATTCCCGGCCAGGGCACACAGGAGAAGCGCCCATTTGCTTCTCCACCCCTCCGCCGCGCTTTCCTCTCTGTCTCTCTCTTCCCCTCCCGCAGCCGAGGCTCCATTGGAGCAAAGATGGCCCGGGCGCTGGGGATGGCTCTGTGGCCTCTGCCTCAGGCGCTAGAGTGGCTCTGGTCGCAACATGGCGACGCCCAGGATGGGCAGAGCATCATCCCCTGGTGGGCAGAGCGTCGCCCCATGGTGGGCATGCCGGGTGGATCCCGGTCGGGCGCATGTGGGAGTCTGTCTGACTGTCTCTCCCTGTTTCCAGCTTCAGAAAAATGCAAAAAATTAAAAAAAATTAAAAAAAAATAAAATAAAATAAAATAAAATAATGGAAATTATATGAATAAAATATCATGTTAAAAATTATTAAAGGGATAAAAAGAATAGAAAACCAAAAGAAAAAAATAGTACACTATAAAAAAAAAAAGAATAGCATATTTTAAAGAGAAGATATAGAAATAAAAAATATAGACATCAAATCTTTTTAAATTAATGTACTAGCTAGACAACATACTAGATTAGTAATCTTCAAGCCAAATCTGAGAAAACTACCGGAATCAGCACATTGAGAAAAAAAGATGAAAATGTCAGAAGTTAAAAGATACAAGGATGTAATGAGAAGCTCCAATATGTATCTAATAGAAATTCCAGGAGAAAAATGGTTACCTAAGTAAAGAAAATAGTAATACCTGGCAAAAACAGTAGAGAATAAGGAGACATATATTCATTCTTCATGGTAAGCATGCATAGATAATGTCTAAATTTGATAAGTCAAAATTAGCCATATAAATAGGCTACCTAGAACTGCACTTCTCTATCTTGGGGAGTGTGATTAAATAGCCTGCACTGGGTGTCAGGTAAAGAGATGCTAAATGCACAGATCAGTTCCACACAAGTCCCACCCAGAATACTAATACTTAGCAGACTTAGAAATAAACTCACCAGAAGAACTAAAAAAAAAACAAACAAACAAAAAACAAACATGATTTTAAGAAGATGGGAAGATGGTTGCTTGAGGAAATAGAGCTAGAATTGGGAAGAAGGGGTGTGGAAAACTTTATTTTTTCTAAACAGCCCTTCTATTATACTTGCAATATTGACTAAAGTTACTATTTTAGAAAAGGAAATGACTGGTTAACTAGTAGATTTTTATTCCATTTTCACTTAAAGTAGATAATTTTTTCTTATTAAAATATCTGTCATTCCAACTTAAGCACCAATTTGAATTACTGAGCTTTTTACCCCAAAGAAGGTTTTGGAGACTCATCTCCAGTGTGTCAACGATCTTTCAAGGTTTCCTAGTTGGAAAATAAATCTTGTAATTTATCAGCTTACAGAGTCACAACAAGTTACTGCTGGAAGGGATTCCGTTTCTTTAGTGGAACGGAATCGTTTTTACATGGTGTGGGGTGGTGGTTTTGATCAGTAGTTCTGTGTAGGACAAAGGAGGATGGGAATATTGTCAAATAACTGGAGCATGTAGCTTCAAATTGGTAGCTTAATGGTCCTATAAGACCTGGTCCTATGCAGCTTCATTTCCTTTAACCAAAACATAGTGGTTTGGGGTGCTTTTTGTATTCCATGAACATTTCCTATCAATTTTTATGTTTCATTTCTCTGTGCCATCACACACCCTTGCTTTTGGCCTTTCACCCATTATTTGAGAGCTACTTCAAATCCAGTACCCTCTCTGAGGTCTTCCTTGACCTCTAGTCTTGCTTCTAATTTTGTTAAGATCACCATGCTTCACAGCCCTGGCTAGATAGTTCCATTGGTTGGAGCATCGGCCTGAAGTGCAGAGGTTGTTGGTTCAATCCCTGGTCAGGGCACAACAGGAATGGATTGATGTTCCTGTCTCGCTCTCTATCTATCTATTTATCTATCTCTTTCTGGCTAAAATTAATAAATAAAAAATTAAAAAAAAAGATCACCATGCTTCAAAAACAAGTCACAACAAGTGGGAATCCATGCTAGCAATGAACACAATTTAGATACATTAGGTAAACATTTTGACAGAATTAATCTCATGCACAGCTAATGGGCAGTGCAGCATACGAGCATAGATTCCAGTCCTAGCTGTTAAATGGCATCATAGTCTTCATCTGAAAACTGTGGGTAGTTGTTACCTTGCATATATGTTGTCATTTTTTAATTGCACAGTTCCAATAAATACTAAATAGTATGATTATGTTTAACTATTGTGTGTAAATAAGGAACTCACACATAAATGTCTACCATTCATACTGTTTTCAATAAATTTGTAGGTTTTTTGTTTTTTTTGGGTTTTTTTTCCATTTTTCTGAAGCTGGAAACAGGGAGAGACAGACAGACTCCCGCATGCGCCCCACCGGGATCCACCCGGCACGCCCACCATGGGGCGACGCTCTGCCCACCAGGGGGCGATGCTCTGCCCATCCTGGGCATTGCCATGTTGCAACCAGAGCCACTCTAGCGCCTGAGGCAGAGGCCACAGAGCCATCTTTGCTCCAATGGAGCCTTGGCTGCGGGAGGGGAGGAGAGACAGAGAGTAAAGCGCAGCGGAGGGGTGGAGAAGCAAATGGGTGCTTCTCCTGTGTGCCCTGGCCGGGAATCGAACCCGGGTCCTGCACACGCTAGGCTGACGCTCTACCGCTGAGCCAACCGGCCAGGGCAAATTTGTAGTTTTTATGTACTCACTTTGTAAGTTACCCAGTAAAGTGAGCATTAATTGTTTAAATATGAACTAGTTTTTATTACCATCACACACATCAAATAAACTCACATAACAACAAATAGCCCTGGCAGGCTAGCTCAGCAATAGAGCATCAGCCCGGTGTGTGGAAGTCCCAGGTTCAATACCTAGCCAGGGCACACAGGAGAAGTGCCCATTTGCTTCTCCACCCTTCCCCCTCTCCTTTCTCTCTCCCTCTCTCTCTCTCTCTCTCTCTCTCTCTCTTCCCCTCCCACAGGCAAGGCTCCACTGGAGCAAAGTTGGCCCGGGTGCTGAGGATAGCTCCATGGCCTCTGCCTCAGGTGCTAGAATGGCTCCATTTGCAACAGAACAATGCCCCAGATGGGCGGAGCATCGCCCCCTGGTGGGCGTGCCGGTGGATCCCGGTCTGGAACGTGGGAGTCTGTCTCTCTGCCTCCCCGCTTCTCACTTCAGAAAAATACAAAAAAAAAACAAAAGAAAAACAAAACAAAACAAACAAACATCCATAAACTCACAAAGATGAAATAACAAAATTTCACTTATCATTGCAAAAACTTGGAAGTAGGCTAAGTGTCTAATAATAATGAAAGTGGTTAACTAAATCATAGTATGTAGTTCAATCCCCAGTCAGGGCACATAAAGGAGCAGCTTGATGTTGCTATCTCTCTCTCCCTTTCTCAAAAAATTAAATTAAATTAAATTAAAATATATCATGGTGTGTATATTAAAAATATAATTCAGCCATTAAAAACTATGTTACTGAAATTATTGACATGCAGAATCTTTATAATATAAATTTAAAAATGTAATGTAAAACCATTAAAACAGTATCTCAGCCATGTAATTATAATAATATATGTACAAATATATGCATTTATAATATATGTTTAGTATGTATCATTTATACATGAGAAAAATTGAAAATTTCCAAATTTTCATAGTGTTTTTATATAACCTTTATAATACGAAGGAAAAAGTAACATGATTTATATATCAAACACTGTTGATCTGATTTCTTAAATGCTGATTTTTTTTTGACAACATTCTCTTTTCCCATTCCGCAATCTTTATCTATTACCCTCTACGGCTACGCTCTATCATTTCATATGCCTCCACCCACCTGTAAGAAATCCTTAAAAGAATGTAGATTTGTGCAAAGACTTTAGATGACAACTTTTCTGAGGGCAAGTACCATAGCTTATTGGTCTCTACAGCATAACCAACTTGCACGTTACAGCCAAACGTGGCAGTAAGTGTTCCATAGCTTAGTAGTGAATGAGTGAATAAACAGAGACCCCAGGCCTTGAGAAAGGGAGCAGGAAAAGTAAAGTAAGTGTGGGATGCATTAAAAAGGTAATAGTAAATATTTATTGAGTACCTTATTTTAAGTACCTTATAATTCTGACATGAATCCTCAGTGCTGCACTGTGAGGACTAGCTCGACAAGTCAGGGATCAGACAACAGCATGCTACGCATCTGTTTAAGAGTAAAAAAAGTAAAAGGATGAGGAAGCCCTTTTGTACTGATATGGAAAGATCATCAAGAAATAGTGTTAAGTGAAAAAAGCAGGATGCAGAATGGTGTTGAGTCATGCTTCCCTCCTGGGAAGAAGACGGCGTTTGTTTGTATCTGCTCCTGTATAGATACCTCTGGACAGACAGGGAGGGAGCTGGCGCCATGGCTGCCTCCCAGCTGAGGGGAACTGAGACTTCATTTTAATTCTTTTTACACATTTTTGAGCCATGTGAATATATTAGTGATTCAAAAAGACAAAAAGAAAAGAAAATTATTGTCTTCATTTGCAAATGAGCAATCTGAGGTTGAAGGAAATTAGGTACCCTGCCCACAGTAGTAATAAGAATAGTAGACACACTTACTGTGTGGCAGGCCACATGATAAGTACTTTAGAAACACTTTCTAATTCATTCCTCACAGATCTGTAAGGAGGTTTCTTATCTCAGTATTAAAGCTAAAGAACCCAAGGAACATGTAATTGACTTTCTCCAGGATACTTTGTAAGTAATAATTACTCAGAACAACAAGCATAAACCAGGACTAGCATCTCACTACTTAGAAAGGTCAAGTAACTTTCCAGATGTCCTGTCATAATGGCAGAACCAGGCTATCTGACTCCACAGCCTATGCTCATAACTGCCATTTACAAATAAGCAAATGAACCTGGCAAAAACACACAGCTATTAAGTGCCCATTCCAGCAGCTAACCACAGTCCTTGTGAAACCAAAGCATACCATACGATGTTGCCCCTCTGGATACTAAATAATCTTTTGACAGAGGAATTTAAGAGGAGGAGGACAAATATGAGAGGTAAAGGATGAGCAGGCCCAGGCTAAATCCTCCGGCAACCTTGGTCCCTTCCACTCAAAGACACTCAGCATTCAGTTCACTGATGTCTGGCAGCCTGCTTCCTGCCAGGCTGGGTGCCAGGTGTTCAGAGACAATGGTGCTACCCCTACAGAGCTCACAGTATACATTTTAGGACTAGTTCACATAGGTTTTAGGGCCTTTGATCTTACTACATATTTGGCAACTGCAGTTAATGATTATTATTAGGAAAAGCAGACAATATATTCTAGTTATGCCAAGAGTCCCGGAAGTATAGAGAAGAGGAAGCAGTTTTTTTCAAATAGCTTTTCAGAACAAGACTGATAAAGTCATAAGTGAAAAATGTATTTCCTGGATTATAATTCATGAAGACTTTTCTATATGCTGTATACATTATAGAAAATTTTATGTTCTGTTGCTCTGGGAAGTGTAGAAAATGTTTATAATAAATAAGATTTTTGTTAGTCATTCATGCTGAATTTCCTAGATACACTATGTGAGAGAGATAGTAAGTTTGGGCAGGTGCTGTTGCGGAGACAGGGACTACGTGGAGACCATGTGGAGTGCACCAAGGACCTAGGGGAGACCACCTCACAGTCCCCTATACTAAGGTGACCAACTATTTTACAATGAAAAGGAGGACAAAAATAAATTGAAGAAAACAATATCGTAAATAAAAGAAACATTTTATTCATTGCAACAATAATATACTATATGATAAATGCATAATAAAAACATTTGTAATATTTTCTATTGTAATTATGCGTACATACCTATTAATTTTTCATAATTGTAAGAATAAAGTACTCATTTAGATAATATTATATTATCTAGATAATATAATATTATCTAAATGAGTACTTTTCCATTGAATGAATATTTTTGTCAGTGCATCATCTTGTAACAATATATTGGAAATATCTGAACAAGAAATATCCTTCATATTGAATTTTACGGCAAGTGCTGCATCTCATAATCGCGTCTCGCAGCACTGTAGTGATCCTTGACAAATCGTCATGTCAAATACAAATATGTCACATTACACGCAATGGATTGGCTCTGCATTGATCAAATACGGACATTTACAGATTAGTCTTCCAATATCAAATAGGAGGACGTGTAGGAGGACACTTTTCAAGGAAAGATGGAACTTACAAAAGAAGAACTGTCCTCCCTAAAGGAGTGTGATTGGTCTTAGGACGATTGGTCACTTTACCTATATAGGTGTCATGAGACCCACTGTCCTTAGGAGTATTTATTGATACAAATAGAAGCAGGGACAAGAATGAGGAAGTCAGGAAGGGGAACTTCTTTAGAGCAGATAATAGGGCATGGGAGTAGCTCACATGTCCCCACCTATTGATTAATCAGAATTGCTAATTCTATCCCTCTTGTGCTGTGTTCAGTACTTTTGTCAGCAAAGCCACTGTGGCTTTTGCCTCAGGGCACTGAACTCCCTTTTCTATGTTACTATTCAGGACCTCTACAATGTGCTACATACTTGGAATTAAAAGGTTAATATATGCATCATTAGAGTTATAAATATGCAACCTGATTACCTTGAAAGGATAGATAGATGGCTAACTGAGACTGCCTCTCTGATACCTCCAGTTCACAGTGAAGAATACTCACCTTCAAGCTTAAAGAAAGGCACTATTGAACTGGTGTGTATGTATGGAAGGGCCAGGGTGGGGTTAGGGAGGTCATCCTTAGTTTTAAACAATTGAATCCTTTGTAACTAGTTTAAGCACAGAGATTTAACTGGCATTTTGAACAAATTTACCAAATACTGTTTGTAAAGCCAGTATACACAGCCACCATCACAGCCGCCTGGCCCCTGCAGGTTCGCATTAGATTCAGACAGACGGTAATGAAACAATGGAGCCAAGAACTGATGAGCCATCTTCTTTAATCCTAGCTTGCACCCAGTGGGCAAGTAAAAACACACACTGGGCTCCAAAACCCACTCATTCAGAGCTCACAAAGCTACTGACTTATCTGAGTTTCCTAGAATCAAAGGTTTCTAGCTCACCAGCCTTATTCACCTCTGTTCCCCATCTCCTTATCTCTGTACAAACTCTGCACAAACTGGCTTCTCCCTCAGCACTCCACCATCTTGGCTGCTTCTCCTCTCCTCCACGTCGCCTTTCTCTGCTCTCCTCCCTAATACTAATCTCAGCAACCGAGAGAGAGCAAGCTCCCGGTCTGCCCCACTTTATAGTATAGAAATCAAAACCTTTAATCCAATATACAAACAAGGAAGTCTCTGATACAAAGTCACTTATCTGAGGCATAATGGGATTCCTCATGAGAGTGCACCACCCCACATCATGCAATCAGTGAAGGGTGTGGGGAAAAGCTTAGTGTTAAAACTAAGCCTTAGGCTATAACGACCCGGCCTGCTTACAGCCTGTCCCCACGCCCAATACAAACTATAAGCGAGCAAATATATATATCATATTTACGAACTTATTTGACCAACACTGTTCTCCTAATGTTATCACTGGAAATATCACTTAAAGATGAGGAAACTAAGACCCAGAGAAGTAAGTTATTTTTCCATATTTATTCAACAAGATTTTTGAGCCCTAAGTAACAGGCACCGTGCAAAAATCAAAAGTGTTGGGTTTCTGGTCTTATGGAGCTCACAATCAGGTTTCCCAGCAGGCTGTTCATCAATCTCACTCCATGGGCTTTAAAAACTACAGATTTTAGAATTACTATATTGGAATCTTGAAAGGGCCTGGAATCCTGTGGTTTCCAGCTCCCCAGGTGATTCTGACATGCTTTCAAGTATGGGAACTCCTGATGTACATAACCCAGTTATCACAGCATAGAAAAGCTCAGGTGCCTGAGATACAGAAATAGTGCTAGACCTCGACCCTGACCCCCAATTTGGATCATCTTCCATAAAATCACAGTAAATCTTCATTATTGTCAAGCAAGTAATCCTTGCTTTTAGTCTGAAGTTAAAAATGTTTCTACTTTTATGATTTTTAAAATATTTTAATTACATACAATATTATATTAGTTTTAGCTGTACAAGTTGATTATACATTTGTCTAGCATATGAAGTGATCCCCACAATAAGTCCAGCACCCACCTGGCACCATACAGAGTTATTACAATGTTATTGACTATATTCCCCATGCTGTGCTTTACATCTCCAACACATTTGTTTAGTGCTATAATTTTTTTTTTTTTTCATTTTTCTGAAGCTGGAAACAGGGAGAGACAGTCAGACAGACTCCCGCATGCGCCCGACCGGGATCCACCCGGCACGCCCACCAGGGGCGACACTCTGCCCACCAGGGGGCGACGCTCTGCCCATCCTGGGCGTCGCCATGTTGCGACCAGAGCCACTCTAGCGCCTGAGGCAGAGGCCACAGAGCCATCCCCAGCGCCCGGGCCATCTTTGCTCCAATGGAGCCTTGGCTGCGGGAGGGGAAGAGAGAGACAGAGAGGAAAGCGCGGCGGAGGGGTGGAGAAGCAAATGGGCGCTTCTCCTATATGCCCTGGCCGGGAATCGAACCCGGGTCCTCCGCACGCTAGGCCGACGCTCTACCGCTGAGCCAACCGGCCAGGGCTAGTGCTATAATTTTTACATATAAATATTTGTGCTTTTTAAATTTGATGATTATTTTGACTAGGAAATGAGTTTTGTATTTTAAGAATATTTTTTGGATTAGTCACCCTCAAGTGAGTGTAGCTGAGTTCATTTTCTCATCTACAAAGTGAGAGAATTATGTTGGGTGATCTCCAAGATTACTTTCAGATCTAGAAATATAGGGTTAAGGTTGTACAAAACTACTTTAAAATCTCTTCTTTTATAGCTATGGAAAATAAGACTTGAACCTCTAGGTCAATTTGCTTTTCTGTCATTAGTATTTTTGTTGGAAGCCCTGCCAGTAAATTTGTCCCTTTAAGCCATCTCAAAATGACTTTTCTCATGTGAGTGTTTGTTTTACAACTTGGTGATTTATAATTTCAATCAGCACTCTGGCAAACTCATTATCTGTTGGATAAGAATCTGACCATTTGATCTACTTATAATGGTCCCTAGGTTACGTTGTCTTTCATATTCTGATAAAGTGGTGTAATGCCAGTGGCCGAGGCCCTGTGTGAACCTAGTTGCCTGTAATGGACCTTTACCTTGGTGATTTGCACAGACAGCTGGGCTGTCTATCATGGACTGATCTTGGACTGTGACTATGAGAGACCCTGATGGGGGTGCCATGGCACCTGTGGAAGCCTTCCTGCACCCGGAAGCTGCTCTCACCCAATTGCAGATATGCACCAAGGACACTTTTTGGTTTCAATGGACATGGCCCTGGACTATACAGTCCCCCCACCTACGATAGGTGACCTGTTGGCACCGTGGGGTGGGGAGGAGGGAGGTGGGCCTCCATTTAACTCCCTGGGCAGAGTGCTCAGGGAGACATTGTGAAGGGCACCTTTGTAATTGTCATTTTTGGTATGTATGTAACGTACCTATTGTGAAGCGAGCAACCTTAAAGGGGTGGAATGTGGGGCAGCTGTGTTAGGCTTGCTCGTGAGGTTACCAGCACTTTGCTTGATTAGTGTGTAAGCACCTGGCAAAGACACATGTGCATAGCCTATATAAGGCTATGGGTGTGTGCTCTCGGGGGATTATGGGTGGACGGTTGCCTGCCCGCCACTGTGAGGGGCCATTCTTGCTGTTTGTTTGCCGGAGAAGAGGTTTTCCTCTGCACATGCTTGTCTGCCGTTGTGAGAGTTTATTAATCGGAATGGCCCAACGCTTTCCGGCTCTGCAGTTTTTATACTGTCTGCCCGAATCCAATGTGGACCTGCCTCGCGTTGGTCACTGGGATTACAGGTGGTTATTGATAGCCTTCAAGGCTTTAATTACACTGGGGAACAAATTTTTTTTCATTTTCTGTTGCATGAGGTTTTAGAACTATTTCTATATATGTCTGCATCGCTGATTCCAAATCTGAAATCTATTTTTTTGGTGCATGCTCTAGTTTTTATGCAATTTTAATTTCTTTTTGTTACAGTTAATGACATGCATTGGTTTTTAAATTGGAGTTAAAGGGCAACAACTCTTGGATTGAACATAACCACAAGGCAATTAATGTTTTACAAACATCACTTTTACATAATTGTAGTTGTTTTTAAATGTTAAAAGTTATTATCTGAGAAAAACACCCTCTTATTTTGTTTTAAGATTGAATCATGGATTCTTCAGGTAGGAGTAAATGTAATAGTCCTGACACCTTCTGTTATATATGTGGCTGTTACACACTTCAATGTCAAAGGCACAATATTTCATCATTTGTGACATGTGCATATATTGCCTATTTTCAAGTTCCCCTTGGCGATCAAGACAAGAATTAGGCTCCTCATATTGTGTGTCATAATTGTGAGGAAATGCTTCGTGACTGGACGAAAGGAAAACACAAAGGAATGCGTTTTGGTATTCCCATGGTTTGGCGTGAACCTAAGGACCACAGCAGTGACTGTTATTTCTGTCTGACCCATACAAAGGGCATTGGCAAGAAAAAGCGGCATATGATCGCATATCCTAATATTCCTTCAGCAATACGACCTATCCCACACTCTGAGACACTCCCGGTTTCAGTTTTCCATGGTTTTCTTTCTTCTAAGGATGAAGAAAGTGAACATGGTGATCAAGTATATTTTGATAAGATGTATGAGGAAATGGTTATAGAATCTGAAGGGTCTTCTTCTGATGCCAAGCGGTCATAAACCCCTCAGCAGTTTAGCCAACCTGAACTGAATGACTTAGTAAGAGACTTGGGCCTATCAAAGAAAGCAGCTGAGTTATTAGCCTCCAGGCTTCAAGAAAAGAATATACCTCACCGGTCAGCTAAAGTATCCCATTTCAGGAAGCATGAACAAATTTTGTGGACTTTTTTTCCGAAGACAAACACTTTGTTTACTCATATCAGTAGTCTTCTCAGCCAGCTAGGTGTTACCACTTACAGTCCAACAGAATGGCAGCTATTTCTTGACAGCTCTAAACGGTGTCTGAAATGTGTTCTCCTACACAACGGTAATGTTTATGCAGCGGTTCCAATTGGTTACTCAACTCATCTACGAGAAGATTATAATGACATAAAAATTGTCCTTGACTTTCTGAAGTATGAGGAGCATAACTGGATCATTTGTGTGGATCTTAAAATGGTAAATTTCCTGCTAGGACAACAGAGAGGTTTCACGAAGTATCCTTGCTTTCTGTGTTTGTGGGACAGTCGAGCTCGGGAGAAACACTAGACACAGTAGGAGTGGCTGAAACATGAAGCTCTGGAAGTAGGGGTGCAAAATATTGTGAATGAACCTGTAGTTAATCAAGACAGGATCATTTTCCCCCACTTCACATCAAACTTGGCTTAATGAAGCAGTTTGTTCAGGCTTTGAATAGAGAAAGTGAATGCTTTTGACATATTATTTCTGCTTTTCCTGCTTTGTCTTTTGAGAAGATAAAAGCAGGTGTATTCAATGAAGCACAAATTCGAACCCTAATACGTGACAAAAAATTTGCTAGGAAGATGAGTAAGGAGGAGAAAGCAGCATGGCAGTCTTTTGTGGCAGTTACAAAGAACTTCCTTGGTAACAAAAAAGTAGAAAACTATGAATTTCTGGTTCAAAGGATGCTGTTGGCTTTCCGCGACATTGGATGTAACATGAGTGTTAAGATTCACTTCCTGAACAGTCACCTTGATAAGTTTCCCGAATATCTTGGAGCTGTTAGTGATGAGCAGATTACTGCTGGAGCATCAAACGAGATTGTCCTCAACAAGTACACAAACACAAGAGCTACAAACGCAAATTTTTGCCTGAATAGAATTTAAATAAGTTTTGCACAAACTTTATGATTAAAATAAGTGTTTTGATATGTTCTATTTCAAAATTGTAGAGTTCTGATGCAATCATCTTTTAGTGTAATAGTGTATTTACTGCATTATATAAATTATTATACTTTCACAAAGATGATGCCCAAGAAGACATTCTACTTCATTATGTTAAACTAAATGTTGAAAATTTTACAATAAGATGTAAACCTAAAACCTTGAATTGCAAAAAAACTGTAGCTTATGGAGAAAAACTAGTGTCAGATTTGAGATCAGCACACTTGAATTAGGTAAGAACAAGTGTTTTTGTGGATGCAACAAAAATTTTGTTCCCCAGTGTTATTTAATCATTGCTGATGAGCATTAAAAGATCCCGGAAAGGACTGCCCTTCATTATACTATGCTCTTCACCTTTCCCTCCTAGCAATCCTTTCCTTTTTCACTTAGGATATCTCTCAACTGCCAGCCAGTTATCTCAAGGAGAACAGAATCTATAGCCAGAGTCCAACACTTCAGAAATATTTGAGATTCCCTTCTTTACTCTGTCTCTTCCTAACTTATAGGGAGTCATGGTTGCCTGATTTAGACCAAAGGGAAAAAAATGTATATCGTATATATATGATACCCAGTTAAAGTTGAGATAAAGAATAAAATTTTAAGATAAGCATGCCCCATGCAATATTGGGAATAAACTTTTACTAAAAACAATTATTTGTTGCTTATTGACATTCATATTTAAGTGAATGTGGAGCAGCTGCGTAAGGCTTGCTTGCAGGTTTACCGGCTGCAAGCACTTTGCTCTGTTAGTGCGCGAGCACGTGGTAGAGGCACGTGTGCACAGCCTATGTAAGGCTATGGGGGCTTCCCCTGGGCAGTCATTCTCCCAGATCGCCCTCCCGCCACCTGAGGTGCGGTTTTCCTTGCTCCCTTGCCCTGACTGTGAATAGCAGATTTTCCTTTGTCTATTAGCTCTTCCCCTTTTGTTGTTTATTTGCTCGCCTGTCTTGCAAAGCTCCAATAAATGGAATGTCCCACCACTTTCCGGCTCCACAGTTTCTCTAACAGTCTGCCCAAATCCAATGGGAACTTCCTGGCCTCGGCCACCAGCATTACAGTGGACATCCTATGTTTTAATTGACAACCCTACAAAGTATATACCCTATTGTTTTCCTAAGTCCATCTGATGTTTTCAGATCTAAATTTCTTTGAAATTTGCTCTTAATTTATGATGTTAATTAAGATGTCTTTAACAACTAGGACTGCATTTGCATGAAGTGTAGTGGGTGTTGCACTGTCTACCTATACACAACTCCCTTTCCTTGTGAGAGTATAAGAATAGAAGCAAGAACTTTGCTTGAGAAACCTAAACTAGGTATTTTTTCCTTTGCAGTTTTTTTTAAAATAATAATTTTATTTTTTTAATGGGGTGACATCAATAAATCAGGATACATATATTCAAAGAAAACATGTCCAGGTTATCTTGTCGTTCAATTATGTTGCATACCCATCACCCAAAGTCAAATTGTCCTCTGTCACCTTCTATCTAGTTTTCTTTGTGCCCCTCCCCCTCCCCCTTTCCCTCTCCCTCTCCCCCCTCCCCCCCCCCCCAACCACCACACTCTTATCAATGTCTCTTAGTCTCACTTTTATGTCCCACCTATGTATGGAATAATGCAGTTCCTGGTTTTTTCTGATTTACTTATTTCACTTCGTATAATGTTATCAAGATCCCACCATTTTGCTGTAAATGATCTGATGTCATCATTTCTTATGGCTGAGTAGTATTCCATAGTGTATATGTGCCACATCTTTATCCAGTCATCTATTGATGGGCTTTTTGGATGTTTCCATGTCCTGGCCACTGTGAACAATGCTGCAATGAACATGGGGCTGCATGTGTCTTTACATATCAATGTTTCTGAATTTTGAGGGTATATACCCAGTAGAGGGATTGCTGGGTCATTAAGGTAGTTTTATTTTCAGTTTTTTGAGGAACCACCATACTTTCTTCCATAATGGTTGTACTACTTTACATTCCCACCAACAGTGAATGAGGGTTCCTTTTTTTCCACAGCCTCTCCAACATTTGCTATTACCTGTCTTGTTAATAATAGCTAATCTAACAGGTGTGAGGTGGTATCTCATTGCCGTTTTGATTTGCATTTCTCTAGTAACTAAAGAAGATGAGCATCTTTTCATATATCTGTTGGCCATTTGTATTTCTCCCTGGGAGAAGTGTCTGTTCATGTCCTCTTCCCATTTTTTATTGGATTGTTTGTTTGTTTGTTGTTGAGTTTTATGAGTTCTTTGTATATTTTGGATATTAGGCCCTTATCTGAGCTGTTGTTTGAAAATATCATTTCCCATTTAGTTGGCTGTCTGTTTATTTTGTTATCAGTTTCTCTTGCTGAGCAAAAACTTCTTAGTCTGATGTAGTCCCATTCATTAATTTTTGCCTTCACTTCTCTTGCCTGTGGAGTCAAATTCATAAAATGCTCTTTAAAACCCAGGTCCAAGCCCTGGCTGGTTGGCTCAGCGGTAGAGCGTCGGCCTAGCGTGCGGAGGACCCGGGTTCGATTCCCGGCCAGGGCACACAGGAGAAGCGCCCATTTGCTTCTCCACCCCTCCGCCGCGCTTTCCCCTCTGTCTCTCTCGTCCCCTCCCGCAGCCAAGGCTCCATTGGAGCAAAGATGGCCCGGGCGCTGGGGATGGCTCTGTGGCCTCTGCCCCAGGCGCTAGAGTGGCTCTGGTCGCAACATGGCGACACCCAGGATGGGCAGAGCATCGCCCCCTGGTGGGCAGAGCGTCGCCCCTGGTGGGCGTGCCGGGTGGATCCCGGTCGGGCGCATGCGGGAGTCTGTCTGACTGTCTCTCCCTGTTTCCAGCTTCAGAAAAATGGAAAAAAAAAAACAAAAAACAAACAAACAAACAAAAAAAAACCCAGGTCCATGAGTTTAGTACCTATGTCTTCTTCTATGTACTTAATTGTTTCAGGTCTTATGTTTAGATCTTTGATCCATTTTGAGTTAATTTTAGTACAGGGGGACAAACTATAGTCCAGTTTCATTCTTTTGCATGTGGCGTTCCAGTTTTCCCAGCACCATTTATTGAAGAGGCTTTCTTTTCTCCATTGTGTGTTGTTGGCCCCTTTATCAAAAATTATTTGACTATATATATGTGGTTTTATTTCTGGGGTTTCTATTCTGTTCCATTGGTCTGAGTGTCTATTTTTCTGCCAATACCATGCTGTTTTGATTGTCGTGCCCCTATAATATAGTTTGAAGTCAGATATTGTAATGCCCCCAGCTTCATTCCTTTTCTTTAGGATTGCTTTGGCTATTTGGGGTTTTTTATAGTTCCATATAAATCTGATGATTTTTTGCTCCATTTCTTTAAAAAATGTCATGGGAATTTTGATGGGAATTGCATTAAATTTGTATATTGATTTGGGTAATATGGCCATCTTGATTATATTTATTCTTCCTAACCAAGAACAAGGAATATTCTTCCATCTCATTATATCTTTTTCGATTTCCCTTAACAATGGTTTATAGTTTTCATTATATAAGTCCTTTACATTCTTTGTTATGTTTATTCCTAGGTATTTTATTTTTTTTTGTTGCAATCGTGAAGGGGATTATTCTTTTGAGTTCGTTCTCAAAAGTTTCATTGTTGGCATATAGAAAGGCTATTGAGGCCCTGGCCGGTTGGCTCAGCGGTAGAGCGTCGGCCTGGCGTGCGGGGGACCCAGGTTCGATTCCCGGCCAGGGCACATAGGAGAAGCGCCCATTTGCTTCTCCACCCCCCACCCCCCCTCCTTCCTCTCTGTCTCTCTCTTCCCCTCCCACAGCCAAGGCTCCATTGGAACAAAGATGGCCCGGGCGCTGGGGATGGCTCCTAGGCCTCTGCCCCAGGCGCTAGAGTGGCTTTGGTCGCGGCAGAGCGACGCCCCAGAGGGGCAGAGCATCGCCCCCTGGTGGGCAGAGCGTCACCCCTGGTGGGCGTGCCGGGTGGATCCCGGTCGGGCGCATGCGGGAGTCTGTCTGACTGTCTCTCCCCGTTTCCAGCTTCAGAAAAATACAAAAAAAAAAAGAAGAAAAAAAAGAAAGGCTATTGACTTCTGTATGTTAATTTTGTATCCTGCAACCTTACTATATTGGCTTATTGTTTCTAGTAGTCTTTGTGGATTCTTTGGAGTTTTCGATGTATAGGATCATATCATCTGCAAAAAGTGATACCTTTACTTCTTCTTTTCCGATATGGATGCCTTTTATTTCTTTGTCTTGTCTGATTGCTCTGGCGAGAACCTCTAGTACCACATTAAATAAGAGTGGAAAGAGTGGACAACCCTGTCTTGTTCCTGATTTAAGGGGGAAAGCCGTCAGTTTTGTGCCATTTAATATGATGTTAGCTGATGGTTTATCATATATGGCCTTTATCATGTTGAGATATTTTCCTTCTATACCCATTTTGTTGAGAGTCTTAAACATAAAATTGTGTTGTATTTTATCGAAAGCCTTTTCTTTTTTTTTTTTTATATAATTTTATTTTTTTAATTGGGTGACATCAATAAATCAGGATACATATATTCAAAGATAACAAGTCCAGGTTATCTTGTCGTTCAATTATGTTGCATACCCACCACCCAAAGTCAGATTGTCCTCTGTCACCTTCTATCTTGTTTTCTTTGTGCCCCTCCCCACCCCCTATCCCTCTCCCATTCCCCCCTCCCCCCCGTAACCACCACACTCTTATAAATGTCTCTTAGTTTCACTATTATGTCCCACCTACGTATGGAATAATACAGTTCCTGTTTTTTTCTGATTTACTTATTTCGCTTCGTATCATGTTATCAAGATCCCACCATTTTGCTGTAAATGTTCCGATGTCATCATTTCTTATGGCTGAGTAGTATTCCATAGTGTATATGTGCCACATCTTCTTTATCCAGTCATCTATTGACGGGATTTTTGGTTGTTTCCATGTCCTGGCCACTGTGAACAATGCTGCAATGAACATGGGGCTGCATGTGTCTTTACGTATCAATGTTTCTGAGTTTTTGGGATATATACCCAGTAGCGGGATTGCTGGGTCATAAGGTAGTTCTATTTTCAGTTTTTTGAGGAACCACCATACTTTCTTCCATAATGGTTGTACTACTTTACATTCCCACCAACAGTGTATGAGGGTTCCTTTTTCTCCACAGCCTCTCCAACATTTGCTGTTACCTGACTTGCTAATAACAGCTAATCGAACAGGTGTGAGGTGGTATCTCATTGCCGTTTTGATTTGCATTTCTCTAATAGCTAAAGAAGATGAGCATCTTTTCATATATCTGTTGGCCATTTGTATTTCTTCCTGGGAGAAGTGTCTATTCATATCCTCTTCCCATTTTTTTATTGGATTGTTTGTTTGTTTGTTGTTGAGTTTTATGAGTTCTTTGTATATTTTGGATATTAGGCCCTTATCTGAGCTGTCGTTTGAAAAAATCATTTCCCATTTAGTTGGCTTTCTGTTTATTTTGTTATCAGTTTCTCTTGCTGAGCAAAAACTTCTTAGTCTGATGTAGTCCCATTCATTAATTTTTGCCTTCACTTCTCTTGCCTGTGGAGTCAAATTCATAAAATGCTCTTTAAAACCCAGGTCCCTGAATTGAGTACCTATGTCTTCTTCTATGTACTTAATTGTTTCAGGTCTTATGTTTAGATCTTTGATCCATTTTGAGTTAATTTTTGTACAGGGGGAGAGACTGTAGTCCAGTTTCATTCTTTTGCATGTGGCTTTCCAGTTTTCCCAGCACCATTTATTGAAGAGGCTTTCTTTTCTCCATTGTGTGTTGTTGGCCCCTTTATCAAAAATTATTTGACTATATATATGTGGTTTTATTTCTGGACTTTCTATTCTGTTCCATTGGTCTGAGTGTCTATTTTTCAGCCAATACCATGCTGTTTTGATTGTCGTGGCCCTATAATAGAGTTTGAAGTCAGATATTGTAATACCCCCAGCTTCATTCTTTTTCTTTAGGATTGCTTTGGCTATTCGGGGTTTTTTATAGTTCCATATAAATCTGATGAGTTTTTGCTCTATTTCTTTAAAAAATGTCATTGGAAGTTTGATGGGAATTGCATTAAATTTGTATATTGCTTTGGGTAATATAGCCATCTTGATTATATTTATTCTTCCTAGCCAAGAACAAGGTATATTCTTCCATCTCATTATATCTTTTTCGATTTCCCTTAACAATGGTTTATAGTTTTCATTATATAAGTCCTTTACATTCTTTGTTATGTTTATTCCTAAGTATTTTATTTTTTTTGTTGCAATCGTGAAGGGGATTATTCTTTTGAGTTCCTTCTCAGTTGTTTCATTGTTGGCATATAGAAAGGCTATTGACTTCTGTATGTTAATTTTGTATCCTGCGACCTTACTGTATTGGCTTATTGTTTCTAGTAGTCTTTTTGTGGATTCTTTGGGGTTTTTGATGTATAGTATCATATCATCTGCAAAAAGTGATACCTTTACTTCTTCTTTTCCGATATGGATGCCTTTTATTTCTTTGTCTTGTCTGATTGCTCTGGCTAGAACCTCTAGTTCCACATTAAATAAGAGTGGAGAGAGTGGACAACCCTGTCTTGTTCCTGATTTAAGGGGGAAAGCCTTCAGTTTAGTGCCATTTAATATGATGTTAGCTGATGGTTTATCATATATGGCCTTTATCATGTTGAGATATTTTCCTTCTATACCCATTTTGTTGAGAGTCTTAAACATAAAATTGTGTTGTATTTTATCGAAAGCCTTTTCTGCGTCTATTGATAAGATCATGTGGTTTTTGTTCTTTGTTTTGTTGATATGGTGTATTACATTAACCGTTTTACGTATGTTGAACCATCCTTGAGATTCTGGGATGAATCCCACTTGATCATGATGTATTATTTTTTTAATATGTTGTTGTATTCGATTTGCTAGTATTTTGTTTAGTATTTTAGCATCTGTATTCATTAGAGATATTGGTCTGTAGTTTTCTTTTTTTGTGCCATCCTTGCCTGGTTTTGGCATGAGGGTTATGTTGGCCTCATAAAATGTGTTTGGAAGTATTGCTTCTTCTTCAATTTTTTGGAAGACTTTCAGTAGGATAGGAATCAAGTCTTCTTTGAATGTTTGATAAAATTCGCTGGTATAGCCGTCTGGGCCTGGACTTTTATTTTTGGGGAGGTTTTTAATGGTTTTTTCTATTTCTTCTCCACTAATAGGTCTGTTTAGGCTTTCTGCTTCTTCTTGACTCAGTCTAGGAAGGTTGTATTTTTCTAGGAATTTATCCATTTCTTCTAGGTTGTTGAATTTAGTGGCATAAAGTTTTTCATAGTATTCTACAATAATTCTTTGTATATCTACGGTGTCCATGGTGATTTCTCCTCTTTCATTTTGGATTTTGTTTATATGAGTTCTTTCTCTTTTTTCCTTGGTAAGTCTTGCCAAGGGTTTGTCAATTTTGTTGATCTTTTCAAAGAACCAGCTCCTTGTTCTATTAATTTTTTCTATAGTTTTTCTGTTCTCTATTTCATTTATTTCTGCTCTGATTTTTATTATCTCCTTTCTTCGGCTGGTTTTGGGTTGTCTTTGTTCTTCTTTTTCTAGTTCCTTAAGGTGTGAAGTTAAGTGGTTCACTTGGGCTCTCTCTTGTTTGTTCATATATGCCTGAAGTGATATGAACTTCCCTCTTATCACTGCTTTTGCTGCATCCCATAGATTCTGATATGTCACATTGTCATTTTCATTTGTCTGTATATATCTTTTGATCTCTGCACTTATTTCCTCTTTGACCCATTCATTTTTTAAAAGTATGTTATTTAGTTTTCACATATTTGTGGGATTTTTTTCCTCTTTTTTGTAGTTGAATTCTAGTTTCAAGGCTTTATGATCAGAAAATATGCTTGGTACAATTTTGATTTTTCTGAATTTGCTGGTGTTGTTTTTGTGGCCCAACATATGGTCAATTCTTGAGAATGATCCATGTATACTGGAGAAAAATGTATACTCAGTCACTTTGGAATGAAATGTCCTGTGGATGTCTATCATATCCAGGTGCTCTGGTGTTTTGTTTAATGCCACTATATCTTTGTTGATTCTCTGTTTGGATGACCGATCTAGAGCCATCAGCGGTGTTTTGAGGTCTCCAAGTATGATTGTATTTTTGTCAGTTTTTGTTTTAAGGTCAATAAGTAGCTGTCTTATATATTTTGGTGCTCCTTGATTAGGTGCATATATATTAAGAATTGTTATGTCTTCTTGATTAAGTGTCCCCTTAGCCATTATGAAATGGCCATTTTTGTCTGAGTACTTTTGTTGTCTTGTAGTCAGCATTATCAGATATGAGTATTGCTACGCCTGCTTTTTTTTGGATGTTATTTCCTTGGAGTATTGTTTTCCATCCTTTCACTTTGAATTTGTTTTTATCCTTGTTACTTAGATGAGTTTCTTGTAGGCAGCATACAGTTGGATTTTCTTTTTTAATCCATTCTGCTACTCTGTGCCTTTTTATTGGTGAGTTTAATCCATTTACATTTAGTGTAATTATTGACACTTGTGAGTTCCCTATTGCCATTTTATAGATTGCTTTCTGTTAGTTTTGTGTCTTGTTTGATCTTTCTCTTTCATCTTTCTATCTTTTGTTTTTATTTGGTTGTATTCCATACATCTATCCTCTGTTGCTATCTTTTTTAAATCATGTGCTTCTGTGGTGGTTTTTTCAGTGGTGGTTACCTTTAAGTAATGAAAAGGGTTTCTACTCTGTTCATTGTAGTGCACTATTTTGTGAGTACTTTTGCACTCCATCGTCTTTTGCTACTGTTAATCTCCATCCTTTCCCCCCTTTTCTTTTTGTTGTTGTCACAGTTTAAATTTGGTTTTATTGTGTTCTTCTTGGAGCTTTTACTTGTGGCTTTGTTTTTTTTTTGGTCTTTGTATCTGATTGGAGAACCCCCTTTAGTAATTCCTGGAGTGGGGGTTTTCTGATGATAAATTCCCTCATCTTTTCTGTATCTATGAATGTTTTTATTTCTCCTTCATATTTGAAAGATAGCTTTGATGGGTATAGTATTCGTGGCTGAAAGTTCCTCTCTTTCAGGACTTTAAATATTGGGGTCCACTCTCTTCTGGCTTGTAGAGTTTCTGTTGAGAAATCGGATGATAATCTAATGGGCCTTCTTTATATGTTGTATTCTTGTTTTCCCTGGCTGCCTTGAGAATTTTTTCTTTGCCGTTGGTTTGTGCCAATTTCATTATGATGTGCCTTGGAGTAGGTTTGTTGGGGTTAAGAAAACTTGGAGTTCTGTTTGCTTCTTGAATTTGAGGCTTTAGTTCTTTCCACAGGCTTGGGAAGTTCTCATCTATTATTTGTTTGAGTATGTTCTCCATTCCATTTTCTCTCTCTTCTCCCTCTGATATACCTATTATTCTTATGTTATTCTTTTTGATGGAGTCAGATAATTCCTGTAGGGCTATCTCATTTTTTTTATTTTTGAGTCTCTTTCTTCTTCTCTCTGTTGTGCCTCAAGTTGCTTTTCTTCTATTTCACTAATCCTACCTTCTATCTGGCCTGTTCTATTAGCTAAGCTTGTTACCTCATTTTTCAGCTCGTGAATTGAGTTTTTCATCTCTGTTTGATTTGTGGGTTTTTTTGTTTTTTTTTTTTAATTTATTTATTTATTTATTTTTTACAGAGACAGAGAGTGAGTCAGAGAGAGGGATAGACAGGGACAGACAGACAGGAACGGAGAGAGATGAGAAGCATCAATCACCAGCCTTTCATTGCGCGTTGCAACACCTTAGTTGTTCATTGATTGCTCTCTCATATGTGCCTTGACCGTGGGCCTTCAGCAGACCGAGTAACCCCTTGCTGGAGCCAGCGACCTTGGGTTCAAGCTGGTGGGTTTTTCCTCAAACCAGATGAGCCCGCACTCAAGCTGGCGAGCTCAGGGTCTCGAACCCGGGTCCTCTGCATCCCAGTCCGACGCTCTATCCACTGCGCCACCGCCTGGTCAGGCTGTTTGATTTGTTTTTATAGTTTCAATTTCCTTGGAAATATATTCTTTGTGTTCATTAAGTTGTTTTCTGAGCTCCCTAAATTGCCTTTCTGTGTTTTCTTGTATATCTCTGAGTATTTTTAGGATTTCTATTTTAAATTCTCTGTTGTTTAACTCCAAGGTTTCCAATATGTTAAATTTTTTCTCCATAGAATTTTCCTCATCTATCTGTGTTACCTCTCTTTCTTTTGTATCCATGATATTCGATTTTTCTCTTCCTTAATGGCATCTGAGGGTTGTTTTGTTGATAGTATTAATGAGATTTAATAAAGAATAAAAAGTTAAAAAAATTTAAAAAAATCAGAGTTTTTTTTTTTTTAAAAATTAATAATTAAATAAAGAAAAATTAAATTAAAAATTAAAAAAAAGAAAATTATTCCCCCCTCCTTTTTTCCTCTCCTCTCCTCTCCCCTCTTTCTTGAGAAAATCTTGTGGTGAACTGTGAATTACATTGTACTAAATAGAACAAACAATGCCTGTACTGGAGGGCCTGAATTGGGGAGGAGTAATAAAGGGGCAAGAAAAAAAACCAACAACAGAAAAAAAGGGGGTATCGACCCACAGAAAGCAAATAAGGAAAAAATTTGGGTCAATAATAAAATGATTTGCTTTTAGGTGTTGGTTGACTAAGAGTTATGATGAGAGGAATAAGAGGGAAACAGGAAAATGAGGGGACAAATTAAAAAATTACTATTGTATTTAGTGGAACAAGAACTAGATAAAATGGAGAGCCAGGGATGGGAGCACTGCTAGTGAGTTAAAAAGGTGAAGTAAAAACCCCCCAAAATGCCACAAACATAAGTCTGAGTCCCAGATAAGATAATTTGTTCGTTATTGAGGTTTGAATGAGAGGAGACATAAAGGAGAAAGGAAGAAACTAATATGGAGGGAGAAAAGAAAGAGAGAGAAAAAAAGAGGGAACCACTAACAGAAAAAAGAGGAGAGAGAGATAGAGAGTTAAGGGTTTTGGAGTGCAACCCTCATAGAGAGAAAGGAAGAGGAAAGAAAAGATAATGGGAGATGTAACACTTATGGGTAGTGTAGTTCAAGGAGAGGAGAGAGTAAGACCGGCAGAGAGTTAAACGACCAAATTAGAGGAGAAAAAAAAAATCAAGAATGAAGATAAGAGAAACAAACGAACAAATATAATAAAATGGGATAGGTTATAAAGTCTGCGGATTATTCTTTATTTTGAGAGGTTATCTTCTTGCTTTTTCTTTTCTCTCCCTCTTCCTGGTCGGCGACTCTGTACCCCGGGTTCTGCCCCTTTGGCACTCTCAGGTAGTGCAGTTTTTTTTATATATTTCAAAGACACATATAAGCAAAGACAGTGATGCACACAATTTGTTTACACCCTAGTCAGTTCCTATGTGGAGGGAGTGGGTGGTTGTGGGTGGGTTTTTATACTGCCATCCATGGAGTCAGTGGTTTTGAACCTTGGCTGCACATTAGAATCACCTGGAAAGCTCTTAAGCTCTAAATTCCTGCCTGCCTTCCAGACCAATTAAATCAGCTCCCTGTGGTAGAAGCAGGCATCAGCAGTAGTTAAAGCTGCCAGGTAATTCCAATGTGCCGCCAGGGCTGAGAAGCAGTTCCCTAAATGAAAGTGGCAAGTTCAGACAACCATTTTCACTGCCATATCATGCCCTTATATTTCAAATTCCTCTTCAAAATTTATTTCATGCACTTTTGAGTAAGCATATTACATTAAACCTTACTATATTTATTATGTTATAGCATATCATACAGTATAAAGATTACTTAAAAGGATTTCATCTGGCGTTAATCATGTCACTGCTTCATTATTAACTTTCTAAAAGTGTATATGTTGGGAAAACAGCTGTGTTAGGCTTGCTAACTGGTTTACTGGCTGCAAGAACTTGGCTTGATTAGTGCGGAGCGCGTGGCAGTGCCACGTGTGTATAGTCTGTGCAAGTATATGGGCGCTTGTGCTCAGGGCAGATTGAGGGTGGTGGATGGTGGATGGCAGATGGCGAGTTGTGGATTGCCCCACCACTGTGAGGGTTGTTTTACTGTTCATTCACTTGCTGCCGTGAGGAGAGGTTTTCCCTGCCTGTTTGCTTGTCCATTGTTGCAAGGCTCCATTGAACAGTAATGACCCAATGCTTTCTGGCTCCAGAGTTTCTCTACCATCTGCTCAAATCCAGAGTGAATCTTACTGAGTGAGGCCCCAACACCAGTATTTTATACCTTTCCACAGACTGGCAGTGACTGGCCAGGTTTGGTCACCACTGCGTTGGAGATATGCAACACCCTTAGACAGTAGTCATCATAGTTCATCCCGTTGACAGCAGTAAATGTAAAATCATTGGTAAAACTGAGTTTTTGCAATTGGGAGGAAAAAACAGAGTCTGATTCTTATTAGATCTCCCTAGATCTAGCTGGCCTTTTTCTCTCTGAGTAGCTGTATGAAGGAAGAAATAACCTTTCTAAAATAGGACAGAAGACAACCAAGGAGCAGGTGTCCAGAAGAAACTGTAAAGTAAAAGTATTTAAAATAGACTTAATCTCTTGTACTGTGATATAACAGAGAGAAAGGTTGGCATGTGTTACTGTGGGGCAGCTGTGTTAGGCTTGCTGGCAGGTTTACCGGCTGCAAGCACTTTGCTTGATTAGTGCGTGAGCACGTGGCAGAGGCATGTGTGCCCAGCCTATGTAAGGCTATGGGGGCTTCCCCTGGGCCGTGATTCTCCCAGATCGCTCTCCCACCTCCGTGAGGTGCGGTTTTCCTTGCTCCCTTGCCCTGACTGCGAATAGCAGGTTTTCCTTTGTCTATTAGCTCTTTCCTTTTGTTTATTTGCTTGCCTGTCTCGCAAGCCTCCAATAAACCGGTATGGCCCAACGCTTTCCTGCTCCACAGTTTCTCTAACCTGGCCTTGGCCACCAGGGATACAGTCATCAGCAACCACAAGACACCAATCCAAAGACTGTATTTGCCCAGCAGTTCCTGAGCGCCTGCTGAGAGACCAGCTCCGAGCTAGGGCCTGGGAACACTGGGTAGCACATTGCCTTGTTGCCTCAGCAATTTATGGCCTAGAAGCTGAGAACAGTAATTATAATACAGGGGGAGAAAAATAGAAAATTATACAAAGTAGCGACTATAGACACAGTCTGTGGGGGATTAGAGGAGAGGGGAGACTTCAGAGAAGCAGAGGACAAGCCAGGCTTCTTAAACATACAATAATAAGGGTGTAGGGAAATGGAAGGAGAGTACGGGGGAAGAAATGCTGTTTCTTAGAGAAAGGAGCTCTTTGCGTGGTTGGTTTCCTGAATTACAAACAGTCCTACAACTCTCCCGTAATGTTTGGAGGAGGAGGAGCGGGCAGAAGGCAGTGTGGTAGCGTTGCCGTGTCCAACTCGACTCACATTACATCAGCCCAGATCTCCCTGGATATCAGGATGTTCCTAGAGTGACCACAGAAAGTTAGATGAGCCTAAAACAAAACACATACAATCTTTGTCAGATTCTGCTGCAAAAATTCCTTCTCCAGACTAATCTTTTTATAGCATATTATCCTTATTGGTACTTGAATTCTCTTTTATTTTAGACTTTTGAATTTTCAAAATCCTTGGTCATAAGCATTTATTTTTGCTCAATGTTCTGTGGTTGGTTACAGGAGCCTGATTTGACTGTGAATGTAATGTCAGTTTGGTGAAAATCTGACTTTTCACTGTGAGGGAGCTGTATTCACCAACATTGGTGTGAGCACCCTGTGCTCACCACATAGACATCATATGTCAGCTCAGGCTAACCCCCACTGCTCTGCCGTTCATGTGCGTCAGTGGGAAGCACTGGCTTTAGTTGTTGTGCACTTAATCTTTTCTTATAAGTATATTGTTCAAATTTATAGATAAATACAAAGAATCATGTAACAAACACAAGTTTACTTACCACTTACTTGATCAAATCTTAACATTTTGCTCTATTCATGCCAGTTTTATAATGTAAAATATTATAAACTCAAACATTGCAGATGCAGTTAGTTAAAGCTCCCCATCCCCTCTCATCCCCGAGCCTCATTCCCCTCTCCCCAAAGGCAGCCCTGCTGATTGGAGTGCTTGTCATTGTCATGCATGCTCTTACACGTTTTCTACTTACATATATATCTATAAACAGCGTACATTATTTATTGCTTTATACATTTTTAGTTTCGAATAACTGTATCCTCAATGTATCCATCCTTCTCTTGCTTTTTTATTGAAAATTAAGTTTTTGAGATTTATTGATGATGACAGATAGATTTAGTTTATTTGTTTTAACTACTACCTAGCATTCAATTTATGACTATACCAAAATATATCTTTTATTGCATACAGTAGCATTTGAGTTTTTCCAGTTTATTACAATCATAAAGATAGTGAACATTCTTAAACACATCCGTGTGTACAAACATATTAGATTTTTATTCCTTATTTATTTCATTCTTATAAAGATAGTATTCACTATGGTACAAAAATTTATTACCCACCCTAGTAGTCTTGCACATGTCAACATAACCAACTTTAAAACTATATTATAATATTGCATTGATGTTTTTAAGTTGCAGCTTTTTGCAGAAGTCACCAGGGACTTTCCTTACGGAGCCATATAAGCCTCAGCTCTGAACCATAAATTAATTTGAGGTGCAATCAAATGTGAATACAGAATTGGAAAGGAAGCTAGTATACCTTCAGAATCCTGGGGTTGGTGCTGGCCGGATGAAACGGGATAGAGTGTTGTCCCGGCATGCCGAGGTTACGGGTTCAGTCCCCAATCAGGGCACATATAAGAAGCAATCAATGAGTGCACAGCTAAATGGAACAAAATATTAGGGTCAGTTTAAGCATTGATCTCACCCCTTTTTCTGTTTTCTTGATATATGAGTGGTCAGAGTTGGCTTGAGTCACAGTTCCTCTAATGTACCTGGAGCCCACTGACTGCAAGATTTAGCCATTGAATTTAATATGAGCTTTGTTCAAAGTATACACATCGCCCTGGCCGGTTGGCTCAGCAGTAGAGCATCAGCCTGGCGTGGGGGGGACCCGGGTTTGATTCCCGGCCAGGGCACATAGGAGAAGCGCCCATTTGCTTCTCCACCGCCCCCCCTCCTTCCTCTCTGTCTCTCTCTTCCCCTCCCGCAGCCACGGCTCCATTGGAGCAAAGATGGCCCGGGCGCTGGGGATGGCTCCTTGGCCTCTGCCCCAGGTGCTAGAGTGGCTCTGGTCGTGGCAGAGCGACGCCCCAGAGGGGCAGAGCATCGCCCCCTGGTGGGCGAGCCGGGTGGATACGGGTCGGGCGCATGCAGGAGTCTGTCTGACTGTCTCTCCCCGTTTCCAGCTTCAGAAAAATACAAAAAAAAAAAAAAAGTATACACATCATGCACTTATTGCCCTTGGGAGAGGGAATTGATTTTTATTGCTTTGATTTCACTTATTAGTGCCTGCTATATACAGATCACTATGGTAGGTGCTCTGGGGCATCCAAAGATGAAGTCTTCAGAGACTTAAAATGCAACAAGGAAGAGATGCTTCCAGTTATCGGTTGCATTTTAGCATCTGAAAGAGACTTTTTATTTTCTTCCTAGTGACACTCAGGAAATGCTTGTCTCCTGCTTTTGATGAATCATTTCAGTGTACTATGGATCATGTTGAAGAGACTGAAATCCTTGCAGCAGCCCAGAAGTACTATGTGGACCGGCCCATCTTCAGTCACCTGGCCCTCCAGGAGAGACTGCACAAGAAGGACAAGATTTCGGATTCCATTGGGGATAAACTGAAACAGGCATTCACGTAGGTCGGGTTTGAACATGTTTTCTTTATTCTGTCATTCAGTTATAAAAGAAGCAAAGTCAAATGTGTAAGGAAAATCTGAGGAAAAGGAGAGAAAATGAATGGTGAGCACTTGCGATATGCAGAACTGTCTGTCCACAGGGGTCAGTTGGGGATAGCTGTCTGACTGAGCGTAGGCTTCCTATGTGCTTCACCATATTTACTAAATCCCTGCTGTGCCTCAGGACGCATGTGTAAAAGTTTATATAAATAACCCACTTTTCATTTCTCCACCACCTTCAAAATACCCACCTCTTCCCTTTTCTCAGAATACTCCAACCATTCTCTTTTTTCTACCCTTGACTTCTGCCCCATTTAGCAACACCTTGAATCTAAGTCCCAACCTAAGCTGTCGAGAACCTTCAGGTCCTGTGACTTAATTTTGGAGACACACACATAGCCTTGTTGCTAACCTGGGAATGTTAATACCTGTGTGCCTACTGAAACTCCCAGACTTTAAAACCAAGCTATTTGATTACTGCTTCCTGAACCCTTGAGGCCATACCTTTGGTGTTCCGTGTGTTCGGTGAAGCTGTACCGTGGCCCTGTGCTCAAGGTATAAACACAAGAGAGGTGGAAGTGTATGCACTGGAGTTAGACTGTCTCAGTAAGCTTTCTCCTCATCCCAACCACCTACCAGCTGTGCACTTGAGTTTCCTGCTTTGTAACATGGGGATAAGAATAGTACTTACATTGTAAAGTTACTGGGGGTTAGGCATAATGCAAGTACTATACAGGGGGTCCTGGGGTTACAACATAGTTCTGTTCCTTCAACAGTGATGTAACCCGAATTTTGGTGTAAGTCAAAACACACCCTAGCCTAAGTCACTTACCTATCCTAACACAGTTGTAAAATCATAATCTAGAATATAAAAACACAACTAAGCCACAGAAAAAGGAAAAGGACATAAATATACTGTACTGTACATTGTACTTGTATTCTTATGCCACACACAACCAAACTAACTCACCACATAGTCTGTTAGTACAACACTAACAATGTAAGCCGAAAAACTCATGTCTCAATTTTTTTTAATCAAGTGAGAGTCAGGGAGGTGGAGAGACAGACTCCTGCCTGCGCTATGACTGAGATCCACCCGACCACCCCCATCTGGGGCTGCTGCTCCATTGCTCGGCAACTGAGCTATTTTAGCACTTGAGACAAGGCCATGGAGCCATCCTCAGTGCCCAAGGCCAACCTGCTCATTCAAGCCATGGCTGCGGTAGGGGGAGAAGAGGGAAGGGTGGAAAAGCAGATGGATGCTTCTCCTGTGTGCCCTGACGAGGAATCAGTCAAACCTGGGACATCCACACTCGGGGCCAACACTCAAGCACTGAGCCAACCAGCCAGGGCCACATCTCAATTTTTTTAAGTTTTTATGGGAGTAAGTGTTGTAAACTTGAAACATGGTATGTCAAGACTGTCTTAACCTGAGGACCCCCTGTATAAATGTAGCTATTATTAATATCTCAATTTTTCTAAACAAGGTATCAAATCTAGTTATTTAATTGAAATTCAGTGCTTTTGCCACAGTTGCCTCATGTTTTGCTTCCAGTATCTTCCTTCATCTAATTACTAGACACTCTTAACCACTACAGACACTACATAAAATACCATGCATGCTGCAATAATGTATTATTCTACTTTGAGTGGAATAAATTTCTCCCTTGTCACCAGCAGGACTTAAGGTTTTCATAGTGGCAGTGCAACTCATCTGTCCAAACTCTTAGTGATGTCTTTTATTATTGCCATAGTCTGGCAAAGGACTGGCCAAAGCCCAGAACATGGTTTATGTATCAAAGTTAATTGAACCATATAGATTAAATGCAAGGCCTTGGTTTTATCAGCTTGGTGTCCCACCTAATCAGGACAGCCAGACATAGCAGCTACTACACCCCAATGACAGATGGTGTTTGGGTTTACCTAATCGAAGATCCTAAAGCAATGGATAGTGATAATAAAGCTCAGAATACCCATATAAACCTCCTTCATTTTATAAGGAAGGGGAAAACTAAACAGGCAGATGCTGATCAGTAATTCCACATTCAAAAATTAACTCAGTAAATAATTTTCTTACTTTGCTTATATTCCATCTCAGAAAGTACAGTAAGGATGTTGTTTATTCAAATAATAGCTTCTGAGTTATCTCAATTATTCTGAACCAAAAATTTTCTCATTTTTCACAGATGGCTGTAGAGCATTATTATGGAAGCAATTTAAATGTTCCCAACAACAACAAATTGCAAAAAGCAGTTCTTCTTGCCTCTGATTTCTGCAAAGTGAAAGCTTATTCTCAGTACCAGTGGTGAATGTTTTCCTTATCTTCCCAGGATATATAAGGAAGGGAAAACACCTTGTTTTGAATTCTAGCGAAATGTTTCTCATTTTTTTCCTCTCTCTCTGTCCTCTCAGATGTACTCCTAAGAAAATAAGAAACATCATTTATATGTTCTTACCCATAACTAAGTGGTTGCCAGAGTACAAGTTCAAGGAGTATGTGTTGGGAGACCTGGTCTCAGGCATAAGCACAGGGGTACTTCAGCTTCCTCAAGGTCAGTAGAATATATTTATTTTTGTTTGTTTCTCTTAACTACCCTCTCCTCAAACAATTGCTAGACCTTTTTTCGGTTTAATTTTATCATGATGGCAAATTCATAGTTTTTATCATAATCATATTCTAGTAAACTTGACCTGTCTGAAAGAATTCTTCAGAAAAATGTAACCCTTAAAAAGCGCCAGAGGTAATGGCAGTAAAATGCGGTGATACTGTTTTGCAGATCAGTACTGTTAGGGCTGGCTGGGTTCATTGGTCACTCTGTGAAAGGCTGTCGGGTTGTCATCATTAAGGTTATTGACTATAAATTCATACTCTAATTACAAGGGGTCTTGAAATACTGAATTCCTCTGCATTTGTGTGATTTTTATACCTGCGATAAGAATTTAAGAACATCTTGCCTGACTAGGCGATGGTACAGTGGATGGAGCGTCAGACTGGGATGCAGAGAACCCAGGTTTGAAATCCCAAGGTTGCTGGCTTGAATGTGGGTTCATCAGCTTTGAGCAAGGCTCACCAGCTTGAGCACAAGGTTGCTGGCTTGAGCAAACGGTCACTCAGCCTGTTGTAGCCCCCCACCCCCGGTCAAAGCACATATGAGAAAGCAATCAATGGACAACTAAGATGCCACAATGAAGAATTGATGCTTCTCATCTCTCTCCCTTCCTGTCTGTCCTTCTCTCTGTCTCTCTCTCTGTCTCTGTCACACACACATACACACACAAAGAATTTAAGAACATCTCATTAATTTATTCAATCCTAAGAGGGAAATTCATGGCATTAGAGGCCTATCTCAAGAAACAAGAAAAATATCAAATAAACAATCCAACCTTACACTTGAAAATACTAGAAAAAGAAACAAAGCCCAAAGTGAGTAGAAGGAAGGATATAATAAAGATCAGAGCAGAAATAAACAAAATAGAGTTAAAAAAAAATACAGAAGATCAATGAAACCAAAAGCTGGTTCTTTGAAAAGATAAACAAGATAGAATAATCTTTAACCAGATTATCAAAAAAAAGAAAGGACCCACCCAAATAAATCAAACCAGAAATGAAAGAGCAGAAGTAACATCTGACACTACAGAAATACAAAGGATTGTAAGAGAGTATGAACAACCGTATGCAAATACATGAGACAACCTGGAACAAATGGTTAAATTCCTACAAACATACCATCTTATAAAACTGAATCAGGAAGAATTGAAAATCTGAATAAAGGGATTATAACTAATAAAATTGAAACAGAAATCAAAAAAATTCCAACAAACAAAAGACCTAGACCAGATGGCTTCACAGGTAAATTTTATTAAACATTCAAAGAATAAAACCTATTCTTCTCAAATTGTTCCAAAAATTTTAAGAGGAAGGAAGACTCCCAAGCTCAGGCATGGTCAACATACAGCCCGCAGGCCGGATGCAGCCCACGTAATGACTTTATGTGGCCTACGATTAAATTTTTAATATTCTCCACTACTTTAAAATCTCAGCTACTCAGAAGCGGAAGCATCTTTGATTATTGGAAATCGAGATATTTAAGAAGATAGTGATACGCGGAAAAGAATTCCACGTGTGACTAATCTAGGGTTTACTTCAATAATTGGTTGAATGGATTCGCAATACTTCTTTATTTTTTTAAAATATGCCATTATAAAGATTTACAACTTTTGTACTCGTCTGTACTTGATATGAACTGTTTGATGTTTAGTGGTGATGTGAAACCCACATTCTTTTAGGCAGAGTTTGCCAGTGCACACCCAAGGTCAAACAATTCGTTATTTTTGTGGTCAAGTGTGCTGAATCAAGTGGCATTGTAGCATAGACAATAGCTGCAGTTGATAACTGAAAATGTGTCCAGGCTGTTTGTAAAATGAAATAATTGTTTAATTTGCGATATAACCCCTTCAAGCTCATTCTGTTAAATATTATTTCAATTGATTGTGATACAGTTTGGATATTTATATGGAATGTAATTATATTTTTATCAAAATAATATTATATATTAAAATTTTTTTCACTCACATTTATTCATAAACAAATTACATAATAAAATTTTGTTTACTTAAATGAATCATTTTTGTATTTAACATTTTTTAATTTTAATATTTCATCCAGCCCGTGAAAAAAGTTTTCTTTCTAATCTGGCCCGGGGGCAAAAACTGTTGGCCACACCTGCCCAAGCTCATTTTATGAGACTAGCATTAGCCTAATTCCATAACAAGATAAAGACACTACAATGAAAGAAAACTATAGGCCAATATCCCTGCTGAACAGAGATGCTAAAATCCTTAACAAGATTTTAGCAAGCCAGATTCAGCAATACATTAAAATATCATAAGCCATGATCAAGTGGGATTTATTCTGGGGATGCAAGATTGGTACAGTATCTGCAAATCAATAAATGTGATACACCACAGAAACAAAATGAAGGATAAAAAATCACATAATCATATGAATGGATGCAGAAAAATATTTGATAAAATCCATCACCCATTTAAAACTCTCCACAAAGTGGGGATAGAGGGAACATACCTCAACATAACAAAGGCCATCTATGACAGACCCACAGCCAACATCATACTCAATGGGCAAAAACTAAAAGTGTTTCTTTGAAGATCGGCAACAAGACTGGTATGTCTGCTTCTACCTCTGTTATTCAAAATAGTACTAAAAGTCCTAACCACAGCAGTCAGACAAGAAGAAGAAATAAAGGGCAACCAAATCAGAAAGTCAGATGTAAAACTATCATTATATGCAGATGACATGATATTATATATAGAGAACCGTAAGCATTTCACAAAAAACTACTGAAACTGATAAATGAATTCAGTAAAGTAGCAGGATACAAAAGAAGTATCCAGAAATCAATTGTATTTTTATGCACCAATAAAGATATCAGAATAGAAAACTATCCCATTTACAATTGCATCAAAAAGAATAAAATACCTAAGAATAAATTTATCCAAGACTGTAAAAGACTTGTACTCAGACTATTATAAGACGCTGAAGAAAGAAATCGAAGACGATACCAATAAGTGGAAGCATATATCATGTTTATGGATAGGAAGAATTAACATCATTAAAATGTTCATACTATTCAATGCAATATGAATATTCAATATAATTCTTATCAAAACACCAATGGTATATTTCATAGAATGTAGAACAAATATTCCAAAAATTTATATGGAAACAGAAAAGACTCCAAATAGCCACAGCAATCTTGAGAAGAACAAAGTTGGAGGTACCATGCCATTTGATATCAAACTATACTACAAGGTCATAGTAATCAAAACAGCATGGAGTTGGCATAAAAACAGATATATAAATCAATAGAACAGAACAGAACCCAGAAATCAATCCCCACCTTTATGGTCAATTAATATTTGACAGAGGAGGCAAGAACATACAATGGGATAAAGGCAGTATACTCAATAAATGGTGTTGGAAAATTGAACACATACATGCAAAAAAATGAAACTAGACCACCTCTTTTACACCACACACAAGAATAACCTCAGAATAGGTCAAAGACTTAAATATAAAACTAGAAACTATAAAAATCTTGGAAGGAAACATAGACAGTAAAATCTTTGACATTTTTTGTAGCAATATTTTTTTATTTATTTCCTCAGACAAGGGAAACAAAAAATAAATCAGACTACCTCAAACTAAAAAGTTTTGCATAGCAAAGGAAACCATCAACAAAATTAAAAGAAACCACTGAATGGGAGAACATATTCACCAATAATACATCTAATAACAGGTTAACAAAAATGTATAAAGAACTTATAAAACTCAATACCAAAAAAAAAATCAATCCCATTAAAAAATGAGCAGAGGACCTGAGGAGACACTTCTTTAAAGAGGACATACAGATGGCCAATAGACATATGAGAAGATGCTCAGCATCTCTAATCATCAGAGAAATGAAAATTAAAACCACAATGAGATATCACCTCACACCTGTCAGAATGACCATCATCAATAAATCAGCAAACAACAAATGTTGGCAAAGATGTGGAGAAAAGGGAACCCTGTGCACTGTTGATGGTAATGCAGACTGGTGCAGCCACTGTGGAAAGCAACATGGGGTTTCTTCAAAAACTTGAAAATGGAACTGCCTTATGACCCAGTGATTCCACTTTTGGGACTTTATACAAAAAAAAACCCAAAACACTAATTCAAAAGAACATATGCACCCCTTGTTCACTGCAGCATTATTTACAATAGCCAAGATTTGGAAACAGCCCAAGGACCCATCAGTAGATGAGTGGATAAAAAAAACTGTGGTACATTTCCACAATGAAATACTTTTAGTCCATAAAAAAGAAGGATATCTTTTCCGACCTGGGCCGGTTCACCCCTCCTTAGGCAACCTGGTGGTCCCCCGCTTCTGGGAGGTCACCATATTGATGCCGAATTTAGTGCGGACACCCGATCGGCATAGCGCACTACAGCCCAGAACTCCTGGGCTCAAGCGAGTAGCTGGGACTACAGGCGCGCGCCACCACGCCCAGTAGAAGGAAATCTTAACTGTTGCAACAGCAGGAATGAACCTGGAGGTCATTATGCTAAGTGAAATAGGCCAGTCAGCGAAGACAAATACCAAGTGATTTCACTCATCTGTGGAATCTAATGAACAAAATGAACTAATGAACAAACTAGAAACAGATTTATCGATAGAGAACAGACTGACAGCTGTCAGAGGAAAGATGGGTTAGGAGGCTGGGTGAAAAAGGTGAAGAGATTAAGCAAAAAAAACCCCAAACACTCATAGACACAGACCACAGTAGGATAATTAGGAGAGGGAAGGGGGGGTGGAGGCAGAAGAGGGTAGAGGAGGACGAGTGGCGATGGAAGGAGACGTGACTTGAGATGGACACACAGCACAATACACAGACGCTGCGTTACAGAATCGTACACTTGAAACATGTAATTTTATTAACTAATGTCACTCCAGTAATTTCAATTAAAACTTAAATTTTTAAACTAAAAAGAAAAGTATTGGAAAGGGGGAAGGAGAACCAGCCGCATGTGTCATTACAGAAAGGAAGAAATTATTTCAAACCAGGGAATAAGCCAGTAGATGTGCATTGCTGAGTGGCGTAGGTCTTCCCACAATCAAATTTGTATGGAAAAGGGATATTTCTGCCCATCGCTGGTCAATGAAGATAGATAAATGTGAAAAAATATATATAGCAAACAAAGAGATATGTGATAGTAAATTAACTTTTTGTGGTTGATAAATAATTTAAATTAGTAAGAAGACTTTATTAAGCATAGCAGATTGAATATATGCTTCTATCTCTAATTCAGTTAAAATTCCCCTAAAATCATGTTAAAGGAGGAGGAAATTGTGTAAACTAGCAAGGACAACAAAAGTGGGAGAGGAGACACTGTGGAGCTGGAAAAAACTTAAAAGATGTTAACTGATGGGCCTGTGACCACTGATTTATCAGAGGGAAGGAGGTTAATATTTAGGTGTCTATCTTGCCGAACATTGGGAAATTGGAGGCTCCAAGTATTGATTGTCAAAGGTGAGAGGCTGAGAGCTAGAAGCAAGAGAAGCAGTGGACAGTCAGTGTAATAACTGGCATATAGACACTCGGGTCCCCACGTGCTCATGCAGAGGATGGTGGAGTGAAAATATTGAAAGGTGTCAGAAGGGTTAAGTGTAAAAGTCTACACAATGAACTGTGAGCTAAGAAAGGCTTTTCCTGGCCTGTCTAGCTCCAAAGAGCCAGCAAGAACTGCTAGGCCAGGGCAGCCAGTAAACTGCTCCTCGAGAAAAGAGCTACAGTGATAACTGGGAGGCCCCAATGAAGATGCTGTCTGGTCACCCAGTTGCTGTACAGTCAGGCTCATCAGTAAACAAAGTGGGCCGATACACATAAAACTTCAGGAAGGATAGAAAACAATCCAAACAGGCCCTGGCCAGTTGGCTCAGTGGTAGAGCATCGACCTGGCATGTGGATGTCCCGGGTTTGATTCCCTGTCAGGGCACACAGGATAAGTGACCATCTGCTTCTTCACCCCTGCCAGTCTTGCTTCTTTCTCTCTCTCTCTCTTTCCCTCCTGCAGCCATGGCTCAATTGGAGAAGGTTGGTCCTTGATGCTGAGGATGGCTCCATGGCCTCTGCTTCAGGGGCTAAGAAGAGCTCAGTTGCAAGCATGGTCCCAGATGGCAGAGCATCGCCCCCTCGTGGTCTTGCTCAGTGGATCCTGGTCAGGCACATGCAGGAGTCTGTCTCTCTGCCTCCCCACCTCTCACTGAATAAAAAAAAAAAAAATCCAAACAGATGGGAGGGACTCACTGGGAACATAAATAGTGGAGAAGGCAAATAAAATATTTGCCCTATAATATCCTTAGCAAGATGTAAAACCATATAGAATCCATGAAACAAGAACAGGATGCAATTTTAAAAAGAACATTCAGCCTAACCTGTGGTGGCGCAGTGGAATAAAGCGTCAACCTGGAACGCTGAGGTTGCCGGTTCGAAACCTTGGGCTTGCCTGGTCAAGGCACATATGGGAGTTGATGCTTCCTGCTCCTCCCCCCTTTCTCTCTCCCCCCCCCCAAAAAAATCAATCAATAAAAATAAGTAAAAAATAAATAAAACATTCAGAGAATAAAAATGAGCTCATAGAAATTAAAAATGTGATGTGGAATAAAATATTGAGTCAAAGGGTTGGAAGTAGAATCTCCTGGAGGTAGAAGAAAAAGATAAATAAATGGACAAGATCAATAAAAGGGATAAAAGACCAGAGGCTGATACTATTGTTCCATTATACATCTACTGGGAGATCCAGAAAGAAGAAGGGAAACAGAAAGGACAAGATTATCAAAGAATATTCTCAGAATTGAAATACATGAGTTTTCAGACTGAGTGCAACCACCAAGAAAGAACCCGGCAAATTAAGTGAAAATAACTTAAAACAGCGCACACCACAGTATAAGGTCAGCCGAAGGAGGACACCCAAGTTTAGGCAAGAAAAGTGTCCTGGGGACATCTGCCAGGCTGACTCCGAAGGCGGAGGTCAGCGACCGGTTCTCTATCAGGTGTGATTAAATAGGGGATTCGAGGTTGGGGGTTGGTAGTCATGGGGGGGTAGTCAACCGTAAGTAAGCTAGGGGACCTTCCACACTTGGGTGAGTCAATTCGGACGCCTGCAGGGAGGTGATCTGGAATGTCCAGTTTTTAATGTCCCTTCGTCTACTTAAGGGAGGAGGGGGTCATGCCCCCTCCTGCAACCCTATCACATAGTAAAACAGCAGGATACCAGGGATAGATAGAAGATCCCAAAAGTTTTTAGAATGGACAAAATAGTCACATGACTGGGGAAGCAGAAGAAATACACATAATAAAGTCAATAGTTTGCCTAAAACCAATAAACTAAGAAATAACCATGTATGCATGCTACACAGAAGAAGGTTTCAGTGTGCACACGCCCTGCACGCTGTTGGTTGTGGGGGCTGTTCAGCAGCATCAGTGGCTCTGCCACGAGGTGCCCACAGCAATCCCCACCCCCAGTCGTGATAATAAAAAGTGGCTTCAGAAATGGTCAGATGTCCCCTAGGGAGCAAAACCTCTCTCTCAGTACTCTTTGAGTACTGCTGATGTAGAGAAATGGAGCTACGTGGTAGGAAAACAGCTAAGAGTCAGAGATGAGTGCCTCTGGTGGCGGACCCTGGAAGGGGGAGAAGAGTGCGGGCTCTTCCTTGGAGCCTTGTAGTACAGCTTTGCTTTTTAAATTGTGGATATATGTTTCTTTGCTAGAGATAAAACGTTTTTAAAAAAGACATTAGCCTGTCCTGTGGTGGCACAGTGGATCAAGTGTCAACCTGGATTGCTGAGGTCGCTGGTTTGAGGCCCCGGGTTTGCCTGGTCAAGGCACAGACCAGAAGCATCTACCATGAGCTCATGCTTCCCGTTCTTCCCCTTCTTTCTCTCTCCTCTCTCTAGAAATCAATAAATTAAAAAAGACAATATTAAAGTGATTGTATTATTACATATGAAACAGGAATGCTTTCCCAACTCCTTTTGCTAAAATTATTTTTTTAATAACATGACACTGAATTAAGTGAATTTTACAGTTCTCCCAGATGTTTAGCTGACGCCCCAAAGCTGAGAACAAAGGTGTGTATTGTCTCCACATTCTGAAGAGGGATGCCAGATCATCTGTGCAGAACTATAAATGAGACAAACAGATTGCTAATATATTTTAAATGAAGATTTTTCTAGAGAATTTTTTAGAGAATTTTCTAGAGGTGCAAGCCCTGTACATTTCCTCTCCTTCTAAAGTCAAGAAAGGAAGGAAAGGCTGCAAGAGAACCCCTCAGAGCACTGGACATGTGCCCCTGGAGCTTGGGGAATGTGCTGCCTAATTTTTGCAAGAAAAAAATAATCTATAGATAAAAGGGTGTGAACTGCCTATGACAGCAGAGTAGAGAGAGCCCTCCAGGGGGCATGACCTACACTTCCACATTTTCTCGGGTGAGGTGCTGAGCTTTCCTTTGGGATGAGTGCGTGCCCCAGAAGATAACCAGGTTGCTCATCTGAAGGGTCCCTGCCCAAGAAGACTGCCAACAGGATGAGCCTGTGCCAACAGAGAGGACCTGGACCGTGTAAGGGCCGAGGTCGGAGCGGAACATTACACCAGCCAGGCAGTGGTACAGTGGGAGTTCCTTATTGAAAAGAGATACCCAGAGAACCCACAAAATCACCCCATTGGAGGAACAGCCAGCATGTGGGTTTCAACACCAGATCACAACTGTGCCAGTCAAGTGAGACTTCCTGCTGTTAAGAATAAAGCAGAAAACATCTACCTCCTGGCAAAGAGAAGGTGACAAGGGAAACTCTCAGCCTAGACTCTCAAGCACGAATGCAGGATTATCTGTAGGTTTGGGCTGGAAGGGTGGGCCGGTTAAGACACATATGCTTAGTCTGACCAGGTGGTGGCGCAGTGGATAGTGTCGGACTGGGTTGCAGAGGACCCAGGTTCAAAACCCCGAGGTCACTGGCTTGAGCGCGGAATCATAGACATGACCCCAAGGTCACTGGCTTGAGCGAGGGGTCACTCACTCTGCTGTAACCCCCCCCCCATCAAGGTACATTATGAGAAAGCAATCAGTGAACGACTAAGGTGCCGCAACGGAGAATTGATGCTTCTCATCTCTCTTCCTGTCTGTCCCTATCTGTCCTTCTCTGACTCTCTCTTTGTCACCCCCCCAAAAAACCCAAAAAACAAAAGAACACATCTGCTTAAGTTAATATGGTCCTCACTTGCTCGTCAGAGATAAAAATGCACAGACCCTGTTTTGTAACGACCTCCCGTTTCTGTTTGGCCTCGCCCGCAGGTCTAGCCTTCGCCATGCTGGCCGCCGTGCCCCCGGTGTTCGGCCTGTACTCCTCCTTTTACCCGGTCATCATGTATTGCTTTTTCGGAACCTCCAGACACGTATCCATAGGTAAACGCTTATTCTTGACACTTGAGTACCTTTCCTTCTGGATTTCTAAGCTTTGCAATGTGCCAAAGAAATAGCATGTCTGTTATTAGAACGTCTGCTTAATAACTTGTTACTGCTTGAGAAAACAGTACACTCTCTCCAAGATTTCTAGGACTAATTACTTTCTTATAGTCTCGGCATAATGAAAGAAAATAAAAAGACAATTTTCTTGTGTAAAAAGAGCAGTTATTAAAATCTGTAAAATAAGTGCTTCATAATACAATTTGCTTGAATCTGACTTTTTATTTTATTATTAATATGTCAAGTGCCTAATTACTTACTGCACATGTATTGTATTTTCCTCTGTTTTTAGGCTCTGAATTGTACATGGACTCCCTTTAGTGTGTTTAGGACCAGATATATATAGATTTCATAGTAGTGTTGGTGCTGCATAAGGCTACCAACAGCAAACACAGGCACAATGTTTCAGATGTCCATTCCTAGGCAACAAATACCCCCAAATTTAACAACTTAAAACATGAATCATTTCATTACTCTCACAGTGCCTGGGGTCAGGATTTGGGAAAGACTCAGGGGGCGGTTCTGGCTCAGGGTCTCCACAGTTGCGAGTCAGAAGGGAGCTGGGGCTAGAGCCGCTCAGGAAGCCTGAACTTCCTTCTCTCTCTTGTTCCCTCTCCCCCCTCTTCTCTCCCTCTCTTTTCTTCCCCACTCCTCTTCCCCTCGTCACCTCTCCTCTCCCTCTCTCCCTCTGTCCCCCTTTCCCCCTCTTCCCCTCTGTCTTCCCCTCTCCCCATCCTTTCTCCCTTCCCCCTCTTCCATTCCCCTCTCCCCTTCTCCCTTTCTCCCCTTCCCTCTCCTCTCCCCTTTCCCACTTTCTTCTCCCTTCTCCCCTGCTCCCCCTCTCTTCCTCTCTCTTCTAGGCCCTGGCCAGTTGCTTTAGTGGATAGAGCGTTGGCCCAGCATATGGACATACAGGGTTTGATTCCCAGTCAGGACACAAAAGAGAAGCGACCATCTGCTTCCCTCCCCTCCCTCTCCCATTCTCTCCTCATCCCTCTCCCTCCCTCTCCCCATTCCTCTCCCCATCCCTTTTCCCCTTCTCTCCCTCTTTCTCTCCCTCAGCCAGTGGTTCAGTTGGTTCAAGTGTCAGCCCCAGGCACTGAGGATAGTTTGGTTGATTCAAGCATCGGCCATAGATGGGGGTTTCCAGGTAGATCCTGGTTGGGGTACATGTGGGAGTCTGTCTCACTATCTCCCCTCCTCTCAATAAAAAAAAAAAAATAATGTCTCATTGGGTAAATGTCATAGTTCTGAAAGAGTCTGTGGGATGGAAGAAATCTTCATGGTCACTTTTGGAGAATGCAGTCTTCACACACAGTTTACATATAAATCAGGAGCACTCATTTAATAATTAAGGAGAGTAGTGCAGTTTTATTTCAGTGATGATTCGTTGACTTTCCCTATGTTCTAGACTAGTACCGACAACAATCACATCAGATACACTGAAAATGATTTCCTGGATTAATGTTTCATTATTTCAGGTCCATTTGCAGTTATTAGCCTGATGATTGGCGGTGTGGCTGTCCGCTTAGTACCAGATGATATGGTCATTCCAGGAGGAGTAAACTCAACCAATGGTACAGAAGCAAGAGATGCCTTGAGAGTCAAAGTTGCCATGTCTGTGACCTTACTTGCAGGAATCATTCAGGTAAAACTCGCAGATGGGGAGATAGGCTCTCATTTGTTAATTTCATAAGTATCTATTGAGCACCCTCGGCTGGTCTACATGGTCAGCAAGCCATAGCTCAAGGTTCCTAGCACTCAGGAACACCAGTCCAACTATATGCTTTACTTTAATTGATATCTATTAGGAACTAGCAAGCTTCATCTGGGTGCTTTAGAAATTCCAAAAGCAAGAAAAGCCAGAAGCAGGATTGGTTAGTAATGGGATGAAGGCTTCTCCTGTCTGCTTGAAAGGAACAGGGATGATACTGACTGAAGGTGTCCCCAGTTCTCAGGAACAGGGGAAGTATTAGTATGCACAGTGCTCTTTCAGACTCAGAGCCACTCCAAACTTAGAGTGTTTTTTTGTATAATCAGTGATTGATTTGTTAGCTACTTAACTGCTGCAGGTGCAAGATTGTAGTGTTAGAAAGTGATCCTGAAAGAACTTTTGTATGTTTTCTGTTGGTTTTAACTTCCTGATCTATTGTGTGATTTATTTGTTTCTTTGTCATTAAAAAAATAGTTTTGCCTAGGTGTCTGTAGATTTGGATTTGTGGCCATATATCTCACAGAGCCCCTGGTGCGTGGCTTTACGACCGCGGCCGCTGTGCACGTCTTCACCTCCATGTTAAAATACCTGTTTGGCGTGAAGACAAAGCGGTACAGTGGGATCTTCTCAGTGGTGTATGTAAGTAAGCACTGACTGGGCCCAGCCTTCCTTCTTTCTCTTTCCCTCTTCTCTTCTGTAGCTCTTCTACCTTCAAAGCTCACTTTTATTTTTTGCTAAAAATTTTAATAAATGGAAAAAATTTGGTTATTCTAAAGCTATCCCGCAAAGAGCACCACAAAAAGAACTAACCCTTAAAGTCTCATTTATTAATGCACGATACTGCCTACCTCACAAGGAATTTTTTGTTAGGTCACCCTAATTAGCTGAAAAGACAGCTTTTTCTTGAGACAGAATTATGTTCACTTTGGGAACTAACAAATACTTAAAAGTATTATTGGAGAACCTCTCTCTCACAAAAACTGCTTATTTAAGCAGGCAAAAATAAAAGTCTATAAAAGATTTGACTAACACTATTAACCAGTTTAATCTAATAAAATACACAGAGATCTTGCACCCAACTCAGAAAAAATATAAATTCTTTGTAAGCACATAGGGAATAGTGGTAATAACTGATAATGTTGAAACTTACATGTGCAACATCGCAAATTCTAAAAATTGAGTATTTTCACACAGTGTAGTATAATTAACAATCAGTAACTAAATCTACCTGTAAAACACCCATACATTTAGGAACCAAAAAACCTACTACTACGTAACCCATGGATAAAGGATATTTTGAAATAATTAGAACCAAATGATAGTTAAAGTACTACATATTAAATCTTCTGAGATGCTGCGAAAACTATTCCTGGACAGAAGGCCTATATAGCCTTTGTAGGTGTTTAAGTGCCAGACGCCGTGCGAGGCTCAGGAGTGAGTGAGCAGATATGGTTCGGCCCTGTTGGAACTTACAATCTAATAGGAAGACAAATAGCAAACCATTAATTGCATAAATATGTAATTAATTACAAACTGTGTTCGATGCTGTGAAGAACAGGCACTGGCTAGTATGAAAGTTGAAATAGGGAGACCCTTAGGTTAGAGCAGGGGTCTCAAACTCAACTCAGCATGTGGGCCGCAGAGCAAGATCACAGCCGTTCTGCGGCCGCACTAGGTCTACAAAAGGCAACTGTTACGAACACTTTTCTCACTGCAGTTGAAAACAAAAAAAAAATCAGTACAAGCACAATCATACATGCAGTTTACTCAGTGTCACAAAACGACCAGAAACTGTAGTTCGCATCACAACTGCTGTTAACTAAGCTAATATCTAGCTAGGATGCTAGAGAAATGAAAAATACAAGTACGCCCCTAGGCTTACTTAATTTTATCCAAAATATTTTGAACTTCGTGGATTAGTCTGCGGGCCACACAAAATTGTTCGGCGGGCCACATGCAGCCCGTGGGCCGCAAGTTTGAGACCCCTGGGTTAGAGTCTAGGAAGTCACTTTGAGGAAGTGCCATTTAAATTGAGTCCTTGATAGATTAGAATAGAATCAAACTGTAGGAACATTTCCCTAAATACCTAAATTCTTCATTTCCCATAATAGGTAGCATGCGTCTTACTCTGAGATTTCTCTACATGCCCCATCACACAGGAAATAGAACAGATGAGCACCTGAGTGTGCTGTAGGCTTTGCTGGAAAAGGTGTGAGCCTGGGCTCAGGGCTGACCGACTTTCCCAGGGTCCAGGGGCCTGTTGACTGTGTTTGGGATGCTGAGACAGCAACCCTGGGATAAAATTAAATGGCTTTAACGCCCCTATGTATCTTTTCAAACTTCAGCACTCTCTTGCCTTCAAAACCCAGGTGATACATTTTTCATCTGCTACGCAGTGATTTCTCCCTCTTTCAGCTCTTAAAAGCTTTTCTGTGTGTTTACCTTTCGATTATTTTGCTGATATCAGCCCCTAATCCTTTCCTAGCTCAGATCTCAGTGCCAGGGTTACTCTTCTGAGTTTTACAACACTGCACTGACACATTAGCATATCAAAGAACATGCTAAAGTTGTTGGATAAGAATTACAACTTTAAAGCTGTGTGACTAGGTAAAAATGGCTCCTAATTGGTGAAAACTACAGAGAGAGATTTCAGCTCGAGAACTTGTGACTAGAAATGTGCAGTTAATGGGATGGACGGCGTGCATTGTGCAGCAAAGGGTCTTTGTCTCTTCAGGGGCGATTGCTTGATGTCAACTCCCAGTTTTCACTGTGTTGCAGAGTACAGTTGCTGTGTTGCAGAATGTTAAAAACCTCAACGTGTGTTCCCTAGGCGTCGGGCTGATGGTTTTTGGTTTGCTGTTGGGTGGCAAGGAGTTTAATGAGAGATTTAAAGAGAAATTGCCTGCACCCATTCCTTTAGAGTTCTTTGCGGTAAGTGACCTTTCAGTTATTTTTGCAAAGGATGTAGAGTGGACAGGGGAGGTACAGGGACTTAGACCTTTTTCCTCTCAGTTCTGCCAAAGAAGGTTAGAATTTGTCAAGGGGAACTTTTACAAATATGCTGACAAGAAAGAAAAATCATTAGAGCATGGAATGGACACTTTTTAAAATATAAATGATGAAGACTGTTCATAAATATATATTTTAATATAAAGTACCTGTGAGTGATTAGATTAGAGATGATTTTTCTTCCTGCTTTTATTGTCTAAATATTTTATAATGAAAACTTATAACTCTAATAACCTGAAAAAAGGGATTGGGGAAGATATATTCGGTGGGACACTTGAATCTATGTAAACACAAATTAAAATCATTTAAAAAAAGATAACCTGAAAAAAAGATTAAGCTGTTTCAATTTTGGAAAGAGCAAAAGACAAAAGTTCCCAAACTCTCTTGGTTCCTGGCACTCATAGGCCGAAAGAAATACCTAACAGTTTCATTACTAAGTAGTTAAGTCCAAACAATTTAATACGTATTTGTGTCCAACAGCTGAGGAACTGTTTGTAAAAATAAAGTGAAATAAAACCTGCATTTTATTACACTGTTAGATAACCACAATTGTTTATTAATGGGATGTGCACAGCTAGCGGCACTTGCAACCCCTCCCACCTTGGGACCAGATGGACACTGCTACCCACACTTCTGGTCACTTTGAGTTTACAGGGTATCTGCTCTTGGCCGCAGCAACCTCTGATGCCCAGCTTTGCAAAGATAGAGTGTGAGCAAAAGGACTGTGGTAGGAACTGATGTGAAAACTGTACACGGCCTGACCTGTGGTGGCGCAGTGGATAAAGCATCGACCTGGAAATGCTGAGGTCGCCGGTTCGAAACCCTGGGCTTGCCTGGTCAAGGCACATATGGGAGTTGATGCTTCCAGCTCCTCCCCCCTTCTCTCTCTCTGTCTCTCTCTCCTCTCTCTCCCTCTCTCTCTCCTCTCTAAAAATGAATAAATAAAATAAAATAAATTAAAAAAAAAAAACTGTACACGACCTCAGACTACAAGTGTGCAGTGTCTGACAGATGTCACTGTTTTCCTTGGAAGTCCTATCCCACAGTGTCCTGGTGAGTTCCCCTGGGAACCCCAAGGCACCTTGGTGCATAATTTGGGAACCATAAGGATAAGAAATAAAAAATATAGGTTTCTGACTCAAATTAGGCAAAAGTTCCAGCCACAAAAACAACTGGTAGATATTCTAGCTCATGAGGAATTCGATCCCTTCAAGCCCTTCCATCTGTGGTCTTGTCTACAGCCCAGTGAGACTGGCCAGCAGTTCCGAAACCGGCTCTCTCACCGGGCTGGGCAGAGTCCCGCTTCCTCCTGTAGGCAGCAGGGGTTCCGCGTGGCAAAGGGGACGGGCATGCCCTCTGGTGAAGGAAGTGGTGAACACTGCCTTTCCTGCCTGAGTTCCTGGCTCTGTCCAGTGGGTTCCTTCATGTTTCCCAGGGCCCGGGGTTCTTCAGAACTTCATCAGTGTAATTATAGTAAACCAGTGTTGTTGTTTTTACTTTCTTATCTGAGTTCTCCTCAGAGCAAGGGACAGAGAAGCCATCCGTACTGGAAATTTTGGGACAGTCTTTATGACTACCTTTAAATATAAAATTTATTTTATAAAAACATTTTTGAGTTTTGCATTTGATTTCATGATATATATGTTTGTGTTGATGGGAAATCAGGATTTAAATATTTACCATGGCATAAATTTGATGCTCCAGAAACTTAAGCCATATTTATCCTATGGATTTGGATATTCTGAGCACTCTCCCAGTTCAAGATACACAACAAGTACAATTAAGGGTGACAGACATAATTGCAACCAACAAAAAAGGGGAGTTTCATCCAAGGGGCCAGAAGCACCATGTCTGTCCAGCTGCTGTGTCTGCTAGGCTTACCTTACTGTGGGGGCCCCTCCCGACAGTGCTAACTCTCCCTCTCCTTGACAGTCCACTCAGAAAGCTCTGTAGCTGTAGTTCTTTGGGGTGAAGAAAATTGCTATTCTTCCTTCTATTATTTTTCTCTTCTTGTGGTTCACCAACTAAACCAGTGCCCTGACAATCCAGGAAGCCTTATTATGTACAGTGACACATCTGTGTGAGGGGCACTTTCGCTCTGTCACCAAAGGAGACAGCAAGTTCAAGATGCTCTAACCACACACCGTACCACTGTCCTGGAAACAGGGTCAGCAGGAGGACCGCAGGTCCAGACATGCGGTTTATAATGATACTCTGTCATTGTACCCACCCCACCACCACACACATTTCAGTGACCGGTATTCACTCACACCATGTGGTCAGAGACACATTCACTGGCCCATACGCACGGCCAACTCCTGAAGAGTTATGGCCTCTTCTGTTTGCAGTCAACGAACCAAATACCTTTGCATGTAACAGACCAAAATAAAGAGGCAAGAATTCCAGGCCACAAGGAAACTGTAGAGTCCACTTTAATTTTGTGGGGAGTCATTAGGAGAATTTAGAATTTCTGGAAGCTAACTATAATTCTTTTTAAAACTGGAAGTTAAAGATAGAATAGCTTTGGCTTGGCTAACATTGTTTGAAGCTCATTTCTGTGTCGTTTGCATTTTCCTCTGTAAAGGACATTGGGTGTGTGTCTGTTTCAGGTGGTAATGGGCACTGGCATTTCAGCTGGGTTTAGCTTGCACGAGTCATACAATGTGGATGTCGTTGGGACCCTTCCTCTGGGGTAGGAAATCGTGTTAAGTAACAGTGTGACTTGAATAATCAATAGACCTATTATGGTTTCTAAGTCCTGCTTTATTCTTGCAATGAAAATCTTTTTTTTTCTTTCTATATATCAAATAGCTGAGAGTTTGGGGATGGGGTTTGTTGGTTTTTGTTTGTTTTGTCTTTTGTGGGGGTTTTTTAAGCATGTGTGTGGTTTTTTATATTATAAAAAATAACAAAATTTACCATTTTAAACGTGTTAAGCTTAAGCATGTTTATATTGTTGTGAAACATCTCCAGAACCTTTTCATCCTGTAGGTCTGAGACTCCATGCGCATCAGACAGTAACTCCCCATCTCCTCCCCTCCCCCAGCCCCTGGCAACCACCTTTCTCCTTTCTGTCTCCGACTCTGACTGTTCCGGTGCTCGTACGAGTGCAGTCATATCGTAGTAGGTGTCTTTTGTGACTGGCTTAGTTCATTTAGCAGAATGTCCTCAAGGTTCATCCATGTTGTAGCACGTGACAGGATTTCCTTCCTTTTTAAAGCTGAATAAAATTCCATGTATATGTCAAGTTCTGTTTATCCATTCATCCATCTGTGGACAGTTGGGTTGCTTCCACTTTGGGCTGTTGTGAGTAGCACTGCTGTAAACGGAGGTGTTCAGATAGCTCTTGGAGACCCTGCTTTCAGTTCTTTGGGGTCAATGCCCATGTGACAGTTCTGTTTCTCACTCTGAGAGGACCCTCCACACTGTTTCCATACTGGTTGCACCATGTGATGGTTGCACCTATGGTGGCAAGTGGTATTTTGTTTCCTATTGTTTAGCATTACCGGTTTTTTTAAATCTCTCCTTGGGTGACATAGGAATTAAGAGCAAAACACCTCAGTCTAGCCTGCCACTTCGTAGCAGTCACTTGGGCAAGCCCCTGACCCTCCAGAGCCCGTTTCCCCTCCCCCAGGGCAGCGTGGTAGTCACCCGCCTGACGGCCGTTGGGAGAGCTCCCCACGCTCGTGTGCAGAAGCAGCCAGTGTAGCACCGGCGTGCACAGCTCGTGTCCAGGACACGGTCATGGAAGGTTCTGTGGCTCATTATTTCAACAACTTGCCCAGTTTCAAATCATATGTTACTTCTTTGCTTCATTTTTGTCTTTTATGTAACTAAATTTTTTTACTAATCTCTTTGCTTGAAGGAGCTAGTGACCGTGAGTGTCTCCGGTCTCGCTGTGCTCCTCTGACACTGTCTGGGCTCTTTCCTCTGTGTCTCTGTCTGTGACTTACACTAGCTCTCTCACCTCCCTCTTCTGTTTTCAAAAACCGGTCAGACATTTGCCCAGATGTTGGAGATGGACAGAACCTGGCGTATTCCATCAGACTTTGCCTCTGTCCCAACTGAGAATCTTGTGAGGAGCACAGGGAGCTGGAGTCACTCTTTGAGACCGAGTTTACCCCACAGAGCAAATGTTGAAGGGAAGCATGCACTCCACTTCAACAAATTGCTATCTTGGCCATGTTACTTATGATTCAACACAAAGGTATAACGGCAATAATGCTTGCTTTGCTATTTGACTTGTAATTTATAAAACACTTGCCAATACCAACTATCTCAGTCACTGCTCACAATAGCACTGTTGACATACATGTTATCCCTGTTGTACCAATTAGGAAGTTCACTCATTCTCATTTATTCAGCATGTGTTTATTGCATGCCTGTTATGTGCCAGGGGCACAGCAGCTAAAAACAAAAGCAAACATGGAAGCAAAAGAGTCTTTGGTCTCGTGGAGCTTATATTCTACTGAGAGACAGATAGTAAATAGTGAGACGTGCTGGGAAGAAAAGGGAGGCCAGGTAAGGGATAGGAGGGGCTGGGTTGCTGTTTTAGGTAGAGTATCAGAGCAGGGGACATTTGAGAGACATGAGTGAGGTTTGGTGACTGGGGGAGCCCCACCCTGGACCCAGAGCTCAGCCTTCCGATACTCGGCTGTCTGCCCTTTCCATTACCTCACGCCCGGGCCACTGACACGAGCAGTCACGTGGCACACCTTAGTCTGCGGTGGGTCCAGAGATAACCCTATTGAGTAACTACTCACAGATCCTGTGAATAAATGTGAATTCTTACACCAGACTTCTTTTAACAATTCGCATGTCACCACAATTTCTAATACTTTCCCTGTTACATTGTACCCAAATATGCTTTCCCTCTGTAAGAACTAAAGTTGTTTTTTAAATAACATTTTGCCTTTCTGAAACTTGGCTACTGAGAAAACTTATCTTTCTGGAATATTGCCCAAAGCCAAGCAGGAAGCAAATAATGCCTGCCTACCTATCTGTATACAGGGTAGGGCAAGAATAGGTTTGCATTGTTCATATGGAAAATAATACAATAATAAGAATACAAGAATAAACTCAGTTTTTCACATACTCACAGCTGTAAATCTATTTTTGCCCCACCCTGTATAATTATACAGTTTCAGTTATCTAAGTCTTACTGCCAAATAACAAACAGTGACTTAAAGCAATATTTATTTATTGGCTCCCAACTCATCAATCCAGTAGGGCTCAGCTGGTGGTTCTTTTGCTGCTCTCACTTGGGGTCTCTCCCGCAGCTCTAGATGTCTGAAGGTGTGACTGCTGCTGGCGGCCCGAGAGGCCTTCACTCGCAGCCTGATACCTCAGCCGGAGGGCTGGGACTGCTGGGGGCGCCGGCATCATCTCTCCACGGGGTGTTTCCAGCAGGGCAGCCAAACACTTGACATGGTGTCTCAGGGCAACACACCACATCGCTTTTGCCACATTCTGTTGGTCAGAGCAAATCAAAAGATTCAGCCAGAGGGAAAACCAATACAAGGATGGGAGGAAGTGCTGGACATAGCTGGAAGCAAATTACCACACTTATCTACACACACACACAAGTGTAGTATCCAGAAGGTGACGGTTGACTATTGAAGATCCCAGTCATGGCAGTATATCCTGTTTCTTGGTTTGTTTCCTTAACCCGTTCCAAAAGGAATCCTTTTCTCATATTCTTATTCCTCGGACCCTGAACTGCTGCCCGGCCTTCCCTCTTGATTAATGCTTACGTAGCAAAGTGCAGGGGAAGAACATTAGGTTTGATGGCTTGAATCCCTGCTCCATCCTATGCAAATTGCTTGACATCTGCAAGCATGCATTCTTTTCACCTATAAATGGGGTTATAATGGTACTTATCTAATAGGATTGTTGTGAGGACAAATGCAATAACATATTTCAAGCACATAGACATAATCTAGGCTTTATAAATATTAGGTTTCTTTTCCCTCTCTCCCTCCCTTTCTGTTACCCCAGAACTTGAGACATCCCCTTTGTCACTGTGAGGTGACATAGGGAGGCAGTTGTACTTAGTTGATGAGCTGTTAGGCCTTGGATGAGTTGCTTAACTTCTCTATGCCTCATTTTTCTCATCTGTAAAGTGGCCATTACGATGGTGCCTGGTTCACAGGGCTTCTGGAGGTCAATGAGCACAGAACCTGGTACAGATAAAACAGTTAATAAGTGATTATTAGTGTAAGAAGAATAATTTTGTCCATCAATTAATTGGTGGTTGTTTATATTTATAGCCCAGTGCCTTGAATAGGAGCAGGTGCCTTTGAAAGCCTCCACTGCCCCCGCCCCCACCATTCTAGGGAGTCTCTGCTCTTTTCCTTTAGGACAAAGTTTCCAACCCATAAGAATGGACCATAAAAATTAGGTTGTCCCTTCTGGGGTTTCAGGAGTCACTCTGTTGGCCCTTCAGATTCCAGGATTCCCAGGTGAGACCCAAGGAGTAGTATTTGCTGCTGCTTCTTCCCCACGTTAGAAACTCACCCAAAGGGCTCCTGGGAAGAAGCAGCGTCCTTACGTGACACAAAGGAGAGCAGCGAGTACTTGCTGTCGCTCAGACAGTCCCTCTCTTCTAAGAGAACCTTGTCCGCGCTCTGTCTTCAGGCTTTGGTTTGAATGCCTGTGGCAGCAGAGCACTTCGCCGGCCCTCTCTTCTTCCTGTCTGTCTAACTTACACCTGCCACGCAGGAGCCATGAGGTATGACCTTACTCCTGTTCTAAACAGAACAGCATCTGACCTCTGCTAGTGACCCCATCAGGTAGAAGGCTGGTGCCCTGGAGCTGGGGCCAGAAGTAACTTCTGTGTGTCCAGGAGGGCCCTCCTTCTTAGCCAGACTAGTGCACACACGCATCCACGTGTTGATCACCTCCTGCGCAAACAGTGCCGCTCTGAAGTGCTCTCCTGTAGTTGCATGTTCCCCCTCGATGGTCACAGCCCTCGGGTTTAAGTCAGCTTGATCTTTCAGGCTCCTGCCTCCAGCCAATCCAGACACCAGCCTCTTCCACCTCGTGTACGTGGACGCCATCGCCGTAGCCATCGTTGGGTTTTCAGTGACCATCTCAATGGCCAAGTTCTTGGGGAATAAACATGGCTACCAGGTCGACGGCAACCAGGTAAAAGTCATTCATTCCCTGCAGCTGAGCCATAGTGATACGGTCGTCATGCTCTTGTGAAAGGCAAACGGACTTCTCCATCTTGGTAGAAAAACTTGCAGTTTGATGATGGATGTATTTGAAGCATGAATTTATCAATTACAATTTTTTCATAATTTATGTGGATTAGATCATCAGAACACAGAGCTTTTGAGTCCTGCCTCATGGGCAGAGGTCCAGCTCAAAAGGTGAAATCTCCAGTCTGAGGCTTACACTTTGCTGTTTTCCTTTTAATGTTATCACTCTTTTTATTTATTTTTTTTATTTTATTTTCAATTACAGTTGTTATTCAGTAGACGTTATCACTTTTAAAGCTCTCAGATTGAGGATAAAATGTTTTTCCAGAACCATTTTTACTCCACAGGAAGCCCTCTCTTTGGTCATTAAACTTTGAGTATACGATTCATCATTCAAAATCCACAATATATTCTTTGTCACCTTCTTTTAAAACAGAGCTACAGATAAAGTATTTAATCCAAATACTATGAGCTATGATTTTGGCACAAGGACGTCTGCTTTAACACGCTGGTTTCTAAGAGGAGAGCAGGTGCTCCACATTCATCGGCACAGTGATGCAGCCAGGAGAGCCTGTCCCTGAGAGGGGAGCCCCGGGCACGCTGGCCTGTGCTCCTGAGGGGGAGAGCCTGTCCCTAAGAGGGGAGCCCCGGGCACGCTGGCCTGTGCTCCCGGAGGGGGAGAGCGTGTCCCTGAGAGGGGAGCCCCGGGCACGCTGGCCTGTGCTCCCGGAGGGAAGAGCCTGTCCCTGAGAGGGGAGCCCCGGGCACGCTGACCTGTGCTCCCGGAGGGGGAGAGCCAGGCCCTGAGAGGGGAGCCCGGGCACGCTGGCCTGTGCTCCTGAGGGGGGAGCCAGGCCCTGAGAGGGGAGCCCCGGGCACGCTGGCCTGTGCTCCTGAGGGGGAGAGCCTGTCCCTGAGAGGGGAGCCCCGGGCACGCTGGCCTGTGCTCCCGGAGGGGGAGAGCCTGTCCCTGAGAGGGGAGCCCCAGGCACGCTGGCCTGTGCTCCCGGAGGGGGAGAGCGTGTCCCTGAGAGGGGAGCCCCGGGCACGCTGGCCTGTGCTCCCGGAGGGAAGAGCCTGTCCCTGAGAGGGGAGCCCCGGGCACGCTGGCCTGTGCTCCCGGAGGGAAGAGCCTGTCCCTGAGAGGGGAGCCCCGGGCACGCTGGCCTGTGCTCCCGGAGGGAAGAGCCTGTCCCTGAGAGGGGAGCCCGGGCACGCTGGCCTGTGCTCCTGAGGGGGGAGCCAGGCCCTGAGAGGGGAGCCCCGGGCACGCTGGCCTGTGCTCCTGAGGGGGAGAGCCTGTGTCCCTGAGAGGGGAGCCCCGGGCACGCTGGCCTGTGCTCCCGGAGGGGGAGAGCCTGTCCCTGAGAGGGGAGCCCCAGGCACGCTGGCCTGTGCTCCCGGAGGGGGAGAGCGTGTCCCTGAGAGGGGAGCCCCGGGCACGCTGGCCTGTGCTCCCGGAGGGAAGAGCCTGTCCCTGAGAGGGGAGCCCCGGGCACGCTGGCCTGTGCTCCCGGAGGGGAGAGCCTGTCCCTGAGAGGGGAGTCCCGGGCACGCTGGCCTGTGCTCCCGGAGGGGGGGAGCCAGGCCCTGAGAGGGGAGCCCCGGGCACGCTGGCCTGTGCTCCTGGAGGGGGGAGCCAGGCCCTGAGAGGGGAGCCCCGGGCACGCTGGCCTGTGCTCCCGGAGGGGGAGAGCCTGTCCCTGAGAGGGGAGCCCCGGGCACGCTGGCCTGTGCTCCTGAGGGGGAGAGCCTGTCCCTGAGAGGGGAGCCCCGGGCACGCTGGCCTGTGCTCCTGAGGGGGAGAGCCTGTCCCTGAGAGGGGAGCCCCGGGCACGCTGGCCTGTGCTCCCGGAGGGGGAGAGCCTGTCCCTGAGAGGGGAGCCCCGGGGCACGCTGGCCTGTGCTCCCGGAGGGGGAGAGCCTGTCCCTGAGAGGGGAGCCCGGGCACGCTGGCCTGTGCTCCCGGAGGGGGAGAGCGTGTCCCTGAGAGGGGAGCCCCGGGCACGCTGGCCTGCGCTCCTGAGGGGAGAGCGTGTCCCTGAGAGGGGAGCCCGGGCACACTGGCCTGTGCTCCCGGAGGGGAGAGCGTGTCCCTGAGAGGGGAGCCCCGGGCACGCTGGCCTGTGCTCCCGGAGGGGGAGAGCCTGTCCCTGAGAGGGGAGCCCCGGGCACGCTGGCCTGTGCTCCTGAGGGGGAGAGCCTGTCCCTGAGAGGGGAGCCCCGGGCACGCTGGCCTGTGCTCCCGGAGGGGGAGAGCCAGGCCCTGAGAGGGGAGCCCCGGGCACGCTGGCCTGTGCTCCCGGAGGGGGAGAGCCAGGCCCTGAGAGGGGAGCCCCGGGCACGCTGGCCTGTGCTCCCGGAGGGGGAGAGCCAGGCCCTGAGAGGGGAGCCCCGGGCACGCTGGCCTGTGCTCCTGAGGGGAGAGCCTGTCCCTGAGAGGGGAGCCCGGGCACGCTGGCCTGTGCTCCTGACGGGGAGAGCCAGGCCCTGAGAGGGGAGCCCCGGGCACGCTGGTCTGTGCTCCCGGAGGGGAGAGCCTGTCCCTGAGAGGGGAGCCCCGGGCACGCTGGCCTGTGCTCCTGGAGGGGAGAGCCTGTCCCTGAGAGGGGAGCCCCGGGCACGCTGGCCTGTGCTCCCGGAGGGGGAGAGCCAGGCCCTGAGAGGGGAGCCCCGGGCACGCTGGCCTGTGCTCCCGGAGGGGAGAGCCTGTCCCTGAGAGGGGAGCCCCGGGCACGCTGGCCTGTGCTCCTGACGGGGAGAGCCAGGCCCTGAGAGGGGAGTCCCGGGCACGCTGGCCTGTGCTCCTGACGGGGAGAGCCAGGCCCTGAGAGGGGAGCCCCGGGCACGCTGGCCTGTGCTCCTGACGGGGAGAGCCTGTCCCTGAGAGGGGAGCCCCGGGCACGCTGGCCTGTGCTCCTGACGGGGAGAGCCAGGCCCTGAGAGGGGAGCCCCGGGCACGCTGGCCTGTGCTCCTGACGGGGAGAGCCTGTCCCTGAGAGGGGAGCCCCGGGCACGCTGGCCTGTGCTCCTGAGGGGGAGAGCCTGTCCCTGAGAGGGGAGCCCGGGCACGCTGGCCTGTGCTCCTGAGGGGGAGAGCCTGTCCCTGAGAGGGGAGCCCCGGGCACGCTGGCCTGTGCTCCTGACGGGGAGAGCCTGTCCCTGAGAGGGGAGCCCGGGCACGCTGGCCTGTGCTCCTGAGGGGGAGAGCCTGTCCCTGAGAGGGGAGCCCCGGGCACGCTGGCCTGTGCTCCTGAGGGGGAGAGCCTGTCCCTGAGAGGGGAGCCCCGGGCACGCTGGCCTGTGCTCCTGAGGGGGAGAGCCTGTCCCTGAGAGGGGAGCCCGGGCACGCTGGCCTGTGCTCCTGAGGGGGAGAGCCTGTCCCTGAGAGGGGAGCCCCGGGCACGCTGGCCTGTGCTCCTGAGGGGAGAGCCAGGCCCTGAGAGGGGAGCCCCGGGCACGCTGGCCTGTGCTCCCGGAGGGGGAGAGCCAGGCCCTGAGAGGGGAGCCCCGGGCACGCTGGCCTGTGCTCCCGGAGGGGGAGAGCCTGTCCCTGAGAGGGGAGCCCCGGGCACGGTGGCCTGTGCTCCCGGAGGGGGAGAGCCTGTCCCTGAGAGGGGAGCCCCGGGCACGGTGGCCTGTGCTCCCGGAGGGGGAGAGCCTGTCCCTGAGAGGGGAGCCCCGGGCACGCTGGCCTGTGCTCCTGACGGGGAGAGCCAGGCCCTGAGAGGGGAGCCCCGGGCACGCTGGCCTGTGCTCCTGACGGGGAGAGCCAGGCCCTGAGAGGGGAGCCGGGCACGCTGGCCTGTGCTCCCGGAGGGGGAGAGCCTGTCCCTAGCCTGTCCCTGAGAGGGGAGCCCCGGGCACGCTGGCCTGTGCTCCTGAGGGGGAGAGCCTGTCCCTGAGAGGGGAGCCCCGGGCACGCTGGCCTGTGCTCCTGAGGGGGAGAGCCTGTCCCTGAGAGGGGAGCCCCGGGCACGCTGGCCTGTGCTCCCGGAGGGGAGAGCCAGGCCCTGAGGGACGGGCGTCAGCATTGTTCACCACAATCCTGTATACCTTTTCCTTAAACAAGAATATTTTTTCCCTTTGTTGCAGGTCTTAAAAAAAGCATGATTTGTGTGGAGAATATTTGGGAAAGAGGGGGCTAAGCACAGCATTTATCTCCAACACTACAAATTCAAGTATTTCCTCCCTACCTTATACTATGTTCTAATTCCTCTTTTGAGCTCACTAAACAAATTTTTATAACTGAAAATGAAGAAAGAGCCCATGCTGCTGGTAACACGCATTGTGTGGGCTGTCGCAGCTTCCTTTGTGAAGAATAACCCACTCTCTTTGCTTTGTTTCCACGTGGGAAGGAGCTCATCGCGCTGGGAATCTGCAACTCTATTGGCTCCCTCTTCCAGACTTTCGCGATTTCCTGCTCCTTGTCTCGAAGCCTCGTTCAGGAGGGAACTGGAGGGAAGACACAGGTGTGTACACCACTGGCCTCTCAGGTCTGGTGATTTGGGTGGTAATTAAATTTTAATCCCTTGGTTCTGTTCTGAACCCAAAGCTACTGTGCCTGATGATCTGTGCTCCAGTGAGCTGTGCAGTGAGTCAGAGAAAGGTATCGTTGATTGAAGCAAATCACAAGCAGCTAAATCTATAGGAAAGAGGTGTACAGTAGTCCCTGGTCTATCGCAGGAGTTAGGTTCCAGAACCCCCTCCGCAATAGGCTAAAATCCACAAAGTAGTAACCTTATATTTATTTTATTATTTAGATATATTTTAATTGTTTTCAATTTTTCAATATATATATTTATATTGTTTTCAATTTTTTAGGCTAGAAAATGCTTATTTTACTGCAAAAATAATTAAAACAATAAATATATAAAAATACCTATGTACCACAAAATTCTATGATATAGCAGAAATCCACAATACAAGATTAGATATATACAATTTAAAACTCTGCAGTCCAGGAGACCGTGGAAAGGGCACCGCAATTTGGCGAGGGCAGACTGCACTCTCCAGTTACATAAAAGAATGATACAATACTCCCTGCCACCAGAAAGCCTCAAAGTTGACATAGGATGTTGTCATGAAAGCCTGGGACTGAGTGTGGGAGGGATGCCAGCATTGCCCAATGAACTTTCTGCAGTGATAAAAATACTCAATATTTGCACCATCCAATACAGCAGTGGCTAGCCACATGTGGTCCCTAAACACTTAAAATGCATCCAGTACAGCCAAAACCTTAATTTTTAACTTTAATTTTAATTTTTTAAATTTAAATAGCTACATATGGCTCGTGGCCAGCGCATTGGACAGCAAGGTCTTGTCTGAACTCTTCTGGCCCCTATAGATCTCAAACCAGTACCAAACATCCTTCCCCACGCCTGGCAAGAATATTTTAGTCAAGGTATTTAAGCAGTTCAGCTTCTTTTTAAAAGCTATAAGAGGAACAAAAACTTCAGAGAGGTGAGAAGGAGTTACAGGTTTATGTAATGATTTGGGTGACTTAATTGAATCCATATCTTCTTGATCGTCCCACATTGATTATGCAAAGACTAAGACCAACCTTTGCCGGCCTCTTCATCTTCTAAAAGCCCCTTCCGTGTGTCTTTTCTCGTGCAGCTTGCAGGTTGTTTGGCCTCGTTAATGATTCTGATGGTCATATTAGCCACCGGATTCCTCTTTGAATCATTACCCCAGGTGTGTAGCTTGGACTTGGTGTGAGGTTTTCTATGTGTACAGTTTTGCTGTTTTATTTGTCGATATTTTTGTGGCTATCTTATGGGTTTCTACTGTAACCCTAGCAGGGTGGTATTAGAGAAAGCTAAGGCTAGGACCAAGATCCTGCTCCACAATCTACCAGCAACTGGGACCTTGGGAAAGCCATCTCAACATCTCTGGGTCTCAGTTTATCTGCAAAGTGGGCATTTGGACTGGCTAATCCCCAAGATCCCTTTTCTCTTTGATCTTCTCTGACCTTATACTTTCATTTAAAATCTGAGATGGCCTACACTTATAAGATATTTATTTACTGGTATGTTTAACAGAGACCAAAAACATATGTAGAGAAACTCAATAGAGAAAGACCATGAGTAAAATAATTCCTTGAGTACCAAGTTTAATTCTGAACCTCTTCACTACCATACGGGTTTGCTGCTAGGATATAAGCCTGGTTTTCCAAGGCCCATTTTAGCTAACCAAGTCCTGAAAATCCAGGTGTTCATGGCTCCAAATGTACCATCTCTGCCCCAGAGGAAGTGAGCGGGGAGAGGACACGGGGAGGGCAGCGGGAGGTAGTGAGGAGCCAGCAGGGGGCTGTTGGGCACAGGGTTGAGGCCAACCGGGCTGTGCTGTGTTTCAGGCCGTGCTCTCTGCCATTGTGATCGTCAACCTGAAAGGAATGTTCATGCAATTCTCAGACCTCCCCTTTTTCTGGAGAACCAGCAAAATAGAGCTGGTAAGTAGCAAAGGTTATTGTTAAGTGAGTATGTCATGGCAACACGTGGATTAGTGCTGATAAAAATGTGAGAAAGATTAAGTTAGTGCAGTCAGTTATTAAATGCAGTATTTTGTTAGGCAAGGTTAGGTACCATGTGTGTGTCTAATGCTAAGAAAATTTTAACAGGATTCTACATAAAGCTTTCTGTCTTTTGTTCAGACCATCTGGCTTACAACTTTTGTTTCTTCCTTGTTCCTGGGATTGGATTATGGTTTGATTACTGCTGTGATCATTGCGCTGATGACTGTGATTTACAGAACACAGAGGTGAGTGCACAGGTGGGGACAGGCATGAGTGTCCTGAGATTGCAGCTGTCGACAGACTGAGCACCTTGATGTGGAAGCTGTGTTCCTAGAGTCTGTTGTCAGCACATAGTGTGTTCCCTGAATGCTTATTGAGAGAATCCACCCACAACATCAGCCAATATTTGTATATTCTAACTCACAAAGCATTTGCATCTATACACTAAGATGCACCAGGACAAGTAGCAAGACCATGGAATGTCAAATCAAAGACTTTGGGACATATTCTGGCTCTCAAAGCTCTCTGACCTTAAACAGCTCCCCAAACCTCACTGGGCCTCAATTTCTCAAACAAAACTTATGAAACCTTCTATGCTAACTGGAGATTGTGTTTTTCTCCTTACTCCTTCAGTTGACTACACCCACTTTGGTCAGAGACTCTTATAAACAAAAATAAAACCTCTTTTACTTTAGAATTAGAGTAGGAAGACAGTTCTATCTACAGCAGGGGTCCCCAAACTTTTTACACACGGGCCAGTTCACTGTCCCTCAGACTGTTGGAGGGCCAGACTATAAAAAAAATATGAACAAATCCCTGTGCACATTGCACATATCTTATTTTAAAGTAAAAAAACAAAACGGGAACAAATACAATATTTAAAATAAAGAACAAGTAAATTTAAATCAACAAACTGACCAGTATTTCAATGGGAACTATGCTCCTCTCACTGACCACCAATGAAAGAGGTGCCCCTTCTGGAAGTGCGGTGGGGGCCAGATAAATGGCCTCAGGGGGCCACATGCGGCCTGCGGGCCGTAGTTTGGGGACCCCTGATCTACAGACAGAGTGGTATGAGAACTTGAGTTACTTCTGGCATGACTTGAACTCTGCATAATTCATTTTTGCTCCCATCTTTTAATGCCCAAGTCTTTTGTCCTGACCAGATGTAGTATGTGTGTGGTATGGTGTGCATGTGTGCAGTTGCATGGTGAATGTGTGTATGTGACAACCGTGTGTGTGGTTTGTGTGATGTGAGGTGTATTTGCTGTATGTGTGTATTGTGCATGTTGGGGTGAGGCGTAGGGTGGTTGTGATGTGAGTTGTGTGGGGAGTGTTAGAATTTGGAATTAAGTAGAACCCTTCTGATCAAGTATTCCTGAATTTACTAGCAAATCCATCTGTGACATGTAAATGTGCAAAATCATGTTTCAATCACATACTGGGTTTCAACACAATGAAATGTTAACGCACTCACTCTCTATCTTCAGTCCGAGCTACAAAGTCCTTGGACAACTTCCTGACAGTGATGTGTACATTGATATAGACGCATATGAGGAGGTAGGACCTTGTCTATTATTTTAAATGTAAGCATGTTATGTGATTGGCTAACTAAATCTCATTTTTACCTGGGACAAAAAGGGAGGTGAAAAGGAGGGAAGTATAGTGGTCAAAGTGAAAAGCCTGAATATTGATTTGCTGTCTGGAGTCAGTGATATAGTTTACACCAGTGTTTTTCAACTGCCGATCTGCAGACCGGTCCGCCAGAAATACTGTGCTCGTCCATGAAAGAGTTAACCACCCTGATGTTGTATGAAGATTATAGACCCAGTGAGCTTAGTGAAATTCACTTATGCTCAGGGTGATTTCTGCCAAAGCAATCCCCAGAACTTTTAAAAACTAGTTTTGTTTGTTAGCTTTCTGCTTGGGAAGAAATTTTCAGGCTCTTTATAAGGTATTAAGAAATGAGATTGGTGTTAAAATTACTATTTTCTCCTCCTTCCAAAGAATTATATGCTGAATTACCTGTTTCCACACTGCGTTCTGGAGTTCAAGGCTTCTTGATGCAGTATTCACTCTGTTTCCCTTGGGTCCTTTTTCATTTTGCCTGCATTCCATGAAGGAACCAACATAAACCTCTGTTCACTTTATTTGCCTGCTTCTCACAGTCTAAATAATTTTCAGTTCCTTTTCTTTGTGTTTTATGGTGAAAGTGAAACACAGAAAGACTTAGAAGAAATGAGAAGGTGTGCATTTTTAAAGGCTTTCTTCTTGGTCCTCCTTCCCGCAGAACATAAGCAGAGTGGCGTTGTGTTACCCAAACACCACTAGAGGGCACTAGCAATCTATGAATTTTTGAGTTTGAAGAGGGAGGTAACTGCAATTTTAATACTGAGATATTTCTATATGTTAAATTCACTAACATTTTTTCTCACAGGTGAAAGAAATTCCTGGAATAAAAATATTCCAAATAAATGCCCCAATTTACTATGCAAATAGTGATTTGTATAGCAGTGCATTAAAAAGAAAGGTGAGTTGCAAAAAATGTTATACTATTTCTTTCTCCCCCTCCCCCTCCCTCCTCCATATCTCTCTCTCTCTCTCTCTCTCTCTCTCTCTCTCTCTCTCTATATATATATATATATATATATATATATATATATATATATATATATAAAGTGTGTGCATATACACATTTTAAAAACTTAGGAAAACTTTTAAAACTTTATATATATCTATATATATATAAAGTATGTGTGTGCATATATATATTAAAGTGTGTGTGTGCATATATATATTAAAATGTGTGTGTGTGTATATATATACACACACAGACACGTTTTAAAAACTTGTAGCAAAAAGGTGAAAAACTAATTTTACATTTTTTTTCTCTTGGGATCATGTGAGTTCCTTTGGTCATGATTAGAACTCTACTCCACACTGCCCAGGATATAGGAAAACCTCACAATCAACCCAGCAGATTTTTTAAATATAAAAATCTGAGAAATCTAAGTTGGAAAAATGGTACTTTAAATTTCCTTAAGACTTTAGCTTCTGGTTGTCTTGAACCAAGACCCAGAATAAGAAAGGGTACTAATGTTCTTTTAATGAGGGAATAACCCCGCTAGGAGGATCTGAGAGAAAGGTAGAGAAGGGTTGGGGTAATGACCTAGAATAGAGAGCCATCAAATGGGGAGGTTTAAATATTAATTGCATTGGGTTGGTCGCTGGGAGCCAAGAAGTGATTTTGCATATATTGCTCTTCTGCAAAGACTGGAGTGAACCCAGCACTTATAATGGGCGCGAGAAGAAAGGCCATGAGGAAGTATGCTAAAGAAGTTGGGAATGCAAACATGGTCAATGCCACTGTTGTCAAAGCGGTGAGTGGTCTTTTCATTGTAATCCTCCCTTCTCTCTGGGTCCGCAGTGGCCGCCACTTTCATTCATGATTGTAGTTTTAACACAGCATGAAGTACCTAAAATAAGAAAGCTCAGAAACAATCTAATGATTCTTTATGTAGTAAAGATGCATGTTAAGGTTAGTTATGAGAATGCTTGTGAAATAAGTACTGATATGGACCTAGGAAAACATTGCTTTAAAAAATAAAAATCACACAGGACATTAATAAATTTTATCATTAGTACTTTGTCGTAGATTCATTTAGCTTATAGTGAAAAAGCTGGAAGCCTAGTTTTTACTGTTCAGGCTTATGGTAATTTGTCATGCTGAAGTATTCAAATGGTCTATAATGAATGGAATTATTTTAGAAGTTAGGGAAAGATGGATATGATGGGTAAGGAGAATGAATTTCATTGGACAAAAGAAAAAAGTAAAAAGGAAAAGAAACTGAACTAACATGGACATAGACAAAGTGGAGTGGTTACCAGAGGGAGTGGGTTAGGTGGGAGAGGAAAGGGGCCAAAATGTGACAGAAACGGTTTGACTTTGGGTGATGAATAGTTCATGTGCCATGGAGATGTACACCTGCAACCTCTGTGTTCCTTTGGACCAGTGTCACCCCATTAAATTAAGTTTCTAAATTAAAAAAATAGAAATTGAGCCTGACCAGGCGGTGGCGCAGTGGATAGAACATTGGACTAGGATGCGGAAGGACCCAGGTTCGAAATCCCAAGGTCACCGGCTTGAGCATGGGCTCACCAGCATAAGTGCGGGGTCACTGGCTTGAGTGTGGGATCATAGATCTGACCCTACTATGGTTGCTGGCTTGAGCTGAAAGGTCGCTGATTTGAAGCCCAAGGTCACTGGCTTGAGCAAAGAGTCACTCACTCTGCTGTAGCCCCCAGTCAAGGCACATATGAGAAAGCAATCAGTGAATAAGGTGCCTCAATGAAGAATTGATGCTTCTCATCTGTCTCCCTTCCTGTCTGTCCCTATCTGTCCCTCTCTCTTGAAAAAAAAAAAAGAAAGAAAAAAGAAACTGAGCTAAAATTGAGTATCATATACATATCCTTTTCATGTCACATTACAAGGCTGGTGGAATATGGCAAACATTTTAGAAAAGATCTGGTGTAGGCCCTGGCCGGTTGGCTCAGTGGTAGAGCGTCGGCCTGGCGTGCAGGGGACCCGGGTTCGATTCCCGGCCAGGGCACACAGGAGAAGTGCCCATTTGCTTCTCTACCCCCCCCCCTCCTCCTTCCTCTCTGTCTCTCTCTTCCCCTCCCGCAGCCAAGGCTCCATTGGAGCAAAGATGGCCCGGGTGCTGGGGATGGCTCCTTGGCCGCTGCCCCAGGCGCTAGAGTGGCTCTGGTCGTGGCAGAGCGATACCCCAGATGGGCAGAACATCGCCCCCTGGTGGGAGAGCATAGCCCCTGGTGGGCGTGCCTGGTGGATCCCGGTTGGGCGCATGTGGGAGTCTGTCTGACTGTCTCTCCCCGTTTCCAGCTTCGGAAAAATACAGGAAAAAAAAAAAAAAGAAAAGAAAAGATCTGGTATAATTAGTAGCTTGAGACTCTAAGGATTAATTTTTCCTTATAACTTTCAGGACCATAATATGAGTTGTTCATAGAATTCCGGTGTGGTTTAATTTTTGACACAGGACGGAGAAGTAGATGGGGAGGATGGCACCAAGCCCGAAGAAGAGGATGATGAAGTGAAATTCCCTCCAGTGGTCATCAAGAGCACGTTTCCTGAGGAACTGCAGAGGTTCATGCCCCAAGGGGAGAACACCCACACCGTCATTCTGGATTTCACACAAGTCAATTTTGTCGATTCTGTTGGTGTAAAAACTCTGTCAGGGGTAAGGATCATCTTGAACAAGTCATTTAATATTTCTGTGCCCAGTTTTGCCATCAGTAAAATAAAAAAGTTGAATTTGAGACCCTTTCCAGCTCTTAAAATTTTTTTGTTGTTCTTTTCAAGTTTTGCTTAGGGAAAATTTCAAAAAGAGCATAGTGTAATGAACCCCCATGAAAGTATCCGCTCAGCTTCAACAATTACCAATTATGGTAGTCGGTCTTCTTTCCTGTACCCCCACCCACGCCCCCTTCTTATTTTGAAGCACATGCCAATCATCACATCATCTGTCAATATTTCGGTATATAGCTCTACAAGAAGATTCTTTTAAAAGTCATTTAGAATTATCTAATACACCTAAATAAAATTTAACAAGAATTTTTTGATATACCTAATTATCACTGTCCACATAAAAACAAAAGAAATACACAATTATTTTTAAATGATTCGCTCAAAAATGTATAATTATTGAAGCAAAGTAGTTCAAGCGAATGTAGCAGAGTTTTTCAACCATGGGTTTGCAAACCAGTCTGGCAAAAATTTCGTGCTGATCTGTAAAAGGGTTAACTACCCTGATGTGGTATGATTATAGACCCAATGATCTTAGTTGAATTCTGTTATGTTCAGGGTGATTTCTGCCTTAGCAGTCCCCGAAATAATTCTATTTTCACTGATCCCCAGGTGTAAAAAAGGTTGAAAGCCACTGTACTAGCATGTCTTATATCAGTGCTATATGTATTGGTTAAAAGTGACTTCTGGCACAGTCAAAAGAAACTAAACTTTATTTCAACATTGTTACAGATTGTGAAAGAATATGGAGATGTCGGTATTTATGTGTATTTTGCAGGATGTAGTGGTAAGTACACTTCCAGAATGAGGAGAAATAGTAATATTTTGATTTTGTTTCTCTTTTATTAATAACTGCATTTGGAAATACTTCCCCCTAATTTTAGATTTTGGTGAAAATGAAAATTATTCTTCTGAAAATCACTGCAAAGCTAGCTTTACAATGAGCCATTTGCAGTACTCCTGTCACTGGGCTCCCTGTGGGCCTCCTGAACTGGAGCGGGGGAGTAAACCGCTGTTCGGGGCTGCCATATTTTCAGTGGTTACTTACTGGCTGCCATAACATGGTTATATAAAATCACTTAAGTTTTTCTATATAATGCCTGCTATATTTGTTTTATATTGAATTTTGGTTAAAACAGTGCTTGAAGATGAACTATACATCAAGACATCACTTTTCACCCACCAGAATGGCAGAAATGCAGGCTGCCTGCCAGCACGCTGTGGCTGCTGTGAGAACAGGCGCTCGTGGGCCTTGCTGGTGTACGTGCGGACGGAGCAGCCTCCACGGAGGCCTCCCGAGGCACAGATGCCTGGGCCTTTTACCCCAGCAAGCCCGGCAGTGCGCTCCACACTCACAGTGAGACATGCATGTGGTCACGGTCAGTCAGCACAGTAGTACTGTCTATAAAAACAAGAGCTGGAAAAACTTAACTGTCAAACGAAAGAGACCAGTTAAATCAACTAGGCTACATCTACAAAATCGAATACCATGTAGTCATTAAAAAATAAAGTGAAAAGATTAAAGTTTTTAAAAATTCAGAACATATATATAGCATATAATATGCTTTGTTTTGAATAAGAAAAGGGGGAAATAAAGAAATGTTGGAAGAATACACAAGAAAATAATACTAGCTTCCTGCGACTGGGGTGTGATGTCACAGGGACAGGGATCGAAGAGAGACTTAGTATGTCATTACTATTTATACTGTAGGAAAGTGTTCCTTTGTAATGTTCAAGATGGATTCCCAGAATGTGGACTGATTTCCTTTTCTTCTGTTTTAGCACAAGTTGTGAATGACCTCACTTCAAACATGTTCTTTGAAAACCCTGCCTTATGGGAGCTGCTGTTCCACAGCATCCACGACGCGGTGTTGGGCAGCCAGCTTCGGGAGGCGCTGGCGGAGCAGGAGGCCCCGGCCCCCTCGCCCCAGGAGGATTCGGAGCCCAATGCCACTCCTGAGGCATAAGGGACTCAGCCTGGGGTGGGGTAGGAGCCTCTCTTGAAAATACTAATATACACATTTTTAAATACTAGACACTAGATTTTTTTTCTAAGCATAAATACAAGTAGTCAAGGCTTGATTTGGAAGGTGAATGACGCATAGCAAGATGTATCTTACTTGTGTTTCTTTTTAATTGACTATTTCCAAGATAAATTGGCCTCTTACCTGCATTTATTGTGTAGTGACATTTCTGTTGCTTTCTAATATTATCTTTACCAGCCAAGCATTTAAGAATTCTTTCCTTTGCCCTGGGTTGCTCGGTGGCTAAAGCGTCATCCCAGAGCGCCGAGGTCACGGGTTTCTTCCCAGGTCAGGCTGCATGCAGGAGGAGGCCAATGAGTGCACAACTAAATGGAACAACTAAGAGGGGTGGCAAATTGATACCTCTTTCTCTTCTCTCCTTTTTCCTTTCCTTCCCTCCCTCTTCCTCCCCCCCCCACTCCCTCTCACCCTTCCCCTTTCTCCCTTCCTCTCTTTACCCCTCCCTCTCCCCTCCTTTTTCTTTCAAATAAATGGAAAAAAATTGTTTTAAAGAATATTTTTCCCTTTAAGTACTTTACTGACAAATCAGATATGCTGTACTTGTTGGTCTACACTGCAGGTGTCCCCAAACTACAGCCCACGGGCCGCATGTGCCCCCCTGAGGCCATTTATCCGGCCCCTGCCGCACTTCCAGAAGGGGCACCTCTTTCACTGGTGGTCAGTGAGAGGAGCACTGTATGTGGCGGCCCTCCAACGGTCTGAGGGACAGTGAACTGGTCCCCTGTGTAAAAAGTTTGGGGACTCCTGGCCTTTCTGTAATTAAGAGTTATCGGAGGTGGCCTGACCAGGCGGTGGCGCAGTGGATAGAGCATTGGACTGGGATGCAGAGGACCCAGGTTCGAGACCCCGAGGTTGCCAGCTTGAGCGCGGGCTCATCTGGTTTGAACAAAAGCCCACCAGCTTGAACCCAAGGTCACTGGCTCCAGCAAGAGGTTACTCGGTCTGCTGAAGGCCTGCGGTCAAGGCACATATGAGAAAGCAATCAATGAACAACTAAGATGTTGCAACACACAACAAAAAACGAATGATTGATGCTTCTCATCTCTCTCCGTTCCTGTCTGTCTGTCCGTGTCTATCCCTCTCTCTGACTCACTGTCTCTGTAAAATATAAATAAATAAATAAAGTTAAAAAAAAAAAGAGTTATCGAGGTGGCATACCCATAATTTTCTAGAAATTCTTCTTTTAAAATAACCTTTTGTTTTGATAGAATATAAATGCATTACAGAAAAATAAAAGATAGATAAGCAAAAATAAAATAAAAACATTATATTGCTACCATTGAAAGATTATCACTAACACCTAATGCATAGCCCTCCAGATCTTTATGCATATATATTTGCATATATTAACCAAAATAAGATCATATTCTACATAGTGTTCTGTAACCTTTTTTTTTTTTTAGGTGAGAGGAGGGGAGATAGACTCCCACATGTGCCCTGAACTGGAATCCACTGAGAAACCCAACATGGGGCCCATATTCAAATACTGGGCTGTTTTTAGTGCCTGAGGCTGACATGCTTGAACCAACCAAGCCACTGGCTGCGGGAGGGGAAGAGGGAGAAAAGGGGGAGAGGGAGAGGAGGAGAAGCAGATTGTTGCTTCTCCTGTGTGCCCTGACCAGGGATTGAACCCGGAACGGCTGCATGCCGGGCCAACTCTCTATCCACTAAGAGTAGCCAGAGCCCTATTTTTCTTTAAATAAATAATCTCCACTTTCTCATTCCAGATCATTTTTACCTCAGACCATATTCAAATTTTCCCCATTTGTCCCCAAATTTGTAATTGATTTGTCCAAACTAGTATCCATTCTATGACTTCACACCATAACTGGTCATGTCACTTTAGTCCCTTAAGTCTGTCTTAACCTTGCACATTTTTTGATGGCATTGACTTGAAGAGACTGCAGCAGGTGTCCTATAGAATTCTGTGTTAATGTGTCTACTTCTTTTCTCAAGGTGTCATTTAGCTTGTCCTTTTATATCCTGAACTACCTGTATATAGAAGTTATATCTAGAGGTCTCATGGATTTGAATAAAACATTTTTGGTAGACTATATCATAGATGAAATACACGCCTCACATTGCATCGCCTCAAAAGACATAGTATCTAATCGACCCTACCGTTAACAATGCTAAGATAAACCCATTGGACTGACACGATAGCCTGCTCCCCCAGTACATTCACCTGTGTGACTAGGGAGTTGTCTGTGCGATGTTCCTTTGGCATCGAATGAGCTCCCAGTTCCCCATGGAATGGCTAGTTCACCCAGGGGATATAGTAGTGATAATCCTTGCCTAAATCAGTAAATATTTAAAATTTGTGAATTTTTCACAATACTCTTATTCTACTGTACATTTATTAGTTGGTGTTTCTACGTGAACTAGACCTTTCCTTCCTCAACTTGAACTATTAGTCATCCTTAAATGCAGTCTTACTGGAAAGGCGGGTTTAGTTTTTCCATTGAATTATCAACTTCCATGTGAGAAGTAGGTTTAATAGATGGTGACAAATTCTGTTCTTTTAGATTTTTTAGTATAACTGTAGACTCAAATTTTTATATTTTTAATGTGTTTCAGTCTGTTATAGTTATTCTTGTTGGTCACAACTGTGACGAGAAGGGGCCCCTAGAGAAATGTTGTTGATAATAGTGAAGTAGCCTTGAAGGCCATGCATTTAAGAAAACTAACTGCTAAGTATAATTTATATCTTCCTTAAACATCCTTAAGGGAAGTCTGTGGATGAGTAAAATGCTTATTTCAAGCACTCTTTTTGTGCAAGAGAGACAGGAAGGGAGATGAGAAGCATCAACTCATATTTGCAGCACTTTAACTGTTCATTGATTGCTTCTCATATGTCCCTTGACAGGAAGCTTTATCCAAGCCAGTAACCCCTTGTTAAAGCCAGTAACCTTGGGCTTTAGGCCTGCGACCTTTGGGCTCAAACCAGCAACCGTGAGATCATGTCAATGAGCCTGCACTCAAGCCAGCGACCCCATGGATCAAACCAGATGAGCCTGTGCTCAGGCCTGCGACTTTGGAGTTTCGAACCTGGGACTCAGTGTCCCAGGTCAGTGCTCTATCCACTGCACCACCAGTCAGGCTCAAACACTCTTTATAGTTGTTCTAAAGGACTGGGGGAGACCGTTAAGCTAATTTGTCATCAAAAGTTCTTATTCTTATAGTTCGAACAGATTAGTCAGCACAAGTATTAGCTAATTTGCCTAAAGCCTCCCCTGTTAAGATTTCCTGCTGGTAGTCAGTTTGTCTGTTTTTTCTTTTTTCTTTTTTTTAAATCTTTTCTCATTGACTCCTTGTTTTGTTTTTCATGAAGGAAACACTGCCAGGAGAAAAGTGATCAGATCCCAGGAAGAAACTATTAGCATGTGCCCACTTGCAACCCAACTCCATGGTTTGTTTGCTTTAATTCCCATAAGGTTTCTCAGTAACTTTATTAAAATAATTTCATCCAAAGTAGACCCCTCCTTTCTTATTAACTTTTTACCTAGATCTAGAGTGAAATTAGGTTTTTATCCGGTTATTTCCTTGGCGATCATCACACGCAAGACCCGATACATCTGCATTCTGACACAGACTGCCTTCTGAAAGAGCATGTAGTTCTAGAGCCTCAGCTTACACTAGGAACCTTTGTAAGAGGACCTGCATCATTTCAGCCACTAAAGTGGAACTTAAGGATTTTAAACAATGTTATAAAATACTTCATTGCATATTGCTTAGCACCAGCCTTCAACAAATGCTTTTTACACATAGTAGGTACTCAAGTCCTAGTTGTTGATAGGTTGAAAGTAGTGTGCGAAATATGTATATCTTACAAATTAGTTTTTTTTCCTGTTCTTTAATGTAACCTATTTTGAATAGAATTCTACCATGTACATAAGAAGCTCCTAAGCCTTACTGAAGGGAAATGTCTCAGCACGCCTTTAAGAATCAGAGTGCATTTCAAAATGTATTTTATCTATATGTATGTAAATATTTTGGTTTTGCTTAGTATTATTTCATATGGTGGGAGATTTCCTGACCTTTTTTTACTTAGTCAAGTTTGTCTCTACCTTCTTTCTGGACTTTAATAACTGCTAGTGTGTGCCTATCTGTTTCTCAGCTCTGATTTAAATTCAGATTCTTACTGCCCTATCAAAATGGACATAATGTGCATCAATAAATATGACTATAGCCTTATTTTATGGTAGTAAGGGAAAACCATTTTCAGAAAGGTCCCACATAGAGAAAGGCTTTGTCTTTCTCAAATCCTGCATATATAAAGGTGGTTCTTATCTACCTTGTGGATGGACGGAATGTTTGAAAACGTGGACCAAGGCTCAGGAAACTCCTCGTTCATGTCAGGGGATCCTTATCGCCAATCTCGTCTGCAGTGGGACTCAGTGAAGGACGTGAATACTCTGTAAGCCCTGGAGTAGCTCATTTTGTAGTTTTCAGGGAACACCTAAAATACCTACTCCATGGGGTTTGATCCTGTATCCTTACCTGCTTAACAGAAAAATGAGGTGCTTGCCTCCAAAGGTACATTTTGAGAAAATGAGTCTGCCCTCGTGTGCGCGTGAGGAGGGCAGCCAACCCGGAGAACCTGCCCTGGAGTGGGTAGGGGCGTTTCTGTGTACTGGGGGTGGGGGTGTGCCCTGGTGTGGGGATGAGGGAGGGAATAGTATGTGGTGGGGAAGGCTTTATCTACTATGTCTGCCCCTTTAAAGATAGTAAATCAATGTAAATTCTAAAATCAAAACTTCCTTGGTGTGAGCCTGTATGCTTTAGTGAGTGCAAAAATGCTGTTGGTCCTTTTTCGTGTACCTTTCAAGAATGCTTTTTGGATTCAGTTAGATTCTTGATAATATGGTTTGAGTATTGATAAAAGTTAATTTGAGAACTGATAAAAGTATTACCTAATTCTCCAAATATATAGCTAATCAAAATGCACGCAATGGTTTTGAAATTCCTCAAATCCCACAAAATGTTCAGAGGCTAGCTGTCTACTTACTGACTTGGGTGTAATCAAGTTTAAGCATCTCACAAATCTATCCTGCCTTTTAAAAAGGCAACTTTTTCATGGTACTGGTATATAGCATTTACTTTATGTAACAGATGAACCTGACCTGTGGAAATTAAATTTTTATAGATCTGATCATGTTTTAAAATGTTAAAAATATTTTTTTAAAGTATCACTACAGTATTATTTTTCTAGTCATAAACCCTTTGCACTGATTTATCAGCACCTGACACATGTATGAACATACACATGCATTCCAACACACATACATACGTGTGTCCATGCATACACATTGTAGGTGGAGGGGGTTACTGGTGAATGTTTGTCTTTTTCAATATGGAATAAACATGCTAATCTAATGTTTATGCTCTCTGCATATACATGCATGGGCAGAAACACCAAGTTTTTCAAATAGTTTATTATACGTTTGATGGGTGGCCAGTTAGATTTTTGTCAAGTAACTAATTGAGATGTCAAGATTTAGTCTATAACACGTTAGGCCTGAGAGCAGTCAACATTTCTAACTTGAGTTATCTAAAATTGGTGCATCTGGGGTAATTACGTGGCTATATGAAAAATTGTAAGTCTTCAGAGTGTGTTCTAAATGCTCATATTTATCAAAATATTACAAAAACATGTATTTTTAGTCATCCACTTAAGCATCTTTTAAGCAGAACCTAAAAATGGTTTGCTATATTTTTTACCTCATGAAAGACTAGGGCAGGCTGAGGAAAAGAAAATGTTCTGGCAAATTTCACAAAAATGAAAAATCAAAAAAGAAAGGATGTTGGTTGGATTTTTTTAAATAAAGGGTTTTAATTTTTCTGCTTGAACATTTTCATGTTTTAAATATTACAATGCAATACTTAGTGTTTTCTATGTGTCTTTTTCTTTTGTGAATTAAAATGTATCCAGCTTTATTTTGCATTACTTATGAATACTGAACAGAAATAAAAATGTTCTTTATTGTGCCTGGATCTCAGTATTTGGGGGGCAGTGTAACTGGCAGAAAAGGGGAGAGGAGTCTACGGTGTTTGTGTTGAGAATCTTTATTTTATATAGATTTAGAACTTATATTTAGAAAGACTTCACAGAAGACCAGATGTCTAAAAGAAGCTTTACCAAAATTTAAACCATTAATTTATGAAATGAAGACAAGTACTTCTCTGTATGAAGCCAATTCTGGGGACAGAAGAGCACACTGGTTAGGACCACAGAGGAAGGAGCTGACAGACCTGGACTTGAGTCCCAGCTCTGTTCTGTGCAGATGGGAGGGTACAATGACATAATACACGTACAATACTCAGCAATACATACTAGAACATACATGCTCTGAGCAAGCATTTATGATATGGAACGCTTCAATAGTAGCGGGTCAGAAGACAATCAACTTAAACTGTAATACGTTTTTCCGCCTAATGATATTAGATATCACCTTTTATCATACTACAGAAGAAAAATACCTGAAAAAAAGCATACAATTTTGAAACCATTTATTTTTGTGTGTGAAATGGCTATTAGTAAGTCTGTATAAGTTTAGGATTCCTATTAAAAGAAGTGTTTTCATGAAGCCTCAGGGCTCAGTTGTATGTCATGTAGCGGGGAGTAGCACTGAACTTGGCATAGGACTTAATGACCTTATTTACAGCTTCCAAGAAATCCTTCTCAGTAGCAATTTTTCGCCGTGCTCTGATGGCAAACATACCAGCTTCTGTGCAGACACTTCTAATCTCAGCACCTTTTAAACAAAAAGAAAATAACAGACTTTAATTAAAGCAGCCTAGATGGACACACCAGCAAATTTAAACAAGACCTTTCAACCTACCAGTGCTATTTGGACACAGTCGTGCTAACAATTCAAATCTGATATCTCTTTCAACACTCATTGAACGTGCATGAATCTTAAAAATGTGAGTCCGACCCTAAAGACGGGAATTGAAAAATAATATTACAAAGGAAAACATCACAAGAAGAGAAAATTTCAAGAATCCCTTTTCTAAAAAATTATTTTCTTACCTCTAGATCAGGTAAGCTAAATTCAATCTTCCTGTCCAATCTCCCGGGCCTCATCAGGGCCGGATCCAAAGTGTCAGGCCTGTTAGTGGCCATCAGCACTTTAATGTTGCCGCGAGGATCAAAACCATCCAGCTGATTGATCAGCTCCAACATCGTTCTCTGAACTTCATTGTCGCCTCCAGCACCGTCATCAAAACGAGCCCCTAAGACAGAAGGAAGCCATGTCCAGTCACAGCAGCACTGTGCATAACTGTAAGTGGTCTGCCGCTCAGCTCCCGTCGTGCCTCCAGTGCGAGTGAGTACCCAGTTCTAAGCAGACCCTGTGACTGCCTGCTTCTCACAGAACTAATTAAAGTGAGTCAGAACACTCATCATAGATTTATTTAACATAACCTACTCTAAAGTATTTTTTAAATTCTCTTTTAGGAATTTTGTCATTTAAATCACTCAAGAACACCTCTGCTGCTTAATACAATGCATACCTGAACTAGGCAGCAGATGCATGCAAATTTTAGCACTATAATGTAAAAACTGCCATCTCCTAAATTTCTCAGAACTGTCCTTAAGAATAAGGCTGAATCTGTAATTCAGTAGAACTGTACCTTACACTACCATATTATTTTGGGTATATTTGAGTACTCGGTTTATGTCAGTCTCTCATTTTAACCAAAATAGCAAAACCAAAACAAAAGCCTCCAAATATATATTCTCATTTTTAAATTATATAAATACATACTGTTATATTAATATATTACATACTTTATAACAATGTTAAAATGAAAAAAATTTTAATGAGATTAAAATGAAATAGGACTAATTCTAGTATTTTCTTCCTGTACCCTAATACTGTTCTATACACAACCCACTTTGGATAGCATGGCTTCAGAGCATCCTGACATCATCAGGCTTATGGCTTATTCCAACAATACTATAAAAATAACTTTAAAGTCGCCACACTGCATCAATATACCGTGTTCAAGTTAACCACTTGAAGACATTAACTACAGGCTATCCAAAGCCAACAACATCCATCCATTATAGAAGCAAGACTCTAGGTGACCACAATCCCCAAACAGCATCACAAGTTCCACTATATGTTCTAGTCATTTTTGTCACTAAGTTTATCAAATAACAAATGTCTGGACATGACATTTCTCCAGCCAATAAGGATTATTACTCATAGACTGTAACAATAGTCAAGGTCTATAAAACAGTTTACTTTTCAAAGTCAGTCACATTTATTACTTAAAGTTCTCAAAAACGCATGAAATAAACAGGATGATTGCGCCCTGTATAAGATGAGCAAACTGAGGCTCAGAGTTAGTTACAATAACCTGTCTAGATCATGCAGCTAATACTGTATTTCATCAGCTCTATGAATCCAAGAGTAATGCTATTTTATGTGCACTTTACGAAATACCACCACCTGTATCCCAAGTCAGGAATTGTTCAGTGTGAAAATATGTCTCGTATGAATGAAATTAGGAAAGCACAGAGATCAAGTCTTTGAGAAACAGCAATGCTACATAACATTTCCTTTTCCTTTATTGTGCAGCCCTAGTGTTTATCAGACCTGTGGCTCTAATTGCCAGGGTGCACAGAAGAGTTGAAATAAAAACTCTGTACAAGATGAACATATCAGAACCCTACACACTACTTTCTAGGACTCTCATGAAACCCCACTGGAAGTAGTTCTCTACAGCACTATCCATACCTCCAATAGCATCGATTTCATCAAAGAAAATTAGGCAGGCTTTTTTTGTTCTGGCCATTTCAAAGAGCTCTCGAACCATTCTTGCCCCCTAATGAGAAAAAGAATATATTAAGTCAGAATTGGTTTGAAAATCTTTTAAAATATAATGAGTTATACTTCAAACTTTTCAATATTACTCAATATTCTCAACCATTATTACCTAAGGCTTTTTTAAAAAAAAAACTGAAGTTGTTACCTATTCCTTAAAAGTAATCTTATTAAGCTTTAAAATAAACCTTATTAGTCTTAAGTAATTTCATGATTCAGCCAATAATTTTAAAAGCCAGAGAGGTCAAATTAACACTGTTAAATAAAACAAAGGCACCATTTCAACGCGTAACACTTGAGGAAATAAAAGTATCTGATTTCTCACATGGCATTTCTGATCACTGGACCTGAATTGTAAGTGTGCTTAGGGAATAAAAGGACTGCAGCTCAAGTCACACAGCAACTTCTCTCATTCTTATTGTAAGTATCCTTATCATTAAGGTTTCAGATACACTATGAACAGCCCCAGACCATGTGTGTGTGTGTGTGTGTGTGTGTGCGTGCGCGCACATACACTGTAACACACACAAATAGACACTCTATGGTCTCTCTTCCTCAGTAGACCATAATAAAAGGCTGTCCCTGCAGTGAAAGTATACTTTTAAATGCAGTTACAGGGCATTTCTGGGGTCCTTCTCTTACAAACCAAATCTGTAGAGAACGTCATCCTTCTGAGCAGGAAGGAAGCATGGTGATTAAGAATGTTAAGCAGTGGGTGGGGGGAGGTGGAGGAGGGTAGAGGGGTAGATGGTGATGGAAGGACACTTGACTTGGGGTGGTGAACACACAGTGCAATGTACAGATGATGTAATGTAGAACTATGCACCTGAAATCTGTATAACTTTATTGACCAATGTCACCCAATAAATCCAATAAAATAAATGTTAAGCAGTTGTTTATTCCCAAATAACCACAATGGAAGGCTGGTGGCTTCTAAACTACTAATTATAATCCATCAATCAAGAGATTTCAATCTTTTGAAGTCAAACTGCCATTTAAATTTCACCCATGCTTTATAAATCTTTCAGAGCTACATATTCTTTGATTACAATGAATTTACTTTACCTCACCAACGTATTTCTGTACAAGTTCAGATCCAATAACTCGAATGAAGCAAGCGTCGGTCCTGTTAGCAACTGCCCGCGCACAGAGCGTCTTGCCTGTACCTGGCGGACCAAACAGCAGCACACCCTTGGGAGGCTCAATGCCCAGGTTAACAAACCTCTCTGGCTGTGATGGAGACACAATTTATACAGTTATCACTTCTGTATAATAAAAATAAAACTACTTCTACATCAATATATTTAAACTAAAACTAAGTCCGCAATCTATATACTTAAAAACAATTTTTTTAAGTTACTGATTTTTAGAGGAAAGGAGATACAGAATGCAAGAGAGACAGAGAGAGAGAAACAGATTTGTTGTTCCACTTATTGATGCCATCATTGGTTAATTCTTGTACATGCCATGACCGGGGGTTGAACCCACAACCTCAGTATGCCAGCATGACACTTACCAACTGAGCTACCCGGCCAAGGCTTACAATCTATATACTGGATCTAACTAAGAACTTATCTTATTTTTAGATGTAAAGTCTAGACTCATATCAATGCATTAGGCTGAGTGGCTTTTAAAGGTATTTCTACTATCCAGGCTTAACAAACATTTTTCTTAATTTAAAAACTTAGTGTTAGGCCCTGGCCAGTTGGCTCAGCGGTAGAGCGTCGGCCTAGCGTGCGGAGGACCCGGGTTCGATTCCCGGCCAGGGCACACAGGAGAAGCGCCCATTTGCTTCTCCACCCCTCCGCCGCGCTTTCCTCTCTGTCTCTCTCTTCCCCTCCCGCAGCCAAGGCTCCATTGGAGCAAAGATGGCCCAGGCGCTGGGGATGGCTCTGTGGCCTCTGCCTCAGGTGCTAGAGTAGCTCTGGTCGCAACATGGCGATGCCCAGGATGGGCAGAGCATCACCCCCTGGTGGGCAGAGCGTCGCCCCCTGGTGGGCGTGCCGGGTGGATCCCGGTCGGGCGCATGCGGGAGTCTGTCTGACTGTCTCTCCCTGTTTCCAGCTTCAGAAAAGTGCAAAAAAAAAAAAAACCTTAGTGTTGCCTGACCAGGTGGTGGCTCAGTGGATAGAGCATCGGACTGGGAAGCAGAGGACCCAGGTTCGAGACCCTGAGGTCACCAGCTTAAGCATGGGCTCATCTAGTTTGAGCAAAAGTTCACCAGCTTAGACCCAAGGTCACTTGGTCTGCTGTAACCCCACAATCAAGGCACATATGAGAAAGCAATCAATGAACAACTAAGGTGCCACAACAAAAAACTGATGGTTGATGCTTCTCATCTCTCTCCATTCCTGTCTGTCCCTATTTATCCCTCTCTCTGACCCTTTCTCTATCTCTGTAAAAAAAAAACAACAAAAAATAAGTTAGTGTTTAAAAAACAAAAGTATCATCTAGTACAGGGGTCCCCAAACTATGGCCCACGGGCCACATGCAGCCCCCTGAGGCCATTTATCTGGTCCCCACTGCACTTACGGAAGGGGCACCTCTTTCATTGGTGGTGAGAGCAGCACAGTGTGTGGTGGCGTCGCTCACGTACAGTACTACTTCCGGTGATGCGGGATACGCGTCACGGCTCCAGAAGCGTGTCATATCACTTGTTACGGCTAGCAGTGACAAATATGGAACTGGACACTGACCATCTCATTAGCCAAAAGCAGGCCCATAGTTCCCATTGAAATACTGATCAGTTTGTTGATTTAAATTTACTTCTTCTTTATTTTAAATATTGTATTTGTTCCCGTTTTATTTTTTTACTTTAAAATAAGATATGTGCAGTGTACATAGGGATTTGTTCATAGTTTTTTTTATAGTCCGGCCCTCTAACGGTCTGAGGGACAGTGAACTGGCCCCTGTGTAAAAAGTTTGGGGACCCCTGATCTAGTATTTACCATCCTAGTTTTCTATTATCATCCCTAGGTTACTTTGATTTCACTAAAGCCCATTTTTTCTTTTTTTTTTTTTTTTTTTTCTTTTCATTTTTTCATTTTTCTGAAGCTGGAAACGGGGAGAGACAGTCAGACAGACTCCCGCATGCGCCCGACCGGGATCCACCCGCACGTCCACCATGGGGCGACGCTCTGCCCACCAGGGGGCGATGCTCTGCCCATCCTGGGCGTCGCCATGTTGCGACCAGAGCCACTCTAGCGCCTGAGGCAGAGGCCACAGAGCCATCCCCAGCGCCCGGGCCATCTTTGCTCCAATGGAGCCTCGGCTGCGGGAGGGGAAGAGAGAGACAGAGAGGAAAGCGCGGCAGAGGGGTGGAGAAGCAAATGGGCGCTTCTCCTGTGTGCCCTGGCCGGGAATCGAACCCGGGTCCTCCGCACGCTAGGCCGACGCTCTACCGCTGAGCCAACCGGCCAGGGCTCTAAGCCCATTTTTTCTTGATATCATTAAAACACATGGTTTTTTTTACAATCACCTATAACATATTAACATCCTGCTAAAGGTTGTTAGATCCCTTACATATTAAGATCCTCAATATTCTATGACACTAAAATAAAAGATATTTATTTTCTTGCATAAGCTTGACCACTCAACCCTTTTGCTTTCTCTTCTAGAACTTACCAACTCTCCATACCTCTACCATCTATCCCCTCAAAAATTTTCATTAAGGAAAATATAAAATTTAAAAAGCTATCTATATATATAGGCAATTCCAGGGCACAGTACACAAGACTATTATATCTTTATACAAAGAAATTTAAAATGCAACAGACTCAGCCACTTACATGAAGTAGAGGAGTTTCAACGACCTCTCGAAGTTTCTCAATCTGTTCCTTACAGCCGCCCACATCGCTGTATGTGACGTCAGGCTTTTCCTCTACCTGAGAGAGGAGGAATGTACAGCAGAAAGCCAGTCTTGAATACTATCCTACATGTTCTATCTAGCAGAGGAAACCTACTACCCGAAAAGAAAAATTATACTTATAGCAAGAACTTTCTTAAAAATAGAGTATATTGCCCGTATTATTTACAATACTAAGTGTGAAGCGAACTAGTGAAGACAAATAAAGATTAAAAATGTTTAAAAAATTGGGGCAAATCAATAGACAGCCACATATTAACAGCTGATCAGAGAAAGTTTCACAATTATGTGAAATCAATGCAATTGTCACACCACTTCTTTTCCCTACACAGTTTCTTTACCTGCATCATGGTAACTGTTGGGTCAATCTTCGGAGGCAGTGGGATATGAATTTGATACTTATTCCTGTCCACACTAAAACGGTAAAAAAGATCCTCAGTAATACATTCAAAAAATTATCTAAGTGAATTATTATGTACAGTGGTACCTTGAGATACAAACAGACCAACATACAAACTTTTTAAGATACGAGCTACGACTCAGTCCGTATTTTTGTTCAAGAACCAAGCAAAATTCCGAGATACAAGTCGTGATTCGGGGAGCTGCCGCTAGTTGGCGCATTGGCGCACAGGTCCAGTACTGGCAATTTGATATACAAGTTGAATGACTTACGAGCTCGGTTACAGAACAAATTAAATTCTTATCTCAAGGTACCACTGTATTCTATATACATTAATTACATTAACTCAATCCTCATAACTATCCTAGAACAAGTGTCTCCTTTACCTATACCGTCTTACCTTAAACAGACTGTGAAACTGAACTCTCAAATTCTATGCTTACTTCATGACTTCTGAAGTCATTCATAAAGTCATAGTGGGGCAGGAGAAAGAAGGAAGGTGTGAGGTTAGGAAGGGGATGCAGAAAAAAGGATGTCAAACTGTAGTATGCTGCCAGATTAACCCTTGGCATTCCATGGCAACCAGTGCATTCATTCAAAAGGAAGCCCAGATGTGAACGCGACATGGTATCTTTAATGAAAGATGGTTTTTTTGTGTGTGTGACAGAGAGAGACACAGAGACGGGCAGATAGGGACAGACAGACAGGAATGGAGAGAGATGAGAAGCATCAATTCTTCGTTGTGGCACTTTAGTTTCTCATTGATTGCTTTCTCATATGTGCCCTGATGGGGGGTGGGGGGGTAAGGGGGGGAGCTACAGCAGACTGAGTTACCCCTTGCTCAAGCCAGCGATGTTGGGTCCAAGCTGGTGAGCTTTGCTCAAACCAGATGAGCCTGTGCTCCAGCTGGCGACCTTGAGGTCTCGAACCTGAGTCCTCCACATCCCAGTCCAATGCTCTATCCACTGCGCCATCGCCTGGTCAGGCAAGATGAATATTTATTATAAACAGAAATCTTACCCAACTCTCATCCCTTCTTCAATGTCAGTTGGTGCTACCTGATCACTGAGGTCCACCACAAACTTGGCAAACTGCTTCACGTTGATAATGTATTTCGGGTCCTCCGAATCAGCATTGATTATCTTTGTACATCTAATGCAATAAAAAGACTTGATTAGAGTAAGGAACCTAAACCCCTAATAATGAATTCAAGTAACTAGATTCTCCCCTGGGCATGCAGCACACTAATGTATAAATTAGAACTGCAGAAATTGGGCCACTCTTCAAGATCCTTTTCCAAAGGATATGCTCAAGCCCAAGGGACGACCCAACTTCACCAAAGCCATGGAATTTTCATAAGATACATACCCCTAGAAAATTAAACCCAAGTATTTCATCATTAAAAAGTTCTCTAATTTCTTAATTTTTTAAAAAGATTTTATTTATTGATTTTTGAGAGAGGAGAGAGGGGAAGGGCGGGAAGCATCAATTCATAGTACAACAGTTGCTCCTTGTATGTGCTGTGACCAGGCAAGCCTAGGGTTTCAAACCAGTGACCTCAGCATTACAGGTCAACGCTTTATTCACTACTTCACCATAGGTCAGGCAAAAGTTCTCTAATTTCTTGATTTTCCACTATATTCCTTTATTAGTGATACTACTCCATGTCTTAAGTCAGGGGTTTTCAACCAGTGTGACACAAGAATTTTTAAAACATGCAATATCTGACTATCCACTGAGGGGCAATGACCTTTTCCCTTAGACTGTCAAATAAAAAAATGACAACAGCCAACACAACAGTAGCTGTCCTAGGTGAATGAACCAAAATTATACTTTTTTTGTCAAATTGGCAAAAAATACACTTTTGGTGTGCCAAAGAATTTCAGTAATTAGTTTAAGTGTGCCATAAGATGAAAAAGGTTGAAATCACTGCCTTAAGTTATTCTTTTTATTTTCCCTATCAAAAGACAGCCACCTTGTCTTACACCAAGTAATAAATGTGTTTTTCTATTCTTTCCCAAGTTTATACTTCAAATCCAATTTTATTGTTGTTGCTATTTTTTAACTTAAACATATTCTTTTTCTGTGTGACATAATAAAGGTAAATTTCTAATAGTATGCACATTATAGTAGAAAAGTACTCTATTGCTTTTCTTCTTCCACATTATCAGTCTACTGAATAAAAACAAACACAAACAACAGAACTCATGTTAGAAAGAAGTCATGTCAGCCCTGGCTCATGGCTCAGTAGATAGAGTGTCGGCCTGGCATATGGACATCCTGGCTTCAATTTCCAGTAAGGGCACACAGGAGAATTGACCATCTGCCTCTCCCCCTCTCCCTTCTCTCCCTCTTCCCCTCCCACAGCTGGTGGCTTCACTGGTGCGAGCATGGCGCCAGGCACTGAATGAATAGCTCTGTTGGAATGAATCAGCCTCAGGCATTAAAAATAGCTCGGTACTCGAGCACTGGCCCAAGATGGGATTGCCAGGTAGATCCCAGTTGGGGTGCATGCAGGAGTCTGCCTCACTATCTTCCCTTCTCTCGCCTACAATAAATAAATAAACAAACAATGAAAGAAAGAGAGAGAAAAGAGAAAAAAGAAAAAAGAAAAGAAAAAAGAAAAGCACTGTCACGCTGTAGCAACAAATACAGGAAAACACAAAACCATCCCTAGGGTCCACCCATAGATAGCAGGAGATTAAGGTAGAGAAACTGTCCTTGAAGCATAACTGTGTGGCAGAACTGTTTCCTGTAACTATCCAAGGTCTACCAGGGAGGTAGAATTATATATATCTATGTACCTCCAGAGAACTGTCACTATGTGACCTGACTCCGAGTTCACTCTGTGTAAATGCCCCTACCTACAGGGCATTTGCTGGAAACAATCATGACAATTATTTAACATCACAACCATCTGAGGCAGCATTATACTAGTTGTGGCTAAAAGGAGACTGAACGAACAAACCTTTCAAAGAAAGAACAGCAATAATAACAAACCCTGGGGAAAGGAGAAATCTGATTTTTCAGAGCTGACATATTACATTCCTTAAAACATCCAGCTTCTATCAAAAAGGTATGAGAGCCCTGGCCGGTTGGCTCAGTGGTAGAGCATCGGCCTGGTGTGCAGGAGTCCTGGGTTGGATTTCCGGCCAGGGCACACAGGAGAAACGCCCATCTGCTTCTCCACCCATCCCCTTCTCCTTACTCTCTGTCTCTCTCTTCCCCTCCCACAACCGAGGCTCCATGGGAGCAAAGATGGCCCAGGCGCTGAGGATGGCTCTGTAGCCTCTGCCTCAGGCACTAGAATGGCTCTGGTTGCAGCAGAGCGTCACCCCCTGGTGGGCGTGCTGGGTGGATCCCGGTCGGGCGCATGTGGGAGTCTGACTGCCTCCCCATTTCCAGATTCGGAAAAATGGAAAAAAGAAAAAAAAAGAAGTAGGAAAATATAGCCCATATATGGGGAAAAAGCAGCCCATAGAAACTGTCCCTGAGGAAACCTAGGCATTGGTCTTACTGAACATAAACTTTAATCAGTATCATAAATATTATTTAAAAAACTGAAGGAGCCTGACCAATGTGGTGCAGTAAACAGAACATCAACCTGGGACTCTGAGGTTCCAGGTTTTTGTGGGTTTTTTTAAAGATTTTATTTATTCAATTTTCAGAGAGGAGAGAGAGAGAGAGAGAGAGAGAGAGAGAGAGAAAGAGAGAGAGAAAGAGGAGCAGGAAGCATCAATTCCCATACGTGCCTGAGAGAGAGAGAGAGAGAGAGAAAGAGAGAGAGAAAGAGGAGGAGCAGGAAGCATCAATTCCCATACGTGCCTTGACCAGGCAAGCCCAGGGTATTGAACAGGCAACCACAGCGTTCCAGGTTGATGCTTTATCCCACTGCGCCACCACAGGTCAGGCAAGGTTCCAGGTTTGAACCATGAGGTCACCAGCTTGAGTGCAGGGTCAGTGGCTTGAGCCCAAGGTCTCTAGCTTGAGGAAGGGGTCAGTGGCTTGGCTAGAGCCCCCGGGTCAAGGCATGCATGAGAAAACAATCAATGAACACCTAAGGTGCCACAAATATGAAAATATGAATTGATGCTTCTCATCTCCTTCCCTTTCTCTCCCTCCCCCTCACTATCTCCTTAAAAAAAAAATCTGAAGGAAACCACATTTAAACAATTGATGGGAAGTATAAGAACAATGTCTCATCAACTAGAGAATAACAATGAAAAGAATATTATTTGGCTATAAAAATAAATGATGTCCTAATCCATGCTGCAACATGGATAAATCTTGAAACATGACGCTAAGTGAAAGAAACCAGAAACAAAAGGTCATCGAGTTATATGAAATGATTCCCTTTCTATGAAACAGCCAGGATAGGCAAATCCACACACACGGAAAGTGGACGAGTGGTAGCCAGGAGCTAGGGAGGGGAGCAGAAACTGCTAATGGGCTTGGCATTCCTTTCTGGGGTGATGAAAATATTCTAGAATGAGTCAACATAAGTGAACCTGTTGCCGAAATTCCCTAGCCCTCTATCTCCACTGTTCTCCCAAAATATTGGAGATTGGAGACAACAGGAGATTGAAAACAACTGCTCCAGGAAAAATGACCATCCCAATGAACAGAGTTAAAGGCACTGACACTGAAGGCCCCGCAACCAAACATCCAGCCCTGTGAGCTACAGCGCAGCTTAGGACCCACAGGCTTCGCTGCTGGGTCTAGAGCTTCCATCAGCTTTTCGGGCTCCCATTAAAACCAAAGTCCAAAGTAAGATCACCAGACTTCTGGTATAACAGACACCAAACAAGCAAAGAGAAAAAGATATCTCAGAAGAAGCAGAAACTTTTCAGTTATCATTAATTTTCTAAAAGATGAGAACATACTACAAGGACATTCAAAAAGCAACAACAAAGCACATGCAATGAAAGAAAAAAGAGCTCCTAGTTATTAAAAACTTGAGAAAAACATAGGAGAAAAAAATCAATAGAACTCAAAGATGAACTTAGGAAAAATCTCACAAAAAAGTAGAGCAAAAACAAAAAAGAAAAGTAGGAGAGAAAGATTAGCATATTAGAGGTGCAATCCAGGAGCTCCAATATCTAAACAGCAGAAGTCCGAAACAGAGAACTTCTATTTTATTTCAAACTTCTTTATTTGGATATTGAAAAATGGAAAGAAATTATTAACAAGTAATTTTAAGAAAATGTTCCACACTGAAGAACCTGAGAGCCCAGCTCCATGGACGGAAACAGACCAACACCAAGGCACATCGTCATGAAATTTCAGAACAAGTGAGAACCATAGGAGACCCTACAGCTGTCAAGAGGAAAAACAAGTTACAGATACAGGACTGGGAATCTGAATGGCTTCACACTAACAGCACAGGATACAGAGGACAATGGAACGATGTCTTCAAAATTCTGGAGAAAGAGTTTTATACCAGCCAAGAGGTTTTCAAACATATGCAGTCTCAAAATATTACCTCCCAAATGACCCTCTTGCCGGAAGCTACCGACACAGCTCATGAGGGTGAGGGTAAATCAGCAGCTGTTGGGACAGCCATAAGAGAGGCAAAGGGAAGCTCCAGAGCAAGGAGAGCAAGGAGTCACAGGATGACTGCGATTCAACAGGCGCAAAGGGAAAGTGGTCGTGTGAAGGAGGTCACAAGTGCTGAGGAAGGCAAATCTGACAGAATGCCTGAGACAGCTGGCACCTGACATAAATGAGAGAAATCTGATGGACCTGCTGTATCTGAAGAGCAATGCAGACAAGCAGGAAAAACCGAGGGCTCGGTTGGTAACACACATAGAAAACCAGGCAAATGGGAAAACAAGACAATTATGACAAGGAAAACAAAAGTGGTACAGGAAAGGAAAAATAACCAGTTTACTTCTTGGCTCTTTGTGAACATAGTTTACTCAGCCATAATTCTAAAAATACAGACTACTAATATAACCTAAACTTTAATATAATTACATTAGGAAGATGTAGGGATAGGAAGACACACAGCAGGTTGAAGAGGACCAAACTATCTCAGTAGTTATTATGCCTGAGAAAAGGGCAGGGGACAGCGAAGATGGAAAAGATTTTTACATTTGCTCTGCATCTTTCGTATCATTTGAATTTTTTATATGATTATGACTCCACCTATTTCTTGAATAATTGTTTAAGGCATAACATTTTAACCCCAGATACTTTTTTTTTTTTTTTCTGAAGCTGGAAACGGGGAGAGACAGTCAGACAGATTCCCGCATGCGCCCAACTGGGATCCACCCGGCATGCCCACCAGGGGGCGACGCTCTGCCCACCAGGGGGCGATGCTCTGCCCTTCCGGGGCGTCGCTCTGTTGCAACCAGAGCCACTCCAGCGCCTGGGGCAGAGGCCAAGGAGCCTCCCCAGCGCCCCCGGGCCATCTTTGCTCCAACAGAGCCTCACTGGGGAGGGGAAGAGAAAGACAGAGAGGAAGGAGAGGGGGAGGGGTGGAGAAGCAGATGAGCGCTTCTCCTGTGTTCCCTGGCCAGGAATCGAACCTGGGACTTCTGGACGCCAGGCCAACGCTCTACCACTGAGCCAACCGCAGATACTTTTGTAGGAAGCTTTATTTACTTGGAATTTGGAATAAAAATTCTTTATGAACTATCACATTACACCTGAGACCCTAAAAAGAGAAAAATAAATATCCACAGAACATACCTTGCAACCTGCAAAGGCTGCTCACTCTGGAGCGTTTGCTTATCTGCAGCCAAATCCCAGAGTGCTGGTGGGGCCAGGCCAGTGTCTGACTCTTTAATACCTTCATAAAGAGAGATTACAAAATTCACTGAAATGCCATGCATCACCCTGAAGGCAGCTTTGCAGGCTCTGCACTACTGATATTTTGAACTGAATCATTTGTTGTGGGAGTGTCCTGTGCATTATAAGATGGTTAGCAAAATCATTGGTACCACCTCCCCCTCAAGGCATGAGAATCAAGAAGATTCCCAGACACTGTCCTGCGGTGAGGGGGGGACAACCACTTCCCTAAGTGCTCACAAGCCAAACATTTAATGTGGTATTGGACAGTTTTTTGTGGTCAAATACTGTAAACTTTACCACCCAACTTTACCAACTTTTCAATTGGAAGAAAAGTTTCCAATTATTAGCCAATAGCCCACTAACTTCAAGCAATATCATATAATACCATATTTTTATTCAGTAAGAAACTTTTACTTGTTTATCAGAGTTTACTGAACTTGGCTTTGACCAATAGAAACATTACTTGCTCAAAGAATGATGTAATTTCTTAACTGCTTAAGCATTAAACTTGTTTGTAAAAATCAGTAAGAGATTGTTAAATGAGATTCAATTTCTTTACAGATAATAAGGATATTTTAAATCTGTAATTCATAAAAGAGCAACATTTGTATTTAAAATCCTTTGACAAAATTAACACATTACATTTAGAGAGGAAACAGGAGTTTAAAATATATACCAGTGAGCTCATTAATTTTCTTGAGAAGTTGTTGAATGTCATCTTCAACCTGCTTAATCTGCCTAGAGTAAGTGCTCTGACCCTAGGAGAGAAACATCAGTTTAATTAGAGTATGAGGAAACCAACAATTTTTAAACTACAAAAACATTTAACAGTTCATACATTTCAAGTATGGTCAACATTTGTGTAAATTATTTCAAATACCTTTCAATAGAGTTCCACAATTTAACAGCAGAAAAATAACTTAAACGCGCTGAATATTTACACTCTCATCTATTCTAGATTGAAAGTGGAAGGTAACTTTTTTCATTTGAGATTACTCTAAACTACTAGACATTCTCTTCTAATTATTTTGGAAGAGCAATAACAACAGCTCTTACTTCACTATAAAACTTCTATATTTCGTACACACTGAAATGACTTACGTAAGTTTTCAGCAAGGCAATATCACCCTCATCCAGAGCTGAAAAAAAGGAGATAATGTGTGAGGTTCAAACAAAAGAATTATCAATGTTTTTCTGTTCAATTCAAACCTCATTAGGTGAGTGAAGAAAATAGTGCAAAGTTGTAATGATATAAATACAACCATCAAATAGTTCCTGGAATCACAGATATTTTATCTAATTGAATGAGGGCAGATTAAAAAAATATACATACACCATAGCTGCTGGAGAGTCTCAAAGTGATGTGACCCAACAAGAATAGGGAGCCCCAAAGAACAGTGTAAGAATCAAAACAACCTGGCACTAGTCCCATCAAAGACACTTGCTAAATAACCTAGGAAAAACCATTTAATCTCTGAGCATCACTTTTCTCATCTGAAAAATAGAGATAATAATAATTTACCATCACAGTGTTGGTATAGATGTCAAATAAAATACAGAACACAAAATGCTATACACATATCAGCCATAACTGTATCCCAAGAGATAAATTTATTAATACATTTACAGAATAACATACCCAGAGAAATACCCAGACATGTTAAATCTATGTAACCAAGTTTTCCATTTGGTGACTGTGTACCTCTGAGGTTTACAGTGCCCTAAAATATTTTCAAGGAAAAGAGCAAAATATGGGATGAAAGTAGAAAGGAAATGCTCATTCCAGAGCATTCGCCTGGGTGTGGACATCCCGGGTTTGATTTCCGGTCAGGGCACACAGGAGAGGTAACAATCTGATTCTCCACCCCTCGCCCTCCCAGAGCCATGGCTGATTGGTTCAAGCGCATCTAGTGCTGAGGATGGCTCCCTGGCATCTCCACCTCAGGTGATAACAATAGCTGGGTTGCCAGCCTGGCCACAGATGGGGGTTGCGGGTGGATCCCAGTTGGGGTGCATGCAGGAGTCCTGCCTATCTCCCCTACTCTCACTTAAAAAAAATAAAGAGAAAAGGAAAAAGAAATGCTCTTTCTTTAAGGGAAAATTGGAAATGGAGAAAAGTTGCTAGGAGAGGTTTAAGTTCTTTGGTAAGGACAGAGTAAGAGAAAAGACAAAAGCATTGTAAAAATGCTTTAAAATAGTAGTCTATAAGAAATAAAAGTATAGGCCCTGGCCGGTTGGCTCGGTGGTAGAGCGTCGGCCTGGCGTGCGGAAGTCCCAGGTCGATTCCCGGCCAGGGCACACAGGAGAAGCGCCCATCTGCTTCTCCACCCCTCCCCCTCTCCTTCCTCTCTGTCTCTCTCTTCCCCTCCCGCAGCCGAGGCTCCATTGGAGCAAAAGATGGCCCGGGCGCTGGGGATGGCTCCTTGGCCTCTGCCCCAGGCGCTAGAGTGGCTCTGGTCGCGACAGAGCGACGCCCAGGAGGGGCAGAGCATCGCCCCCTGGTGGGCATGCGGGAGTCTGTCTGACTGCCTCCCCGTTTCCAGCTTCAGGGGGAAAAAAAAAAAAAAAAAGAAGAAATAAAAGTATAAAAAAAGCATAACGATGAGACTACATAAAGGGCTACTTGGAAGAAATTGTGTATGACAATGGTGTGCATACTTCATGCACTGTGGGTAAAAGTGGCACAGTCTCTAGGAAAGTAATTTGGCCATCTATCAAAATTACTACTCCATTTCTAAAATATACCTAGAGCTTGTGTTTGTGCATGTGGTAAAAGCTATATGAACAAGTTTACTCCTTCCTCTATAAAGGCCAACAGACTGGAAGGGGGGGGAAGGGCCAACAGACTGGAAGAAATCTAAATGTCCATCAATAATGATTAATTTCAAACATTACACTAAAAAAACTGGAATACTATGCAGATACAGAGACACAACATTGACTACATAATAATATAAATTTATCACTAAAATGTATTACAATTGAAAAGCAAGATGTACAGTATGCTACACTTCTGTAAAAAATAAAAAGGACATATAAGCAAAACTGCTTATATGCACAGAAAAAGTTTAGAAAGTTAACGCAAAACGGAACCTTTACATTCGTGATAAGTGGGTGCCTGGGGCCAAGGATGGGACACTTTTACATGTATCTTTTTTCTCCATTTCGAGTTTTAATCAAGGAAATGTATTATCTAGTTTAAAAAATGTTTTTTAAGAAAAGAACTATGTTTCGGGATCCCAGCCGCAAGCTGTCACGAAGGGGCGGAGGGACAGCAGAGGACGCAGGAGACCGAGCCCCGCCGGGCCGGGGAAGGCGCTGCTTTTCACGGCCTGCAGGGCCAGGCGGGGTGCGGAACTTCCTCCGGGCCTAAGAGCCGAACGTGAAAAGGTGTCCACAGCGGGAGACGAATACTAACTTAGCGCGGGACCAGGGAGACAGGGAGGGCGGGCAGGTTAACTGGGTCGCGGCCCCCGATCAGATCACCAGCCGCACAGGAGGAGGCGGGCGCGGCAGGAACACAGCTTCCCCTCGGGGCCACGCTGGGCCTCCCCGGCCCGAGCCCCTGCCTGTGTCCACCGACCTCGGATAGGCTTGTCGTCCTTCTCATCCTCTTTGGTTTTCCGCTGATCCGCGCCCAGGTAATCCGGCATTTTCGGAGTCCAACTGCCTCAGCGAGGCAGCAATTACACAGCACCTTCGCCACTTCCGGTGGTGTCTTCCCCGCTTCCGGTAATGTCTCCATTTTCTTTCCTCCCGGAAGTGGGGCCGGCGCGCGGCCGGTTCCTCCGCGCACAGAGGGCGGATGGGAGACCCGCGGGCGCGTTCCAAACCGACGTCGCTGTGCTGGAAAGCCAGAAGAATCACCTGTGACAACAGAACGTCGGTCGACCCTGGGCCTCACCGTGCCAGCAATAGATACCACGGCCGACCCCGGCTCAGTCGCCAAGTTAAAACTCTGATTTAGTCATTTATTTATTGTGCACTCAGAATACTTCTATGTTCTCTAATTACCCCTTTACTTCGCAGTATTGTGGAGGTACATAACTGTGTTTTATTATTAAAATGCCAGCATATGCAATAGTGGTGGCTAGATCTACAAGAACAGTGAAGGTTATAGGAGTTCACTTATTTGAGTTAGCTGGGAGTGAGGAGATAAGTGATTTCTATTTTGGAGCCTGCTGCCAAAGCAGAGTGGTATCATGGTCAGATACAAGGAAGTTGGGAAAGGGTAGGTTTTGAAAGAAATGAATTTGGGAGATGAGGAATGGAAGAGAACAGGAGACAATTGTAGAATATGGAATAAAGAAAAAAATGTGGCCCTTCTAAGCATTAAAGGACAGAGTGAAAAGCCATGCACAGGATAGGAGAAAATATGGCAATTTATATGTATGATAATGGTAAATATCCAGAATATATAATGAACAACTCAACAAGAAAGCAAAGAACTGCATTTTTTAAAAAAAGAAATGGACTTGAATAGAAATTTCTCCAAAGAAGATAATATAAATGCCCACAAGCACATGAAAAGATGCCCAACATCACTAGCGACTGGGGAAATATGAATCAAAACCATGGGATACCACCTCACACCCATTAGAATGGTGACTATAAAAAAAAAAGTGTTGGTGAGGAAGTGGAGAACATGGAAACCTTGTGCAGTTTGTGGGAAAGTAAAATGGTGTAACTTATGGAAAACGGCACAGCAGTTCCTCAAAATATTAAAAATAGAATTGTCATATGATCCAGCAATTCCAATTCTGGGTATAGACCCAAAGGAATTGAAAGCAGGGTCTCCAAGAGATATTTAAATTTCTTCATTCACAGAAGCATTATTCACAATAGCCAAGAAGCAAAAGCAATTCAATCAACAGATGAACAAAATATACAAAGAAATATTCTGACATGTAATACAATTGTGAGGACATTATACTAAGTGAATAAATCAGTCACAAAATGACAACTATTGTATGACTCCACTTATGTGTGGTACGTAGAGTAGTCTCATACAGAAAAAAATGGTAGTGGCAGGGAATGAGGGGATATAGGGAGTTGATTACTGGGTCTAGAGATTGAGTTTTTACAAGATGAAGAGTTTTGGAGATTAATTACAGAACATAGTTGATGTTCTTAACACTATTAAACTTTACACTTCAAAATGGTTAAGATATGAATTTTTTTGTTATGTACATTTTAACACACACACACACACACACACACACACACACACACACACACACACAGAACCTTCATGACCTTAGAAATGATGGTGAGTAGAGGTGGGGAAAATGGGAGAAAAAATTATTAAGAATATGGAGTCAAGTAACTTTGAAACTTAGAGGCTGTTTTAACAGTGTTTGCATTAATAAATAAAGGGGTCTGGGAAAGCATTAAAGGGAGATTAGCTTAATTTTGGAAATGTCAGTCTTGAAGTGAAAATTTTGTCATGCAGTAAAATTCTATGTACTTAACAGATCAATTTTGTAGAGAGTAATTTGCTAATTTCTGAAGCTCTTTATCAAAGAGCTGCATGTCACGTTTTTTATTTTCTCCAATTCCAAGTGGGAGAAGAGGGAGAAGGAGGTCTGGGGGTTAATTTTGACCCACTGGTTCTCTTGCCCCCCCCCTTTTTGCGACAGAGAGACACTGGTAGTGAGAGAGATGAGAAGCATCAATTTGTAGTTGTGGCACTTTAGTTGTTTAGTTGTTGACTGATTGCTTCTCATACATGCCTTGATGAGGTGGGGGCTTCAGCCAAGCCAGTGACCCCTTGGTCAAGCCTGAGACTTTGGCTTCAAGCCCCTGACCTTTGGGCTCAAGCCAGTAACCATATCCATGAACCCACACTCAAGCCTGTGACCCTGCGTTCAAGCTGGCGAGCTCTATCCACTGCACAACCACCAATCGAGCTGTTAGTTCTTTTGAACTCAGTCAAGAAGGAATCATGTTTTAGAAATACAGTTGATTTTATTACACATTAAACAATTAAGTTCCAGAGTCTTGTAAAGGGAAAATATTTACACAAATCTTTACACTTTAGAGCAGGATAAAAAGTTGCTGGCCTTGGATTAAATCTATCGCTAGAGAACTTTCAGTGATTAGCATTAATTACCGTTTCCTCTCCAAATGTTATGAAGATTAAACTAAATAATGAAGGTAAATTTCTTAGTTATAGCACAGCAAATATTAGCTGGTATTCTTTAACCACAAATGCTTTACAGGTTTATGTACAGAATTCTCTGTGGATGTATAGACTAGAATCTTCTCAATACTAACACATCTTTTCTTTTTTGATTATGCAAGTAGAGCTACTGAGAAAATCAGAGGTTAGGTCCAGACTAATATACGTAGAAGTAATTTAAAAATACAGTTAAGTGCTGCTTCAGAAAATAACGCTCTATGTATCGTACCTGGACGAGAAAAATTCGTAATCATTTTGACCAGGGAACTGATAAGTCTAGGAATCTTTCTTTCACGTGTCTTGGTCCCCAGCCGGACCTGAGTCAGTGGAAGAACTAGGCTGCCGCACACGTTGGCGGGGTTGGGGCTGGCCTCACACAACGCGAAAGATCTAACCCGGAAGTAGTTATTGGCTGTCTCCAGGCGCCGGTTTCTGGGCGTCGCGGAGTCAAGGCGCGAGGCTGGGACCGAGGTAGAGCTGTGGGACGCTCAGCGCGCTCCGCCGGGGACACGAGCCGCTGCGCCCGCGGGCCGGCCCCGGCGCCATCATGCTGCTCCTACCGAGCGCTGCGGAGGGCCAGGGCACCGCCGTCACCCACGCTCTGACCTCGGGTACGTGTGCGCTCAGCCCCGGCTCCGTCCCGCCTCGGCCGCCCCGGCCTCAGCTTCCACGCCCGCGGCCCCGCGCGGTCTCAGCCCCGGCGCCTAGCTCGCGGCCGCGTGGGGCCGGGCCGGTGCCTGCGCCCTGCTGTGCGGAACCGTTCCCCGGGCTGGGAGGGAGGGACGTCTTCTTTATGCCCCCGCAGTTTCCCCTCTCGCTGCCGCTGACTCATGGGTTGGGCCGAGCAGTTCGGGACCGAACCCTCCGGAACCCCGCTGCCCGCCGCGAGCTCCCCGGTGCCTGAGGCCGCCCAGAGCCTCGCTGCTGGCGCTCCCTCTGTCCGCCCCCCGCGGTGCTTTGTGAATGTAGCCCGACACTGCGCCTCGCCTCAGTGTGAAAGCCCGCTGCGGTGCTGCGGGGAGACCGTGCGGGGACTTGCACAGCAGGTACTGAGCGGAACTCGTGCTGCCGCGCAGGGTCGCGGGTGCAGAGCCCGGGACGGTCGTGCGTGTTGTAAACTCAGCGCCTCCAGTTCAGGGATCCGTGCCGCTTACACGGACGGCTGTTGATGTGATTGTGAACGTATCACGACACAGCTTGTATTCGTGTTCATGGAGGTCTCTGTGCAAAATCTTAACACTAAAGGGCAAAGCTTGAAAGGCAATGTTCTTAAGAGTCACGCTCACGTGTCTCAGGTAGTACTTATTAAACATACTCTTTGAATCCTCTCCTGTGTGTGGTAAAAGAAATGCTTAATTTCCCAAACATTAAAACATAGTTAGAGAATTGTGGCCATTAGGTACAAAGGAATACTTACATCTGACTTAGTGATAACAAAGGAAAACTTTTTCCTTTCATTGGCATATGAAATTAAAATTAAGATGTTAGCTTTTTTCTGACCTAAATTACATTTTGTGAAATGTTAATATACAGATGTACAGTGATTTACACTCACTTCCCAGAAATAATGGTAAAGCCTTTTATATAAGTTTGATTTTTCAAAGTGCTTTCACAGTTTGTTGTTCAGTCTTCCAAGGAATCATGCAAGGTAGATACCTGCTCCTGTTTTTGTTGTTGTTGTTGTTTTGGTTTTTGACAGACAGACAAGAAGGGAGAAGATAGATGAGAAGCATTAATTCTTCGTTGCAGCTCCTTAGTTGTTCATTGATTGCTTTCTCACTGTGCCTCGATGAGGAAGAGGGCTACACCAGAGCTAGTGATCCCTTGCTTAAGCTACTGACCTTGGGCTTCAAGGCCAGCAATCTTTTGGGCTCAAGCCGGCGACCATAGTGTCATGCTCAAGCCAGTGACCTAGGGATTTTTTTTTTTTTTTTTTTTGTATTTTTCTGAAGCTGGAAACGGGGAGAGACAGTCAGACAGACTCCCGCATGCACCGGACCGGGATCCACCCAGCACGTGGTGGGCGACGCTCTGCCGCGACCAGAGCCACTCTAGCGCCTGGGGCAGAGGCCAAGGAGCCTTCCCCAGCGCCTGGGCCATCTTTGCTCCAATGGAGCCTTGGCTGCGGGAGGGGAAGAGACAGACAGAGAGGAAGGAAGGGGGGAGGGGGGAGAAGTAAATGGGCGCTTCTCCTATGTGCCCTGGCCGGGAATCGAACCCGGGTCCTCCGCACGCCAGGCCAACGCTCTACCGCTGAGCCAACCGGCCAGGGCCGTCCTAGGGATTTTGAACCTGGGTTCTCTGCGTCCCAGTCCGATGCTCTATCCACTGCACCACTACCTGGTCAGGCATATTGGCTTCAGTTTTAAGTTCACTCATTTCTCATAACCACTAATTCAGACCTAGACTAAAATCAGTGCATCTTATTTTGGTCCCAGAGCTGTTTCCTCCACTGTGGCACAGCTGTGTTAGCAGGTCCTCATTAGCTGCTGAAAATTGTCTTTCAGAACAAATCACTCCTGGTGAATCTTAAAATCTTTTAAAGCTATTTGAATCCAAGATTTTAATAATTAAGATGTTTTAGGTGTTTTTAAAAGCATATTTTTGTTTGTTTTTGATGTGGCTAGCTCTGTACAATTATAATTATTTATTGCTTTATAACAACTAGTGGTCTAAAAGTAAACCAATTTGCAGCATTTCTTACTATTCCTTCCCTTCCTCTCATATCCCTAGAAAAGTATTGAATTATTGTTGACATTGATGAATGTTTTGTTTTGTCAGCTAATTTGAAGAAGTTGATTGAATACTCTGCAAATACTAGTAAATGATTATTTATTGCTAAGCCTCATGTTAAATGGATTACTGCAGCCATTTTCTTAGTTGATGATTTTAAAATTATATTCTGATAATGCTATTACTACTTTGATCTTATTTATTGCCTCAAAACAGATTTTTTCCATGCAATACATTGAAGCCTCTCTTAACACTTTCAATCACAGCCTCAACACTCTGTCAAGTTGAACCTGTGGGAAGATGGTTTGAAGCTTTTGTTAAGAGGAGAAACAGAAATGCTTCTGCCTCTTTTCAGGAACTGGAGGATAAGAAAGAGTTGTCAGAGGAGTCCGAAGATGAAGAACTGCAGTTAGAAGAATTTCCCATGCTGAAAACACTTGATCCCAAGGACTGGAAGGTATTTAAAATCTGAATCTTTTGTTCAATCAGATGCTTTGTTAGACACGGGCAGTTTTCTCACGAGTTTTCCATTAATAAACCATGTTTTAATATACTTCAGCAGGATGACTATAACTGAGTACCTGTTTATTAAGCCTTGAGTGGGCTAGTACTAGCCATAGGATACAGTCTCTACTGGAGAAGTCTAGGAAGGTCTTACAGAGAAGATCATCTTTGAGTTGATCTTAAAAGGATGAGAGGTAGTTTGTGAAGCAGAGAAAGGAGAAGATGTGTTCTATGCAGAGGGAATAGTTATGCAGAGATACAGTGGAGTAAAAGCATAGGCACCACCTTTTTGGGGATTAGTGAAGACTAAAGTAGGGTACTTGAGAGACGGTGGTGAGAAATTCTGAAACACTCTATAACAAACTCTAGTGTCCTTTTTTTTATTTTTTATTTTTTTATTTTTATTTATTTATTTTTAGAGGGGTGGGAGAGAGAGAGAGAGAGAGAGAGAGAGAGAGAAAGGGGAGGAGCAGGAAGCATCAACTCCCATATGTGCCTTGACCGAGCAAGCCCAGGGTTTCGAACCGGCGACCTCAGCATTCCAGGTCGGGTCGACGCTTTATCCCACTGCGCCACCACAAGTCAGGCTCTAGTGTCCTTTTTTATGCCGTGCTAAGGCAAAAATTCACATTTTATTTTGGGGGCAGTAGGAAGTCATTAAAAGTTTCTAAGCTAATTTTATAAAAGTAATTCTCAAAATTGCTTGGAAAGGGAGAGCAGGCCTGGAGGGGAAGTGAATATAGTCGTTTGCCAGTATAGGCCTAATGCAGTAATCGAAGCCTTCAAGTGAATCTTTGATGCTTGAACTAAATTGGTGACTGGATTTGGAGAAAGAAGGCACAAATTTTGAGGGGAGGTAGTCTTGAGGGACTTTGGTGATCCTGGCTGGTGTCACAAGAGAAGGGAATGGATTCAAAAGACCTCTGAGCATTTGGGTTGAGTATCCTCTAGAGCAGGGGTCCCCAAACTTTTTACACGGGGCCAGTTCGCTGTTCCTCAGATTGTTGGAGGGCCGGACTATAAAAAAAACTATGAACAAATCCCTGTGCACACTACACGTATCTTATTTTAAAGTAAAAAAACAAAATGGGAACAAATACAATATTTAAAATAAAGAACAAGTAAATTTAAATCAACAAACTGACCAGTATTTCAATGGGAACTATGGGCCTGCTTTTGGCTAATGAGATGGTCAATATGCTCCTCTCACTGACCACCAATGAAAGAGGTGCCCCTTCCGGAAGTGCGACGGGGGCCGGATAAATGGCCTCCGGGGGCCGCATGTGGCCCGCGGGCCGTAGTTTGGGGACCCCTGATCTAGAGCAGTGTTTTTCAACCAGTGTGCCGCGGGGAAATTAAACATGGGTCCCCAAACTACGCAGCCCGTGGGGGCTATTTATCCAGCCAGCTGCCTCCATCTGAACATAAACGTTCCCCTCACAATCCCTCCGGCTATCAGCAACAGGAAGAGTGGAGGCACAGGGAACGCTCACTGACCAATCACCTTCTAGGATTCATCTCGACCACTAGCGATGAACCAATAGTAGGTCGCCTCTCATCCACACCCAGGAAGGTCCCCGCTCGAGCTGCCATGCACTTGTCATTGTGTGGCTGCGGCGAGTAGTTGAAGCTGCTACTCCTCCCCATGGTCCTCATTTCTAATCCTGGTCAGGACTGGAGGTAAATGTGCCACCACTAGATGAAGCCTCAGCCTCAGCTGGTTATGTCTATCCTGATGGTGTATATAGATATTTGACCTTTTTCTTTTTAAAAGAGGCCCCCACAGAGGGTGATATACAGTGCATCACAATGTTATCTATATTGTATACGGCCTCCTGAAGGGTCATCTTAAAGAGCTCAAATCTCTATATACACCATCAAAACAGACAGAACCAAGGCCCCTGCACCCAGCTGACCATGGGATTTGAACCCACAACCTCAGGGAGAACTCTAGTATTTATCAGAATCCTTACCTAGAAAGCAAACTTCTCAATCTGACAGTAGAGATGCTCTGAGGACTTATGATGTTACACAAGTACCCAACATTTTCTAAAATTGATTTTGTCCAGTCTCTATATAGAGTATTTGCCAAATTGATTTGAACCCACAACCTTGATGAAAGCTCCAGTATCTATTAGCGGGACTGTATATATGAGGGGTTACATGGGACTGTATATATGAGGTTATGTGGGACTGTATATGAGGGGATGTTACATGGGACTGTATTTATAAGGGGATGTTACGTGGGACTGTATATATGAGGGATGTTACGTGGGACTGTATATGAGGGGATGTTATGTGGGACTGTATATATGAGGGGGTTATCCTTTTTTATTTAACTTTTTTAAAATAAATGTAATTTATTTAAACTTTAAATAAATTCTAACAGAGTGTCATTTTGTGTCATTTTGGTAGGTGGTGTGCCCCAGGATTTTGTAAATGTAAAAAATGTGCCGCGGCTCAAAAAAGGTTGAAAATCACTGCTCTAGAGCAGTGGTCCCTAATCTTTTTGGGGGCCACAGACTGGTTTAATGTCAGAAAATATTTTCACGGACCAGCCTTTAGGGTGGGACTGATAGATGTATCACGTGACCAAGACAAGCGTCAAGAGTGAGTCTTAGACGGATGTAACGGAGGGAATCTGGTCATTTTTAAAAAATAAAATATTGTTCAGACTTAAATATAAGTAAAATGGAAATAATGTAAGTTATATATTCTTTCTCTGGGACAGGTACCAAATGGCCCATGGACCAGTACTGGTCTGCGGCCCGGGATTTGGGGACCACTGCTCTAGAGTGTGATCTCTAGAGGCAGGACGTAGAAGCAGGAAAAGGAAGTTTGTGGGGAATGTGGTGTTTGTGTTCAAGTTGGGCGATGTCAGAATTGAGGTTCTAGGAGTAACATACTGGTGAAGTTTTCTAGTAGATGGTTAGAAATTGGTCTGTGACTCTGGAAAGAAGTTAGAGCCAAAAACATTTGCAAGTCATTGGCACATAAGTGGTAGTAGAGGCTATGAAACACTAAATGGTATCAGCCAAGAAGAATATAGATATAGATATTATATTGCTTAAGTAGACACTAGTATAATACTTAAATATATGTACTTTGGAATTAGAATGTCTGAATTCAAATCTGGTTCTATGCATTTAGTGTACAGGGCCCTTTGGAAAGTTACCTGATGTCTCAGCACCTCATTTCCCTTATTGGTACAATGATACTGCTGATAGCTCAGAGGATTAGAGTGAGGAGGAATGAATGGTGCATATAAAGCACTTAGCTTAGTGCTTGGGCACATGATAAATTCAAAACCAATAGCAGATAATAAGTGTTCCTGTCTCTTCCGTGGGTATTAAAAGAGGTAAGGTGTATGTATAAAGAACTTAGAAAAGTAAAATTAGCCAGGAAGTATGAGTTAATTTCTTCTACCATCATCATCAATTTTAAAAGGAAAGAACTAAACATTGAGGAGCATTGATAGATATTTAAGGGGTGGTCAGAGGAGGAGAAACAGCAAAGGATACTAAGAAGAGTAAAAAGTAGAAAGAAAACAGAAGAAGACATTTATTCAAGAAGGTTTATCAGGCACTATTCTCTTCAAAAATTAAAGGAGGAGGAAGTCACAAGACAGAAAACAATCACCAATGTCACTGCTTTGGAGATAGGTCCATCACTTAACATAAATAATGATAAAGAGCCAGTGGGTTTGACAAATGAAATTTAGATGAGTACATTGAAGGCAGTTCTAGTGAAATCTTTGGGATGGCAAGAAATTGCAGTGGGTTGAAGAGTTATTAGGAGGTGATGTAATAGAGACCTAAGTGTAAAATACTGTCTTTTAAAGCTGGGTTGTAAAGAAAATGAGAGTAAATAGTAACTTCAGGGAAAGGGTCAGGAGGACATAGAATTGGGGAATGTTGCAATCTACAGTAGAGAAAAGGAAGAAAGAATGGCGAAGTTCTTTGGTGTAGAAAAAAGTAGGTGATATCAGAGCAAGTAGCGGGTTTATACACTCATTTAATTGTTTCATTCAGCAAATAGGGATGAAACGCCAGCTGTGTGTGTCAGACCCTGCCCTAGGTGCTGAGGATGCTGTGCTGAACGAGCCAGTATCACTGCTCCCACAAACCTCATATTCTAGCAAGGAAACAGATAGTAAACTTAATCAAGAATATGGCCACTAAGTGCTGGGAAAAGAACAGGGTGACGCGATAGTGTCCAGATAACTGCCTTAGGTGGGAAAGGCCTATGGAGCTGACATTTAAGATTAAACCTGGATGATGTGCAGAGATCGAGGAGAGAGCATTCCAGGCAGAGAACTTGTGCTGAGGCGGAAAGAAGGCAAGTGGCTGGAACAGAGTGGACGAGGCAGAGAGGGGGAGGAGGTCAGAAGTAACGGTCCTCAGTGGAAAGCCACTGATAATTTTTAAATACTTCAGTGGGGGGGAAAAGGAGCAGAGGCAGGGAGAGAAGGTTGTCTCTCTTATACAGGGTGATGACATTTCAGCTGAGACTGAAGGCTGAGAAGGTGGCAGCCACGTGAGGAGGGGAGGAAGACTGCCTCAAAGGGAGACGAGCGCGAGGCCCTGGGGGAAAGAGCACGGCCTCTTCAGTGAACTGAAGCACCACGGGTGTTTGGAAGTGCGTGACCAAAGCAGAGTGACAGTCCAGAGGTGTCTGTGCCTGTAGAGTTCTGGAGGAGTCTGTGCTTGAGTGGATTAGAGAGTCAGGAGCATTTACAGGGTCTTAACATAGTCCAACCCTGGCATTCGATCAGGTCACTAGGATCAAAGTATAGAGAACAGAAGAAACCTCAGAACTGAGCTTTTCAGGTCATTGAGAAAACAGTAAAAGTGGCTTACAAAGCTACTTGAAGGTGGGAAAAAACTGGATTTACAGAAACTAAAGGAAGATAATGTTTCAAGAAGACTCAGCTGTGCTGCCATTGGGAGTTTAAGTCAAGTGAAGGCAGATGCGTGATTTTGGATTTGGTACATGGAAATTGATATTGACAAGGGCAGCTTTGTAGCGCCTGGGGTGGAAGTGGACAGAGCAGAACCAGAGTGGAGTGGTTTGAAAATGCTGCAGGGGACAGCTTCTTCAAGAGGTTTGACTTTGATAGGCAGCGTAGAAATGGGATAGGAGCTGGAAAAGGGGTCATGGAAGGTTTTTTTTAAAAAAAGAAGAGCCCTGGCTGGACAGCTTGGGTGGTTAGAGCCTTGGCCTGAAGCACAGAGGTCGCCGGTTTCATCTCCGATTCAGGTCACATATAGGAGCAGATTGATGTTCCTGTCTCTGTCTCTCTTTCTCTCCCTTTCCCTCTCTCTAAAATAAATAAAATAAACATTAAAAAATGTTTAAATAAAAAAATATGAAAGATAATAGATGAAATTATCTGATGAAACTAATCCAGTTGACATTTAGGAGATAACTGAAAGCTGCTAGTATTGAAGGAGACTCGGAGGTGAACTTCAGCACCAAGGTGAAAGGTGGAGTAATTCATCTTGGTAGGAAAAACTCTCAATTGTGAATTCAGGGAAAGGGAAACAATATATGCATACAGATAGGGTGGTAGAAAGATGCTAGAATTGGAGTAGGGTAATTTAAATTTTTTAGTTAAGCAGGAGGCAAGCCGTTGATGAGAGGGTGGAGAAGGATCTGTAAGGTTTGAAGAAAGACGAGAGGACAGAAGGTATGTAATAGTAATCTTAGTACTGGAAAGGTGAACCAACTGGAACAAAGTTTGGTTGCCAGGCATAATAAAGGAGCCAACCCTATGAAGTTTGCAATCCTGAATTTAAAGGGTAACCAGTCAGCCCTATTGACTTTTTTCTTCCATATTTTATGTTCTCAACTCCCCTGCTTTCCCACTCATTCTCCAGTACTACATATACCATCTGAGTTCCTTTAGGAGCCTTCCCTGCAGCTGCTACCTCAACTCTTAAATTTACAGTGATGTTAACCAAAGTAAAGATGAAAGCAGGTAGTTCTATCATGAGAAGTTTCTCGAAATTTCCATTAACTTACCCTTTTTGTTCCACATGGCTCCTAGTTTCGTCCTATCACTACCCTGATCCAGCCGACCAGGGCTGCTGTAATGCTTCCTTCAGTTCTGAAATTTTCCTTTAATTTTGGATGGCCATAGGATATAAATAGGGTTTAAGAGAAAAAAGGGCTCTAGGATCAAGTAAGTTTGGAAGATGCTGGGTTTTACAAGTTCCTGTTTACTTGCTTGTTCTTTTTCTTAATTGCAGAACTTCTCAGAGCCATTATGGGCCTTATGTGTATTCACATCATCAAGACGGCTATAACAAGAGTCTGCATTTACCAAACAAATGACCACAGAACCCTTTTTTTAAAAGAGAGAAAGAGGAACGGATAGGGACAGACAGACAGGAAGGAAGAGAGATGAGAAGCATCAATCCTTCGTTGCTGCTTCTTAGTTGTTCATTGATTGCTTTCTCATGTGTGCCTTGATGCTGGGGTGGGGAGGCTACAGTGGAGTGAGTGACCCCTTACTCAAGCCAAGAACCTTGGGCTCAAGCCAGCAGCAACCTTGGGTTCAAGCCAGCGACCATGGGGTCATGTCTATGATCCCACACTCAAGCCGGTGACCTCGGAGTTTCAAACCTGGGTCCTCTGCATCTCAGTCCAATGCTTTGTCCACTGCACCACTGCCTGGTCAGGCCACAGAACCCATTTTATACAGAATCTCTCATCACTTGGGAGCTTGTTTAGAGATTCTAGCAGGGGAGCTCAGCTACTCATGTACCTTTGACCAAAAAAGTACCTCTCCTCTAATGGGGAAGGTTATCCTCTCCAACCGAGTGCGCAGCTTTGGGAGAGATGCACCTGGAGCAGTCGGGGAGGAAGGGGACACCTGCCTAACCAGGTACCTCAGCCAAATCAGCCCTGGCGATCAGTGAGGTGACAGATGTCACAGCCAGATCTCCCTCACAGCCTTGGAGGCATCACTTTGGGAAGAACTGTTTTTGGGGTCCCAAAACACAAGGGATAGGGTATATTGCTGCATTTCAAACTTGACTCCCTTTTGTGTTTTATCAGAACCAAGATCATTATGCAGTACTTGGACTTGGCCATGTAAGATACAAAGCTACACAAAGACAGATCAAAGCAGCACGTAAGTATTTCATTATTTTGAAATAGTCAGGTATCTGGTATCTGAAATGTTATCCTTTTGAAAACATAAATGCAGGATCATGGTTTATAGCCATAACTCTAGATTTAACAGTGTGTGTCATGTGGTCATAACAGTTCATAACCACACTCTCCTTTACCTTCAGAACCAGGAAAAAAAGCAGTCTCCTGTGGACTTTCTCATTAGGAATAAGAAATCAGGATGGTAGGTGTGTGTGTTTGTGACAGGACAAAGAATATTCTTCCAATGGCAAGCTTTAAAAACATATTTCATCTTTCTTTAGAAGGATGGCCTATGTATTTAGTAGAATCTGCCTTGTTACTTAGGGTTTTTTATGTTATTCTGTGGTCTTAGATCACAGCTTTTTTGCTTTTTTTTTTTATACAGAGAGAGAGAGTCAGAGAGAGGGATAGATAGGGACAGACAGGAATGGAGAGAGATGAGAAGCATCAATCATCAGTTTTTCATTGCGACACCTTAGTTGTTCATTGATTGCTTTCTCATACGTGCCTTGACCGTGAAGCTATAGCAGACCGAGTAACCCCTTGCTTGAACCAGCGTCCTTGGGTTCAAGCTGGTGAGCTTTTGCTCAAACCAGATGAGCCTGCGCTCAAGCTGGCGACCTCGGGATCTTGAACCTGGGTCTTCCCGGTCCAACACTCTATCCACTGCGCCACCGCCTGGTCAGGCGATCACACCTTTTTTGATACCACCCTTTGTCATTTGTCCAAGAAAGAGTTATCCGATGCTTCATTATTATTTTAATTGACAAGGTTAAAAATTTGGGGGGCGGTTATTGCTGGGAACACTATTCCCTTAGTGTTTCTAAATCTCCTGTCCTTTGCATTCCTGTTGATATAATTCCCTATACAGCACTCAGTTCATCTAATTCAAGGGGTCTCAAACTCGCAGCCCGTGGGCCGCATGCGGCCCGCCGAACAATTTTATGCGGCCCGCAGACTAATCCACGAAGTTCAAAATATTTTGGATAAAATTAAGTAAGCCTAGGGGCCTACTTGTATTTTTCATTTCTCTAGCATCCTAGCTAGATATTAGCTTAGTTAACAGCAGTTGTGATGCGAACTACAGTTTCTGGTCGTTTTGTGACACTGAAAAGTGTTGCGTAACAGTTGCCTTTTGTAGACCTAGTGCGGCCCGCCAAAGGGCTGTGATCTTGCTCTGCGGCCCACATGCTGAGTTGAGTTTGAGACCCCTGATCTAATTAATAAAGTTTTATGAAAGAGGTAGGTGAAGGTGATTAGTTTTCTGTGTTTTCCCTTAGAAGAATTTTGTTTTTTTGTTTTTGTTTTTTTTTTTTGTTGTTGTTTTTTTTACAGAGACAGAGAGAGGGATAGATAGGGACAGACAGACAGGAATAGAGAGAGATGAGAAGCATCAATCATTAGTTTTTTATTGCGACAGCTTAGTTGTTCATTGATTGCTTTCTTATATGTGCCTTCACCTTGGGCCTTCAGCAGACCGAGTAACCCCTTGCTCTAGCCAGAGACCTTGGGTCCAAGCTGATGAGCTTTGCTCAAGCCAGATGAGCCCGCACTCAAGCTGGCGACCTCAAGGTCTTGAACCTGGGTCCTCCACATCCCAGTCCGACGCTCTATCCACTGCGCCACCGCCTGGGCTGGTCAGGCCCTTAGAAGAATTTTGTACCCTCCACTCTAGAGAATGTATATTGAGGTCAGAGTACGGAAGATTGTGGCATTGGGGAAAAGGAATAGGAATTCGAGTCCAGTTAAGATGAGAAAGTATTATACTCAGAGGATGATGGCTAAATAAGTCCTATCTTGTGTTAAGAAATACTAGTTGAGCCTGACCAGGTGGTGGCACAATGGATAGATTGTAACCTGGGACACTGAAGACCCAGGTTCAAAACCCCGAGGTCACCAGCTTGAGCACAGGGTCGCTGCTTGAGCATGGGATCATAGACATGATCCCATGGTCGCTGGCTTGAGCCCAAAGATCACTGGCTTGAAGCCCAGGGTCGCAGGCTTGAGCAAGGGGTCACTGGCCCAGTGGGAACCCACCACCCCCTGTTAAAGCATGTATGAGAAGGCAGTCAATGAACAGCTAAAGTGCTACAACTACAAGTTGATGCTTCTCGTCTCTCTCTTATCTGCCTGTCTGTCTCAGTTGCTCGAGACGAAGTATAGTTGATAACTTCAAAATTTTCTCTATCAATGGAAATCACAGCAAATATATCTAACAAGGTAAAGGAACTTATGAGATTATTTTAGACCTATTATTGGGTTTCTTCAAGAGCTAGCATGATTTTAGACTAATCATATGTTAATGCATATGAATAATCAATGTAAAGTACATAAATACCAGGAATATTTATTTGCCATGGAAAAGTATTTGCAGTCTTGCTATATGAAAGAATAGCATACAAATACCAAATGTGTCTTGATTCTAGATGTGATTTAGAAGTATGAAAATAGTTGGTATTTTTAGGTGAAGGAATTATTTTTCTCTGAAGATAAAAAATGTATAATAAATTGTAAAAGAAATGTTCATTTGCTTCTGTTAAGTTCGCTCTTCTTAATGGCATAATATACATCTTTTTATTCTGTAGCCAACAGTCTTATAACCCTAGTGCACAGATTATTAACATTAAGTGGAATTATAATTTACTCTCTTATTGAATGTTTTTATTGTTTTTGCAGAAGAAACTTGTTCTCTTACCTCTGTCACTATAAAATAGTTGCTATTTACTACTTTCTAAAATCTTTTCCAGAAGTACAAATGCCAACTTAGTGTTTTCAGATCTGTAATTATTGGTACAAACAAACCTAATAAAAATGTAAGACTCATAGCATTTTAGGACCTTAGAGTGCTTGTAGCTCTTTCCAAACATGAATGAATTTATTGTTGTTTAATGTATTTTGAATTGCTATAATGAAAATTAGGAAGTTGGTTAAAGGTGAATAAAGTTAGTGGTCCTTTTTTCATTCTCTCCATTTCTAAAAAGAATAAATGACTAGAAAATCTGAATGATAACTGAATGGTAAAAGTTAAATAATGGGGCCCTGGCTGGTTGGTTCAGTGGGAGAGCATCAGCCCAGTGTGTACAGTGTGTCCGTAAAGTCATGGTGCACTTTTTTTTAATTTTATTTTTAATTTTATTTTTTATTTTTTTACAGAGACAGAGAGAGAGTCAGAGAGAGGGATAGATAGGAATGGAGAGAGATGAGAAGCATCAATCATCAGCCTTTCGTTGTGACACCTTAGTTGTTCATTGATTGCTTTCTCATATGTGCCTTGACCACGAGCCTTCAGCAAGCAGACTGAGTAACTCCTTACTCAAACCAGATAAGCCCGCCCTCAAGCTGGTGACGTCGGGGTCTCGAACCTGGGTCTTCCACATCCCAGTCTTATGCTCTATCCACTGCACCACCGCCTGGTCAGGCCATGGTGCACTTTTGACCGGTCATAGGAAAGCAACAAAAGATGATAGAAATGTGAAATCTGCACCAAATAAAAGGAAAACCCTCCCAGTTTCTGTAGGATGATGTGGCAGCATGTGCGCATGTGCAGATGATGATGTAACACCATGTATACAGCGGAGCAGCCCACGGCCATGCCAGTCGAGATGTGGACGGTACAGAGGAAAGTTCAGTGTGTTCTGTGGCTCGCTAAATTCGAATCCATGACCAAAGTACAACATGAATATCAGCGCGTTTATAACGAAGCGCCACCACATAGGAATAACATTACTCGGTGTGATAAGCAGTTGAAGGAAACCAGCAGTTTGGTGGAGAAACCCCATTCTGGTAGGCCATCAGTCAGTGATGAGTCTGTAGAGGCTATACGGGATAGCTACCTAAGGAGCCCTAAAAAATCTGTGCGTGAGCCCACATCGAACTGCACTGAATAGGTATGAAACTGGGAGAGTTTTCCTTTTATTTGGTGCAGATTTCACATTTCTATCGTCTTTTGTTGCTTTCCTGTGACCAGTCAAAAGTGCAACATGACTTTACGGACACACTGTAGATGTCCCGGGTTTGATTCCCAGTCAGGGCACGGGAGAAGCAACCATCTGCTTCTCCACCCCCCTTCCACACACTTCTCCCACAGCCATGGCTCGATTGGTTCGAGCATGTTGGCCTCGGGCACTCAGGGTGGCTCTGTGGCCTGGGCCTCAGGTGGTTAAAAAATGACTCAGTTCTGAGCAACAGAGGAACGGCCACAGATGCGCAGAGTGTCGCCCCCTAATGGGCTTGCTGGGTGGATTCTGGTCAGGCACATGCGGGAGTCTGTCTCTGCCTCCCTCTCAGTAAAAAAAAAAAAAAAAAAAAAAAGTGTTGAATGATCGGTTAAAAGAAAGTACTTGAATACTAAAGGTGGTATTTCAAGTGCTTATATAATTTTATTCTTGAAATAAAATTGCCACATTGGTAAATGATGCAGGTAGGTTTGATACTCTTTGAATGGAAATAGTCTTTGGTAATTTGAATTTTCTGAACTAAAAATTTTAGCTTAAAATATTTCTGATATTTGAAACTGAAAACTTTCATATCAAGCTTCTTTAAAATCAAAAGTCATGTGGTGGCGCAGTGGATAAAGCCTCGACCTAGAGTGCAGAGGTCGCCGGTTCGAAGCCCTGGGCTTGCCCGGTCAAGGCACATATGGAAGTTGATGCTTCCTGCTCCTCCCTCTCCTCTCTCTCCCCCCTTCTCTAAAAAAATGAATAAATAAAATCTTTTAAAAAAAAATAAAAAATTCAAAAGTCATATTTAGAGATTTGTTAATTATTATAGTATGAATGTACAGTAAAAAGCCCCTTTGCTAATGTACCATCAGAACACCTCAGAAACTATCTTTGGTTGAGGGAAAGGAGGAAAAAAACTCTTTAATATTTCAGCAAAGTTGTAACAGCTCCTTCCCAATTGCCTTTGTTTCTTTTTCAAACCAACCATCTTCTTGGTTTTTTATACCCTTTTTTTTTTTAAGTGAGAGGAGAAAAAGTGAGACAGATTCTCACAGGTGCCCCAGCCGGGGTCCACCCAGCAACCCCATCTGGGGCCAGTGCTCAGGTACTGAGCTATCCTCAGCACCCGGGGCCCTGCTCAAACCAATTGAACCACTGGTTGTGGGAAATGAAGGGGGTGGTGTACGGGGAGAGGCGGTAGGGAGAGGGACAGGTACTTGCTTCTCCTGTGTACCCTGACTGGGAATCGAACCCGTGATGTCCATACACCAGACCAACACTCCGGCCACTGAGCCACCAGCCAGGGCCTCTTTTACCTTATTTTTAATTCCAGGTAACATCTTTTGTCTGCTCAGGGAGAGAGTATAGGACAGTTTCAGGGCTCCCTAATGTACACAAACAACTAAAGATAATTAGGCAGAATAATCAAGAGAAAAATTGTGCAGCATAAGAGGAGGCCATCCAACAAAACACTGAGACATCATCTCTCTCTCGGACTTTGTCTAAAGGTTCAAAAGAAAACTTAAATATCTACTGCATGTCAGTAAGCTGTGAAGACACTGCATTGGGGGCAGTGTAGGAATTCAGAAAGAGATTAGGGAGAAATAAATAGACTTGCCTAGAAACAAAACCTGAAAACATGAACGCAGAATGTAGAATTACAAAGGCTGGCATAATGAGGAAACAGTAAAGCAGAGGACAGCCTTGTTGCTGACTTAGTCTATGTAGTTAAGCCCACAGTGGGTGCATCTGTGCTGAACAGGTACAGACTTGTTTCTTATTTTTCCTTAAATGATGCAGTGTAACAACTATTTACATAGAATCTGCATTGTATTAAATATTGTAAGTAATCTAGGGATAGTTTATATGGGAGGATATGCAAATACTATGCCATTGTATATAGGGACTTGAGCATCCTTGGATTTTGGTTTGGGGGGTGGGGGAGAAGGGAGGTCCCGGAACATCCCTGAAGATGTGTTGGGAAAACTGTACTTAAAATGAACTTTATTCTGTGTAAATTTTATCTCAATTCAATAAAATAGACGTAATTAAACAAACCCCAAAGTCAGTACTTAGAAAACTGAATATATATATATATATATTCTTTTTTTTTTTCTTTTTTCTTTTTTTCTTTTTTTTGGCGAGAGATCGAGAGAGAGAGAGAGAAAGAGAGGAGGGAGGGGAGAGACAGACAAACAGGAAGGGAGAGAGATGTGAAGCATCAATTCTTCATTGTGGCACCTTGGTTGTTCATTGCTTTCTCATATGTGCCTTGACCAGGGGGCTGTAGTAGAATGAGTGAACCCTTGCTCAGGCCAGCGACCTTGGGCTCAAGCTGGTGAGCCTATGCTCAAGTCGGCAACCTTGGGGTTTTGAACCTGGATCCTCCATATCACAGGTCAGTGCTCTATCTACTGCGCCACCGCCTGGTCAGACTGAGTATATGTATATTCTTTTGGACCTAGCCAGATATAAAAATTGTATTAATAGATTCTTCTTGTGGAAATACAATCACTGCCTATCAAAACTTAAGAGATGGCAACTAGAGCTCTACTATAAATAAGTTCATTGCCTTAAATTACTTTTACTTTTTTAAAAGTGGGAAAAATAAAACCGGTGTTCAATTCAAATGTTTAAAAAGATATGACCAAGAAAAATGGAGGAGGAAACTACAAGTGACAAACAGTATCCACATGGATTTATAAGAAGAAAACACAAAGTGAAACACAGAAAGAAAATCATTATAAAGGATATTTTAAACCAAGAACACTATAAAATTTAATACATTTGATGTTTGATAAAACTAATTTTTTTAAAATTGAGGAAGAAAATTCAAAAGTTAGAAAAGAATTATATCCTAAAATATGTTTTTAGGCTCTGGTGATTTCTTAGGTGAATGTCAGATGTCTGAAGGATTGAAAGTTCTCATGCTGGACATAGGCTGTCTGGAACAGCTTCTTGTGAAGTTGATACACTCCTAGATTGAAAACCTGTCACAGAAAAAAACTGTGAAGACAATAAAAGATCATGGTTGCCAGGAGTACGGAGGGTTGAATAGGCAGAGCACAGGATTTTTAGGGCAGTGAAAATACTCTATAGCCTGACCTGTGGTGGCGCAATGGATAAAGCGTTGACCTGGAATGCTGAGGTTGCCGGTTCAAAACCCTGGGCTTGCCCAGTCAAGGCACATATGGGAGTTGAAGCTTCCTGCTCCTCCCCCATTCTCTCTCTCTCTCTCTCAATCTCTCTCTCTCTCCTCTAAAATGAATAAATAAATAAAAATTTAAAAAAAAAGTTAAAAAAAAAAAGAAAATACTCTATAATGTTATAATAAATGGATACATATAATTGTGCATTTGTCCAAACACATAGAATGTGAATCGTGGCCCTGGCCAGTTGGCTCAGTGGTAGAGCGTCAGCCTGGCATGCAGGAGTCCCGGGTTCGATTTCCGGCCAGGGCACACAGGAGAAGTGCCCATCTGCTTCTCCACCCCTCCCCCTCTCCTTCCTCTCTGTCTCTCTCTTCCCCTCCCGCAGCCAAGGCTCCATTGGAGCAAAGATGGCCCAGGCGCTGAGGATGGCTCTGTGGCCTCTGCCTCAGGCACTATTAATAGAATGGCTCTGGATGCAACAGAGCAATGACCCAGATGGGTGGAGCATCGCCCCCTGGTGGGCATGCCGGGTGGAACCCAGTCGGGCGCATGCGGGAGTCTGTCTGACTGCCTCCGTTTCCAACTTCAAAAAAATACAAAAAAAAAAAAAGAAGTGTGAATCGTGATGTCAGCTATGGACTTTGAGTGATTATGATGCATCAGTATAGATTCATCCATTGTAACAGACAGACTGTTCTGGTGGTGATGGTAATGGGGGCATGGGGAGAGGCTATGCATGTATGGAGGCACAGAAAATCTCTGCACCTATTTTGCTGTAAACCTAAAGTTAAAGTCTTAAAAATAATAATTAATAAATTTTAAAACCTAGTGAAGAGAGCTTTAAAAAACTACAACTCTCACCCATGGCATATCATACAAAAAAAAAAGTAGAAAAAGAAAGATTCCATTTAAAATAATAGCAAACTGAATTTAACAATACTTTACTAAAAGAATTATGCCCAAGCCTGGCCTGTGGTGGTGCAGTGGATAGTGTCAACCGGGAATGCTGAGGTCGCTGGTTCAAGGCCCTGAGCTTGGCCAGTCATGGTACATAACAGGCAACAAGCCAGCGATGAACAACTAAGGTGAAGCAACTATGAGTTGATACTTCTCACTACACCCCCCCCCCCCGTAATATCAATAAATAAAATCTTTTTTTAAAAAGAGAGAATTGTGCCAATTAACAAGTAGGCGTTCTCTCAGGAATCCAACTTAGGAAGTATATTAATATAGCTAAATCTATTTATAACTTACATAATATTTTGTGATTTCCTAAGTAGAGATCCATTTATTCATTTTTGATAAGTAGAACATGGGAAAGAAATGCAATTAATTCCCTACTTTAAGAAATATTTCCAACCCATAGCCAACAAACTTAACCATGTGGCATGGGTGATATTACCATTAAAGTCTAGGGGAAAGCTTACCTGCTCATTATTTTTTATACTATGTTGTGGGTGTGGGTCAATGAATTAGATATTAAATAAGAGAGAGAAGTATTGGAATGAAGAGAAGACATGTCTTTTTTGTAGATATATATATATATATATATATATATATATATATATATATATATATATATATATATGTATGTGTGTGTGTGTGTGTGTATCTACCTAGAAAACCAAAGAGAGTTGCTCCAGTGGTTAGATGCAGGAAAAGTATGCAAAAATAATACCAGATTTTGGAATTAATTGTGGTCATTTTAAAGCAAATCCTGGGGCAAGGATAAGTAATCAGAACAAACCCTGGTAAAATTTACTGTGAGGCATCATAAATCAATGGAGAAGGGAAGGATTATTATATGGGATTAGGACTTTGAAAAATGAGTTTAGAAATTGCTTGACTGTATTAAAATTCCAAAAAGATTTAAAGAATATTTAAAATTTTTCAATTCAGCCATACGAACTATTAAGTTAAAAACATATATCAAGTTTTTGGAGAATGAAAGTCATAAATACTGGAAGAAATTATGAAGGAATGATCAGTAAATATAAATAAAAATGACTGAATGGTTTTGAAAAATGTAAGTTTAGTTCCAGCAGCTGGGAAAGCACTAGCTTCAAACATGAGGGACTTGAGGCAGCATACAAGCCCAGGCTGAGGGTCAGGCCGCTGGGGTGGAGCCCAGTAGGGCCAGGACTTGGGACAGGTTGCAATGGTTGGTTACTTAATCTCTCTGTGCCTCATTTACCTCATCTGTTAAATGGAGAAAATAATAGTACTCTCCTCATAGGGTTTAGCTGATAAATCATGCATGTTCAATAGATGTTAGCAACTAGCCATTGTGAAGTGACTCACACAGACTCAGAAGAAAAACTGACAACTTCTTCCTCCACAAGGAAGAGTGCAAGAAACAAAAAGAATTGTTGAGCACAAGTGATGATGATAGTTTCACATAATTACATCCAGTGCTGATGAGGCTGTGCTGGAAAGGATATTCACATAGGGTTATGAAGTGGTAAAACTTCAGAAGGGAACTTGTTCCTACATTTTCTTTTCTTTCTTTTTTTTTTTTTTGTTCCTACATTTTCAATCACTAATTTCACTTCTGTGAATATATCCTAAGAAGAAAGCATCTTAAATATGGAAAAATACTTCACTACAAAATGATTAAAATGGTATTTCTTTATAATATTAAAAATATATTTAAATTTTAAGCAATCTGAATATTAAACAGTAGATGATTAAATAAGTTATGGTAAATCTACTTGAAATGCTGTACCAAGAACTAGCAATCATTTAAGAGATTTTAAAAATCTATAACAACATGGAAAATGCAAATGCTGTAATATTAGGTTGAAAATAAGAGAAAAAGACAGAATAGCTTGACTGGTGGTGGTACAGTGGATAGAGTGTTGACCTGGAATCCTGAGGTCGCTGGTTTGAGTGCAGGCTTGCCAGCTTGTGTGTGGAGTCACCAGCTTGCTTAAGCCTGGGGTCACTGGCGTTAGTGTGGGATCATCGCCATGATCTCATGGTCACTGGTTTGAGCCCAAAGGTTGATTGCTTGAGCCCAAGGTCGCTGGTTTGAGCAAGGGGTTGCTGCTTCTCATACGTGCCTGGTCAAGGCACATATGAGAAGCAAGCTGTGAACAACTAAAATGCCGTGACTACAAATTGATGCTTCTCATCTCTCTCCCTTCCTGTCTTTCCTCTCTCTTTCACCTCTCTTATTACCTCTCTCTATCACCTCTCACTTCTCTCCCCTCTCTCTCCCCTTTCTCTCCCATCTCCTTTCTCCTCCCCTTTCTCTCCACTTTCTCCTCTCCTTTCTCTCTTCTCTGTCTCCTCTTTCCTCTCCCCTCTCCTCCCTCCTTCCTCCTCCCTCTCTCCCTTCTCCTCTCTCCCCCTCTCTCCCCCTCTCCTCTTTCTCTTGTCTCCTCTCTCTATTATCTCTCACCTCCCTCTTCTCTCCTCTCCTTTCCTTCTCCTCTATCTTCTCTCTCCTTTTTCTTGTTCTCCTCTCTCTTGCTAAAAAAAGAAAAAAGACAATATAAATTGGTATGTATGATATGATTGATTACACCTGAAATTTTTAAAGCATGTGCTTAAGGAAAAAGAAGTCTGTATAGAAATAAACTAAAATGTTAACCCTCTATGGGCTAAATTTTTTCATGAATATAAAAATATTTATGTAACAAGAAATAAAAAAATATCAGACTATAAATCCAAATCAACAATGAATTCAGCAGTTTCAATAATTTTATTATAATGAATATGTTTTGTAACTTTGAAGTAACAACAGCTTACAACGTTTGCACTTGTGTGTATAAAAGCAGACACTGTCGTCTCTGATTTCCAAAACATTTCAGATCTTGGTAACCCATAAATCGACATAAAAAAGCAACAACCAAAGAATTGTTCTATTACATTAACTGAAATACTTAAGGGTTTTGCTGGATCACATTGCAGTGCATATGTATTTGTATAGTCAATTATATTACTTATAATTTCATCATCAAATAATTTTCAGAAATAGGCCATGGGAGAGTAGGGTGCTTTGGGGTCTTCAAGACAATCTCTGCCTGACCAGGCAGTGGCACAGTGGATAGAGCGTCAGACTGGGATGCAGAGGACCCAGGTTCGAGACCCCGAGGTCGCCAGCTTGAGCGTGGGCTCATCTGGTTTGAACAAAAGCTCACCAGCTTGGACCCAAGGTCGCTGGCTCGAGCAAGGGGTTACTCGGTCTGCTGAAGGCCCACGGTGAAGGCACATATGAGAAAGCAATCAATGAACAACTAAGGTGTTGCAACAAAAAGCTGATGATTGATGCTTCTCATCTGTCTCCGTTCCTGTCTATCCCTCTCTCTGACTCTCTGTCTCTGTAAAAAAAATAATAATAACAAATTAAAAATAAATAAATAAAATTTAAAAAGACAATCTTTTTTTCCAAGGATGATAAAAACTATTTTTTTGTGTGGGATACTGATTGACAAATATTTTGTGGTTCTGATTTTTCCTCATCTGATGATGATTTACCACTAAATTCACTGTTGCTGTCAGTAATGTTTATGCTTAGTCCAGTAAATATTACTGGGTGATCTTTGTCTAAGTCAAAGTCTAATAAAGAATCTTCGGATCTATTACTGCTAATACTTCTTATTCTTACTGCTCTTTTATTTTTGTAGGCTTTTGTATTTATATTTTAGGTCTCTGATATATAAAAGTAAAAAGAATGAAAACATAAGCATTATCACGAATACACTGAACCCTACCATTATAGCTCATTGTGACTTGAAAGTCACAAAGCTATATCATATGAAAATAACAAAAGATTGTTGAAATGCAAACAAGAGGTTATGGATATACAAACCAAGAGCTATTATATAGGCTTTTTCTTGTTTACCAAACACCAACTGAAGAAAAAAATATGACAGTTGCACAAGATGGTTCCTATGGCCTCTATCTACAGCTTGCAAAAAAAAGCATTTACTTTGATATCTCAGGTGAGAGTTGATAACCGCTACCAAGAATGTTATTGATTGCACTGGCCGGTTGGCTCAGTGGTAGAGCATCAGCCTGGCCTTTGGAAGTCCTAGGTTTGATTCTAGACCAGGGCACACAGAAGAAGTGCCCATCTGCTTCTCCACCCTTCCCCCCTCCTGCCTCTCTATCTTTCTCTTCCCCTCCCTCAGTCAAGGCTCCATTGGACCAGAGTTAGCCTGGGCTCTGAGGACGGCTTCATGCCCTCCACCTCAGGTGCTAGAATGACTCGGGCTGCAATGGAGCAATAGCCCAGATGGGCAGAGCATCACCCCTAGTGAGCTTGCCGGTGGATCCTGGTCAGATGCATGCGGAGTCTGTCTCTTCTGCCTCCCTGCTTCTCACTTCAGAAAAATACAAAAAAAAAAAAGGTTATTGATTACTAAGAAGACAAGATGTATATGACACCTTGTGGTAAAAAAATTTAATAAATTAATAAAATATGGATGTATTAGTATGTGACTTAAAAGTTACACGGGCTCATAGAAGGTTAACAATAATCGTCTTAGGTGCTGGCATTTTGGCAGCTACTTAAAATAATTCTTGCCTGACCTGTGGTGGCGCAGTGGATCAAGCGTCGACCTGGAATGCTGAGGTCACCGGTTCAAAACCCTAGGCTTGCCTGGTCAAGGCATGTGTGGGAGTTGATGCTTCCTGCTTCTTGCCCCTCCTCTTTCTCTCTCTGTCTCTCCTCTAAACTGAATAAAGAACGAAATAAATTTTTTAAAAAAATAAATAAATAAAATAATTCTTTGTTTCTCTGCAATTTCTATATTTAATAAGCTTTTATTATAGGAAAAGTATTTTTAAATTATGATTTTAGAAATGGTCTGGTTAGCTCATCTTTATTTTTAGTTTTGATGCCTAAAGTAACAAATTATCTGGCTTATTTTGTAGATAAAGCAATGGTTTTAAAGCATCACCCAGACAAACGGAAAGCAGCTGGTGAACCAATAAAAGAAGGAGATAATGACTATTTCACTTGCATAACTAAAGGTAAGAACATATTTTACAGTCAGTAATTTCTTTTTTTCTTTTTGTTTTAAGATTTTATTAAAATCTTAATAAATATTGACCAGGCGGTGGTGCAGTGGATAGAGCATTGGACTGGGATGCGGAGGACCCAGGTTCGAGACCTGAGGTCGCCAGCTTGAGCATGGGCTCATCTGGTTTGAGCAAAGCTCACCAGCTTGGACACGAGGTCGCTGGCTTGAGCAAGAGGTTACTCGGTCTGCTGAAGGCCCACGGTCAAGGCACATATGAGAAAGCAATCGATGAACAACTAAGGTGTCACAATGTGCAATGAGAAACTGATGATTGATTGCTTCTCATCTCTCTGTCCCTGTAAAAAAAAAAAAAAGATTTTATTCATTTTAGAGAGGACAGAGAGAAAAAGAGAAGGGGGTAGGAGCAAGAAGCATCAAATCCCATATGTGCCTTGACCAGGGAAGCCAGAGCCTCAAACCAGTGACCTCAATGTTCCAGGTCGATGCTTATCCACTGCACCATCGCAGGTCAGGCAGAGTCAAGAATTTCTAATAGTGATGATTTTAACTGCTGGAGTTGAGTGTCCAATGTATACTGTAGTTCAGTAGTCCCCAACCTTTTTTGGGCCACGGATCGGTTTAATGTCAGAAAATATTTTCATGGACCAGCCTTTAGGGTGGGACAGATAAATGTATCACGTGACTGAGACAAGCGTCAAGAGTGAGTCTTAGACGGATGTAACAGGGAATCTGGTCTTTTTTTTTTTTTTTTCTGAAGCTGGAAATGGGGATAGACAGACAGACTCCCGCATGCGCCCGACCGGGATCCACCTGGCACGCCCACCAGGGGGTGATGCTCTGCCCCTCCGGGGCGTCGCTCTGTCGTGACCAGAGCCACTCTAGCACCTGGGGCAGAGGCCAAGGAGCCATCCCCAGCGCCCGGGCCATCTTTGCTCCAATGGAGCCTCGGCTGCGGGAGGGGAAGAGAGAGACAGAGAGGAAGGAGAGGGGGAGGGGTGGAGAAGCAGGTGGGCGCTTCTCCTGTGTGCCCTGGCCGGGAATCGAACCCGGGACTTCCGCACGCCAGGCCGACGCTCTACCACTGAGCCAACCGGCCAGGGCCTAGAATCTGGTCATTTTTAAAAAATAAAACATCGTTCAGACTTAAATATAAATAAAACGGAAATAATGTAAGTTATTTATTCTTTCTCTGCGACCGGTACCAAATGGCCCACGGACCGGTACTGGTCCATGGACCGGGGGTTGGGGACCACTGCTGTAGTTCATTTAACTATATCATGACATTTAGAAAACATTTTTATTTACATCTGGTTAGTTTTGGTGATCTTCCCCAGAGCCTCACTACACAGAATGAGGCTCTCCCAACCAGCAGCATCAGCGGTGCCTCGCAGGCTGGTCGGACGTGCAGAAGCTCAGGCCTAGCCCCAGACCTGTGGGATTGAGTCTGTGTTTTACAAAGATCACTAGGTGATTCTTACAAGAAGCTCATCCTTGGGTCAGTTCACGTGTGTTACATCTAATGATGAGAATACTAAGATTTTCTTAATTTCAGATACTTTATTGGACTTCACTTTTCTCAGGTGTTTTGCTAATGTACCTCAAGAAGTTGTTTATATCCTAAAATAGAACCCACAACTGTTTATTGCTATCTGCATAGCCATACCTTCGTTAGGCAGATTAATATAGGTGCTGCCATTTCTAAATGTTTCCTTAAATGAGATTTTACATTTCGATGCTGATATATATTTTTTTATTTTATTTATTCATTTTTAGAGAGGAGAGAGAGACAGAGAGAGAGGGAGAGAGAGGAGAGAGAGACAGAGAGAGAGAAGGGGGGAGGAGCTGGAAGCATCAACTCCCATATGTGCCTTGACCAGGCAAGCCCAGGGTTTCGAACCGGCGGCCTCAGCATTCCAGGTCGACGCTTTATCCACTGCGCCACCACAGGTCAGGCCTAGATGCTGATATTTTGAGAAATCGTATACACACCTGTTCAACTCATTCTTATTGGTCCACTCTTACATAATGCTCAGGACACCTAAGATCTTTTGATCTTTCATAGCCTTGGAATTGTACAGTTAATTTTCTAGCTAGCAATTTCTTTTTCCTCAGAGTCATGTTTTCTTAAGGGATGAGTTTTGTTTTGTTTTTTAAGTGAGAGGAGTGGAGATAGATAGAATCCTGCATGTGCCCCGACCGGGATCTACCCAGCAATCCCCATCTGGGACCAGTGTTCAAATTAGCGGAGCTATTCTCAGTGCCCAGAGCTGGCGCTCAAACCAGTTGAGCACTGGCTGCAAGGGGGGAAGAGAAAGAGATAGGGGACGGAGGGAGGAGGAGCAGATGGTCGGTTCTCCAGTGTGCCCTGACGGGAGATCGAACCCAAGATGTCCACACACCCGGCTGATGCTCTTTATCTGCCGAGTGAACCAGCCAGGGCAAGTATCTTTAATAATTTTTTACTTTTAAGTTACATTTAACATACAATATTATATTAGTTTTATTTTTCAATTACACTTAACTAATAATAATATTTATCCAGAGATTAGACATTTATATGATTTACGAAGTGGTCACTCTGTAAATGTAGTAATCATCTGACACCATACACTGTTATTATATTATTGACCCCATTCCCTATGCTGTACTTTACATCCCCATGACCATTTTGTAACTACCAATTTGTACTTCTCAATTCCTTCACCTTTTCACCCAGTTCTCCAGCCCACCTTCCACCTTGCAACCATCAAAAAGTTCTTTGTATCTGAGTCTGTTTCTATTCTTGTTTGTTTAATTTGTTTTTTAAATTCCACATATAAGTGAAATCATATGGCATTTTGTCTGTCTTTGACTTTTAGTTCACTCAGCACAGTAACTCTAGGTCCATTATTCTTTTTATGATCAAGTCATATTCCATTGAATATATACATGACTTCTTTTTCCATGCATCTATTGATGGGCACTTAGGTTACTTCCGTATCTTGACTATTGTAAATAATGTTGCAGTGAACATATGGATAGATATGTCTTTTCAATTTAATGTTTTGGGGTTCTTCAGATAAACACCCAAAAGTGAAATTGCTAGGTTCTCCATTGTCTCTTGGTATAGCCTTTGTTTTGAAGTCTATTATGTCTGATCTAAGTATTGTTACCATAAGTTTTTTGTTTTATTTGTTTCTATTTTCATGGAATACTTTTTTTATGTGTCTTTTGGTCTGTAGTGATTCTCTTGTAGACAGTAGATATGTAGGTCATGTTTTGTTATCGATTCAGCCATCATGTGTGTATGTCTTTTATTTTTTATTGTATTTTTCTCAAGTGAGAAGCAGGGAGGTAGAGAGACAGACTCCCACATGCACCTGACCGGGATCCACCCAGCAAGCCCACTAGGGAGCGATGCTCTGCCCATCTGGGCTGTTGCTCTGTTGCAACCGGAGCCATTCCAGCGCCTGAGGTGGAGGCTGTATCATCCTCAGCACCCGGGCCAACTTTGCTCCAATGGAGCCTTGGCTGTGGGAGGAGAAGAGAGAGAGGAGGGGGGAGGAGAGGACAAAGGGTGGAGAAGCAGATGGGTGCTTCTCCTGTGTGCTCCAGCCGGGAATTGAACCCGAGACTTCTACATGCTGGGCTGACGCTGTACCACTGAGCCAACTGGTCAGGGCCTGTGTATGTCTTTTGATTGAAGCATTTAGTCAATATGCCTTTAAAGTAATTATTGATAGATATGTATTTATTGCCATATCATTATTCATATTTTTTATCTTTTTTTTCCTTCTTCTTAAAGAAGACCCTTTAACACTTCTTGTAATGTTAGCTTGGTGGTTATGAACTCCTTTAGCTTTTTCTTGCCTGGGAAGCTCTTTATCTCTCCTTCAATTCTAAATGATAGTTCTGCTGGGTAATCTTGGTTGTAGATTCTTGCTTTTTATCACTTTGAAAATTTTGTGCCAATCCCTTCTGACTCAGTTTCATTTGAGAAGTCATCCGACAGTCTCCTTTGTAGGTAACGAACTGCTTTTCTGTTGCTGCTTTTAAGATTTTCTTTGTCTTTCACCTTTGCCATTTTAATCATGATGTACCTTGATATGGGTATCGCTGGGTTCATCTTGTTTGGGACTCTGTGCTTCCTGGCCTGTATATCTATTTTCTTTACAAGGTTAGGAAAGGTTTTCATTATTTTTTCAAATAAGTTTTCAATTCCTTGCCCTCTTTTTTCTTCAGCACCCCCAGGATGTGAATATTGGTATCCTTGAAGTTGTCCCAGAGACTTTTTTACACTATCCTCATTTTGGGGGGGGGGGTTTGTGGGTGTTTTCTACTTATATTTCAGATCGCTGATTTGATCCTCTGCTTCATCTGCTCTACTGTTGATTTCCTGTAATGTATTCTTCATTTCAGTTAATGTGTCCTTCATTCCTGACTTTTTTTTCTATCTCCATTTTTATGTTTCCTATCTGTTTGTTGAAGACTTCACTAAGTTTATTTACTCTTCCCCAAGTTCATTGGTCATACTTATAACTAGTGTTTTGAGCTCTACATCTGGACAGTTGCTTGTCTCCATTTTGTTTAGTTTTATTTTCTAGTTTTGTTGGGTTCTTTCACTTGGGACATATTTCTTTGTCTCATCCTTTTGGTTGCCTCTTTTTATGTGTTTCTATGTATTAGGTAGAGCTTCTTTGTGTCCTGGTCTTAGTAGAGTGGTTTTATATAGTAGGTGTCCTTTAGGGCCCAGTGGCACAGCCTCTCAAGTCACCCGAGCAGGGCACTCCAGGTGTGCTGCCCATGGGGCTGTGTGCACCCTCCTGTTGTAGCTGACTGCTGACTGCTGTTGGCACATCGCTGGGAGAGATTTACCCCCCATGCCAGTGGACTTTGAGGACTGGCTACGACCACCCTGGAGGATTTGCTGTTCAGGGACCTGACTCCAGAGAGCATGACTGGCTTCAGCAGGGCTCCAGTGCCTGATGAGCCTGTCCTTGAGTGTGTCACTCCTGGAGGTAGTTGGGTGGTGCTTCGGTATGGTCTGAAGATGTCCATTAAAAGCATTGACTCTGGGGTCTCCCAGGAAATGCAGGCAAAGGTCAGCTGCCACCCGTGCCTTGCCCAGGGCCACCCAGCAGGAGCTGCAAAGCAGTCTGCAAATGGCTGCTGGGCTTGGAGGTGCCAGGAGAGGCCAAGCTGTGTATATACAGAAGCCGGCCTAGGGCCACTTAGCAGTGTGTACAAGGCATGTGGAGGCTAGATGCTGCTTGTTTGGAGTTTATGAACCTTTGAGAGATTTTAGAAGAGTATGAAGCATGAGCCAGGACAGGCCATTTGTATGAAAAAGCTACTGGTAACAGCTTGGGTGGGTTCACAAGTGGAATAAGGAAGGGCCTCAAGGAGTCACTGGGGCAGGGCAAATAGTGTTGCCAGGCTCATGGAGACTCAGATATGGCATTCCCCTGCTGACTATGGAAAGCCTCAGCAAAGGAACAATGCCTCTTCTAGCACTCCTGTCAGAGAGAAAGCTGCCTCTTCAACCCTTGCCTTGATGCCAGAAAAGTCAGTTTCTCCTTTATGTCTCTGGTGTCTTTCAAGCTGCTGCCCCAGCACTGGAGCTCAGAGCCAGTAAGTCTGTGGAAGTCCATGCACAGGCCCTTTAAGAGCAATCAATGCCTGGGGCTCCAGCAGCCTCCATCTCACACACCCACAACCCGCTCGTTTTTACAGCCTGAAGTTATGAGGACTTCTTTTCCCAGCACTGTAACCCTGGGCTAGGGACTAATGTGGGCCTGGGACCCCCCACTCCTCAGGTGGGACCCACCTCCACAGCCAGGGTATCCTTCCCCATTTGTATCTGCCCCTCCTACCAGTCTTGATGTGACTTCTTTATGTCCTTAGTAATGGGACTTCTGTTCAGCTAGACTTCAGGCAGTTCTGAATGATGGTCGTTTTATAACTTAGCTGTAATTTTGATGTGGCTGTGGGAGGTTGTGAGACCACATTTATCTATGTCGCCATCTTCACCAGAAACCAAGGGATGAGAGTATTGTTTTGCCATGTGCCTTCCAGAGGAGCCACTTTAAGAAGTCAAGTCCAGATAGATCAAGTAGTGCTAGAGCTTTCATTACCTAGATTCAGTACTACCCCACAAGCACACAGTTTTTAAATATGAAAAATAATAAATGGTAACTTTTTTTTAAAGTGGGAGATAGTGAGACAGACTCTAGCGTGCACCCCGACCGGGATCCACCCGGCAACCCTTTCTGGGGCTGATGCTCAAATCAGTCGAGCTATCCTCAGTGCCTGAGGCTGATGCTCGGACCAACTGAGCCACTGGCTGTGGGAGGGGAAGAGAGAGAGAAGGGGGAGAGGGTGGAGGGAGAAGCAGATTTATACCTCATGTGTGCCCTGACCCTGGGGATGGAACCTGGGGCTCCATATGCCGGGCCAGTGCTCTATCCACCGAGCCACTGACCAGGGCCAATAATAATTGTTTTTAAATGGAAGATTTTTTTTCTCACAAGGAAAAAAAATGTCAAGTCATGGTAATGTGACCTTATCATTTTTTCTTCAGCTTATGAAATGTTATCTGATCCAGTGAAAAGACGGGCATTTAACAGTGTAGATCCTACTTTTGATAACTCAGTTCCGTCTAAAAGTGAAGCAAAGGACAATTTCTTCGAAGTGTTTTCCCCAGTGTTTGAAAGGAATTCCAGGTGAGTTAAGGCATGCCCTTGTGATCATCATGCTCTGTTGCAGTGAATTTCAACCTCTTTCATCTCATGGCAAACATAAACTTAATTACTAAAATTCTGAGGCACACCAAAATATATTTTTTGATCTGACAAAAATAAATAGGTATAATTATGATTCAGTCACACTGGACAGCTATCATTTTTTTATTTGGCAACGTAAGGGATAGAGGGCAGTGCTTCAGTGCTCCTGACTAGTCGGTTCTGCATGTTTTTAAGTTCTTTGCAGCACACCAGGTGAACACTGCTGCTCTGTTGTCTGTTGGCTTGCTTCTTGTAGTCTTCAGGTTTCTGTTTCGCTCTTAAACAGAAGTTTTGCCTTTCCATAATGAAATTCTTTTATGACTCATGGGATGTTTTCCTTTTTCTCTTTAAGTGAGAGAAGGGCAGATAGACTGCTGCCTATGCCCGACCAGGTTCCACCCTCACTGAAAGGTTATAGAGCACATGGGAGTCACCTGGAAAGCGGGAAAACTGTCCAGTACCTGGTTTCCACCTAAAGAGATTGTGACTTCATTGTGATTTCAACTTAATTGTTTTGGAATTCATGTAGGGTCTTTAATGTTCTCAGGTGATTCTAATGTGCAGCTAACCAAGTTTGAGAACCACTTTGATTAGCCATTTGGCGTGGCCTAGTATTTCTTCCAGTCTTTCTCCTCATATTTGTTTTGTAACAATGCTGAAAGTGGTAAAACAAAAAGAAATATAAATTTTTTTGTGGAATGGTTTTATTGCGTGGACAATGTGTCAGTAAGCAGCCTTAGGACCCTTTTACTATGTGATGTGTGTGATGGGTGAAGTGCTAAACCTAAAAGTAACTCTTAGCATGAAAATGGTGGTAATGACGGGGTGGAAATCTGTTCCCTCTGTGAATATTAAAAATGTCTAAAGGCTAGGCCTGCAGGTTGCTTCTGTGCTGCCTGTTTACTGGCAGGAGCAGTGAGCTAGGGAGAGGGGGTTTAGCGCCCAGTTTTCCTTGCTGGCCCCTGGCAGCTGCTGCAGCCCTATAAGTTGCAGAACTAGGTAACCTGATGGTTAAAACACCATTTCATTGTTTTCTCTCCCTTCCGCCTCCACGCTTGTCCTCTTGCACCTGCATTGTTCAACACACCACTCCTAACCTCCCAGCTCCGCCTCTTAGGAGAGGGAGATTTAGGGGATTAGTAAGAACTGTTGTTGTTTTTAGTAAATTCATTTGTCAGTTGAACTTTTGTACCAAATTTTTAATTAATTTTTCTTTCTTTTAATATTTCAGATGGTCAAATAAAAAAAATGTTCCTAAACTTGGTGATATGAATTCATCATTTGAAGATGTAGATGCATTTTATTCTTTCTGGTAAGTGAATACACTGATTTTATTTTATTTATTTTTATTGTCAAAGACAGAGAGTCAGAGAGAGGGACAGATAAGGACAGACACACAGGAACAGAGAGAGATGAGAAACATCAATTCTTCATTGCGGCTCTTTAATTGTTCATTGATTGCTTTCTCATATGTGCCTGTGGGGGGGGGGCTACAGTAGAGCGAGTGACCCCTTGCTCAACCCAGCAACCGTGGGCTCAAGCCAGCGACATTGGGCTTCAAACCAGTGACCTTTGGGCTCAGCCAGCCACCATGGGATCATGTCTATGATCCACACTCAAGCCAGCGACCCTGCGCTCAATCTGGTGAGCCTGTGCTCAAGCCGGGGACCTCAGGGTTTTGAACCTGGGTCCTCTGTATCCCAGTCTGATGCTCTATCCACTGCGTCACCGCCTGGTCAGGTTAATTTGTTAATTTTTAATAAGTACAATATTTAGTGGGCCACTTTATATATACTATATTTTCTCATTAAGTTCTGGTATATTAAAACATAAAATCACTGTAAAATAACATGATAAGATTTAGCTCTATCAGTTATAGTTGCTTTTACCCTCAGAGGATGTAAACCAGAGATAAAAATAACCCCTACTTTGGTTACGCTAAGACTTGACAGACTAGTGAAGGTGAAGGTAGTGAAAACTTAAGTCCCCAACAAGAGAGAGACCAACAGAAGAGATAGCAAGGAGCTGTGATTTTGACCAGAGGAAGTGATAACTATATTTTAGATTTTTAGGCAAATATACAGTGTCATTAAAAAAAGAAAAGAAGTCTTGAGCAAAGTGTTAATTCAGTACCAAAGGGGACAGGAGGGATCTAGTAAAACAAACTCCTCTACTAGCCATTAATGTTTGTTGAATGACATAGGTCTAAGTTAATTTTAGAGAGTTTACTTGTTTTTATTTTACTTTATTTCTGTCTATAGGTATAATTTTGATTCTTGGAGAGAATTTTCTTATTTAGATGAAGAAGAAAAAGAAAAAGCAGAATGGTATGTATATGAATCATTAACAAAGGAAGCTGCCTGACCAGGCGGTGGCGCAGTGGATAGAGCGTCGGACTGGGATGCGGAGGACCCAGGTTCGAGATCCCGAGATCACCAGCTCGAGTGCGGGCTCATCTGGTTTGAGCAAAAGCTCACCAGCTTGGACCTAAGGTCACTGGCTTGATCAGGGGGTTACTGAGTCTGCTGAAGGCCCATGGTCAAGGCACATATGAGAAAGCAATCAATGAACAACTAAGGTGTCGCAACAAGAAACTGATGATTGATGCTTCTCATCTCTCTCCGTTCCTGTCTGTCTGTCCCTATCTATCCCTCTCTCTGACTCTCTGTCTCTGTAAAAACAAACAAACAAACAAAAAACCAAAGGAAGCTACTTATTTGGCTTTTTGGTATTTGTGATGATGTAAAAATATACTATACATATTTTCTTTTATATTTCCTCTTTGTGTGTTCTTTTAAAGTCACTTTTTGTTTGTTTTTTAGCAAGCGAGAGAGAGGAAGGAAGAGAGGTGAAAAGCATCAGCTCATAATTGTGGCACCTCAGTTCATTGATTACTTTCTCATTCATGCCTTAACCAAGGGGTTCCGGCAGGGTCAGTGACCCCTAGCTCAAACCAGCAACCTTTGGGCTCACTCCAGCAATCATGGGGTCATGTCTATAATCTGGCGCTCAAGCTTAATGAGCCCATGCTCAAGCCAATGAACTTGGGGTTTCAAACCTGGGTCCTCAGTGTCCTACATTGATGCTCTATGTGCTGTACCACCACCTGGTCAGGCTAAATGAGTTTTTGATATTTTGAAAACCCCCTTCCTCTCACAAGTTAAGCTAGTTGTGGCTAGATCAGTAGTCAGTTGAGAATATTTAAGCCTGACCAGTCAGTGGCACAGTGGATAGAGCGTCGGACTGAAATGCAGAGGACCCAGGTTCAAAACCCCAAGGTCACTGGCTTGAACGTGGTCTCATCCGGCTTGAGTGTAGGGTCGTTGGCTTAAGCCCAAAGGTCGCTGGCTTGAGCCCAAGGTTGCTGGCTTAAGCATGGGGTCACTAGCTCTGCTGTAGCTCTCCCCCACATCCAGGCACATATGAAAAATCAATAAATGAACAACTAAGATTCCACAATGAAAAATTAATGCTTCTCATCTCCCTTCCTGTTTGTCCCTATCTGTCCCTCTCTTTGTCTCTCTCTCTGTCTCAATGTCTCTCTCTCTCTCTCTCTCTCTCTCTCTCTCTCACACACACACACACACACACACACACGATATATTTAAGAAAATGCCAAGGAATAGAATTATCCAAAAAGGTCAACTTAGCAAATTCTTTTTCCTGCTTGCTTATGCTTTATTGTAGTTCTTTTCCCCAGGGAAATTCACTTGACATAAATATTCCAAAAATATTAACCAAAATTAATTATAAGTTGAATCACGCTTTGATGTTAATAGTGATACAGCATTATAACCTTATTAGACATTATTTACATATAAACATATATTACATTTTTAGTCATATCTATAAGCAGTATTTTTTTTCAATATATTGTATTTTATAGTCGTGATGAGAGGAGATGGATTGAAAAGCAGAATAGAGCAACCAGGGCACAAAGAAAAAAAGAGGAAATGAACAGAATAAGAACACTAGTAGGTAAGTAGAGTTGATTTTTTTTAAGTTCTTTAATTAAAAGTTAGACATTCAAAAAATTAACTTTTGTTCTGGTAGACAATGCATATAGCTGTGATCCAAGAATAAAAAAATTTAAGGAAGAAGAAAAGGCCAAGAAAGAAGCAGAAAAGAAAGCGAAAGCAGAAGCCAAACGGAAGGAGCAAGAAGCGAAAGAAAAAGTAAGATGATATTTTATGAAGTTGGACTTTATACTTAATTTTCAGATCTAGATAAAAAACTATAATCTGCAAGCAGAGAATTAGGTGCTACTATGAGTGAATCATAACAAGTTGGTACAGTTGATAGTTAGAAGGGTCTTCCTTATCAGCAAATTTTTGAGCAAAAACATGATGTCATATAAGTTTTTTAAATACCATGCTTATTTCCAGTGTCTGTTTTACATTTCAAGTGTTTCTAGAACTTTACCAGCTGCTTTTCCAGTTCAACCTTCAGTCTTCATTAAATTGATGGATTACCTTTTTTCTAATTTAAAGATTGAATTTTTTAATAAGATTATAGAGCATTTTGAAATTCTTATTATTAAAATGATTTTATTTTCCATTTTAAAGCAAAGACAAGCTGAATTAGAAGCTGCTCGATTAGCAAAAGAGAAAGAAGAAGAGGAAGTTAGACAACAAGCATTATTGGCAAAGAAGGAAAAAGATATCCAGAAAAAAGCCATAAAAAAGGAAAGGCAAAAACTTCGAAACTCATGCAAGGTGTGTCCGACTGACTGAACAAACTAAATATAAATAACAAGTTGCCGATAAACTTTAAAATATTTTAGATCAAAATGTAAATGTTTTTAAGTTCACTTTTTAAAAATTTCAGTATGTGCCTGGCCAGGCGGTGGCCCAGTGGATAGAGCGTGGGGCTGGGGCCCAGAGGACCCAGGTTTGAAACCTCAAGGTCGCTGGCTTGAGCAAGGGGTCACTGTAGACCCTCCCCCCGCCCCATCAAGGCACATATGAGAAAGCGTTCAATGAACAACTAAGGTGCTGCAGTGAAGAATTGATGCTCCTCATCTCTCCCTTCTCATCTCTCTCCCTTTCTGTCTCTCTCTCTCTGTCACAAAATAATAGTAATTTTAGTATGCAACTCTGATTTTTTTTTTATATAACCGTCATGTCATTTTCAAAGTTAAAAAACGTATTTAACATTTTAATATTTGGTCTATATTCTTGTCTCCTTATCTCCGTAATGTCTTTCAGAATTGATTTATTCAGATATAAGTAAGATCATTAGGAAGGTTTCAGTTGTGCATGTCCTGTGTCTGTAACAGGGTCGCTGTCACCACCATCCCTCCCCTCCCCCGCTGCCATCCATTTGTTGGAAAAAGCAGATCATTTGCTCTGAGAAGGTGCCACAATTTGGTTTTGATGGTTGTTTCCTTAATGGTGTAAAACTAATTCTTATCTTAGAAAAATCTCTTTTTATCAGTTAAACTTTGGTGTTTTTAAGGATTTAAAAGCTTTTATTTTTACCAAAATAAAGGGATATAATTTGGGTGAGTACTGGTAGTTTACATTCAAATATAATTTTCACTAAAAGAAACCCAAAAGTTTTCTAATGTAGTTTTGTCCAAGAGAGGATCTGACATTTTCAGGTGGGGGTAGTGTCAGACTAGCATTGTTCCATGTCAGGAAATTTGGAGCGTCGTCCTCAGATTGCATCCAGAGCAGGTTCTGAGAGGATGCAGTCTGTCGTGGTGGGAAAGAGCAGTGGCCAGGCACCCCGCCTGGGTTTGAGGTCGCTCCACCTGCCGTCAGTGGCTTCAGGAGGACGCCTCAAGACGCCTCTGACACCTTTGTTTAGAGAGAGAGTTGTGAAGATTAAATGAGATCATATACATGTCTTGCTTGGCATGTTTGATATATGAAAATTAATAAAAAATTTGAAAAGGCCAATTAAAAGCTTGACTAGTTCTTAGAGATGGTGCATAAATGAGGTAACGTCCTGGCATTTGGTAGCGTTTTATTGCCCCTTTCCAGTGTAAGTTCACTTACTCATTTATCAAATATCTGACGAGCACTTACAATGTGCCAAGCATTTATAACTGATATGATATGGATGATGATGACACAGCCTTGAAGGAATGTGTTGATCAGTGATGAGAATGACAAACAGCTGTGAGTGGGGGTCAGAGCTAGGGGCAGCTCAGGTCAGGAGCAGCCAGGTCCCGAAGGGCAGTATGTATGTCTTGCTAGTTTAATCTGATCCTGAGTTGATTTTGGTCAGGATGCCAACTAGAGTTAGAGAAATCAATTCAGAGTCTTTGCCATAATCCAAGTGAGAGCCCTGTAGCATGAACTGAGGTAGCGGTGGTGAGAGTAGAAAAAAGGTAGATGAAATTAACCCGCATTTAGGAGGCAGAACAGGCTGCTTCCTGTTGGAGGCGGGAGAGGAGTGAGAGTTGATAAATGTCCTGGTCTCTTTTGCATGGAATACTGGATGCATGATGGTATAATTAAATAAAATAGAAAACAGAGGAGGAAAAAGCTGGGTGAAATGATGATTTCAGCTTGACTAGGTGGTGGCGCAGTGGATAGAGCATTGGACTGGGATGTGGAGGACCCAGGTTCGAGACCCCAAGGTCACCAGCTTGAGCATGGGCTTATCTGGTTTGAGCAATGCTCACCAGCTTGGACCCAAGGTCGCTGGCTCTAGCAAGGGGTTACTCAGTCTGCTGAAGGCCCACAGTCAAGGCACATATGAGAAAGCAATCAATGAACAACTAAGGTGCCCCAGCAAAAAATTGATGATTGATGCTTCTAATCTCTCTGTTCCTGTCTGTCTGTCCCTATCTATCCCTCTGACTCTCGCTCTGTCTCTGTAAAATAAATAAATAAAAATTTAAAAAATTAAAAAAAATAAATGATTTCAATCTCAGGCATGTTGAGCGCAGTGAGACACTCATGAGGATAAGTGATGGGGCGTGCAAGTGGTGTTCAAGGGTGGGGTCCTCCTCATCTCAGTGGCACTGGAACCTTGTGAGTAGATGAGACTGCCCGGGGAGAGGGAGAGTGAGGAGGGCGGAGGATGGAGGATGGCAATCACCAATTCTGAAACCTCTGATAGAGTAATACAAGCCTGCGAAGCAGTGACCCAGACAGGTAGGAAGAAAATCAGTAGTGCTTTGGGAAGCCAAGGGAAGTATCAGCAGTGAAAGGCACATTGGAACTGTAGTGAGAGCCACCTTGCATGGATTAAGGAATCAAAGTGAGGGACGGAGACATATGTCAGCAGCCTGTGAAACACTTTTCAGTTATTGCACATCCAGGTACATCAGGGTGTTGTTCTATTCTAAACATTACCTTTAGTGAATAGAATTTTTCTATTACTTCCTATTTCTTAACCACATGATGTTTTCCTTTCATTTCAGTAAATTAAAAAATTCTAGGAAATTTTATAGTTTGGTGTACACTAGAACTTGATTTATAAGTGGTTCTCAGAAGAATGGTTCTGACATGTAATATCCAGAGGTCTCCACACCATTACGTTTGTCTTGCTCTCCCACCCACTTGTTGCCCTTGTATTGCTAGCAGGTCAGGGCGAGTCCCAGGAGGTACCCTGCAAGTAAGTGTGGTTGTTGGTCAGAAGGCTGTATGTTCAGCCCAAGAACCTCTCGAGAACTTCATGTTTTGTAATTGTGTTTGTATTTTTGAATATCAGATATAAGACGAAAATGTTTGTGTTTGGGCCCTGGCCGGTTGGCTCAGCGGTAGAGCGTCAGCCTGGAGTATGGAAGTCAGGTTCAATTCCCAGCCAGGGCACACAGGAGACGCCCATCTGCTTCTCCCCCCTTCCCCCTCTCCTTCCTCTCTCTCTCTTCCCCTCCCGCAGCCAAGGCTCCACTGGAGCACAGTTGGCCCAGGTGCTGAGGATGGCTCTGTGGCCTCTGCCTCAGGCGCTAGAATGACACCTGTTACAACGGAGCAACACCCCAGATGGGCAGAGCATCGCCCCCTGGTGGGCATGCCAGGTGGATCCCGGTCGGATGCATGTGGAACTGACTGCCTCCCCACTTCTAACTGCAGAAAAATACAAAAAAGAAAAAAACGATGTTTCCGTTTGTGCTTTTAGATCTGGAATCACTTTTCTGATAATGAGGCAGAGCGGGTGAAAATGATGGAAGAAGTGGAAAAACTTTGTGATCACCTTGAATTAGCAAGGTAAAACTACATAACTAATATTGAAGTCCTCTCCTGGACTTAGGGTAAGGTTTCATCTCTTTTTTCCCCCTTAGTTTACAGTGCTTGAATGAAACACTCGCATCATCTATAAAAGAAGTAGCTAAGGCTGCTCTGGAAAAACAGGTAATATCACTACTACTTCTGCTTAGCATGACTTCTGCTTGTAGTATTGCTTTCACCTCAGTATTTCTCTGCCTAGCATATAATTTATTATGAGGGAAAGAGGGCATTTCCTCTTTGAATTCCCCACTCTGCTTTGTTAATTGGTTTAAATTGCATTTAATGTGCATGGTTTGATTTGTGCACATTGATGAAAGGGTTTTTGTTTTTTAATCAGTCTCAATTGTTTTTGGCTATCCCTTGAGCATTTTTTTAGGACAGTAATATTTAGAACAGTAATATTTAGAACCAAAAGATCTAGGGGGTCTTCGGGGTACGACACAGTTCCCTTCCTACAATAGTGACATAACCCGAATTTTGTTGTAAGTCAAAATATACGGAACACTTGCACTTTGAACAGTCCAAAATGGCATGGTAATCAGACTGTGGGGACGCCAGCTCACCCCTCCACCGCGTTACTGCACGTTCTACCGTGCACCATCAAACTAGTCCATAAGTACACTACCCACGTAAGCTGAAACACTCATGTCTCAATTGTCTTAAGTTTTTATGAGTAAGCATTGTAAACTCAAAACATTGTATGTCAAGATTGTCCTAACTCAAAGGCCCTCTGTATATTTGTTCTATCTAGTTGCTAGTCTACACCACCTTTTTTTTTTTTTAGAGAGACAGACAAGGACAGGAAGGGGAAGGGAGAGAGATGAGAAGCATCAACTCATAGTTGCGACACCTTAGTTGTTCATTGATTGCTTTCTAATATGTCCTTGACTGGGGGGCTCAAGCTGGCAACCCCATGCTCAAGCTGGAGATCTTGAAGCTTCAAGCCTGGGTCCTCAGTGTCCCAGGCTGACACTTTAGCCACTGCACCACCACCTGGTCAGGATATACTCTTTATTTCATAGAAGAGGAAACAAGTCCAGGAATTCAGTTCAGTGTGATAAGTGTTAGTACCTACCACATAGAGCACTGTTCCCGACCATTTGTAGAGATGCCTAATGCTGCTGCTGCCACAAAAGTTCAGGAGCCCTTAGGCTAAAAGGGAAGGCCAGAGGACCGGAAGATGGAGAGCCCACAGTGAAGACTAGTATAGACAAGAACTGCCAGGCCCAGGTCGGGGCTCAGGGAAGGCTCAGGGAAGGGTGTGAGCAGCTGAAAGGATGGACAGTGTGAAAGTGAAGGTCAGAGTAACAGCATGAACTGTAAGTACAGGTAGCAGTGGATAGTTAGGGGGAGATGTCGTTGGTTAGGAAATGTAGTGCCAGATTAAGCATGTTTTTAATACCATCGTGACTAGTTTCCGTTACTGGATGGAATGGGTTAACATTGCACTATTAATCTGGTGTTCGTAGGCAGGATGTAAGTGACTAGTTGTAACAATCTCACTGGAAGGTCTTGGACTGGGAGAATGATAGGAATGGTTGGGATTTGGTGCTTGGTTTGAGGGACTGAGTGAGGAAGTAAGTTCAAAATGACTCCAATTAGCAGCCCACAGAAGCAACAAGGGCAAGTTTTTTTACTTGTGTGTGTTTGACGATAGATTGTTAAGTGACAACGTAAAGGTTAGAACTTCGAGTTAAAACAGAGGCTACTTTGCCTGACCTGTGGTGGCACAGTGGATAAAGCATCAACCTGGAAACGCTGAAGTCGCCAGTTCAAAACCCCGGGCTCGCCTGATCAAGGCACATATGGGAGTTGATGCTTCCTGCTCCTCCCCTCTTCTCTCTTTCTCTCTCCTCTCTAAAAAGGATAAAAAATACAAAAACAAAATAGACCACTTTGCTATGCTGTTACCTTTTTGTAGAAAAATAATTTATCTGCTGAGTGTGGATATGAGCTTAGAGAGTTTTGAAATGGCCGTGTGGGTGAAAAACCCAGTGAGTGAAGACTTGACAAGAAGTGTCCAAGGCAAATAAGTCACATGGTATAAATACAGGGCAGGGCAGGTGGAGGGTGGTCTTGGTTTTTTGGTTTTTTTTTTTTTTAAATTTACTCATTTGAGAGAAGGGGGGAGGAGCAGGAAGAATCATCTCGACCTGGCAAGCCCGGGGTTTTGAACTGGTGACCTCAGCATTCCAGGTCAATGCTCTATCCACTGCGCCACCACAGGTCAGGCAGTCTTGGTTTCTTAAGCAGAGCGTTGCAGCCTGGAAGTCTGGGGGATGAAAAGCCATAGTAAAAAGCTGATACCAGTCTGGGGGTTGCCCTGGGTCATTATGCAGGTAGTACTAGGAGTTGAGAGCCACAAACCCAATCAGAGATTATAGAGTAGCAAGGTGCTTTATGTCCCTGGCTTACCTATTATATTTGTGTAGATAGAAGAAATAAATGAGCAAATTAGAAAAGAGAAAGAGGAAGCTGAGGCTCGGATGCGGCAAGCATCTAAGAATGCAGAGAAGTCAACTGGTGGAGGTGGAAACGGCAGTAAAAACTGGTCAGAAGATGACTTGCAATTACTTATTAAAGCTGTGAACCTCTTCCCCGCTGGAACCAATTCAAGGTACTGATTTTAATTAAATTTCTCTTCAACACAGACTAGAGCCTGGGGATAATGTAGACAAGCATCCAAGTAATAGCATTGGTTATAGTAGGAACTTCCAGAGATTGAAGTCTAGACAGACTGCCCTCCACAAAATTTTGTACCACAGTGGGAAGTGTAGAATGCATTTTGAACCTATATTCCTACCAGCTTACACTCACACATACACACAGAGCAGGACATTTCATCAGTTTTTCAGAAAATTAAAAATCTGAGACAAACCTTGACTATTATGTTGGCTTAACCCATCATGGCCTACATTAGAGTCTAGCTTGTGTTCAGTCTTAGTTCTGTCTGCATGCCACCCTAAACCCTAGCTCTATTGTTCAGTTCTGAGTTTAGAATTTAAAGAAACCGTAGCAATCAGATTTCCTCATTCTGTGTATCAGTCAACTGAAGCTGTTTTCAGAGTCACTTATCTCCTTATGTATGTGTCCAAATGGTGGATACACAAATGTGTGGTTTTATTTCCGTTGATTTGTACACAGAAATCATAAGGTTTTGTACAAACTTGAAACCACGATTATATACAGAATTGATTTAAACATATGAAAAGCAAAAACTATAGTCTAGACAACAGTAATAATTAGACCACCAGCTTAGAGATAGTTCCATAGATACTTCAGCTAACCCTTCTGCATTAAAATTGTAAGGGTCATTTTGGTTTTTGATTTGGAAGTTTTTCCCTTAATTGTCATATTGATTGCTCTAGATGGGAAGTCATTGCTAATTACATGAACATACATTCTTCTTCTGGAGTCAAGAGAACTGCCAAAGACGTCATCGGCAAAGCAAAGAGTCTTCAAAAACTTGGTGAGTTCCTTTTGCCAAATTGGTTTCTTTGCTACCTTAAGTATTTTAAAATAATAAAAAGCTAAATGGGGTGATCTGTAATATTTAAATTTCTCATTCCTCAGACCCTCATCAAAAAGATGATATAAACAAAAAGGCTTTTGATAAATTTAAAAAAGAACATGGAGCGGTGCCTCAAGCAGACAGTGCGACACCCTCAGAGCGGTTTGAAGGTAATGATTGTTTTCTGTGAAGTAGAAACCACCAGCCACGTGTGCACTATGAGGAGACAAAGACCCTAGGCCTGTGTTCAGTTCAGAAGGACTGGGAAATAGCGTTAGCAGACTGGAAGACATAAAGCAAGCTTTTTCAGAAGTCATTGATTTACTTAACACCAGTGAGAACTAAAGTTCTTCCACGATAGGGAGATAGGGAGAGAGATGAGAAGCATCAATTCTTCATTGTGACACCTTAGTTGTTCATTGATTGCTTTCTCATATGTGCCTTGACTGGGGGGCTACAGCAGAATGAGGGACCCCTTGCTTAAGCCAGTGACTTTGAGCTCAAGCCAGTGGCCCCACACTCAAGCTGGTGACCTGGGTTTTGAGCCTGGGTCCTCAGCATCCCAGGCCTGTGCTCTCTCCACTGTGCCACCACCTAGTCGAGCTTATCGGGTTGCTCTGGACTACAATTTCAAACTATAAATCATGACCCAGCCTCCCAAAGCTTCCTTCATAAGTGTCATGAAATCTTAATGGGTCATGAATAGAAAATGTCAAAGAGCATTACACCTATTTTGTATTGTTTGTGAAACTTGTGTTCATGCACTTAAGTGTTTTAGGATATGACATTTTTGTTGAGTTGCTGACGAAGTTTGAAAAAGTTCTTTCACTTCATGCATTTGTGAGCCACCGAGCCTTTCTCTCTTAAGCTAAACTAACCTTGGATATGCTTTCCAGATCATAGTTCCAAAACTACATTTTGGGATTAGCTAACAGTGTTGATTTTTATGTTAACCTGTCCCTGTCCTCTAATTTTCTCACTTCTCCTGTATTAATTACCCCAAAATTTCAGTTTGAAAATATTAAAAGACTTATAATGTTATATAAAGAGGAAAAATCATTTTGTGGTTGCAAAAACTAGGGGTGATTGGGGGGTATAGGCTGAGCATTAGATAGAAGTAACAAAGTGAAAGTTAGAACACCTGGAGGAGCAGTTCCTACAGGGTTTATGCTCCTGTTCCCACAAGTCACAAAACAGCATCCAGCATGCAGGTGTGAGTGCCTGTTCCCAGCCCTTTCTGAAGGGACTGGTGGCTGTGCAGGCGGCCAGGTCTTCTTCCTGTGAGGGCAGGAATGATGGGCATGACCTTCACCTCTTTGATGGGTTTGATGGACAGTCCCCACGCTATATAATCTAACCAGTAAACAGCAAGCTGGCACTTTGTTTATTTTTTTGTTGTTGTTGTATTTTTCTGAAGCTGGAAACGGGGAGAGACAAGTCAGACAGACTCCCGCATGTGCCCGACCAGGATCCACCCGGCACGCCCACCAGAGGGCGATGCTCTGCCCCTCCGGGGCGTCACTCTGTTGCGACCAGAACCACTCTAGCGCCTGGGGCAGAGGCCAAGGAGCCATCCCCAGCGCCCGGGCCATCTTTGCTCCAATGGAGCCTCGGCTGCGGGAGGGGAAGAGAGAGACAGAGAGGAAGGAGAGGGGGAGGGGTGGAGAAGCAGATGGGCGCTTCTCCTGTGTGCCCTGGCCGGCAATCGAACCCAGGACTTCTGTACGCCAGGCCGACGCTCTACCACTGAGCCAAGGGCTCAGGGCCAGGGCCCAAGCTGGCACCATTTTTGAAGTGATTTCTCAGGAATTTTACTACATGTTCCATGTATATTTTGGTGTTGTGAAGTAATTGGAGAACAGCAGAAAATAATTACATGTTATTTCCATCTTTAAGTTTTGCACCTTATGAGTAGGTGTGAGAGTATTGTTTAACTTGTCCCGGTGAATGTCTGTGTGTATGTGTTTAATGGGAAGTAACTTAGGTTTCTGAGCTTCCCTTTGTACCAGATCTCACAGGAAGCAATTCCAAATGGTAGTCAAGACTACTGGCAGGATAAGGGCTCCTGCACTTTTACTACCTGGCCTAAAATAGTTAAACTGCACGTATTCATCAACTGAGAATAACCCTGTCAGCTTTTAACCATTTAACATTTTCTCATGGAAGTGGGATGTGTAATCCTTATCCTTAGGAAGACATGTATATTTGTGTATGAGATGTTTTCTCAGAGTGAAAGGTTTACTTCAGTAGAGGTGCTTGGCTCAGCAGGTTTTTAATAGATGTGACAGTGCCTTACTAGAGCATGGAATCCAAGCTCATCGTGCCTCTCCAGCACTGACACTTTGGGCACTTGACTCAGTTTTGCTAGATGTTTCTTCCAGTGGAAAATGAGAATGATTTCTAGAATCTCCTCGGCCAAAAAGTTTTATAACTGTGAGGTAGCTCTTGTAACTATCCTGTAAAGAACTAGATTTAGCAGAAATCTTAAATAACTTGTGATTGCATTTTTTACCTTAATAGCCCAGCTATATAATTTAAATCTGATTTTTAAAACTCTGGTGAGTAGAGTGTTAGGTTGTGAGAGACCAGCAATATAAGGACACACTGCCTTTGAGCTACTGTTCTGGGACGTGAGCTGTCTAAAGCTTTTCTCCCTCTCATTAATATTGAAGAGGTTCATGTGCCCATCTCTGGACGTTTGTTTAAAGTTACAGCATCACAGATCTGAATGGGCACTTACCAAATACCTGTGCACCAAGACTCACTGGGAAGGTATTGGAAGGCATTTATCTTTAGGATTTTCAGATACAATTTTTTCTCCAACAGGTCCGTGCACAGACTTCACCCCTTGGACAACAGAAGAACAGAAGCTTTTGGAACAAGCCCTGAAAACCTACCCAGTGAACACACCTGAGCGATGGGAGAAGATCGCAGCGGCGGTGCCCGGCAGGACGAGGAAGGACTGCATGAAGCGATACAAGGTTACAGGTTTCTGCTCATTTTAATACCACAGTAGTCATGGGCCCAAAATTTTAAAAATTGACCAATCTTAGAAACTTTCAGAGCTTGACAGTTACTAAAATCAATCTTTTCAGAAGTGTCTTTAATTATAGATTTATCCAATTTGAATGTTTTACGTATTTATACCAAACATTAGAAACATCTGCCAATTCTAAATAGCACCTTTCTCCCCCCAGGAACTTGTCGAGATGGTAAAAGCAAAGAAAGCCGCTCAGGAGCAGGTGCTGAATGCAAGCAGAGCCAGGAAGTGATTTGGGATGGTCTTTGTTATGTGTGCGTTTTTATAATAAAACTGAAAATACTTTACACGTGTTCATTGTCGACACTATACTTACGGTGATATCGTAATTTCTCAGAGATCTATTATTCACTGCGGTAGTCATACCCTTTGCAAATTTGACACAGTATTTCATTCAGATTTCCAAATATACATGTTCTTTATTTTCTTTGGGGTGGATGGCTTAAAATTTGCCAGTCTGTTTTATAAATATATATGTTCAAAATATTTAGATTAAGAGAATTTTAATCACGAAGCCAGCACATGTCACTGCGAATCTTGTTATAATCTGGTAGTTGCTCAATGGGACCTAAGGATTAAAAGAAAGTTAAAACTGATGAAAAAGGAAAGTACTTAGCCAGCTTTCTGCACAGGAGAAAAGTGGCCAGGCTTACCAACAGCAGCAATGGCTGGACTCTTATCATAGATATATTTGGTACACACTTCTCGAATTGTCTCAGCGTTCACAGCCTGGAATTAAGAAGATACTAGCATTCAGAGCTTTTTGTAGTAAAGACAAACTGTACACCTGGAATGACACGTATTTTTAGCTTTTGTAACAATATTTTTACACAAGACCCAATAATATTTAAGAACTGCTTACATCCACTCTTGCTTCCAGCTCAGGGATGGGAATTCTTCTATTATAGCATAACATTTGCCTACCAATATCTTCACAAATTGGGGTGGAACCTGTTGGAAGAGAAAGAAAAGCCAAGCACTGGAATGTAGACCAACCATGTGAAAAGAGAACATTTGTTTTCTTTCTTACCGTCAAGTTGCAACAACATGTTTGTTTTCAAAAGGTTTTTGGCCCGTGCAACTTCACTTTCAGTAACACTTGTACAGAGTCGTATCCTAAAAACCAATTAGAAAAATTAAAATGTCAGGTAGTTTGAACATGTTTTGTGTTAATGCCAAAGAAAGACTGTATTCTATGTTACACCACAGCCTGGTTTCAACGTACAAAAAACTTGAAATTACTAATGACACCAATAACTAAACAAAAGCTAATCTATTACTGATTATTTTCCTGGTAGGATTAGCTTCTGAAAAAGGAGATGACTGACAGAAGTTCAAGACAATATAAAAATAGCCTAACCACATTTGAGAAACGCTATACTCATTTTGAGAGTTCATTAATCCCCATCTACTAGGCTCAGATACACAGCTGAGTTTAACTTAAACCTGATAATTAATACACCAGTCAACTAGATTTAGAAATGTAACCATTTAAAAATGGTGGAAGAAAGGAAATGGTGAACGAAAGTTTTCCAAGAAGCTGACGGCCTTTATGCCTCTGTCTCAAGGTACTAGTTTTGTTTGTTTATTTATTTATTTATTTATTTATTTATTTATTTATTTATTTACAGGGACAGAGAGAGAGTCAGATAGAGGGATAGATAGGGAGAGACAGACAGGAACGGAGAGAGATGAGAAGCATCAGTCATCAGTTTTTCGTTGCGACACCGTAGTTGTTCATTGATTGCCCTCTCATATGTGCCATGACCGCGGGCCTTCAGCAGACTGAGCAACCCCCTGTTCGAGCCAGTGACCTTGGGTCCATGCTAGTGAGCTTTTTGCTCAAGCCAGATGAGCCCGCACTCAAGCTGGCAACCCCGGGGTCTCGAACCTGGGTCCTTCCGCATCCCAGTCCGACGCTCTATCCACTGCGCCACCGCCTGGTCAGGCTCAAGGTACTAGTTTTGACTACAAACATTACATTTTTCTTTCAGCAGCGGCAACTTCAGATTCATTTTCATAACACTGCCTTTCCAAGCCAGATCACTTAGATGTTTTCGAATTCTAGTTGGCATTTAAGCATTTTAAACTTTTAGGATCTCCTTTCTAAAGTAATCTTAAAGAATTTTCTCTAGTATGGAATCAATTCAACTTCACATGAGACTTAGAGGAAAACATCTGTGATCTTTAAACACATGGCTGCTACTCGTCCTGTTCTTTTGATTAAATATTAATAACATCACCATCAGAAATAATCACCATCAACAGTGTAACAGGAAACTTGTCAAATACGTGCATTTCGGACAGGATGTATTTTCTCACCATTCTTTCTGTACGACATGTAGCATGTCCGCAACAGTGGCTGGCTCACAAACCATGTAGATGCCCCACAGTCCGGTGTCCGTGTAGGACGTGTTGAAAGACTGGAAGCTATGGCACAGGTTGCTGTGACAGGTGAGCTGGGCCAGCTGGCTAGATAAGTTCTGTAAGGAGAAAAAACTGTCCAAGAGAGCTGGAGGTGTATGTCCAAATTATCAGAAAGAAGAGGGGGCTATGAGGCAAACAATGAGTCCCTTAACAGACCGAGTTTCTGTTTTACCCATCGATGTCTTTCTGAATAATAAATTTAAAATTCAGTGAGGCTAAGAGATATCTCACCAGTCCAATGCCTCCCCAGAGAAATTCGTAATGGAAAAAGCAATGAATCCCTATAATTAACACAGCTGCAGCCACTTCGAAAAAATTCATTATTGCTATGAACCCAATAGGTGGGGCTTTTGGCTATGTATGCTTAAAGACTTGAAATTATGTTGCATGTGAAACCTAAGATATGAAAAGTATTTAGTTGAAATCCTGAGTACGAATGTATACTTTGTATTTAAGTAAAGAACAGTAAAATGAGTTCTCTTTATCCAAATTACCTAACAAATACATTACTATGTTTGCTTTATCATTTTTTTAACATTTTAAAATTTTTTTTCAACTATTTGAGAGTACACTGCAAGTTTGATGCTTTCTACCTCTAAAATACCTTTTAGTGTAATGCTGAAAAACAAGGAAATTAACCTTACCAACAATTACTAAAATTAGATTTAACATTGATATAATACTGTTAACAAATTCTTCAATCCTTTTTCAAATTCTGCCAGTGATCCCACTAATAAACTTTATGGCAAAAGAAAAATATTTTTTTTTGGCCCAGGATATAATCAGGATCAGTTTATATTTTAAAAGTCAAAATTTATAGTACAGAGTCTCATCTTGTCATTATTATAGAAAAACACAAAATCACTTACCATTCCTGGCAGAGCATTGGCCTGGCAGGAGGAAGTCCCAGGTTTGATTCCCGGCCAGGGCACACAGGAGAAGTGTCCATCGGCTTCTCCACCCCTCCCCCTCTCCTTCCTCTCTGTCTCTCTCTTCCCCTCCCGCAGCCAAGGCTCCATTGGAGCAGAGTTAGCCCGGGCGCTGGGGATGTCTCCATGGCCTCTGCCTCAGGTGCTAGAATGCAGAATGGCTCCACAACAGCCCAGATGGGCAGAGCATCGCCCCCTAGTGGTCTTGCTGGGTGGATCCTGGTCAGGCACAAGCAGGACTGCCTCCCCGCTTCTCACTTCAGAAAAAATACTTAAAAAAATTATATATATATATCACTTACCATTCCTCCCCCAAAAGAGCGATCCCAGTTGCCAATCAGAGTGTTCGCAACCATGAGACAGATGGTGTCTGGATGTGCCCAACCAACAGCCTCGACAGCTACCGCAAGGTGTGCCAAAGGCATCTTGTCATCTCGCACTCGGATCTGGTTAAGATTGAAAAACAAAACTAGGATTACCACTATAACATGCTCACCTGTAAAGAATCACGTTCACCAGTCTCATTAATTGCAAAGTTATCAAGCTCACCGTAATTCTTATTTTGTTTTGTTTGACTATGCCTCATTACATTGTCTAGTCTAATTTAGAAGCATGTCCTGAGTTAGGGAAAGAGACTTACCTAAAGGTCTCTAACTGAACTACTACAGATAGAGCCACAGGTGGTTGAGGAATGCATTATTTCACTGGTAGAAATCAATCGCTTGTGTTTGTTGATCTGAATATTTTTAAATCTAAATTGAAGCTAATACTGACGGAAGAGGCGTATTTTTGTACTGCCAATGCTATAGTTCTGTGTAACTGCCAGCATCAGGCCTCCTTCCAGACACTCTTGAGCACCATTCCTAATGTGGCAAACTAAGATTAACAAGGCTTCTAGCTACAGCTGGCAAGCAGCAGATTCTCTGCAAGTTCTGGCTCTAATGGGTAGAAGAGAGAACTTAACCAAGAGTAAACCTTACGTGTAAGTCAAAATTTGTGGTGGTTTTAAAATAAAAGATGATTTTGGCCCTGGACAGGTGGCTCAGTGGATAAAGTATTGAGCTGGTGTGTCAGAGGTCACAGGTTAAACCTCTGGTCAAGGCACACATGAGAAGCAATCAATGAATACACAACTGAACAGAACAAATTGAAACAATGATGCTTGTCTCTCCTTTACCTCTTTTCCTCTCTAATCAACGAGACAAAAATAATAAAAGATTACTTATATACCATACAATAAATAATGGGCATAGTGCCAAAGAAAAGGAACAAAAACACCAAATTATAACATTGCTCTTAAAGCCTCCTCTTCTGCCTGGCCTGTGGTGGCGCAGTGGATCAAGCGTTGACCTGGAATGCTGAGGTCACCAGTTCAAACCCCTGGGCTTGCCTGGTCAAGGCACATATGGGAGTTGATGCTTCCTGCTCCTCCCCCTTCTCTCTCTCTCTCTTCTCTAAAATGAATAAAAATAATTTTTAAAACTTAAAAAAATGTAATAAAACCTTGTCTCCTTAGGAAAAACAGCTGATTAAATAACAGAATTGCAAGAAATGTAAACAAATGAGGCCATCCTCTTCCCTTTAAGTTTAAGCCTTTGGCTTCTTCCATTTTACTCCCGTTAGAAACGTGCACATTTTGTATGCTCATTCATAAACGTAACACAGGAAACTCAAATGGCTAATACTATTAGCTCAGGAGGCTGCCCTACCTCACTTCCTGTGAATTTGCAGGGAGGCAAAGCAGGTATTTCTCCTTTGTGTGTGGACAAAGAGCCACCAAAATGAAACTTGGCTAACTCCAGCAGTTCATCATGGGAAACTCCTAAATCAAAGGAAAAGATTTCAGACACCTAGTAGCAGTACAAAGTAAAGCACCCAGCTGCCAATGCTCGGTTAAGAAGCTCACAGTGATGTGAGCTACACGTGCACTCAGTAAAACCCTTTACGAGCAGCTCACAGAGCATGCTTTTTTCCTTGGGGGTATTGTAAGGTTTTTGGTTGCACAACTTTGTTATTCTGTATAGTTGACAATTTCATCAACATAACAGTACATTCACAGGAAAAGAAGGTAAAACAGCTTGAAAATACTACATTCCGTACCAAATCATTTTATATTGTCAGTAGAAGTCCTAGAATGCAAATAAGCAATTAAAAAGTCACCCCTGGCCCTGGCCAGTTTGCTCAGTGGATAGAGCATTGGCCCAGCGTATGGACCTCAGGGTTTGATTTCCAGTCAGGGCACACCAAAGAAGCAACCATCTGCTTTTCTCCCCCTACCTGTCCCCCTCTTGCAGCCAGTGGCTTGTCTGGTTCGAGCATTGGCCCCAGGCACTGAGCACATCAGCCTCAGGCACTTAAAAAATAGCTCCATACTCAAGCATTGGCCTAAGATAAAGGTTGCCAGTGGATCCTGGTTGGGCATATGCAGGAATCTATCTCCCCTCCACTCAAAAATAAAAAGTCACTTTTCAAATTTATTAACATGGAGAATATAAATAAGAGCTTTAACACTTAATGCTGGATTCACAGTGTTGGGCAAATAAGTTTGTAAAATCTGTATTTTCTGGTTTTGCTCACTTTTATTGTTAAAAATGGCCACTGCTCATGTGATGATGGTACCATGTGATAGTGCTGATTGCCTTTCTGCTTGGGAAGAGGCTTGGTTATGCTAACATGTGCTGGAGGAGGGCTTTTGCACTGAAAAGTTTTAAAAGGAGCTAGGACTTTCTACAATGTAGAATCTACACGATTTAGGATTGTGCCCCGTATAGATAGCCAGCTAATTAATAAACTCCTCAAAAATTCATTTGGACTTGGTGTCTCTATGTAACCTGCAGATTTAAGTACAGTACTTTACAACATTTGGGGGCTCGTCTGGGATTCCAGTGTTCCACTTCACTGGATAGAGATACCTGGACCAGTTGGCCTCTCCAGAGGGTTCCCTGACCCCGCTGGATCTCTAGGAGGGGCGCCCCCTGAGACGTTCCTGGGCTCCAGTTTTCATGTGGGTCTCAGAAAACTCAGCAGACACCCCCGGTCCCTAAAATTTGACGATTCGGCAGAGAAATCGAGGAGTGTAAATTCTGACCTCTGGAGTACTTACAGGGTCTACAGATTACTCAGCAGGCTGTCCAAAAGACTGAGAGCTGATTCCAGCACAGCCAGGAAACCCGGTACATCCTTTCCAGCCTGGGGACTCAGTCCAGGTAAAGAAGTACACCACCCAAGGACTAACTCCCATGTGGATGGGTTCACATGCCATGATCCTGACCACTCCCACTGCTACCAAGGTAGAAGACATACCCGCCTAGGTCCACCATAGCCGGTTGAAGCCTGCAGCCCCAGCAGAGACACCCTCGTGAACAGTGGAGACTGACCCTGCCAACCCTTGTAAGCTGACCCTAAGAAGGACAACATGCCCTGCTCCAGCCACAAACCGAAGCTGGTTGGTCTACACACGACTAATGCCTGAAGAAACTCACCGAGGACCTCCTTTTAATTAGACTTTGGGGAGGGAGGGAAACTGAGGTCAAAGGAAAGCCAGAACAAGTCGTCTTAAGGGTTGATGCATGTACTGCTGTGAGTCATACAGAAGGGAGATATAAGTCCCTTTGCTAGAAGGAAAGCTACAAGGTAATTGAAAAATATATATGTGCTTATACTTAACCTATAAATACTAGTTACTTAAAGGAAGGACACCTCCAAAAGGAAGTATACTTTAAAAAATTGTATGGCTTTGATAATAAAAGGTAAAAGGTATGGAAATACTTTTAAAAGAAAAAGGAAGAAAGTAAGTTGTTATGAAAGCCAGTTATTTCTGAATAGATAAGAAAGTTCATAAAAATTAAGAGTTTATGTAAGTTGCAGAAGGTTTGAACAGGTTGTAAGAAGTTAATCAGTAGCATTTGTTTCTTCAGTAGACTGTATTACTGTTAATGAAAACATCGAGTCTACCTGTTAAATATATACAAAAGGCATCAGTGTTTCTGTTGCATGTTATAGGCTGATGTTCCTACTTACAGGGTCTGCAGATCACTGATCCTAGCCTTAACTTTAGGCCTCTGCCTACTCAACAGCCTCGTGCACCTCATTAAAATGAGTCAAGGATTTGACTCATGATATAAAACCAGTGGGGAATGTGATAAGGTGCCAAAGAACTGTAAAACTTAGTACTGGCAATGTCATTTAAAAGAGGAAAGGTCAGGCTTCTTGCCCCCTCCTTTCTGTGGAGAATGGAGGGAGAAGAATGCAGGAGCTTCCTGGCTTGCAAGGACAACTGGATCAGATTAAGTCATAATTTAACTACAGAGCAAGGGAGATAGAACTTAGATCTAAGAATCCCTTCACTTCTCTTTTCTTAAAAGCATTTAGAAAAGAATGTTTATGTATCTTAATTAAGAATTCCTACACTCTGATTCACCCTCCCATCCTAAAGTCATGAGAGTAACATACCTACTTCTCCAGTGGTCGGCAAACCGTGGCTCACGAGCCACATGTGGCTCTTTGGCCCCTTGAGTGTGGCTCTTCCACAAAATACATGTGGGTGCTACCTTGATAAGGAATGTACCTACCTATATAGTTTAAGTTTAAGAAATTTGGCTCTCAAAAGAAATTTCAATCGTTGTACTGTTGATATGTGGCTCTGTTGACTGAGTTTGCTGACCACTGCCCTAGACAAAGGGATCACAAGCCCCTCCTTACCCATCCCAACCAGTGTGTGATTTGGTCTATAAAATCAGCCACAGAATGGGAATGGTAGGGACTTTCTACATGATTTGGGATTGTGCCCTGTGTAGCTAGCCAGCTAATTAATAAACTCCTCAAAAATTAAAAAAAAAAAAAAGAGAGGAGCTAGGAGGCCATTTTGAGAGAAGACCACGTTGTTGCATGAGAGAGGCCGGGTGGAGGAGAGAAGAGGCAGCCAAGATGGTGGAGTGCTGAAGGAGAAGCCAGTTTGTGCAGAGTTTGTGCAGAGAGAAGGAGATGGGGAACAGAGGTGAATAAGGCTGGTGGGGCCTTTGATTCTAGGAAAACCCTGATGTGTCAGTAGCTTTGTGAGCGCTGAATGAGTGGGTTTTGGTGCCCGTGTGTGTGTTTTTACTCGTTGGCCAGTACGAGTCTAGAATAAAACGGAGTTCTTGGCTCCGTTTGTCTCATTATGATCTATCCAAATCTAATGAGAACCTGCATGGGCCGGGTGGCTGTGACAGCAGCTGCGACTACTGGCTTTACACACAGATGTGCTTTTCTCCAAGCTCCAATATCGGGAAAAAAAAATAAGTTCATCTAAATTTCTGAACAAAACACCCACTACCTGCTATACAAAACTTGAGAATCACTTAGATCAGGGGTCCCCAAACTTTTTACACAGGGAGCCAATTCACTGTCCCTCAGACCGTTGGAGGGCCGGACTATAAAAAAAACTATGGCCTGACCAGGCGGTGGCACAGTGGATAGAGTGTCGAACTGGGATGCAGAGGACCCAGGTTCAAGACCCCGAGGTCACTAGCTTGAGCGCGGGCTCATCTGGCTTGAGCAAAAAGCTCACCAGCTTGGACTCAAGGTCGCTGTAATTAGCAAGCAGTTACTCGGTGTGCTGAAGGCCCACAGTCAAGGCACATATGAGAAAGCAATCAATGAACAACAAAGGAGTCGCAACGAAAACTGATGATTGATGTTTCTCATCTCTCTCCGTTCTTGTCTGTCTGTCCCTATTTATCCCTCTCTCTGACTCTCTGTCTGTCTCTGTAAAAATAACACAAAAACACCCACAAAAACTATGAACAAATCCCTATGCACGCTACACATATCTTATTTTAAAGTAAAAAAACAAAACGGGAACAAATACAATATTTAAAATAAAGAACAAGTAAATTTAAATCAACAAACTGACCAGTATTTCAATGGGAACTATGGGCTTGCTTTTGGCTAATGAGATGGTCAATGTCCGGTTCCATATTTGTCACTGCTAGCTGTAACAAGTGATATGACGCGCTTCCGGAGCCGTGATGTGTGCATTCCCGTGTCACCGGAAGTAGTACTGTACGTGAGTGACGCTGCACTTTGCGGCACCGCCACATACAGTGCTGCTCTCACTGACCACCAATGAAAGAGGTGCCCCTTCCGGAAGTGCAGTGGGGGCCGGATAAATGGCCTCAGGGGGCCGCATGCAGCCTGCGGGCCATAGTTTGGGGACCTCTGACTTAGATTCTGTCTATAATCCGTTACTATCCAAACACAGGGCCCTAACAGATAATCAGTGAAGGATTCTTAAGCACAAATACAAACTTATAAAACAAATTAAGGCATGTGCAAGTGGTTTAAAATATATCACAAGATTTCTTTAAATAAAATATTCTATTAGAATATGAAAGCACAACTTACACCCATATATTCCAAACAATTCTGTGGTGCAAAACATGACAGTGTGTGCTTGTGTTTTCAGATCCCTATAAGGGGGAACCACCCTGGGTATCAATCCAGAGGGGGACAAAATAAGGAAAATTCCGGCGGTACAAGAACAAACAGGTCATCTGGTTTAAGCAAAGCTCACCAGCTTGGACACAAGGTCGCTGGCTTGAGCAAGGGGTTACTCGGTCTGCTGAAGGACCGTGGTCAAGGCACATATGAGAAAGCAATCAATGAACAACTAAGGTGTCGCAACGAAAAACCGATGACTCATGCTTCTCATCTCTCTCCATTCCTGTCTGTCTGTCCCTATCAGTCCCTCTCTCTGTCTCTGTCACAAGAAAAAAAAAGAACAAGCAGAGTGAAAAACCATGAACATGCAGTTCTCAGCACCTGATGACAACAGCTTCCACTGTGCTATTACCTTCACCCATAGCCCTCTCCGCTGGGTGTTCCAGAGACTCGGCTGCTCCAGTCTCTGGTAGGAGAGCCAGTCATTTTTTAATGAAGCTAAGGTCTGACCTATTGCATTGAATTTAAGATGCCACTGTTTATAAGGCACTTATGTATCAATAAGACAAAATTCTGCCTGACCAGGCAGTGGTGCAGAAGATAGAGCACTGGACTGGGTCACAAAGGTTCAAAACCTTGAGGTTGTTGGCTTGAGCGTGAGCTCACTAGCTTGAGCCCAAGGTCACTGGCTTGAGCAAGGGGTCAATCACTCTGCTGGAGCCCCTGGTCGCTGGCTTGAGCAAGGGGTCAATTGCTCTGCTGGAGCCCCTGGTCAAGGGACATATGAGAAAGCAATCAATGAACAACTAAGGTGCTACAACAAATAATTGATGCTTCTCATCTCTCTCCCTTCCTAACTGTCTGCTCCTATCTGTCCCATCGCCAAAAAAAAAAAAAAAAAAAAAAATGCTAGTAAGTATAAGATATCCCAACCTCAGTAATGTCAAAATGAACTCATGAACTGCAATAGAAACTACTGTGTGCCTGACCTGTGGTGGCGCAGTAGATAAAGCATCAACCTGGAGTGCTGAGGTTGCTGGTTCGAGACCCCAGGCTTGCCTGGTCAAAGCACATACAAGAACCAATTATGCTTCCTGCTCCTCCTCCCCCCTGCCTTTCTCTCTCCTCTATCTAAAGTCAATAAATATAGAGCGTCAGCCTGGTGTGCAGGAGTCCCAGGTTCGATTCCCAGCCAGGGAACACAGGAGAAGCGCCCATCTGCTTCTCCACCCCTCCCCCTCTCCTTCCTCTCTGTCTCTCTTTTCCCCTACTGTAGCCAAGGCTCTATTGGAGCAGTTTGCCTGGGCGCTGAGGATGGCTCTGTGGCCTCTGTCTCAGGCGCTAGAATGGCTCTGGTTGCAACAGAGTGATGCCCCAAGATGGGCAGAGCATCGCCCCCTGGTGGGCATGCCAGGTGGATCCTGGTCGGGCGCATGCGGGAGTCTGTCTGACTGCCTCCCCGTTTCCAGTTTCAGAAAAGTACAAAAAATAAATAAATAAATAAATAAATAAATAAAATAAAATCAATAAATAAAAAATCTTAAAAAAAACAAAAACAAAAAACCCAGTGTCCACATACCACCAACACTGGCAGACATTGCAGACAGCTTAGCTGTGTAGGTCCCACCTAAGTAACTACCAAACTTCCCATTCCCAGGAAAATCTCCAAGTGCACTGCTTGCCATCAAAGGTAACTTGACTTAGTGGAGAGCCACGATGAATAACGTTTTGGGGATTTTTAACCCTCATTTTCATGTCCATTATTTCTAAGTAATTAGCTCAGAAGTCTATCCAGAGCAACCAGATTTTAATGAACTATATTTCTAATGGGAAAAAAACTAACACATAATATTTACACTACATCTACCTACCTTCACTTTGCCTGAAAGAGAAAAAAACTGGAAACCAATAAAATGTGCTGTTTGCCTAAATTCAGACTGTCAGAAAATCTAACAGAATCTAATGGGAATTATCTATCATTCACTAGCTTCCAACATGTCCCCTAAGAATCCTTGTCCCAAAGCCACTTGCTTGACTGGATTCCCATTAAACATTCTCATGGTTCCCTACGTACTTCCCCTTCTCAGTAATTAGTAGATCCACTGAATGAACAGACAAATGAAAGAATTAAAGAACAACATAACACAGGCATTCCATGCCTAAGGATGAAGTTGGTTCCCAAGAAATTCCTGAAAATCTTGAGATTCCTATAGAGCACTATCTTCCAAGTGTCACTGTCTCCCAGTTCATTAGTGCCCTTCTCTTGCACATAAATTCCATTATGTATGTATGCTTATGTATTAGAAGGTCCATAAACTTGTCTATTAAAATACTCTACTATGAAGAGGACAGACTGGTTCCTGTTACACAACATACATAGTAAATAATTTGCTCTGTAAATACTCTTAGGACATCTCCCAACAGGATCAAACTGACAAGCACACCACTTTGTTGTTGACTTAAAAATTTAAACCAACTAACCTCCAGCAGCAGCAAGTACTATCCTTGGCCCCTTATAATGTGTGGTTATATAATCCACTAAGTCCTTACGATTTATAGATCTGTAAATGGAATAAGAAAGGCAACATTAAAAGAAAATTAAAAAGCACAGATAATCACACAATATACCAAAAATTTAGACCTTAAAGGAAATCTAAGTAAACTATAATCAGAAAAAGGATACTGGCAGCAATTATCAAAGAATTTCAACTTTTTTATACCATCACTTGTTTATTTCAGCAGTTAGGAGACCAGACACCTGGGAGTTAGGTGGGGCCAACTATAACTACAATCTGAATCAGATTATCAGGAGGGAAGAATTACTTTTCCAAACACACTTTTTGAATGTTTATGAATGTTAATTTTCACACCTCATAAATTTTTCTCAAAAAAATGGGGGAACACAGGGAGTATAAAAAGGGACACGGGGTGAGGGGTGGAGGGAGGTGTACTCAGTGGGACACCTGAATCCATGTAAACACCATAAATTAAAAATTAATTAAAAAATTTTAAAAATGCAAAAAAAAGTCTGAGAATTATACCTACTTGATATTTTCAGTTGGCCCCAAAATTGTCCGTCCAAGGGCAGTATTTTGATAAGCTGTGGCATGAAGATAATCAAAAACAACTTCTTGTAAATTGGTTTCAACTTCCTGCATCTCTCTAAGTATTACTCCACGTTCACGTTCAATCTCTGCTTCTCCCAATGTGCTATTTTGTATTATATCAGCAAGAATTTCTACAGCTAATTGAAAATAAAACATAAGAAACACTAAGAATTTTAATTTTAACTATTAAAATCTAGTAAGCTAACATTAGAAACCATGATACCATCATTCAGTACTGACTAAATGATTAAACTCTAAAGATACAAATTTTTCTATACATTCAATATATCTGTAAGAACAATATTAAAATTTTTAAAAATGTAAAATAAAAACCCCTGTAGTATACAAGACCTCGGAGAAAGATGCTCAACCTGCCAGAGGTCCCATGACACTTACTGACTCTACCTACAACCACTTCAACAATGCCATGACCTGCCTGACCAGGCTGTGGCGCAGTCAATAGAGTGTCGGACTGGGACGCAGAGAACCCAGGTTTGAAACCCCAAGGTCGCCGGCTGGAGCGTGGGCTCACTGGCTTGAGTGCGGGATCATAAACACAACCCCATGGTAGCTGGCTTGAGCAAGGGGTCGCTCACTCTGCTGTAGCCCTCTGGTCAAGGCACACATGAGAAAGCAATCAAAGAACTAAGGAGTTGCAACGAAGAACTGATGCTTCTCATCTCTCCCCCTTCCCGTCTGTCTGTCCCTATCTGTCCTTCTCCCTGACTATCAAAAAAAAAATGCCATGACCATCTGCATATGTGTAAATTGTATGAAAATTACAAAGTAGAACATAAGCCATCAGTCAGAATATCTAACTATGTACAGAGTTAATTTCACCCAAGTATTTACTGTCCAAGTTCCCACAGCAATAAGGCTGCAACATAAACAACCAACAGGTGTCCCCAAACTAAAGCCCACGGGCCACATGCGGCCCCCTGAGGCCATTTACCCGGCCCCCCGCCGCACTTCTGGAAGGGGCACCTCTCTCATTGGTGGTCAGTGAGAGGAGCACTGTATGTGGCGGCCCTCCAACGGTCTGAGGGACAGTGAACTGGCCCCCTGTGTAAAAAGTTTGGGGACCCCTGATTCTAAACCATGCACCCAATGAACCACTTGCAGAATTGATGTCCTCACAAATATTCTTCTCCACTTAACATGGGGATGTCTATTCCCACCCACCTGGTCAATGCTGGCTAAATTCTTACCATTACCAAAGTCACTGATAAATGATGACCTAACAAAGCTGGAACAATTAACATTTGAAGAAAAGGATAGGTACCCCAAGAGATATGTATAATTATCAAAGAATTAAAAGCGACCTTTGGGAAAAACTGATGAAATTCTCAACTATTTATTTATACAAATATGACCCTAATTTGCAAAATGTCAAAAATAATCTGACAGGTATCATACCATGCTATTAAGCAATTTTATCAGGAAAATTACATACCTGTTCAAAAAATAAAAACCTAACATATTAAGAATTAGTACATATCAATACTTACAATCTAAATCTCAGTAAATATAACACATAATCTTTAGTTTCTTTTTCCTTACTTTACTATAAACTTTTGTTATTTTAAGTTCACTTTAAGAGGCTTCGTCCCAGACACATTTATGTTCAAATACTAAGCACTTCCGGTAAGTAACTACTTCTGTAGGCTACCAAAATATATTGCTGGAGTAAGCTGGGGCTAGATGATGACCAATGGAAAAAATTATCTATAAAACCAAATAAAATCCATCTGTCCAGAGAAGAGAAACAGAGGCCAAGATGGGTAAAGAAGGGCCCAGTGTCCGATGGGAAGACACGTTACACCCCGTATAGGACTGGAAGTTTAGGTGGGCACTTGTCACAGTGAAGAGCTCATCATGCATAGTTTTTATGATTCAATCACAATCTTCCTTAGTTCTTTTTAATGTATATTTAATACTGTATATGTCAGTATTACAATACGTATATTTAACTTATAAATATACCTGTATTGAGAATATATATATAATCAAGTCTCTTACAGATAAAGATGGGTGATCATAAGTTTAGAAACCATTAGTCTAAAAAAATCTAATTATTACCTCATACACAAGGTTTCACCAGACTGAGGATAAAAACTCAAGCCAACCCCCAAAGAGAGAGCGGCTTCAGACAGTACTTCCAGTGTGAACGCCTCAGAGAGCCACCTGCTGTTCCCCGCCCTTGGAAGGGGCTGTCCTTCCCAGCCAGAAGCCAGGAAGGGAAAAACTGTCTTCCACCTTCTCTCTCTCTTCCTCTCTCTAGCCCATTTTTGCTTTCCCTCCTGTTCTTTGTGTAAAAAAAGGTATATATATGGCTAAGAAAGAACTTTCAAAGGAGCCTGGCCTAGCTCTTTGTTCTCAGTCTCTAGTCCTAGGGCAAAAACTGTTTCTAAAGAAATCATTACAGCCTGACCAGGCGGTGGCACAGTAGATAGAGCGTCGGACTGGGATGCAGAGGACACAATTTCAAGACCCCAAGGTCGCCAGTTTGACCGCGGGCTCATCTGGTTTGAGCAGAAAGCTCACTACCTTGGACCAAAGGTCGCTGGCTCGAGCAAGGGGTTACTCAGTCAAGGCACATATGAGAAAGCAATCAATGAACAACTAAGGTGTCCCAACAGCAACAAAAAACTGATGATTGATGCTTCTCATCTCTCTCCGTTTCTGTCTGTCTGTCCCTGTCTATTCCTCTCTCTGACTCTCTGTCCTTGTAAAAAAAAAATAAAGAAAGGCCCTGGCCAGTTGGCTCAGTGGTACAGCGTTGGCCTGGTGTGCAGGAGTCCCGGGTTAGATTCCCGGCCAGGGCACACAGGAGAAGCGCGCATCTGCTTCTCCACTCCTCCCCCTCTCCTTCCTCTCTGTCTCTCTCTTCCCTTCCTGCAGCCAGGACTCCATTGGAACAAAGTTGGCCCAGGAGCTGAGGATGGCTCCATGGCCTCTGCCTCAGGTGCTAAAATGGCTCTGGTTGAAACGGAGCAACACTCCAGATGGGCAGAGCATCGCCCCCTGGTGGGCATGCTGGGTGGATCCCAGTCGGGCGCATGCAAGAGTCTGTCTGACTGCCTCCCCGTTTCCAGCTTCAGAAAAATACACACACACACACACACACACACAGAATATATATATATATATATATATATATATATATATATATATATATATATATATATAAATACATACACACAAAAAAATAAAAATAAAAAATAAAGAAAGAAAGAAATCATTACAGCCTGACCAAGCGGTTGCACAGTGGATAGAGCATCAAACTGGGATGCACTGGACCAAGGTTGTGAAACATTAAGGTCGCCAGCTTGAGCACTAGCTCATTCAGCTTGAGTACAGGGTCACTGGCTAGAGCATGGCATCATAGACAATAACACATGGTCACTGGATTGAGCCCAAAGTCTCTGGCTTGAGCAAGGGGTCACTCACTCTGCTGTAGCCCCCTAGTCAAGGCACATATAAGAAAGCAATCAATGAACAACTAAGTTGCCACAACAAAAAAATTGATGCTTCTCATCTCTCTCCCTTCCTGTCTATCTGTCCCCTCTCTCTCTCTCTCTGTAACAAAAACAAAAACAAAAAAATCCCCTGAAAACATTAAACTCTTAGAAGAAAACATTGGCAGTAAGCTCTGTGACATAGGTCTTAGTAATGATTTTTTTTAAGCCTTACCAGGCAGTGGTGCAGTGGATAGAGCTTCGCCTGGGATGCTGAGGACCCAGTTTCAAAATCCCAAGGTCGTCAGCTTGAATGTGGGCTCACTAGCTTGAACGTGGGGTCACAGACATGACCTCAAGTTTTCTGGCTTGAGCAAGGGGCCACTCGCTCTGCCGGAGCCCCCCAGTCAAGGCATATTGAGAAAGTAATCAATGAACAACTAAGATAACACAACAAAGAACTGATATTTCTCATTTCTCTACCTTCCAGCCTGTCTGTCCCTCCCCCCCGTCTCCATCTCTCTCACTTAAAAAAAAAAAAAAAAAGCAATGCTTTTTTAAAAATCTGACAGCAAAACCAAAAATAAACAAGTAGGACTACTTCAAACTAAAAAGTTTCTGCACACCAAAAGAAACCAACAAAAGGCAACCTACTGAATAAGAGAAAATATATGCAAATTACATAACTGATAAGGAGCTAATATCCAAAATATATTTTAAAAACTCATAAAACTCAACAACAGGAAAACAATTTAATTAAAAACCAAAGATTGGAATATACATTTTTCCAAAGAAGAATACATATGACCAACAGGTCCATGAAAGATGTTCAACATCAGTAATCATCAGGGAAATGCGAATCAAAATCAGAATGATATCACCTTACACATGTCAGAAGTTACTATAAAAAAGATAAGAGCGGCCCTGGCCGGTTGGCTCAGCGGTTGGCTCAGCGGTAGAGCGTCGGCCTGGTGTGCGGGGGACCCGGGTTCGATTCCCAGCCAGGGCACATAGGAGAAGCGCCCATTTGCTTCTCCACCCCCACCCCCTTCTTCCTCTCTGTCTCTCTCTTCCCCTCCCGCAGCCAAGGCTCCATTGGAGCAAAGATGGCCCGGGCGCTGGGGATGGCTCCTTGGCCTCTGCCCCAGGCGCTGGAGTGGCTCTGGTCGCAGCAGAGCGACGCCCCAGAGGGGCAGAGCGTCGCCCCCTGGTGGGCAGAGCTTCGCCCCTGGTGGGCGTGCCGGGTGGATCCCGGTCGGGCGCATGCGGGAGTCTGTCTGACTGTCTCTCCCCGTTTCCAGCTTCAGAAAAATACAAAAAAAAAAAAAAAAAGACAAGAGCCCTGGCCAGTCGGCCTGGCGTGCAGAAGTCCCGGGTTCGATTCCCGGCCAGGGCACACAGGAGAAGCGCCCATCTACTTCTCCACCCCTCCCCCTCTCCTTCCTCTCTGTTTCTCTTCCCCTTCCGCAGCCAAGGCTCCATTGGAGCAAAGATGGCCCAGGCGCTGGGGATGGCTCCTTGGCCTCTGCCCCAGGCGCTAGAGTGGCTCTGGTCGCAACAGAGTGACACCCCGGAGGGGCAGAGCATCGCCTCTGGTGGGTGTGCCGGGTAGATCCCGGTCGGGCGCATGCAGGAGTCTGTCTGACTGTCTCTCCCCGTTTCTAGCTTCAGAAAAATACAAAAAAAAAAAAAAAAAAAAAAAAAGACAAGAAATAACAAGTGATGGTGAGGATACAGAGAAAAGAGAGTCCTTGTGCACTGTTAGTGAGAGTGTTAAATTAACTGGGGCAGCCATTGTGGAAAACAATATTGCAATTCCACAAAGTACTAAAAACAGAATTACCATATGATCCAGCAATTCTACTTCTGGGTATTCATCCAAAGAAAACAAAAACACTAACTCATGAAGACATATGCACCCTAATGTGCATTGCCCCATTTACACTTGACAAGATATGGAAACAACCTATGTGTTAATCGAGGAATGAATAAGTTATTCAACCATAAAAAAGAAGGAAATCTTACCATTTGCAATGACATGGATAAACCTGAGGACATTATGCTAAGTGAATTAGTCAGACAAAGACAAATACCATATATCTCTTATATGTGGAATACAACACAACAAACCAAACACAAACACAAACAACCCACCTTCAGAGACACAGAAAACAGGTTGGTGGTTGCCAGAGATGGAGGGGAGGAGAAATGGGAGAGCTGTTTCTGTTGTTTTTAGTTTAAATGACTACTAAAAAGAAATAAATTAATGGAAAGGAAGGTAAGAAAAAAAACACAATCCAGGATGAGGACCCAGGATGTACAAATGCAATAAAAAAGTAAGAAAGCTTTGTCAAAAACAAAGCCTAGCAGTCAGTAGATATAAAACTTGCTCGGACTTTATGCTCTAGGACAGGGGTCTCAAACTTGTGGCCCGTGGGCCGCGTGCGGCCTGCCGAACAATTTTGTGTGGCCCACAGACTAATCCATGAACTACAGTTTCTGGTCGTTTTGTGACACTGAAAAGTGTTGCGTAACAGTTGCCTTTTGTAGACCTAGTGTGGCCCGCCGAACGGCTGTGATCTTGCTCTGCGGCCCACATGCTGAGTTGAGTTTGAGACCCCTGCTCTAGGACAAGCTCTGATTCTCTTCACCTGAAATACTTGGGTTATCTTATATTTAAAAATGGGCTACTGAGAAGACAAGATGGCGCTGGAGTAGGTGGACATACCAACTTCCACCTCCCAGAACCAAAGTGGATTACAAACTAATTTTAAGAACCATCATCTGGAAAAACTAAACTAAGAGACTCTTCAACCAAGGAACACTGAAGAAGCCACACCGAGACTGGTAGGAAAAGCAGAAACGCAGAGAGGGCTGCCCAGCTCCCTGGAGCAAACGGCAGCCGAAAGAGGCTTGCGTGGCGGGAAGTGAGTTTAACAGAGAGGGGAAGGTCCTGAGTCCCAGGAACAAAGCCCCAGCCTGCAGCCCCAGAGCCTAGAAGAGGCATATGGACAGTATTTAGCTGGAAACAAGACAGGATACTGTTTGTGAGAAAAAGACTGATTTCTCAGACCCAGGATTTTTCTTAAAAGGACCACGCAGAAAACCTCTCTCACAACCACTCACCCAGGGCTCCAGGGGACGGGGAGAGAGGAGAGGACCGGAGTAGCAGGAAGAGAGTGTAATCTAGGAGACACAGGTAGAAACATTTTGAGAGACAGCCACCCTAACCCCTGGGATGAGTCACTCCCCAAATCTGAAGTGAATATTTCCCCTGGAAACAGCAATACCAGCAAAGGGAAGCAGGACACCAGCCAAACAAGCTCTCCCGCGGCACTCAGAGCAGAGTTGCTTAGAAGGAGGGAGATTTCGGGGCTACAGTAGTGAGTCTTAGGGTCTGAGCTGCAGTGCCCCCACCCACACGGCTGAGGGCTAGCTTGAGGGCAGGCAACAGAGGGATGCGGAAGCGCGGTTCTCTCGGCAAGGGCGGAAGCCGGCTGGCCACCACTAAGGCCCAAGTGTGAGCTCAGTCTTGACTGGTTGGGGAGGAGGGGACATGCAAAAGTGGTCAAGCCCAGCTGCGGGCCATCTGCAATCCAGACTGCGGGGGAAGGGCAGGAGCCCCGGAAGGGGCGGAGACCCACCCTTGAGCAAGGGCGCAGGAGCACAGCCTTGCCCCGCCGGAACCGAGGCTTGTGGCCTGACATGGGAGCTGGCTCCTCCCGCGGGGGTGGAGCCAAAAGCCCAGAACAGGCGGAGTCCCGCTACTGAACATGGGCATGCAGTCCCACCCGGCCTGTGGAGCCAAGGCTTGCAGCCGTCCCACGAGCGGAAATCCTGCAGGGGCAGGGCAAAAGCCAGTAATCAGGTGGAGACCCGCAGCTGAGCAAAGGTGCTCACCACTGACCTCAGGGCAGAGCATAACGCCACCTGCGGGGGCAGGGAGAAGGCCAAGGCCACCAAGGCTTGTACACCTGAGCACGAGATCACAGCCACTGCCGTGAAGGAGAGGCGGAAACCCCAGCAACAGCCCCAGTGAGCTGGCACTGGCAATGCCCATTCCCAAACGCCCTAGGCAGCAACAGCAGAGGGGGGTGGGGGGGGGCCTGCAGACAGACCACACCTAGGGAACACAGAGGCCACACCCAGTGGACTAGAGTGGCCAAAACCTTCTTTTACACAGACAAAATGGGAAGGCAGAGAAATGTAACACAAATGAATAAGAGAAATCCCAAGAAAAAGACCTAAATGCGTCAGATATAACCAAATTACCAGATGCAGAGTTTAAAATAACAACAGTTAGGATGCTCAAAGATATTAGAACAATAATAGATGGTCATTACAAACATCTAAATAAAGAAATAGCAAGTATAAAAAAGAATATTGAAATATTAAAAAAGAATCAGTCGGAGATGACAAATACAATATCAGAAATGAAGAACACAATGGAAGGAATTAAAAGCAGGATGGATGAAGCTGAGAATCAAATCAGCGAGTTAGAGGACAAGATAAATAAAGGCATGGAAGCAGAGCAGAAAAAAGAAAAGAGACTCAAAAAGTCTGAAGAAATTCTAAGAGAGCTCTGTGACAACATGAAGAGAAATAACATCAGCATCATAGGGGTTCCTGAAGAAGAGAAAGAACAAGGGATAGAGACTTTGTTCAAACATACCATAGCTGAAAACTTCCCTCAATTAAGGCAGGAAAACATCTCACATGTTCAAGAAGCACAGAGAACTCCATTAAAGAGAAACCCAAAGAAATCTACACCAAGATACATCATAATTAAAATACCAAAGCTAAGTGATAAAGAGAAAATATTAAAAGCTGCTAGAGAAAAAAAGACTATCACCTGCAAAGGAGCCCCCATAAGGATGACATCCGACTTCGCAACAGAAACACTTAAGGCCAGAAGGGAATGGCAAGAAATATTCAAAGTAATGCACAACAAGAGCCTACAACCAAGACTATTTTATCCAGCAAGGCTATCATTTAAAATTGAAGGAGAAATAAAAAGCTTTCCAGACAAAAAAAAAACTCAAGGAATTCACTACAACCAAACCAAGGCTACAAGAAATGCTAAGGGGCCTTTTGTAAATAGATCAAAGGGGCAAAAGAATATAGCAAAAGAGGAATACAGTTTAAAGAATAAAATGCCAATAAAAAACTACATATCAATAATAACCTTAAATGTAAATGGATTAAATGATCTGATCAATAGACATAGGGTAGCTGTGTGGATAAGAAAACAGGACCCGCCCTGGCCGGTTGGCTCAGCGGTAGAGCGTCGGCCTAACGTGCGGAGGACCCGGGTTCGATTCCCGGCCAGGGCACACAGGAGAAGCACCCATTTGCTTCTCCACCCCTCCGCCGCGCCTTCCTCTCTGTCTCTCTCTTCCCCTCCCGCAGCCAAGACTCCATTGGAGCAATGGCCCGGGCGCTGGGGATGGCTCTGTGGCCTCTGCCCCAGGCGCTAGAGTGGCTCTGGTCGCAACATGGCGATGCCCAGGATGGGCAGAGCATCGCCCCCTGGTGGGCAGAGCGTCGCCCCATGGTGGGCGTGCCGGGTGGATCCCGGTCAGGCGCATGCGGAAGTCTGTCTGACTGTCTCTCCCTGTTTCCAGCTTCAGAAAAATGCAAAAAAAAAAAAAAGAAAGAAAACAGGACCCATACATATGCTGTCTACAAGAGACACACCTTAAAACAAAAGATGCACACAGACAGAAGATAAAAGGATGGAAAAAAATATTTCACGCAAATGGAAATGAAAAAAAAAGCAGGGGTAGCAATACTTATGTCAGACAAAATGGACTTTAAAACAAAAACTATAGTAAGAGATAAAGAAGGTCACTACATCATGATAAAGGGAGTAATCCAACAGAAAGCTATAACTGTTATAAATATCTACGTACCTAATATAGGAGCACCTAAATATATAAAGCAGACTTTGATGGATTTAAAGGGCGAGATCAACAGCAATACTATAATAGTAGGGGATTTCAATACCCCACTAATATCACTAGATAGATCCTCAAGAAAGAAAATTAACAAAGAAACAGCAGACTTATAGGACATACTAGATCAACTTGATTTAATAGATATCTTCAGAACCTTTCACCCTAAAGCAGCAGAATACATATTCTTTTCAAGTGCTCATGGTACATTCTCTAGGATAGACAACATGTTAGGGCACAAAAGCAGTCTCAATAAATTTAAGAAGATTGAAATCATATCGAGCACTTTCTCTGATCACATGAAACTAGAAATCAACCACAACAGAAAAACTGAAAAATACTCAAACTTTTGGAAACTAAATAGCATGTTATTAAATAATGAATGGGTTAACAATGAGATCAAAGAAGAAATTAAAAAATGCCTAGAAACAAACGATAATGAGCATACATCAAGTCAAAATTTATGGGACACAGCAAAAGCAGTCCTGAGTGGGAAGTTCATAGCATTACAGGCATACCTAAAGAAGCTAGAAAAAGCTCAAATAAAAAACTTGACCCTGCATCTAAAAGAATTAGAAAAAGAACAGCAAGTAAAGCCCAGAGCTAGTAGAAGGAAGGAAATAATAAAGATCAGAGCAGAAATAAATGACATAGAGGCTAAAGAAACAATACAGAGGATCAATGAAACCAGGAGCTGGTTCTTTGAAAAGGTAAACAAGATCAATGAACCTTTAACCAGACTGACCAAGAAAAAAAGAGGACTCAAATAAAATTGGAAATGAGAGTGGAGAAATCACAACTGACACAACAGAAATACAAAATATTGTAAGAAAATACTATGGAGAACTGTACGCCAAAAAACTAGACAACCTAGATGAAATGGACAAATTCCTTGAAACATACAATCTTCCAAAAATTAATCTGGAAGAATCAGAAAACCTAAACAGACCAATTACAACAAATCAGATTGAAACAGTTATCAAAAAGCTCGCAAAAAAGAAAAGTTCTGGGCCTGATGGCTTCACAAATGAATTCTACCAAATATTCAAAGAAGAACTAACTCCTATCCTTCTCAAGCTATTTCAAAAAATTCAAGAGGAAGAAAGACTTCCAAGCTCCTTTTATGAGGAGAGTATATTTTTGATTCCAAAACCAGGCAGACAACACAAATTAAGAAAATTAGAGGCCAGGCCCTGGCCGGTTGGCTCAGTGGTAGAGCGTCGGCCTGGCATGCAGAAGTCCCGGGTTCAATTCCTGGCCAGGGCACACAGGAGAAGGGCCCATCTGTTTCTCCACCCCTCCCCGTCTCCTTCCTCTCTGTCTCTCTCTTCCCCTCCCACAGCAAGGCTCCATTGGAGCAAAGATGGCCCAGGCGCTGGGGATGGCTCCTTGGCCTCTGCCCCAGGCTCTAGAGTGGCTCTGGTCGCAGCAGAGCATCGCCCCCTGGTGGGCATGCCGGGTGGATCCCGGTCGGGCGCATGCGGGAGTCTGTCTGACTGTCTCTCCCCGTTTCCAGCTTCAGAAAAATACAAAAAAGAAAAAAAAAGAAAATCAGAGGCCAATATCCCTGGTAAATTTAGATGCTATAATCCTCAACAAAATATTAGCACACCAGATCCAGCAATATATGAAAAAAATCATACACCATGATCAAGTGGGATTTATTCTTGGGAGGCAAGGCTGATACAATATTTGCAAATCAATCAATGTGATCCTTCACATAAACAAAAGGAAGGTGAAAAACCACATGATAATTTCAATAGATGCAGAAAAAGCATTTGATAAAATTCAGCACCCATTCATGATCAAAACTCTCAGCAAAGACGGAATACAGGGAACATACCTCAACATGATAAAGACCATCTATGACAAACCCATCAGCCAACATCATAGTGAATGGGCAAAAATTAAAAGCAATCCCCTTAAGATCAGGAACAAGGCAGGGGTGCCCCCTTTCACCACTCTTATTCAACACAGTTCTGAAAGTCCTAGCCACAGCAATCAGACAACAAGAAGAAATAAAAGGCATCCAAATTGGAAAAGAAGAAGTAAAACTATCATTATTTGCAGATGATATGATATTGTATATAGAAAACCCTAAAGTCTCAGTCAAAAAACTACTAGACCTGATAAATGAATTCAGCAAGGTAGCAAGATATAAAATTAATACTCAGAAATCAGAGGCATTTTTATATACTAACAATGAACTGTCAGAAAGAGAAATTAAGGAAGCAATCCCCTTCACCATTGCACCAAAAAAATAAAGTTCCTAGGAATAAATTTAACCAGGGAGAGTAAAGACTTGTACTCAGAAAATTATAAAACATTGATAAATCAGGGAAGATACAAACAAGTGGAAGCATATATACCAGGGGTCCCCAAACTACAGCCCCCTGAGGCAATTCATCCGGCCCCCGCTGCACTTCTGGAAGGGGCACCTCTTTCATTGGTGGTCAGTGAGAGGAGCATATTGACCATCTCATTAGCCAAAAGCAGGCCCATAGTTCCCATTGAAATACTGGTCAGTTTGTTGATTTAAATTTACTTGTTCTTTATTTTAAATATTGTATTTGTTACCGTTTTGTTTTTTTTACTTTAAAATAAGATATGTGCAGTGTGCATAGGGATTTTTTTATATAGTTTTTTTTATAGTCCGGCCCTCCAACGGTCTGAGGGACAGTGAACTGGCCCCCTGTGTAAAAAGTTTGGGGACCCCTGATATATACTGTGCTCATGGTTAGGAAGAATAAACATCATTAAAATGTCTATATTACCCAAAGCAATTTATAAATTCAATGCAATACCGATTAAAATATCAATGACTTAATTCAAAGATATAGACCACATATTCCAAAAATTTATATGGAACCAAAAGAGAACATGAATAGCCTCAGCAATCTTGCAAAGGAAGAATAAAGTGGGAGGTATCACACTTCCAATATCAAGTTATACTACAGGCCATTGTACTCAAAACAGCCTGGTACTGGTATAAGAACAGGCATACAGATCAATGGAACAGAACAGAGAACCCAGAAATAAACCCACACCTTTATGGACAACTGATATTTGACAAAGGAGGTAAGAGGATACATTGGAGTAAAGACAGCCTCTTCAATGAATGGTGTTGGGAGAATTGGACAGCTACCTGCAAAAAAATGAAACTAGACCACCAACTTACACCATTCACAAAAATAAACTCAAAATGGATAAAAGACTTAAATGTAAGCCGTAAAACCATAAGCATCTTAGAAGAAAACATAGGCAGTAAGCTCTCTGACATCTCTCACAGCAATATTTCCTGATTTATCTCCACGGGCAAGTGAAATAAAAGACAGAATAAACAAATGGGACTATATCAAACTAAAAAGCTTCTGCACAGCTAAAGACAATAAGAACAGAATAAAAAGACAAACTACACAATGGAAGAATATATTTGACATACGTCTGATAAGGGTTTAATAACCAAAATTTATAAAGAACTTGCAAAACTCAATACTAGGAAGACAAAAAACCCAATCAAAAAATGGACACAAGAGGCCCTGGCCGGTTGGCTCAGCGGTAAAGCATCGGCCTGGCGTGCAGGAGTCCCGGGTTCGATTTCTGGCCAGGGCACACAGGAGAAGCGCCCATCTGCTTCTCTACCCCTCCACCTCTCCCTCCTCTCTGTCCCTCTCTACCCCTCCCGCAGCCAGGGCTCCATTGGAGCAAAGTTGGCCTGGTGCTGGGGATGGCTCTATGGTCTCTGCCTCAGGCGCTAGAATGGCTCTGATTGTGGCAGAGCATCGCCCCCTGGTGGGCATGCCGGGTGGATCCTGGTCGGGCGCATGCGGGAGTCTGTCTGACTGCCTCCCCATTTCCAGCTTCAGAAAAATACAAAAAAAAAAAATGGGCACAAGAAATGAATAGACACTTCTCCAAAGAGGACATACAGATGGCCAAGAGGCATATGAAAAAATGCTCAACATCACTAATCATTAGAGAAATGCAAATTAAAACCACAATGAGATATCACTTCACACCAGTCAGAATGGCGCTCATCAACAAAACAACACAGAATAAGTGCTGGCGAGGATGTGGAGAAAAGGGAACTCTCCTGCACTGCTGGTGGGAATGCAGACTGGTGCAGCCACTATGGAAAACAGTATGGAGATTCCTCAAAAAACTGAAAATTGAACTGCCTTTTGACCCAGCTATCCCACTTTTAGGAATATACCCCAAGAACACCATAGCACTGTTTGAAAAGAAGAAATGCACCCCCATGCTTATGGCAGCATTGTTCACGGTAGCAAAGATCTGGAAACAGCCCAAGTGTCCGTCAGTGGACGAGTGGATTAAAAAGCTTTGGCACATATATACTATGGAATATTACTCAGCCATAAGAAATGATGACATCGGATAATTTACAACAACATAGATGGAACTTGATAACATTATACTGAGCGAAATAAGTAAATCAGAAAAAACTAAGAACTATATGATTCCATACATATGTGGGACATAAAGATGAGACTTAGAGACATGAACAAGAGTGTGGGGGTTACGGGGTGGGGAGGAGAGGGACGGGGTTGGGGGAGGGGTGGGCACAAAGAAAACCAGTTAGAAGGTGACAGAAGACAATTGGACTTTGGGTGATGGGAATGCAGCATAATCAAATGTCAAAATAACCTAGAGATGTTTTCTCTGAACCTATGTACCCTGATTTATCAATGTCACCCCATTAAAATTAATTTTAAAAAAACTTGCTCGGATTTATAGAAATGAAAATTTCAGATAACAGGATAAAGAGTGAGGGAAAAGAATAAGCGGCAATAAATAAATAAATATAAACAATGATAAGTGTTTCACTACAGCCCTGGCTGGTAACTCAGTTGGTTAGAGCCTCCAACTCGTTTTTCAACCTCCAGTCCACAGAACGGTAAGCCAGAAATTTCATGCTGGTCTGCAAAAGGGTTAACCGCCCTGATGTTGTATGAAGATTATTGACTCAATGATCTTAGTTGAATTCGCTATGCTCAGGGTGATTATTGCCTTCGTGGTCCCTGAAATAATTCTATTTTCACAGGTCACCAAATGTAAAAAGGTTGAAAACTGTATCGTCCTGATACACAAAGGTTGTGGGTTTGATTCCTGGTCAGGGCACATACAAGAACCAACCAGTAAGTGCACAAAATAAGTGGAACAATCATCAACATTTTTCTCTTTCTTCCTCTCTCTCTCTAAAATCAATTTTAAAAAATGTTTCACTACACAGGAATGGCTCTGGAGGAAGTATTTTTGAATCAGTATTAGGGCTTGATTTGGATAAGTGTTGCAGCCTATAAATATTTGATATCATTTATCATATTGGGAGAAAAAAATTGTCCACATTCTGGGGGTTACCTTTCACAACAGACATAATAAAAACAGTACTAAATTATTTAACTCTTGTGAAAATTAGATATCTGCAATATAACTACAATAACAACAATACCTCTTGGCAAATCTTTAGAAAATGCTTTGGCATAATACACAGTCTGCTCTCTGGAGGTATAGGCATTGAGGTGAGCACCCATGTTTTCAATTTCCAGTTCCAGGTCTAACTGGGATCTCTTTCTGGTGCCCTGAAATAAATGGGGACAAACATTGGTGATACCTGCCTTCATCCCTCATCCGCTCTAAACACTTCAGACAATGAGTATGTGGACATAGGTCTACATCAGTTTCATGCATGGACCACATTTTGTCTCTGGGATACATTAGGCTTTAGAAATCGTGACAAATTTTCAGATGACCCTTATATCCCAAGAGAAAATCTTTGTTTCAATTCTACAGAGCAGTTATAATTAATTATTTCATATAATTATTCTAGAAAAAAAAGATTAAAAATAATAATAAAGCATGCTATACTATTGTAGCATGTTCTTCTTGCCTTAGAATGAGATTTTGTGCTGTCTCTTAAGAAAGTATATTTTTACAAACAAGTCTGACAACTTGCCTTGAAAGCCATATGCTCCAGAAAGTGAGCCGTTCCATTGTTCTTCTCATTTTCATATCGACTTCCAGCATCAATCCAGAGCCCAACCTTCAGGTGACCAAGGACAGTAAAGTAAAGCATCGTTGTCTCTTTTGGGAAAATGGTAGTGGCGGGAGGGGGCAAGCTCCTTCTTTTCTCTGACAAATGGTTTCTAATCTTAACACTAAAATGTTCTTGACTTTAGCAGATTGATAGTACTATATTCCTATGAACTATGAGATTTAAAAATTTTGGTCATCCAGGCTCTGCTGGATGCTTCACCAAGAACCCAGATTCTTAGTCAAACTCGCACACAGCCACTAACTACTCTAGTGTAAGAACATCAGAGATTGTCAAATATAAGTTCAAATCCTGGTTCTGTCATGTATTAGCTGTGTGACCTAGGACAAAGCCATTTAACTTTTCTGAACCTGTTCCTCAATTATTAAAAGGGTGTGTTGCCTGACTGGGCGGTGGCACAGTGGATAGAGCGTCGGACTGGGATGCAGAGGACCCAGGTTTGAGACCCCCAGGTCGCCAGCTTGAGTGCAGGCTCATCTGGTTTGAGCAAAAGCTCACCAGCTTGAGCCCAAAGTCGCTGGCTCGAGCAAGGGGTTACTCGGTCTGCTGAAGGCCTGTGATCAAGGCACATATGGGAAGGCAATCAATGAACAACTAAGGTGTTGCAATGCGCAACGAAAAACTGATTGATGCTTCTCATCTCTCCGTTCCTGTCTGTTTGTCCCTGTCTATCCTTCTCTCTGACTCTCTCTCTGCCTCTGTATTAAAAAAAAAAAAAAAAAAAAAAGTGTGACAATGCCTCATCCAAAGAACTGCTTTAAAGATCAAATAAGACAACATAGTATGTAAAGAGTTGGCACTGAGGAGCCCCGCAAATGTAACTCTTTCATTACTATCAACATTACTAACAATAATTCATAAGGTAACAGACTAGAAGAACCGATGCAGAAACTTAAACAGGGTACACATGCACCCAGCACTGAAGTATCATTGGAAGAACACGAGTGAAAATCACCCGTCAAGGCAAAATAACTGCCACAATCTTTCAACCACCTGCCAACTAAAGCGCTTAGATAAAAACCAACAATTCGCTCCCTCCTTGCGAGGAGTCCCTCAGACAGTGGCTGCCTGGTCACTTACTGTGCACGTTGAGAGCCCAGAATCTTCAGAGGCCACGCGCAGTCCATTCTCCAGTCGTGTCACTCGTGTTTCAGGAACATTCAGCACAATTTGTGCCGCAGCCTGTGTGCTTCTCCACCTGTTCCCTCCGAAATATGACTGGTTGGAGGTGGAGGGGAGGGAGGGGGAAACCAAAACACATCATTATTCTGACAGTCCACGTTGACTGAAAACTCTTATCTCAAAGACTCTCACTCTCCCCCTACGTTTTGTAGCACTGGGATCCAGCCCTCTGCCTGGTCCAGCAGCCTTCTTTCCTCGACCAACCCTCTCTCTTCTAAAGCCAAAACCCTGCCTACAAACGCCCTTCCCTGAGGGAAGAGGAGTACTTCCAGTCACTATCCAAGGGGAAACTGCTTTTATTTTAATACCTCTCGTAGGTATGTTCGATATTCATTATAGAGCGAACAAGCAGGAGGGAAAAAGCCAAAAACGGGAGAGAAAACAGATATAAAATACTGTACACAGCATAGAAATGAGACGTTCCAGAAGAGCAAAACGTTTCAGAAAGGGAGAAGACAGGAGGGCAGAAGCCCAGGGCACGCTCGGACCCAGCGACCGGCCGCTGGGGGGCTGCCTTCCCTCCACGCGTGCGTGCGCGTCCCGGGGGCCGCCTTCCCTCCACGCGTGCGTGCGCGTCCCGGGGGCCGCCTTCCCTCCACGCGTGCGTGCGCGTCCCGGGGGCCGCCTTCCCTCCACGCGTGCGCACCTCCTCCACGCGTGCGTGCGCGTCCCGGGCGGCCGCCTCCCCTCCACGCGTGTGCGCGTCCCGGGGGCTGCCTTCCCTCCACGCGCGTGCGCGTCCCGGGGGGCGCAGGGGAGAAACGCGCGGGCTCCGGGACGCGAAGTTCAGGCTCGGGCAGAAACCCTCTCGCTTCTGCCCTCCGCTTCGCCGCCGCTAAGTCTCTCTTTGCAATGACTCCGGCCACAGGGTGGCGGGGCGGCAACCGGGGTCGCGCGCCCCGAGGCCCAATACCGCCTCGCCCGGCGAAGGTGCGCGTCCCGGAGAGGAGGGTCCGGCCGGGTGGCACCCAGACGAGCGGAAGACAACTCACCCGTCCGGCAGCGCCTCCGACAAGGAATCTCTCGGTGAAACTCCAGAGCCGCGACCGCGACGAGAAAAGCTGCACTGCTCGGGCCGCCGCCGCCATCTTTGCTGGGCGCTGGGTGAGGATGTGCTTCCGAGGTCGTGACCTGGGAGGCTCAGAGGAGAGAGGGGGCACCACCTTGTGGCCGTGGTGGGAATGACACTCCTCGAAGAGGTGGAAGGGACCGACCTGGGTATGGTACTGAGTGAGGGGTCTACTCCAGATAATATGCTTTAGGGAATCGGTAGAGCCCTGTATCATCAGCTACTTCAATCCCCCACGGCGTGCAAGGGGCAAATGAGAAATTAAAGGTAACCTGGTGCAACATCTGTAAGGCCAGGAGCCATGGCTGTCACTATCAAAGCAGCCGCCTGGCCCATGCAGGTTCCCATTGGATTCGGGCGATGGTAAATGGCGGAGTCAGAGGATGGGGGGTCATCCTATTTATTGGTGTCTCATCAAGACAGGCAAACCACAAAAGAGGACAAGGGAAAAGCAGAAAACCAGCTTTTCCCATGAAGGGCAAGGGATCAGGGAAGCCCCTGCAATCGTGATAGCAGGAACTGAGTGAGCAAGCTCCTGGTCTGTCCCACTTTATAGTGTAGAAAACCAAAATCCCTTAATCCAATATACAAACAAGGAAGTCTCCGACACAAAGTCACCTATCCAAGGCATAATTGGATTCCTCATGAGAGTGCACCACCCAGATCATACAATCAGTCAAGGGTGTGGGGAAAAGCTTAGTCTTAAAACCAAACCTTAGGCTACAACGACCTGGCCTGCTTATAGCCTGTCCCCCACACCCAATATAAATCACAAGCGAGCAAACATATATATCATATTTACAAACTTATTTGACCAACAATATCCCTTTGGTGGCTGAAATTGATTGGAAAAAGTGGGCTAAGACCCAGGACTATCTGCCTTTAAAGAGAGCATGATGGGAGAGACTGGCATAGTGTGTGCAGGGAAGGTTGTGTCCGTGTCAACCCCGATTCACTCTTCAACCCCTTACAGCACGGGTCCCCAAACTACGGCCCGCGGGCCGCATGCGGCCCCCTGAGGCCATTTATCCGGCCCCCGCCGCACTTCCGGAAGGGGCACCTCTTTCATTGGTGGTCAGTGAGAGGAGCACATTGACCATCTCATTAGCCAAAAGCAGGCCCATAGTTCCTGTAAAGCCAGAAGCCACAGCCAGGGCCACTATCACAGCCGCCTGGCCCATGCAGGTTCGCATTGGATTCGGACAGTCGGTAAAGAAACAGCAGAGCCAAAAACTGATGGGCCATAGTCTTTAATTCTAGCTTGCACCCGGCGGGCAAGTAAAAATACACACTGGGCTCCAAAACCCAGTCACATTCAGTGCTCACAAGGCCACTGACTTATCCGAGTTTCCTAGAATCAAAGGTTTCTAGCTCACCAGACTTATTCACCTCTGTTCCCCATCTCCTTCCTTATCCCAAATACAAACTCTACACAAACTGGCATCTCACTCAGCACTCCACCATCTTGGCTGCTTCTCCTGGCCTCCTCCACGTGGCCTTTCTCTGCTCTGCTCTCTCTTCTAATGATAATCTCAGGAACCAAGAGCACAAACTCCCGCTCTGTCCCTATTTTATAGTGTAGAAATCCAAACCCTTAATCCAATATACAAAATAGGGAAGTTTCTAATACAAAGTCACTTTCTGAGGCATGATTGGATTGTACCACCCCACATCAAAAAGGGTAGGAAAGGCTTAATCCCAAAACCAAGCCCCAGGCTACAAGGATTCTGCCTGCCTTTAGCCCACCCCAACACACATTAATATCACCTGGGCGACGGCATCTTTAACAAAGTGAGCATAATACATTTTATCTGCCCAACAGTTCCCATTGAAATACTGGTCAGTTTGTTGATTTAAATTTACTTGTTCTTTATTTTAAATATTGTATTTGTTCCCGTTTTGTTTTTTTACTTTAAAATAAGATATGTGCAGTGTGCATAGGGATTTGTTCATAGTTTTTTTTATAGTCCGGCCCTCCAACGGTCTGAGGGACAGTGAACTGGCCCCCTGTAGAAAAAGTTTGGGGACCCCTGCCTTACAGTCTGGCTCATTTCATTACCTAGACGGCCAGGCCACTAACTGCTGAAACATGGACCCTTTACCGAACTTATCTTACAGTCCTATTGGCAGAATTTGACATAACAGATCTCTTTGAAATTTTTTCTTCTCCTTGTATCTTAGAGCTCCTCCTTCTTCTTCATCTTCTTGGGCAGCTCTATATTTACAGATCTCTTAAAGAAACCAAAAATAGCAAGTACTGTCCTAATTGTGCTATTATGCTCATTTTATAGGTGTGGAAACTGAGGTAAAATAACTTGCCTTAGGTCACAGTGCTAATAACAGGTTGTCTGGCTCTAAAGCCTGGGTTCTTCAGTACCACACTAATTTTCCCTGAAAGCTGGTGTCCCCACGTTCTGGACCTGAGCCTCTTCTACTGAGTACTGCTCCTGAGGGTTTCCATTTCCACCCTAGAACTTCCCTGTCTACCCACCTGCCCTTTCTCTTGAGCTCCATGCCCACTTAACCAGTTACTAGACCACCGTATTTGAATATCCCATAGCCACCTCAGCATCAACTCCTCAGAAATGGGACTCACTGTTTTGCCCCAAGTCTCCTCCTGTAACATCAAATGCAAACCAGCCGATGAACCTCCATTCACCCAAACATTCCAACCAGAAAGCTGGATTTCACCCTCAAGTCCAAGTCAAAATAAAAACCCTAGTGAGGCCTGACCAGGTGGTGGCGCAGTGGATGGAGTGTCGGACTGGGATGCGGAAGGACCCAGGTTCGAGACCCCGAGGTCGCCAGCTTGAGCGCAGGCTCATCTGGCTTGAGCAAAGAGCTCACCAGCTTAGACCCAAGGTCGCTGGCTCCAGCAGGGGGTTACTCGGTCTGCTGAAGGCCCGCGGTCAAGACACATGTGAGAAAGCAATCAATGAACAACTAAGAAGTCGCAACGCGCAACGAGAAACTGATGATTGATGCTTCTCATCTCTCTCCATTCCTGTCTATCTCTGCCTCTGTAAAAAAAATAAAATAAAAACCTTAGTGAGATACCATTTCACCTCCACGAGGATGGCTAAAGTAAAAAAGATAGACAATATCAACAGTTGGTAATGATGTGGTAAAATGGATTTCTTGTGCACTGCTGGGGGGAGGTTAAATGTTACAGCCACTTTTGAAAACAGTCTGGTGGTTTCTCAAAAACTTAAAAAAATAGAGTTACCATTTAACCCAGCAATTCCACTCTGAGGCATTTACCCAAGAGAAATAAAAGCATATGTCCACTTCTGTGCTAATAAGTGACAATAGCCAAAAGTTGGAAACAACCCACATGTTCATCAGCTCCTGAATGCATAAGTAAAATCTGGTATTTCCAATCAACAGAATATTAGTAATAAAATGCCTTCATTTTATTACATGCAATGTAATTTATACATGCAACAACATAGATGAAACTTGAAAACATCTGACATAAAAGACACCATTATATTCAATGATATATAAAAGGCCACATAGTCTATGATTCCACTTATATAAAATGGAATAGGCAAATCTACAGAGAAACGGTAGATTAGTGTTGTCCAGGGTTGGGGAAAGTGGGAGGGTTAAAGCTACTGAGTCTGGGGTTTCTTTTTTGAGGTGAGGTAAATGTTCTGAAATTATGGTGATAGTGGCACAACTTTAAGAATATACTGAGAGCTATTGAATGGTATACTTTTAAGTGGGTGAATTATATAGCATGTGAATTATATCTCAATAAAAATTGTTACCAAATATTGGACAAAGGATTGGACTAAATAGTCCCCCCCCCCAAAGATATATAAATGGCCAATAAATACATGAAAAGATGCTTAACATTATGAGCCATCAGGAAAATGCACATCAAACTAATGCTAAGGTACGATTTCACACACACACTAAGACCAGCGTGATGAAAAAGACACAGTAACAGTGTTGATGAGAACGTGGAGAAGTTCCAACCCTCAGCGTTGCTACAGGGAAGGTACAGGGTGCAGCTGCTGCAGAAAACAATTTGGCAGCTCCTTACCATTTCACTTAGCAGTTCCACTGCCAGGTATATACCTGAGAAATGAGACCATGTCCACACAAAAATTATACACAAACGTTTTAATAGCATTATTCATGATAGCCTAAAAGTGAAAACAACTCAAATGTCCATTAACTGATGAATGAATAAACAAAATGTGACATCTGTACAATGGAATGTTATTCCCCAACAAAAAGGAATAAAGTATTGATACATATTACAACATGGATGAATTTGAAAAACATTATGCTATGAGAAAAGCCAGTCACAAAAGGCCACGTATGGTATGTTTCATTCCTATGAAATGTTAGAATAGGAAACCCATAGAGACAGCAGGTGAGTGGTTGCTGGGTTTGGGGATGGGGAGAAACGGGAATGACTGCTAATGGAGATGAGGTTTCTTCAGGGGTAATGAAAATTTCCTCAAGTTAGATAGTGGTGATGGTTGTGTAACCTTATGACTATAGAAAAAATCATTCAATATTACATTATAAAAGGGTAAATCCTATAGTGTATAAATTATATCTTAATTTTTAAAAATACCTTAAGTCCCACTATCCAAAAATTATCACCATTAAAATTAGGGTAACAGGCCCTGGCTGGTTGGCTCAGTGGTAGAGCATCAGCCTGGCATGCAGGAGTCCCGGGTTCGATTCCTGGCCAGGGCACACAGGAGAAGTGCCCATCTGCTTCTCCACCCCTCCCTCTCTCCTTCCTCTCTGTCTCTCTCTTCCCCTCCCGCAGCCAAGGCTCCATTGGAGCAAAGTTGGCCCGGGCGCTGAAGATGGCTCTGTGGCCTCTGCCTCAGGCTCTAGAATGGCTCTAGTTGCAACAGAGCAACGCCCCAGAGGGGCAGAGCATCGTCCCCTGGTGGGCATGCCGGGTGGATCCCAGTCGGGCGCATGTGGGAGTCTGACTGCCTCCCGTTTCCAACTTCAGAAAAATACAAAAATAAAATAAAATTAGGGTAACATTCCAGGTGGGGTTTTTTTTGGTTTTTTTTTTTGCATTTTTCTAAAGCTGGAAACAGGGAGAGACAGTCAGACAGACTCCCGCATGCGCCCGACCAGGATCCACCCGGCACGCCCACCATGGGGCGACGCTCTGCCCACCAGGGGGCGATGCTCTGCCCATCCTGGGCGTCGCCATGTTGCGACCAGAGCCACTCTAGCACCTGGGGCAGAGGCCACAGAGCCATCCCCAGCACCCGGGCCATCTTTGCTCCAATGGAGCCTTGGCTGCGGGAGGGGAAGAGAGAGACAGAGAGGAAGGCGCGGCGGAGGGGTGGAGAAGCAAATGGACGCTTCTCCTATGTGCCCTGGCCGGGAATCGAACCCGGGTCCTCCGCACGCTAGGCCGACGCTCTACCGCTGAGCCAACTGGCCAGGGCTCCAGGTGTTTTTCTATGCATATATATGACTGGAAAGGTAGACTGGATGGATGGATGGACACACAATATTCTTTAAAAGAATGAGAAAATATAGCCTGACCAGGCACTGGCGCAGTGGATAGAGCGTTGGGCTGGGATGCAGAGGACCCAGGTTTGAAACCCCAAGGTCACTGGCTTGAGCACAGGCTCATCCAGCTTGAGCGTGGCCTCACCAGCTTGAGTGCAGGGTCACTGGCTTAAGCATGGGATCATAGACATGACCCCATGGTCGCTGGCTTGAGCCCAAAGGTCACTGCCTTGAGCCTAAGGTTACTGACGTGAGCAAGGGGTCCCTGGTTCAGCTGGAGCCTCCAGGTCAAGGCACATATGAGAAAGCAGTCAATGAACAACTAAGGAGCTGCAACGAAGAATTTATGTTTCTCATCTCTCTCCCTTCCTGTCTGTCCCTCTCTCTGGCTCTATCTCTGTCAAAAAAAAAAAAAAAAAAAAAAAAAGCCTGACTAGGCGGTGGCGCAGTGGATAGAGCATCAGATTGGGATGCGGAAGACCCAGGTTTGAGACCCCAAGGTCACCAGCTTGAGCGCGGGCTCATCTGGTTTGGGCAAAAATTCACCAGCTTGGACCCAAGGTCACTGGCTCAAGCAAGGGGTTACATGGTCCGCTGAAAGCCCATGGTCAAGGCACATATGAGAAAGCAATCAATGAACAACTAAGGTGTCGCAATGAAAAACTAATGATTGATGCTTCTCATCTCGCCGTCCCTGTCTATCCCTCACTCTGACTCTCTGTTTCTGTAAAAAAATAAAATTAAATTAAAAAAAAAAAGAATGGGAAAATACAATAGGTGCTATGTTTATTAAAATGTATCTAGATATTTCCCTTTCATCCCGATGTACAGAATCAGGTTCGTGCACACAGTGTGCTGAGACACTGGGACAGGTGCTTGGGGCAGGGAAGGGCTGACTGAGTCTGGCTGAGGCAAGAGGATGGGAGAGCCAGAGTTCTCAAGGCAACAGAAGGGTTTTTATGCAGCGAGGGAGTAGGGGGCACGGAATTCCCAGGCACTGAGAGAGGTCTCTGTTCCTTTAGTCACAGATAACACTCCTTCACCCAGTCTGCTGGACGTCAGTAGCTGGTCACAGCAACCTTGAAGACATTCTTTCTTTCTGCAAAACAAACTCATCAATTCTCCTGCGACCCTAAAGTTATCTCCTCCTGCTTGACAGACACCACATCAGCACTTCAGGATGACATTCATGACAACAAAAGGAGTTGAGCTGGTAGAGTGGTTAACATGTAAACAGAGGCCTAATGAAGAATTAAATTATTTTATTCTAGCTGACACAAATACCAGGGCATTAAAATCACAGGTGGTACAGCTATACCCAGTCCTCACCCTTTGCCAGGAATAGCAGTTATCCTTATACTGAATTACTTTATCTGTCTTTCACATTTATTGGCATCTTCCTAATTTCTTGAAGCTTTGTCATTTTCATCTGCATCTTTTGTGATTATCTCAAACTAGAAATAGACCTACATACATGTGCCCAACTAATTTTTGGCAAAGATGCCAAGGTAAGTCAATGGTCAGGGTAGCCTTTTCCACAAATGGTCCTGGGACAATTAGATGTTCCCAGGCTCCCCTCCCTTCCCAAAATGAACTTCAACCCAAACCTCACCTTACACAGAAATTAATTCAAATGGATTATACAGATTTAAATGTAAAACTACAACTTTCAGAAAACACACAAGATAAAATCTGTGACTGTAAAGTTAGGCAAAGAGTCTTAGACTTGACACCAAAACCATAATCCAGAAAAGAAAAAACTGATAAACTTCAATTCATCAGCCTGACCAGGCGGTGGCGCAGTGGATAGAGCACTGGCTTGGGAGGCAGAGGACCCGGGTTCAAAACCCTGAGCTCATTAGCTTGAGCGCATGTTCATCAGCTTGAAGAAGGGTCACCGGTTTGAGTGTGGAATCATAAACATGACCCTGTGATTGCTGGCTTGAGCCCAACATCACTACCTTGAGCCAAAAGATTACTGACTTGGCTGGAGCTCCCCCCCACCCCAATCAAGGCACATTTGAGAAAGCAATCAGTGAATAACTAAGGTGCTGCAGCTATGAGTTGATGCTTCTCATCTCTCTCCCTTCCTGTCTGTATCTCTCTCCCTTCCTGTCTGTCTCTCTCTTGCTTAAAAATAAAAATACACTTCATCAAAATTAAAAACTTCAGTTTTGTGAAATACACAGAGGATGAAAAGATAAATTACAAGGGGGTGGGAGGAGGTTGAAGAGGGTAAACGGGGTCAAATATATGGTGATGGAAGGAGATTAGACTTTGAATGTGAACACAATGCAATATACAGATGATATATTAGAGAATTGTACACCTAAAACAATCTTATTAGTGTCGCTCAATAAATTTAATATTTTTTTTACTTTTTTTTTTTTCAGAGACAGAGAGAGAGTCAGAGAGAGGGACAGACAGAAATGGAGAGAGATGAGAAGCATCAATCATCAGTTTCCCGCTGCGACACCTTAGTTGTTCATTGATTGCTTTCTCATATGTGCCTTGACCATGGGGCTTCAGCAGACTGAGTAACCCCTTGCTCAAGCCAGCGACCCTGGGTCCAAGCTGGTGAGCCCTTTGCTCACACCAGATGAGCCCGCGCTCAAGCTGGTGACCTCGGGGCCTTGAACCTGGGTCCTCCGCATCCCAGTCCGACGCTCTATCCACTGCGCCACTGCCTGGTCAGGCTAAATTTAATATTTTTAAAAAGACAAGCAACAGATTGGGAGAAAATATTTGCAAGACGCATATAGCAAACAACTTGTGTCTAGAATATATTTTAAAAACTCTTAAAACAGTAAAAAGTAAACAGTCCAATTAGAAATTGGGCAAAAGACACGAACAGATATTTCACTGAAGAAATACAGATGAGGCCCTGGCCAGTTGGCTTGGTGGTAGAGCATCTGCCCGTTGTGTGGAAGTCCCGACTTTGATTCCCTGTCAGGGCACACAGGAAAAGCGCCCATCTGCTTCTCCACACCTCCCCCCTCTCCCTTCTCTCTCTTTCTCTCTCTCTTCCCTTCCTGCAGCCATGGCTGGATGGGTTTGAGCGAATTGGCCCTTGGGCGCTGAGGGTGCCTCCCTGGCCTCTGCCTCAGGTATTAAAAAAAGGGCTCGGTTGCTGAGCAATGGAGCAAAGGCCCCAGATGGGCAGAGCATCGCTCCCTAGTGGGCTTGCTGGCTGGATCCCCATCAGGGCGCATGCAGGCGTCTGTCTCTATGCCTCCTCTCCTCTCACTAAAATAAAAAGTATATATAAAAGAAAAAGAAATACAGATGAAATAAGCACATGAAAAAATGTTCAACACCATCAGTCATTAGAGAAACACAAATTAAAATCACAAGACATCACCACACATATGGCGGAATGATCAAGTGAAAAAAACCAGGAATAGCCCCATCTGTGGTGAGGATGCAGAGAAGCAAGATCTCTCACATGTGGCTGGTGGGAATGTGAGATTCCAGAGTGGTATAGTCACAGTGGAAAACTGGCAAATTTAAAAGAAAAGTAATATATACTTATACCCTTGGGCATTTATCCCAGAGAAATGAAAACACCTCTGTGAATATTAAAAGATTTATTCAGGATAGCTGTAAACTGGAAACACCCCAAATGTCCTTCAAGAGATAAGAAGTTAAATAGTAGTACATCCATACTTGGAATATTACTTAGCACTAAAAAGGAATGAGCTCTCAATAAATGCAACAACATGGATAGGCCTCATGCCAAACTTAAAAGGTTATCTACAGGCCCTGGCCGGTTGGCTCAGCGGTAGAGCGTCAGCCTGGCGTGCGGGGGGACCCGGGTTCGATTCCCGGCCAGGGCACATAGGAGAAGCGCCCATCTGCTTCTCCACCCCCCTCCCTCCTTCCTCTCTGTCTCTCTCTTCCCCTCCCCCAGCCGAGGCTCCATTGGAGCAAAGATGGCCCGGGCGCTGGGGATGGCTCCTTGGCCTCTGCCCCAGGCGCTAGAGTGGCTCTGGTTGTGGCAGAGCGATGCCCCGGAGGGGCAGAGCATCGCCCCCTGGTGGGCAGAGCATCGCCCCTGGTGGGCGTGCCGGGTGGATCCCGGTCGGGCGCATGCGGGAGTCTGACTGACTGTCTCTCCCCGTTTCCAGCTTCAGAAAAATACAAAAAAAAAAAAAAAAGGTTATCTACAGGCCCTGGCCAGTTGGCTCAGGTGTAGAGCGTCAGCCCTGCGTGTGGCAGTCCCAGGTTCGATTCCTCATCAGGGCACACAAGAAAAGCGCCCATCTGCTTCTCCACCCTTCCCCCTCTCCTTTCTCTCTGTCTCTCTCTTCCCCTCCCACATCGCCCCCTGGTGGGCATGTCGGTAGATCACAGTCAGGCACATAAGAGAGTCTGACTGTCTCCCCATTTCTAACTTTGGAAATATACCAAAAAAAAAAAAATCTACATATTATGATTTCATTTATATACCTTTTTTTTTTCTGCATTTTTTCTGAAGCTGGAAACGGGGAGAGACAGTCAGACAGACTCCCGCATGCGCCCGATGGGGATCCACCCGGCACGCCCACCAGGGGGCGATGCTCTGCCCCTCCGGGGTGTCGCTCTGCTGTGACCAGAGCCACTCTAGCGCCTGGGGCAGAGGCCAAGGAGCCATCCCCAGCGCCCGGGCCATCTTTGCTCCAATGGAGCCTCGGCTGGGGGAGGGGAAGAGAGAGACAGAGAGGAAGGAGGGAGGGGGGTGGAGAAGCAGATGGGTGCTTCTCCTGTGTGCCCTGGCCGGGAATCGAACCCGGGACTTCTGCACGCCAGGCCGATGCTCTACCACTGAGCCAACCAGCCAGGGCCTATATACCATTCTTGAAATGACAAAATTATAGAGATGGAAAAGACATCAGTGATTGCCAGGGACTGATGTGGGAAGGGGAGGAGAACAGGGAAAAGACAGAGGTAAGGCCCTGGCCGGTTGGCTCAGTGGTAGAGCGTCGGCCTGGCGTGTGGAAGTCCCAGTTTCAATTCCCAGCCAGGGCACACAGGAGAAGCTCCCATCTGCTTCTCCACCCCTCTCCCTCTCCTTCCTCTCTGTCTCTCTCTTCCCTTCCCACAGCCAAGGCTCCATTGGAGCAAAGTTGGCCCAGGCGCTGAGGATGGCTCCATGGCCTCTGCCTCAGGTGCTAGAATGGCCCTGGTTGCAGCAGAGCAACGCCCCAGATGGGTAGAGCATCGCCCCCTGGTGGGCGTGCCGGGTGGATCCCGGTCGGGTGCATGCGGGAGTCTGTCTGACTGCCTCCCTGTTTCCAGCTTCAGAAAAATACAAAAAAAAAAAAAAAAAAAAGACGGAGGTAAGTGTGGCTATAAAAGGGTAGCATGAGAGGTCCTGGAGGTGATGGAATTATCCTCTATCTTGAATACGGTGATGCTAACATGTAATAATATTTCATAGAACTAAACAGACACACATAAATGCATGTAAAACTGAAGAACTATGAAGAAGTTCAATGAATCATGTCAATTTCCTGGTTGTGATATTATATCATAGTTATGCAATATGTTACCATTGGAGCAAAATAGATAGAGGGTAGCTGAGGTCTCTCTATAATTTCTTACAATTGCATGTGAATCTAATATTATTATTATTATTATTATTATTATTATTATTAGTGAGAGGAGGAGAGATAGTGAGACAGACTCCCACATGCGCCCAGACTGGGATATACCCAGCAACCCTCATCTGGGGGAGAGGCTTAGAACAACCAAGCTATCCTTAGTGCCTGGGCTCACATTCAAACCAATCGAGCCACTGACTGTGAGAGGAGAAGAGAGAGAGAAGTGGGAGAGGTGGGGGGAGATAAGCAGATGGCCACTCCTCTTGTGTGCCCTGACTGGGAATTGAACTGAGGACTTCCATATGCTGGGCTGACATTCTATCCACTGACCCACTGGCCAGGGCCTACAGTTATTTCAAAATAAAAAGTTGAATGAAAAGAAAATATAAGTTAACATTCTCCTTCAATTTTTTTATTATGAGAGAGGAAGAGTGTGGGAAGAGTACACTTTCTATTGATTGATCATCATGTATCACAATCACACCATCATGTATTCAAACACACACACACCAGTCACAGAGTTTCTTATACAAATGGAAATAGGAAGAGGAATTTAGAATTGTTCATTTGGCCATAACTAATAAGATCATAAAAGGAACTGCAAATGAATTGGAGCAAAAAACCTTTGTATGTTTCATAAAGCCTTCCCGGTTCAGCCTTCCCTACGACAGCCCCAGTGATGAGGGAGTGATTAGTTTGCTACAAGATGTATGATGTGAGTGTAGCCCCTGTGTCCGCCTGTGGTGCTGGCAGCCTCTGAGCTCAGTCTGCACTCACTAAAGTACTTCAGCTTTATTTCTTTTTGTCTCTTGCCTCTTAATGGAGGTTACACTGAATGGGAAGTAGGTCCCGAGCTGAATGTATCATCACCATGGGAACTGAGGCCACAATCAGTCCCTGGGAATGTGGCTCATGGCCCCCACATGTCTATGGCCATCATTCTTCTTGTGCACTTTTCCACATTCAGAATGTTTCTGAGTTTGAGTGAGTGTGTGTATGTATGCCTAGGTGTACTCCTTACAGTTTAGCTGATTTGTGCCAAGGACAAAGGCAGGAGAAAATGTAGGCCACTTTATACGAACAACTTCTCATCCTTCAAACTTCTGGTTTGTGCTTATTAGCTAGAAAAACATCAACTATAATGGAGCATAGTAGGAAAGTGAGTTCTGAAAAATCAGAACTCCCTTTTACCCCCATGCAGGCCACTATGTCTCCTCCACAGGAAACCAGGTCTGGCATTTATGTTGCTAGCAAAATCTGACTTTTGTCTTCCTCACTTTCATTTCCTCCTGGTCTGGATGACCCCAAATTGGGAGGGCCTTGCTGTACCCAGTGGTCTTTCTGGGGTCCTTAACTGATGAATTGCCTCTATTTTGTTCTCATTTTCTTCTTTTTTTTTTTTTTAAATATATATATATATATATATTGTATTTTTCTGAAGTTGGAAACGAGGAGGCAGTCAGACAGACTCCCGCATGCGCCAGACCGGGATCCACCCGGCATGCCCACCAGGGGGCGATGCTCTGCCATCTGGGTCGTTGCTCTGCTGTGACCAGAGCCTTTCTAGTGCCTGAGGCAGAGGCCATGGAGCCATCCTCAGCACCTGGGTCAACTTTGCTCCAATGGAGCCTTGGCTGTGGGAGGGGAAGAGAGAGAGGAAGGAGAGGGAGAGGGGTGGAGAAGCACATGGGCGCTTCTCCTGTGTGCTCTGGCCGGGAATTGAAAATCAAACCTGGGACTCCTGCACACCAGGCTGACGCTCTACCACTGAGCCAACCGGCCAGGGCCTTTTTAGTATTTCTTGATTCATACTAGACTGATGTGTACTGAAACATTCTGCCTGGTCCATTCATAAACCTTTCTGGAGACCATCTTTCCTATAGCGGAGTCTTGACAGTGCCTTCTAGACAAATGTTCTGCTCTGTATCTCCTAGTACCTTTAGGATACACTTAAACTTGATCAGGCCATGGAGAAGAGTCCATGGTTCTTGGTAAAGTAGAGAGGCGATGAAAAAGAGTCTAGGTTCTTTTTTTTTTTTAGATAATTTTTTTTCTATTTTTTAAAGATTTTAATTACTGATTTTAGAGAGAGAAAGAAAGGGAGAAAGAGCTGGAAGCATCAACTCACAGTAGTTGCTTCTCTTTTTTTTTTTTTTTCCATTTTTCTGAAGCTGGAAATGGGGAGAGACAGTCAGACAGACTCCCGCATGCGCCCGACCAGGATCCACCCGGCACGCCCACCATGGGGCGACGCTCTGCCCACCAGGGGGCGATGCTCTGCCCATCCTGGGCGTCGCCATGTTGCGACCAGAGCCACTCTAGCGCCTGAGGCAGAGGCCACAGAGCCATCCCCAGCGCCCGGGCCATCTTTGCTCCAATGGAGCCCTGGCTGCGGGAGGGGAAGAGAGAGACAGAGAGGAAAGCGCGGCGGAGGGGTGGAGAAGCAAATGGGCGCTTCTCCTGTGTGCCCTGGCCGGGAATCGAACCCGGGTCCTCCGCACGCTAGGCCGACGCTCTACCGCTGAGCTAACCGGCCAGGGCAGTAGTTGCTTCTCATATGTGCCTTGACCAGGCAAGCCCAGGGTTTTGAACCAGCAACCTCAGCATTCCAGGTTGATGCTTTATCCACAGTGCCACCACAGGTCAGGCGCTTATTTTTTCTTTTCTTTTCTTTTTTAAGTGAGAGGAGGTGAGACAGAGAAACAGACTTCCGAATGAGCCCCGACTGAGATCCACCCAGCAACCCCATCTGGGGCTGATGCTTGCAACTGAGCTACTTTTAGCGCCTAAGGCAGAGACTCCACAGAGCTATCCTCAGCATCTGGGGCTGATGCACTCAAATCAATTGAGCCATGGCTGTGGGAGAGGAAGAGAGAGAGAGAAAGAGAAAAAGAAGGGGAATGGGAGAGGAGGGAGAAGTCCGATGGTCATTTCTCCTATGTGCCCTGATTGGGAATCAAATTCGGGACATCCACATGCTGGGTCAACGCATGAGCCAGTTGGCCAGGGCCATCTAGGTTCTAATTTAATGTGGGGAAGCTTTAATAAAGACCTCAGAACAGCCTGACCAGGCAGTGGCGCAGTGGATAGAGCGTTGGACTGGGATGCCGAGGACCCAGGTTCGAGACCCCAAGGTCGCCAGCTAGAGCATGGGCTCATCTGGTTTGAGCAAATCTCACCAGCTTGGACCCAAGGTCGCTGGCTCGAGAAAGGGGTTACTCAGTCTGCTGAAGGCCCGTGGTCAAGGCACATATGAGAAAGCAATCAATGAACTAAGGTGTTGCAACGAAAAACTGATGATTGATGCTTCTCATCTCTCTCCGTTCCTGTCTGTCTGACCCTGTCTATCCCTCTCTCTGACTCTCTCTCTGTCTCTGTAAAACAAACAAACAAACAAACAAACAAACAAAACCAAAAGAAAACCTCAGAACAAACCTGCAAGAGTACAAAACCACTTGGGTCCCAAGATGCATTTCTCCAGATATGGGTTTAAGAATCTTGGTGTAAGATTCTTACAGATGTAGACTCTCTCTTCTGAAACATGTCAAAGTGCATGGACAAATAGCAAGCAAATATCAGTAGTTTAACATTAAAATAACAAATGTAATTAGGAAACTATCTTTTGTTTACTGTCAATTTGTATCAAACAATTGGATTTCTTGTTGGCCCAGTTGTTTCAAGTTCACCTGATGGAATTAAATGTACCTGTGTTTCAAGAACAATAGCTTATCAATCTTTAGTCTCATCTTCCTCAAACCACCCCAGAGTTAGTAATCCTTTGTCATCTTCCAGATGACATCTAAATTTAATTGCAGGGTCGACAAGCTCCCACAACCTGACCTTGCCAGCTCTCCTGTCCCATCTCCTGTCATTTCCCACTGCACTTTTTGGGTTCCAGTCGTGCAGAGCTGCCCACACCCTGAGGGACATCATCTCCCTCCCACCCCAGGCCCCTCTGCCTTTGCATAAACCACCTCTGCTGCCAGAGCGTCCTGCCAGGCTGAGCTCCCTGGGGTTCAGTTGGAGCGGCTGTTCTCCAGGAGGCGTGGCCTGCCCCCTACCCCAGGCCAGGATGCAGATCCTCCTCGTGGGCTTCATGCCTCCTGCAGGTACCATATTATGTTCACTTTTACATTTTAATTGGCATTAGTTAATTTTTTTTAACATTTTTAAAAAATTTTTATTTATTTATTTTTTACAGCGACAGAGAGTGAGTCAGAGAGAGGGATATACAGGGACAGACAGGAACAGAGAGAGATGAGAAGCATCAATCATTAGTTTTTCATTGCGTGTTGCGACACCTTAGTTGTTCATTGATTGCTTTCTCATATGTGCCTTGACTTCAGGCCTTCAGCAGACCGAGTAACCCCTTGCTGGAGCCAGCGACCTTGGGTTCAAGCTGGTGGGCTTTTCCTCAAACCAGATGAGCCCGCACTCAAGCTGGTGACCTCGGGGTCTCGAACCCGGGTCCTCTGCATCCCAGTCTGACGCTCTATCCACTGCCCCACCGCCTGGTCAGGCTTAGTTAATTTTTTTAATGACTAATATAATTACTTAGTTCAAACTGTTAAACCATGTTTAAACAATTAATGGGAAGTATGAGAACAACGTCTCACCAAATAGTGATTACCAATGAAAAGAATATTATTTGGCTTTAAAAATAAATGATGTGCCTGACCAGGCAGTGGTGCAGTGGATAGAGCATCGTACTGGGATGCAGAGGACCCAGGTTCAAGACCCCAAGGTCACCAGTTTGAGTGCGGGCTCATCTGGTTTGAGCAAAAGCCCACCAGCTTGAGCCCAAGGTCGCTGGCTCGAGCAAGGGGTTACTCGGTCTGCTAAAGGCCCGCGGTCAAGGCACATGAGAAAGCAATCAATGAGCAACTAAGATGATGCAACGAAAAACTGATGATTGATGCTTCTCATCTCTCTCTGTTCCTGTCGGTCTGTCCCTATCTATCCCTCTCTCTGACTCTCTCTCTGTCCCTGTAAAAAAATAAAAATAAATAAATGATGTCCTGATCCATGCTGCAACATGGATAAATCTTGAAACATGATGCTAAGCGAAAGAAACCAGAAACAAAAGCTCATAGTTTATATGAAATGATTCCTTTTAAATGAAACAGCCAGGATAGGCAAATCCACACACACGGAAAGTGGATGAGTGGTAGCCAGGAGCTAGGGAGGGGAGCAGAAACTGCTAATGGGCTTGGCATTCCTTTCTGGGGTGATGAAAATATTCTAGAATGAGTCAACATAAGTGAACCTGTTGCTGAAATTCCCTAGCCCTCTATCCCCACTGTTCTCTCAAAATATTGGAGATTGGAGACAACAGGAGATTGAAAACAACTGCTCCAGGAAAAATGACCATCCCAATGAACAGAGTTAAAGGCGCTGACACTGAAGGCCCCACAACCAAACATCCAGCCCTGTGAGCTACAGTGCAGCTTAGGACCCACAGGCTTCGCTGCTGGGTCTAGAGCTTCCATCAGCTTTTCGGGCTCCCTGCCACTCTGACCACCCATTTCTCCTCCACAGATACAGACAGTGACTCCTTATCACTCCTTTGAGAGGTTGACCAGTAAATATAAGCATATATGTGTGTATACATGTGCTCTATATTGTTCTTTCACCCTTCCTGTCTCTTTTATACAACTGTTAGCATATTGTATACAACATTTAGCTTCTGCTTTTTTTGTTTGTTTGTTTGTTTTTTTAATTTTTATTTTTTTATTTATTCATTTTAGAGAGGAGAGGGAGAGACAGAGAGAGAGAGAGAGAGAAGAGACAGGAGCTGGAAGCATCAACTCCCATATGTGCCTTGACCAGGCAAGCCCAGGGTTTTGAACCGGCGACCTCAGCATTTCCAGGTCGACGCTTTATCCACTGTGCCACCACAGGTCAGGCTAGCTTCTGCTTTTAAAAAAAAATCTTTTAAATCACAATATATCTCAGTGATTACAGAACAACATAAAGATCTTCATTTTAAATACACAATTAATCCTGACCTGTGGTGGCACAGTGGATAAGCATCAACCTGGAATGCTAAGGTCACCGGTTCGAAACCCTGGGCTTGCCTAGTCAAGGCACCTATCTATGGGAGTTGATGCTTCCTGCTTCTTTCCCCTTCTCTCTCTCTCTCTCTCTCACACACAAATGAATAAATAAAATCTTGAAAAAAAAGTTTAACTACACAATTACATAGCATTCCACTGAATTAATGTCCCATTATTTATTTAACCAATCGCCAGTTGATGGATAATCAGTTTATTCATAATTTCTTGCTATTATAAACAATGCTACAGATGACTGCATGCACACAGCAGTTAGTACATGCCGTGTTAGGTTGAAATGCTCTCCTTCCCAGGTTGTCCTGGATTAGGCTCCAGGCTCCTCTGAGACAGAAAACAGTGCCTCATGCATCTCTGAATTTACCTGCTTGAGCATGGCCTAGCAGGCATCCCCAAACTACGGCCCCGCGGGCCGCATGTGGCCCCCTGAGGCCATTTATCCGGCCCCCCGCCGCACTTCCAGAAGGGGCACCTCTTTCATTGGTGGTCAGTGAGAGGAGCACTGTATGTGGCGGCCCTCCAACTGTCTGAGGGACAGTGAACTGGCCCCTTGTGTAAAAAGTTTGGGGACCCCTGGTAGGTGGGCAGTTAAGGTTGGTTGGACTGAAGGGATTGTGCAAGGAATAAGCGCACCTCCACGTGCTTTGCCATCTGCACAGGTTTGAAAACCAGCAGTCCTGTGGATCGTGAAGAGTCTTGTTATCCTCTGTTCCCCTCCGCCACCCCATCTCGTCTCTGTCACTCTCTATCTCATCTGTGTGCACAGGAGGGAGCTGAACCTTACAACAGCCCCACCAGGCTCCCACCTCTGGCTTCTCTTGGGGTTTATCCATGGAAAGCACTGCCAGGGGCTGGAAAGTGGGAGAAGGGGGAGATCCACTCCTTCTTTCTGCTTCTCGTCTGCATCCACAGTTAAGTTCCAACAGTACTTGTGTCTTCCTCTTGTTGTAAAGTACTGTTGGTCAAATAAGTTTATAAATATGATATATGTTTGCTCGCTTATAGTTTGTATTGGGTGTGGCAGACAGGCTGTAAGCAGGCCGGGTCGTTATAGCCTAAGGCTTAGTTTTAACACTAAGCTTTTCCCCACACCCTTGACTGATTGCATGATGTGGGGTGGTGCACTCTCATGAGGAATCCCATTATGCCTCAGATAAGTGACTTTGTGTCAGAGACTTCCTTGTTTGTATATTGGATTAAATGTTTTGATTTCTATACTATAAAGTGGGGCAGACGGGTAGCTTGCTCTCTCTCTGTTCTTGAGATTAGCATTAGAGGAGAGAGCAGAGAAAGGAAAGCAGAGAAAGGCCACATGGAGGAGGCCAGGAGAAGCAGCCAAGATAGTGGAGTGCTGAGGGTGAAGCCAGTTTGTGCAGTTTGTGTAGGGGAACAGAGGTTGTTGGGCAGATAAAATATATTATGCTCACTTTGTTAAAGATGACGCTGCCCATGTGGAAGCCCATTGTTCAGGCGATTGCTTGGGATGGGCATGATTATATTAATGTGTGTTAGGGCAGGCTGTGGGCAGGCAGGATCCTTATAGCCTGGGGCTTGGTTTTGGGACTAAGCCTTTCCCACCCTTGTTGATGTGGGGTGGTGCACTCTCATGAGGAATCCCATTATGCCTCAGATAAGTGACTTTGTATAAGAGACTTCCTTATTTGTATATTGGATTAAAGGTTTTGATTTCTACACTATAAAATGGGGGCAGACTGGGAGCTTGCTCTCTCTCGGTTCCTGAGATTAGCATTAGAGGAGAAAGCAGAGAGGAGAGCAGAGAAAGGCCACATAGAAGAGGCCAGAAGTAGCCAAGATGGCAGAGTGTGGAAGAAGAAGCCAGTTTGTGCAGAGTTTGTACAGAGAGAAGGAGATGGGGAACAGAGGTGAATAAGGCTGGTGAGGTAAAAACCTTTGATTCTAGGAAACTCAGATAAGTCAGTAGCTTTGTGAGCACTGAATGAGTAGGTTTTGGAGCCCAGTGTGTGTTTTTACTTGCCTGCTGGGTGCAAGCTAGGATTAAAGCTAATGGCCCACCAGTTCTTGGCTCCATTGTTTCATTACTGTCTGTCCGAATCTAATGCGAACCTGCATGGGCCAGGCAGCTGTGATGGTGGCCGTGGATACTGGATTTACATTTGACATAGTCTGTGGCAGGATTCGATACAGATCAGCAAGGAGTCACCACAACCTTTGAGTGGTGGAGTAGAGGACTGGCTGCTGTTATGGTTCCCCATGGCTGTCCTTTTGGGGGGCGTAGGCTGACTGACTTTTACAGCCATGTGTGAGGAAACCAAGAGTTCAGGGGAAGAGGCTGCCTGGGACCTGCAAACCGAGCAGTGGAAGGAGCTGGAGCAAACATGTGAGAAAGAGATGCCGACCCTGGAGCTGAAGCAAGCACCAGAGGAGGCCGACTGTCGGGAGCCGATCAACAACTGCTGGCTGACAAGGTCACAGCAGAAGAAGACCCACAACTGCTGGCTGACAAGGTCACAGCAGAAGAAGATCAAAAACTGCTGATTGACAAAGTCACAGCAGAGAAGACCAATGGCTGCGGGGTGACGAAGTCACTGCAAAGGAGAGACACAATGATACTTCCCCCTTTGACTTTTTGAATTAATCTGGCCTTATATCCCCCCTTTTCTGGGTGTGTGCTATTAATTATGGCACAGGGATAATAGTACCGTGCTTTCCCTGTAGATTCGTAGTGATTTCTTTGGAAATGAGACAGAGGGTGTGAGTTCCACAGAAAAGCCTGTAAGCCCCTTGAACTGGGCTCATAGACATAAGAGGCTGGCTATGATATCCCTCGTAAAGGGTTAAGTCTGTAGGAGAATTCCTTCTTAATCATGTTAGAAAGAATAGATTGTGACTTGTGAATGGGTAGGAGGCAGTGGCTGTGCACAGAGCATCTTTCGGCCTTCACTTAATTCAACATTTTTCCTCCCTAGCCTTTTCATGTGATAAAGTAGAGAAACATTCCTTTCTTCTTGCTTATTTGATCTGCAAATAGTGGTATATTCTGAGAAGAATAGAGTCAGAACTTAACTAGTGTTTAAATATAATAAATAAGTAATATTTGATTAGACAATAGTATCTTAGGTAGGTATAGTAGAATGGCCCATTGTGTGGCCTAGGTTGAGAGCATAGTCAGCAAGAAAAGAATGTTTTACTAAGAGAATTGTCTTTTGACTAAAGGCAATTGCTAGGCTTTCTCAATGAGATGTTCTCATGAGATTTAAAAATGTAGGGAAATCCATGGAATGTCTTGTGTTGCTGCTGGGCTATCTTGCAAGTGCACTCTGCATATCTTTGGATGAAAGCTATTCTTAATGTTATGTTAATTTCTTTAGAGGCAAGCCTTTTAGAACTAATACTCTAAAAGCTTTTACTGATGTTGTTATCGCTATTCAAGTTATTTTGTATTTTGAATGATTTGCTACCTGGTTTGTGACTCATAGATGTAAATTAACTGTTATCTGGAAACATGCAAACATAGTGAAACAAAAGCAATAATTAACACCATGTGATTGTAACTCAGTGTGCGTATAAAAAAGGGAGCTATACTAGCATTTGGCAGAGATGCCTGGCAGTAAATACTAACCGGAGAATAAAGAGAAAGAAAAGAATTCGGCTCTCTCACTCCATTTTCGCCGACGCCGTCTCCTCCTGTGGGACCCCTGGATCCCCCCCGGGGCTGGACCCCGGCAGCCGACCAGGTTTGTGAGATTCACCTGGAAATGGAGCAGCTGCTGGAGAAAGAATCACAGGTTTATGAGTTGGAGATTGCTTTGGACATTGTGGAGAGCCAGCAGCGGAGGGAGGTTGGGGCTGAGGCCGGGCCCAGGGCTGCAAGGCTGGCAGCAGGAGCTGGTGTTTTCAGTTCCTCTTTGGAGGATGAGGAGAATCGGGCTGGAGTGGCGATCCGCAGTCTCCAGTAGATGAGAGCCCAGCAGCAAGGAATACTTACTATGTTCCTGGTAGGTCTGTGATTTTGGGACATAGAAGTGGGTGCCATCATGCTCTCCAGAGCAGAGATGGAAATGCTGACTGCCAGTGCCACGTGCTCCTCCTTGAGACAGTGTAGAACCTGCCAGGATGGCAGGAATAAGGGGGGTGGCTGATGCCCCATGTGCGTGGACTGATTTCCCAGACTACAGTGGGAGTGGGCACTGGCTCTTTTGTTGGATGGACTTATGGACTTTGGACAATGTGAAATGATAGATATAAGAATTTACCAGGACTTCCAACTGCCCTTTTGTTGTCCCACCTGGCTGCCTGACCTCACCCTTACTGGACAATCGCCCCTGAGGCAGAAAAGTTCCAGAAGGCTGATCCACCGCCCAAGGAGGAGCGTTCCAGAAAGCTGAAATCCTAAAACCGTAAAAGGGAACATACCAGAACTTCTGACTCAGTATCCCCTCAGGCTCTCCCAAACCCTATAAAATTCACCTCATAATCTGTAACCGGTGCCCTTCTCCCAGGAGAAATACCTGGCAGGGTTCCTTTCTTCCTTTCAATAAAGCCTGTTACTCTGGTCTTTTTAGACTCCCATGGATTCCAACATTTGGTGCCGAAACCCGGGACAGGGTACTAACTGCCTGGACAATCCCTCTTTGCCGTCCAAACTTACCACCAGGGAAGCAATGGGCAGCAGCAGCTCATCCCGGGCTTACTCCCTGATTCTATTTGGATGTGTAATTGTAGGTTGATTGGCTGGCAGTCTGTCCCTGTCCTGAACCCCTGCTGGATCAGAAAGGTAAGGAGTTTCTCCTTCTCCTTCCCCAGTTGGCTTCTCTTTATCACAAAATTTTCTCTGGTCGGACGGTTTTCTCTGACACGCCTCACATTTTGAGGGGTTTGACTTTCAGTCTCAGTAGACTGCACAGAAGACTAGGCGCCTAGCCAAACCTCTCCACTCTCTCTCTCGGAACTCCCTGACAGGTGGTGATGACCTCTATCAGGGACGAGTCCCCCACATGGAGATTTTCTCCTCTTGGGACAGTGACAAAAGGTGGGGACGCCCCCTCTTGCTCACCTGTCTCCACTATGGGCTCCTCAGAGTCTAAGCCTTCCAACCAGACCCCTCTAGGATGTCTCATAAAAAACCTAAGTTGGGCCTCTCTGACCTTAAGCCAAAAAAAACCACCTCATTTTCTTCTGTAACACGGCGTGGTCCCAATACAAATTAGACAATGACTCCCACTGGCCTGAAAATGGGACATTCGATTACAATATTCTGAGGGACCTAGATAATTTTTGCCACCGGACTGGGAAGATCTCAGAAATTCCTTATTGCAGGCTTTCTTTAACTTTTGCTCCTGTCCTTAATTTCTGTGCTGCTTGTTCTACACACAGGCTGTTTTTTTTTGGCCATAGAAACCTCACCTAAAATCTCCGCTCCTAATCTTTCCTTCTCTGTGGACTCCCAACTCTCTCCCCCTCCTGCCTGACCCCCGGGGGCACCCCTCTCTCAGGACCCCTTTCTGGTCCCTCTGCAAATCTCTTCCACTTAAGTCTCTTCCCTCCAGAAAGCCCTCTCCCTTCGCAGGATTCTATTTCTTATTCACCTGCAAATACCATTCTCTCTTTCTCCTCCCCTGCTGGCCAGGGCCCCCTCCCTTCTCCACTGTGTTACTGACTGTGCCTTCCACTACCCCTCATCCTCTCCCCTCTCTTCAGAGCTCTAAATCCTTTGACTCCTCTGACCACGTGGTGCCACCACCAGCACCTCAACTTCCTCCTCCTCCTGCAGATTCTGACCTTCCTTCTTTTCCATTCAGCTGCTCACATTGTCCATCTGTCTGCTTTCTCTCTTCCTCCCCTCTATGCTGACAATTCCCTGCCAGCTTGAAAAGCTTAAAAAAAAACAAAAACAGAGTTGTCTATTGAGCTATGTGAGTGAATAATTTGTTTTGTCTGTTTGTCAGAAAATACCTCTAGTATAATTTTAATTGAAACAAGTAAAGCATGCTCATTTAAATTTCTTAATTTATAATTTATGTGTTAAATCTCTGTTTAATGTGTAACTGTGTCTGTTTCTAAGGCCTTAAACCAATAATTACCCACCTCTTAAATCAAGGCTTACTCATCCCCATGGACTCTCCCTACAATACCCGCATCCTTCCTGTTCAAAAACCTTCAGGGGCTTATCACCTCATACAAGACTTATGCCTAATCAATGAGGCAATAGTTCCCCTCCATCCAGTAGTCCCTAATCTCTACAGGTTACTGTCACACATTCCCTCAAACACCACTCACTTCATGGTCCTAGACCTCAAGGATGCCTTCTTTACCATTCCTCTACACCCTGACTCTTACTTTCTGTTTGCCTTTACCTGGACACTAATGCAGCCCAGCAATTTACGTGGACTGTCTTACCCCAGGGGTTCAAAAACAGCCCACACCTGTTTGGGCAGGCACTAGCTCAGGATTTAGCAGCATGCAATCTCATTACTAGTACTCTCTTACAATATGTAGATGAGCTACTCCTCTGTAGCCCCTCCCTGCCTGCCTCAAGGAGACACACCACTACCCTTCTTAACTTCCCTGCCATGAAGGGATATTGCATTTTCTCTGCTAAGGCTCAATTTCACTCTTAGTACGTAGTCTATCTGGGCATCACCTTAACCCCCACCACCTGAGGTCTCACACTAGATTGAACTCAGGCCCTCCTGAGTCTCCAACCACCTACCACCACATATCAAATCCTTTCTTTCCTCAGTCTAATAGGCTTCTTTAGACCCTGGATTCCCAATTTTACTCTCTTAGTCAAGCCCCTCAGTGAGATCTTCTGAGCATGGCTTTTAAGGTGTATAATGGCCAAGGAAGTAACAGAAAAGACAAATAAGGCCCAAAAGAGGTCAGGAAATACCAGCTTTTGGTATATGCTCTTAAAGTCTCCAGCACCCTAAAGGGCTACATAGGATTCCATCAGGGCCTTGCTCCAGAGTGGAAAGAAAGGTCATTGAACTGAAGCCTACTAGGCTTCCCGGCCCCACCAGTGGACACGTCTGTGCTGTGGAAAGAGGGACACGAGAGGGTAAGCTGCCCCCTTGCTCCATGGAGGGAGGGTTCAGTCTCTTCTAGCCCTGCTCCAGCTACCTGTGACCTGACCTTGCACAGCATGCTGGGAATTGCCACTGAAGGCCCAAGGACATCGTCCATGAGCCTAAGGTATTTCTTCCAAGTACCAGATAAACTGATCTCATTTCTTGTAAACACAAGGGCCATCTACTATGCCTTGCCTGAATATTTGAGTATTATTTATCCCTCGAAGATCTCTACTGTGGGTATTGACGGTCTGACTTTGTTGCTTTATTTAATGTATAATATCTCCTTTATTCCTCTTGTCTCAATGCCCCATGCCTATTGTAGGCTGGGACCTGCTGCTAATTCCAGCTAGAAGCAGTGGTCACTAGGACTTAAACTCTAGCTGCAAAGTGTAGAAATGTAACCACCCTTTCCCTAAGTACTTGCAGGATTTACAGGTTACTCAGCAAACTGTTCAAAGACTGCCCAAGAAGCACTTCCAGCAGTACATCACCCAAAGACTGACTTTCACATGGACAGGTCCACACACCATGATCCTGACAACTCCCACTGCTGCTAAAGTAGAAAAACGGTATAACACCTATATGTGTCTCCCTACTAATCAGAAAAAACCCTGTACCCTAATCTGTGTCACCCCAAATATCAACCTAATCCCACCCCATGAGCCTCTTTCAATTCCTAGTACACTACTCGTCAATCTAAGGACCAAATGAGCTATACAGGTACTACTTCTTCTTGTTGCTTTAGGAATCTCTACAGAAGTAGGTCTAGGAGCAGGGGGACTGGTCACTTCCCTGTCTTATTCCTACTCTCTCTCTCTCTCTGAAGCCCAGCGAATTCTTAAACATGGAATCAGTGGTTTCTCACAAACTGGGTGTCTTGACTATTGCCTTTCATTGGTCCACTCACTCTCCCTTTTATTTTTCTAAATTATAGACCCTGCCTCTTATGTTTGTTTACTAGTTTCTTACAGAACCGGATGCAGACCTTCGCCAATCAGAAAATTGGAAAAATCTACCTAACCCTACACACCAACCCTGAAACCTGCCCTCTTGAAACAGAAAAAATCTGGAACCCTATAAATAAACCCCTACTCCAAACAATGGTGGAAAAACCCCTTGTTCTCAATGCTAGCACTAATTATAGGACCAATCCTAATTTTGTGCCTAATATTAATGCTTACCCCTTTCTTTATCAAGTTCCTGCAGGCTCGAATGAGAGAAATCTCCAGGATTACCTACAATCAAATGCTTTTACAACCCTTACTCCAACTGCCCCAGGGAGAAGTTCACAAAGGAGGCCCCAATAAAGATAACAGCAGGAAGTAGCTCCAGAAGATGGCTGGTCCAAGACAAACCTCCTTCCTGAACCCCATACCCTCTCCTTCCCCCCACCTCCTTTCCTTTTTATCATACCACAGAGTTGAGAAATGATAGATACATGAATTTACCAGAACTTCCAACTGCCCTTTTGTTGTCCCACCTGGCTGCATGACCTCACCCTTACTTACTGGACAATCGCCCCTGAGGCAGAAAAGTTCCAGAAAGCTGATCAGCCGCCCAAGGAGGAGCATTCCAGAAAGCTAAAATCCTAAAACTGTAAAAGGGAACATACCAGAACTTCTGACTCAGTACCCCCTCAGGCTCTCCCAAACCCTATAAAATTCACCTCATAATCTGTAACCAGTGCCCTTCTCCCCGGAGAAGTGCCCAGCAGGGTTACTTTCTTCCTTTCAACAAAGCCTGTTACTCTGGTCTTTTCGCAACCCCATGGAATCCAACATGAAATACCCTGATGGGGGTGGGGGGCGGCTTTGCTGGAAGCACTCCACTGCCCCAAGAAGCTTTTCCTATGGATAGAAAGAAGGCCGAAAACATTTTGTGCTTTTGGCAAAGTGCTCAGAGACTGGTGAAATGTATCTTTGTAATTGTTGAAATTCTTTAATTTGCCATGTTGTTGTAATTTGTGTAATGTGCCTAATTTTCTTGCACAGGGATGTCGGTGGTGTAGATTATGGGTAGAAAGTGAGCATAGGAGTGGATTGTTGGGCATATAAAATATATTATGCTCACTTTGTTAAAGATGACGCTGCCCACATGGAAGCCCATTGCCCAGGTGATTGCTTGGGATGGGCGTGATTATATTAATGTGTGTTGGGGGCATGGCTGTGGGAAGGCAGGATCCTTGTAGCCTGGGGCTTGGTTTTGGGACTAAGCCTTTCCCACCCTTTTTGATATGGGGTGGTGCACTCTCATGAGGAATCCCATTATGCCTCAGATAAGTGACTTTGTATCAGAGACTTCCTTGTTTGTATATTGGATTAAAGATTTTGATTTCTACACTATAAAATGGGGGCACACCAGGAGGTTGCTCTCTCTCAGTTCCTGAGATTAGCATTAGAGAGGAGAGAACAGAGAGCAGAGAGAGGCCACATGGAGGAGTCCAGGAGAAGTAGCCAAGATGGCAGAGTGTTGAAGAAGAGGCCAGTTTGTGCAGAGTATGTACAGAGAGAAGGAGATGGGGAACAGAGGTGAATAAGGCTGGTGAGGTAGTAACCTTTGGTTCTAGGAAACTCGGATAAGTCAGTGGCTTTGGGAGCCCGGAATGGAAAGGGAAGTGTTTTCCCACTGTGTGTATTGCTTGCCCGCCGGGTGCAAGCTAGGATTAAAGCTAATGGCCCATCAGTTCTTGGCTCCATTGTTTCATTACCATCTGTCTAAATCCAATGCGAACCTGCATGGGCCTGGAGGCTGTGATGGTGGCCGTGGCTACTGGCTTTACAAGTACCATACCTCATTTCTGCATGTTTATGTAGAGATACCAAGTCCAGATGAGTTTTGAGGGTTTTATTAAAAGGAGGAGATTTCTTAAATATGCCAGCCGCATATGACTAACACGGGGCATTGCAGACCCAAACAGTGTGCGCCAAATACATTTCAGAGACTGGTTATATACCCCTGCTTACACACAGGTTGGGGGAAGCATGACATCATGACACAATTATTAACAAGTGTTGGTCAAATAAATTTGTAAATATGATATATATGTTTGCTGACTTATAGTTTGCATTGGGTGTGGGGGACAGGCTGTAAGCAGGTAGGGTCATTATAGCCTAATGCTTAGTTTTAAGACTAAGCTTTTCCCACCCTTTTAATATTAAGATCTTTTCAAAACTAAGCTTTTCCCCACATCCTTGACTGTTGCATGATGTGGGGTGGTACACTCTCATGAGGAATCCCATTATGCCTCTGTTGGTCAAATAAGTTTGTAAATATGATATATATGTTTGCTCGCTTGTGACTTATATTGGGTGTGGGGGACAGGCTATAAGCAGGCCAGGCCGTTGTAGCCTAAGGTTTGGTTTTAGGACTAAGCTTTTCCCCACACCCTTGACGGATTGTATGATCTGGGTGGTGCACTCTCATGAGGAATCCAATTATGCCTTGGATAAGTGACTTTGTATCGGAGACTTCCTTGTTTGTATATTGGATTAAGGGATTTTGGTTTTCTACACTATAAAGTGGGACAGACCAGGAGCTGGCTCACACAGTTCCTGCTATCACAATTGCAGGGGCTTCCCTGATCCCTTGCCCTTCATGGGAAAAGCTGGTTTTCTGCTTTTCCCTTGTCTTCTTTTGTGGTTTGCCTGTCTTGGTGAGACACCAATAAATAGGATGGCCCCCCATCCTCTGACTCCGCCATTTCTTTATCGTCTGCCCGAATCCAATGGGAACCTGCATGTGAATGGCCACGATGGCGGCTCCTGGCCTTACAGCCTCAGATAAGTGACTTTGTATCAGAGAATTACTTGTTTGTATATTGTATTAAAAGTTTTGATTTCTACACTATAAAATGGGGTAGAGGAGCCCATGCTGGAGGAGAGCAGAGAAAGGCCACATGGAGGAGAGGAGAAGCAGCCAAGATGGCGGAGTGCTGAAGGAGAAGCCAGTTTGTGCAGAGAGAAGGTGATGGGAAACAGAGGTGAATAAGACTGGTGAGGTAGAAACCTTTGATTCTAGGAAACTTGAATAAGTCAGTAGCTTTGTAAGCACTGAATGAGTGGGTTTTGGAGCCCAGTGTGTGTTTTTACTTGCTCGCCAGGTGCAAGCTAGGATTAAAGCTAATGGCCCACTAGTTCTTGGCTCCATTGTTTCATTACTGTCTGTCCGAATCAAATTTGAACCTGATAGATATGTAAATTCCAAACTGCCCTCTTGATGTTCCACTTATCTGTCAGACCTCACCCTTACTGGACTATTGACCCTGAGACAGAGGAATTCCAAAAGCTGACAAGCCGCCCCAAGGAGGGGCTCTGGACATACCAGGACTATTGATTCAACACCCACATGCTCGAAGCCCCCCAAGGAGGAGCATTCCGGACATACCAGGACTTTTGCCTCAGTATCCCCTCAGGCTCTCCCAAACACTATATTACTTGCCCCTAGTCTGTAACTGGTGCTCTTCTCCCCCAGGAGAAGTGCCCGGCAGGGTTCCTTTCTTCCTTTCAATAAAGCCTGTTACTCTGGTCTTTCGGACTCCCATGGATTCCAACATTTGGTGCCGAAACCCGGGAGGGGTACTAACTGCCTGGACGATCCCTCTTTGCCGTCCAAACTTACAACCAGGGAAGCAATGGGCAGTGGCAGCTCGTCCCAGGCTTACTCCCTGATTCTGTTTGGATGTGTAATTGTGGGTTGATTGGCCGGCAGTCTAACCCTGTCCTGAACCCCTGCTGGACCAGAAGGTAAGAAGTTTCTCCCTTCCCCTTCCCCGGTTGGCCTCTAAATTTCTCTCTAAAAACACCCCTTTCTGGTCGGACGGTTTTCTCTGACACACCTCACGTTTTGAGGGGTTTGACTTTCAGTCTCAGTGGACTGCATGGAAGACTAGGCGCCTAGCCAAACCTCTCCACTCTCTCGGACTTCTCGTCCTCGGAGCTCCCTGACAGGTGGTGACGACCTCTATCAGGGATGACTCCCCCACACGGAGATTCTCTCCTCTTGGGACAGTGACAAAAGGCGGGGATGCCCCCTCTTGCTCACCTGTCTCCACTATGGGCTCTTCAGGGTCTAAGCCTTCCAACCAGACACCTCTAGGGTGTCTCATAAAAAACCTCACCAAACTCGGTCTCTCAGACCTCAAACCGAAGAAATTAATCTTCTTCTGTAACACGGTATTGCCTCAGTACAGACTAGACAATGACTCCCATTGGCCTGAAAACGGGACATTCAATTACAATATCCTAAGACATCTTGACAATTTCTGCCACCGGACGGGGAGGGCATCAGAAATTCCTTACATGCAGGCTTTCTTCTCCCTTCTCTCCTGTCCTTAATTTCTGTACTTTCTGTTCCACACGCAGGCCGTTTTTGGCCAAAGAAACCTCACCTAAAACCTCTGCTCCTAATCTTTCCTTCTCCGAGGACTCCCAAACTCTCCTTCTCCTGTCTGACCCCCGGGGCACCCCTCTCTCGGGACCCCTCTCTAGTCTCTCAGCAAATCTTTTTGCTGGAGTCTCTTCCCTCCAGAAAGCCTCTTTCCTTCACTAAATCCTGTTTTCTCATTCATCAGTCTCTCTTTCTCCTCCCCTGCTGGCCAGGGGCCTCTCCCTTCTCCACTGTGTTCTTCGTCCTCTCCCCCCTCCAAAGAAGCAAGCTGTGGCTCTGGCCACGGTGCCTGTCTCATCTCTTACCTCTCTTCCCTCCTTACAAACTGCAGTTCTGTCTGTCTCCTCTCCGACCCCTCCTCCTTCCTTACAAACTATGACTGTGCCTCTTTCCTCCTCGCCCTCTCCTCTCTCCTCAGAGCTCTAAATCCTTTTGACTCCTCTGACCACGTGGCACCACCACCAATACTTGAACCCCCTCCTACTCCTCCTGCAGATTCTGATCCTCCTTCTTTCCATCCAGCTGCTCACACTGTCCATCCACCTGCTTTCTCTCTTCCTCCTCTATGCTGGCAACTCCCTGCCATCTTGAAAAACTTAAAAAACAGAATTGTATATTAAGCTATGTGAGTAAGTAATCTGTCTTGTCTCATTGTTTGTCAGAAAATATTTCTAGTTAATTGAAACAAGTAAAGCACGCTCATTTAAATTTCTTAATTCATAATATGTGAAGTCTTTGTTTAATGTGTAACTGTGTCTGTTTCTAAGGCCTTAAACCAGTAATTACCCACCTCATAAACCAGGTTTACTCATCCCCACGGAATCTCCCTGCAATACCCCCACCCTTCCTCGTTGAAAACCTTCAGGGGCTTATTGCCTTATACAAGCCTTACACCTAATCAATAAGGCAGTAATTCCCCTCCATCCAGTGGTCCCTAATCTCTACAAGTTACTGTCACACATTTTCTCAAACACCACTCACTTCAGGGTTCTAGACCTCAAAAAGGCCTTCTTTACCATTCCTCTACACCCTGACTCTTACTTTCTGTTTGCCTTTACCCAGACACTAATGCAGCCCAGTAGTTTACCTGGATTGTCTTACCCCAGGGGATCAGAAACAGCCCACACCTGTTTCGACAGGCACTAGCTCAGGATTTAGCAGCATGCAATCTCAAAACTAGTACTCTCTTACAATATGTAGATGACCTACTCCTCTGCAGCCCCTCCCTGCCTGCCTCAAGGAGACTCACAACCACCCTTCTTAACTTCCTCGCTATGAAGTGTTATCCTGTCTTCTCTGCTAAGGCTCAACTTTATTCTCAGTCCCTAGTCTATCTAGGCATTGCCTTAACCCCCACCACCTGAAGTCTCACCCTAGATCAAACTCAGACCCTCCACAGTCTCCAACCACCTACCACCACAGATCAAATCTTTTCTTTCCTCAGTCTAATAGGCTTCTTTAAACACTGAATTCCCAATTTTGCTCTCTTAGTCAAGCCCCTCAGTGAGATCTTCTGAGCATGGCTTTTAAGGTCTATAATGACCAAGGAAGTAACAGAAAAGGCAAATAAGGCCCAAAAGAAGTCAGGAAATACCAACTTTTGGCTCCAGCACCCTAAGGGGTTTCACAGCATTCTTTCAAGGCCCTGCTCCAGAGTGGAAAGAAAGGTCATTGAACTGAAGCCTGCCAGGCTTCCCGGCCCCACCGGTGACACACATGTGCTGTAGAAAGAGGGACATGAGAAGGTAAGCTGCCTCCTTTCTCCATGGAGGGAGGTTTCAGTCTCTTCTAGCCCTGCTCCAGCTACCTGTGACCTGACCTTGCCCAGCGTGCTGGGAATTGCCACTGAAGGCCCAAGGACATCGTTCATGAGCCTAAGGTATTTCTTCCAAGTAGCAGATAAACTGATCTCATTTCTTGGAAACACAAGGGCCATCTACTATGCCTTGCCTGAATATTTAAGTTTTATTTATCCCTCAAAGATCTCTACTGTGGGTATTGACAGTCTGATTTTATTGCTTTATTTAATGTTTAGTATCTCCTTTGTTCCTCTTATCTCAATGCCCAGCTAGAAGCAGTGGTCACTAGGACTTAAACTCTAACTGCAAAGTGTGGAAATGTAACACCCTTTCCCTAAGTACTTGCAGGATTTACAGGTTACTCAGCGAATTGTTCAAACACTGTCCAAGAGCACTTCCAACATTACATCATCCAAGGATTGACTTTCACATGGACAGGTCCACACACCATGATCCTGACAACTCCCACTGCTGCTAAAATAGAAAAACGGAATGCCTTACTCCAACCACAAACCTAAAGCTGGTTGGTCCATGTATGGCAAATATATGAAAAAACTAAGGACTCTTTTATTCAGGCTTTGGGAAAAGGGAAACTAGGATAAAAAGAAATTCAACTTGATTGTCACTAGAGGTTAAAATTTTTTAAATCAAGAGTTCTGACTAGAAAGGAATTGTATGATTTTGATAATAGAAGGTATAAGGTATGGAAATACTTTTGAAAGAAAAAGGAAAAGCAAGTTGTTATGAAGGCCAGTTATTTCTGGATAAGAAAGTGCATGAAAATTGAAGGTTTATGTAAGTTGTAGAAGGTTTGTGCAGGTTGTAGGAGATTTGTACCGAGAAAAAAGAATTTGTACAGTCAGAAAACTGGTTTTCAAAGAATGTTTAATCAGTCACCCTAGCTAACAATCCTCTACCCTCCCCACTTATTAGGATGACTCTTTCCTCCACCCTGACCATCTGGAGCTCAGAAACAGAGAAACAAAACCGACCCCTTGTCCTTCTATTCTCTATTCACCTCTCAGCCTGCCTCACCAAATCAGGAACTTTCTACTCATGTGGGACCAACACCTATCTGCGTCTCCATACTAATTAGACAAAAACCTGTACCCTAATCTATCTCACCCTAAATATCAACCTAATCCCACCCATGAGCCTCTTCCAGTTCCTAATACACTATCCATCAATGTAAGGACCAAACGAGCTATACAGGTAATTTCTCTTCTTATTGCTTTAGAAATCTCTACAAAAGTAGATCTAGGGACAAGGGGACTGGCCACTTCCCTGTCTTATTCCTACTTTCTCTCTCTCTGAAGCCCAGCGGATTTGTATACATGGAATTAGTGGTTTTGCGCAACCTGGGTATCTTGACAATTGCCTTTCATTGGTCCACTCACTCTCCTATTTACTTTTCTAACTTTTAAACCCTGCCTCTTACATTTGTTTACTAGTTTCTTACAGAACTGCATGCAGACCTTCGCCAATCAGACAACTGGAAAAATCTACCTAACCCTACACATCAACCCTGAAACCTGCCCTCATGAAACAGAAAAATCTGAAACCCTGTATCAGCAAACCTCCTAAATTCTATCTTTCAACCTCTACAGGTCCCCTAACCCTAAAGCTCTCCCATATCCCTGAAGAACTAGGAGAATAAATAGCAACACCTCTTAATGCTTCTCAGTCTTTTTCCCTTCACATAGTAAAAGGACAAGATCACTGGGTCTTCTTGGAGCCTACAAATGGACATGAAACATTTCTTTTAACTCAAGCTAACTGCTCTCTCCAGGTCTGCCAGGAAAAAATATCTCTAACTTTACCATGGAAGAACTTTCACACACACACCCCTATACAACCCTCCTTATCTCTGCATTGCTAATCTCCAAATACCTGCCTCTTTCTTTATTAAGTTCCTACAGGCCAGGATGAGAGAAATCTCTAGGATTACCTACAATCAAATGCTCCTACACTCCTATTCCCCAGTACCCCAAGGAGAACTTCATGAGGGAAATATCAAATAGGTAGGGATGACAGCAGGAAGAAGCCGCCCCTCAGCCCGAGAAGTTCCCTCCTGAATGTTCTCCAAACCCTCTTCCTCTTTACCACACATATTCAATCCTTCTAAAAAAACTTACACCAACAGGTTTCCTGTATCTTAAAATCTCCACATGTCCTCTCATTTGAGAGGAACCAGACCAGCACGTCTCATGAGGCTCATCCAGGAGACCATGCATCACCATGTCACTCTGTCCACTCGGCACTCGCAGCAAGCAACTGACAATTATTACCCCGCAAAATTTTTTTACTTCCTCACTCAGGTTTTCAGAGACATCACCTGGTTCAGACCTCACAGCATGGAAATTGATGACCTCCTTAACTGGATGAGGGACTTGGCTTGGCAAGGTTCCCTTCTTGAGTTCTCTCCAGAAGAAGCAATAATTTTCCAATTTTTTCTCCTCTTTCTCCTCATCACCCCTCACCATATATTATAAAATTAATAACTGCCTTTCTTTTATATGTAACCACAGAGTTGAGAAATGATAGATATGTAAATTCCAAACTGCCCTCTTGATGTTCCACTTATCTGTCAGACCTCACCCTTACTGGACTATTGACCCTGAGACAGAGGAATTCCAAAAGCTGACAAGCCGCCCCAAGGAGGGGCTCTGGACATACCAGGACTATTGATTCAACACCCACATGCTCGAAGCCCCCCAAGGAGGAGCATTCCGGACATACCAGGTGTAAAGCCAGCAGTCAGGGCCAGGGCCAGCATCAGAGCAGCCCGGCCCATGCAGGTTCGCATTGGATTCGGACAGTCGGTAAAGAAACCATGGAGCCAAAAACTGGTGGGCCATAACCTTTAATCCTACCTTGCACCCGGCGGGCAAGTAAAAATACACACTGGGCTCCAAAACCCAGTCACACTCAGTGCTCACAAAGCCACTGACTTATCCGAGTTTCCTAGAATCAAAGGTTTCTAGCTCACCAGCCTTATTCTCCTCAGTTCCCCATCTCCTTCCTTATCCCAGATACAAACTCTCCACAGACTGGCATCTCACTCAGCACTCCGCCATCTTGGCTGCTTCTCCTGGCCTCCTCCACGTGGCCTCCTTCCGCTGCTGGCTCTACTTTCTCTGCTCTCTCATGCTAACCTCAGGAACCAAGAGCCCAAACTCTCGTTCCGTCCCCATTTTATAGTGTAGAAATCCAAACCCTTAATCCAATATACATAACAGGGAAGTCTCTAATACAAAGTCACTTCTCTGAGGCATGATTGAATTGTACCACCCCACATCAAGACGGGTGGGAGAGGCTTAATCCCAAAACCAAGCCCCAGGCTACAATGATCCTGTCTGCCTCCAACACACATTAATATCACCTGGGCGATGGCATCTTTAACAAAGTGAGCATAATACATTTTATCCGCCCAACACCAGGACTTTTGCCTCAGTATCCCCTCAGGCTCTCCCAAACACTATATTACTTGCCCCTAGTCTGTAACTGGTGCTCTTCTCCCCCAGGAGAAGTGCCCGGCAGGGTACCTTTCTTCCTTTCAATAAAGCCTGTTACTCTGGTGTTGGGCAGATAAAATGTATTATGCTCACTTTGTTAAAGAGGCCGTTGCCCAGGTGATATTAATGTGTGTTGAGAATTGTTGTAGCCTGAGGCTTGGTTTTGGGATTAAGCCTTTCCCACCCTTTTTGATGAGGGGTGGTACAATCCAATCATGCCTCAGAGAAGTGACTTTGTATTAGAGACTTCCCTATTTTGTATATTGGATTAGAGGTTGTGAAGCTACACTATAAAATAGGGGTAGAACGGGAACTTGCCGCTTGGTTCCTGAGATTAGCAAGAGAGAGCAGAGGAGAGCAGAAGGAGGCCACGTGGAGTAGGCCAGGAGAAGCAGCCAAGATGGCGGAGTACTGAGTGAGATGCCAGTCTGTGTAGAGTTTGTATCTGGGATAAGGAAGGAGATGGGGAACTGAGGAGAATAAGGTTGGTGAGCTAGAAACCTTTGATTCTAGGAAACTCGGATAAGTCAGTGGCTTTGTGAGCACCGAATGTGACTGGGTTTTGGAGCCCAGTGTGTATTTTTACTTGCCCGCCGGGTGCAAGGTAGGATTAAAGGCTATGGCCCATCAGTTTTTGGCTCCGCTGTTTCTTTACCGACTGTCCGAATCCAATGCGAACCTGCATGGGCCGGGCTGCTCTGATGCTGGCCCTGGCCACGGCTGCTGGCTTTACACTCTGGTCTTTTGGACTCCCATGGATTCCAACAGAACCTCCACAGTCCAGGCAGCTGTGATCGTGGCCATGGCTACTGGCCTTACAACAAGCCTATAACATTTGTCTAGGGCAGGCGTGGCCTGTGGGCCAGATCTGTCCCGCCATTAAATTTTTAATAATCTCTGTTACTTTAAAATCTCAGCTACTCAAGAAGTGTCTTTGATTATTAGAAATCGAGATATTTAAGAAGATAGTGATATGCGGAAAAGAATTCCACGTGTGTTGGTCAAATAAGTTTGAAAATGTGATATATATGTTTGCTCATGTAGTTTGTATTGGGTGTGGGGACAGGCTGTAAGCAGGCAGGGTCGTTATAGCCTAAGGCTTAGTTTTAAGACTAAGCTTTTCCCCACACCCTTGACTGATTGCATGATGTAGGGTGGTGCACTCTCATGAGGAATTCCATTATGCCTCAGATAAGTGACTTTGTATCAGAGACTTCCTTGTGTGTATATTGGATTAAAGGTTTTGATTTCTATACTAGACAGTGGGGCAGACCTGGAGCTTGCTCTCTGGGTTCCTGCTATCACCATTGCAGGGGCCTCCCTGATCCCTTGCTTTCTATGGGGAAAGCAGGTTTTCTCCTTTTCCCTTGTCTTCTCTTCTGGTTTGCCTGTCTTGGTGAGACACCAATAAACAGGATGGCCCACCATTTATTTGCCATCTGCCCGAATCCAGTGGAAACCTGCATGTGAAATGCCTTGATGGCAGCTTTTGGCTTTATAATGAGTGACTAATCTAGGATTAATTTCCAATAATTGGTCAAATGGATTCACGATACTTCTTTATTTTTAAAAATATTCCATTATAAAGATTTACAACTTTTGTACTTGTCTGTACTCAATACGAACTGTTTGACATTTAGCGGTGATGTGAAACTCACATTCTTTTAGGTGGAATTTGCCAGTGCCAACAATTCGTTATTTTTGTGGTCAAGTGTGCTGAATCAAGTGGCATTGTAGCACAGACAATATCTGCAGTTGATAACTGAAAACATGTCCAGGCTGTTTGTAAAACAAAATAATTGTTTTATTTGTGATATAACCCCTTCAAGCTCATTCTATTAATTAAATAGTGTTTTGATTGATTGCGATACAGTTTGGATATTTATATGGTATTGTTGGACAGATAAAATATATTATGCTCACTTTGTTAAAGATGGCACTGCCCACGAGGAAGCCCGTCGCCCAGGTGATTGCTTGGGATGGGTGAGATTGTATTAATGTGTGTTGGGGGAGGCTTTTGCGCCAAAAGGTTTTAACAATTTTTATCTTTTCTTTTCTTTTTTTTTTAATTTTCAGTGAGAGAGAGAGAAGAGGGGAGGGGCAGGAAGCATCAGCTTCCATATGCGCCTTGACTGGGCAAGCCCAGGGTTTTGAACCGGAGACCTCAGTGTTCCAGGTCGATGCTCTATCCACTGCGCCACCACAGGTCAGGCATCATGCCAAAAGGTTTTAAAAGGAAGATCACATTGTTCTGGGAGAAGAGGGATTACATTCTAGGAGAAGCCCATGCTGTAGGAGAGCAGAGTAAGGCCACATGGAAGAGAAGAGAGGCAGCCAAGATGGCGGAATGCTAAAAGAGAAGCCAGTTTGTCCAGAGTTTGTGCAGAGAGAAGGAGATGGGGAACAAAGGAGAATGAGGCTGGTGAGGTAGACACCTTTGATTCTAGGAAACTTGGATAAGTCAGTAGCTCTGTGAGCGCTGAATGAGTGGGTTTTGGATCCCAGTGTGTGTTTTCACTTGCCCACTGAGTTCAAGCTAAGATTAAAGATAATGGCCCACCAGTTCTTGGCTCCATTGTTTTATTATCATCTGTCCAAATCCAGTGAGAACCTGCATGGGCCAGGCGGCTGTGATGGTGTGATGGCCGTGACTACTGGTTTTACAGGTATGTAATTATATTTTTATTAAAATATATTTTTATTAAAACAATATTGTATATTACAATTTTTTTCACTCACATTTATTCGTAAACAAATTACATAATAAATTTTTGTTTACTTAAATCATTTTTGTATTTAGCATTTCTTAATTTTTATATTTCGTCCAGCCAGTGAAAAAAGTTTTCTTTCTTATCTGGCCTGGGGGCAAAACTGTTGGTTACGCTTGGTCCAGGGGACCCACAAAACATTAAAAATTTCAAGGTAATACAATCAAGGACATTTACAAATTTTTTAGTGTCTATCTCCCTCCTTTGCTTGGAGGTATGTTACTCTCAAGATTCCAGGAAAGGGCCCTGGCCGGTTGGCTCAGCGGTAGAGCGTCGGCCTAGCGTGCGGAGGACCCGGGTTTGATTCCCGGCCAGGGCACATAGGATAAGTGCCCATTTGCTTCTCCACCCCTCCACCGCGCCTTCCTCTCTGTCTCTCTCTTCCCCTCCCGCAGCCAAGGCTCCATCGGAGCAAAGATGGCCCGGGTGCTGGGGATGGCTCTGTGGCCTCTGCCCCAGGTGCTATAGTGGCTCTGGTAGCAACATGGAGATGCCCAGGATGGGCAGAGCATCGCCTCCTGGTGGGCAGAGCGTCGCCCCATGGTGGGCGTGCCGGGTGGATCCCGGTCGGGCGCATGCGGGAGTCTGTCTGACTGTCTCTCCCTGTTTCCAGCTTCAGAAAAATGAAAAAAAAAAAAAAAAAAATTTCAGGAAAGGAGGAAGAGCCAAAATCAATGTAGGGTGGTATGTAAATTGTGTGTTATTGAAAGAGAAAAGAAGTTCCTCAGACAACCTTTATTGTATAGTTAAAACTAAATGACCCATTGTCCTTGTAAGTCAGGAAGCTTCTATATTCTTCTCCCCCCCCCCCCCAAGGAAAGGATGGGACAGAAAGCCTGACCTTTCTTCCTAAAACATCAATATTAATTTTGCAACTTTTTGGTACCTTACCACAGTAGGGAACATGGTTTTTCCAGTCCAACCCCAGGTCTTGAGTCCATTGCTTCACCACAGAACCAGTGAAATGAATACTGTTGTCACTTTCAAGAACCAGTGCTGTCCGATTCCCCTGCTTTTTCAGAGGCTGGAACCTCTGTTCTGGCGTAAGCTGCTGCCAGAGCTCTAAAAGGACTATTAAACCTGCCACCAATTTCTCTTTATCTGCCCTGGCCACAATCAAATCTACCCACATCTGTGTTCAGGTAACCTTACAGGCCCATTTCTCTTGTTAGTTGGGAAGAGTAGCATGGGCAGGAGCCCACACTTCCTTATGGTACCACATTGCCTCCATCTCCCCCAAACCTGCCACCGTCTGCGTAACAGTGCTGATGTGCTGCCCCACATACAGGCTCAAGATAGCTACCAGTGACCCAAAAAGGGATGATGGGGCACTATAAAGAATAAAATCCCCCATCCCTGCCATAAATACTTCCTCATCTGGCCCATGGGACATCAGGTTGAAAGGAGCATTCTCATACCCAGTTCCCAGAGGACCTGCTGCAGCTCAGTATATGACTGCCACCAACTCACTGCCCCTGGCAAATCACCAGCATTCTGCTAGACTGTATGAATGGCAGCCATTACCCATTCTAATAGGGTGTGGTTTCCTGGGTTGTCATGACAGTTCTGAAGATGCTGTCTCAAGGAGAAGTGTGTGGTACTGGCAGCTAATTTCTCCATCTCTGTTCTGGAGAGCATGATGTCATCCACCCCCATGTCCCACAACACAGTAAGCAGGCTGCCTGGGGCGCAGTGGGTTTGTACCTGAATTTCACCCCTAACTCTATAAACTCTGTGTGGTATAGGGCCAGATAATAGAGTGCTCAAATTCTTGAGGAGGGGGTTGTGCCTGCCCCTGAGGCACTTTTGGCTGCTGGTTTTTTACCTTCTAGGTGTTCACCAGCCAGGAACTGACTCTGCCAATGGCAGTTTCAGCCTGATCTTCCTATGCCTCAGAGAAGAAGGAGCTGGAAACAGCTACAACCACTGACTTGGAGTCCCTCCACTGGCACAAAGGCAGCTCCTCTTCAGTGGCCACTTCAGCTCTTGCAGCTGCTGCTCTTTGCCTGAAGCTGAAACTGAATCTGTTGACCGAGGGCGCACCACGAAGACTCTAGACCCAAGTGTGTGGGTAAAACAGAAGAAAAAGTTTATTACACTCGCGAGCGGGCTCAAGGCAAGGAGGTAGCCAAGAGCCCCAAACAACTTCAGCAAGCAAGTTTTATACATTATTTCAGGGAGGGGAGGAGACACCCAGGAATTCAGGAGTCATGAGATAGGGAAGTTGCAACGGCTCTCAGGGTGATTGCCCCAGGTGCTTGCGGAAGAGCAATCACCTATGATTACATTGGGGCGAGGCAGGCCAGTTCCTGTTCTGCAAGCCAAGATTAGCCAAGCAAAGGTCAGATGGAATTTTCTATTTTTACTGTTACACTAGCTCTAAGCAAATTTCTCAGTGGTTTATGGTAGGGAGCGGTCAATTCCTGCTTTCTTTAATTTTAGTCAAAAGGTCAAGCAGAATTTTTCCACTCACGGTTACAAATCTTTTGAACCCACAGCTGTTTCTCTAACAATTGCCACTTCCAGTGTTCGGCTTCTAGTGCAAACTGGAGCTCTCATTCCATCAATTGTTCCAGCTCCTACCACTGTCAGCGGTCACCTCAAGCTCACACCAGAGTTCTTGGACTTGGGTGGCCTCTTGCACAAAGCTTTCAGTTTCTGCTCACAGGACTGTAAAAAACACCCAGCCCACGGCCCCTGTAAGGCCAGGAGCCACCATCGTGGCCATTCACTCCTAGAATCAAAGGTTTCTAGCTCACCAGACTTATTCACTTATTCACCTCTGTTCCCCATCTCCTTCCTTCTCTCTGCACAAACTTTGCACAAACTGGCTTCTCACTCAGCACTCCATCATCTTGGCTGCTTCTCCTGGCCTCCTCGATGTGGCCCTTCTCTGCTCTCCTCTCTAAAGCTAATCTCAGGAACCGAGAGAGCAAGTTCCCAGTCTGCCCCACTTTATAGTGTAGAAATCAAAACCTTTAATCTAGGGGTCAGGAACCTATGGCTTGTGAGCCAGATGTGGCTCTTTTGATGGCTGCATCTGGCTCACAGACAAATCTTTATATCCATTTGTATTATAATCCATTCATTTCCTACTGCTCATGTTCATGGTTGCATGTGGCTGGAGCCAATCACAGCTGTCCTCCAGGACAACACCAAATTTTTATTGGATAATGCATAATGTACACAGGTCATTGTATGGCTCTCATGGAATTACATTTTAAAATATGTGGTGTTCATGGCTGTCTCAGCCAAAAAGATTCCTGATCCCTGCTTTAATCCAATATACAAACAAGGAAGTCTCTGATACAAGTGATTGCTTGGGATGGGCGTGATTGTATTAATGTGTGTTGGGGGTGGGCTGTGGGCAGGCAGGATCCTTGTAGCGGGGGGGGGGGGGGGGGGGGGGGGGGGGGGGGGGGGGGGGGGGGGGGGGGGGGGGGGGGGGGGGGGGGGGGGGGGGGGGGGGGGGGGGGGGGGGGGGGGGGGGGGGTGTATCAGAGACTTCCTTGTTTGTCACTTATCTGAGGCATAATGGGATTCCTCATGAGAGTGCACCACCCCACATCATGCAATCAGTCAAGGGTGTGGGGAAAAGCTTAGTCTTAAAACTAAGCCTTAGGCTATAACAACCTGGCCTGCTTACAGCCTGTCCCCAACATACATTAATATAATCACGCCCATCCCAAGCAAGAAGGGCAACTAATGTCATCACCTGGGCAACGGGCCTCCACATGGGCAGAGCCATCTTTAACAAAGTGAGCATAATATATTTTATCTGCCCAACAGCCCCCAACAAGGTAGCCATAGGGAACCACATGCTCAAGAACAGCAAGGGTGCTAGTGGCTCCATATCAGTCTGATCCGAATCCTGCCCACTATGCCAGATATAATTCTGGTAGCCTTGGCCAGGCAGGTTCATGTTGGATTCAGGCAGATGGTAGAGGAACTGCAGAACTGGAAAATGTTTACCATTCCCTTTATTAGAATCTCACAACAGCAAGTGAACAAATAGGCAAGAGAAAACCACTTCTCATGGCAGCAGGTGAATGAACAGAAAAACAACCCCTAACAATGGCAGGCAAACAGTCTGTTGGGCAGATAAAATATATTATACTCACTTTGTTAAAGATGGTGCTGCCCACGTGGAAGCCCATTACCAGGTGATTGCTTGGGATGGGCGTGATTGTATTAATGTGTGTTGGGGGTGGGCTGTGGGCAGGCAGGATCCTTGTAGCCGGGGGCTTGGTTTTGGGACTAAGCCTTTTCCACCCGTTTTGCTACAGGGTGGTGCATTCTTATGAGGAATCCCATTATGCCTCAGATAAGTGACTTTGTATCAGAGACTTCCTTGTTTGTATACTGGATTAAAGGTTTTGATTTCTATACTATAAAGTGGGGCAGACAGGGAGCTTGCTCTCTCTCGGTTCCTGAGATTAGCATTAGAGGAGAGAGCAGAGAAAGTTGATGGAGGAGAGGAGAGGCAGCGAAGATGGTGGAGTGTTGAAGGTGAAGCCGGTTTGTGCAGTTTGTGCAGAGAGGAGATGAGGAGCAGAGGTGAATGAGACTGGTGAGGTTAAAAATCTTTAATTCTAGGAAACTCGGATAAGTCAGTAGCTTTGTAAGCACTGAATGAGTGGGTTTTGGAGCCCAGTGTGTGTTTTCACTTGTCCACCAGGTGCAATCTAGGATTAAAGCTAATGGCCCACCAGTTCTTGGTTCCATTGTTTCATTACCATCTGTCTGAATCCAATGCAAACCTGCATGGGCCAGGCGGCTGTGATGGTGGCTGTGGCTACTGGCTTTACACAGTCCATGTCAAGGTAAAGCACCCGTAGCTTTACTTAGGGTATACACAGTGGCTCTGCCACGTGCTCATACACTAATCATGAAAGGTGCAAGTGAGCAAGCCCAACACAGTTCAGCTTGTTCACTGCCCAACACTGTTTTCCTAACAGTGATCAAAGCCAGGGACTTGCTGGGTATGACTTGCACGTACCTCAGGGACAGTGTTGACAAAACAGTACCAGCTATGCTTGTTTCTTATTACTTTTTAGCTCCCCAATACAGTCAGTAACAAACGGCTGTGTTTAAGAAGTCAAGATAGTATAACATTAATCTCCTGTCTAAACTGAAACATTGTCTTCAGCGAACCATTTAATGCTAAGCATAACTAACGTCCTCAGCTCTTTAATATATAAACACTTGAGATTAAATCAAAACTTCACAGAAGGAAGGACTCTCCTGCATCTCTAGGGTACTTTAATCCTATATTTTCAAGCTTCATTATAATTTACAAGGTCAAAAGATCAAATTCTTAAGCAGGTTTTAGAAATCTCAATGTGACCCTCAGTTAAAGCCTTCAGTGGGACATACTAAACCTGATTTGTCTACCAATACAAATACGCAGGAAGAATAACAACATTCAGGAATCAGAAATGAAAACAGGATTGGAATAGGTTTTTGGAGATTAGGTGCTGGGAGAAAGGTATGGTCCAGAAGGCAGGACATACTTTCCAAGCCAGGTGAAGGAAGATCTAGCTTCAAAAACCTGGAACATTCCAACTTGTGAGGGACATGGCCTGGAAGTCCAGGACAGGTGATACTTAGAACTCCAGGCATAGAATGAGGGAGGCTTGTTAGTTCATGGTAAGGTCACGTTATTGGAGGTGCTGCTATTGCAGAGACCACCAGCACTTCCAAGAACTCATGTTTGTTTACCTTAAAATTCAGCATTGCCATTCAGCCAAAATAAAGTCAGGAAGGCTTTGGAGGTTAGAAAACCAAATGCAGTGACTTACCTAGTTTTAGAAAGCAGGTATTGAGACTTAAGATGGCAGCAGAGTAGGCAGATGCACAGACTCTCAGCTCACACCACCAAACTGGATTACAAATTAATTTAGGAACAATCAGCATGAAAAACCAACTCTGGACTACAAGAACAGCTCTCAAAAACCAAGGAGCAAAGAAGAAGCCACACTGAGCCTGGTAGGGAGCACCGAGGAGCAGTGAGTCTCCCCTGCTTACAGGAACAAAGGGGGTGTGAAAGAGTAGTAAATATCACTCAATGGAAGAACATATTTGACAATACATCTGATAAGGGATTAATAACCAAAATTTATAAAGAACTTGTTAAACTCAATACCAGGAAGACAAACAATCCAATCAAAAAATGGGCACAAGAAATGAATAGACACTTCTCCAAAGAGGACATACAGATGGCCAATAGACAAATGAAAAAATGTTCAACATCACTAACCATTAGAGAAATGCAAATTAAAACCACAATGAGATACCACCTCACACCAGTCAGAATGGCGCTCATCAACAAAACAATACAGAATAAGTGCTAGCGAGGATGTGGAGAAAGGAGAACCCTCCTGCACTTCTGGTGGGAATGCAGACTGGTGCAGCCACTGTGGAAAACAGTATGGAGATTCCTCAAAAAATTAGAAATGGAACTGCTCTTTGACCCAGCCATCCCACTTATAGGAATATATCCCAAGGACACCATGTCACCGACTGAAAAAAAGAAATGCACCCCCATGTTTATGGCAGCATTGTTCACAATAGCGAAGATCTGGAAACAGCCCAAGTGTCCGTCAGTGGACGAGTGGATTAAAAAGCAGTGGTACATATACACAATGGAATACTATGGGGCTATGAAAAAGAAGAAAATATTACCTTTTGCAACAATATGGAGGGGCCTGGAAACTATTATGTTGAGTGAAATAAGCCAGGCAGAGAAAGAAAAATATCATATGACCTCACTCATTTGAGGAATACAAGGAATAATGAGAACTGAGGAACGGAATTGAGACAGAGGAGGGATCACAGGGACCAGAGGAAAAGAGGACAGGAGGAAGGGGGATGATAGGATGGGATAAACTTGAAGGGAAAGGGGGAGGGCACTGTAGGGAGGGTGGCAAGGGAGATGTTGAGAGCAATAGGGGGTAGGGGGGAGGCATTCGGGGTGACCCTTGAATCTACGAAAAGACAATTAATTAAATTTTAAAAAGTAAAAAAAAAAAAAGGTCATGTTATTGGACCGGCCTCATGAGTAGGAGTGTTATCCTTGATCCTCCTTATGGACGAAGGACTGTGGGGGTTGGGAGTTTTGACAAAAGGGTCCCAAAGGCAGCACTGGACAGAGCACCAAAACTCAAACCCAAGGGAACAGGGCAAAGGTTAAGAACTCAAAGCAGGAGCAGGAGGGCAAGACAGCCAGGAGCCAGGATGGATAGACATTGAGGTTAGAACTGGCCTAACAACCAGTCCAGAGCTGAACCATCCAGTGGGGAGTCAGGGCTCAAGTTGATGTGAAGTGGCGTCAGACTTGTGAGGGGAGGAGAAATTAAGTGATTGGGGACTAGATAGTATCTATTTCAATAAAAATAGCAACTGCTTGCTGAGTACCTGCTATACGTCAAACACTATGTTGGGGTTTTGCATACATTATCACTAACTCAAAACACCTCTGCAAAGTCGGTATAATTATTGTTTTATAAATGAGGCAATGGGCTCAGAGGATAAGTCATAGCCCAAAGTCACAAAGAAGAGGCAAGCTGAGGTCTGCCTGACTCCAAACCCCATTATCTTTCCATTACTTCATGAACACATTTATTCCTTACTGTATATGATGAGCACAGTTGACTCCAATATTTTATTCTTAGAGGCAATATGCCGGGGTCCAGCCCCGGGGGGAATCCAGGGGTCCCACAGGAAGAGACGGCGTCGGCACAAATCGAGTGAGAGAGCCGAATTCTTTTCTTTCTCTTTATTCTCTCGTTAGCATTTACTGCCAGGCATCTCTGCCAAATGCTGGTCTAGCTTTCTTTATATGCACACACACTAAGTTACAATCACATGGTATTTTGTTTCACTATGGTTACATATTTCCAGATAACAGTTAATTCATATCTATAAGCTACAAATCAGGTGGTAAGTCATTCAAAGTACAGATATACAATAACTTGAATAGCAATAACAATATCAGTACAAACTTCTAAAAGATTAGTACTAATTAATAACTCTACTGTTGTTGTGAGTCAAGGGCGCAGAGAGAGATTAGCAGACGAATTCATCAAGGACTAGCAAAGGACCACCACTTGCTCAGGCAAATGGCCTTGAGTTCATGCAGTGTCCTAATTTTTCTCATAAGACTTCAAAAGGCTTGCTTATTAAGAAATTGTCATAACATCAAGAGTAACTTTTGCTTAATGATATATAGAGTGCACCTGCAAGATAGCTTAGTAGCAACATAATATCAGAAGGCATTAATTGCTATTGTTTCTATGGATCCCCCCACATTCCTCTCATTATCTGAAGGGAAAACCTGGGAAAGTACATAAATCTCATAAGAATGTCTCACTGAGAAAAACCCAGCAACTGCCTTCAGTCACAAAACAAGTCTCTTAGCAAAACATTCTTTTCTTGCCGGCTGCGCTCCCATCCAAGGCCACGCAACGGGCCACTCCACTACACCTTACCTAAGATTCTATTGTCTAGTCAAATTTTATATTTTTTATTTTTCCGAAGCTGGAAATGGGGAGAGACAGTCAGACAGACTCCTGCATGCGCCCGACCGGGATCCACCCGGCACGCCCACCAGGGGCGACGCTCTGCCCACCAGGGGGCGATGCTCTGCCCCTCCGGGCATCACTCTGCTGCGACCAGAGCCACTCTAGCGCCTGGGGCAGAGGTCAAGGAGCCATCCCCAGTGCCCGGGCCATCTTTGCTCCAATGGAGCCTTGGCTGCGGGAGGGGAAGAGAGAGACAGAGAGGAAGGAAGGGGGGGGGGTGGAGAAGCAAATGGGCGCTTCTCCTATGTGCCCTGTCCGGGAATCGAACCCGAGTCCCCCGCACGCCAGACCGACGCTCTACCGCTGAGCCAACCGGTCAGGGCCTGTCTAGTCAAATTTTATTTATTAACTATATTCATACACTAGTTAAGTTCTAACTTTATTCTCTCTAACATGATTAATAAGAAGAAATTCTCCTACAAACTTAACCTTTTACAAGGGATATCATAACCAGCCTCTTATGTTTATGAGCCCAGTTCAAGGGGCTTACAGGCTTTTCTGTGGAACTCACACCCTCTGTCTCATTTCCAAAGAAATTACTACGAATCTACAGGGAAAGCACAGTACTATTATCCCTGTGCCATAAATAATAGCACACACCCAGAAAAGGGGGGATATAAGGCCAGATTAATTCAAAAAGTCAAAGGGGGAAGTATTGTTGTGCCTTTCCTTTGCGGTGACTTTGTCAACCCGCAGCCATTGGTCTTCACTGCGGTGACTTTGTCAATCAGCAGTTTTTGATCTTCTTCTGCTGTGACCTTGTCAGCCAGCAGTTGTGGGTCTTCTCCTGCTGTGACCTTGTCAGCCAGCAGTTGTGGATCTTCTCTGCTGTGACCTTGTCAGCCAGCAGTCGTTGATCAGCTCCCGACAACAATATATACAAGCACTATTACCTTAAACAAAAGCATCAGTTATTTTACCAGCAAAATTAATTTCTTTGGGAATAGCAGAGAAATTGCAATTTGGGACAAGCAAACTATGAAAGACCATAGGCCAGTCCAAAGAGCAGAGGAGAACAGCAGCTTGCTTCTATATGGGAAAGGAGGAAGATGGGAGGGAAAAGTTTAGAGCGGTGACACTTCATTGGCTGAGTGTTGTGGTTTCTCATTGGCTATGCTGTTGCTTGGCAAGGAGAAATTCTTCCTTCCTTCCTACTGGGAATGTAAAGTAAGCTTTTTTCCTGCTGGGGAATGTGAGGTATGGCTGGTGGTACTGCATGAGAGCTCCTCCTTCAGGGCTTCCTGACTCCATCTTAAATGGGGTTTCCTTTATTTATTTTATACAACCTATGATTAATGTTAAAGCTAACATTTTCATTAGTGAAAATGTAAACTCAAGTACCAAGCTGGTAGTATCAATAACATATTTGTAATTCCATATTGCAATAACAGGAAACTCTGCCATTACCTTCAGAGAAGCCATTATTTCAGCATCACTAGGGGAAAGGAAACAGGGAGAGGACAGAATGGAACTGATGGTATTATGATCACCAGGCATCAATCTGTGGTGACAAAATCATATCTACTGACCACACGCCATGAAGGGGAGCACCACAACCAGATGGAGGAAGAAAGCATTTTGTGACATTTAGGTCCCTTCTGAAAGATTCTGAGGAGGATAGGGAACTGGGGGTCAGCTCTGTACTGGATGCTGTCTCTGTGGTGGGTTACAGAGAAGCAAAAGCAAACCAGCAGTGCTGCCAAGAGAGGAGGGCAGCTTAGCAATTAGGAATCTCCATTATGGGATGGGAATAATAAAACGGTTTGAGGCATCATCGGAAAGAAGCAGCAGCCATTCAAAAAGGGGTGCTGTGGTATTTTATAGCTGCCGCAAGACTACGGGAGAACAATGCTCCCTGTTGTTTTTGCAGCTGGCTTTATCTATGCTCATCCCAGTCTGATGAACAGCAGGGTTGCTTTTTTTCTTTTTCATTTTGAGCTGTAGACAGGTTTTTGCTCCTTCAGTGGGGTGAGGGGAGAACATGAGGAGGAAAGCTGAGCAACTCCCTCAAGCCTCCAGCTGACCCTCTGTACTGTGATCTGAACGTTGGTAATTATCCTTAGTGGCTGTGACCTTCAGGCACTCTTTCCAAAGCAACGTTTATATTATAACCTGGATAAGAACACTGAAAGCATGCTATGAAACCATAAATGATAGAAAGAGGCACAGAAATTTCTGGATGTCTGGCTCAAACACCTTGAATAAAACCATCTCCAGGAAGTACTTTTGATGTTATTGTATTCTAATATTTGTTAAAACCAGACCCTAGTCCCCAGCCCCAACACACCGTCCATATTTAAAACTCTCACTCACTTCTAGAGCCACTTGCTAAATGGTCTGGGCCCGGCCTCCTCTCCAATTTTACATTCTGATTTCTCCCCGCTGTTCTACCACCCGGGCCTTCTGTTTCATGACACCAACCTCGTTCCTGTACCCAGGCCTTTCCTAGAATGCTCTGGAATATGCTGGAATGCTCTCGCAGAGATTTTGATAAAAGTAACTCTCAACATTCAAGTCTCAGCTTCAAATTTATCTTTCCTTTTTTTTAATGAGAGGAGGGGAGGCAGAGACAGACTTCCACATGTGCCCTGACAGGGATCCACCTGGCAAGCCCACTAGGGGGCACTTGTATTTGTTATACAATACATTTTTAAATAAAATATGCATTTTCCGATGGCTTTAGGCGACCCCTGTGTTTTGGTCATTCGACCCCGCCGGGGTCGCAACCCACAGGTTGAGAACCGCTCCTATAGAGCCATCCTCAGTGCCCAGGGCCAACTCGCTCTAATTAAGCCATGGGTGCAGTAGGGGAGGAGAAGAGAGAGAGAGAGAGAAGCAAGAGGGGGAGAGGTGGAGAAGCAGATGGGTACTTCCCCTGTGTGCCCTGACTGGGAATCAAACCTGGGACTTCCACATGCCAGGCCAACACTCTACCACTGAGCCAACTGGCCAGGGCCCAAGATTATCTTTTCAAAGAGGCCTTTCCTGCCAACTGTATCTAATTCTTGCCCCCTGACTAGTATCTAACTCATTACATTGTGTGTTTTTTTGTAATAGTTCTTATAACTCAATTAATTTCCTTGACTTATCGTCTTTACCATTACAATGAATGCTCCCTGTGGGCAGGGACTTGGTGTTTATCACCAGCAACTATAACAACATCTGGCACATAATTGGTGACCATTTAATATGTTGAATAAATGAACACATTTTTGTCAAGTGATTCCATTATATTGGCCACATCTGAGTAGACTAGGAATTGTTAATCTAGCCAGAATCATCTGTTAGCCTAGTCATGACAGGAATCTGCCCAACAGTGTGCTATAAATTGTGTGGCGACTCAGAAGTCCCATCAAATTCACATTAAGGGCATTCTGATGCCTGACCAGGAAGTGGTGCAGTGCCTAGAGCGTTGGACCGGGACACAGAGGACCCAGGTTTGAAACCCCGAGGTCACCAGCTTGAGCGTGGGCTCATCCAGCTTGAGCACGGACTCACCAGCTTGAGCGCAGGGTTGCTGGCTTGAGCGTGGGATCATAGATGTGACCCCATGGTCGCCCAAAGGTTGCTGGCTTGAGCTCAAGGTCACTGGCTTGAGTAAGGGGTCACTTGCTCTGCTGTAGTCCCCTGCCCCCTGAGAAAGCAATATGAGCAAGCAATCAATGAACATATGAGAAAGCAATCAATGAACAACTAAGGTGTCACAACAAAGAACTGATGCTTCTCATCTCTCTTCCTTCCTATCTGTCTGACTCTCTCTGTCTCTGACCAAAAAAAAGGCGAGGTGGGGGGCTTTTGCATTCCAGATGTAGCAGGAAGGCAGAAGTAAAAGTGGCAATAGAAGCAAAGTTAATAGAAGCAGATAGAGAAAGAAACAAAGACAAATTTGGGGCCTAGAAACAGACGGTGACACTAGCATTTGGATTGTTGCAGGTTATTAAAGGTGTTTGGCACCAGGAGAGCTACTGCTGTATCCTAAATGATAAACATTAGGCCAGTCCTCCTGAGGCCTTTTCCCCTATATCTTTCAGCGAACGCCTATCACCTCAGTCATGTTTCTGCCACAAGAAAGGATATTTGACAGACACCAAATCAGAACCTAAAACGCCCTTATGAAGCTGGGGTGGTGGGGCCTACTGTAATACATGAGGATTTCATAGGTATCAACTGAAAAGCCCTCAGTTTATGTCTAAAAAAGCAACCTACAAATATGAGATTACTAAACAGCAACCTAAAAACAATCATTTTATATATTGCAAGTTCAGTTTATATTAATAATAGTGTGATGACTAACAAAAAGAGTAATTTCATCTTAGGCAACTTTTATAAAACTCTAGTGTTCTACCTTGAAGAAGAGATCTTCCCTCTCCATTCTGCATATCCAACTCTATACCCTTTATGGGAAATTTTATAGAAGCACCTGGAATTCAGGAGGCATAGGTGTGTCTGGCTGGTTGATGGACAGTTAGCCTCTCAGGATAGAAGAGAACCAAAAGGAAATTTAGGTGGCTGGCCTGGGCCTGGTTGAAGGAAGGAGTGGTCTGGGCATAATAAGTTTTGTCTGTTTGAATTTTTCTCCTAATTCTGGCCAACCCTGCCACTCAAATACTGATTTCTATGGAGAGGGGATGGTAGTAGAACAATTAAATAAAATTTCACCAAAACTCTTCAAGACTTTTGGGGTTTCAGGGTCTAAGGAACAAATCCTTGGTACTTGTGGAAGATCGTCAACTGTATGGGAACAGGAGCGTCTTCTCACTGTGTCACAGGACGATGACCTTTGCTGGGCTCTGGTGCCTCAGTTGTGGTACCGTGAGAGGGTCTGACACAGCAGCAGTGCTGCTGACGGCAGGTGGGCTGCAGCAGGGAGGGCAGTGGGCCAGACCAGAGCACCAGGGACACGTTGCCTGGGGACTAGGAGAAATGACTGAAATACAGCCAAGGGAAGTTACAGTTGTGATCTGTGTGACACAGTTTGAAATATGAAAAAGGGTCTCGAAACAGTGACAAATGATTAATAACTGAAAACAATTTTAGCCTGGGAAAGACATGGAAGAATGATAGATGTCTTTCATTGTTTGGCAGCAATTGGGAAATTGCAAGAAAAGAAACATTATTTGCGAAGCGCATACTTTTCATTCATCTGTTCAAAATGATGCTAAATGCTTCCCCATTTCTTATCTCATTTGATTTCCACAGTTGTCATTCCTTCCATTTTGACAAATGAGAAAACTGAGGCTTGGAGAGATCAAGAATGTACCTGCAGTAATGTAGTGAGTCATTGGTTGAGCTGGGGATCATGCCATAAATCTGTGGCACGCTGGTAAGTGTTTAACCACCAGCTCTCCGGGTGTGGGGGTGGGGGGGAGGAGCCCTGGGTTGTAATGTCTGCTGATTTCTGTGGGGTCAAACTCCCATCAAGATGGATTTCAAGCTACCAATATAACATCATCCAACACACGGTTGGGAAGATGCACACACACAGCTCTTCCAAGCCAGATAAGACAACCCAGCAGACAGCCTTACTCCCTCCCAAATCAGCTTTCTTCCCAGGCTCAGATTTAGTTTCCACAGAGCAGAGAATGCAATAGCTAATGACTAGAAATTTTAAAAAATAAAATAGGTTGTCTTGAGGTGATTTGTTCTCAACCCTAATTCAGAGACAGCCAGGTATGAGGTTATAAGAGAAGATTCATACAACAGCTGATGGTTGTCAGGGTTTCCATGCCTTGCTGTATGAGTCACCAGTAAAACTTGTTAATATACAAAGTAGGGGGACTATAGCACAGACATTAGAAGTGCAGACTGTGAAGCCAGGCAGCTTATATTCAAATCTGGCTCAGTCTCTGACTGGCTCAGTGATCTTAGGCAAGTTCCTTAACCTCTGTGTCTTAGTTTCTTTCTTCCTTTTCTTTTTCCTTTCCTTCCCTTCCCTTCCCTTCCCTTCCCTTCCCTTCCCTTCCCTTCCCTTCCCTTCCCTTCCCTTCCCTTCCCTTCCCTTCCCTTCCCTTCCCTTCCCTTCCCTTCCCTTCCCTTCCCTTCCCTTCCTTCCTTCCTTCCTTCCTTCCTTCCTTCCTTCCTTCCTGGCTTCCTTCCTTTCTTTCTTTCTTTCTTTTCTTTTCTATCTCTTTCCCTTCCTCAGTGATCTTAGGCAAGTTCCTTAACCTCTGTAGTTTCTTTCTTCCTTTTCTTCTTTTCTTTCTTCCTTCCTTTCTTTCTTTCCTTTTCTTCCTTCCTTCCTTCCTTCCTTCCTTCCTTCCTTCCTTCCTTCCTTCCTTCCTTCCTTCCTTCCTTCCTTCCTTCCTTCCTTCCTTCTTTCCTTCCTTCCTCCCTCCCTCCCTCCCTCCCTCCCTCCCTACCTCCCTCCCTCCCTCCCTCCTTTCTTTTCTTTTTTTTTTTTAATTTTTTTTTTTAATTCATTATAGAGAGGAGAGAGAAGGGGAGAGAGAGAGACAGAGAGGAGAGAGAGAAGGGGAAAGGAGCTGGAAGCATCAACTCCCATATGTGCCTTGCCCAGGCAAGCCCAGGGTTTCGAACCGGCGACCTCAGCATTTCCAGGTCGATGCTTTATCCACTGCGCCACCACAGGTCAGGCTCTTTTCTTTTTTAAAGAGATTTGAGAGTGAGAAACAGGGAGAGAGAGAGATGAGAAGCATAAACTTGTAGTTGCGGCATCTTAGTTGTTCATTGATTGCTTTTCATATGTGCCTTGACTGGGGGGCTCCAGCCGAGCCAGTGACCCCTTGCTCAAGCCAGCGACCTAGCTCAAGCCAGTGACCTCGGGCTTCAATCCACTGACCTTTGGGCTCAAGCCAGCAAACATGGGTTCATGTTGATGATCCCAGGCTCAAGCCAGCGAGCCCATGCTCAATCTGCTGAGCCTACGCTCAAGCCAGATGAGCCTGTACTGAAGCCAGTGACCTTGGGTTTTGAACTTGGGACCTCAGCATCCCAGGTTGATTCTCCATCCACTGCGCCACAACCGGTCAGGTTCTATGTGCCTTAGTTTCATCACTGATAGCTAGTGATGCTAACAATATTTACCTCACAGGGTTGTTGAGCAGGTTAAATGAGTAAATGTAAAATGCTTAAATCAGTGAGTGACCACAGTAAACACTATACAAATATTGTTATTATTACTGAGACTTCTCCTGGATGAGGTCCACCTGTCGGTGTGTGAAACATACTTGTCCAGTGATTTTTATGCAGTCATCTAGGCTTATCCATAGACATGTGGGAAACCACTGAAGTCTGACTCTTGCTCTTTGGGAGTTGAGTGTCTTCCTATAGGAACCAAGACCAACCCAAGAGTGAATCTGTCTTTGCAAATCTGGGAATTCTGTAAACCCTAATTTCACTATGATTGCATTGAAAATCACATAAATGTCCTTCTATAAAAGATCTAGGTTGCAAGATACTATATAAAACCTCTTTTTTTGGTATTTTTCTGAAGTGAGAAGTGGGGAGGCAGAGAGACAGACTCCCACATGCGCCCAACTGGGATCCACCTGGCATGCCCACCAGGGGTGATGCTCTAACCATCTGGGCCATTGCTCCATTGCAATCGGAGCCATTCTAGTGCCTGAGGCAGAGGCCATGGAGTCATCCTCAGTGCCAGGGCCTACTTTGCTCCAATGGAGCCTTGTCTGCAGGAGGGGAAGAGAGAGATGGAGAGAAAGAAGAGGGGAAAGGGTGGAGAAGCAGATGGATGCTTCTCCTGTGTGCACTGACTGGGAATCAAACCCAAGACCTTCACACGCTGGGCCAATGCTCTACCGCTGAGTCAACCGGCCAGGGCCTAAATCAGCGGTTCTCAACCTGTGGGTCGCGACCCTGGCGGGGGTCGAACGACCAAAACACAGGGTCGCCTAAAGCCATCGGAAAAATATATACATATTTTCATATAGGGAGTCCTTAAGGCTCTAGCTTTGCTCTCTCATTTTAAGAATTAGAACAGAGAACAGTTTATTTTACAAGAGGGTTAACCATCAGCCTTTAATGGTGGGGGAAGTCTGAGCACAGGTAGTGCACAGCCCTACCCACCTAGATAGTAAATATATATTACCTAATGGTGATGCCTTTTGGTGGGGCTTTTCCACAATATAAACTGTGGAAATTTTGATTCTGGATATAAGGATTACATTTTTTTTTGTTTTCCTCCACAAGTTATTGTTAATTGCTAAGTGGTATTTCTTTTTTTTATTTTTATTTTTTACAGAGACATAGAGAGATTCAGAGAGAGGGATAGATAGGGACAGACAGACAGGAACGGAGAGAGATGAGAAGCATCAATCATCAATTTTTCATTGTGACACCTTAGTTGTTCATTGATTGCTTTCTCATATGTGCCTTGACCGCGGGCCTTCAGCAGACCTAGTAACCCCTTGCTGGAGCAAGCGGCCTTGGGTCCAAGCTGGTGAGCTTTTTGCTCAAGCCAGATGAACCCGCGCTCAAGCTGGTGACCTCGGGGTCTCGAACCTGGGTCCTTCCGCATCCCAGTCCGACGCTCTATCCACTGCACCACCACCTGGTCAGGCTGAATGGTATTTCTTTTTTTATTTTATTTTATTTTATTTTATTTTTTTATTAATTTTTAGAGAGTTGAGAGAGGGAAAGAGAGAGACAGAGACAGAGAAAGAGAAGGGGGGAGGAGCTGGAAGCATCAACTCCCATATGTGCCTTGACCAGGCAAGCCCAGGGTTTCGAACCGGCGACCTCAGCATTTCCAGGTCTACGCTTTATCCACTGTGCCACCACAGGTCAGTGAATGGTATTTCTTAAACAACATAATGTCACCTTAGCATTATAAAAAGCAAGTGAGAAGATGGTATAATTATTGGATCTCTTCATCCTGAGCCTTGCATGTGCATCTTACTAAGCTTGTGACCTTAGGAAAGTTAATCAGCTTCCTCCTCTATAAAAAGGGTGTAAAGCCTGACCTGTGGTGGCGCACTGGGTAAAGCGTAGACCTGGAAATGCTGAGGTTGCCAGTTCGAAATCCTGGGCTTGCCTGGTCAAGGCACATATGGGAGTTGATGCTTCCAGCTCCTTCCCCACTTCTCTCTCTGTCTCTCCTTCTTCTCTCTCTCTAAAAAAAAAAAAAAAAAAAAAAAAAAAGGGTGTAAAATGCTTGGGTTTTAAGCTTATGAAATTGTAAAGCACTTGAAATATGAAAAATGTAAAATAAGCAGTACCTTAAAAAAGTGAGCTGAATCTCAAATGAAAAAAAATTATTTTTTTTGAGAGGATGGAAGAGAGAGAGACAAGAACGTCAGAACATCGAGCTGCTCTTGTATGTGCCCTGACCAGAGTCAAAACCAGCAACGTCCATGCTCCGATCAACCAAGCTATCCAGCCAGGGCTTAATTTTTATTAATTTTTAGAGACAGAGAGAAGAAGGGAGAGAGAAGGGAGGGGGAAGGGAAGCATTTGTTGTTCTATTCAGTCGTGAATTATTTTGGTTGCTTCCTGTGTGTATTCTGACCGGGGATCAAACCCACAACCTTGTTGTTTCAGGACAACGCTCTTAACCAACTGAGCTAACTAGCCAGGGCCCAAATGAAAAATTTTAAACTGACAGAGGTATCTAATATAAAATATCAAAGGAACACGCAGAGATGACTACATCATAAAGGTGATGTATGATCAGAGAGACAGTATAATTTAACATCAGTCTATATGTTGTAAAGTACTGTACCCCAGATTCTGAAAGGTACTGTACCTCACTTCAGCGGGTTTATGTAGAGACACCAAGTCCAAATTAATTTTGAAGAGTTTTATTAAAGGAGGAGATTTATTAAATATGCCAGCTACATATGGCTGACATGGGCAGTTTCAAACCCAAATCACGTGCGCCAAATATATTTCAGGGCTGGTTATATACCCTTAATCACATACCGGCTGGGGAGAGCATGACATCATGGCACAAGCTGACATTTGTTTAGGGGATACACAGAAACATTAAGAATTTCAAGGTAGGCCTGACCTGTGGTGGCGCAGTGGATAAAGCATCGACCTGGAAATGCTGAGGTCGCTGGTTTGAAACCCTGGGCTTGCCTGGTCAAGGCATATATGGGAGTTGATGCTTCCAGCTCCTCCCCCCTGTCTCTCTCTCCTCTCTAAAATGAATAAATAAAATTTAAAAAAATTTTTTAAAAAAAAGAAGAATTTCAAGGTAACACAATCAAAGATATTTACAAATCTTTCAGGGTTCCTCTTCCCTCCTTTGCCTAGAAGTATGTTACTCTCAGGATTCCAGGAAGGGGGAGGAACTAAAATCAGTGTACGCTGGTATGTAAATTCTGACCCCCATTGAAAGAGAAGAAGTTTCTCAGTTAACCTTTATTTTAGATTTAAAACTAGATAATTCATTGTTCTTGCAAGCCAGAAACTTCTACATTCTTCTCCCTCCCTTCCCCAAAGAAAGGACAGGACAGGAAAGCCTGACCTTTCCTCCTAGAATATCAATATTAATATTTTTAGCTTTTTGGTACTTTACTACATATATATTATGAAAAGTGTGATTTAATAGGGTTTCTAGGAGTGTGTAAAGCCAGTAGCCACGGCCACCATCACAGCTGCCTGGCCCATGCAGGTTCGCATTCAATTTGGACAGACGGTAATGAAACAATGCAGCCAAGAACTGATGGACCATTACCTTTTTAATCCTAGCTTTCACCTGGTGGGCTAGAAATACACACAGTGGGAAAACACTTCCCTTTCCATTCAGGGCTCCCAAACCAGTGACTTACCTGAGTTTTCCTAGAATCAAAGGTTTGTACCTCACCAGCCTTATTCACCCCTGTTCCCCATCTCCTTCTCTCTGCACAAACTGGCTTCTCCTTCAGAACTCCACTATCTTGGCTGCTTATCCTCTCCTTCACATGGCCTTTCTCTGCTCTCCTCTCTAATGCTAATCTCAGGAACCAAGAGAAAGCAAGCTCCCGGTCTGCCCCATTTTATAGTGTAGAAATCAAAACCTTTAATCCAATATACAAACAAGAACTTCTCTGATACAAAGTCACTTATCTGAGGCATAATGGGATTCCTCATGAGAGTGCACCACCCCACATCATGCAATCAGTCAAGGGTGTGGGGAAAAGCTTAGCCTTAAAACTAAGCCTTAGGACCTGACCAGGCGGTGGCACAGTGGATAGAGCGTTGGACTGGGATGTGGAAAACCCAGGTTCGAGACCCTGAGGTCGCCAGCTTGAGTGTGGGCTCATCTGGTTTGAGTAAAGCTCACCAGCTTGAGCCCAACGTCGCTGGCTCAAGCAAGGTGTTACTTGGTCTGCTGAAGGCCTGTGGTCAAGGCACATATGAGAAAGCAATCAATGAACAACTAGCAGGGGTCCCCAAACTTTTTACACAGGGGGCCAGTTCACTGTCCCTCAGACCGTTGGAGAGCCGCTCCTCTCACTGACCACCAATGAAAGAGGTGCCCCTTCCGGAAGTGCGGGGGTGGGGGGGGGGTGGATAAATGGCCTCAGGGGACTGCATGCAGCCCCGCGGGCCGTAGTTTGGGGACGCCTGAAGGTGTTGCAAGGCACAACAAAAAACTAATGATTGATGCTTCTCATCTCTCCGTTTCTGTCTGTCTGTCCCTATCTATCCCTCTCTCTGACTCTGGAAAAAAATAAATAAATAAAACTAAGCCTTAGGCTATAACGACCCTGCCTTCTTACAGCCTGTCCCCCACACCCAATGCAAACTATAAGCGAGCAAACATATATATCATATTTACACACTTATTTGACCCACAGTGTGCAAAAATGATAACCTCATTTCCACACAAAGGAGGTGTTTCTGGGTAGGTTTGTCCTTTGTATTAAGAAAATGGAAAATAACCCGGGTTCGATTCCCGGCCAGGGCACACAGGAGAAGCGCCCATTTGCTTCTCCACCCCTCCGCCGCGCTTTCCTCTCTGTCTCTCTCTTCCCCTCCCGCAGCCAAGGCTCCATTGGAGCAAGGATGGCCCGGGCGCTGGGGATGGCTCTGTGGCCTCTGCCTCAGGCGCTAGAGTGGCTCTGGTCGCAACATGGTGACGCCCAGGATGGGCAGAGCATCGCCCCCTGGTGGGCAGAGCGTCGCCCCATGGTGGGCGTGCCAGGTGGATCCTGGTCGGGCGCATGCGGAGTCTGTCTGACTGTCTCTCCCTGTGTCCAGCTTCAGAAAAATGCAAAAAAAAAAAAAAAAAAAATGCAAAAAAAAAAGAAAATGGAAAATATATCTGGAGCACTCAAGGAGTGAGGGTGGGGGAGTATTTTTTATGCCTAAGAAGAAAAACTGAAGGGAGACAGTTTTATGAGTTGTTACTCAGAATGGTCTATGACAGCGGTTCTCAACCTGTGGGTCACCACCCCTGTGTTTGACAGGGGACGCGACCCACAGGTTGAGAACTGCTGGTCTATGAGGACAGAGTTGTTAATGAGCCAGCATAAAATTCTAAAGTTGTAGCCTCTGCCTAGAGGCTTGAGAGGATGCAGAGCTGACAAACTGTGTGTGGCTGCCTGCCATTTGCCTCAGTTAAGAACTTCTAATCAGCAGATTGCTGTGTGAGGTCGCTCATACTGTTAACTCCACTTAGAAACTGACTTGGAAGCAAGGTCAAGAGAGATGCTAAATTGCATATGCAGTATCTGAGGGTAGCCTTGAATTAAATCATCACACAAATCTGCCTGAATGGTTTTCTCCAGGGCTCTCAATGTCTCGCTGAACCATGCATTTCCTGTCTTCCTGTACAGTACCTTCATCCCTCCCAGCCCCACCCCCACCCAGCCTCAAGTAGGTTCTCAGAATTCAGGGAAAAACTGTTCATGTTTATTCAGCCCACAAACACAATGTGAGTGTGGGCTGTGTGCCAAGTACAGAGTAGGTGCCAGAGGTAGAAACATGAATCCGACAGAATATTTGCCCCCATTGATTTTGGGAAACAGAAATGGAAACAAAGAGTTGCTATAACGTTATAGCTGTCCTAGTAGTTCTCGGAAAGCACCAAGGCAGAGATGAGCACTCTGCTTTGGGGAGAAGAGGGAGCTTCTCAAAGTTGGTGATTCTTTTTTTTTTTTTTTAAATAAATTTTTATTTTAATGGGGTGACATCAATAAATCAGGGTACATACATTCAAAGAAAACATTTCCAGGTTATCTTGTCATTTAGTTCTGTTGCATACCCATCACCCGAAGAGAGATCGTCCTCCGCCACCCTCCATCCAGTTCTCTCTGTACCCCTCCCCCTCCCCCTCTCCCTCCTTCCCCCCCCCCCCCCCCCCCCCCCCCCCCCCCGTAACCACCACACTCCCGTCCATGCCTCTTAGTCTCGCTTTTATGTCAATGTATGGAGCCCAGTGTATGTTTTTACTTGCCCGCCGGGTGCAAGCTAGAATTAAAGATGATGGCCCACCAGTTTGTGGCTCCGTTGTTTCTTTACCAATGTATGGAATCCTGCAGTTCCTGTTTTTTTCTGATTCGCCCATTTCACCCCACACAATGCTACCAAGACTCCACCATTCCACTGCAAGTGATCCGATGTCATCATTTCTCCTAGCTGAATAGTATACCATGGTGTATATGTGCCCCATCTTCTTCATCCAGTTCTCTATTTATTTTTTACAGTGATTAAAAGCCTTTAAGCAAACTCTTGGCCAATACAGCAAGAATCCCTAAAAGAGTAGTGTCCTAAACATGTTCACCAAGTCCAAGTTGGCCCCATCACCATGCCAAATCCCTGAAAAATGCAACCCAACCACAGTTCAGTCTGTTAGGAGCTGTCACAGGGAGCAGGAGTCCAGGAAAGTTCACCACAGGAAAAGTCCGCATGGCACTGGAATTGTTGTCACCATTCTATACTTTGCAGCTCATGTCCAAGTCCCAATGACCGCTGCTTCTAGCTGGTAATGATTCAGGTAGACTGGAATCAAAGTTGGTGATTCTTGATGTGAGTACTGAGGCTGAGCCAGAGTGCTCAGGAGGCGAAGGCAGGGCAGAAAGTTCCAACAGGAAGAAACGTGTGCACAAGCTCCATGTGCTTGTGGCTGATCTGTGGGCTGAGGTGGAGAGGGAGGCTGGGGAGAGGTTGTAATCACAGTAATCTGAATGTGAAATTCAAAGGTAAAATGTTTTGCAAAATCTCAGAAATATAGAATTGGAAGGTGTTGGGCAGATAAAATGTATTATGCTCACTTTGTTAAAGATAACACGAGGAGGCCGTTGCCCAGGTGATATTAATGTGTGTTAGGGGTGGGCTAGAGGCAGGCAGAATCCTTGTAGCCTGGGGCTTGGTTTTGGGATTAAGCCTTTCCTACCCTTTTTAATGTGGGTTGGTACAATCCTATCATGCCTCAAGGGTGACTGTATTAGAGACTTCCCTATTTTGTATATTGGATTAAGGGTTTGGATTTCTACACTATAAAATGGGGATGGAGCGGGAGTTTGCTCTCTTGGTTCCTGAGATTATCATTAGAGGAGAGAGCAGAGCAGAGAGCAGAAGGAGGCCACGTGGAGTAAGCCATGAAAGCAGCCAAGATGGCAGAGTGCTGAATGAGATGAGGAAGGAGATGGGGAACTGAGGAGAATAAGGCTGGTGAGCTAGAAACCTTTGATTCTAGGAAACTCGGATAATTCAGTGGCTTTGTGAGCACTGAATGTGAGTGGGTTTTGGAGCCCAGTGTATGTTTTTACTTGCCCGCCGGGTGCAAGCTAGAATTAAAGATGATGGCCCACCAGTTTGTGGCTCCGTTGTTTCTTTACCGACTGTCCGAATCCAATGCGAACCTGCACTGGCCAGGCGGCTGCTTTGATGGTGGCCCTGGCCTTGGCTTCTGGCTTTACAGAAGGGATCTTAGTGATTATCGTATTTCCCCATGTATAAGACACTCCTTAAGTTTAGGGCCCAAAATTTGAAGAAAAAAAAAGTATTAATATAAAGTTTTTGAACTCAAGTTTTATTCATCATAAAATTCATACAACTCCTTATCACTGTGTTGGGCAGATAAAATGTATTATGCTCACTTTGTTAAAGATGGAGGCCATCGCCCAGGTGATATTAATGTGTGTTGAGAATCCTTGTAGCCTGGGGCTTGGTTTTGGGATTAAGCCTTTCCCACCCTTTTTGATGTGGGGTGGTACAATCCAATCATGCCTCAGAGAAGTGACTTTGTATTAGAGACTTCCCTATTTTGTATATTGGATTAAAGGTTGTGAAGTTACACTATAAAAATGGGGGCAGAATGGGACCTTAGGCTCTTGGTTCCTGAGATTATCATTAGAAGAGAGAGCAGAGGAGAGCAGAGAAAGGCCACGTGGAGGAGGCCAGGAGAAGCAGCCAAGATGGCGGAGTGCTGAGTGAGATGCCAGTTTGTGTAGAGTTTGTATCTGGAGAAGGAAGGAGATGGGGAACTGAGGAGAATAAGGCTGGTGAGCTAGAAACCTTTGATTCTAGAAAACTCGGATAAGTCAGTGGCTTTGTGAGAACTGAATGTGAGTGGGTTTCGGAGCCCAGTGTATGTTTTTACTTGCCCGCCGGGTGCAAGCTAGGATTAAAGACTATGGCCCACCAGTTTGTGGCTCCGTTGTTTCTTTACCGACTGTCCGAATCCAATGCGAACCTGCATGGGCCAGGCGGCTGTGATAGTGGCCCTGGCCCTGGCTTCTGGCTTTACACACTGTCAAAACTCCCATCCATTAGCTTGTCCTCATCTGTGTCTGATGACGAATCACTGTCTTCATATATTGTCTTGTCCTCAGTTTCATCTATGGCATTTGAAATACCACAACTACTGTATAAGACATACCCAGGTTTTAGACCCCAATTTTTTTTTTTAAAGGTGCGTCTTATACACGGGGAAATATGGTATGTTGATTGTTGGGCAGATAAAATGTATTATGCTCACTTTGTTAAAGATTACGCTGCCCACGAGGAGGCCGTCGCCCAGGTGATATTAATGTGTGTTGGGGTGGGCTAAAGGCAGGCAGAATCCTTGTAGCCTGGGGCTTGGTTTTGGGAGTAAGCCTTTTCTACCCGTTTTGATGTGGGGTGGTACCATCCAATCATGACTCAGAGAAGTGACTTTGTATTAGAGACTTCCCTATTTTGTATATTGGATTAAAGATTTGGATTTCTACACTATAAAATGGGGACGGAGCGGGAGCTTGCGCTCTTGGTTCCTAAGATTATCATTAGAGGAGAGAGCAGAGCAGAGAGCAGAAGGAGGCCACGTGGAGGAGGCCAGGAGAAGAAGCCAAGATGGCGGAGTGCTGAGTGAGATGCCAGTTTGTGTCGCGTTTGTATCTGGGATAAGGAAGGAGATGGGGAACTGAGGAGAATAAGGCTGGTGAGCTAGAAACCTTTGATTCTAGGAAACTCAGATAAGTCAGTAGCTTTGTGAGCACTGAATGTGAGTGGGTTTTGGAGCCCAGTGTGTGTTTTTACTTGCCCGCCGGGTGCAAGCTAGGATTAAAGATGACAGCCTATCAGTTTTTGGCTCCATTGTTTCTTTACCGACTGTCCGAATCCTATGCGAACCTGCATGGGCCAGGAGGCTGCTTTGATAGTGGCAGCCATGCCTACTGGCTTTACATTGATTAACTTCACTAAGGTATAGGGCTGTTAATGACTTGTTTACCACAGAACCAGAAGCAATCTCTGCCAACCCTAGGTCTTCCGCTCCTTTCTCAGAAGCCTCCAATTACTACTGCTAGCACCAACCAGGAAAACTGGTCCTATGAAGCCTCAAATAGAGCTCAACCTAGGAGTCAAAGAAAGGAGTCTAGATCTATAGTCTTGTGTCCATTCATTAATGCTATGCTAACTTGACAAATATTTTATATATATTGTCATCAGACTTCAAAGACTGCTTGAAAGAGAGTATTTGTTTTCTATTGCTGCTATAACAAATTACCATACACTTGCTCGGTTAAAATAGCACATACTTGTTTTCTTACAGTTCTGGGGGCCTTAAGCTGAAATTGTTTTACTGGGAGGAAGTCAAGGTTGGCAGGATGGTTCCTTCTAGCAGGGGTCTCAAACTCGCGGCCCGCAGACTAATCCACGAACTACAGTTTCTGGTCGTTTTGTGACACTGAAAAGTGTTGCATAACAGTTGCCTTTTGTAGACCTAGTGTGGCCCGCCCAACGGCTGTGATCTTGCTCTGCGGCCCACATGCTGAGTTGAGTTTGAGACCCCTGCACAGGCTCTAGGGGAGAATCCATTCCTTGTCTGTTCCAGCTTCTAGAATCTCTGCACATCCTTGGCTGTGACTTCATCACTTCAATCTCTGCTGCTGTTATCATAGTGCCTCTTTTTCTTTGACTTTCTTGCCTCCCTCTCATGAGGACCCTAGTGATGATATTCAAGCTAATCTCTTCTCTTCAAGATCCTTAATTCAGCTTGACCAGGCGGTGGCGCAGTGGATAGAGCATCAAACTGGTACCTGAGGATCCAGGTTCAAATTCCCGAGGTCGCCGGCTTGAGCACGGGCTCATCTGGCGTGAGCACGGGCTCACCAGCTTGAGCAAGGGGTCGCTGGCTTGAGTGTGGGATCATAGACATGACTTCATGGTCGCTGGCTTGAGCCCAAAGGTCACTGGCTTGAAGCCCAAGGTCTCTGGTTTGAGCAAGGCGTCACTCGCTCTGCTGTAGCAATCACTGAACAACTAAGGAGCTGCAATGAAGAACTGATGCTTCTCATCTCTCTCCTGTCTGTCCCTTTCTCTGACTCTCTGTCTCTGTCAAAAAAAAAAAAAAAAAAAAAAAGATCCTTAATTTTATCACATCTGCAAAGTCTCTTTTGCCATGTAATGTAACATTTATAGATTCTGGGTATTAGCAGGTAGATAACTTAAGGGGAAGGGAGGATTCTTCAGTTTACCACAAAGAGCAGTAGTCTCTGTCCTCAAACTGGAAGCGTGCAGATGACACATACCTGTTTGTGGCTGAGGATGTGGGCATTAAAGGGCAGATGAGAATGGCCAGGACAAGCAATGCTCCTCAGTTGCCAGTCTACGGAGAATTACACACCTGAGAACGTTCCAGGTGGAGCAGATATTAACAATGGCAGACTCGTCTTAATCCTCCACTTTTGAAGTTCTCCCTTGTATTTTTGCAGTTATTAATCCATATGGGAAACATGTCTAAGAAGGTAGAATTCCTTTTTTCAAATCATAAAAGCAATCAGTATTGCTTACTGAGTTTAACTACTTGGGGCTTAGATTTTACTTTTTACCTCAGTCTTTTAGATTAAAAAAAAAAGGAAATGAAAACACTAACTTGAAAAGATAATCTCCAACTCCATGTTTATAGCGGCATTATATAAAATAACCACAACAGTCTGACCTGTGGTGGCGCAGTGGATCAAGCATCGACCTGGAATGCTGGGGTCGCCGGTTCAAAACCCTGGGCTTGCCTGGTCAAGGCACATATGGGAGTTGATGTTTCCTGCTCCTCCCTTCCTTCTCTTTCTCTGTGTCTCTCTTCTCTAAAATGAATAAATAAAAATAATTAAAAAAAATAAAATAACCACAAAATAGAGACAACCTATGTCCACCAATGACTGAATGGATAAAGAATGCATTATTATGCATAATTATAATACACACACACACACACACACACTGCAATATTATTCAGCTTTAAAAATGAGAAATCTTACCATTTGGTATAAGATGGATGAACCTTGAGGGCATTATGCTATGTGAAATAAGTTTGCTAGAGAAAGACAAAAATGTATGATCTCACTTATATGTGGAATCTTAAAAAAAAATTGAGGTAGGTGGTCAAAGGTACAACCTTCCAGAAAAACAAAACAAAAAACTATCAGTACTAAAAAAAATTACTTTTCACATAATTGAAATACTATATCTGGTTAGTCTGCATTTTCTAGTCTGATAAATGCTAGATGAAATTCAAAGTACGCTCTCACAACAATTGTGTGTGAAATTACCCTGAAGGAGCAAAGGGGTTGAGTTTTATTTATTTCCTTGGATTAGCTGCCTCTTCCAGTTGCTAACACCATCCTTTAATTTGGAGATCTGTAATGGTCTGCAAAAATTTTTATTGTGAATACCATAAAACTGCCTCCCATATATATTTGTTTTAAAATTTTAGAATGTGCTACCATACTGGTAAAATGTTCATTATGAAACACAAAATCAGAAAGTAGAAAAGATAAGATTTAAAAACATAAACAGAAGTTCTACTATTTTATTTTATACTCACTGGGTTCGGGGCAACCCACTTTATTTATTTATTTATTTATTTTTTATAGAGACAGAGAGAGTCAGATAGATAGGGACAGACAGACAGGAACGGAGAGAGATAAGAAGCATCAATCATCAGTTTTTTTGTTGCGACACCTTAGTTGTTCATTGATTGCTTTCTCATATGTGCCTTGACCGCGGGCCTTCAGCAGACCGAGTAACCCCTTGCTCGAGCCAGTGACCTTGGGTCCAAGCTCACGAGCTTTTTGCTCAAACCAGATGAGCCTGTGCTCAAGCTGGCGACCCTGGTGTCTCGAACCTGGGTCCTCCGCATCCCAGTCCGATGCTCTATCCACTGCGCCACTGCCTGGTCAGGCAGGGGCAACCCACTTTAGAAGTCACTGTTCTAAAGTAATATCAGCTGATTCAATAAGGAATTTCCTTTGGTTATTAATTTTGCTCTTAAAAAGTAGAGGAGGTTTGGATAACTTTTTCTTAAATATCAATTTCCTTCAGGTAGAACACAATCTTTGCCTCTGAGGACTCGGCTTTATACTTTACCTTTTCTCGCCCATCTCAGATACTAAAAGACTAGGAGAAAAAGTAGGCTAACACAAAAGTTATCAAACTTTTTCTTAAATAGTCAGAGAGTAAGTTTTCCAGACTTTTTGAGTTATATGTCTCTGTCACAAATACTGTCTGTCTTGCTCTTGTAGTGTAAAATTAGTCATAGACAACATGTAAATAAGTGAGTGTACTGTGTCAACAAAACTATATTTATGGACACTGAAATTTGAATTTTATATAGTTTTCAGGTGTCACAAAATATTTTTTTTTAATTTTTTCCCAACCATGTAAAACTGTAAAGGTCATTCTTAGCTTGTGGGTTATATAAAAACAGGTGTCAACCTAAAATGATAAAACTCTTAGAAGAAAGTGGGAAAGCTTCCTGACACTGAACGTGGCAATGACCTTGGCTATGACACCAAAAGCATAGGCAACACAACAAGAATAGACAAATGGGCTTGATTATATCAAGCTTAAAAACTTGGCACATTCAAAGGACACAATCAACAGAGTGAAAAGGCAACTTATGAAATAGAAGAAAATATTTGTAAATCACATATCTGATAAGGGGTTAATATCTAGAATACATAAAGAATCCTACAACTCAACAAAAAATCAAATACTCAATTAAAGAAGGGTAAAGGACTTGAATAGACATTTCTACCAATTTTGTATACAAATGGCCAATAAGTATTAGGAAAGATGTTCAACATGCCTAACCATCAGAGAAATGCAAATACAAACCACAATGACTTACCACCTTGCAACCATTAGGATGGCTACCGTCCAACCCCCCCCCCCCCCCAAAACAACAACAAAAAAACGAAATCCTGGAAATACCGGTAACAGGTATTGGCAAGGATGTGGAGAAATCTGAACCCTGTGCATTGTCAGTAGGACTGTAAAATGATGCAGCCACTATGGAAACAGTATGGAAGATCCTCAAAAAATTAAAGTACAATTCATATATAATCCAGAAATCTCACTTCTGGGTATACATCCAATAGATCTGAAAGCAGGATTTCAAAGCGATATCTGGACACCCACGTTCATAGCAGCCCTATTCACATTAGCTTAGAGGTAGAAGTAACTCATGTGTTCACAAATGGCTGACTGGATAAATAAAATGTGGTATATACATACTGTGAAATGTTATTCAGCCTTAAAAAAAGGAAGGAAATCCTGTCACGTGCTACAACATGGATAAACCTTAAGGACATAATGCTAAGTAAACTAAGCCAGTCACAAAAAATACTGGATTATTCACTCCACTTATATGAGGTATTTAAATAGTCAAATCCATACAAACAATAGAATGGTGGTTACTAAAGACTTGGGGGAGGGGGAAAGGGGAGTGTTGTTGAATGGGTAGAGTCTCAGGTTTCCAAAATGAAAAGTGCTGGCGATCTGTTTCCTGACAATGTGAATATACTTACTACTGAAATATACACTGAAAAATGGTTAAGATGGTAAATTTTATGGTTTTTACCTCAATTTAAAAAAGGCATCTCTATAATATGAATGTTGAGGACTTTGTATTATTCTATAAGATAGTTTGAATGAAAAAAAACAAAACAAAAAACTAGGTGGCAGGCCAGATTTGGTCCTCAGACCAAATTTTGCTGACCCTTGGCCTAACACAATCCAACTACCCCTACAATCAGCACCCTGCCTTCATATATATTCCCCTAAAACCTTTTCAGTAGTCTCTACATGTTCCAACTGCAAATGAGCACAGAACTGAAGAGTCATTTTGGAGGGTTGGGGTGGGGGCTTGGAGGCGAAAGGGGTACTTTCCAAAGTCAAAGAGATAGTAGAGAATGGCAGGGCGCTGACTACAACTTATCTTCCCAAGACTCGTCCTGTTGCTACTTGGAGTTATCTATGAATTTCTTTCTCTCTCTCTCTCTCTCTCTCTCTCTCTCTCTCTCTCTCTCGCTTTCTTTCTTTCTTTCTCTTTCTCTCTCTCTCTCTCTCTCCCTCTCTCTTTCTCTTTCTTTCTTTCTCTCTCTCTCTCTCTTGCTTTCTTTCTCTCTCTCTCTCTTTCTCTCTTTCTAGAGGCAGGGAGAGAGAGACAGGAACATCAAGCTGCTCTTGTATGTGCCCTGACTGGGGAATTGAATCCGCAACCTACACACTCTGGGCTGATACTCCAATCAACAGAGCTATCAGGTCAGGGTTTTTTTTTTTTTTGTTGTTGTTTTGTTTTTATTTTTCTGAAGTGAGAAGTGGGGAGGCAGAGAGACAGAATCTGCATGCGCCTGGCCAGGATCCACCCGGCAAGACCACCAGGGGGAGATGCTCTGCTCATCTGGGGCATTGCTCTGCTGCAACTGGAGCCATTCTAGCGCCTGAGGCTGAAGCCATAGAGCCATCCTCAGTACCCAGGCCAACTTTGCTCCAATGGAGCCTTGGCTGTGGGAGGGGAAGAGAGAGACAGAGCGAAAGTAGAGGGGGAAGGGTGGAGAAACAGATGGGCACTTCTCCTGTGTGCCCTGGCTGGGAATCGAACCCGGGACTTCCACATGCCAGGCCAATGCTCTACTGCTGAGCCAAGTGGCTAGGGCTTTTTTTTTTTTTTTTTTTTTTTTTTTTTTTGAGACAGAGGGAGGAGGAAGAGATGGGCAGGGGGAAGGAAAGCATTCATTTGTTCTTCCACTTAGTCATACATTCATTGGTTGCTTCCCATGCATGCCCTGACTGGGGACTGAACCTGCAACCTTGTCATGTTAGGACGATTCTCTTAACCAACTCAGTTAACCAGCCAGGGCCATATAGATGCTTTCTTTCTTTCTTTCTTTCTTTCTTTCTTTCTTTCTTTCTTTCTTTCTTTCTTTCTTTCTTTTTTTTTTTGACAGAGACAGAAAGAGCGTCAGAGAGAGAGAGACAGATAGGGGCAGACAGACTGGAAGGGAGAGAAATGAGAAGCATCAATTCTTCAGTTTGGCACCTTAGTTGTTCACTGATTGCTTTCTCATATGTGCCTTGACCTGGGGGGCTACAGCAGAGTGAGTGATCCCTTGCTCAAGCCAGTGATCCTAGGCTCAAGCCAGTGACCATGAGGTCATAATTCCACACTCAAGCTGGTAAACCTGCACTCAAGCTGGTGACCTTTAGGTTTTGAACCTGGGTCCTCCGTGTCCCAGTCCAGCGCTTTATCCACTGCACCACTGCCTGGTCAGGCGTATATAGATTCTTAATGATCAGAAAAACAACCTTTGATTAAACTGGAAGTGAACACAGTATTTAACTGAATTCCACAGATGCTGCTGTAAATACAAATTGAATGAGAGTCCTCTACTAACAGGTCATGTAGTCCTTTAGTTCTTTGTCCCTTTAGGCCTTGGAGGACAGCACTGATTAGCTATTATACTAAAACTGTTTTTTGTTTTATTTTGTTTAGATTTTATTAATTGATTTTAGAGAGAGAGAGAGAGGAGGGAGGGAGAGATAGAGAAACAGAGAAAGATGAGGCATAGAGTGGGAAGTAGCAACTCAAAGTAGTTGCTTCGTATATGTGCCTTGATCAGGCAAGCCCAGAGTTTTGAAACAGTGACCTCAGCATCCTGGGTTGATGCCTTATCCACTGTGCCACCACAGGTCAGGCTAAAATTGTTCTAACTGTGGTTCCCCAGGAGTTTAAGTAGCACCTAATATTTCGTGAAGTATGAAAATAACCTTACTTAATTCTAGTCTCCAGAAAAAAGTTACCAGTGATTGGCATCATTATTTGTAGATGATATGATACTATATATAGAGAACCCTAAAGATTCCACCAAAAAGAAACTACTAAAACTGATGAATGAATTTAGTAACATAGCAGGATACAAAATACATATTCAGTAATCAGTCACATTTTTACACACCAATAATAAACTATCAGAAAGGAAAACTAAGTAAATAATCCTATTCACAATTACTTAAAGATGAAATACCTAGGATAAGTTTAATCAGGGATATAAAAGACCTGTACTCTGAAAGAAACAAATTGAAGAAGTAACAAATTAGTGGGAGTATATACCATGTTCATGGATAAGAAGAATTAACATCATTAAAATGTTCATACTACTCAAAGTAATCTATAAAGTCAATGCAATTCCTATCAAGATACCAATGGCATTATTTACAGAACTAGACAAATATTCCAAAATTTATATTGGAAACACAAAAGGCCCAAAATAGCAACAGCAGTTTTGAGAATGAAGAATAAAGTTAAAAGAATCACACCTCCTGCCACACCAGGTGGTGGCACAGTGAATAGAGCATCGGACTGGGACCTGGAGCACCCAGGTTTGAAACCACAATGTCACCAGCTTGAGCGCAGGCTCATCCAGTTTGAGTAGGGGGTCACTGGCTTGAGTGTGGGATCATAGACTTGACCCCATGGTCTCTGGCTTGAGCCCAAAGGTTTCTGGCTTGAAGCCCAAAGTTGCTGGCTTGAGCCCAAGGCCACTGGCTTAAGCAAGGGGTCACTTGCTCTGCTGTTGCCCTCCCCACCACCCTATCAAGGCATATATGAGAAAGCAATCATTGAACAACTAAGGTGCCACAACGAAGAATTGATGCTTCTCATCTCTCTCCCTTCCTGTCTGTCTGTCACTATCTGTCCCTCTCTCTGACTCTCTCTGTTTCTGTCAAAAAAAAAAAAAAAAGGGGGGGGGGAATCACACCTCCTGGTATCAAACTGTAATAATAAAAACAGCATAGCATAGTACTGGCATAAAAACAGACAAATAGATAAATGAAATTGAATAGACAGCCCAGAAATAAACTCACGCTGTTAGTCAATTAATATTTGACAAAGGAAGCAAAAACATACAATGGGGTAAAAAAATCTATTCAATAAATGGTGTTGAAATATTGAACATATATGTGCAAAAAAATGAAACTACATAACCTTTTTATATTATACACAGAAATATATTTAAAATGGATTAAAGACTTAAATGTCAGACTCAAAACCATAAAAATTCTAGAAGAAAATATAGATATTAAAATTTTAAGACATGTCAGCAATATTTTTTCTAATATATCTTCTTGGGCAAGGGAAATAAAGAAAAGATGAAAAAAATGGGAGTACCTCAAAGAAAAAAGCTTTTGCACAGCAAAAAAAACCATCAACAAAATGAAGACAGCCCATTGCAGGGGAGAACAAATTCTCTGGTACATCTGGTAAGGGATTAATACCCAAAATTTAAAAAGAACTCATAAAGCTCAACACCAAAAACAACCCCCACAAAAAACAATCCAATTAAAAAATTGATCTAAGGACCTGAATAGACACTTCTCCAAAGAGGACATACAGATGGCCAACAGACATATGGAAGATGCTAAACATCACTAATCATCAGAGAAATGCAAATTAAACCACAATAAGATATCACGTCACACCTGTCAGAATGGCTATCACCAATAAATCAACAAACAAGTTTTGGCGAGGATGTGGAGAAAGGAAACCCTTGTGCACTGCTGGTGGGAATGCAGACTGGTGCAGCCACTGTGGAAAGCAGTATGGAAATTCCTCAAAAAATTAAAAATGGAACTTCATTATGACCCATTAATTCCACTTTTGGAAATTTATCTAAAGAAACTTGAAACCCTAATTTAAAAGAATATATGCACCCGTTTATTGCAATGTTATTTACAATAGCTGAGATTTGGAAGTAGCCCAAATGTCCATCAGTAGATGAATGAATAAAAGAAAGCTGTGGTACATTTATACAATGGAATACCACTTGGTCATAAAAAAGCAGGAAATAAGGGAGGGGGTGGGGGGAGGGGAGGGGCACAAAGAACACCAGATAGAAGGTGACGGAAGACAATTTGAGTTTGGATGATGGGTATGCCACATAATCAAATGTCAAAATAACCTGGAGATGTTTTCTCTGAACCTATGTACCTTAATTGATTAATGTCACTCCATTAAAACTAATTAAAAAAATTTTTTTAAAAAGCAGGAAATCTTACCCTCTGTGACAGCATGGATGGATCTGGAGAGCATTATTCTAAGTGAAGTAAGACTGTCAGAGAAAGACAAATACCATACAGTCTCACTCGTATACGGAATGTACTGAACAAAATGGACAAGCAAAATAGATACAGACTCCCAGATAGAAAGCAGGCTGACCGATATCGAGGGGTAGGGCTGGGTGGGGGGATGGAAGGATTTAGCAAAAAAAGAAAAAAGGAAACTCATGAACATGTATAACACTGTGATGGTTGTCCGTGGGAGGTGGGAGATGGGAGAAGAGTATGGGGGAATAAATGGTGATAAATAGAGATTTGATTTGGGGTGATGAACTCACAATACAGTGTGCAGATGATGTGTTATATAATTGTGCACCTGAAACCTGTATAATTTTGTTCACTGATGTCACCTCAATAAATTCAGTAAAAAAGGAAAAATAAAAAGAGAGCTATTATGCTAAAACTGTTTTAACTGTGGTTTCCCAGAAGGAGTTAAAATATCACCTAGTATTGGCAACTTCCCTGACTTCCATCTCTCCTCCATCTTTCTTTCTTCGGGGCCAGGGAACCTTGCCAGGCAGGATGTGCGCTCTGTACTCAATAAAGCCGTTTACTTATTCCACACTTTGCGGCTCCGGCCCTCTTCCTTCCTTCCCGTCGGGGAAAAATACCTTACATTTTGGTGCCGAAACCTGGGAAGGAGTTAGAAGTCTGCAAGGACTGCTCCTTTCCCCTCCCCTCTGAGAAAGAACCTGGATCTCCGACTTCCACCCACTTTGGAGCATGGTGCGGTAAGTCCCCTGCCTTCAGCATTCCTCTCAGTTCTTTCCTCCGAGACTCCCTGTCCGAAACCGTAGCTACATCAGGGAAGTCTTTTCCGTCCGTCCGAGTGCGTGTGCTTGTCCCCAAGCACATCCACTTTTGTCCGTGGCTGAACCTTGAGTTTTTAGGATGCTAGTGCTCAAGTCTGACCACTCCTAGAACTGAGTGCGGCTGTTGGGGCACAGGAATCTTTCTCCCTAAGGAAGAAGAAACTGTTCTTCTTCTACGCTGTGGCCAGGCCACAGAACCCACTCAATTGGCCTCCTGAAGGGACTTTCGGTGTTAACACCCTCACCAATTTAACTATCGCCAAAAAAGCTGGGAACTGATTGGAGATCTCTTACATACACGGCTTCTAATTATTTGCACGCCTGTCCTTAATCTCTGTGCCGCCTGTTACACCGCACGGGCCTTTTTCTGGCCAGAGAAACCTCACCCAAAACCTCCACTCCTAATCTTTCCTTCTCCATGGACTCCCAACTCTCTTTCCTCCTGCCTGACCCCCGGGGGTGCCTCTCTCCTTCACTCTTTCTCCCTCTCTTGGGACTTTTCTCTGGTCCCTCTGCGGACCTCTTTCCTCTGAGAGCCTCCTCCCCTCCCTTCACAAAAAACCTGTTTCATGTTCACCATCTACTACCTTCTTTCTCCTCCCCTGCTGGCCAGAGGCCCCTCCCTTCACTGTGTCCTCTAGTCCCTCCTCCATCAGGCCTTTCTCAGCCTGGCATTGGCTCTTACACCGGTTTTCAGGACGTCCAACCCCAATTTTCTTACAGGAAGTTCCTGCCCTGTCTTGCCTTTGGCTTCAGCATTTCCTGCAGGATCTGGGTGCTGGGCTCCACACGAGCCCCCCTCCTCTTATTCCTAATCCCCCAAACCCCTATCCGGAACCTGTGAACATGGCATTTAAAGTTTTTAACGGTCCCATCCATTCCCATAACCGAAACCTGTGAGGGAACTAGAGGTCCAGAGTATGAAGAAAAATACCTTACACTAGGAATTTTTTATTTCTTCTTTGATTTCATTGTTAACCCATTCGTTATTTAATATCACACTATTTAGTTTCCATGTGTTGAGTATTCTTCAGTTTTTCTGTTGTGGTTGATTTCTAGTTTCAGAGAAAATTGTGATCAGAGAAAATGCTTGATATGATTTCAATCTTCTTAAATTAGTTGAGACTGCTTTTGTGTCCTAACATGTGGTCTATTCTAGAGAATGTACCATGAGCACTTGAAAAGAATGTATATTCTGCTACCCTAGGGTGAAAGGTTCTAAAGAGACCTATTAAATTGAGTTGATCTAGTGTGTCCTTTAAGTCTGCTGTTTCTTTGTTAATTTCTTTTTTGAGGATCTATCTAGTGATGTTAGTGGGGTATTGAAATTTCCTGCTATTATAGTATTGCTGTTGATCTCACCCTTTATATCCATCAAAGTCTGCTTTATATATTTAGGTACTCCTATATTAGGTGCGTAGATATTTATAATGGTTATATCTTCCTAACCCTAACCCTAACCCTAACCCTAACCCTAACCCTAACCCTATATTTTCCTGTTGAATTGCTTCTTTTATCATTATGTAGTGACCTTCTTTATCTCTTACTATAGTCTTTGTTTTAAAGTCCATTTTGTCTGATATAAGTATTGCTACCTCAGCTTTTTTTTATTTCTGTTTGCATGAAATATTTTTTCCATCCTTTTACCTTCAGTCTATGTGCTTCTTTTTTTTTAAGGTGTGTGTCTCTTGTAGACAGCATATATATGCGTCCTGTTTTCTTATCCAAACAACTGCCCTATGTCTTTTGATTAGATCATTTAATCCATTTACATTTAAGGTTATTATTGATATGTAGTTGTTTATTGCCATTTTATTTTTTAAAGCTATATTCCTCTTTTGGTATATTCTTTTTCCACTTTGATCTGTTTACAACAGGCCCCTTAACATTTCCTACAGCATTGGTTTGGTTGTAATGAATTCCTTGAGGTTTTTTTTGGGGGGGGGAAGCTTTTTATTGCTCCTTCAATTTTAAATGATAACCTTGCTGGATAAAGTAGTCTTGGTTGTAGGCTCTTGTTCTGCATTACTTTGAATATTTCTTGCCATTCCCTCTGGCTGCAAGTGTTTCTGTTGAGAAGTCAGATGTCATCCTTATGGGGGTTCCTTTAAGGTGATAGCCTTCTTTTCTCTAGCAGCTTTTAATATATTCTGTTTATTGCTTAGCTTTGGTATTTTAATTATGTTGTGTCTTGTTATAGGTCTTTTTGAGTTTCTCTTTAATGGAGTTCTCTGTGCTTCTTGAACTGTGAGATCCTTCCTTGCATCAATTTTGGGAAGTTTTCAGCTATGATTTGATTGATAAAGTTTCTATTCCTTGTTCTTTCTCTTCTTCTTCAGAAACCCCTATGATGTGGATGTTATTTCTCTTCATGTTGTCACAGAGCTCTCTCAGAGTTTCCTCAGACTTTTTGAGTCTCTTTTCTTTTTTCTGCTCTGCTTTTGTGCCATTGTTCTTCTTGTCCTCCAACTTGCTCAGCTTCATCCATCCTGCTTTTAATTCCTTCCATTGTGGTCTTCCCTTCTGATATTGTATTTGTCACCTCCGACTGATTCTTTTTTATTACTTCAATGTCCTTTTTTATACTTGCTATCTCTTTATTTAGGTCTTCATAATGACCATCCATTGTTGTTCTAATATCCCTAAGCATCCTAACAATCATTATTCTAAACTCTGCATTCTGCAGTTTGGTTTTTTCCATATCACTCAGTTCCTTTTCTGGAGATTTCTCTTGTGGTTTCATTTGGATTGCTCTTCTCTGTCCATTGAACACATTGACATTATGTCTGTGTGTTTGAGTGTGTTGTTTGTATGGCTGGTTGAGTCTAGGTTTGGTGTTGTCTGCCTCCAATTTTCAGTTGTGTTATTTCTAGGTCTTCTTGAGTTGGCATCAGCTGCTATTTGTAATCCACTTTCAGAATTGGGCTGCTTTGAAATCTTGGTTTGTTTGTTTTCTTCTCATTTGTAATCTTGTTTACTGATCTCAGCAGGGGGCTTATTTGTAACTCTATCCAGGAATGTGGTGGGTGTAAACTGAGACTCTGAAGGCCTTATCTTCCAGTTAATCTCTCTGGGGATGGGGTGCTTTCTCCGTTTCAGTAGGGGGAGGTGTATTTCAGATCTCCATGGAGACCTGAGTTACTGCCCCTCCTCCCCACTTCTTGTTTTCAGTTGTGTCTTGTTGTGCTGATTGGAGCTGGAGAGATGTCTGGAGATGTATGATCTGAAAGCACTTTAGTCTTGTGTTATGTGGAAGGATCAATCCCTCCCCCAGTTATGGCCACCTCCAGCACTGGATGAGTCAGCTTCTCAGGTCCTCCCATGCATTCCTCTGCCAGTCACAGTCTGTCTTTCTCTCCCCCCTTTACTTTTGGAAGATAAGCCAGACCTTTCAATACACCTCATTCCCAGGTCCCCAGGCAAGTGGCTGTGAGTGATATTTACTACTCTTTTCCTTGGAATGAGAGCCCTTCTGGGCTCTCAGTCTCACACCCCCTTTGTTCCTGTAAGCAGGGGAGACTCACTGCTCCACAGTGCTCCCTATCAGGCTCAGTGTGGCTTCTTCTTTGCTCCTTGGTTTTTGAGAGCTGGTCTTGTAGTCCAGAGTTGGTTTTTCATGCTGATTGTTCCTAAATTAATTTGCAATCCAGTTTGGTGGTGTGAGCTGGGAGTCTGTGCATCTGCCTACTCCACTGCCATCTTCAGGTCTCAAAGCCAAAATGAAATTTCTGATGATCTATGCTCAATTTTTAAATCATGGTATATATTGTACAATTCAAGATTTTCAGCAACTTTTTAGAAGTCATATACTGTGAAAGCTAGTAGGAAAAATTGATGTGCAGCAATAATATGAATGCACAATGGATGCTATCCTGTTTTATTTTTTAACATCTTTCTTTGGCAGTTATTTGCCATATCTTAATAATGATGCAATATAGTGAGCCCAGAAAGATCTCCATCTACATTTTATGTATTATTCATGCTAATTTGAAAACCCACTAGCTTTCAAAGAGTTAGCTCCAGAGAACAAAATTTTATGGTCACCTTTAAATTATATTAAAATAGCCAGGAGCTAAGAACTTTAGTTGTATTAAACACAACCTAAAGCAATTCAAACTTATGTCTGATGAATGCCTTGTTTGCTCAGTGAAAGCTTTTTCTAAATCGCTTATGAAATTGACAGTGTAGACAGGGTTACTCTGACTGCCTGACTTCAAAATAGCTAAAAGGATGCCAATGTCCTTTTATAATTTACGTTTAAACACTCAAAAAAAGGATCAAATCTTAACCAAGTAAAAATTTAAAGTGACCATATCATGTAATAAATTACTAAGTTACAACTATTAAATTTCTCTATCTTAAATGCCATGTAAACATTGAATCAGTAATATTTTATTTGGTCAAATCTTATTTTTCTAAGGGAAATAATAGCTTAGTCAATTGGACATTTTAAATCATGATGCATGTTATAGTTATGCAATGAATACTTGCTCATTGATTAATGGTGACATATCTTGGTGTGGTGTTTAGTTTATGGGTTTAAAACATGGCACTAATATATAATTTAGTACTCCAGTGGCTGGTGATAGAAAACTTTGCTAAACAACAAACTTAAACTAAGAACAGAGTAAGCTTCAAGAGCTTTAATTTAAATTCAAACAATATTTTTAATATTATGTCGCCTGTCTGTTCTGGTTTTTTTTGTTTTGTGTGTGTGTGTGTGTGTGTGTGTGTGTGTGTGTGTGTGTGTGTGCAGGCCCCCTTCCATGAAAGGCTCGACTTTCATGTTGTCAAGATTTCAGAACTGACATGCCTTCTCTTTGCTGAATTTTATCCATAAGAAGTGAGTCAGTTGGTCTCACAGCACAAAAGGGAAGGTATTATACATGAACATGAATAGCAGAAGGCAGAGACCTCTGGGAATCCTTTAAGATGCTACTAAACCACAGTAACCAGAAAAAACGGGGTCAAGCAAAGAGCTCTCTGACATGACACCCGTACATGAACATGAGTAGTGTGTGTTCACAATAATGCCTTCCTGTTAGCAATTAAGTGTTAAAAAGAAAAAAAAAGTAAATAAAGAAGCACCTTTATGTTCTTTAATTGTATACTTATCCGGCATCCACAGTGGATATTTCTGGGTAGAATACTGGTGATTTCTCACTCCATGTATTTACACTTTTCAAATTCTGCATAATATGTATGTCTTTTGTTTACTTTTACTTTTACAGGGAAAAAAACTACATACCACCCTGAAAATAATATTTATAGTCTTAGAAACTTTTACCTGTGGTGGAGCAGTGGATAAAGCATCAACCTGCAATGCTGAGGTTGCTGGTTCAAAACCCTGGGCTTGCCTGGTCAAGGAAGATATGGGAGTTGATGCTTCCTGCTCCTCCCATTCTTCTCTCTCTCTCTCTCTCCTCTATAATGAATAAATAAAATCTAAAAAACCCAAACAAACAAATAATTGATGCTTAAAAAGGTTAAGTAATATGTTCAAGGCCATGCAGCTAATGAATAATACAGAAAATAATTGAACCTCAGTCTATTTGACTTTAGCTAAAACACCTCTGCTAAACAGTGGCTAAACTGTACCATTTAGAAAGCTTAACTTTAATCTTTTATTAGCTATTAGCTATTATCTCCTTGTTTGCCTTACAAAATGTAGAGTGCTACACAAATGTTAGCTATTGTTATCATTGTAATGAATATATTTCTAGAGAAATCAAAATAATGTTCTTACAGAGGATAAAAAATTAGTTAATTTCAAAAGCATTTTATTTTTGTGTTTTTTTGTATTTGTATCTACATGTGAAAATGAGTAGTTGTATATATAAACTGAAAACATAGCAACACTAATTTATCATGTTATAAAAATTAACTCAAAGAAAAATGTGGAGTCAAAGAACTTAATCACTTTTTCTTTTGATGTTCTGTCATTTATAATAAAAATTACAATTTTCTATCAGTTACCATAAATATTATTATTTAAAAATTTCTATCAAATAAAAATGTCTGGGAATAAAAAAAAATATCACCTAGTATTACTGAAGTATGAAAGTAAATTTATTTAATTCTAGTTGCCATAAAAAAATTACATTGGCCACCAGTCACTTTTAAGAAATTGTGTAAATTTGCACCCCTTCTTTACAACATTAATACTTTAAAATTAGGTAACAACTTAAAAGACAAATAGTTACTATTTTCTGCTGAGTTTCTAACTTCCTAGGGGGTGCATAATAGGAAGGACAAATAAAAACCAGTTCAGTAGGTCAGGATCTAAAATTAAGCCATGAGTAAAATGCAAAGGTGCAATGTTCATTTTGTTCTGCCCTGTGAAACAGGGCAAGCTAGAGGTTTTGCCTGGAATGATAGAAGCAGTTTCCTCTTGTTGTCTAGAAAAAAAACCCAATCACTAAACTGTGGAAGTCAGGTTGAACAGAGATTCCAACACAATCCATGAAGTTTATGCATTAGTAGTTAAGAAAGCATATATATATTTTTTTTAGAAAGTGATTTTTTAAAAAATTATTTATTTATTCATTTTTAGAGAGGAGAGGGAGAGACAGAGAGAGAAAAGGGGGGGAGGAGCTGGAAGCATCAACTCCCAAATGTGCCTTGACCAGGCAAACCCAGGGTTTCGAACCGGCAAACTCAGCGTTTCCAGGTCGACGCTTTATCCACTGTGCCACCACAGGCCAGGCAATATAACTACATATTTAATACAATTTCAACTATAATCTCAATGTGGTGTTAAAAGACTACTCCTAGACTTTCCTGCTATATAGAGATGTTTATCTAAAGCACTTGCTCTTTTCTTTTAATGTTTATTTTATTGATTTTAGAGAGAGGAAGGGAGAGAGAGTGAAAGACAGGAACATCCTTCTGTTCTATATGTGCCCTGACCCGAGATTGAACTGGCAATCTCTGTGCTTCAGGAAGATGCACTAACCAATCGAGCTATCCAAGTAGGATGTAAAGCACCTGCTTTTAATGAAAAATACTCTGTGAACATGTGTCTATTCACACATCATTCTGTTGAGTATGATATGTAAAGAAAATAGATCTAGCCTGACCAGGCAGTGGTGCAGTGGATAGAGCGTCTGACTAGGAGGCAGAAGACCCAGGTTTGAAACCCTGAGGTCGCCAGCTTGAGTGCGGGCTCATCTGGTTTGAGCACAGGGTCACCAGCTTGAGCTCAAGGTCACTGGCTTGAGCAAAGGGTCACTCGGTCTGGTTTGGCCCCCGGGTAAAGGCGCATATTAGAAAGCACTCAATGAGAAACCGGGGTGCTGCAATGAAGAATTGATGCTTCTCATCTCTCTCCCTTCCTGTCCATCTGTCCCTATCTGTCCCTCTCTCTGTTACAAAAAAAAAAAAAAAAAAAAAAAAAAGGAAAAAAAAGAAAATAGATCTAGCCTGACCAGACAGTGGCGCAGTGGATAGAGTCAGCCTAGGACGCTGAGGACCCAGGTTCAAAACCCAAGATTGCCGGCTTGAATGCAGGGTCACTGACTTGAACATGGGATCATAGACATAACCCCATGGTTGCCTGTTGGAATAAAAAGGTCACTGGCTCGAGCAAGGGGTCACTGGCTTGGCTGGAACCACCCCCAATTGCTGGTCAAGGCACATGTGAGAAAGCAATCAATGAACAACTAAGGTGCTGCAACGGAGAATTGATGCTTATCATCTCTCTCCCTTCCTGTCCCTCTCAAAAATAAATAAATACATTCTCTAAAAAAAACCCAGATCTAGTGAACCTTTCAAATTGCCTTTTTTTTTTTTTTTTTGTGACAGAGAGAGATTCAGAGAGAGGGACAGATAGGGACAGATAAGCAAGAAGGTCAAGAGATGAGAAGAATCAATTCTTCGTTGCGGCTTCTTTTTAGTTGTTCTTTGATTGATTTCTCATATGTGCCTTGACTGGGAGTCTACAGCAGAGCAAGTGACCTCTTGCTCAAGCCAGTTACCTTGGCTTCAAGCCAGTGAGCATGGGGTCATGTCTACGATCCCATCCTCAAGCCAGTGAATGCACGCTCAAGCTGGGCGAATTCTGGTTTCGAATCTGGGTCTTCTGAGCCCCAGTCCGATGCTCTGTCCACAGCGCCACTGCCTGGTCAGGCTCAAATTGCTTCTTAAACATAATAAGCAAATGCAATAATGACCACAGACAGTATCTTGGTTAAAACCAAACCAAACACCTGCCGGCCATAAAAGACACTCTTGGGACAATTATATAAACTTGAATGTACTAAACATTAAATGGTATCAGGAAATTGTTTTCTTAGGTGTGATAAAAGTATTGTGATGATTCTGAAGCAAATGTGATTCTTACGAGAGGCAGGCTGAAATATTTAGAGGTAGAGTACTTAGATGTCTGGAACTTACTCAAATGTTATACAAAAAAGCATACATACTTTTGAAAATTTTCATAATAAAGAATTGGGGTGAGGGGAACAAAGGGTATCGTTTTAAAGTTTCTTAGCCAAGTCCCATCATACCCTTTGGGTTTGTAGCGCTGTTTTGTTTGCTGCTGCATTTCTGGTACCATTTCACAAGTGCAGTCTCTGCCCCACCCAGGCGCAAGCAGTTCTTAATCATGCTTGTCCAAGAGATTGAGCAACAACTGCAAGCTAGCCTACGGGGAAAAGTTCAGCATAATCATTTTACATCCCCACAGTATTACAGTCACGTTCACTTTCAAATTGCAAATTAGTTTGGTTTGCCTTCTCCAGCGGTTATATCTTCATTTGAGCACCTGAATTTCTTTTCATTTTGCTAATAGACCTGCGCTCCACACAGACGGTATTCCTTTCTGGCTCCTGCCGCTCCCCAGATGGCTTTATAGAGGAATATTTTTGCCCAGCCACCCGTCATTGAATCCTATTTCAGTTGGTCCATAGTTAATTTCTTTCTCTCCCATTGATTTGAAAATGAGAGAGGGAAAGAGGAAGGGGCAAGGGAGGGAGAGAGAAGAGCCCACTCGGTCCACTTAGTTCTGCACACGTTGGTTGTTCTCCTAACACCCTGACTGCGATGAACCCCCGACCTAGGCGCCCCTAGACGATGCTCTATCCACTGAGCGACCCGGAAGGGGCCTCATACTTAAACAGCTGTCACCCTGCAGTCAAAAAGATAAAATCTGGAGAGACCCAGAATTATAACTATGCTTTTATCATTATCCTGAAAAAAAATTTTTTTTTTTTTAAACAGAGAGAGGGATAGATAGGGACAGACAGGAATGGAGAGAGATGAGAAGCATCAATCATCAGTTTTTTTCGTTGTGACACCTTAGTTCAGCTTGCTTTCTCATATGTGCCTTGACCTCAGGCCTTCAGCAGATCCAGTAACCCCCTGCTTGAGCCAGCGACCTTGGGTCCAAGCTGGTGAACTTTGCTCAAAGAAGATGAACCCCTCCCCCCAGGGGTGGGGGGCTCAAGCTGGCGACCTCGGGGGGTCTCGAACCCGGGTCCTCCACATCCCAGTGTGGCCACGCTCTACCCACTGCACCACCGCCTGGTCAGGCTATCCTGAAAAAATTTTTAAAGAAAAGTTTGATGAGAACCATGTGTATCAAAAGGCTAGGACATCATTTTAAAAGTTAATGAGCACACTGACAAGGCAGTGCTGCCATTAACATTCAGTATCTACTGTAAACTTCAAGTTACAGTTTAATCTCTTCGCTACCCGGTTGCTACCAGGTGCTTGTCTACTAGGAGCGCCGGAGGGTCCGGCACAGGCTGTTTCCGGGCACGGGGCCAGGGAGGTGCCCGTGCCAACCGAGTCAGCGCCGGCTTTGGGGGCGGGTGACCGGGTCGGACTTCAGGGCTCCCGCGGGTGTGCGCGAGCTGCGGGTGGGTCGGAGTGGGCTAAGCGCACGCCCCGCGGCACCTCCGCAACCAAGATGGCCTCGGCGTCGGGGTCCGCGGGGACGGCCATCTTGGGGAGGGCTGGAGCGCCGGCCAGACGCGGCCAAGGGCTGCCAGGTACGAAGGTCACAATGACGGAGTGATCAGAAGACGCGGAGTGAGCTCAGCCGGAGGCCTGGGTCCCGCGGAGCCCGGCACGCTTCGAGAATGGTGAGGCGGCGAGCGCTAAGGCGCTGCCTGCAGCTGCTGGCGCCCTCAGAGGAGCCGGCGCGCCGGGGCCGGGGGTGGAGGAGCCCCTGCCGGCACGGCGCGGAGGAGCCGCGGGGCCGCGGGCGGAGGAGCCCCTGCCGGCACGGCGCGGAGGAGCCGCGGGGCCGCGGGCGGAGGAGCCCCTGCTCGCACGGCGCGGAGGAGCCGCGGAGCCGGGGGCGGAGGAGCCCCTGCCGGCACGGCGCGGAGGAGCCGCGGGGCCGGGGGCGGAGGAGCCCCTGCTCGCACGGCGCGGAGGAGCCGCGGGGCCGGGGGCGGAGGAGCCCCTGCTCGCACGGCGCGGAGGAGCCGCGGGGCCGGCCGAATCACAGCGGCCCGCCCCCCGGCGCTCGGTGAGCCCGCGCCCTCACTGCGCCCCCAGCGCCGAGCCAGCGCGCCCTCCGGCATCTCGCGCGAGCTGTTCTCCCCTCCCGCCGCTCGCTGTGGCGGCTCTGCTGCTTTTTCGTCGGTCTCCAGGGGGCACCCGGCCGGCCTGGGCCGCGCGGAATCCCGTCTTAGTGCGCGGGCTGTGCGTGGGATTCCGGCCCGAGCCCTGCCTCCTGCTGGAAGCTGCGCTGTGAGCGGCGGGGCTTCGTGTGCTTCCCGCACCTCGCGAGCTGCGGAGCCCGCGTCCGGAGCTGCCTGGGCGAACAGCCACATTGTTATTGGGAGACGAACCGCTCTGGGATTTTAGATCCCATCTTTGCAAATCATAGGTTGCATCTTCACTCACCGGAATTCTCGTGAGCGGATCGTCTTTTGATTGTATGTAAATGAATGGGTTTCTTAGAACAACTTATTTCTTCTTCATCTGTAGTATTTATCTTCCAAAAATCCATTCCAACAGGTCTCTCCTCTTTTTTCTTGAAAGTTAACCAGAGAATGGAAATGAGCAAAAGAATGGAGCACAGTGGGGCGGGGTGGTGGAAGCCGGTGCTCTGTTCAGTTTTCTGTACTGTGGCCGCTGGTTTGCTACATTGGGTGTTCCTGCAAGCTTTTCAGAACAGCTGTTCTGATAGGTGCCCCCCCCCCCCCCCGTTAACCGGAACTCGCTAGGGTTCTGGTACGTGATATATATATACGCTTCCACGGGCTCGACAGTCTGATGCAACACATCTCAGTGGAACGTGGGAAATAGGTATTAAGGGAGTGTGAAAGGTTAAGCTTTAAAACGTCGTTCAGTTCTTGTACTTACTGCAGGTTATTCTGTAGGTTATAATGTGACTCACTTGGTTTATTTTGGCTTAATATGAAGTGCATTGAGGAAGTTATTCCTGACCTAAAGCTCTTTGAAAAATAAGACTAATTTCCATGTTTGTTAAAAATGGATATCTAGCAGTTCCATTTCTATTTTGTTACATTGGTTTGGATTTCGCCTCAGACATCGACATCTTTTAGAAACAAGTTATTTAATCTTTAAAAAAGAAAAGATTACCTATATCCCACAATAGTCTAATTTTGTTGCAAAATCGGGCCTATTAGAGAAAATTTAGGGCAAATGTACTTGTTTAAAATAAAAATTTGAGAGATTGGCTTAAAACTGTTTTAAGCAAATTCAAATGTAGTCACAATTTTCAAAGGTTTTATTTTATTTCATTTGTAGGCTTTCCTGCTGCAAGAATTTTGATAAGTCTCCAAGAGATGAAAATACTTAGTGTATTCCTCATACCTTTATTTCCACTGACAATTTCAAATAATATTGTATAGATTTAAAATTTAAAATTAGTCCAGTTATAATGTGTGAAGGACATTTTAATATTTGCATTCCATCATAGGGTTTTTGTTGTACTTTTCTTGATACAGTCATCCTCATGTATGAAAAGTTACTTGGGGTATTTGTGAATTTGGGAAACTGAAGGTATATTTAAGAACATTTTGTCTATGTTTAGGGAGGTATCATTTGCATTTAATTTTGTTATTTCATTCTGCTTTTTCTTCGTAGTGGTAGATAGCTGTGGATAATAGTTTTTTTTTATTTCACTTATTTTATGTAAATCAGAATATGGCTGAAGCTGGAGGGCTGTGTTGATCTGGGCATTTTAGATTGAAATGCATACAAGTAAAAACTGTTTTCATTGAAGAATTGGGGAAATGAACTGGCACGTGCACGTAGTTAATGGTGAATGGGCACCTTTATCCTGAAGGTCTGTGAGGACGTATAAGATTGGCATTAAAAGAATCACCTGTGTGATTTCCAGCATAAGGTTCAAGTAATATAGCACTGTAAGTGCTATAATACTAAAGAGTTCTACCTATCTGTAATTTATAGTGCTTTACTTGATTAGTCATTTTAATTTAATAACTACTCATTGTGTATTCAAATATTTTATTAATAGGCTTTTGTGATATTTTATATGAACTCACATATCCTTAGGGGAGGCAGTTTTATTATCTCCACGATACAGGCTTTTGCTAACTCATCTGATTAAGTATTATAACTTGATAGTTTACAAAACTTTTAAAAAAATTATTTGTTGAGACTGAGCAGGCAGTGATGCAGTGGATAGAGTGTTGAGGACCCAGGTTTGAAACCCGAAGGTCACTGGCTTGAGCACAGGCTCACTGGCTTGAACGCAGGGTCACTGGTTTGAACATGGGATCATAGACATGACCCCATGGTCGCTGGCTACATGACCTCATGGTCTCTGGCTTGAGCTCAAGGTCACTGACTTGAGCAAGGGGTCACTTGCTCTGCTGTAGCTTCCCCCCCATCAAGGCACATATGAGAAAGCAATCAATGAACAACTTAAGGTGCTGTAAAGAAGAGTTGATGCTTCTCATCTCTCTCCCTTCCTGTCTGTCCCTTCTCTCTGTCTCTCTTGCCAAAAAAAAAAAAAAGAAAAAAAAATTATTTGATAAGTTTAGAGAGAGAAGAAGAGGGGAAGAGAGAGAGAGACTTCGATTTATTATTCTACTTATTTATGCATTCATTGATTGATTCTTGTATGTGCCCTGATCAGGGATTGAACCCACAACCTGGTAATATCAGGACAACGCTTGAACCAACTGAACTGCAAGGCTGTGGTTCAAAGTTCTTTCTAGTATTTTTAAATATAATTATTTTTAGTTTGATTTTATAGACATACAAAATGTGAGATTATTAACCCTATCCCACAGATGAGGAAAACAGGAAACAGAGCCTGGGAGATTTCAGTGATTTGTGCCAGGTCCCTTAGTACAGCATCCCTGACCTTTCGCCAGATATATACACTGCTGCCTCTTCTTAAAAAAGATACAATGCAGCCAAGGTAGAATGGTATGGATCAGCAAGCCTTGGTCTGTGTCACAGTCCTAGAGAGCACCCTGGAACCAGTTATAAATGGTCAGTACCATTGGTTATAGCACAGGGCGGGCAGGTAGATGGATGAGCGTAAATTCAAAAGCTTGATTGAAAAACAGCTCACTATGCATCTGCTACCTAAAACAATCTATCTTTCTGCTTGAAGGCAGCAAATTTTTGTGTTTATCTAATTTGGGGTCCTTCCCAGATGAAGTAAAGAACACTAACATACTGATTGAACAGTAAATGTCTACAGACTTCTATGCCCTTTTGTAATCTCATTCAGTGATAAGAATGGAGTTGTCAGAATAAACACCAAATTTGTCATTGTTACTGGCCCTCTACGGCTTGTTTTGCTTACAAGACTCAATGCTAGGACCACTGGACAACAGTAATAATTTGTTATGAAACTTGTTTTCTGGATTTTGACGGTCTTTCAGACTACAGAGATGTTTGTTGTCTTTTCAAGTTACTGTCACCATTTCTTTGGCTTGTTTAGAGAGTTCGTGAAAACAAATATATATTCAGAATATTGCAGTTTTATGGCTGAAGTAACTAATGACAGCTTAAAGAATTTATGGACTCAAAGCCTTTTTTTTTAAACTTGAGGCTATTTTATCTGTTTATGAAATGTGTCATTTATCTTTTAATGCTGACCATATACTCCTTTGGTTCTGAGTGTCTTGAAGCGTATTTAAGATGAGAGCTTGGCTAATACACTGTGTAGGCTCTATCAGCAGCCAGAGCTAGACCCCTGGAATGGTACAACCTGACATGACTGACTTCCTCTCTAAGGGGATCACACAGAGTCATGCAAACTTCATGTTGGAAGTACCTTTGGGAGTATATGCAAGTCCAAGCTACTGAAACTTACAGGTTTTGTAGTCCTACTCTTTAAAAGAGCTTTTAACCTTCCATGATACCACAAAATTGAAACATCAAGATTAGATTTTCCCACCATTTCACAAAGATGAGATACTTTAAAATTCTTGGATAAAATGTGATTTCTTTCTCATTCTTTCCTTATATAGTGTCTCAATTTTATATGTAGATAAAATATCCAATGTGTATAAATGTGTGCTGTTTGGAGCCCATTTCTTAACTGGCTGCACATACTGTATATCATCGCAAGGAAGGATTTGTCAAACTTTTGATGTTCTCAGCAACGTTCTCTTCGTTAAGTGTGATTATGTGGAGTTTTATAATTTCTTTTTGCTAGCTGCTCAAATATCTTAAAGTCATACTTTATAATATGCTAATCTCCAATTTAGTACACACTGCCTGCATTTTAATACATTTTGTTGAAAATATAACTGCATTTATATGGTACCATAAGCTGGAGAATAATCAGTTCTTCAGGCTTTCCTGGAACCAAGGGAGTTCCCAGGATGCAGGACTTTCAGTGCTAAAATTGGGAAAGCTCTGAGTACGCTAGGTATGTCGGTCCCCCTAGCTGAAGGTATCTTCATGGGACTTAACTAACAATTCTCCATTTGGATAAGGTGCCAGCCAGGTGGTTTCATGCTGGATGAACTTAGACATCTTTTCAAGGTGAGGAAAATATCTCCAAGGCCCCATGTATTTTTTTCTGTTTATCTGACTGAAATATAGAACTAATTTTTTATTTGTTGTTTGGCCCTTCTCTGTGTAATTAAGTGAGAAAAGGTTAGGAATTCAATAGTTACATCATTTAAGGTCTTCATATACAGTTAGAATGGCAGTTATATTTAGAAGGGAACTAGTATTCTTTACTAAGTGCTTTTTACATTGCGTGATTGGCACACAATGCAATCAACAGTTCAAATACTAAAGAGATCTTTATATGAAACATTGATCAATGTCACCCTATTAAATTTAATTCTAAAGGGGGAGGAAGATGGTATTGTTGAAAGCATAAAAGGCTAATCTTGTCCTCGAACTAAAGCTGTTGGCTATACACAACTAGTTTTAGAACCCACGTGTCTGTTCCAGATACATTCATTGAGTTTTCTTGCAGATTCAATATGATTGGTGGAAAGAGCATGGACTCTGGAGTCTGGTCCAACTTGGTTTGGATCTCCAGGTCCAGAGGCCCAGTTGTATTAGCTGTTTGACTTAATGCAAATTAGTAAACTCTGAACCTCTGTTACATCACCTGTAACATAAGGATCCCATCTACTTTCTGGGAGTGTTGTGAGGATTAAATGAGATAATGAATGTATATAAACGTCTCAACCATAGCAATCGTGTGCTGGTCAGTATTTCCATGTTTGGATTAGGAAGACTGTATTTTGGGATTACTACTTTTTGTGCTTTTCAAACTTCATGAACTTCCCAGTTATGGTCATTGTATGAGTTAGGATTAGTTTTGGGAGGTCCAGAGCTGGAAAGTCCAGGCTTGGTGTGGTGGCCCGCCAAGTCCTTCTAGTTCTCTATGCCAGTCCTCGGAAGTAGCCTCACACCCGTAGCTCAGGATGGCTCTGGGCAGCAGGATGCAGGAAGAGTCAATGCCCTTTCTCTTAGGGCAGCGGTTCTCAACCTGTGGGTCGCGACCCCGGCAGGGTTGAAAGACCAAAACACAGGGGTTGCCTAAAGCCATTGGCAGACGGTAGCACGGCTTCTCAGCGGCTAAAGCCATGGGGAAATATGTATTTTCCGATGGCTTTAGGCGACCCCTGTGTTTTGGTCGTTCGACCCCCGCTGGGGTCGCGACCCACAGGTTGAGAACCGCTGTCTTAGGGAGATTCTCATTAGCATCATATAAAACTTTTGCTTATATCACATTGGCCAAACCACGATCAATATGGCCATTCATAGCTGGAAGGCTGGGAAATGTTAAGCTGGTGCTTAGCTACACTAAGTAAAACCAGGGTTCTGTTCCTGAGGAGAAAAGGGAAACTAGAATGTATGGTCTTTATCACTGTGTCCCCACTTGACCACCATAGAGTTCAGCTCAAGTATTCTCCAAGATTTTTCCATTTTTATTTTCATACTTAGTAGAGTTAGTGGGAATGTCCTTTGTTGAGTCTCACTGTCCTTTGGTTACTTGTGCTTTTGCTGTAATTTGATTCCCAACAGAGCTCTTCAAAAACAGTGAACTCTATCCCAATGAAAAGTAATAAGGAGTGTAAGCTCCTGTTTGTTATTTATTCATCCGATAAATGTTTATTGAGTACTCATCATGTTCAGACTGCTGCGGGTTATTAAAGACAGTGTGAATCATCACTGATTGTATTTCCTTTTTTGGTATGGCTTCCTGTGCACAGGGCCGAATTTATGACTCAGCTGGACTGCATACAAGTCTGTGACCCTCAAACTTTGTCCTTAGCAATGTAATCTTCCCAGCCCCAGAGCTGGGTAGCCATCTTGGGGTGATGCTGCATCTGTAACTTGGAGTATGGGACAGGGAGGAAGAGTAGGTGCTACGATTGGCAGCTGCCAGGCTGGCATGAATTTGGGGTACCAGAAGTCTCTTTGGTCCTTCCCGAAGGTCTTTCGTACCTTTGTGCCAATGACTAATTCAAATTAGTGGTTCTCAACCTTGCTTAGACCTCAGAATCACCCACAGAGCTTTTAAAAACTACATGGGGAAGCTCCCACCTGACACTTTGATTCAGTATCCTCAGGTGCAGTTTAAAAAACTCCCCAGGTACATACTCTCCAATTTATAATGCTTCAGCTTATGATTTTTTTTTTTAACTTTGTGATGGTGCAAAAGCAATACACATTCATTACTTGGGATTTTGAGTCGTCTTTCCCGGACGAGCAGTGTGCGGTAGGATGGTAGGATGCTCGTTGATGACGCTGGGCGGCAGCAGGGGCACAGCGCCCAGCCAGCCACCAGTCTGAGGGTAAACTGTGGCGCACTGCGCTGTCGGCAGTTTTTTGTTTGTTTTAGTTCAGTGCTCCAAACATTCCTTAGGTCCAGTGTGCTTTTAGCTGAGCATTAATGATAAGTACTCAACCACCCGTTGTATTTTTCACATTTAGTACAGTATTCAACACATTACATGAGATATTCAACACTTTATTATAAAATAGGCTTTGTGTTAGATGACTTTGCCCAACTGTAGGCTAATGTGTTCTGAGCATGTTTAAGATAGTCCAGGCTAAGTAAGCTATGTTATTTGGTAAGTTAGGTGTATTAAATGCATTTTGACTTCTGATACTTTCAATTTACAATAGGCTTACAGTGATACCTCGGTTCTCGAACATAATTCGTTCCGGGAGAACGGTCGAGAACCAAATTGTTCGAGAACCGAAACAATGAAACCCATAGGAAATAATGGAAACTGGATTAATTTGTTCCAAGCCCCAAAAATATGCCTATTTACTGGTGCTTTCTCACAAATAACGACTTCATTGATGCTGTCACCTGCTAACTCTTTTTCTTTAATGAAAATAAGAAGCAGCTTCTCCATTTCCTCCATTATCTGAGGCCTTTGCTTTGTTAACAATGTAACACCTTTGGCAACATTGGCAGCCTTTATAACAGCTTTATTCTTAAGGAAAGTTGAGATAGTAGATCTTGGCATGCCATACTCAGCAGACAGATCTGAAACACGTGTGCCCTGTTCATATTTGGCAATGATTTATTTTTTCAGCTCAATCGTTGTTCTCACAGCTTTCCGCTTACCTTTGTCTGCATTACCACTTCTGGCTTTCTTTGGACCCATGTCTAAGGGTTAAATTCAGTGTACAAAGCGTGCACAAAGCGTGAGTCTCTCCACAAAGCGTGACTCTCACCACAAAGCGTGAGTCTCACCACAAAGCGTGAGTCTCTCCACAAAGCGTGACTCTCACCACAAAGCGTGACTCTCACCACAAAGCGTGACTCTCTCCACAAAAACGTGATTCTCTCTCTCCACAAAGCGTGACAAAGCGTGACTCACACTGATGACGCAGGCAAGGCGCGCTCGGCCGAATGAACGCCATTCGGCTCAACTCGGCTAATCTCGGACGTTTGAGTTCCAAATATTTGTTCGGATTCCAAGACAAAATTTTCTCGAATTTCCTGGTTGAATACCGATTTGGTCGAAAGTCAAGGCGTTCGAGAACCGAGGTATCACTGTATTTGGATGTAACTCCATTGTAAGTCAAGCAACATCTGTAATTCTGATGTGCGGCCAGCGCTGAGAACCACAGGTTTAAAGCTTTGTACCCAGCTAGCTTGGAAATATGCTAGGGAGGAATCCCACTTGGTCCTTATCAGTCATACTGGAGATCAGATCCTTCCTTGATAACCTGTTTTGAGGACTGGAAGGGTGTCCCAGTAGAGCCCAAGCTCCCTGATTCGATTTCCCCGTGCAGTGGGACATTCCTGCTTATCAGCAGGGCTGGCAGCTTCTTCGAGACTACTCTTGAGGCGACAATGAGGATGCTACAGTTAAGTGTCACCGGAGGAAAGACACGACAGACACACAAATTAGTTGCAATAATCACACAGGCAATTTATTACTCACAAATCTTTTGGTGTGCTTGGGTACAGCTTAAGGGGGCCCCATCAGTGTGCTCCTCTCGACTGGCTTTGGTCAGAGCTCAGAGCGGCGTGGAGACAGTCCACATCAACGTTGGAGTCTGGGCGACTACTGCAGCAGGGGGCCCCTCAGCTTTAGTACCTTTTCTGGCCAACGCCTCCTAACAGGTGTCAATCTACAGGATTATCACCTCAAACCACCTTTTTGGGAGTTTCTCACAGGGAATCCCCCTCTATGTCGATCTATTGAAATGTTTACATTAAACCACTTTTTAAGATGTCTTATTTACATTAATTTACAAAGTTAATGTAAACAACACCAAGCCACTTCTTATCTATGTATAACTTCACACACACATACTATCTGGGTCCTGCTTGTAAGTCAGAGTCTGTTTATCACATTACAGAGTTATGGCACTAAGCCACTATATTAATTCCTATCCAAATGGCATAACTTTATTTAATTTTAATAATTATTTTTAATATCCTTTTAATTACTTTTCTATATCCATATTTTTATATTTCTATATATTTAATTACTATAACCTATATTACTACAACAAAGGGGAGGTGGCAGAGCTCTGGGATTAGTAGTCACTTGGTAGGAGATGTAAGACACAAATACTTGAGGGGACAGTTGCAAGAACTGACCTTGCTTGCCTGTTTTACCTGTTCCTGTTGCGGGATATTTTTCCCTTGAGCCAAAGAACCTTGGTAATAGGTTCAGGCTCTGAGACAGTGCTGGTTGTGATGTGGCTGTTACTAGTATCCTGACTTTGCACATTTTTGCTCCCTGAGTGCGGGGTGGGGGGGCAGTAAGGGGAGATGGAGGGTTTGAGGGTAGAGATTATTGTGTTCTTTTTAAATTTTATTTATTGATTTTAGAGAGAGAGAAAGAGAGAGAGAAACATGAATCTGCTCCTGTATGTGCCCTGCTGGGAATTGATCTTGCAACCTTTACATTTTGGGACAACACTAACCAACTGAGCTATCCGGCCAAGGCGAGGATTATTATTTTCAGAGTCAGGACACTATCAAGGTTTATGAGAGCCTCCTAGTGAATCCGTGAGAGTTGGTGAGGGCATGAGGAGCTGTGGGATTGGATAGGAATCCTGGTGAAAATTGTAGTTTCCTATTTGAAGAGTTGTGTGAATTCCAGGAAGACCATGGCTTCTCTTGCTCAAATATAAGAACACGAAGCACATTCCAGAATTTATTCCATTTCGGTCTATTTATGCGATTGCCCTCAATGTGTAGATAGTTCCAAATGAAATATGTATTCCGCGAACCCTTATTAAACAGTGTTTAAAACATACATAATAGAACTGTGGCTTACAGTTTTTGAGGGTTGACTGTGTGCCAGACACTGGGCTAAGGATTATGTACATTTTGTCCAATAACCCAAAGAATAGGCACCAGACGAGGAAGCCAAGACTTAGAAAGGATGACAAGGGTGCCAGATTGGGAAGTATTTATTTTAAAAAGTTTTAAATCCCTTTGTTCTTTTTAAAACAAGTTTCCTTTGATTTAAGAGGGAGAGAGAATTATCAACTCATTGTTCCGCTTAGTTGTGTACTCAGTGATTGCTTCTGCGTGCCCTGACTGGGGATCAAAGCCGTGACCTCAGTGTGACCCACCCTGCCAGGGCCTTTTCTTGGTAGTGTGATTTTTTTCCCTGAAAACCAATTCAAGTAAATTTTAATTCTGGCCATCTTCGATATACTTTTATATTTTACTACATACTTTCTGGCATTTCCCCCCAGTTTTATTAAGACGTAATTGACAGAAATCACTGTGTTAGTTTAAGGCATACAGCATGATAGTTTGATTTACATGTACAGGGGTCCTTGGGTTACGCAGTCTCAACATAACATTTTGAGTTTACGATGCTCACTCCCACAAAAACTTAAATTGAGATGTGTTTTGGCTTATGCCGATAGCATCGTACTTACGGACTCTGTGGGTGAACTAGTTCAGTTGCGCACGGTGGAAGAATACGTGTACAGTGTGCAGTACAGAATATTTATGTCTTTTTCCTTTTTCTGTGGCTTAGTTGTGTTTTTATGTTCTAGATCATGATTTTACAACTATGTTAGAATAGGTAATGACTTAGGATAGGGTGTGTTTTGACTTACACCGAAATTTGGGTTATGTCCCTTTTGTAGGAACAGAACTGTTGTAACCCAAGGACCCCCTGTATTGTGAAATGATTACCACAACAGGTTCAGCCAACTTTCATCTTATATAGATACAATAAAAATAAAAAAGGAAAAGTCCTGACCTGCGGTGGCTCAGTGGATAAAGCATCGACTTGGAACCTGATGTTGCTGGTTCGAAACCCTGGGCTTGGCCAGTCAAGGCACATATGGGAGTTGATGCTTCCTGCTCTTCCCTTTTTTCTCCCTCTCCCCCCCCCAAAAATGAATAAAGTCTTTTTTTTTTTAAAAGAAAAAAGTAAATGAAAAAGGAAAAAAATTCTCCTTATGATGAGAACTCTTAGAATTTATTCTCTTAACAACTTTCCTGTAGACTATACTGTAGAGCAGGGGTCCCCAAACTTTTTACACAGGGGGCCAGTTCACTGTCCCTCAGACTGTTGGAGGGCCGGACTATAAAAAAACAACTATGAACAAATCCCTATGCACGCTGCACATATCTTATTTTAAAGTATTGAATAAAAAAAACAAAACGGAAGTAGTACTGTACGTGAACAAAGCCGCGCTTTGCTGCGCCACTACATACAGTACTCCAGGAGATGCATCCTGTGCTCCTCTCACTGACCACCACTGAAAGAGGTGCCCTCCCGGAAGTGCGGCGGGGGGGGGGGGGCGGATAAATGGCCTCAGGGGGCCACATGCGGCCCGCGGGCCGTAGTTTGAGGACCCCTGCTGTAGAGTTAGCTATGGCCATCATGTTGTACATTACATCCGTAGTACTTATTTTATTTATTTATTTATTTATTATTATTATTTTTTTTTTTGTATTTTTCCAAAGCTGGAAACGGGGAGGCAGTCAGAGAGACTCCCGCATGCGCCCGACCAAGATCCACCCAGCATGCCCACCAGGGGGCGTCGCTCTGCCGCAATCAGAGCCATTCTAGCACCTGAGGCAGAGGCCACAGAGCCATCCTCAGTGCCCCGGCCAACTTTGCTCCAATGGAGCCTTGGCTGTGGGAGGGGAAGAGAGAGACAGAGAGGAAGGAGAGGGGGAGGGGTGGAGAAGCAGATGGGCGCTTCTCCTGTGTGCCCTGGCTGGGAATCGAACCTGGGACTCCTGCACGCCAGGCTGACGCTCTACCACTGAGCCAACCGGCCAGGGCTTATTTATTTTATAACTGGAAATTTTACCTTTTATCCCCTCACTCAAATGGTCCTTTCCCTTACACTTACCCTTTGCCTCTGGAAACCACAAGTCTGATCTTTTTTATGAGTTTGGCTTTTTAAAACAGTTTTGCATATAAGTGAGATCATACAGTATGTGGCTTTCTCTGTCTGACTTATTTCACTTAGCATAATGCCTTCAGGTCCATCCATGTTGTCGCAGATGGTAGGATTTCTTCATTTCTCTAAGGTTGAATAAAGATTCCATTTTATATATATGCCACAATTTTGTTATCCATGAATTCAACTCAATTGGAGTAAAAGATTATAGTTTTTATTTTCTCTTCTACTGAACATAAATAATAGTAATAACAATTTGCATTTGTATACTGCTTTGAAATACTAACCCATGATCTCATTGCTCCTCATTACAGTCCTTCAACGGAGATATTTAGGAGTTATCTTTATTTAACAGGTGAGTGAGCCCATGTATAAAAAGGCTAAGTTTTTCTCCCTAAACCAATACTTCTGGTTAATGATAGAACTGGAGTCCTGTCTTTGATTCCCAACTCATGTTCTTTTCACTTTTATGAGGCTAAATTTGGTGAGATATATAGATTTTATATTTTATATATATATATCTAAATATATATTTCATATATATACATGTGTATTCTAACATTTTTGACTCAATAATTGTTATTAAAAGTTATCATAACTTATTTTTACTGTACTCATAAGTACTTTTTAGCAAAACTGGTTGTTAAGTCAATAAAGTGAGTTAAAAATGAATTTCACCCATAAAAGGCAATGCAGTACTTTCTTTGCTTTATAAATTAAATTTTACTTTTTTCTTTACTTTTTGTGACAGAGAGAGGGACAGATAGGGACAGACAGACAGGAAGGGAGAGAGATGAGAAGCATCACTTCTTCATTGCAGCTCCTTAGTCTCCTTAGTTGTTCACTGATTGCTTTCTCATTTGTGCTTTGACCAGGGGACTTCAGCAGAGTGAGTCAGCCCTTGCTCAAGCCGGCGACCGCAGGGTTTTGAACCTGGGTCCTCCGAGTTCCAGTCTGACACTCTGTCTCCACTGCGCCACTGCCTGGTCAGGCAGTACTTTCTTTGTTGATACATGTTATGTACATACCTCCCACAGAACAGTCTCCCTTTCATTCTCAGTGGGTTTCCCACGCTTGGACATTCCCTTTCTCTCTCCAGTTTCCGAAAGGTCTGTGGGGATTAAGAGCCGGCTCAAGGGAAGTATGTATGGCATGTGAAGAATGTGAATGGTTTAATTTAACCTACCAAAGCCCTTTGTAGACATTTCAATGAATTCAAACAATTTCATTAGCTATGTTATCTAACATTGTATTAAAAGCGCCCTTTTCTTCACTAGAGATAGGAGAGCTAATACAAAATTGTAGATTTACTGTTATTTTAGAAATCTAAACATACAATTGTGAATATTTTCCAGATTTAATGTAAATGTCAACTCTAGGAATGATGATTTGCAGTGTCGTGATTTATGAATATGTTGGAGTCCCAAACATACCTGGTAGTAGTGTATTTTTTCTTTATTTTTCTTAAATGATAAAGTAATGCATTTAATTCTAGACAGCTGGCAAATATTAAATGTCAAAGAAAGAAAGTATAAAATATTTTGCTTTTGAAATAGAGAATTCTTGGTTTTTGAAAGCATTTTACCTGTGTGTGCAGTTATTAAAGTAAAATATTTGTACTTGGCAGACTTGTTTTTGACAGATGTCACAGAGGTACGGTTAGAGATTCCTTCAGCTGTTAAGTAGGCAGTTACTCTTCAAAGAAATTTAGTTGATAACTACTGGATGGAATTTATGTTGTCCTTTTGTAACAAGTTATTCTTTAAAAAGGAACATTTATATTTGTATTTATCAATTGTCATGGGTCTTTGTTAACTTTGAATTTGTTTCTGAATTCTAGCTTTGTAGTCCGTATTTAGCTGTTGTTTCCAGAGGAAAGCAGGGGCATCAAGGTGGTTATGGCTCTGATTGTATTTATTCAACAAGGCTGATGTTTTTACTCATGTTCCAAAATACATACTTTCATATATAAAATGGTGTATTTCATCAATTTTAAGACACATCTCATTCACATTTGAACACCACTGCTATCAAGATATGTCATAATACATGACATAATTAAATTCATAAGATTTTTACTTTCTTAGTGGCACATAAAATAACAGTGTGTCTTGTAATTCGTGTTGTCTTAAACTGGATGGAAATCAGTGTAATGTTCAGATCTTTATCAAGTTTGGAAGCCCTGCTTTGAAACACAGGCTGTTTATAATTGTGTAGTCATGAGTATGCTTGCCTTTCACTGACTGTTGGCCTCAAATTAAGGCAGAGTTTTCACCTACATTGTTAATTTTGGAGACAGGTATACAACAAAAATTAGATGAAATTTGTTACATTCAATTAAGGAACTTCCAGCCTAGATATGTTGAGGGGTTTGAGTTTGCAAGGCTGAAAGTTTGTTAATAGCATATGTAGAAACCACTCTTCCTCATGTGGATATAAGGAACGTCCAGACCTTTAGAGAATTTTTATGAGTTTATGAGTTTATTTGACCAAACTGATGACAGTTGCCAGGAAACAGAATATCAACAGATTGAGAAAATGCTTCAGAGAATGGCAGTTTTGCACTTTATTTTATATGTTAGAATCAAAGGAACCTGACCTGTGGAGGCGCAGCGGATAGGGCTCCAACCTGGAATGCTGAGGTCACTGGTTTGAAACCCCAGGCTTGCCTGGTTGAGGCACATACAAGAAGCAACTACGAGTTGATGCTTCCAGCTTCCCCCACATTCCTGCGCCTTTCTCTCTCTCTCCTGTCTCTAAAATAAGTAAAATCTTTTTTTTTTTTTGTAGAGACAGAGAGAGAGTCAGAGAGAGGGATAGATAGGGAACGGAGATAGATGAGAGCATCAATCATCAGTTTTTCGTTGCGACACCTTAGTTGTTCATTGATTGCTTTCTCATATGTGCCTTGACCAGGGGCTACAGCAGACTGAGTAACCCCTTGCTCGAGCCAGTGACCTTGGGACCAAGCAGGTGAACTTTGCTCAAACCAGATGAGCCCGCAGTCAAGCTGGCGATCTCGGGGTCTCAAACCTGGGTCCTCCGCATCCCAGTTCGATGTTCTATCCACTGCGCCACTACCTGGTCAGGCATAAAATCTTAAAAAAAAAAAAAAAAGAATTGAGACATAGGGGGAGATTCCATGAAATTCATTGCTGGTAAATTAGGGAGGTGACGGAAAGCAAAGTGAGGAAACCTGAGATTAGATAAAGAGTAAGACAGAGGGACAAATACTTCTTTTACATCGCGGGGTACAGGACAGGTAAGTGTGCTGGGAACGAGATGCCAAGGAGGTGCCTGTGATCTTTTGCTCTGGTGCGGTGGTGTGTCCTGAGGCGTCTGGATATCCCAACAGTGTGTTATCTTAGCTGCCCAAAGACAATGGACAGGCTTACTTAAAGCAAAGGTTGACCTTTGTCAAGGAAGCTACAGGCCTAGGATGTGACTACATGCCATGAGTCACTTTCAGTTAGGAGTTTTTATGTTCAGATCATCATTTATGCTTACTTTCAGTCTCTTGAGTTATTAAGGCCACCGTGCAGGCCTCCCCTGTCCGGTTTAATATGTGACCCCTTTTTCATCCACACTCATTTCTAGCTTTTCTCTCATTTTCTCTTTGATGTTTAAGAATGACCCTGTGGCTGTATCCACTCCAGTGACTGGAAGGCTGGTATCATGACCCAGCCCTCAGCCAGGCTCCATACAGCCCCACGGGCTGAGGTGCACTTTGTCACTGGAGCACCTTTTGCACACTCAGCGAATGAACTTTTGTCCCAAAAGAACTTGAAGTATTTTTCCTCCAAAAGAACAAGTCCCCATTGTCCACAGTTCAGGTTTTTACGTCCTCCTGTTTCTTCCTAGCATTTCACACTTAACAGTGCGTGGGGTGAGTGGTGCCTCTCAGTGCCAGCGTTTTGTGTTGCTAGGACAACTTTCATGGTCATTTATAATTTTCTGCTCCCAGCCAAGGATATTTAAAATATCGTGTGCAAAGGCTCTGGGGTGGCTGTAGGTGGGTGGCCCTGAGGAAAAGATTGAGGCGGGTGTTTGGAACAGTGGAGGCGAGAGTGGGCTGGGTCTTAACACATCCTCTTCCTGACACTTGCCCTCATTCTGGGGCCTCAGGAGGGTTTTCCTTTCTGTTTTTTTTTAATATCAAATTTCCCTTTAAAAAGATCATTCCAGAAGACTGGATTTTGTGTGTATTGGGTGATCGGATATGTGAAGAGAGGATGGTTATTTTGACAGCGACCTGTCCCCTGTATTGATTTGGGATGAGAGCCCAAGTGGGTGGAAGGGAAGACAGTGGGGATGGCATAAATGGACAGCTTTGAAAAAGGGTATTTCTTGTTCAGGGACAAACAGAGCACTGAACCCATTTCTCATTCTCGTTTTACTCCCCAGGTTCCTGGGAGCCCTCTGATATCTTATTATTACCTTTATCACCCCCAAAGTAACCTAGATCCCAGGGTCATCCATGTCCACTGGTGTCAGTGAGCCCTTCCACTTGAGTTCCTGCTTCCCATGATCTCACACCTAGCTCAGAACCCACCTGTGTCAGAATCCACCTACACTTCCATATTCCAAATACTTGCTTTCCTTCGTTCTTTTACTTGGTCAGTGGTGCAGCCACTTCTGCCTCCTCTCGCTTTTGTGCCCCCTGCTGCGCCCCCACCTGCCCTCCAATTTGTCCCAACTTTAGGACTTTCCAGAGACTTGGAGTCTCAGTGCTGCAGCTTCCCTGTTGTCTCAGATTGATTCTGTTCTTGCTCTTCTCACCATGGTTACCTCATCAGCTTTTGCTTGGGCTGCTGTCTCCCTCTGAGTGATTCAGTTAGAAACTGGGGATTACAGCCTGACCAGGCGGTGGCGCAGTGGATAGAGCATCGGACTGGGACACGGAGGACCCAGGTTCGAAACCCTGAGGTCGCCAGCTTGAGCACGGGCTCATCTGGTTTGAGCAAGGCTCACCAGCTTGAGCCTAAGGCCACTGGCTCAAGCAAGGGGTCACTCGGTCTGCTGTAGCCCCTCGGTCAAGGCACATATGAGAAATCAATCAATGAACAACTAAGGAGCCACAACGAAGAATTGATGCATCTCATCTCTCTCCTTTCCTGTCTGCCTGTCCCTATCTGTCCCTCTCTCTGTCTCTGTCTCTCTGTCTCTGTCACAAAAAAGAGAAAGAAACGGGATTACCTCACCTACCTTCAGATGTTGCCGGGAGCAGTCTTTAAATGAAGTGTGTTGAGTGTGGAGCAGGTTCTTTGCTGTTAGTGAATGTTCTGTGTTCCTCTTTCCTACACACTAAGTTATCTTCCTGGCTCCAGTTTTTAGCCATACCCAAGCTTCTATCCTGTTATCAGAGTTGTCTTCTTTAAATACATCCTTTTAAAGCACCTTCAGTTTTTCTCCATTGCCTACAGTGTAGCCAGACTTCGTAACATCTCAGCTAGGCCCGCTGTATATGATCCCATCCTTCACACCTTGACCCTCTCAACTCTAATGGGCCTATTCGTAGGTGTCCCAGCTGCGTCAGATGACAGATGTCTAAAAGCCCTTTTATAACTTAGCTATTGTGGGTTTTGATTCACAGTGCCCTTTTCTCCTTTCTCTCTATTCTCTACATAAATTTTTGGCTCATAGTTGGTGGAATTATGTACTATTTATATGTGTATGAATATGTGTGTGTGTGTATATGCAGACTTATGCATGTATCTCACAAGCTGTTTATCACCACAAGGGCTAGTATAAAAGTTGGCTCTTCCGTATATTAGATGTATTATCTTGGGGAATAATTTAGTTTTGGAACTTGTGTGTTTTACATCTGTTAAATGAAGTGGGGTTTAAATTGATGGTTTTTATTTCTTTTCCAAAAGCCTGGGTCTGAAATTATTACTAGATAGAGTGGTTCTATGAGAAGAACGGGCATAACTCACCCAGATTGTTTGCTTTCTAATAGAATTTGAAGAATTTAGATGAATGGCCAGTTAGCAGGGGAAGGAAAAGAGGAATTAACATTTGGTGAATGATAAGCATTTTATGTGCATTATGTCATTTCATCATCTGAAAGCCCTATGAGGTGAGGAGGTACTTAATAGATGAGAAAATTGAGGACTAGAAAGGTGAACTTATTTGCCCCAGAGAGAAAGTTTGTTAGGCTCTTTAGCTATGAGGGGCTCCCACCTAATAGCTCCCACCTAAAATGCATAATGAGTGCATTTGTCCACCACGGTTTCTTTTCTGAACACCGACTCTTCTTCAGACTGTTGACTATTTACTCCTGAGAGTTTCAAAAAAATGTTTTGGTTCAGTGAACGTGTTCACCCTGGGGTTTGTGTTCTTTCCTTTTCTCTCCTGAATAGTATTTCTATTTAAACACTATTGAAGTCATAAAAATAATATTTGACTGTCATTGTTCTTATTTTCTTAGAGTTATAAAGCATATGAAGTACATGCATTAAATTTAAACTAGACAGAAAGCAAATATTTGTTTAGTACAACAGGAAAGAAATGAAATTCTTGGCAGATGAATGCATATTCTTACAGTATCATGTTTGGAGTCCTGCGTATGTAGTTGAGAATCCAGGATTCCCGTGCCTTGCGTTAAGTGGTGGTGGTAGAAGCAGTGATAACAAGGTCAACAACAAAGCTAGTGTTTGTTGAGCTGTTATGTGCATACATGTGTGTTACATTTGTCATGTACATGTTTCTAAGTATTTTATCCTCTCAGTAAACCTCACAGGTAGGTAGTGTTATTATCGCATTTCATATGTGAGGAAACCAGGGCACAGAAAGATCAGGAAACTAACCTGAAGTCACTTAGCTAGTATGTACACTGCACTGACTTGGTAGTTCTAAACCTGAGTTAATTCAAATTTTTATCATTCACCACTTAACTCACTTTTATCATCACCCCCAAAGAAACCTAGGTTATAAATAGTTATTTCTTATATAAACATTGTTGAAATTCCTCTCAATGTGTTATTTATTTATTTATTTATTTATTTATTTATTTATTTATTTATTTTGTGACAGGGACAGATAGGGACAGACAGGAATGAGAGATGAGAAGCATCAATTCTTCGTTGTGGCATCTTAGTTGTTCGTGATTGCTTTCTCATGGGTGCCTCTGGCGGTGGAGGGGGGGGGCTATAGCAGAAAGAGTGACCCCTTGCTCAAGCCAGTGACCTTTGGTTTCAAGCCAGCAACCTTGGGTTTTAAGCCAGCGACGACGTTTGGGCTCAAGCCAGTGACCATGGGGGGTCATGTCTGTTATCCCACCCTCAAGCCAGCCACCCCGTGCTCAAGCCAGTGAGCCTGCACTCAAGCTGTATGAGCCCACGCTCAAGCTGGGGTTTCGAATCTGGATTCTCTGTGTCCCAGTCCGACGTTCTATCCACTGTGCCACCACCTGGTCAGGCTCAATGTGTTATTTAACTCCTTTCCTGAGATTTGGTCTCCTTGCACTTTTAGGAGCATTATCTTCAAAGGAAAAATGACTAGGCCTAGTGGGGTTATATGTAAATCTCTGGAAACACTGAGGTATCCTTAAAGAGCTAAGGCACTCTTATTATGTGTTATAAACAGTATTTTAAAAATTCAGGTATGAAAATATAGATTCATGAAGATGCTTTAATTTAGTCTATAAAATGTCACTGAAATGGAAAATTTCATGTTTAAGTGCTGGCTAGTGAAGTAGCTTGTTTCCGATGGATGATAGCTGACAAAGAACTTTTCAAAGTTTGGCAGGAATAGGTAAACATCCTTTCTATTTAGCGAGCAATAATACTGCATCTAAACCTGTATTTTGCAGGAAGAAAGGTTGAGCTAATAGAGAAATAATGTTTTTATAAGTTTGAGGAAATTCTTATTGGCTAAGAAGTATACTATATAATGTGTTTTAATGCCTTTATATTAAACTCAGCCCCCCCCCTTTTTTTTAGTTCTTCACAGGACATGGGTGAAAATGAAAGCAGCCAGTACCCTAAGGAAGCTGTGAGAAAACGCCAGAGCTCAGCCCGGAACTCTGGAGGAAGCGATTCGTCTCGGTTTTCCAGGAAAAGTTTCAAACTGGACTACAGACTGGAGGAAGATGTAACTAAATCAAAGAAAGGCAAAGATGGGAGATTTGTTAACCCTTGGCCGACCTGGAAAAGTCCTTCTATTTCAAATGCGCTCAGGTGGCTGATAATGGAAAAAGATCACAGCAGCATTCCGTGTTCCAAAGAGGTAGCGTGTGGCTCTTTTGAGTGTTGTGTACTTATCCTCTCTCTCTCTCTCTCTCTCTCTCTCTCTCTCTCTCTCTATATATATATATATATATATATATATATATATATATATCTAAAACTCCCCCTCCCCCCCAAAGTTAGAAGTGGGGAGGCCGACAGACAGACTCCCGCATGCGCCGGACCGGGATCCACCCGGCCTGCCCACCAGGGCTTGATGCTTGGTCCCTCTGGAGTGTTGCTGCACTGCAATTGGAGACATTCTAGCGCCTGAGGCGGAGGCCATGGAGCTGTCCTCAGAGCCCTGGGCAACTTTGCTCCAGTGGAGCCTTGGCTGCAGGAGGGGAAGAGAGAGACAGAGAGGAAGGAGGGGGGGAGGGGTGGAGAAGCAGATGGGCGCTTCTCCTGTGTGCCCTGGCCGGGAATTGAACCCGGGACTTGCACACCTAGACTGACGCTCTACAACTGAGCCAACCGGCTGGGGCCAGAAACTTTGCTTTGAATTGTGTTATGACACTCAAGTTAGCTAGCTGAGCCCCTTTTATATGATAAGGCAGAGGGCTGGGTTCTGGGGAGGGATAGAGTAAATAAGGTGCCCTCGTAGTCATGGTTCAGCACAGAGTACAAATGTAAGTAATCAGCTCTGATCTGGTGGCAGTCAGAAGTACAAGAAAGGAAACGATTCTCACTGGTGGGGTTGGAAATGGCTTCACGGAGGAGGTGATATCTGACATGGACCTAGAGAGAGAATTTGGCAGTGGTTTTGTGAGTGGCATGAACAAGGTCATTCAGTAAGAAAGTGTATATATACTGATATTTCATGAAGTAGTAACCTGATGTGTGTTTGGGATGGGAATTACGAGGGTTAAGACGTGGCCCCAGAGTGCTTGGCTTTTCATTCTTGGATAAAGCTGCTAAAGCTATAAAAAATCTTCAGATGACCTTTTCAGACTTTTAAAAACTGACAGTAGTTTACTAGTCTTTAAATATGCTGGTTTGACATAGACTGAAACTTGCTAACGTGGTGCATTCTGTTAGCAGAATGAGGTGGTGCTTTGCAGGGGTGAGTGGCTCCCACTTAGTAACACTTTTTTCTCCTTTCCCCTTTCTTGAATTCTTTTCCCTCCCTGTGTCCTATCTCCTGGCCACTCTTTTCCACCAGCCCCGTGTCCCCCCAGGCTTTGTGGGGGTTGAGAGATAAGGAACTTGACGTTGGGAGTGGGGGATGGGGTGAAAAGCACTTGATCTTTAATGGGAAGGGCGAGAGCCAGTGCGTTGGTTGTGGTCGTATTAGATAGTTTATCTGGGTATGTGTGTCCATTTTTCTTTAAAGGATTGGGATAAAATACCAGATATTATCAATTTGATGGTAAGGAGTGTTCATAGTATAATCCTAGTAGACAGAATTGATTAATGTGAATATCTTACCACCACTTTTTTAGAATGAATTAGAACATTAATAGATAAAACCTTGTTTTATGTTACAACTTGAGGATGGGAGGAACAAGAAAATTTATTTATTTTTTTCCTCTTCTGGGAACCCCATATAAAGAGAAACATGGAGTTAGGACAGGAGGCCAAGACGGGTAGGCTACCTGTTGGGGTAAATTCTTCCTGGTTTTTGAGCCACAGCTTCTAAAAATACAAAGATAGCAATGGTGTCTTTAGTTTCATTTCATTCCAAAGAGGAAGTGAGTGACCACATAGAAACAGAAATATACCTCTGCAGTCTAATAATTGGGAGATAGTCTAGAAACTACTGAATCCCTGAGGACTCGCCAAGACAGTGGTCATCAGGCTTTTTTGGAAACAGGCCGCTTTTGAAAATCTGATGAAAGCTGCGGACCCTATTCTTAGAGAAACATACACACACATAAAAACACATTGCCTTTTACTATAATTTTGGGGAGTTCTTGGATCCTCTCAAGCCAGTCCATTAACTTGTTTATGCATTCATTCAATTAGTCAGTATTTACTGAGTACATGCTCAATAAATAAATCTCTAGGTCAGCGGTTCTCAACCTGTGGCTTTAGGCGACCCCTGTGTTTTGGTCGTTCGACCCCCACCGGGGTCGCGACCCACAGGTTGAGAACAGCTGCTCTGGGTGCTGGAGATGGGCCCATGAACAAAGCAGAAAGACACGTTGGGCTGCCTTGGCCCTTAGGTTTAGTGGACAAGAGAGACAGTAAACAAGTGAGTAAATTCTGTGGTATAGTCAAGGATGATTAGTACTCTGAAGAATAATAAAGCGAAGAAGGAGGTCAGGGTGATAGAGGTGGGAGCTACCTTTAATGAAGTGTAAGCTTTTTTCTAAGGCAAAATTTTTAAAAATTCTTTATTTTTTTTCCTAGCGAGAGAGAGACAGGCAGGCAGGAAGGGGGAGAGATGAGAAATATCAACTTGTAGTTGCAGTACTTTAGTTGCTCCTTGATTGCTTCTCCTATGTGCCTTGACCGGGGGCTCCAGCTGAGCCAGTGACCCCTTGCTCAAGTCAGTGACCTTGGGCTTCAAGCCAGTGACCATAAAGCCATGTCTGTGATCCCATGCTCGAGCCAGTGAGCCTGTGCTCAAACCAGATGAGCCCGCGCTCAAGCCAGCAACCTTGGGGTTTCAAACCTGGGTCCTCCGTATCCCAGGGTGGTGCTTCATCCACTGCACCACACCAGTCAGGCCAGAGTTGTGGTTTCTTCTTTTCTTTAATTAATTTTTTTTTTTTTTTTAGCAAGAGGGACAGAGACAGGGATAGACAGGGACAGGCAGGCAGGGAGAGAAATGAGAAGCATCAGTTCTTCGTTACGGCACCTTAGTTGTTCAGTGATTGCTTTCTCATATGTGCCTTGACTGGACTGGGGGGGGGGGCGGCTTATAGCAGAGCAAGTGACCCCTTGCTCAAGCCATCAACCTTTGGGCTCAAGCCATGAGGTCATGTCTGTGATCCTCTAGCCGGCGACCTCCGGGTTTTAAACCTGGATTGTCCTTGTCCCAGGCTGACGCACTATCCATTGCGCCACTGCCTGGTCAGGCAGATTTTTTTCTTTAAAGAAAATGTCTAAGGAGGTCTTTTTTTTTTTATAACTTTTATTCATTTTAGAAAGGAGAGAGGTGAGGGGAGGGAGGAGCAGGAAGCATCAACTCCCATATGTGCCTTGACCAGGCAAGCCTACGGTTTTGAAACAGAGACCTCAGCATTCCAGGTCGTTGCTCTATTCATTGCGCCACCACAGGTCAGGCTCTAAGGAGGTCTTATATTTACCACTTAAATATGCATTGATCAAAGGAGAAAGAAGACACTTTTTCTCTATTCCCATTTGCAGTGGTCCCTTGTCTATTGTGGGGGTTAGATTCCAGAAGCCCCCACGATAGGCGGAAATCTGCGAAGTAGTCACCTTATATTTATTCTATTATATATATATTTTAAGGCTTTATAAATCTTCCCCACACTCTTATAAACCTTTCTTACGATGTTATTAACCTTTTCCACACTTATTTTGCTTATTTTACCACAAAAATAATTAAAATAATAGATATATAAAAATACCTATATACAGCAAAATCCTGCAATATAGCGAAATATCTGCTATACAAAATTAGATATATCCAATTTTAAAATCTGCGATATAGTGAGACTGTGAATAGTGAACTGCAGTATGGCAAGGGACGACTGTATATTTTATTTCTTATGTTTTACCTATATCTTGTTTCCAATGAAAGTCTAGGACTAGATCAAATACATATACTTTTTTTCATAGATTAACTGTAACCCATTTCGTATTTAACCCCTTTAAATTGCCAAAATTATTAACTTTTATCAACTCCTAAAAGTGATAGAGTCATACATTTTCTGGGGGAAAAAACCCCACAAAATATATTAAGAAAAAATATGTAAAGAACACCTGTTTCAGGTCACTGAGTCAATTTAGAGTTTAATCAAATTTCTGGAAATTGTTTTTGTTAGACATTGGGAGGCTAGAGTTTCATAAAACCCAACTTCAAGGGATTGTTTTGACAGAAACAGACTCATAGATGCAGAGGACAGATTGACGGTTGCCAGAGGGGAGGCGTGTGGTGACAGAGTGAAGAGGGAGGAGGGGTTGGGAAGTACAGATGGGTGGTTACAGAGTAGTCACAGGGTGTCAAGTCCAGCACAGGGAATACAGGCAGTAATGTTCTAATAACTGCATGGTGCCAGGTGGGTGCTTAAATTATGGGTGGGATTTTATGATATATACAGTATTATAATTACTATACGTATATTATGCAATTCCTATCACATTTAGGTATATATGGTAAATATGAAACTTTTGGAAAAAATCATGGTGAAAGTAAAATATAACTAACAGAACAGGTCTAAATAATATCCTCTTTAGCTGTATGATATTGAAGAATAGGGTGCCCTTTGGAAAAATGAAAGAATTGGGTACCCTTTTGGGGAAAAAAATGAAACATACCAATTGTTTTATATTTATACTATAGTATGCTAACAGGTTGCTTTTTTATTTTTATGAAGAGGAAACATATATATGCAGTTTAAAAAAATCTTAGTACTAAAGGCTTATTAGACAAATACCAGTCCCCTAACCAGAGCCTGCTGCTCAGTCCTGTCCCCAGAGGCAACAGCGTTCAACCCTTTGTTCCTCTGGAGTTGAGCTTTATATTTCTTATAATTTTATTGTGGTAAGAACACAACATATGGTCTACATTAAATTTCTAAGTATACACTGTAGTTGATGGTTAGTACCATGCTGTACAGTAGTTCTCAGAGCTTCGTCCTGCCTGAGACTCTGCCCATTGATAGCCACTCCCCCTTCCTCTCTCCCCAGCCCCCAGCAACCACCGTTCCACTCACTGATTCTACGAATTTGATTATTTTAGATGCTGCAAATATATGGGATTGGGCAGTATTTGTCTTACTGTGATCCTTCATCTTGTCTATCAGATTTAACTCACTCTGCCCCCTCCCATCTCTCTTCCATGCTTCTGTTTGAACTTTCCCTTTACTGTTTATATTGTTGTGAATATATCAGTATTCTTTAATTATGAACTGAGTAATGAACAATGGCCATGTCTCCTTTCTTACATTCTTCCCCCACCCCTGTGTTTAATGATACTTTTCTTTTTCATTTGCTTAACTTTCTGGATGATCATTTCCCTTCTTCATATTACTCTCCAGTGCAATTTTCTTTTCTTTTCTTTTCTTTTCTTTTCTTTTCTTTTCTTTTCTTTTCTTTTCTTTTCTTTTCTTTTCTTTTCTTTTTTTGGTGACAGAGACAGAGAGAGTGACAGACAGGCAGGCAGGGAGAGAGATGAGAAGCATCAATTCTTCGTTGCATCTCCTTAGTTCACTGATTGCTTTCTCGTATGTGCCTTCACAGGGAGGCTATAGCAGAGCAAGTGATCCCTTGCTTAAGCCAGTGACCTTGGGCTTCAAGCCAGCGACCATGGGGTCATGTCTGTGATCTCACACTTAAGCCAGGGGCCCTGCACTCAAGCCGGCGACCTCTGGGTTTCAAACCTGGGTCCTCTGCATCCCAGTTCGATGCTCTTCCCACTGCACCACCGCCTCGTCGGGCGCAGTGCACTTTTCTTGAGGGAGCTCCCAGATGGTCTTTCAGCACAGGCTTTCATCTGGGCTGACCACTACTGGCCCCACCACCTTGTGGTCTGGGCTGTCCCGTCCCCATCACCCTGGCTCCCCTTCCCCTTCAGTCACTGTTTCCTGCGTCCTTGCTCCTCTTTCTTGGATATTTTCTCATTTTGATGCACCACTTTCTTTTATTTCCTTTTAATTTTTTTTAAGACTTTATTCCTTTTAGAGAGGAGGGGGAGAAAGAGAAAGAGAGAGAATGGGGGAGAAGCAGGAAGCATCAACTCCCACATGTGACTGGGCAAGCCCAGGGTTTCAAACCGGCGACCTCAGGTTCCAAGTCAGCGCTTTATCCGCTGCGCCACCACAGGTCACGCGGTCAGGTGGGCAGCCCATTCTTGATGAGCTTCCTGAGGAAAGGGTGCTTGGGAAGTCTCTGTTTGATACCTTGCTTGTCTGAAATGTCTTTATTCTCACTCTTAATTATAGTGCGGATACAGAACTTTAGTTTGGAAACAGTTTTCTCTCAGAATTTGAAAGCATTACCTCTATGACCTTATTCTTAGTATTGCTGTGGAGAAGGTCAGTGCCTTGTGTCTGACCTTTATTTTGGTAGAAACCTTGAGGACCCTCTCTTTGGTGTCACTGTTTTGAAATTTCACCGTTATGTGTGGTTATTCATTGATCATGCCAGATGTCTGGTGGGCCCTTTAGACATGAAAGTCTATTTTCTTAAGTTCTAGGGAATTTTTTTGTATTTTTCTCTGAAAATTTTCTTTCCATGTTTTCATTCTAAAATGAGAACTAATTATATATTGGATCTTATAGATCCATCCTCTGTAATTTTCTTTTTATTTTCTCCTGTATTTCATCTTTTTTAAAATTTATTGTACATCTGACTGATTTCCTCAAAAATTTATTTCATTTTAAAATATACTGCTCACAAAAATTAGGAGATATTTTATAGCTTTATATGAATCTATAAAATATCCCCTAATTTTTGTGAGCAATTTACGTTAGTATGTGTCTTAGAGTTCTCAGTGATGGGTGAAAATGGCACAAAATGAAATTTATAAAAAGTCTAGAAAATATGAATACCATATGATCTTGCCTGACCAGGTAGGTGGTGGTGCAGTGGATAGAGCACCAACCTGGGACGCTGAGGACCCAGGTTTGAAACCCCAGGGTTGTTGGGTTGAGCATTGGGTCACCGGCTTGAACATGGGATCATTCCTGGGTTGCTGGCTTGAGCCCGAGGTCACTGGCTCAGCTGGAGGCCCCCCCAATCAAGACACATATGAGAAGTAATCAATGAACAACCAAAACTAACGTGGCTATGAGTTGATGCTTCTCATCTCTTCTCCCCCCCACTCCCCTCTCTTTCATTTGCTCACTAAAAAAAAAGAGAAAACTTGATTTTAATAGATTTGCATCATCTTTCTTGTCTACCTCATTCATGCACACATACTCTTGAAATAAGAAGTATAGCCTAACTGGGCAGTAGCGCAGTGGATAGAGCGTCGGACTGGGATGCGGAAGACCCAGGTTCGAGACCCGGAAGTCACCAGCTTGAGCGCGGGCTCATCTGGTTTGAGCAAAGCTCACCAGCTTGGACCCAAGGTCGCTGGCTTGAGCAAGGGGTTACTCGATCTGCTGCAGCCCCACGGTCAAGGCACATATGAGAAAGCAATCAATGAACAACTAATGTGTCGCAATGAAAAACTAATCATTGATGCTTCTCATCTTTTTCCGTTCCTGTTGTCTGTCCCTATCTATCCATCTTTATGACTCTCTGTCACTGTAAAAAAAAAAAAAAAAAGCCAGAAGAAGTATGGCAAATTAAAAAAAAAAAAAAAGGAAGTATATTACCAAGAATATGGCTTTCATTGTTTTAAAGTTAATGGCCCTGGCCGGTTGGCACAGTGGTAGAGCGTCGGCCTGGCGTGCAGGAGTCCCGGGTTCGATTCCTGGCCAGGGCACACAGTAGAAGCGCCCATCTGCTTCTCCACCCCCCATCCTTCCTCTCTGTCTTTCTCTTCCCCTCCCGCAGCTGAGGCTCCATTGGAGCAAAAAGATGGCCCGGGCGCTGGGGATGGCTCTGTGGCCTCTGCCCCAGGCACTAGAATGGCTCTGGTCGTGACAGAGCGACGCCCCGGATGGGCAGAGCATTGCCCCCCGGTGGGCGTGCCGGGTGGATCCCGGTTGGGCGCATGCGGGAGTCTGTCTGACTGCCTCCTCGTTTCCAGCTTCAGAAAAATAAAATTAAAAAATAAATAAATAAAGTTAATATAATTTATACCATGGAAAGAGTTATTTATTTTTTTTGCGATAGAGACAGAGAGAGGGACAGACAGACAGATAGGAAGGGAGAGATGAGAAGCATCAACTCCTTGTCGAGACAACCTTAGCTGTTCATTGATTGCTTTCTCATATGTGCCTTGACCTGGGGTGGGGGGGCCACAGCAGACTGAGTGACCCCTTGCTCAAGCCAGCGACCTTGGGCCCAAACCAGATGAGCTCGCACCCAAGCTGGTGACCTCGGGGTTTCAAGCCTGGGTCCTCTGCATCCCAGTCTGATGCTCCATCCACTGTGCCACCACCTGGTCAGGCTAGAGTTATGGTTTAATGAAAACAGGATCTTTAGAGTCAGGACTGAGAAGTAGGGAGGCAGAGACAGACTCTTGCATTTGCCTGACCGGGATCCACCCGGCATGCCCACTAGGGGGCGATGCTCTGCCCATCTGGGGCGTCGCTCTGTTGGAACTCAAGCCATTCTAATTCTAGCACCTGAGATGAGGCCATGGTGCCATTCTCAGCGCCCGGGCCAACTTTGCTCCAATGGAGCCTTGGCTGTAGAAGGGGAAGAGAGAGAGAGAGAGGAAGGAGAGGAGGAAGGGTGGAGAAGCAGATGGGCGCTTCTGTGTGCACTGGCCGGGAATCGAACCTGGACTTCCACATGCAGGGCCGATGCTCTAACCCTGAGCCAACTGGCCAGGACCTGATACCATCCTTGATTGGACTCTTTACTTGTTTGACCTTGGCAAATTTGTTGGTGACCCACCCGCATTTGCTTTGGTCAGTTATCTGTAAAATGCCAGTGACATCTGCTTCACACAGTTAGATGACATAATATATCTGAAGCACCTGACAAAGATTAGTGGTTGAATGATTTAGGATTTTTCCCTTTTCCCAAGAAAAGTAAAATATTAACTTGCATACTGGTTAATTATGGGCCCAGGGATTTTCCCATTAGCAGCTTTAAAAAAGGATGACCAGCCAAGAAAAGTCCCAATCTAGTAAGGAAAATGCCAGTGAGTTTTCTCAGATAAACAAGAATTTCCCAAGCCCCATTCTGCGCTCTTTTTCAAACTGGTGATAAAGTAAAAATGAAATTATTTTTCTTTTTAGAATTTTAATTATAGACTATTTCTTTAAGTTTTATGGGATAGTAGGTAGAGATAATATTTTTTAAAATAAGCTGCTTTTTTGTGACAGACAGTATGAAGAAAGGAATGTGAGAAAAGTGTGATTGCTTAATTCAGATGTCAGTACTTTGTCCTTTTTTAAAAACACTTTGTTGAGATATGATTTACCATAAAAATTGATATGTTTAAAGTCAGTGGTTGTCAGTACATCCAGAGTTGTGCAGCCATTGTCACCATCTAATATATTTTCATGACCCTAGAAAGAAACCCCGTGTCCTCAGCCACCACCCTCCAGTGCTCCTCTTGCCTCCAGCCCCAGGAAGTTGCTAGTCTGTTTTCTGCCAGTATGGATTTGCCTGTTCCTGATATTTTTTAACAACAGGATCATACAATAATAATATGGTCCTTTGTGCCTGGATTCTCTCAACACTTTGCTTGTTAATACTTTGGAGAACAAGTCGAGGCTGCCAGAGGTGCTCTTAATAAGATTTCATCTCCCTCAACAGTCAGCAGGTAATACCAGATACTAACCTTCTAAAGGCTTTTAAACTCAGGAAAAAGAAAATGCAACAGTTTCCAGGGAATTTGGTTGTAGATATTTTGATGTACAGTGTATACATTATGCTACTTACACGTTTTGTAGTTATATTACCATCATACAAGCTCCACATAGTCAAAAAGTACAATTTGATGAGTTTTTAAAAAGTTTTCTTTTTTTTTTTTTGTATTTTTCTGAAGTTGGAAACAGGGAGGCAGTGAGACAGACTCCCGCATGTGCCCGACTGGGATCCACCCGGCATGCCCACCAGGGGGCGATGCTCTGCCCATCTGGGGCGTCGCTCTGCCACAATCAGAGCCATTCTAGTGCCTGAGGCAGAGGCCATGGAGCCATCCTCAGTGCCCGGGCCAACTTTGCTCCAATGGAGCCTTGGCTGCGGGAGGGGAAGATAGAGACAGAGAGGAAGGAGAGGGTGAGGGGTAGAGAAGCAGATGGGTGCTTCTCCTGTGTGCCCTGGTCGGGAATTGAACCCGGGACTCCTGCACGCCAGGCCGACGCTCTACCACTGAGCCAACCGGCCAGGGCCTAAAAATTTTTTATGAAGCAATTAGTACAGTGTCTAGCACATATTAAGTATTCCATAAATGGTAGCTGATGTTAATGTTTCTTTTGTGTGTTATACTAAAGTACTTGAGATACAGAGTGGGACAAAAGTAAGTTTACAGTTGTTTGTATGGAAAAATGATGCAATAATTTTTTAAAAATATTTTCTGTTGCCTTTTTTTTTTACTTTATTTTTTTAATTTTTAATTTTTATTGAATCCAGAGAGAGGAAGGGGGTGTAAGGGTGAGACAGAAACATCGATCTGTTTCTGTATGTGCCCCAGCCAAGGACTGAACCAGCCACCTGTTCATTGCAAGACAATACTCCAGCCAAGTGAGCCATCCAGCCAGGACATGATGCAATAATTAATAAATAATAAGAGAATAAACTGTCTTGCATACTCACAGCTGTAAACCTTTTGACCCACCCTGTATTAGATAATTCATCATCATTATGTGCCTACTGTGAAGCCTAACATATGGTTGGTACTCAATTTATCTTTATTGTCTTTTCTCCTTAATTCTTGATAAGTACACCCTATGACATTTGTTATTGATCCTTAACCCTCACTATTAATTTTGAGAACCAATTTGAAAAAGTTATATTTATTCACTCATTTATTCAACTAATTTTATTAAGCACATGTTGTATTTCATCGCTGAATTGGGCACTGTGAGTGATTGAGTCAAGACATGAACATATCCTGTGTACATTAACCAGGGGCTAGGACAGAATAGTCATAGCTGAGGCATAGGCAATAGTACGGGAGTCAAGAGGTGGCAGTGCTTGTTTCCAGCAGTGGGCACCCAGAGATGATGAACTGAAGGGTGTGGATTTGATTAAGGACTCACAGGAATGGAGGGGAAGACATTTTAACCTGAGAAATGGGGTCAGTGTTGTGCAGGGCGCTCCAGCTCAGAGCAGTGGAATGAGGGAGATTGCTGGGAAGGGGGAGGGGTTGGGGCCATCCACACTGGCTTACCACTGGGCTGAGGAGGGGAGACGTTTTTGTCAAGCAGTCTCAGAGAGCCGGTGGTGATTTTTCAGCGGGGGTGGGGTGGGGTGGGGGGGTTATACCATAAGTAGAGTGCTTTTGAGGGGGCTCTGTATGGATTGAGTTGACAGGAAGACAGTTGAGCAATCAGGACAAATGAAAGTATCTGGATGTTGCTTAGCAAAGAGGTAGAAACGTAGGAGCTCTGCAGAGTGGGTGCCTCATTGGCTGTTGAGGGTTGAGTGTCCTCTGTGCCTCATTGGCTGTTGAGGGTGGAGAGTGTCCTCTGTGCCTCATTGGCTGTTGAGGGTGGAGAGTGTCCTCTGTGCCTCATTGGCTGTTGAGGGTTGAGTGTCCTCTGTGCCTCATTGGCTGTTGAGGGTTGAGTGTCCTCTGTGCCTCATTGGCTGTTGAGGGTTGAGAGTGTCCTCTGTGCCTCATTGGCTGTTGAGGGTGGAGAGTGTCCTCTGTGCCTCATTGGCTGTTGAGGGTGGAGAGTGTCCTCTGTGCCTCATTGGCTGTTGAGGGTGGAGAGTGTCCTCTGTGCCTCATTGGCTGTTGAGGGTTGAGTGTCCTCTGCCTTCGGAACACTTGCAGAGTGCTTACCAGTGTGTTAGCCATTTGTAAGTCAGTCCCCCCAGCAGTGAAGTGTGGGCACATTTCAAGAACAATAAAGGTGTTGCAGCCGCGTTTCAGAAGAGGAAACTAAGAGTTAGGATGGCTGTGGGAACTGTGTCATCCTTCACTCTGCTGCTCCTCTGTCCTGCCCAGGCCCTGCCTCCCGTCAGTCTGCCCAGCGACCTCTGGGCGTGTCTTCGCCAGTACGTCTCCATCCACCCTGGTCTCTGCTCACTGCTTTCTCCCTCGGTCAGGCCTTCCTCTCTCAGGGCAGCTGTCGGGACACACGCCACGATCATTATTTTCACCCTGACAGTGTTTTCTCTAAACGGGAATCGGGTCATATCTTTTTGTATTTTTCAGATGCTTTCTCATTGTCTCTGGGTGGAATATGGTATTCAGGGTTCTTACTGTATTCTGATCCTTTATAGATTTAGTTTGTCCCCTACCCCCCAAAATGCCAGTTCCTGCCGGCTCTGTGCCTTTGCATGGGCACTCTGTCCACCTGCAATGTCCTCCTTCCTTCTCTCTGCATCAGAACTTCCATCCTTTGGGAACTCACAGTTACTGTGTCTGTACTGCTTGAAGCAGCAGGGCTCTTCATTCCGTCCTGTTAGGTGCCGTCTGCCTTATGTGTAATTATCCAGTACCACACCTTGATCAAAACTGATTTGCAGCAACTTATAAAAACCCATATAGCAGTAAAAAAAAATATGGATGAACATATAAGAGCAAATGGACTCTGAGGATAGAAAAATAAAGTCAAGAATCAAGTTAGTATAGAAATACGCATCCTGGAGGCAGCTTCCACTTTTACTCTTAAACTTCCTTGTCCAAGTGAAATGTTTTCACAGTCTCCCAAGTTTTCCCAGTGACAGTCTGCACGTAAATTCAGTTGCTCTGGAGAAGGTGTTCCTGTCACTGAAGATTGAGAGCACTGTTTCTGGCGTGAGTGGGAAGTAGATATGAGGGTGGGACCAAGCCAAGTTTCAGGAGGTGGCTTCATCAGACCTCAGTGCATCTGGATAGAGTGACACCAAAGCACAATTTATAAAAGCAGTTTTGTGACAGCCAGGACTGTGACCCTAAAACAGCTGCTTGCTTGTCTAGCTTAATCCAAGGATAAAATGCAGAATAGCCAAAGGAATATCAGATCACATTTTGTTGTGGTTATTGTTTTAACCCAAAGTGATCAACTTCTCATAGGCAGGGACCATGTTTGGCTTTGGTTCGATCAATGGTAGAAAACCTTAAGAGAAGAATGAGGACCATCTGTGATTGTGATCTGCCAGGATCCATCACTGTTCTGCTTTGACTTCTGTGTACTCAGAAAGTCAGGTGCATATCTGAGATCCCAGGTCTATGAGTAGATGGTTGTAAATTTGCTGTTTGTGTCTGAGGCCGTTGCGAGCGGCAGGTGCACCGCCGGCGATAGGGCAGTGCGGGAATGTGACTCGGGCAGGCTGGTCTGCTTAGGTCACACGAGACCCTTGAAGCACATTTACTGCATCAGCGGTGCTCAGAGCTTAAATCTAATCTCCCCTCTGTCTATCACATTAGGGCTAAGAGGGTCTTACATGACTGTATTGCCATGATTAATGAGGCTGATTCAGAAAGAAGTACACATTTTCAAGAGAAAAGCAAAAATAGCAAGTTTACCGACTGACTTCAGTTCTCCCCAGATAGTTTTTCTCTCTATAATTTATGTCAAATATGTTCTGCACTGACATAATATGTTTGATGTTTTTTCTTTCTTTATACACACAGGAACTTGATAAAGAACTCCCAGTGCTAAAGCCATATTTTGTTGATAACCCTGAGGCAGTTGGCGTGAGCGAAGCCGGCTTACGAGTCACGTGGCTGGGCCATGCGACGGTAATGGTAGAAATGGATGAGCTCATATTCCTCACGGACCCCGTTTTTAGCTTGCGTGCATCACCATCGCAGCATGTGGGGCCGAAGCGTTTCCGGCATCCCCCCTGCACCATCAGTGAACTGCCCCGGATAGATGCGGTCCTCATCAGTCACAACCACTATGACCACCTGGACTACAGCTCCGTCATTGCTCTGAATGAGCGGTTTGGTAGTGAGTTGAGGTGGTTTGTGCCGCTGGGTCTGCTGGACTGGATGCAGAAATGTGGCTGTGAGAATGTGATCGAGCTGGACTGGTGGGAGGAGAACTGTGTCCCCGGACAGGACAAGGTCACCTTTGTCTTCACCCCTGCCCAGCACTGGTGTAAAAGGACTCTAGTGGATGACAACAAGGTTCTGTGGGGCAGCTGGTCTGTGCTGGGCCCTTGGAACCGCTTCTTTTTCACTGGAGACACTGGCTATTGCCCCGCTTTCGAAGAGATAGGAAAAAGGTTTGGACCTTTTGACCTTGCGGCCATACCCATCGGAGCATACGAACCCAGGTATGTGGACTTGCAAAGAAAACAGTCCTCCTCTTACTGTTCCACGATGGCTAACTGAACTGGGAAGTAAAGTAGTCATGATTTTGCGACACAGTATATATATGATAATTTGTGATTTTAATGATGGACTTGGTTGTACATTGGTTGGGGGTTGGTGGGTCAGAATCAATTTAAAAATTTAAATCATCATAGTCCTATTAGTTAAATAATTATTCAAAACCAGAAATTACTAAGAAAAAAGAATTTCTGTACATAGCCCAGAAGTTCACATACCATTTTCACTAAAGTGAAACTGATCAGCCAGCATCACACCTGGCTCTTGTTCTTCCTTACATGTGGAGGGTGCTCCCCCTGTGTGACTGTGCTCCACGGCTGGAGTGGGATGCTCTCCCCGTGTGACTGTGCTCCACGGCTGGAGTGGGATGCTCTCCCTGTGTGACTGTGCTCCACGGCTGGAGTGGGATGCGCTCCCCGTGTGACTGTGCTCCACGGCTGGAGTGGGATGCTCCTGGAGTGGGATGCGCTCCCCGTGTGACTGTGCTCCACGGCTGGAGTGGGATGCTCTCCCCGTGTGACTGTGCTCCACGGCTGGAGTGGGATGCTCTCCCCGTGTGACTGTGCTCCACGGCTGGAGTGGGATGCTCCCCCTGTGTGACTGTGCTCCACGGCTGGAGTGGGATGCGCTCCCCGTGTGACTGTGCTCCACGGCTGGAGTGGGATGCTCCCCCCGTGTGACTGTGCTCCACGGCTGGAGTGGGATGCTCTCCCCGTGTGACTGTGCTCCACGGCTGGAGTGGGATGCTCTCCCCGTGTGACTGTGCTCCACGGCTGGAGTGGGATGCTCTCCCCGTGTGACTGTGCTCCACGGCTGGAGTGGGATACGCTCCCCGTGTGACTGTGCTCCACGGCTGGAGTGGGATGCTCTCCCCGTGTGACTGTGCTCCACGGCTGGAGTGGGATGCTCTCCCCGTGTGACTGTGCTCCACGGCTGGAGGGGGATGCTCTCCCCGTGTGACTGTGCTCCACGGCTGGAGTGGGATGCTCTCCCCGTGTGACTGTGCTCCACGGCTGGAGTGGGATGCTCTCCCCGTGTGACTGTGCTCCACGGCTGGAGTGGGATGCTCTCCCCGTGTGACTGTGCTCCACGGCTGGAGTGGGATGCTCTCCCCGTGTGACTGCTCCACGGCTGGAGTGGGATGCTCTCCCCGTGTGACTGTGCTCCACGGCTGGAGTGGGATGCTCTCCCCGTGTGACTGTGCTCCACGGCTGGAGTGGGATGCTCTCCCCGTGTGACTGTGCTCCACGGCTGGAGTGGGATGCTCCCCCCGTGTGACTGTGCTCCACGGCTGGAGTGGGATGCTCTCCCCGTGTGACTGTGCTCCACGGCTGGAGTGGGATGCTCTCCCCGTGTGACTGTGCTCCACGGCTGGAGTGGGATGCTCTCCCCGTGTGACTGTGCTCCACGGCTGGAGTGGGATGCTCTCCCCGTGTGACTGTGCTCCACGGCTGGAGGGGGATACTCCCCCTGTGTGACTGTGCTCCACGGCTGGAGTGGGATGCTCTCCCCGTGTGACTGTGCTCCACGGCTGGAGTGGGATACGCTCCCCGTGTGACTGTGCTCCACGGCTGGAGTGGGATGCTCCCCCTGTGTGACTGTGCTCCACGGCTGGAGTGGGATGCTCTCCCCGTGTGACTGTGCTCCACGGCTGGAGTGGGATGCTCTCCCTGTGTGACTGTGCTCCACGGCTGGAGTGGGATGCTCCCTCCGTGTGACTGTGCTCCACGGCTGGAGTGGGATGCTCTCCCCGTGTGACTGTGCTCCACGGCTGGAGTGGGATGCTCTCCCCGTGTGACTGTGCTCCACGGCTGGAGTGGGATACGCTCCTTGTGTGACTGTGCTCCACGGCTGGAGTGGGATACGCTCCTTGTGTGACTGTGCTCCACGGCTGGAGTGGGATGCTCTCCCTGTGTGACTGTGCTCCACGGCTGGAGTGGGATGCTCTCCCTGTGTGTGCTCCACGGCTGGAGTGGGATGCTCTCCCCGTGTGACTGTGCTCCACGGCTGGAGTGGGATGCTCTCCCCGTGTGACTGTGCTCCACGGCTGGAGTGGGATGCTCTCCCCGTGTGACTGTGCTCCACGGCTGGAGTGCAGGGTCCTAGAGCTTTCCTGTGTTTACCAGAGGAGAGCCAGGAATAGGCCTGTACACCCGTCCCTTGTGATGGTGTTATTTCAGCTGGCACTGAATCTGACCTGGTAATGACCTTGTTGCACTACTTACCACTTGCCCTCCAACCATTATGTACTTATCAGGGGTCTTCAAAGCTAATAAAGGTCATGTTAATGTTCGAGAACTAGGAGACCCACTCACTGCCTGTGTTTTTCTTAATGCTGTCTATTTAAGGAAAAGAAGTGACTTTAAAGAATTCCATTAGATTTCAGTCAACTCTGGTTGATATGTATAAGTTAAGAGAAAGTAATAGTAAACAAATAAGGGTTAATTTAAAAACTTATTTTCTAAAGGGCATGCTCAGATAGACACATACAGAATTTCATGTAGGATGACATTGTATAAGGTCTGCCGGAAAGTTCTGTCTGTTTTTGGAATAAAACAAAATACAAATTTTTCTTACTGTCAATAAACTTTATTAAATAATATAATTGCATTATTAATGATTTCTTGCCAGTGTGAGGGCATTTTGTATATCCCATTTTTGAAAAATGTTTTATCTTTTGATGCGAAAAATTGAACCAGTGCTTGTTTGATATCTTCTTCAGTTTTGAATTTTTTGCCCTTCAAAAAATTTTGTAAGGACAAAAACAAGTGATAGTCGGAGGGTGCTAAGTCTGGGAATATGGTGGATGCGACAGACATGCTTCTGTAGCATTTCTTCCTCGTTGAAATTTGTAAAAATTACAGTGGTGTAAATTAACTTTATCAGTAGCCATGGGTACACTATCACTTCACACATAAGACTAATGTGAATCAACTTTTGTTTTAGTTAATTTGCTACGTCAGTATGTATACATTAAGTGATAAAAATAGAGAGGCACACATGCGCCAAATAAACGTGCTTACGTGTGGAAACTTGTTGTGATAGAAATGGACAGAACTTTCCGGTAGACCTTATATTTAGGCAGTCCTGCAAGCAGAGAACACTAATATATAGATGAATTGAGCATATCCAGTCATTGGTTTCCATCTGATTTTGTTTTATTTAAATTAACTTTCTAAGTTCACTAAAACCATTTCCTCACTGTCTTTATTAATGTTCATTTCGCCTATTGATGTTTTTTTCCTAATTTCTCTAAGGGGCTAGACCAGGGGGTCCCCAAACTACGGCCCACGGGCCACATGCGGCCCCCTGAGGCCATTTATCCAGCCCCCGCCGCACTTCCGGAAGGGGCACCTCTTTCATTGGTGGTCAGTGAGAGAAGCACATTGACCATCTCATTAGTCAAAAGCAGGTCCATAGTTCCCATTGAAATACTGGTCAGTTTGTTGATTTAAATTTACTTGTTCTTTATTTTAAATACTGTATTTGTTCCTGTTTTTGTTTTTTTTTTTACTTTAAAATAAGATATGTGCAGTATGCATAGGGATTTGTCCATAGTTTTTTTTATAGTCCGGCCCTCCAACGGTCTGAGAGACAGTGAACTGGCCCCCTGAGTAAAAAGTTTGGGGACCCCTGGGCTAGACATTTTAGCCTTATTTTAAAAAATTATTCTAAATCAATAATAGTGCTTGAATTTCACTTTTCCATTTAATTCTAACAAAATTCTCAAAACATCAATCAAGTGTTCATTAATCAATTTTATATTATATTGATCTTTATTCAATGTTTTTAATATATTAGAATATAACATTTGTAACTATGAAAATAAATTTTCATGTGTAGCAAAATATAAATAAGTGTATGTGATGATACAATGTGGACCTCCTGAGTGTACATTCACTCCTGTGACTCCCTCTTTCTGCTTGTGTTGCCACTGTCTTGTTACTGAGATAGTAACAAGAACCATAAGGACATTATTGCTCCAAGAGAAGTACATTTTGGTAGCCTCTACTGTGTAATCTCTGCTTAGTGTGAACAGCTTTAGAAATAAGGTTATCAGAACTTTAGAGTACTCTATAAATTTAGGATGATTACACCAAAAATGACTTTCAGTAATAGGCTTGGAATGGCATCCTTACTTTTGGGGTTATTCTATCCAAATCAGTCAGAATTTTAAGGTTTTAATTTTATACCAGAATAAAAATTTTATTTATTTCAGATAGACATGAGGATAGAAAGGAGTATGTCTAGCCCTTTGATTTGCAGTAGGAGTTTTTAAAAAGTGAACAGAAACACTAGTAACTGTTTCCATCTTGCCCTGCTTTCTGCATGTCAGGAGCTGTGGCAGATAGTGCCACCACTGCAGACATGGTGGCTTTGTCTGTAGACCCCGCAGGGCTGGGCAACTCCTTCAGTCACTCCTCTGGCTCTTAGGACGGATGAGCCTGTCCGTGAATGTTTGTTCTGTAGAGTGCAGAAGCACCTGCCGAGTCCACGCCGGCAGCCTGACTGCAGCAGCAGTGGGCAGTGGCTGACTGGGGATATAAATAACGTGAAGGTGCTGCTGTTTTCCCTCTTCTAAGCTGATGGCTGGGAAAGCAAAGGATTTACTTGTAGATAGTACATTTTCCCTTTGATCAGAAATCATTCTTTCTCCTGAAAGTGTTCCCTTTCCAAGGCCTGAGGCAGCCAGCCGTTCAGTGTTTCTACCCTCTCTCTAATGAGTGCCCTTTTGGACCCTGTTTTCTTGCCCAACCAGGATACACTTTCATTTGTATCCTGCTTAAATGAAATCCTTGAATAGTAATTGGATGTTCTTGCTCCTGATCTTTAAATATTATACAGTAATTTTTGTTGGCTTTTTGCTTTAGCAAGTTTTGTTACTTTATTTTTTTAGGTGAGAGGAGAGGAGCTAGTGAGTCAGACTGTCACATGCGCCCCAGCCAGGATCCACCCAGCAACCCCTGTCTGGGGCCGATGCTTAGGTCAGCCGAGCTGTCCTTAGCGCCCGCGGCCAAACTCAAATCAGTCCAGCCACTGGCTTCGGGAGGGGAAGATGGAGAGAAGAGGGAGAGGGAGGGGAAGAAAAGCAGGTGGTTGCTTCTCCTGTTTGCCCTGACTAGGTATCAAACCCGGGACATCCATATGCCATGCTGATGCTCTATCCACTGAGCTAGCCAGCCAGGGCCCACTTTAGCAAGTTTTAAAGAAAATTGTTTCAGCAAGTTATTCAGGTTCTTTTGCAATTAGAGTTTTAGTTTCTAATTCTTTACTCATTTTTTTTTTTTTTTTACAGGGACAGAGAGAGAGTCAGAGAGAAGGATAGATAGAGGCAGACAGACAGGAACAGAGAGAGATGAGAAGCATTAATTATCAGGTTTTTGTTGTGATACCTTAGTTCATTGATTGCTTTCTCATATGTGCCTTGACTGCGGGCCTTCAGCAGACTGAGTAACCCCTTGCTCGAGCCAGCAACTTTGGCTCCAAGCTGGTGAGCTTTGCTCAAGCCAGATGAGCCCACGCTCAAGCTGGCGACCTTGGGGTCTTGAACCTGGGTCCTCCGCATCCCAGTCCGACGCTCTATCCACTGTGCCACTGCCTGGTCAGGCCCCATTGTTTTGATTCATACCAGCATTGCAAGGTATTTATTTTTTAAAGTAATAGTAAGACATATCTTCAGGATAACTCACCAGTAAAATAAAAATACTAATAACACAAAATCTTACTATTTAGGCCCTGGCCGATTGGCTCAGTGGTAGAGCATTGGCCTGATGTGTGGATGTCCTGGGTTTGATTCCTGGTCAGGGCTCACAGGAGAGTGCCCATCTGCTTTCCCCCCCTCTTGCTTCTCTCTCTCTCTCTCTCTCCTTCCTGTGGCTATTGCTCCATTGGAGCGAGTTGGCTTCTGGCATTGATGATGATGACTCCATGGCCTCTGCCTCAGGTGCTATGAAGAGCTAGGTTGCTGAGCAACGGAGCAATGCCTCAGATGGGCAGAGCATCGTCCCCCTAGTGGTCTTGCCAAGTGGATCCCAATCAGGGTGCATGCGAGAGTCTGTCTCTCTGCCTCTTCTACTCTCACTAAAAATAAAAAAATAAATCTTGCTATTTAAAAGGTAGTTTTGCTTGAGACTTAGCTATTGTATGGCAGTTTTTACATGAAATATTTTTGCTTAATTTTGTCCAGAAGAAAGGTAGACTCAAGGAAGATGGTGTGCTTTATTCCTGGGTGGAATCTTAAAAGTTGATTAGGTGAAGCAGTCCTTACATCATATTTCAAAGGCTAGAATTAATAAAGTGCTGTGTTTCAACAGGTGGTTTATGAAGTACCAGCATGTAGACCCAGAAGAAGCTGTAAGGATCCACATTGATGTTCAAACTAAGAAATCTGTGGCCATTCACTGGGGAACTTTTGCCTTAGCGAATGAGGTGAGAGTGATGTGATAGAAACACCTGGTTATGTTTGACCTATGATGGGATTCAGGCCTCACTGGACCCTGCAGTGTGCCCAGAGATCAAACTGGAGTTATCAGTTTGACGTGGTAAATCATGAGTCAGTAAAATAATATTTATATAGTGAAAAAAATCCTTATTGCATGCTGTTCTTTTGGTTTGTTTCTGTAGTTAATAAAGCATGTATTTATACAAGTGGGGCAAAAGTAGGTTCACAGTAGGAAAATAACACAGTAATTAATAAGTAACAATATAAAGAGTAACCTGTTTCATATGCTCACAACTGTAAACCTACTTTTGCCCCTCCCTGTATAGCCAAAAATGAGTTTGGTCTTGGGAAACAGAAAAATGAACTGTCGTGTCTTCTCTCAAGGAGCCTTTTGTTCTAGCAGAACACATAAGACATGTACATAATAACTCTAAAACAGGTGTTGAAAGGGGTACGTGGTCTCAGAGTCGGGGTGACTGATTGGAGGGGTCAGGGAGAGCTTCCTGGACGAGATGACATTGAATTTGGCTGTTAGAAGGCATTTCAAGAGGAGCAAAGCACAGAGCATAGGCTCAGAGGCAGCAAGCATGGGGAACAGCAGGGTATTTTGTTCAGCCGAGTGTGGCTGTCATAGGGGTGCAATGGAAGAGGTAAGGCTGGACAGCTTAGAACTTTTTAGAAATGCCCTTCATTAAACATTGATGATTTTTGTGTCTGCTATGTGCCAGGCATAAATGGTAGCTTTACTTCTAGACTAATAGAGAAGAGCTGATTTTTTGCTTAAGGTAGCAGAACCCTAGCACTCCGCCACTAGCCAGTTCTGGGGTCAAGCTGGAGAGAAGAAAGCTCTATGCTGGATCCAGAGCTTGCCCGAAGCAAAATTCAGAAATGGCTGGCTGGCTTCTATGCTCTACGTGGTGTCTTCCACATCCCAGGACAGGAACCCTGTTTTCATGCTGTTTTAAGCACTCCCTTTCTGGCCGGCCCTTTCCCTAGGTTACAGCTTGTCCCAAAATTTCCTAGAACGCTGCCTGCCCACTCTCCTCCACCCAGGCCAAGTTCCCATGTCATGTTGCAGCACCCTGAGCCACACTGTTGGGAGATGGAATGGAATGGAATGAATGACCACGGGTGGGGAGGATGAATGAAAGATGTGTCTGTGCACTTGGAGAAGGGGGAGTTTGGTACTGATTCCCACTGGAACACCACTATATTTGATGGCCTTTCTTACTCCGTGTCTGTTCCATATATAGACAGATGTACATTTGTGTCCCATATGTAATACATACCAGTGACTTAGATGAAGTATTTTATTAAACTTATGCAAAGAGAAGAATCCAGGCTGACACAGATTTTTAACTTCAATGGTTGGGAAGGCTATTGTGCTCTTGACGGACCTGGGCAAGATGAGGAGAGGCTAGAACACCCCAGTCTTCAAGTTACTGTGTTTGTTATTCAGCCTTCATGAATTATTCCTGTTAAAAATCTAACTTCCATATTTATTTCTTATTGAAGCATGTAATAAAAACTCATTTAGTCTTAGCAATTTGGAATTTGTTCACATTTTGACATTAATTGCATAAACCTCACAACCACAAATTTGTTAAATTATAAAATAGATGGAATTTTCGGGGAGGTTTTGCCTGATTCGTAAATACTGTAGAATGATTTGCATGTAGGTAGTTAGAATAGCTGCTTACTATACTATAAGCCAGTTAAGGACATCTTTAACTCAGCAACTCTTTGAAATGATACATATTGCAACATCTGATTTACCTAGGAAATGATTAGTGAATTTCCTAGATGATGTAGTTAAGCACTAAAACTTAGCTCACCCTTTGGAGGGAAACAAATTTCAGGCATTGCAAAACATATGTTAACTGTTTAAATGACCAGGGCATTTGTTCTGATTCTCTTCTATTGGAGTAGATCATAAAACATATCCCTTAGAGGGGGGCTTAGGATTTGTCTGGGGCTGGTTGCCTGGCCCTTAGGTCTCAAAGCTGTGGACGTCTGCGTCCAGCACTTGCTCTTGTTTACCTCTGTCTACTGTCTTGCTTTATACATCATTGTTTGGCCCCAGGACTGTGTTTTCTGTCTCCCTGTGGGACTGAAGTGCTTGCACCGTAAGACCACTTTCAGTCCCTCAAAGGTTTTCTTCCTTCTAGGCCTGTCTTCTAGATGGTGAAACAGCTAAGAATTGACCTATAAAGAAATTCAGATTTTTGAGCATCAGAATCCCCACTAAGTTACAGCTTATAACCAAAGTAATAGCTCAGCAAAGAAATGATTAGTGTAGGGTGATTGTGTAAGTATTGTGTTTGCTAGGACTTGTGGAGCATGGGGTGGGGAGAATTTAACAAAACAAGTTGTTTTTCACTGGGAAAGAATTTCATCATTTTGAAATCTCAAACTAATTTTGCAAGGGCAAGTTCTTGACTTAGGTTATAATTTAAAGTTATACTTCATTGGTGATATATTAGCCATCTCCCATATGCATAAAAAAAGACAAAGTAGCTTTCTCTTAACAACTAATCCATTAATAAGTGGTTATCTGTAGGAATTAAGGGTAACCAATGTATAGTTAAGAACCTAAATTATTTAGCACTGGGTAGAAAAGCATCCCTGATCACACACCTAGAAGAGAGCAAGGGGAGAACAAGGCCTGTGTGTGGCAGTAACTGTTAGCAGACCTGCATTTCAGGCTGCAGAAAACTTGCCTGGTTTTCTGGTACATCACTAGCTGTCTCTTGGTCTGTGCTGCTCCTTCCTCACTTCTGTGCCCTCTCTGCACAGGGAGTGCCTCTCTGCATCCGTGGACCGCCTCCGAGCTCTTGACTCCCTTGGGGATGCCATCAGTCTTATGACTTGAAACACCATCTCCCCACTGTACCTCCGTAGCTCAGGTGTGTTTCCCCTTACAGCAGTCCACATTTATATATATTTCCAACTGCCTTGTTAACATTGGTACCAAAGCCCAAGTCCAGAACGAGACTTCCTGATCGGCCCTCAAATTGGTTTCTCTTACATCTCAGTAAACAGCAGACTCCTTCTTCCAGTTACTGAGGCCAAAACCTTGACTTCACTTTCTCTCATGTCCTCCATCCAGTTTTTCCCACAAGCAGTCAGCTCAACCTTCAGATTATATTCAGACATTGACTTCTCACCACCTTCAACCACGCTGGCCCTTGCAGTCTGTTCTCAACACTGCAGAGGACAGTGACCTTTGCACCCTGAGTTCGTTCCTCTGCAGGAACTACTTGGTAGCTTCCCATCACACTCAGTCAAACCACAGCTCTCTTCCCCTGCAAAGTCCTGTGCAGATGTCACCTTCTCAAAGAGAACTGCTTAACTGTTTTTAAAACTAAACCCTCGCCCTGGCCGGTTGGCTCAGTGGTAGAGTGTCGGCCTGGTGTGCAGGAGTCCCGGGTTCGATTCCTGGCCAGGGCACACAGGAGATGCGCCCATCTGCTTCTCCACCCCTTCCCCTCTCCGTCTCTCTCTTCCCCTCCCGCAGCCGAGGCTCCATTGGAGCAAATGATGGCCTGGGCGCTGGGGATGGCTCCTTGGCCTCTGCCCCAGGCGCTAGAGTGGCTCTGGTCGCAGCAGAGCAACGCCCCAGATGGGCAGAGCATCGCCCCCTTGTGGGCGTGCCAGGTGGATCCTGGTCAGGTGCATGTGGGAGTCTGTCTGACTGCCTCCCCGTTTCCAGCTTCAGAAAAATACAAAAACAAACAAACAAAAAACTAAACCCTTACCTCTCACACTTATTCCCACTTTTCCCCAGAATATATCGACCACTCTGATACTATTTTCTTATCTGTCCATTTCTTACTGTCTCCGTATGAGACTGTCAGCTCCTGGAAGACAAGGGTTTGTTTGGTTCCCTGGCTTGTCTCCTCTAGGGTGCTCAGAAGATACTCGTTGCATTCAGGTTGGAGGCTGACTTACCCTTGTGGTGAGATGAGACACTTAGATTTTTTTATTTTTCCATTGGTTTGAGAGAGAGAGAGGAACAGAGAGAAAGAGAGAGAAGCACCAACTTGTCGTTTCACTTAGTTGTCCCATGTAGCTGTGTACTCATTGATTGCTTCTCACAGGTGCCCTGACCAAGGGCTGAACCCATGATCTCTGGTGTGCCAGGTCGATGCTTTATCCACAGAGCCACTTGGCCAGGGCGAGACACTGTTTTGACTTTTATTCCTACTTTCTGCTTTCACAATTTATGGCTTTTAAAATTGAAATTGGGGAAAACCCCTTTGAAATAAAGGGGGAAAATAGCGATTATACAATGTAAATAGTTAGACCAAAAGAAATAACTGGTGAGATAATTTATTTTTTTATATCTTTTAAGTCAGCAGTTAGAATAACACATATTTAGGTGGTATCCATTTATTTGGAAAATATCTGACAGGTTAAAATATTCTGCAACAGAGTGCTGTCTTCACTTCTTTTTTAACTTTGAAAAGGTGAGGAAGCAGGGCGATGGGACATTCCACCTGTCCTACCTCTGGGGCTTTCACTCTGTAGACTGCAGGGTCACTGTGGCTCAGCGTGTGAGGGTCACCTCCCTTCTTCAGCCAAAAGTATCTCCCTAGCATTTGCTCACACACACGATACTCTTACAATGTAAGTTTCTGTGTTAAAAAATATTGGTAATCTTTAATTCTCTAACATTATTGATTCCATTTACATTGAAATTTCATGTAGTACAATAGTGATCAGATTTCATGCAATGTAATGATGTTCAGTCTAAGCTGGCACCAAATTTAACATACTCTGGTGTGTGGATAGATAAGACGTTTCTACTCACTTAACAATGACTGTTGTACTAGAAAGTATGATGAACTCATTTGCTAACGCTTCAATGAAAAGTAAGGGCATATGTTAATTATTTAGTTTGAATTCTTATTTGAAATACCCCCAAACACATGTCTGGTTAATCTCTTCCCGCTGTTTTCTCTCTCCGCCCTTTGCCAGCATTACTTAGAGCCTCCAGTGAAACTGAACGAAGCTCTAGAAAGCTACGGACTTAAGACTGAAGATTTTTTTGTCTTGAAGCATGGAGAATCAAGATACCTAAATACTGATGGCAACTTCGAATAAATACAAGCATAGCTTTTAATGAAATAAATTTGATATAAATTTGAAAAGACTAAGAAATTCATCATAATTTTTTACATTTGGAAACTTCTGCAAGTTTCTGTTTTATGTTCTGTGTAATAACTTTACTAATACAATTGCCAGTTCATATAAACAGAGTTCAGGTATGGGTCGTTTAAATAATTAATTGGTTAATATCGATTTTAAATCTTGTCTCAATGGTGTAAGTGATGAGTGGGATTTTTTTTAAACTAAAGCCTTATATTTTAGTGGTAGAATATGACGTTATGATAAACTGATTTTAAAGACTCATTTCTGTTCTAGTCTTGAGGGCCTTCTACAAGGAGAGTCGAGCCTGTCTACACACCTAGATACTTTTCAGAGGACTGCTCACCTAAACGTACTTCTTCCGTTCACATTAACGATAAAATCGACTCCCACATGCTTATAGCACTTTCTTGCTCTAATGAGATTAGCTTACATGCCAAATATTAAATGATATTTTTCAAGCATAAAAACCGAAGACTTTGGGCTAAGTTATATGTCAAGACTTGATTTTTTAAGAGGGGAACAGTATATTTCCATTGCATGTCTGCAATTCCCAAATCAAAAGCCCTAGGAGTTGGACAGAAGGGAAGTGTGTGGTTATGAGAACATGATTTATGAAAATTTCTATTTTTAATCTTAATGTCAGACCTGCTAAGTACAGACATAGCTGCAAGGAAGTGATATTTTTACCAGGATAAATGCAGATCTTAAATGTTAATATACCATGCACTTTGAATTGAATTTTATTCTCTTCATTTTCTTTCCACGCACTCATTTTTTTCTCACTTCTTAGCTCTAACTCTAAATATATCGATAAGATCTATATTTTGTTTTACATGATTCAGATCTTATATTTTTATATTCAATGACCCCCTCAGCACGTTTCTACTTTTAAGCCAAAATGGAAAAAAAGAAAAAGAGATGGGAATCAGCTGATCCGAGCTTTAGTCCTATAAAGGCTCTATAGCTGCTTGATCACTGAACCATCCTAAGAGCTGATTGGATACTTTGGAAGCCCATTCTAACTGATCTATAGTCTCAGTGAAGTGGACTTCATTTATAAAAAATAATCAAAATAGGTTTTTTTTACACCAAATGCTACCCAGGCAATACTGTTGCATGCTCACATGCACCCTCTGAGTTAGCCGCTTAATCACCACGGCTTTTTCTGCGTACCCCGAAACGAGTTCCCTGTGCTCACTGTGCCTCAGCTTCCTCGTGTGCAAGAGGAGCATTGTGAATTACCTCCAAACACTGTGAATAAATAATGTGATTTTAAAAAAATGCACTTTGAAAATAGAAGGAAGAAAATGATTGAAGATATCACTACCTAATACACATAGGTCGATTTGAAAGCTAAAAACAGGCTAATTCTTTTGATAATGTATTGTTCTTGTTGCAGATTTAAGTGTATCTATCAGGACACTAAACAGCAAGGACTAACAACTTTAGCTCACTCATTCTGTCTATTTGGGGAATGGAAGCAAATGTAAATCATCTTATTCAAAATTAAGCATCTTTATCGATAAAGATGCAAACCATATGCTTATAGCATGTGTGTGGGAAATGTGTGCGTAATGTTTGTATATAGAATGTATGTGAAGGTATGTGATCTGGAGGCACTAACCACAGAAAACTTCCCCATAAAATAAAATAGACCTTCGGGAAAGAAAATTGAACAAGCATAAACTTTTTTACCTCAAAGGAACATTTTGCAAGCAGATGCAAGTCAGGATGTTAGGTTTGGGGTAGAATTGCTTTGGGGCTTGTTGGGTAATACTGGCCTGCATGCTGAATTGAAAATTCATCTCTTCTGCTCTACGAAGCAAGCTAAGTACATGTTACTTATTTCTTCTCTATGAATGGCCTTAACATTCTTGTACTCACATGTACCATCTGACAGTGTGTAAGCACTTTAAATTACGTTCTAGTTCCATTTAAATGAGCCTGCCTCATTTTTTTAGGCTGCCGCACAAGCTTTAATTTTTAATTACCATTCACATTCTTTCTACTTTGATGTTTTATCACTAAAGAAGTACATCAAGCTTCTTCTCCTTATAGAATCTCACTGTTGAGTGCTGGTTCTTCCCATTTTATTTTCCACTTACTGACATTTTTAAGGGGTTATGTGCAAAATGAAAAAGAATTAGAAAGATGCACTCTCTTCCCTCCAGTCTAATGCACTTTGTAATACCTTTTACTCTCTTACCCATGAAGCCAATTTCTTTTCTTCTATGATTAGCTGGCGTCATGCCAATATGTGAGCTTTTACTGAAGTTTCCCTTTCTCCTGTGGGGATGGAGGAACACATACTCCTCAATGCCCATGAGGGTGGAACCACCAACCAGGGGAAATCCCACCTAACAAAAGCCAAGGTATGCCATGTCCTACAGATAAATATCGCTTGTCCATTTTTACTATGTTACTCTGGGTAGTTAAAATGACTCCTTCCTTTTCCTTTGGCATTTTGACATTTCAGTTTCAATGCTCTGACTTCCAGGATATGAGTGTTTATTCACACTAATAATAGAGAAAAAGAAGAGACAGTTTGAGTCCAGTGCTGCTAAAGCACATTGAAGCCAAAGCCTGGTTTTTAATGTGTGCATTTTGAATATATACTTTCATTAAATAAGGCAGATTTAGAAAATTATTATAAAAATGCATCTTTCAGGGGATTAATACTTATGTTTGCATCAATGATAAATAAAAGTGTTCTTCTTAGTCGTCATCTTTACATTACCACTGTAGCCAATTAGGAATTGACATGTTTTCATCTCAATATTGATTCCTTTTTTTACTGTACAAGCATTTTTTCCAAGTTTGATTTCTGTATTAGGATAACTGAAAATACACATTTTTCTGTTTGAGGATTTGTGACTTCCTATGGAAATCCATGTATTTAAAATGAAATACAGCACTCTTAAAGCTTTGCCTTAACTACGACTAGGAAAGCTTCTGCCTGTTCTGACTTAACACTAAGCATGGTGTGGGACAGGAAAATTATTACAAATCCTGGCTGAATTCACATCACTCAGTAAATCGTTAGTGGCTTTTGAAGCAAAAATACAATTTAAAAAATGGCTGAGAAATTTTCATATACTGTAATTTTAGTCAAGTGAAATATGGATAAAAATTTAATAAAGTACTATCAATAAATGGGACAAAACATGACCTTGTGAGTTATTTGTCCTTTTTATTTAGAAAGTTGTTACAAAATTCATGCCATAGTAAAAAATTCAAATAGTAGAAGTTGTACTTAGAAAAGTCGCTTCCTCACTCCAGAGCCCCACTCCCAGGAGTTTGGGTGGTGTTCTAGAAGGGTGCTGATCATATAAGCGTCAACATTTTTCATTTAAAAAACGCATTCATACTTCATGGGTGTCTTTCCACACTGGCACAATCAGACCTGCTTAGTTCTTTTAAGAGAAGATAACTGATGTAACCAGTGCCTGTAGGTGGACATTTGGACTGATCCCAGTATGTTATACACAGCATCTTCATACTGGCACACTGAGTGGGAGTGGGTGAGTACAGGAAACACTTCTGAAAGTTTACAATGTGCATTGACTAGAACAGATTTTAATGATTGGAACAGACTTTCAAAAGCAGTATGGCTATGCTAGCAGGTACACTCAATAGCCTAGGATTTCAGTGCTACGACAAGAACAAGGTCATTCCTACTGCGGTTCTGTAAGTCACATGCTAATGCTCTCTCCACGAGTAGTTACAAATCTTAGCAAACAGAAGAGTAGCTTACACAAAAAGGTCACTGTCATTCTATGTCGAAGTAATTGAAGTAGTTCAGCAAATAGCAAAATGAAAAAATGTTTCAGAATAAGCTGTTATACTGCATTCATTTGGTATCAATAAAGTGGTCCATAGTAAACCAGAAAACCATGGCAAGTGATAGCTATGTCAATGATGAAACCTGGGGTTAACTGAATTCAGCAGCTGAAAGAATCCCTTTGTAAAGAAGTTGACGTGCATTACTTCTGACTGCATTACTCTGGGAAAATATGATCTACCAATTAGATTTTGGGAATTGTTACCTTTTCCCTAATGTCTGCATCATGGTGATTAATTAATGCTCTCATTTTCTGGGCACATTCTTCCCCATATAACAGGAAAAACAGTGAACCTTTAGGGAAAGTAGGCTGAACACCTGAATGGCCTTCCTCTTTGAGGCAGTTATTTATATTCTGAAGTAGTGTAAGAACTCGAAGGAGAATCTCCTTTGCCACGTGGCTGTCATAAAGAGAAAGGAACGATGAATCGACCTGAAATAGGAAACAATGAGCATTATTTTAATAATAAATGAAAACATTTTTCATGTATATTTTCACATTTTAAAATTGTTGAGTACAGGGCCCTGGCTGGTTGCCTCGGTGGTAGAGCATCAGCCCGGTGCGGGGATGTCCTGGGTTTGCTTCCCAGTCGGCACACAGAAGTGCCCACCTGATTCTCCACCCCTCCCCCTCTTGCTTCTCTCTCTCTCTCTCTCTCTCTCTCTCTTCCCCTCCGGCAGCCATGGCTCGATTGGAGCTAGTTGGCCCCGAGCACTGAGGATGGCTCCACGCCCTCCACCACAGGCGCAAAGAAGAGCTCAGTTGCTGAGCAGCGGAGCAATGGCCCCAGATGGGCAGAGCATTGCCCCCTAGTGGGCTTGCTAGGTGGATCCCAGTCTGTCTCTGTCTCCCCTCTCACTGAATAAAAAACAAACAAAAACCTGATGTACTCCCATTTTATATAATAATGGGAAAAAGAGGTTTTATTTTTTAGCTGAAAATACTATTTCCTGGAATCCTAGAATATCATTTGGAAGAACACCCATTTCCTTTTGTAAGATCCATCATACAGTCTTCATGGGAACTCATTAACTCACCAAACACTTACTACACTTACCCCACAGGGATGAACAGATGAATACAACTGGGTCTCTTTTCCTCAGGAGTTGAGGTCATTCTAACTCTGCACCATCTTTGCTTCCTTCGAAATACTTATGTTTTAACTATCCTGTTCATTTGTTACATATTTTTGTCTCTTCTCTCTATACCATAAGCTCCATGAGGACAAGCACCATGTCATACTGTACTCACAGAGGTACAGCTTCTGGCACATACTGGGGACTCAATAAATACTAGTGTTTCAGCAGGTAAGATACATGCAAACACAAGTCAAGTATAAAAAATGTAAGTGTACCACAGATTGGGTAGAGACAAAAATTTCTATTTTTGCTTAGGGAGACTTCAAAAACAATTTCTAAAAGTAAAATATACTCATTACAAAAAAAATTAGGAAATTCATGTAAGCAAAAAGAACCAGAGACAACACAATATTGTTCCTCAGAAATAATCCTTGTAGCCTGACCTGTGGTGGCACAGTGGATAAAGCATCAACCTGGAAACACTGAGGTTGCCGGTTCAAAACCCTGGCTTGCCTGGTCAAGGCAGATATGGGAGTTGATGCTTCCTGCTCCTCCCCCTTCTCTCTCTCTCTCTCCCCCCTCTCTAAAATGAATAAATAAATAAAAAATTTACTTTAAAAAAAAAAAAGAATCCTTGTTAACATTTAAAATTTTTTAAATTATTTTTTTTTAAAGTGAGAGGAAGGGAAGGGAGAGAGAGAAAGAGACATTGATTTGTTGTTCTACCCATTTATACATTCATTGGTTGATTCTTGTATGTCTCCTGACCAGGGATCGAACCCATAACCTTGGTGCATCAGGACAATACTCTGACCAACTGAGCCACCTGGCCAATCCCTGTTAACATTTTGAAAGGGATAAAGCTAGACAAATGTGTATATTTACAAAACCAATATGTAAGCTATTTACTTGGGCACCAAGTAGTCCTTCGGTCATGGCTGGATTTTCAGACAAATTCAACAGCAGTTTCAAAACTTGGACCTGAAATAAGAAGAATATTGATTTTTTTCAGACTCAGCTAGCCCTGAAATTTTCTCTCCTTGTCCTCTCATTGTGTCACATTTTAAAGTACTGCCTATGCTTCTAGGCTTGGCTCAAATTCTCTTACTCAAATGAGGCTTCTCAATTCATACCTTCTATAAAAGCCATAAAAGGGCTCCCTCCCTCCTTCACTCCCCCTCCCCCACTCCCCTCCTCCTAACACTTGGCATTGGTCTCAGAGCACTGAGGACACGCAGTGTTATTTTAATCCTGACTTTTCCAATTACATTGTTAGGGAGACCTATAATACTGTGAATGTCTTCACCCCCCTCCCCCCCACATGCATACCTAACAAAGGAGAGGCTTAACATCTGCTACATAAATGATTTTATTGCAATTATTCTTAGCTGAAATATGATCTTTGGAACAAAAAAGGAACCTCTCAAAACTTAGTTTATTTCTATTTAAAGTATGAAAATTTTAAAACAGTTTGGTTACCAAAACTAAATAACAGTATGGCCTCTTTCTTAGTAGATTACAATGAATCTTTGAGCTTACCTTTTTTATGTGAAAAATGTTTCACAATCATTTAAACAGGCAGTGATAGAAATAACCAGCAAATGTTAACTTAGAGTCAAGTAGCTAAAATATCAGCATTCTTACAACTTATAACTGAAAACATAGTAATCAAAAAACTCAAATAGAATTCCTACTTTATAAACTTAAGGTCATGTAAAACTATACTTTCCACAAGATACTTAAAATTACAGAGTGAGGAGCAGGGAGAAGGTTGTGAGGTTAGAAAACAGTGACAAATGTGCTCTTCACCAGGCCCGGGAAGAAACCTGGTTGCTAATATTTTATAAAACTTTCTTTGATTACAAAGGCATTAAGTGTTTACTAGATAATATTAGAAGAAGAAGAAGGAAGAAAAGAAGAAGAAGGAGAAGGAGGAGGAGGAGGAGAAGGAGGAAGGAAGAAGAAGAAGGAGGGAGGAGGGAGGGAGGAGGGAGGAAGGAGAAAGGAGGAAGAAAAAGAAGAGGGAGGAGGAGGAGGAGGAGGAGGAGAAGAAGAAAGAAGAAAGAAGAAGGAGAAGGAGAAGGAGGAGGAGGAGAAAGAGGAGAAGAAGGAGAAGAAGAAGAAAGAAGAAAAACATAAAGGAAAAGGAAATTCATCCATATTTTCATGACCAGAAATGATCACTATTAAGTTTTGGTACTTTTTTTCTGGTCTTTTTGTACCAATCCTATACACTCATATTCCTTTGATCACATTGTACATATTAATTTGTTAAGAAGAAGAATATATGATTTTGTGTAATTTTATTTTTAAAAATTTTTGTTTATTGATTTCAGAGAGCGAGGGGAAGCGGCATGGATACAGAGAAACACTGATTTGTTGTTCCACTTATTTATGTATTCATTGGAGTAGTCTTGTATGTGCTCTGACCAGGACTTGAACCTGCAACCTTGGCATATTAGGAGAATGCTCTATCAACTGAGTAACTTGGCCAGGGCCTTAATTTTCTTTCTTAATCAACCAACTAAAATTTTTTTCTGATTAAAAATGTATGAAATACTGATATTAAACTTTATTTTCCTTAAAAATTGTTAATAGCCTGACCAGGCGGTGGCGCAGTGGATAGAGCGTCGGACTGGGATGCGGAAGACCCAGGTTCGAGACCCCGAGGTCGCCAGCTTGAGCACGAGCTCATCTGGGTTGAGCAAAAAAAGCTCACCAGCTTGGACCTAAAGTTGCTGAGCAAGGGGTCACTTGGTCTGCTGAAGGCCCACGGTCAAGGCACATATGAGAAAGCAATCAATGAACAACTAAGGTATCTCAACGAGAAACTGATGATTGATGCCTCTCATCTCTTTCCGTTCCTGTCTGTCCCTATCTATCCCTCTATCTGACTCTCTGTCCCTGTAAAAAAAAAAAATTGTTAATAAAATTAATACATGGTGATAAATTTCAAACAGTGCAGAGGGAACAAGGTAAAATCAAACACCACCACTCTATCTGCCCTATGCACTCCTCAGTGGAAACCACAGTAACAGATATTGTGTTTCTTTTTTTAAAAATTAATTTTAATTTATTGTGTTTACATGGATTCAAGAGTCCCACCAAATACAACTCCCTCACCCCCCACACCCAAGTGGCCCCCCACAACCCTCCTGCCTCCCTCCCCTCCACACCCTCCCCCTTCCCCTCTAGGATTTCCTGTCTTGCTATCTATACCTCTGTATTATGTGTATTATGTATTTCACGAATCCCTTTACCTTCTCTGATCCCATCCCCTCATCACCCCTCCCTCCTACAGCTGCCCCTCTGGCCCCTGTGATCTCGCCTCTGTCTCTATTTGTTCCTCAGTTCACTTTGTTCATTAGATTCCACATATAAGTGAGATCATATGATATTTGTCTTTCTCGGCCTGGCTTATTTCACTTAGCATAATAGTCTCCAGGTCCATCCATGCTGTTGCAAAAGGTAAGATTTCCCTCTTTTTCATGGCCACATAGTATTCCATTGTGTATATGTACCACCGCTTCTTAATCCACTCATCCATTGATGGACACTTGGGCTGTTTCCAAATCTTGGCGATTGTAAACAATGCTGCAATAAACATGAGGGTGCATTTCTCCTTTTGAATCAGTGATTTGGTGTTCTTAGGATATATTCCTAAAAGTGGGATAGCTGGGTCAAAAGGTAGTTCCATTTTTTATATTTTGAGAAAACCTCATACACTTCTCCACAGTGGCTGCTCCAGTCTGCATTCCCACCAACAGTGCAGGAGGGTTCCATTTTCTCTACACCCTCACCAGCACTTCTTGTGTGTTGTTTTGTTAGTGAGTGCCATTCTGACTGGTGTGAGGTGGTATTTCATTGTGGTTTTAATTTGCATTTCTCTAATGATTAGTATGTCGAACATTTTTTCATATGCCCATTGGCCATCTGTATGTCCTCTTTGGAGAAGTGTCTGTTCAGTTCTTTTTCCCATTTTTTAATTGGATTGTTTACCTTCCTGATGTTGTTTTAGAACTTCTTTATAAATTTTTGTTATTAACCCCTTATCAGACATGCTGGCGAATATGTTCTACCATTGTGAGTTGTCTTTTTTATTCATATTGTCTTTTGCTGTGCAAAAACTTTTTAGTTTCATATAGTTCCATTTGTTCATCCTGTCCTTTATTTCACTTGCCCGTGGAGATAAATCAGCAAAGATGTTACTGTGAGAGATATCGGAGAGCTTACCGCCTATGTTTTCTTCTAAGATGCTTATGGTTTCACAACTTACATTTAAGTCTTTTATCCATTTTGAGTTTATTTTTGTGTATGGTGTAAGTTGATGGTCTAGTTTCATTTTTTTGCAGGTAGCTGTCCAATTTCCCCAACACTATTAGTTAAAGAGACTCCATTATATGTTCTCACCTCCTTTGTCAAATATCAGTTGTCCATAAAGGTGTGGGTTTATTTCTGGGTTCTCTGTTCTGTTCCATTGATCTATATGCCTGTTCTTATGCCAGTACCAGGCTGTTTTGAGTACAACAGCCTTGTTGTATAACTCAATATCAGGAAGTGTGATACCTCCCACTTTATTCTTCTTTTTCAGGATTGCTGAGGTTATTCATGTCCTTTTTTGGCTCCATATAAATATTTGGAATATTTGTTCTAATCTTTGAAGTATGCCATTGACATTTTAATAGGAATTGCATTGAATTTATAAATTCCTTTGTGTAGTATAGACATTTTAATGATGTTTATTCTTCCTATCCATAAACATGGTATATGTTTCCAGTTGTTTGTATCCTCCTTGATTTCTTTTATCAATGTCTTAAAAATTTCTGAGTACAAGTCTTTTACCTTCTTGGTTAAATTTACTCCTAGGTACTTTATTTTTTTGGTTGCAATAGTGAAGAGGATTGTTTCCTTAATTTCTTTTTCCAGACAGTTTATTGTCAGTGTATAAAAATGCCACTGATTTCTGAATATTGATTTTATATCCTGTCACCCTGCCGAATTCGTTTATTAGGTCTAGTAGTTTTTTGACTGAGACTTTAGGGTTTTCTATGTACAATATCATGCCTTCAGCAAATAATAATAGTTTTGCTTCTTTTCCAATTTGGATGCCTTTTATTTCTTCTTGTCTGACTGCTGAGGTTAAGACTTCAAGAATTATGTTGAATAAGAGTGGTGAAAGGGGGCATCGCTGTCTTGTTCCTGATCTTAAGGGGATTGCTTTTAATTTTTGCCCATTGAGTATGATGTTGGCTGTGGGTTTATCGTAGATGGCCTTTATTATGTTGAGGTATGTTCCCCATATTCCCACTTTGCTGAGAGTTTTGATCATAAATGGGTGCTGGATTTTATTAAATGCTTTTTTGCATCTATTGATACTATCATGTAATTTTTATCCTTCCTTTTGTTTATGTGATGAATCACATTGATTTGCAAATATTGTACCAACCTTGCCTCCCCAGAATAAATCCCACTTGATCATCATGTATGATTTTTTTCATGTATTGCTGGATTGGTTTGCTAATATTTTGTTGAAAATTTTAGCATCTAGGTTCATCAGGGATATTGGCCTATAGTTTTCTTTTTTTGTAGTGTCTTTACCTGGTTTTGGAATAAGGGTTATGCTTGCCTCATAAAAGGAGTTTGGAAATCTTCTCTTGAATTTTTTGAAATAGCTTGAGAAGGACAGGTGTTAGTTCTTTGAATATTTGGTTAAATTCACCTCTATCTGGTCCAGGACGTTTGTTTGTTGGGAGATTTTTGATAACTGTTTCAGTTTCACTTGTTGTTATTGGCCTCTTTAGGTTTTCTGTCTGGAGACTGATTTTTAGAAGATTATATGTCTCAAGGAATTTGTCCATTTCACCTAGGTTGTCCAGTTTTATGGCATACAGAGATCTTCACAGTATTTTCTAACAATCCTTTGTATTTCTGCAGTGTCAGTTGTTACTTCTCCACTGTCATTTTAAATTTTATTTATTTGAGTTCTCTTTCTTTTTTTCTTGGTGAGCCTGGTTAAAGGTTCATCAATCTTATTTACCTTTTCAAAGAACCAGCTCTTGGTTCCACTGATCTTCTGTATTGTTTTTTAGCTTCTATGTCATTTATTTCTGCTCTGATCTTTATTATTTCCTCCCTTCTTCCTCTGGGCTTTATTTGTTGTTGTTTTTCTAGTTCTTTTCATTGCAGGGTTGTTTATTTGAGCTTTTTCTTGCTTTTTAAGGTATGCCTGTAATGCTATGAACTTCCCTCTCAGGACTGCTTTTGCTGTGTCCCATAGATTTTGAGTTGTTCTATGTTCATTTTCATTTGTTCAAGGAAATTTTTTATTTCTTCCTTGATCTCATTGTTAACCCATTCGTTATTTAATAACATGCTATTGAGCCTCCAAGTTTGAATGTTTTTCAGTTTTTCTATTGAAGTTGATTTCTAGTTTTATGTCATTGTGATCAGAGAAGATGCTTGATATGATTTCAATCTTCTTAAATTTATTGAGTCTTGTTTTGTTTCCTAACATGTGGTCTATCATAGAGAATGTACCATAAGCACTTGAAAAAAATGTACATTCTGCTGCTTTGGGATGAAAGGTTCTGAAGGTATCTATTAAATCCAGTTGATCTAGTGTGTCATTTAAGGCCGCTGTTTCTTTGTTAATTTTCTGTCTGGAGGATCTATCCCTTGATGTTAGTGGGGTATTAATGTTCCCAACTATTATAGTATTGCTATTGATCTTGCCCTTTGTGTTCATCGAAATCTGCTTTATATATTTAGGTGCTCCTATATTAGGTGCATAGATATTAATAATGGTTATATTTTCCTATTGGATTGCACCCTTTATCATTACGTAGTGACCTTCTTTATCCCTTACTATAGCCTTTGTTTTAAAGTCTATTTTGTCTGATATAAGTATTGCTATCTCAGCTTTTTTTTTCATTTCCATTTGCATGAAATATTTGTTTCCATCCCTTCTCTTTCAGTTTATATGTATCTTTTGTTATGAGGTGGGTCTCTTGTAGACAGCATAAGTACAGGTTCTGTTTTCTTATCCACGCAGCTACCCTATGTCTTTTGATTGGAGCATTTAATCCATTTATATTTAAGGTTATTACTGATGTGTAGTTGTTCGTTGTCATTTTATTCTTTAAATCTACATTCCTCTTTTTCTAGATTTTTTCCCTCCTTTGTTCTGTTTACAACAGGCCCCTTAACATTTCTTGCAGTATTGGTTTGCTTGTAATGAATTCCTTGGGTTTTTTTTTTTTGTCTGGGAAGATTTTTATTTCTCCTTCAATTTTAAATGATAGCCTTGCTGGATAAAGAAGTCTTGGTTGTAGGTTCTTGCTTTGCAACATTTTGAATATTTCTTGCCAATCCCTTCTGGCCTCAAGTGTTTCTGTTGAGAAGTCAGATGTCATCCTTATGGGGGCTCCTCTGTAGGTAATTAACTGCTTTTCTCTTGTAGTTTTTAGTATTCTTTCTTTGTCTCTTAATTTTTACACTTTATGATGTGTCTTGGTGTAGGTCTCCTTGGGTTCCTCTTTAATTGAACTCTCTGTACTTCTTGAACTTCAATTTAGGGAAGTTTTCAGCTATGATTTCTTGAAACAGGCTCTCTATCCTTATTCTTTTTCTTCTCCTTCAGGAACCCCTATGATGCGGATGTTGTTTTTCTTCATGTTGTCACAGAGCTCTCTTAAGAGTTTCCTCAGACTTTTTGAGCCTATTTTCCTTTTGCTGCTCTGCTTCTGTGCTTTCATTTATCTGGTCCTCTAAATCACTAATTTGGTCCTCCACTTCATCCAGCCTGCTGTTGATTCCTTCTAGTGCAATCTTCATTTCTGATATTGTATTTGTCATTTCTGATTGATTCTTCTTTATGATCTCAATGTCCTTTTTGATGTTTGCTATCTCTTTATGTAGGTACTCATTATGTCCATCCATTGTTGCTCTAAGATCCTTGAGCATCCTAAAAAGCATTGTTTTAAACTCTGCATCTGGTAGTTTGGTTACTTCCATCTCATTCATGTCTTTTTCTGGGGATTTCACTTGTTGATTCATTTGGATTGCATTTCTCTGTCTGCTCATTTTGTCTGTGTATAGACTCTTCCTTTGGGTGTGTTGTTTATGTAGCTAGCTGAGTCTAGGGTTGGTGTTGTCTGCCTCCAGCTTCCATTTGTGTTGTTTCTAGATCTTCCTGGGTTGGCATCAGCTGTTGTTTGTAATCTGCTGTGGGCTACGTGTCTGCTGCTACTGTTCTTTTTGCCATTTGTGTTGGCGTTTTCTGTGCCTTAGTTGGGTCAGGTGTGAGGAGCCCTTCCTTAAGATACCATTCTAACAAGGGTTGTTCTGTCCTGAACTGATGCTCTCCGCATCTGGCTGCTGGATGTGCCAGCCCTGAACCTGGTGCCGACCAGTAAGGGTTACTGCCTATGACTTGCCCTTACCAACCTTCTTGGAGCTAGAAGCTATCCAGAATTTGTGGCTGCCTCTGATGGGCCCAGGTGCCGTTGTAAATATTAGCTGCACTCCTAGGCTAACTTTTATCTACTCTTGGACTGGGTAAAGTCCGTTTAAAAGTTTAAGTTCCCCTGAGTCCTACTTTCTGCTGCCTCTTACTGCTGGCTACTTTTGGGCTCAGGTTGGTAGTTCAGGGATTAGGAAGGGCAGTGGGTGTGGCTTGCCCCTTAGCCTCAGGTGTCATTCTATCCAGACTTTTTATTGAAATTCTTTTTTTTTTTTTTTTTTTTTTAACAGGGACAGAGAGTCAGAGAGAGGGATAGACAGGGATAGGCAGACAGGAACGGAGAGAGATGAGAAGCATCAATCATTAGTTTTTCGTTGTGACACCTTAGTTGTTAACTAATTGCTTTCTCATACGTGCCTTGACCGTGGGGCTACAGCAGACTGAGTAACTCCTTGCTCGAGCCAGTGACCTTGGGTCCAAGCTGGTGAGCTTTGCTCAAACCAGATGAGCCTGAGCTCAAGCTGGTGACCTTGGGGTCTCGAACCTGGGTCCTCCGCATCCCAGTCTGATGCTCTATCCATTGCGCCACCGCCTGGTCAGGCCAGACATTTTTTTTCAGCCCTCAGAAGGGTGTGCCACAGGAGTCCAGTGGGTGTGGCCTCTGAGATGCAGAGGTTTGGTTTGTCTGTAGGCTATTCGCTGCTGCTGCCAGACCTGCCTGCCCTCTGGCGAGTACTCAGCAGTGTGTATGTGGGGGTGTAGCCCAGACCTCTGCACTCAAAACCTGTGTCCCTGACATGCTCCCTGCTTCTGAGCGACTCTTTGCTTTGCCTGGAGTGGGAGAACCTCCAGTGGGCTTGATAATTGCTTCCCTTTGTTGGTGCTTTTCCTAGGAAAAATGGCCACTTTAGTGTTGGGAAATGACTCAGCACTGGTGTAGCCTTCCCCCCCCAGTGTCTCTCCCTGGGCCTCCGAGTTTACACTCTCCTCTCACAACTCCAGTCCTCTCGGCTCTCCCTGCCACCGGAGTCCCGGGTAAGTGGCTGTGAACAAGGTTTTCTGCGTGGTCTGGGTCTGAGGGTTTTGTCTCTTTTTTGCAAACAGTAACCTGGCTCTTTTCTCAGCTAAATACTGTCCATACGCATCTTCTAGTTTCTGGGGCTCTAGGCTGGGGATCTGGTCCTGGGGCTGAGGACCCACACCTCTCAGGGCAACCCACCCTGTTGTAAGAGTTCCTCCTAGCTGCTGCTTGCTCCTGGGAGCGGGGCAGCCCTTTCCGTGTCTCCGCCCTTCCTACCAGTCTCAGTGTAGCTTTTTCCGTGATCCTTGGTTATAGAGTCCTCTTAGTTTAGTCCAAAGTTGGTTTTTCAAGATGACTGTTCTTAAATTAAGTTGTATTCTAGTTTGGTTATGGGAGGTGGGGGTTGCAATGTCCACTTACTCCATCGCCATCTTCTGGTGTGTCTTGTGTTTTTTTTTTTTTTTTTTTCTGAAGCTGGAAATGGGGAGAGACAGTCAGACAGACTCCCGCATGCGCCCGACTGGGATCCACCCGGCACGCCCACCAGGGGCGATGCTCTGCCCCTCCGGGGCGTCGCTCTGCCGCGACCAGAGCCACTCTAGCACCTGGGGCAGAGGCCAAGGAGCCATCCCCAGCGCCCGGGCCATCTTTGCTCCAATGGAGCCTCGCTGCGGGAGGGAAAGAGAGAGACAGAGAGGAAGGAGGGGGGGGTGGAGAAGCAAATGGGCGCTTCTCCTATGTGCCCTGGCTGGGAATCGAACCCGGGTCCCCCACACGCCAGGCCGACGCTCTACCGCTGCTGAGCCAACCGGCCAGGGCCTGTGTTTCTTGTATACACATAGATCATGTTGTTTAGACAGACATCCTTTATAAAACTACAGCCTCTGAAAGTAAACGAGTAAAGACAACTTCTGGCTTTTCTTTAGTTCACTCCAGATCTGGTCACTGCAGATCTGGTCTGGCTGCCTGGCTGCCAGCAGCACCAAGAGTGTTAGGGATAAACACTTGTCTCCAGCATCAATGAAGTGTTTTTTTGTTCTTTTTTTTTTTTTTGACAAAGAGAGAGAGAGGGACAGATAGGAACAGACAGACAGGAAGGGAAAGAGATGAGGAGCATCAAATCTTCACTGTGGCATATGAGTTGTTGACTGCTTTGTCATATGTGCCTTGACTGGGGGCTACAGCAGAGGGAGTGACCCCTTGCTCAAGCCAGTGACCTTGGGCTCAAGCCAGTGACCCTGAGCCTCAAGCCAGCGACCTTTGGGTCATGTCTATGATCCCACGCTCAAGCCAGTGACCCTACGTTCAAACTGGTGAGCCTGCGCTCAAGCAGGATGAGCCCATGCTTAAGCTGGCGACCTTGAAGTTTTGAACCCGGGCCCTCTGTGTTGCACTTTGACATTCTGTCCACTGAGCCACTGCCTGGTCAGGCCAATGATTAAGAAGACAGAGACAAGTGTTCAAAAACAGGATGGTCCCAAACCCATCAAGCAAGACCGGGTGAGTCACAGATTATCTGAAAGGACCCCTAGTGGTCAATGAGGGCAAGTTTACACCCAGGAATAATAACAGCAATAGTTTGAGGATCCTGAACTAAAACTTCATGTTGCTGTGTTCTGTAGAAGAGTTAAACATGAAAATAAATAAATAAAAAACCATATAAAGCTAAAGTACAACAATAGATTAAACAGCTGTATATATTTTGGTTTGAAATGGTATTAAGTCTCTTTCTTTTATCACATGTGCCATCTTGTGGTGACTCTGAAATTTCTTTTAAGGCAGTTTTCTTGGCTCTCACTGTAGATGTAGCAAACAGGGTTTATTTACATTAATCTTCCACTATTTGTACTTATTTATGAATCAGTGTTGTACCCAAAGGCTTTTCAGAGTACAGCGAGATCACTTATCAAGATAAAAAAAAGTCATTTTGGTGGTTATGTACTAAGAAAATATCTAAAATGAATACATTCTCCCACTTACAAATAGATTACTATCTAAAAGTTCATTTGTGAGATGGAACTTAAAAATTCATTTTAATCGACAATGTTGTATTTGATGATTATATTCCCAGACTAAAAAAGCAAATTTTCTATCCCAGAAATACTGTATTAGGCAATGTAATATAAAAGCAAAACAGAAATAGAACATACTATTATGATGTGAGTCACCTTTTAAGTCATTAAAAAAATATTAAAACATAGACCAAGTGTGAGACAGAACTCCACAGCCCAAGGCCAGACTTGCCTGGCTTGGATCACATTCCCCTGTGGTCCAGGCTAGGCAGCTGCAGAGAGAGGCAGAGCAGACTTTGCCCTGTAGCTGCAGGGCCTGGTAGAGAGGGAAGGGAGTTTCCATGGGGCACAGGTGCTGGAAGTTACCTCATTCCCCTGGAGAGACAGTGATGGGTGCATGCATTTTAGAAACTGCCTATGGATGGAGCGATACTGTTAAAATATTACTAATATGATAAGTACATTTAATTTTGAACGCCTTTGGGTACATCAAAATAAGTTTGTCTTGTGGAAACACGAAAAGTCCGTATGAAAACATCTCAGAACAAATTTTAAAAGGACTATAGTGAGACTCTACTATAATCACAATCTGATAACCTCAGAATTAACATCAGTGTGGTTGAGTAGTATCTGGAGTCTGGCTTCATATTCGGTCCTTCTAAAATGCTTGTGCCTTTTCCTGCCAACTGTGCCAGCAAACAGAGAGCTGCACAGTAAAACACTGATGGATCCACCCAACCAATCAGAAACTGATGAATCTACCTTCAGTTCTTATGCTATTTCCTGAGAAAATGGCACTTGATAAGAATACACACTAATATGAGGGGTACTCAAGTAACTTTCCTAGGGTGTCTCCTGAGATCCTCCTACTTCAGCTCAATCTACAGCCTCCTGTGTCTTACACAACAGGTCAATGTGAAACTCCAAGACATCCATTACCAAATCTTCAAGTAGCTTTAGAAGAGTATTTCCAGTCAATAATGGCTGAATCAGGTTTTGTTAACTTAAGGTAACCAAAAAGTTAGTTAACCAGCACTATCACTCAATGACTCCTTTTAATCACAATATTCCTATATCTAATGGGGGTGGGGGGTGGGGGGGCACGACTAGCTACTTTCAGTAAAAGGTAAACTAATATGCAGAAAACCAAATAAATACCAATCTATTGATAAGCAAAATACACCATTTTCAGAAGCTGATTTTGAAATTCAATATTAGGGGGTAAAAATAATTTATTTTTTTGGACCCATGTAAGGGTTTTTAATAAACTTAAATTTTTCTTTTTAGAGGGACATGTGAATTCAATTCCAATCTTACAAGCTTGATGCAACAGCCCTTCGTACTTCAACAACCGCTTTCTTCGTACCTTGGTGCCTCCATTTCCCATAAGCAACACCTGAAACAGGTCTGGAATGTAATTGGTGAGCAGGTGCTGGTGGTCATTGGTAACTGTCATGTTTGTTAACAACCTCAGTCCCGCCAGCTGCACTGGGGAGTTCAGGGGACCAGAGAGGACATCCTCACAGACTTGACTGACGTATACCTGGAGGTGGGGGAAAAAGTGAGCATTTTAGCATCTCTAACATTTTTTTTTATTGACAGTAACTCTTCTGCACAGCGGAAGAGGGTGACTGTCCAGGATGAGACTGGCTCCTCAGCAGACAATTCTTTCCAGCTTTCAGAGTTTGGTGACTTTTTAAAAAGGCTGCCTTTCTTTCTTTTCTTTATTTCTTTTATTCAGTGAGAGAAAGGAGGCAGAGACAGACTCTATCATGTGCCCCTACCATGATCTACCCAGCAAGCCCACTATGGGGTGATGCTCTGCCCATCTGGGGTGTGTGTGTGTGTGTGTGTGTGTGTGTGTGTTGCTCTGTTGCTTAGCAACTAGCACCTGAGGCTGAGGCCATGGAGCCATCCTCAGCGCTGGAGGTCAACTCACTCCAATGGAGCCTTGGAAGCAAGAGAGGAAGAGGGAGTTGGGGAGAGGGAGTGGGAGAAGGGGGTGGGAGGAGAAAGAGAGAGAGAGGAGGAAGAGGAGGATGAGGAGGAGTGTGTGCTCTGACCAGGATGTCCTGACTGGGACATCCACATGTTGGGCCGACGCTCTACCACTGAGTCAAGCGGCCAGGGCCAAAGGCTGCCTTTCTTAACACTAGGCACTGTGCTGAGCATTTTACAAATATACCTTACTTAATTTGTAGAACTCTAATGAGGCGGTTTCATTACGAATATTTTACAGAAAAGGACTTTGAAGTCTTCAGGGAATTGGCATCCCTTGCCCAGTGTGCTCCAGCTGGTGTGGGAGTGAGGTCCAATTCCAGAGGCCACGTTCTCGGCACCAATGACCTCTCCCTTGTCGGGGGCCTCCCATCTCAATCTACATTTCTGTGTCAACTGGTCTGAGCACACCAGAATTAGGAAGGCAACTGTGTGAAGCCAATTTCTACTATGGTAAGAACCTTAACAGTAGGGTCGGAGGTACATCAAGTTAGAAGTAAGAAGGTGGGTGGGGTACGGCTTTAAAATAGAATTTTGCTTTAGAGTTAGTCCTATCAAAAATAAGCAGAGCCCTGCTGGTTGGCTCAGCGGTAGAGCGCCAGCCTGGTGTGTGGAAGTCCTGGGTTTGATTCCCAGCCAGAGCACACAGAAGAAGCGCCCATCTGCTACTCCACCCCTCCCCCTCTCCTTCCTCTCTATCTCTCTCTTTCCCTCCTGCAGCGAGTTGGCCCCGGCACTGAGGACGGCTCCATGGCCTCTGCCTCAGGAGCTAGAATGGCTCTGATTGCAGTGGAGCATCACCCCCTGGTGGGCATGCCGGGTGGATTCCGGTTGCGCACATGCGGGAGTCTGTCTGTCTGCCTCCGCCCTACTCCACTTCTCACTTCGGAAAAATACAAGAAAAAAGAAGCAGAAGCAGCCTGACCTGTAGGGGTGCAGTGATTAAAACATTGACCAGGAATGCTGAGATCGCTAGTTCAAATCCCTGGGCTTACCCAGTCAAGGCACATGCAAGCAACTACTACTATGAGTTGATGCTTCTGTCTCCTTCCGTGCCCCATTTCTGTCTCTATCTCTTGTCTCTAAAAATCAATAAATAAAATCTTAAAATAGGCCTGACCTGTGGTGGCGCAGTGGATAAAGTGTCGACCTGAAAATGCTGAGGTTGCCGGTTCGAAACCCTGGGCTTGCCTGGTCAAGGCACATATGTGAGTTGATGCTTCCGGCTCCTCCCCCTTCTCTCTCTCTCTGTCTCTCTCTCCTCTCTCTCTCTCCTCTTTAAAAATGAATAAATAAAATAAAAATTTATTAAAATCTTAAAATAAATAAATAAGCAGAAGCAAAACTGTATCTGGCCCAAGGTTCATCTATACCTAGGGGTACATGTAGGAACTACTCCTTCATAACACCGTGGACCACCACTGGCAAAAAGTAATGCGATGCCACAGTACCCCTATTTCACACAGGACAGAACTGAACCCAGCGTGACAGCAAGTTTTCTGTTTCCACTTTGGAAAAATTATATCTCACAGCCAGCTGGTATTCACCCAACTAAACCCAAACTTCACCAAAAGTTCTAACTGGTAAGAAAATTCCCATTATAAAATGCTAAGAGCCTGACCAGGCAGTGGCACAGTGAATAGAGTGTCGGACTGGGATGCGGAAGGACCCAGGTTTGAGACCCGAGGTCACCAGCTTGAGCTCAGCCTCATTTGGTTTGAGCAAAAGCTCACTAGCTTGGACCCAAGGTTGCTGGCTCGAGCAAGGGGTTACTTGGTCTGCTGAAGGCCCGCGGTCAAGGCACATATGAGAAAGCAATCAATGAACAACTAAGATGACGCAATGCGCAACAAAAAACTGATGATTGATGCTTCTCATCTCTCTCTGTTCCTGTCTGTCCGTCCCTGTCTATCCCTCTCTCTGTAGAAAAAAAAAAAAAAAAAAAAAGCTAAGAAATTACAAACTGTCCCTGAGCCAGTATTAACTTTTAAAAAGCATCCAGGTTACCAGAGAAACTAAAGCAATGGTAGTAAAGTGAAGAGGTTCAATTTCTAATGTGGTTTCAAGATCTAAATGATGTTTACAGTCAATTGGTTCTGTTGAGTCACAATTTCATTACATATCCATTCTTTAAATAAACCCAGCATTTCCTTTGCTGTTTTGGTTTTGTTTGTTTGGAGGAGGGAAGACAGAGAGGCCGAGTTCCACATGCACCGCTAGCAGAATCCACCCAGCAGCCCTCATCTGGGCCCGATGCCCAAATCAACTGAGCTATCCTCAGCTCCCGGGGCTGATGCTTGAACAATTCGAGCCACTGGCTGTGGGAGGATAAGGGGGAGAGAGAGGGGAAGAGGGAGGGGGAGAGAAGCAGGTGATGGCTTTTTTTGTGTTCCTTGACTGGGAATCAAACCCAGGATATCCACATACTGTGAGATGCTCTGTCCACCAAGCCAACCGGCCAGGGCTACCTCAGTGCTTTATTAATCATATTTTTGTAAGATGTTGATGTCTTTCAAAGTATTTCCTAAAATGCACTGAACATTTACATCCCTATTATCTCTGAATCCTTGTGCCATTTCAGTTATAGCAACAAGATGATCAAACAGGCCAGCTCAGTTATTCCTGGAGCTGTGCCTACCTTATCTGTTCCTTTGTCTTGGAATTCCCTCCTCCCCAGTTCCACCTGGAGAAAACTTAGACCTTAAGAGCCAGGTCGTACTCCACCTTTTACAAAAACGTTTTGATGAGATCTCCCCTTTCTATGTACTCAATGATGTTTTTCCTTACATTTTTCCTTAAAGTATTTTGTCATGTTCTGCTCTGTGCAACCATTTATGAACTTGCCTATTCCTCCTTTTAGCTTTCTTAAAAAAAATAAAACCATGTTAATCATATTCATTTCTAAACTGTACCACGGATCAGTAACTCAATAAATGTTGAATTAACATAATTTCCTAATTTGCTGTATCTTTCTGCTGTCACCTGACTCTGGCCAGGGTCCTTTACCAAACTTGGATTAAACTGCACCTCAGGCCCTGGCCAGTTGGCTCAGTGGTAGAACGTCAGCCTGGCGTGCAGAAGTCCCGGGTTCGATTCCCGGCCAGGGCACACAGGAGAGGCACCCATCTGCTTCTCCACCCCTCCCCCTCTCCTTCCTCTCTGTCTCTCTCTTCCCCTCCCACAGCCGAGGTTCCACTGGAGCAAAGATGGCCCGGGCGCTGGGGATGGCTCCTTGGCCTCTGCCCCAGGCGCTAGAGTGGCTCTGGTCGCAACAGAGCGACGCCCCAGATGGGCAGAACATCGCCCCCTGGTGGGCGTGCCGGGTGGATCCGGGTCGGGCGCATGCGGGAGTCTGTCTGACTGCCTCCCTGTTTCCAGCTTCAGAAAAGTACAAAAACAAACAAACAAACAAAAAAACTGTACCTCATATTGGCTCGTTCGGATCCCTCCCTCCTCTGCCTTATTCTCTCCATTAAAAAAAGGACCGAGTACCTGAATAGACACTCTTCCAAAGACATACAGGTCAACAGGTTCATGAAGAGCTGCTCAGTATCACTAATCATCAGGGAAATCCAAATAAAAGTCCATTGAAATATCACCTCACATCTGTTAGAATGGCTGTTATGATACAGCAAGAGTTAACAAGTGCTGGTGAGGATGTGGGGAAACAAGAACCCTGTGAACTGTTGGTGGGAATGTAAACTGGTGCAGACACTATAGAAAACAGTATGGTGATTCCTCAAAAAATTAAAAATAGAACTACCATATGATGTAGCAATTCCACTTCTGGATATTTATTGGAACAAAATATTATCTTGAAGAGATAGGTGTACCCCCTGTTCATGGGCATTATTCACAACAGCCAAGGCACAGAAACAACTTTAGTGTCTGTCGACAAAGGGATAAAGAAGATGTGATATACGCAACGGAATATTATTCAGCCATTAAAGAGAAGGAAATCTTGCCATTGTGACAACTTGAATGGACCCTGGGGACATTATACTAAGTGAAATAAGTCAAACAGAGAAAGACAAATACCGAATGATCTCACATACAAAATCTAAACAAGCCTAACACATAGACACTAAGTACAGTGGTGGGTGCCAGAGGGTGAGGGATGTCATGGGTGAGGGAATTGGGGAGATGTTAGTTAAAGGGTACAAACTTCTCGTTATAAGATGAATCAATTCTGGGGATCTAATGTACGGCAGGGGTTAATATACTGTATGATATACTTGAAAGCAGCTAAAAGAGATTTTACACGTTCTCACTACAGAGAAAAAAAGGTTATTATGCAAAATTAGGGATGTGTTAGCTAACACTATGGTGGTAATTATTTTGCAATATATATGTGTATCCAATCATCACTCTGTATACCTTAAACTCACAGAATTTTCTATGTCAATTACATCTTAATAAAGCTGGGGAAAAATGGTAATTCTTAGCCATAAAGTTATAAAGGAGAGTCTACTAAAGTTTCATTACTGACCCTTTGGTTGCATTCTCTTTCATTTATAGATAACCTTAGACATCTGTGATTTCAGATAGCTTACCTTTATCTTGATTTGGTTTTCAACATTCACACTCAGGTTACTCAGAGCATTTAAAGCTTTCTCTTTAATACTGTAGTTGGGATCGTTGATTTTGTTTCCAACAATTGGAATACCACCCAATTCACAAATAATGACCTAAGAGAGAAAAAACCAGGACCATAAATTCAATATGCAGCCCCAACATTGACATCTTTGCATCTGCAAACACAAACAAAAGATTTAATGATTCTATGAAAATATCTTTTCCAGACACAGTCTATAATTCTTATTTTAAAAAAAAACTTACCATAATATTATAGGTAAAGAAAATCAACTGAAAATAAAATATATGTAATTATTTAAACTATAGCATGGCACTATACAAAGATCTACATAGCTACTGTAATGATCTCAAAGCAATTTACAAACAAAATTATTTTACTTTGAAATAAGTTATGTGACTTCTAGGCAAATTTATAAAAGTATTAAGACTTAGAATACTAAAGCGCTGTTCTGCTAAAATGTATTCTTTAGAATACTAATCCCTCAAGATGTTAATGGATGTTCCATTTTAAAAGGGAAGTTTTAGGGTTAAGTAAGTGCGAGGCACTTTGGGTGTAACAAGAGTAGAGACGCTGCCTTGTGGTCATTACTGCTCACGTGCACTGGGGTGCTTCAAGAGGGGCACCAGACAGAGCACAACTGAACCCTGAACATGGGTTTGTAATGCACAGGTCCACTTATACACAGCTTTCAATAAATACTGTAAATGTAGTTTCTCTTCCTTACTGTTTTCTTATTCTCTAGCTCACCATATTCTAAGATCACAGTATACAATACAAATATAACACAAAATACTGTATGTGTTACTTGACTACGTTGTTGCTATGGCTTCTGGCCAGCAGCAGGCTATTAGTAGTTAAGTTTTGGGGGAGTCAAGTTATTCTTAGATTTGACTGCTTGGAGCTTGGTGCTCCTAATCTCCACAGTATTCAAGTCAATTGTGTCAACTGCATTTCTATGATCTGTACAGAAAAAGAGGGTAATTTTTCAGTGGGGAAGGAATGGGAGGAACATCTATTAACATCTTGCAGAATTAAGAGTTCCACAATTTCAAAACCATTTCCAAATTTTCAAAGGAAATATAACTTGGGAATTTCTCACAATTGATTGCAACACTATGATACCATGTGCCTTCAGCTCTGATGCTGAAAGACACAATTGCTTCAATTGTTACAAGAAAAATAGGCTGAAAATGACTGTCATTTTTGCCAATCCAATACCCTTACTCTACTGTTAAGGATGGGCATAGCATTGAAGGAGAAAAAATTTTCCCTCTGCAACTCCAGGTTTAAAGTCTTCCCAAGGATTTGTGGTTACTAGGGAAGAATTTGTTTTTTCCTACTTGAGTGCTAAAGCAGATCAAGGCACTATAATTAATGATGAGGGGCACTAACTCCCATTACCTCAGAAAGTACTTATTCACCAGTGACTACAGACCCACTGTGAGTACAGTCTGTTTCAGAGGGGCATAAAACTATGGTATCAGAAATACCCCAATATAGACATGCTAATAAATTAGTTATTCTCTTGTTTTTGTTTGCCTGCATTGCCTTTCCACTGGGGCTGACATGGCACCTCCTCTATGCCATCGAGTCCCTGGTAGGATGCTCATGCAGGCCAGGCCTTGGTGGTCATGGTCCATGTGCCTTGAACCAATGATTGAGCCAAAGGGCTGGCACGTAATCCCAGCACTGCAACTCCATTTTCAGGATTACGAGGTAGAGGGATGAAGGCTTCAGAGGCCAGCGGCTTTGTTTCCATCCCTGTGAAGAAAACCTGTGACCAGAGAAACAACGAGCAGTGTACACACACACACACACACACCACCACCACCACCACCACCACCACCACCAACAACAACAACAACAACAAGCCAAACTAGGGGTAAGCCAAGACAGAGACAGAGATAGAGAGCTCTGATAACACTTTCCGTGGCCTTGAACTGTACTCTCTTGTGCCTGAAACCAGTGCTATTCTTGGATGTCCATGTTAACTGAGCTCATTATTTTCCCTTTCTGGTTTAAAATTACTTAAGCTGGGTTCTGTCACTTGCAACTGAAAGGCTGTGAGCAATATACAAATATTACTTCTTTTTTTTTTTTTTTTTTTTTTTTTTTTTTCATTTTTCTGAAGCTGGAAACGGGGATAGACAGTCAGACAGACTCCCGCATGCGCCCGACCGGGATCCACCCGGCACGCCCACCAGGGGCGGTGCTCTGCCCCCCAGGGGGCGATGCTCTGCCCATCCTGGGCGTCGCCATATTGCGACCAGAGCCACTCTAGCGCCTGAGGCAGAGGCCACAGAGCCATGCCCAGCGCCCGGGCCATCTTTGCTCCAATGGAGCCTTGGCTGCGGGAGGGGAAGAGAGAGGCAGAGAGGAAAGCGCGGCGGAGGGGTGGAGAAGCAAATGGGCGCTTCTCCTATGTGCCCTGGCCGGGAATCGAACCCGGGTCCTCCGCACGCTAGGCCGACGCTCTACCGCTGAGCCAACCGGCCAGGGCTACTTCTTTTTTTTTAATTTAGTGAGAGGAGGGGAGACAGAGAGACAGACTCCCACATGCGCTCCAACCGGGATCTACTTGGCAAGCCCCTTACAGGGCAATGCTCTGTCCATCTGGGGCTGTTGCTCCATTGCTCAGCAACTGAGCCATTTTTATACCTGAGGCAGAGACCACAGAGTCATCCTCAGCACCTGGGGCCAACTTGCTCAAACCAATCAAGCTATGGCTGAGGGAGTGAGAGAGACAGAGAAGGGGGAAGGGAGGGGTGGAGAAACAGATGGTTGCTTTTCCTGTGTGCCCTAACTGGGAATCAAACCTGGAGTATCTACATGCCAGGCTGATGTTTGCCACTGAGCCAAACGGCCAGGGCTATACACAAATATTCTTTATTTCCATTATAAATCTCTAGACCTTTACAGTAAACCTTGCCATACTGGAGAAAACTGAGTAGAAATAAAGTATAAATTCAAATTAATTTTGCATTCGTGACAATGTTAACAAAGGGAATTAGCTGAAGATAATAACAAAAAGTTTCCTGCTCTTCTCTCTGGGGGGTGGCGGGGAAGAGACAAACACATCTGAATTCAGCTCTTGAGTCTTGGTGTCAAGTCTCTACTTGTAGAAGCTGTTTATAGCAGGTAGTGGTTATCAGTGATCCAGGGACTACCTGCACTAGAACTATCTTCCTGAGAGTTATTACAGGGTAATGCATGTTTTAAATGTTAGATGCTTTCATTGTTTTACTCCTGAGTTTTAAATAATTAAAAGGCCATGGAATGCTGAGTGTTAATTAGGTACACTTATTACAAATGTGATACCTGCAACCAGTTTCACAAGGATTTAGAAACCTATGAATAATCACATCACTATTAGGCTGTGCTTTTCAGAAGTAGACAGTAGTCACAGTGTATAGATAGGAAATTGAGACTCTGGGAGGTTAACTCCTCGGGTCACAATTACTGCTGGTGTGTAGAATGAGGGAAGCCTGTTTGCCAAGGCTGGGGTACTTACTTGGTTAACTGAAAAGGCTGCATTGTTACCCAGAGTGACCAAAGCTTTTTCAATAATGACAGGATCCTCAGTTGACTTCAGCAGATAAAGGAGTTTCTGAAGTTGTTCAGCATTCAGGACATCATCATATGAACCATTGGTTAAGTCTTCTGCATAAGAAGAAAATAATTTAAAGTTCACCTAAAATCAACATGAGATCTAGAAAATTTAAAAACAGTACTGAATGCTCTGATGCCAGGCATGGTGTTACTTCATGTAACCTCAAGTAAACCTGGGAAGAATATACTACTGTAATTCTCGATCTACAGATGGAAAACCGAGGCTTTCAGACACTTAGAAATTAGTCACTTGGTATTTATTTATTTATTTATTTATTTTCATTTTTATTGAAGCTGGAAACGGGGATGCAGTCAGACAGACTCCCACATGCACCCGACCAGGATCCACCCGGCATGCCCACCAGGGGGTGATGATCTGCCCATCTGGGGCCTTGCTCTGCTGCAATCAGAGCCATTCTAGTGCCTGAGGCAGAGGCCACAGAGCCAACCTCAGCGCCCGGGGAAACTTTGCTCCAATGGAGCCTTGGCTGCAGGAGGGGAAGAGAGAGACAGAGAGGAAGGAGAGGAGGAGGGGTGGAGAAGCAGATGGGCGCTTCTCCTGTGTGCCCTGGCCGGGAATTGAACCCGGGACTTCTGCACGCCAGGCCGACGCTCTACCACTTAGCCCACCGGCCAGGGCCACTTGGTATTTCTTTTAGGAAGACTTCACACAAGTAATATACACCCCAATGCCAACTGCACTTTCTGTTCCTTTTATAAATCAGGTCAACCCTTCCAATGAAACACTCTCCTATAGGCATGGGATTTGCATTAAGCAGACCTTTTCTGATCACAATTTTAAGAGCTCCTCTGGCAGGCGGAAAAGTTAGGGGAGTCACCCAATCATGTGTCTGGTGTGGCGTTTTCGTTTGGTTTATATCAAGGGTAGTCAACCTTTTTATACCTTCCGCCCACTTTTGTATTTCTGTTAGTAGTAAAATTTTCTAACCGCCCACCGGTTCCACAGTAATGGTGATTTATAAAGTAGAGAAGTAACTTTACTTTATAAAATTTATAAAGCAGAGTTACAGCAAGTTAAAGCATATAATAATAATTACTTACCAAGTACTTTATGTCGGATTTTCGCTAAGTTTGGCAGAATAAATCGTTATAAAACAACTGCCTATAGTTAAATCTATCTTTTTATTTATACTTTGGTTGCACCGCTACCACCCACCATGAAAGCTGGAACACCCACTAGTGGGCGGTAGGGACCAGGTTGATGACCACTGGTTTATATGAACAAGACATTGATAATTGGGATGCTAGGTAACAGTCCTGTCCCGCTGAGCTGATGACAAAAGAAAAGCTGTCATTCTGAGTAAATGATAGAATAGTCAAACGTTGGATTTAATTAGTGTCTTAGAATTTATAGCTCTAACCTTTAAAAATCTCTTTGCAGAAATCATCACAGGAAAAAAATTCTTTTTCTTTTTTATTGATTTAAATTTGTGTTTACATAGATTCAAGTGTCCCATTGAATACATCCCCCCACCCCTGTGTTCCCTCAACCCCCTCTTCCCTCCAGGATTTGCTTTTCTGCTCTCTATTAATGCTGTGCTATGTGTATATAACTTCACCAATCTCTTTCCCTTCTCTGATCCCATCCTCTCATCCCCTTTCCCTCTACCCGCTTTTCCTCCAGGGTTTGCTTTTCTGCTCTCTATAATGCTGTGTTATGTGTGTATAACTTCACCAATCTCTTTCCCTTCTCTGATCCCATCCTCTCATCCCCTTTCCCTCTATGCGCTTTTCCACTGTTTCCCACAGTGGCTGCACCAGTCTGCATTCCCACCAGCAGTGCAGGAGGTTTGGTTCCCTTTTCTACACATCCTCACCAGCACTTGTTGTGTGTTGTTTATTGATTTGAGAGAGAGGAAGATGAAAGAGAGAGAGAGAGAGAGAGAGAGAGAGAGAGGAACATTGATCTGTTCCTGTATGTGCCCTAACTGTGGATTGAACCAGCAACCTTAGCGCTTTGGGATGATGATGCCCTAACCAACGAAGCCATCTGGCCAGGGCAAAAAGAAAACCATTTTAATAATACTATTATTGTGTTATAAACACAGAACTTGATTTCTTAAAAGTGGAACTAGGATTGTAGGCCAGACAGTGCGTGTGTCCACAATACACTCTTTGGGGCAGGGGAAGAGGAGAAGGTTATACAAAATAGGTACTATATGATGTCACATCTGTACTTTTTCTTTTTAAGAATATGTACCAAATTATTACAGGTGGTAGGATTAAAAATGACTTATTTTCTACCCCGTACTAATGAGTACTTTCTGATTTTTAAAAATCAATAAACATTAATTACTGCTGTGGTTAAAATAAGTATACTGCTTAAAACAAAAATCACAAAAACTATGAGGGAAAGAAAGGAAGAAGTATAGATTATGGGAACCAAGAAGTGATATGTCCTGAGGAAGCCAAATGAAAAGTCAACTGTTAGGAAAATCTAAAAAGCTGAAAAGCTAGCAGATTTTCACTCCCAAGTCTTATTATCAGGGTCTCTGGGCCCTGCTTTTATTTCTGAATCTACTCATTTACACCTTATAAAGCTTTATAAGATGGTTTTACCCAAAGAATATTTGAAAAGTGAAAGAATGACAAAAATAAAGATTTTTTAGGGTGGAAAGAATTTGGGGTTCACCAAACCTCTAATTTGACACACAAGGAAACTGATACTAAGATCATTTAAGGATTTGCCTGAAGTCACATAGGAGTTAGCAGCAGAGACCAGAGAAATAAGAATACCAACTTAATCTCTTTTTGGGTCTAAGTTTTCTCATTTGTAAAACAAAAGGGTTGGTCTAAGACTGTAACTGGTTCCAAAGGTTCCTATGCAACTTAAAAGCTGTGTGATTTTATACATATACATATAGTAAAAATATAATCAATTTAACTCAAATTCCTATTACTTCCTTATATATTTTCACACAAACACATTCACAAAACATTTTATAGTTACATAAATTATTTTTAAATGGTTAAATAAAATTTTACAAGAAAAAGCATACAATCATAGAATTTTTACTTGACAAAAGGAGGTGCACTGTTAGTTCAACTACGCCAAGGCCAAGGTGCTGCACTAGTTCGAATCCCAGCTCCTAACAGCTGAGAGACTTAACCTCTCTAAGCCTCAGTTGCCTCATTTATTATATGAGAGTTAATAGTGCCGGCCTCAAAGCATTTTTGTGCCTCAAGTGCAGTGAAAGCCTGGAATATTTTAGTTATTACTTTCATTAATAGGACACCCAGCTGGTTAGTAACAAAACTGGCTCTAGAATCCAGATCTTCCCACTCCCAGTCCATTTCTCTCCCTGCCAAAAACCACCATTCCTCTTAATCTATTAAAAATGAGGAGCCTCATTTAAATTTTGTAAATAAATCCTAAATTCTCTGCTTGAATTTTTTGTGTGTGTGACAGCAACAGAGAGAGAGACAGAGAGAGGGACAGATAGGAACAGACATACAGGAAGGGAGAGAGATGAAAAGCATCAATTTTTAGTTGTGGCTCCTTAGTCTCTTTAGTTGTTCATTGATTACTTTCTCATATGGGCCTTGACTGGGGGGCTACAGCAGAGCGAGTGACCCGTTACTCAAGCCAGCGACTGGACTTCAAGCCAGTGACCTTTGGACTCAAGCCAGTGACCATAGGGTCATGTCTATGATCCCATGCTCAAGCCAGCGACCCCGCACTCAAACCGGTGAGCCGTGCTCAAGCAGGATGAGCCTATGATTAAGCTGGAAACCTCGGGGTTTCAAACCTGAGTCCTCCAGGTTGCAGTCCAATGCTCTATCCACTGCGCCACTGCCTGGTCAGGCTTTGCTTGAATTTTTAATAAAAACCATGAGTTAGTTTTTGATTAAAGGACCCCCAAACTAAACCCTTTAGAGCAGGGGTCTCAAACTCAACTCAGCATGTGGGCCGCAGAGCAAGATCACAGCCGTTCGGCGGGCCGCACTAGGTCTACAAAAGGCAACTGTTACGCAACACTTTTCTCACTGCAGTTGAAAACAAAAAAAAAATCAGTACAAGCACAATCGTACATGCAGTTTACTCAGTGTCACAAAACGACCAGAAACTGTAGTTCGCATCACAACTGCTGTTAACTAAGCTAATATCTAGCTAGGATGCTAGAGAAATGAAAGATACAAGTAGGTCCCTAGGCTTACTTAATTTTATCCAAAATATTTTGAACTTCGTGGATTAGTCTGCGGGCCGCACAAAATTGTTCGGCGGGCCGCGAGTTTGAGACCCCTGCTTTAGAGCATGGTGATCACCAAAAGCCCAGCTTTTCCACAGGTGAAATTTTGGACTGCTATTCCACAGGCAAACATATGTACTAGTTCTCCACTTAGCTTCATGCTAATAAGACTGTGAAAGAATTCTGGACTTAGTGGTTCACTATTTCCTTTGGTAAACTGAGGAAAAATTACAATTCAAAGTAAAGGAAAAGTGACTACGAAATAACATTGTAGCAAGATAAATTTCAAGATAACCGTCATGGTACAGACTCTATCCAACCAGGAAGATAGCATGCTTTCCTGTTTGTGTAGTCTTATGTCCTTCATTTAAAATGATCTACATCCTGGCCAGTTGGCTCAGCGGTAGAGCGTCGGCCTGGCGTACGGGGGACCCGGGTTCGATTCCCGGCCAGGGCACACAGGAGAAGCGCCCATTTGCTTCTCCACCCCCCCCCTTCCTCTCTGTCTCTCTTTTCCCCTCCCGCAGCCAAGGCTCCACTGGAGCAAATATGGCCCAGGCACTGGGGATGGCTCCTTGGCCTCTGCCTCAGGCGCTAGAGTGGCTCTGGTCACGGCAGAGCGACACCCTGGAGGATCCGGTCGGGTGCATGCAGGAGTCTGTCTGACTGTCTCTCCCCGTTTCCAGCTTCAGAAAAATACAAAAAAAAAAAAAAAGATCTACATATAGGCTTCTTAGTAGATATAGTCTCAGTTTTTAAACTTTTTATTGTTATCATAAATGAAATGTTTTCAATTAAAATTTCAAATTGGTTATTGCTTACATACAAAAAGCTACTGATTTGGGTATCTTTATCTTGCACTGAAGTTACTTTAATAAAGTTTAATAAATTCTTATTGCTTCTAAAAGTTAGTCGGTTGATTCTCCTGGATTTGATTCTCCAAATAAATCATTATGTCATTTACTAATTGTAATTTTGTCTCCTTTCTAATATTTATGCATTTTTCCTTATGTCATCAAGCTATGAATCCAGGACAATGCTGAATAGCAGTTGTGATAGCAGGTACCTTTCTCTTGTTCTTGAACTTAGGAAAGATGCGCCTAGTGTTTCACCATTAAATAATGTTTGATGTTGATTTTTGATGGATGCCCTTGATCAACATAGGAACATTTCCTTCTATTTATTCCTAACTTGCTGCAATTTTTTAAAAATCAGGAATGATAATTTTCCAATGCTGTACTACCATATTTCCCCATGTATAAGACGTTCCCATGTATAAGATGCACCTTAATTTTGGGGTCTGAAATTTGAAAAAAAAAGTACTACATAAAGTTATTGAATTCAAGGTTTATTCATCATAAAATTCATACAACTCATCACTGTCAAAACTCCCGTTCATTAGCTTGTCCTCATCTGTGTCTGATGATGAGTCACTGTCTTCATACATTGCCTCGTCCTCAGTTCCACCTGTGGCATTTGAAATGCCACACTTCTTTTTTTGTTTGTTTGCAAGAGAGAGAGACAGACAGACAGACAGAGACAGATAGAAACAGACAGAAAGGAGAGGGATGAGAAGCAATTAAGTCTTCATTGTGGCATCTTAGTTGTTCATTGATTGATTTCTCATATGTGCCTTGATGGGGGGGAGGGGGTTCAGCAGAGCAACTGACACCTTGCTCAAGCCAGCGACCTTGGGCTCAAACCAGTGATCTTTGGGCTCAAGCCGGTGACCATGGGGTCATGTCTATGATCCCACACTCAAGCCACTGACCCGGCGCTCAAGTTGGTGAGCCTGTGCTCAAGCCAGCGACCTCTGGGTTTTGAACCTGGGTCCTCTGCATCCCAGCCCAACACTCTATCCACTGTGCCACCATCTAGTCAGGCAAAATGCCACACTTCTTTAAATGACTTGACAATGATTTCAATCTTGATATCCCAGGATCTTTTCACCTAGGTACAAACTTTTCCTATAGTTGGTTTCTTCACTCTTCCTGCTGGTGTCAAATTGTCCCTAGAAGACTTCATCCATTGGTTCCATTTGTCTCTCATGGCAGCTTTGAAGGGTTTGTTAATGTTGACATCAAGTGGTTAGAGCTGAAATGTCAAGCCTCCAGGTATGAGGACAAGTTTTATTTTTTTGCTCTGCAGGAATCTTTTTTGTATTTTTGTTATGTGTGCCCTGAACTGATCAAGCACCAATAGGGCAGGTTTGTGTAAGAGTGCACCTGGTCTCCTTCTCCAAACTTTCTCAAACCAGATCTTCACCCCATCCTGACCCATCCAACCCTTGTCAGGAACATGGACAATCACTCCTCGAAGAATGTCTTCTTTTGGCATTGTTTTGCATTTGGAAATCAGCATAGGAGGCAGCTTGGTTCTCTTAACACAAGCTAGAACAACTGTATAATGTCCACTTATCTTCACAGTTACAGTTTTTACCCCCTTCTTATCAACAGTTCTGTTATTTGGGACATCAGATTGAAGGGGGACTTCATCCATATTTGCAATCTGTCCCAACTCAAACTGGTGTGTCTTCCGACATTGAATGACAAAACGATGAAATTCAAGGACTTTCTGCTCTAGCTTTCAGGCATCTTTTGGGCAGGTCTAGTGTGTGTACGCATGCTTAGTCCATTCTGTTTTATGAACCTGAAGCACCAATTGTGTCCTCCTTTGAAAACAGTAACTTCTTTTTCATCAGCAACTCCTCTTGCCTCATGCTGAACCATCTTTGTGGACACAGGAATTCCAATTGCCCTTTGCTCTTCAATCTGTATCTTCAATTCCCTCTCTACACCAGGCCATTTTGCTGACTTGCCTCTCATGGCCTTCTTCTGCTGTGGCGTTTTCAGTAGGGTTTCTTCTTTCTGTAGCCAGTCTCGGATTAATTTCTCAGTTGGAGGTGGAACAAACTTACGTTCAGCAGCACAATTTCCATTCACTTTTGCAAACTGAATCACTTTTAACTTGAATTCAGCACTGTACGAAAATCTTTTCTGAGCTATTTCTGGGCAGAACATGGCAAAATGTAACCTACCATAATATACCGGTAACAAGTGAGAAACAATGAGTGCAAAGACAACAAGCACGAAAAAGCAGGAAATGCAAGTAAAAAAAAAATCTACAACAAAGAGCTCAAAAACAAGCGCCAAAGAGCGGGAAATGCAAGTAAAGAACTCTATAACCACTGTATAAGATGCACCCAGTTTTTAGACCCCAAATTTTTCGCAAAAGGGTGCATCTTATACATGGGGAAATATAGTATTATGAGGTCATCATGTTTTTGTTTTTACTCTACATTAATGCAATAAATTACATGAATATATTTCTCAATATTAATCTTCCTTACATACTCATTTTACCTTGATATATTATTAGTTTAATCCCCTGATGGATTTGATCTACTAATACTTTAAGATTTTTATAGTTTTATTCATAATCGAGACATGTTTATAGTCTTTTTATGCTATCCTTGTCAGGTTTTGGTATCAGGTTATTGAATGAATTGTGACTGTTTCCACCTTTTTCAATGCTCTTGAACAGTCTTAACAGTATAGAAATGATAAGTTTCTTAAACTGTAAGAGAAAGAAAAGATCATATGGTTCTGGTTCAAGGTGGTGACTCACATGGAACCTACAGCTACATAGGGCACAGTTCCCTCTGAAAGGATTACAGAAACTGAGTTCCTACTATACATTCTATATATTGGGCAAATTCAGAAAGGGTGGAGGCGAAACCTGCCAGGGAGCCCAGGCTTGCTGCCGCGTACACGCTGGGAGACACTCACACCCCAGACTCTCCAGAGGCACGGAGAGCTTGGGTGCCATATCCTTGCCCCAATTTTTATGACTTGTACCTGACAGGCTGGTTTTCCCCGAGAACTATTTGCTTATTTTTTAAAATCAATTTTTATTTTTCAATTCAGTAATATAATAATGTATGTCAACTATTTGTTTATCTTAATAGCTGTGGCCTGAGGTACACACTTCAATTTTAACATACAAATGAAGTGAACATTAGCAGAAGGAAGGAAATACAGACTAGGGCTGAAATAAATGAAATGGAAACTAAGAGAGGAGAAACTCTTCCGAACTCATTTTATAAGGCCAGCATTACTCTGATATCAAAACCACACAAGGATGCCACAAGAGAAGAAAACCACAGGTCAATAATCTTGATGAACATAAATGTAAAAATCTCACCAAAATATAGGCAAAGTGAATTCAACAATACATTAAAAAGTTCATACATCATAATCAACTGAAATTTATTCCAGGGATGCAAGGATGGCTCAACATCTGCAAAAACAATGTGATATACCACTTCAGCAAAATAAAGGATTAACATCAGATGATCACCTCAGTAGATGCAGAGACCATATCTGACAAAATTTAACATCCACTTATGATAAAGTCTTAACAAAACAAGTATAGAGGGCATGTGTCTCAACAGAAAAAGACCATATATGACAAGCCCATAGCTACATCATACTGAATGGCAAAAAGCTCAAAGATTTTCCTCAAGATCAGCAATAAGGCAAGGATGTCTAGTGTTGCTACTTTTATTTAAGAGTATCACAAGTTCTAGCCAGAGCAATTAAAAGGAAAGGGCATCCAAATTAGAAAAGAAGTAAAACTGTTACTATTTGCAGATTACCTAATAAGATATATAGAAAACCCTAGACTCCAGACATAAATTCACACATGCACAATCAATTAATTTATGACAAATGAGCCAAAAATATACACACAAGGAAAGGACAGTCTCTTCAGTAAGTGGCGTTGTGAAAATCGAACAGCTATGTGCAAAAGCATAAAACAGGACTTCTATCCTTACACCATAAACAAAAATCAACTCAAAATGGACTAAAGACTTGAAATTAAGACTGTAAGCTAAAACTCCTAGAAGAAAACATAGGCAGTAAGCTTAAATAGGTCTTAGCATGATTTTGTAGATTTGACACCAAAAGCAAGAGCAACAAAAGTGAAAACGAACAAGTGGGACTACATTAAACTACAAAGCTTTTGGAAAGCAACAAAAGTATCAACAAAATGAAAAGGCAACTTATGGAATGGGAGAAAATATTTGCAAATCATTCCTCTGATAAGGGGTTAATATCCAAAATATGTATATGAAGAACTCATGCAACCCAATAGCCAAACCCCCCAAACAATCTGATTAAAAAATGGGCAGAAGGTCTAAATAGATTATTTTTCCAAAGACATAAATGTGGCCAACAGGTCCAACAGGGACATGCAAATCAAAACCACAATGAAGTATCACCTCACACATTTAGAATGTCTATCTATAGATAAGAGATACTAGAAAGCCCGGCGGTCATACGAAATGACCGCTGTTCTAGATATTATAAATTGTAATTAAAACGACTTGTGCAAAGGTGTCTGCTAATTCAAACTGAATTACTCAGGGCAGGCAGCGAGGACGCCCCTTTGCTTAGTGCCCCACGGGGTTTCCCCCTTCTACTTGCTTAATTGCTTAAAGTAGAGTGCAATGAAGGAAACCACTGGCGGCGGTACATTTCTTAAGAGCCACCTCTAGCTCAATAAATAAAGGTGATTTAAATAATAAAATGTTAATTCACATGTCAAAGATCTCTTTGTACACAACATTTCTTGTGTAGATCTTTCCATCATTTTTAAGCTCGCCTTGCAGAAGACCATCAATTATTTTTAATTTTATGTCCATTCTTTCACGAACTCTTGAACAGGCAACATAAAGTTGACCATGTCCAAATGCAGGCTCAGGTAAAAAAATGCCAACACGCTTAAGCGTTTGGCCCTGAGACTTATTGATGGTCATAGGAAAGGCAAGTTTTACAGGAAATTGTCTACGTCTCAATTGAAACGGCAACCCGCATTTGCTTTGCGACTGAAGCAAGCCTTGTCTTTCTCTGCTCAGTGGTTTCTTTTTGTCGAGAAAGCCGTTTTTGTGCAGCTTTAGCTCCTTTTCTCTCCTCTTCAGTGCTGTATTTTCTAGGAGGCATTCTTAAAAAAAATTACGTTAAGACGTAGTTTTTATGTAAAACAGATGATTGCCAATGCAAACAAATGTTCACCTTCCCCCTGACATGCTCAATTTGCGTTCAGCCTTAAATTGTTTCAAAAGCAGATGACTGCCAATGCAAACAAATGTTCACCTTCCCCCTGACCCACTCAATTTGCGTTCAGCCATGGCAACTTCACCCCATTGGCTAGTACAGTTACGCAAGCAACCAATAAGCTATCGGCGACAAACAGACACTTAAGCCGCATATAATAAAGAAGTGCTGGTGGGGATGTGGAGAAAAGGGAACACTTGTGCGCTGTTGGTGGGAATGCAGACTGGTGCAACCACTGTGAAAAACTATATGGAGGAACCTCAAAAACTTAAAAAGTGGTGTGTGTATGTGTGTATATATATGAAGTATTATTCAGCCACCAAAAAGGAAATCCTGCCATATGTGACAACAGATAGATCTTGGGGGCATTACGCTAAGTGAAATAAACTAGACAAAGGAGGACAAACTGTATCTCACTTATATATAGACAAACTCGGAGTGTGGGGGTGGCTCCATGCATAAAATGGGTGAAGGTGGTTAAAAGGTACAAACTTCCAGTTACAAGATAAATAAATCCTGAGGATGTATAATGTACAGCTTGGTGACTGTGGTTAACCATACTCTACTGTATATTTGAAAACTGTTAAGAAAGTAAATCTTAAAAGTTCTCATCCCAAGAGGAAAAAAATTGTAACTATGAGTGGTGATGGATGTCAATAAACCTATTGTGATCATTTTGCAATATATATCGTATTGTACATATATACTATGTTGTACACCTAAAACTAAAGATAATATATGTTAATTGTACCTCAATTAAAAAAAATCATCTTCTAAAATCTAAGATTTGATGCTGACAAAAATGGGTATATCTCAATCTTCCTCAGAGATAAAGCTATATGTTCAGGAAGAAGGGACTGTGAGCAACTTATTTGTAAGCTGCCTGACCTAAGGTAATGGTGATTTTTGGGAACTGGTAAAATTAAGTTTAAAAGTAAGACCTTGATCATTATAAGTGAAAAGGTATGTGAGTCCAAGCCACCAGGACAATGTCTTATACAGAAACATCTCTGATACAAAGGCAGCATATTAGGCTTTGTAAGTAAGAATAAATGCAAATCTTTTAAAACAATGGATTTTTCCCTTGCACAGAAAGGGAAAGAGACCTCCCCCCACTCCCTTTTCTTACACCATTTCCTTGAGCAAATTTTCAATTATTTTATCAGTCTCTTTGACATACATAATACATCTTTTTAAAAGCTAAGTAAGCCTCTTGCCACTTTACAACCCAAGAAAATCTTTTTTAGGGGCTTTGGGATTATCTGTTTACAATGTAAAGATCAAGGAAGGTCAGACTGATCTGATCTTGTCTCTGAGTTTCGCCTTGGCATCTGGCTTAACATTGTAACCACTTATCATAAATGCTGAGAAGTCTTCTTGTCCCTCCCTCTGGGTAAGGGTTAACACAAATAGCACCCCAAATACAAGTGAATTTAGGATGAGCTATAGGGAGGTGGCTTCTCTGTAATTCCCTGCAGCAAATGCTGCTGTCACATCCTCTTAAGGACAAGTTGTTTATCTTGAGAACATACTTGTAATATGAAATGGTCGTATCTGCCTAGGTACATAAAGGGCTGAGAATTCTTTGTCTTTGCAATCCTATTAGCAGATCGCCTAAGATGGGTGTAGCAATCTGGTTGAATGCTTATTCTGTAATAAAGCTATTTTAGCTTCCATTATCTGAAATATCCCTCAGAACATTCAACAAATTGTTAGAATCCTGAATGCATCTATCAACTTCTGGACAGAAACCTAATCCTGTACTTGTACCCCATGGGGGGGGGTGTCCCCCATGCATACAACTGTTCATTCTGAAATAGCTATATCTACATCTATCCCTTTGTACAGCACCCTTCTGCAACTTGGCCTGTATATGGACCACAGTGACTTCAAGGTAACTCCCTTCTCAGAGGCTGGGCCAAGTCTAGGCAGAACTTCCCCTCTGGCGTCCTTTCTTCCAGGGTAACTGCATGCAGAATTTCATCTGCTGCTCCAGGCCCCGGTAAAACCCCGTCCATAGTCGGGGGATCCCTTTGGCAATACAAAGGTCTGGAACAAGCTTTCACGTGAGAAGCAATCAACATGCTTTTGAGAAACCTAATACTCAGGCGTGACGTCAGACTCAAGCAGAAAGTTTGGGCAATTTTTCATCCCAGAATTTTGAACAAAGAAGCGAAGGCAGGGAAGCGTCAGAACCCTGCCCCAATCAAGTGGACGACCCGCCCTCTGCACCTGGGCCTCCCTCCCTCTCCCGGCTCGTTTCTCACTCCGAGCACAGCAAAGCCAGGAGCGCCTAGGAGAGCCCCGGTCTCCCGTCCTCGATCACCTGCCCGGTTCCCCGTGGCCTCACCTGCGGACCGCGAGGGACGCAGCCGCAGTCCCCGGCCGCCCCGCCGCGGGCCCCGCGTCAGCTTGTAGACGCAATAGCAGACGCCGGCCCCGAGGACCAGGCCTGCCGCCACCCAGCCCGCGCCCCGCGTGCCGCTCATGCCGCCGGGGCCCGGGCGCAGCGCAGGCGCTGGCGCGGGGGGATGCAGGGCGCCGGCGCGAGGGTTTTGCAGAGCGAGCCTGTCCCACCGCCACCCGGGATGCAGCGGAACCGCCGGAGGAGAAAGGAAATGGGAGCCCGAGCTCCGCCTCCCGGAAACAGCGCTACGACAATAGTAAAACCGCCCACCCCGGCCACGGCCGCGGCGCGTCCCTGCGGCCCCCAGGGCGGGGCGAGGGGCGGGCCGGCAGAGTCGCCCTCTGCGAAGAACTGCCACACTGCGTGACACGAAGGGGCACAGGTGACTGCCAGCACGCGGAGATGGGCGTCTCAGAACTCCTTCCCTGACCCCTGCTGCCCTGGCCCGAGGCCGCTTCCCTCCCCTACACCCGGCGTGAGGCTGCTGAGTTTGGGGTGCCCCGCCCCGCCGCGCGGTTGCCAGGACAACGCCGGGACGCGCCTGCCCCGGCGGCGCCTGGCGTGGAGAGCGTGAGCGCGGTTTCAGTAGAGCCAGCCTTTGCCATGGCCTCGCTACGCGCTGCCAGCCCCAGTCTGAGAAATTACTTTAAGGAGAAATACATTCCTCAGGTCTGCGAGGTACTGAACCACTTGGCGGCAGAGTTAGAAGAGGGAGGAATTGGAAAGTATTTCCCAAGAGGAGGGCCCGGGGTTGGCCGGGAGCGGGAGTGGAGGAAAGGAGGAGCGAGTGGGAGAGGACGAAGTCAGCTTTGGATAGGTCGGCGGTCTGGGCTGAACAGAGATCCGAGAGAAGACAGGGTTGACGGTGGCTGAAAGAGGGGAGTGGGTGACAACTCCTGGGAAGAAAGAGCACAGGGCTCCAGAACAGAAACTACAAACTCCGACTTTAAAGATTTGGACGAGAGGAGCCTGAGGACGAGATCTGGAGTGAGAAAGAAGTGCCCCAGAGACAGAGGAGGGAAATCAGGAGTCTGGCTTTATGAAGAGAGTGGGCAATAGTGTCCCCTAAGAAAAGGACCTGAAGGGATATCGTGGGTTTGGCCCAAGGAGAGCCTGGGGTTTGAATGGAGTGATGAAGGGGAGTTGGAAAATGACAGGTGTGGATGTATCTCTTGTCAAAATTATACAGTCAAGATTTGTGTATTTGAACTTATGTTTATTTTACCTAAATACTCTATATAATTGAGAACAGGAAGGAAACTGATGGATATATAAATAATAAAATAATAATAAGGACCACAGAATGGTGATAATTGCTGAAACTGAGTGATGGGTAAATAAGAGTTCATTGTTTACTTTGTATATGTTTGAAGTTTTCCATAATAAAAAGTTAAAATAAAAGATAGTCACATCTGGGTGCTTTTTCTCATAATGTATGTAGCTAGGGGTGGTTGGAATGACAGGCTTGATTTGGCTGTGTAGTTATTTCCCATGTTTGCTTGTTCTATCAATTATCCATGGCTATGCAATACAACTGCAAAATTTAGTGGCTTAAAACAACAGGAATCGTTTAGTTTGCTGAAGAATAGGAAATTTGGGCAAGGTTTTTTTTTGTTTGTTTGTTTGGTTTTTTGTTTTTCTGAAGCTGGAAACGGGGAGAGACAGTCAGACAGACTCCCGCATGCGCCGGACCAGGATCCACCCGGCACGCCCACCAGGGGTGATACTCTGCCCACCAGGGGGCGATGCTCTGCCCCTCTGGGGCGTCGCTGTGCCACGACCAGAGCCACTCTAGCGCCTGGGGCAGAGGCCAAGGAGCCATCCCCAGCGCCCGGGCCATCTTTGCTCCAATGGAGCCTCGGCTGCGGGAGGGGAAGAGAGAGACAGAGAGGAAGGAGGGGGGGGTGGAGAAGCAAATGGGCGCCTCTCCTATGTGCCCTGGCCGGGAATCGAACCTGGGTCCCCCGCACGCCAGGCCGACGCTCCACCGCTGAGCCAACCGGCCAGGGCCTGGGCAAGGTTTTTTAGGAGGAGCTATTCTCTGCCCCATGTGGTATCATCTTGAGTGGATCAACAGGCGGTTAAAGAACCACCTTTAAGATGGTTCACTCGCATTGGCCCTGGCTGGTTGGCTCAGCGGTAGAGCGTGCGGGGGACCCGGGTTCGATTTCCGGCCAGGGCACATAGGAGAAGCGCCCATTTGCTTCTCCACCCCCACCCCCTCCTTCCTCTCTGTCTCTCTCTTCCCCTCCCGCAGCCAAGGCTCCATTGGAGCAAAAGATGGCCTGGGCGCTGGGTATGGCTCCTTGGCCTCTGCCCCAGGCGCTAAAGTGGCTCTGATCGCGGAAGAGCAACGCCCCGGAGGGGCAGAGCATCGCCCCCTGGTGGGCAGAGCGTCGCCCTGGTGGGCGTGCTGGGTGGATCCCGGTCGGGCGCATGCGGGAGTCTGTCTGACTGTCTCTCCCTGTTTCCAGCTTCAGAAGAAAAAAAAAAAAAAAAAAAAGATGGTTCACTTGCATGCTTTGCAAGTTGGGTCTGGATGTTGGCTGGGAATTCGGCGAGGTCTGTGAACCGGTAAGTTTGGTTCCTCCTCATGGGTCTCTCCATGGGCTGCTTGAACTTCCTCACACTATGGTGGCTTAGTCCTAAGAGCAGGTGTCTCCAGAGAGAACTAAGTAGAAGTTATATCATCATTTATCACCTAGGCTCAGAAGTCAACATAACATTATTTTCATCTAGATTCAAGAGGAGGGAACATAGACCCCACTTCTTGATGGGAGATGTAGCAAAGTCACATTGCAAAAGGAGCCTGTGGCATGGGAGATACTGTTATAGCCATTCTGGAAAATACAATCAGATGCACCTGGCTTGTTCAAACAAGGGGAATCTGGAATCAATTTTTATCTCAGAGCATTATCTGAACAAATAAGATGTGGATCACAACAGTGTCACTTAGTAAAAGGTCTGAACCCTTCTATAATGATCTCTTTTTCCTTTTCTATTTTCCCAGGAGCAGATGTATAATGGACATTAACAAGTTGCCTACACCAGTGGTCCCCAACCCCCGGGCCGTGGACCGGTACTGGTCCACAGAGAAAGAATAAATAACTTATATTATTTCCATTTTATTTATATTTAAGTCTGAACGATGTTTTATTTTTTAAAAATGACCAGATTCCCTCTGTTACATCTGTCTAAGACTCACTCTTGACGCTTGTCTCGGTCACGTGATACATTTATCCGTCCCACCCTAAAGGCTGGTCCTTGAAAATATTTTCTGACATTAAACCGGTCCATGGCCCAAAAAAGGTTGGGGACCACTGTGCTACACAATATCTACTTCCTCCTTCCCTCTTCCTAATATTCTTACATTTTTATTTTATTACCTACCTTTTCCCCTTAGAGCCCATGTGCTTCAGGGATACTATCTGTACGTCTAGAGTTGGCTGTGATTAGATTACAGTGGTCGGCAAACTCATTAGTCAAGAGAGCCAAATATCAACAGTACAACGATTGAAATTTCTTTTGAGAGCCAAATTTTTTAAATTTAAACTACATAGGTAGGTACATTCCTTATCAAGGTAGCGCCTGCATGTATTTTGTGGAAGAGCCACACTCAAGGGGCCAAAGAGCCGCATGTGGCTCGCGAGCCACAATTTGCCCACCAGGAGTTAGGAAAACTAGTGCATTGAGTTTCCCTGGCCACAATGTTTGTGACCTTGCTGGGTGGTGGTGAGGATAATGGGAGAAGGCAAGATGTGATTGAAGACAATTTAGGTCAGGTTGCTTGTTGTAATGTTGGGATAGAGATTTACTATCTCTGGACAGTCATGGGGGGAGCATGTAGCCCTGCGAGCAATTGGCAATTATGTCCACAAGGAGAGATGGTTTTAAGGTAAAGTGGATTCTGAGGAAGGCAGAGTGGGGAAATGGAAGGAAATCAGGTTTCTAGTGGCATCAGTAAGTCACTGGCTTAAACCTACCTGCAGCTTGATCTTTTGAATTTTCAATTGTGGGATCCAACAAATTCCGTGTGGAGCTGAGGTTTATTACTGAAACCTTAAGCATCAGAAGCAATACAAGGGCATTATTTTTATTGTGAGATTGCCTAGAGTTGATTTTTAGCTTGCCAATTACTAATCATGGAACTTTGAGCAAGCTTCTGAATCTCTCTGCCTCAGTTTTCTTGTAGTAAGATTCCAGATGGATGAGAGACAGGCTTTTATTTTCTAGAGTGAGAGAAAATGATTGTGAAAGGAAAAAATGGGGAAAGAAAATCACAAAATGTGTTCTCAGGCAAATTGATTTCAGGAAAGGTGAGGGTCTGGAAATGGATTCCATTATACTATTCATGCTCACGGATCCCCTGGAAAGCCTTGTGGCTCCTGGTGGTTTGTACATCCAGCTTAAAGACCTCTGGATTGTAGTTTCAATTGAAGTTAGGTCGCTTTTATTATATTTTTATAAAGAGCAGGTTAGGCTCTTGACACTTGCCAACCTTTTTTTCTGGTAGTGGGGGATAGTGCAGTACAAGCAGTCAGTTGGGGAGAGTACATTCCATTCTGTCAGCAAATATTTGCTGGGCATCTACCATGTGTTAGTGGAAAACACCTCAGCAGCTGCTACGACCACTTGCAGCTGTGACTCTAGAGCTGTCTCTTGTCCAAATTTTTCTCCTGAGTTTCCTGTGCATTTATCCATTGGTGTTCTATAAACACCTTAAGGAGACAGAAATAGGTGAAGTTAATTTTAATTAAAATTTTTTTTATTGATTTGTAGATAGAGAAGAGAGAGAGAGAGAGGGCGGGAGGGAGCAGAAGCGGGAAGCATCAACTCGCAGTAGTGGCTTTCCATAGGTGTCTTGACCAGGCAAGTCCGGGGTTTTGAACCCGTGACTCCAGCATTCCAGGTCAATGCTTTGTCCACTGCACCACCACAGGTCAGGCCTAGGTGAAGTTAGTTTTTTTTGTTGTTGTTGTTGTTTGTTTTTTTTTTTTTTGTATTTTTCTGAAGCTGGAAACGGGGAGAGACAGTCAGACAGACTCCCGCATGCGCCTGACCGGGATCCACCCGGCACGCCCACCAGGGGCAACGCTCTGCCCACCAGGGGGCGATGCTCTGCCTCTCCAGGGCGTCGCTCTGCCGCGACCAGAGCCACTCTAGTGCCTGGGGCAGAGGCCAAGGAGCCATCCCCAGCGCCCGGGCCATCTTTGCTCCAATGGAGCCTTGGCTGTGGGAGGGGAAGAGAGAGACAGAGAGGAAGGAGGGGGCAGGGGTGGAGAAGCAAATGGGCGCTTCTCCTATGTGCCCTGGCCGGGAATCGAACCCGGGTCCCCCTGCACTCCAGGCCGACGTTCTACCACTGAGCCAACCGGCCAGGGCCTGAAG